>NC_071571.1:29305763-30523423 GCF_024509145.1 Vidua macroura
TGAGGAGTGGCTGAAGTCACTTGTCTGTTGAGCCTGGAGAAGAGGAGTCTGAGGGGAGATCTCATTGCAAGTACAACTTCCTTACATGAGGAAGCAGAGGGGCAGACACTGATCTCTTCTTTGTGGTGATCAGTGACAAGACCCAAAGGAATGGCCTGAAGCTCTATCAGTGGAGGTTTACATTGGACAGTAGGAAGTGGTTCTTCATCCAGAGGGAAGGAGCAGGGTCCCCAAGGAAGTGATCCAGCACCAAGCCTGGCAGAGTTCAAGAAACATTTGGACACTGCTTTTAGGTGGTGGGACTACTGGGAATGTCCTCTGCAGGGCCAGGAGTTGGATTCAGTGATCCTTATAGTCCCTTCCAACTCAGGATATTCTATGATTCTACAAGAATTCCAGAATATTTGTGAAGAAAATTCTTAGTGACCCAGGTATACAACCATTCTCAATCTAAGTCTTCTATATGTAATTCAGTGTACATCTAGATTCAATTAACAATACAAAAATGTGTTTAAAACTCTTATTCTTTCTAGAACCCCTTTATTACTGAAAGCCTTTTTAACATAAGTTTGACAATGTACAGTTAACTGAACTTGACACGCACACATAGCTTTGTGAAACAATAGACATAGTTTAAGTTTCAGACCACAAATTTGAAATTATGGAAACAGCTGGAAATATTGGCACAGAACATATCCACAAAAGAAAGAAAACATAATAGTTTAGCTATTTAAATGACACAGAAGGAAATATGTTACTTAAAAATGCTTTTATATTTTTGAATATTCAAAGGCATTCTAATACATAGTTTTGTGGACACTTTTTTGTGGGTAGCTTTTTGTTTATTTTCCAAGAGTGGATGTTTGAATAAAGCGCTACAAGTGGAACAAGATACAGACTTTAGCATTTCACAAAGTCTTCTTCCTCTTCCCCCCCCAAATTTGTTTGAACACATTTTGAAAAATACTACTACTTCCTAAAATGCAAGGCGTAACAATAGAATAAGAGGTTAGAGAAAAGAGCAGCTATGCAGCCTGTGTCTCTCTGGTATTTACTAATAGTCCATATGCTTACTTCTTTCCAATAAAATACTTTGAACACTAATTTACTGTATCTTTATATGGGAATTGGCAACCCTACAACAGAACCATCAAAGACTAAAAAAAAAGGTTCAATACAGGACTGTTATTTGCTTATATTTTCATCATTCCTTAGCTCATAATGACACAAAACAATATCCTTTTATGCATGAACTGAAAGAAAATTTTCAGATATGCTCCTTTACACAGGTATCTTTAAAGCCTGTGTAGAGCCAACATTTACACTTCTGTAACCCTTGACTGTGTAATCTTTAGCACTTTTTCCACTGTCAACAGCATCTCCATCTTATCCTCCCATGTAAATCCATTCACTAACAATATCAGAACACTTGCACTTAAAATGCATAACTAATCAACAATAGCAGAGCTTTAGGATTTTTCCAGATCCTGGCAAATCAAGTTTCCACTGCTGAAGTGCCAGAGTACATCATGAACATTCAGCATCAGGAACATTTTACTGAGTTAAGAAAAGAAGTAGGCACAAGCTCTCACTGAACCTGAATTGGCCTATTTTTATCATATTTCATAAAGATATTTTTTGCCACGCACATTACCACTGAAACCAAAAAAATGCTGAATCCAACAGTGGATTTGCAGCAAGCACTCAGCCTACATCAATAAGCCACAGCTAAATGAGAGACAGCAAAAGCAGCAAACAGAAGGAGGAAACATGAATGAGGAAACACTGAGATCAACATAAAACCAGATTACCTCATCTCTGAAACTATTTTTACTGTAGTTAATTATTAAAACTGTTGGGACAAACGTCCAGATGCAGTAGTAGTGAAGAGAACAAAGACACAGCAATTTACTCCCTAACAGAATTTTGCAAACCTGTTTTTATACAGACCTGTATCTATATCCCAAAACCAGTAACTGCAAGTGCCTTTTCCATACATGTCATGATTTCCTGGCAATCTGCCATTAGACCCCAAACACTTCCTGATTGCTCATTGCAATATTCTGGTACTTATGTTGCTTCCAAGTACACTAAATACATACACTCATATTTTAGTTGCAACATGAAGAAATAAGAAAATTGCAATAATCTATGTGACAAGAGTAGTAGTCAAAACACTCTGTTAGGACTCATTGTTTACACTTTTTAAATTATCTTGCAAATTGGAAAAATACTTGGGAAAGAATTATTTGGACAAGACAAAGGAAAAATCTTGCCCTAATGCAGAAAATACAGAATATTTAGATTATTCTAAGAATATTTGAAGAAATGATTGTTCACATTTTTCCAATAAAGAGATTTCTAAATACATCACGTTATAAAATTAAGAAACCAACAGATAATTTAATCAAGGTTGGAAGCAAAGGTGATCCAAATTCAGGCCAAGCTAAAATGCATTTTTAAATTTTAATTTTTTTTAAGATTATTCACTCTTGTAACAATTTACTTCAGAAAAATCACTTCTTGAATTATGCAAGATCATAAATGGTCCTTTTCATTGCCTTTCAATATAACAAACTGTCAATAACAAGAGATTAAAACCTCTAGCTTCACTACTTTGTCTTCTTTGTTACTATCTCAGAACAAGCAGCAGATGACAATTTAGGTGTGTGGTCTCCCATACAAGGGGTACCAGAATCTTCACTCAGTATTCAGCATTTTCTGAGCCTGTGCCAAACAGGTGATTCTCATGGATACAGGACACTTACCAGGGTAAATCCAGTAACACAATAGTATTCTCATAATCCAATCTAACTTCCAACTTGAATATTTGCATTGTGGCTCCTTAACAAACACCTTCCAAATTATATCTGAAGACAAAATGCCTTTTCACTGCTATAGAGATGCCAAATTTCACCCATGGAGTAGAAGCTTTGCACCACTGCAGCAAATAGTTCCAAGAGCTAATATGTGAATTTGCAAAGTTCTTTGAGATCCTACAGGATGAGGAGTAACATAAAATGGAAGTAATTATCCCATTAGCAAAAACTCTTTTTTTTTTTCTTGTGTAAGGCATTAGAATCTCTCCAAACATTCTTGTGGCAGAATTTAATTAGGGCAAGGTGGGGATTCAGACAATATTCTGGCTCTACCATTGCGCCAAAGAACTAATCAAGTACAGAGCTATCTAAACTAGCATAGTTTCCTCCAGACCACCAATCTAGCTTCACTTTTTGAATAAAAGGAAGCATTACTAACAAAATTTCTCTTAGCACATTTACCCTGAAAAGTATTCTTTAGAATTGGGTAGGCTTTAAGGATAGGAAAAATTATTTATTCCTCCCTGCTCCTCAGGGCAAAGTTGCCAGGGTAAAAAGATGCCAGATGAAATAACATATCTCTTTGGAAAATATCTCAGAGCTACAACCTGCAGAATATACAAATTAGGATATTCATTTAGGTGAGGTTGGCAGCACTGTAGTTAAACAACAGTCTGCATGCATTAGCCTGACAATGAATGGAGAAAGGCAGAACCTCTGCAAAACTGCCTTATTAAAAAATTAGCGCCGTAGCAATTTTGCATCAAAACAAGAAAAAATTACCAGCTTTTGGCCTGCATTAAATGGAACAGAACTCAGGTTCTACTGAAGTTCCAAATAAATATTTTTTTTTAAATGTGACTAAAATAAGTCATAAAATCAAAGCTGAAATGGACCGCAACAATGAAAGGTGCTGTTAATAATGTGAAATTTCTCATGTAAGAAGAAATAGGTTATCTTCTAACATTTAGGAGTACACAGATTTCATTGTCAAACCATCATATCTAAAATCCTAATGACTATGAAAAATCAGAAAGGCTTCCTTTTGTTAGATTATTTCATATGCTTAGATTGTACATTGAAAAAGTCACAGATATTTGCCATCTTTATACAAGTAGTACACCAATAATTAAAACTAGGGCTGGGAATTTCAAAAAACTATTTAGCTGAGTATCCAGCTTACTTGGACCAACCAAGTAGGCAGTTATACTAAAACTGTAATTACCTGTTATATAGGCAGATGGAAGGATGCTGCCTTTAGGACTCCATACAAAGAAGAGCATTGGTTTGTAGTACTATCTTCATACAAATCATACAATAAGATTAGTATTAGTCTAGCCAGCTCTTGCCTAATTCACAATTCACTTATTGATTCAGTATTTCAAAATACCTTTAATGAGAAGGAAGAATACCTATAGACACATGTACAATAACATTGCGACATGGCATATATTTATAAGACCTGAACATATAAGTATAAACTACAAAAATAAAGTGAGTTACCAGAGCCTGGGGATGTGGAAAAGGAAGTGGATGAACACACAGAGCATACAGAAACTGCAAAATCCATTTGAATAAGAATTAGGTTAAATGATCATCCTTACAACACAACACACTTAATAAAAGATTCCTGAAGCTTTTTTTAAAAAAGACAAAGGCCAAGAAACAACTCAGTACAACTTATAATAAACCATATATATTTTATGCACTATTAGTCATATGTTTCAAACAATGGTGATCTCTTTTTCAGTGCTTTTACACTACAAAAATGAACAGCTCTGACCCATACCACTAACTCAGGATGGAATAGAATCAGACAAAAATTTATCCCCAGCTGAATGCTTACAGAAGATAAAATATTAAGTTGGTCAACCTTGGTGACAACCTACATGCCTTGATATACACAAAGTTTCATGTTTGGTGAACGTTAAAAATAAAGATTGAGGTGCCTTGAAGATTCAGATATCTTTAGTCTTGGCAAGGGGATGAGCAGTGGTTTTTTCAGGATTCCAGCACTAGAATTAAATACCCAAATTCTGTCTCACTTATATCTTGATCCTTCAGTCCTTTTTCTGAATCTGACCCTTTCTCCCAAAGTTGCCAAGGTTTTAGTCAACAATTTGTCTACTATCGTTCATCTAATCGCTTGTTGCTCATGGCAATAATAATTTGACAGACATTGATGCTTTTAACAAAGAACGAAGCCACAGCAAAATCCCCAAATCAGTCTAGACATTTTGCCTCGAAGGACTTTGCCTGACCTATGCCAAAATATTGTTAAACTGCTACAGCTGACTGCACTTCCCTGCTACAGAGGATACTAAAATGCTTCACACATGTTTGAAAAAGAATCCCAGTAATTTTGTGCCCTTTCAAAAAGTACTTCAGAAGTTTACAAAATCCACATGGAATACACTCCCTATCATTTACATACAGAAAAAACAATACTTTGAGCAAATACTTTTAAAATGGCCTTAACAATCGCCAACTTCCTTTCTTAGTCTGGCAAGATCTTCCCTGAAGAAGATTCCCCATTTTTAGGGTTTGTTAGAGGAGAACCATTTTAGGATTTCCTTTTCTTCTCCTAATGACCAGGTTGGACAGTTCACAGACTATCTCTTCCCCATCTCCACCCAATCTGTGGACATCTTGCAATGATTTTTTTGGGGAGTGGAAGAACATCTGCCTCCCAGAATTCAGCATCAAAGTATGTGAATGATTCTCTCTGACACACTATTGTTTTGTATCTTGTCATTACTATGTTTATATACAGCTGTTCTCTCCTATGCAGGCAGATGTTGTAATGGCCCATAAGTAAATGCAATTGCTTAATATTCAGAGTGGTTAATGTTGGCTATGAAAAGATACACTAATTTAGTGTAGTCCCAAAAAGTACCAATCTCTACATATTTTCTTCACAGATTAGACAGAATCCCTAAGATCACACTGATCTGTGTGGATAGCTGTAAGGAGTTTACAGACATGAATCAGAGAAATGTCTCTAAACATGTTGAAGCTCATTCTCCTTAAATGAGTATTCCTACTTCCTGTTCCTATTTTTTTTACATCAGCTTCATTGTTCTGATTAGCTAAATATAAACTTCCATGCTCTGCATAAAGTCTACTATCAACAGATGATTAAACTAACCATATATGTAATACAAACACCCCACCTTCCCCAGAAAGTGTGTCATTCTTGCAATAAATTTCCACAGATACAGCAGATCTTGAGGAAATTGTAAGATAATGTATAAATGATCAGGAGGAAAAAAAAAAGTGCATTTTTAAAATAAGATTATTAAAAAGCTATCCCTTAATTTTGAATTGGTGATCAGACTTTGCCATAACACTCACATATGAAGGATTCCTCCAGAATAGCATTCTAACATTCTAATTTTTCAGCTGTTTGTAGCTATTCCCTCTCACAAGGTTCTTGGCTTCCCTGGACTGATGGCAATGGTGAGCAACTCTCTGGTATTCCCCACATTCATGCTGACAGCCCCTTAACCATTGTATCATCTTACCAGGGCTGTTTGTTCACATATCTGACATAGAAGCTGGTCAGAATCTCCTACTACCACTCCTCTTCTCCTTCCATTTTTGGTTGTTTCTCTTCCAGATCATGAAAGAGTAAAGCTTTTTAAATGATCCTGTTACCTTTCTTGCTTTAGCAGATATATTTCAAGTGCTCAATGCTTTGAGTATTTCTGCCTTTATATATTGTGGTTGCATTACTTTGTACAGAACACATGACAGGACACAACAAGATGCTTTGTGTTAAAGACAAAAAAACCCCATTGAGATCTTTGTGCATTTCACAATATGTCAAAAACTAGTATTACAAAAGCAGTCTCAGCTTACTCAGATTAAAGGAAAATTGTAGTCTACCTGACTTCCTGATACTCTTATTGTTTTAAAAGGTACTGCTCCAGGGAACACTTGACTTCTGGTAAGTGAAGTCTTTCCCCCACTCACCTCCTCCCAGGCTTGCAGGATCATACTCCACATTTGTCCCTTTTTAAATTAAGAAGTGGAACAGAAACATGAAACTACCTTAAGCAAAAATGAACAAATCTGGTCTGAGGAATGCTATATTTGCTTTATATGCAATTTATATGCTTTATATTCTATCTTTGGAAAGGATGGATTTTCAATTAACACTTAAACTTTCCTGATTTTCCTTGGGATTGATAAAAATAGAAAAGAAACAGGTATTTTTAAAGATCAAGAATTTGTTATTAACATAATAAAATAAAAATAATTTTTAAAAATTCAATTGGCTGATTTTGTCCCAGATAGTTCAGAATTGAAGTAAATAATGGATTCTGCCATTTTTTACAACTTTTCCAGAGGTTTTACTAGTTATTAGAGAGTTGTATCTTTGGTTTTAAATTTTTTAATTTTTCCATTTACTGTGGTTCATTACACTGTGCAGGAAAAGAGAGCTCACAAATTAGGACATACTAGAACTATGAGTAGTGATGCAACATCACATTTATCCCCTTAACAAATTTATACGTCCTTTTACCTAAAATCCCAAGGAAAACCCCTGGCTAACATAAAGCCTCCCACCAGCAAGACCCTGATGCAATAAATACAGTTCTTTCTCCCCTTGCAGTTGCTTGCATTGGTCACTTGTCTACCCTGAGCCAGATACACATTGTACAAATAAAATCTGTAACTTTTATAAATTTTATAAATCTTAGAAAATGCATAAATTTGAAAGTTAACAGTAATGAAGTCAGAAGTCTTGACATCATAACAGTTAAATCAGAAAGTAATATATATCTGAATAAAGATCTGTTTGGAATACATGTTTTAGGCAACAGGGAAGATGTAAGACCAAAAACTAAATTAAACGCATCACAATGAAATGCAGATGAACAATCTGGCTGAATTCCTCAAAATCTGTCCTGGATTTTTGGCGCCAAATGTAAAGGGGATTCCCTGTAGTACACATATATTTTAAGATACTATTGTAAATCAATCTTTGATATTTGTATATAAAATTAATTAGAGGAGATTCAACAGGGCATGTTTTTTTTTCCCAAAGCATTACTATCCTTTTTTTTATTTAATCTAGAAATGGAAAATGTTTTCTAAGGAAATTACTTAATTTGGTAAAGATCATAGAAATACATTTTTTCATATATTAATAATGTTAATACCTTACTCTGTTCTAGTTCTAGATAAATCTAAAACAGCAATCAAAGGAGAAGGACCTCTAGTCTGCTCTTCCCAGATTGCTACCAGACAAAAAGAGACAAAAAAGAAAAAGACTGCTGATAGCAAGCCTGTAAGGGTCAGATAAACTTACCCTTAACTGAATTTCACAACTTTGTGGTAAATATATTTAGAGATCTTACATTCACAAACACATCTGGAAGTCAACACTCTAAACCTATCTACTCACATCCGATGGTGCATTTACATAGAGATGGAGTTTGAAAGCAGTATTCCACATTACCCACTGTGGAACTGAAAAGCCTGTGTTACTCGAAGCACTAATTCAAATGGATGGTTTCTTTCCAAGGAATGCATGTTTGACTGTTGTTTTTCCCCACACTGTTGTTCCATAAAGGTCACAACTGTATAAAATACACAGGCATGGGATCATGATCCCAGGCAGAGTCAGCCAAAACAAATTCCATTCCCAGCTTCATGAATGACTTGCAACATGAGTAACAAAATTCTTTTCTCTTCTTTGTCCATCTGTACAATGGTACTTACCTTCACCAGGCAATGGGAATTGATTATGGATATGTTAATATTTAGAAAGCATCATAAGCTGCATCCATTCCTACAAAAATCTGTCCTACAGTAGCTTGACTAGGTTTTTCAGGACAACGATTATCTGTCTTTTTTTATTTGTTTGTACAGTTCCCAGAACAATAGGGTCTTAATCCTTGACTTGGACAGCTAGACACCATTGAAACATAAATTATTAGGAAACAATATGAGTTGAGAGATTTTAGCAAAGTGTTATACTTCCCAAGGGTCCAGGCACAGAGCATTAAAATGACCAGAATTTAGCCAAAGCAAAGGAAACTGGGGACAAGAAACCATAGCCTTGGTTGCTTCTAACAACTTTGGTGGCTTGCTCTTGAAAGAGCAGGGATACAAAAAAGAAGACTGATGGAATGCATATGTGAGAAAAAAACTCTATTCAGACGAGCATAGGAACTGCAAATATAGTTGTCTTTTGAGTGAGGCATTTAGGACAAGAGCTGTTTATGTATTTGCCAGCTCTACTGTATTTCCAAATTATAAGCAAACACAGTAGAAAAAGTACGAGGTTGTTTGGGGGGTTGAGGGGAAGGTGGTTGCAAGAAACAGCACATAAACATGAAATTTGCCAAAAGAGACACACATCAAAAAGGGTTGTATAACCAACAGTAACAGTTGTCTCTTGAGATGTGTTCTTATGAACATAGAGGATACATTTCTTATGAGTATACCCACTACATTCAAGGCAGAATGTCAGAAGTATCAGCTCTGTGTCATACACTAAGAACAACCCCCGGCCTCCTATCAGAAGCAAAAAGGTTGAAGCTAGTCCAATCACTTGAGTTGCTCTTCATTTTGGATAGTCCTTCATCTTCAGCATTTAATATCTTCAAGTATCAAGCATAAAATATATGACACAGAATTTGTGCCAACATTTCTAAGGAGAACAATTACTGAACAATTAAGTAATAGCTCTTCATTGCCTGTCCTCACATTATTCTGTTGTTAGTGACTTCTAAGCTTTGTACTCTCTGAAAGTGAGTATCAGAAACTTGGGCTTGTTTAGAATTGAAAGACTGATGGGAAGCATGACTGTCAGCATGAACATGAAAACTAATTCCTTCCAAGTGACAAATGAAGAAATGCTCTGCTTCCAGTCAGTCTGGAAGATACCTGGACAGGCAATTTCCACAAGGTGATGAATGAAAAGGAAGTAGTGCTGAGACGAAAGGCTGGAATCTTTCCAGTAAACTGTGAATGCAGGGTGGGGCAAAGGAAAGCAGTCTTCAGGGCAAATTAAGGCAAAAGAGTCAGTGTTTAATAAATGACCCACAATTTTAACTTTCCTGAATAAAGTTAATTTCAAAGCGATATATTAGGAAAAAATGAAAAATTACAACAGAGACGAGTAAACATTCTTTTCAGCCACTAATCAAAGTATGTATAATACACATGCAACAAGAAACAGAATAAACATTTAACTAGATGTAGCAAGTTAAATTATCTCAGTATTTTAGAACAGCCTGTATCCCACTAAATTACTATAAAATGTCATTATTACACTGTGCATCCAAAACTCTATGATACCCTCAGTCAACAATACATACTTTATACAGACACCTAACTTGAAACATATAAACGCATTCATTTAAGTAATTTATTTAATGCACAATAAAAAAAAGCAAAATTATCTTTCCAGCCATTTTGACCTATCACCCCCTCTCGTATTTAAAAGTTAATGAATCAAAAAATTGAATAAATTAGAATGATAAGCCTTTTTTAAAAGACTCAGAAGTATTATGCATACAGTTTGATGTAATCTGAAACAGGTGCTGAAGCTCTATTCTTGAAAGAAAAGAAATAAAGTTATCTTTTTTTTCTTTTTAACTGAAGTAAATGGAAAAAAGGTCTTAGAAAGTTTTAATATCTTACCTGTTGGTATGCTTCATAGATTATATCAAACAAGAAAGCCTGAGGCATTTCACTCGCTCTGTACCTGGCACGTTCCAGTGAGTGGTCCAAGCAGCCATCAGCAGCAGAGGCAATAACAGTAGAAACTAAAGGACGAATTGCTCCTGCTGCCTGTGGAACAAGACATAACGAGAGACCTAAACATTATCAATATTATTTTATATCACAAAGCTTTAGTCAAAAAATCTTGAAAATTATTTTTTTTTCCTTTATCTTTTCTATTCTTCATAATCCGTAAATCATACTACTTAGCCTGTACGAGACTTTCAAGATTAATGGAGCAATGGAAGATTGTATAAGAACACTTCAATGGACAATTTAGCAAAAAAAAGAAAGAAATCTTAAGTCCTTCATAAACATCTACTGCAAATACATGTACGGATCTAAGATGTTCATTCTTCAGACTTTCTTCTTTATACATTGTAGGCTGTTTCTGTGAGGACAGGTCTAGACCTATTCAGATAGCAAACAGCAGCAGACACATTGGAGAAGTCTTGACAATCCACAACACCGTTTGCTCTCCCAGATCTCAATTTGATCTAAACAGATTTGAATGGATCAGAACTAAGCTACAAGGAAAGTTTCAGAAAATTGAGCTTGTTCCTCTGTGTTGAATTCACCCTGTGAAATACTGAGTAACCACACTTACCAGTGAAATCAGAGGGAACACAGCAGATGCATCTGAAAGTACTCAATATCCAGCAACACTGCTGCAGAACAGATATTTAAATGCCTATATTTCAGTTTTAGTTTTGCTTAGGTTTGAAACCAATTAAACATATACCTTTGGTTTTTTCATCAATATATAGCATTAAAGATCTGTGGCATCTTTGAAACAGAACTCTCCTATGTAGCTTTAGGCATTTTGATAGCAGAAAGTTACCCACACTTCATCAGTAACTTATCAAACGCTCACATGCATTGGATGCAGCTTAAGACAATTGGGACGACAGTGGTCCATACAATATTGAAGAAAAGAATGCAGTGGCAGAACACTGCTTACCAAGTCATAGGGCAAAAAAGCACGCTCTCCATCAATGCTAACCACTGAGAAAAGCATCTTCACAATATACTGCTTATTATGAATTTTTAAGATGAATTAAAAAAGAATAATTGATGCTGTTTGAAAATATGTGGAACTATCCAATATCTTAAAACAGTATACCTAGAAAATCATTCCCAGTGTTGAATTCTGACACTTTTTTACTGCAGACACAGATTTTCTGAGGTTTAGTGAATTTGGATACAGAAAAAAATACATGGAAAGAGATACCTATACAAAAACCACATGGAGCAAAACACTATCATCCAAAGGCAAAATGTGATACAGAAAGGTCAGTAAAAAGCATGCTATCACAAAAGAACTGTCTGTAAAGAATCTCAAGAAGTCATCTAGGCCACCTTTCTGTCCTAGCCAGGATGAATTTTATTTCTGTAATAGAAAAGACAAACTGAGAAAACTAAACACCATTATAATTTTAGTAATATGTCAGTGTATTAAATGAGGTGTAAATTTAACAGATGTACTTAGAGCAAAAGCTGTGCATAGCAGAAGTAGAGGGACTAAATTATCTGCAACTTGTCCCCTCTCTATTTCCTATGATTCAAGGACATGGATTATTACATCTATATCCCAGCTGCTGGGCATTTGGACTATGTTATTTTGCTCTGCTGTCATATTTTAATTGGTCTCTCACACACACACACACACAATTATAAAATTAGAAGGTCATGGGAAAAGAGAGAGAGCAGCATGCTACCCACAGTTTTTCTGTAATTAGCTATATATTTGAATTTTTTTTTAAACAGTTACCATTCCAGAAAGCCATTTAGCAAAAGAGGGTTCCTTAGGCTGATCCAATATTTTATTACAGTTTTTAACAATCCTGTCATGTTACATATTCAGCATAAAACAGGCTGAAAGAATACAATGTGACTTGCGTAACCAAATCTCACAAGTGAAACATGCACTCTGAGGAACAAAAAACCAAACTGCAATTCTAAATAAAATTGAATACTCAGAATTATGTTCTTAAACGAACTCTGAAACACATTGTTTTCTTGCCATCTGGTTTATTGCACAATAAAAAATTATGAATATCTGTATTGGTATCTTTGTGACAATGCTGAACCACAACTCCTGCTCTGCTGAGGCCTAGCTCTTCCAAACAATTCAGAATGACCTAATTTCTACTAAATCCAAATGCAATATTTTTTTTAAAACTCTGCAATTAACTTCTCAAGTAATTGAAAGCCTCACAGCACTTAACATTTAACAAGTGCATTTTTCAAACAACTACAGTTTTATTTTATAATACCCCATAACTGAGTCCAGTGTGGCAGGGTGAGTTTTCCCCTTTTCTTCCTGCCACTTCAATAGGAAATCACAAGTTGGGCACAGTAAGATTTTTTTCTGCAGCAGGTCCACTCAAACAATACCTGACACTGATTGAGAACATGAAATCTAATACAAAGAATAAGATTCATGGATGACTTCTGATCATGCAAAGGAGAGAAATTCTATGTATGCAGAAACAGGATAATAAGCAGTCATTTGATTTAAAAAGAAAGCTCCAACTTTTACTCCACCAAAGGACAACTCAGTTCATGACTGAAAGCATAATGGAGAACTCTGGTACTTTTTAAAGCCAAGAAGTTTCAACTGCTCAGAAAACCTTCATATGATAAAGAGCTGCAGTCCAAAACCCCAAAAGCTGAGCTTGAGCATACTTGCTAAGGTGCAGCACTGAGTCAAAACCTTAAAATCCTGAGACAAAATACAGAAACTGATTCTGTTTTCCTCACTACTGGCTCACTTTCCACAGGACCTTTCTCTGTCTCACAAACACACACAGGCTCTCTCAACCTGATGTGACCCAACACAGAGCTGCATTTACCACCTCAGTGACACAAGAACTACATTAATTCCTAAGGTCACTTTCAGACTGTGTGAAATTGGGCCAAGCAAGGGAAAATACTGGCCTGTGGCCCTACACTGTTTTCATAAGGCTCAAGAGAGCTGAACAAACACAGGAAACTTTGTGTCTGCAGTACTGCTGGCAACATCCCTGAGCTGGTATATGCCAACAGAGCTGCCAAACCCATGCTGGCTTACACAGATCTCACCACACGTGCTTCTGCTTCCAAAACTGGCTCATTGTATCTTCATTCATGTTCTAGGTATAACATTTGGCATGTGAAATCAAAAGAACTGAGCAGTGAGTTTTGTCTTATATACAGGCCAAAGAGGGGCATGCTTTTAAGATGTATGGCTCATTCTGCAGTACTTGTTTCTAGTTAGCACAAACCTCCTCCCTACTCTGAAAAGCACAAAACCTTTCTGAATTCCACCTAGCAGCCTTGCAATGAACCGGATGGAAATTTAGGAATTTAAGACAGGGCTACAGACTACATTTTTTCATTCAGAGACTTAAATATTAGGGCACAGTAGGGACAATAATACAATAAAGGCAGTATTGTAGCAAAAGGGACTTTTGTCCCTGATAATTGTGAGGTGATAATTGTGAGGTCCCTGATAATTAAGTGAAGAACACAATCATTCGGCTCGTCCACATCGATTCAGTTACAACAGCAAACATTTTAATCTTTGCAAGGGATTTCCCTGTTGGTTTTTGCAGTTATAAATCAGTAAAAAAAATTTATTTCCATATTAGTAAAAGAGAGTATATACTGAGTTTCAGGTATTTGAATTTTATTTGTTCTAATTTGAGAAGCATTGACTTGCTCTTTATGTCAGGAATGCACAAGTATTTGGCCCATCTCTCAGGCAAGGTTCAGACATGAACATAAAAAGTAATAAAACAAAGAAAACCTATCCTCATTTAAAATTATAAGTACTTGCTAATGTCACTGTAGTTCTAAAAATCTTTTTTGCACTTTGAATTACCATAGCACAAAATTCAAATCCTGTGAGTCTAAAGCAAGTGCCTGGGTCTTATACTGACATTTCCCTACTCAAGAGTACTTGTCTTCCAATTTCTAAAAATTTTAAGCCAGACCTCAAGTAGGTTTGCTTTCAAAATCATACAGAAAATGCATCATATGCTCTTCCTGAATGTGAAGTGGATACTCAACAGATAGTTAAACTGAATTTCTTTAAATGTCCACTTTACAGCCTTCAAGCCATCCTACTTCAAACACATTCAAGCGCTAACCTTGGCATGTCCAGGAAATGCATTTCTTTACCCCATTTTTGCATATTTTGTTAAATAAATCTGTTAAAGTATCCAAATATGAATGACCAAGCTCTTAAAACACTGCTTCATAGCATAACAGACATTGAAACAAATACCACTAACTGGTTATTTTTCTTTTGCAGACAAAATATTTGAAGAAAAAGCAACCTTCTAATCTATGACTTCCTTAAAACAATGCTAAAATGTCCTAAGAATGCAGAATTCTATCAAATTCAGGGGAAGTGACAGACTCACGTCCCTCAGAAGCAAGCTCATCTATTGATCTGGTGAAACTTAACCCGCTTCCAGATGCTTTTAGAAACAAGAGGTGTCTTTTATGACCCATTTTAAACTGCACAAATCAAAAATATTTACAAAAAGGTTCTAAACCTTGTATTCATTTTTTTGCATAACTGCCTATACCACAACATGCATTCAAGAATTAAAGATTCAGTGGTGACTGAAAAAAGGTAAAGAATGAAGGATGAATGAGGAAGGTCAGTTTATCAAAGCACCACAAGTGTTTCCAGTGGATCCAAAGTATACTAACCCAGCTTTTCGCTAAACAGTAACATATTGTTCTCAGTTTATCATACTTCCACTCTAACAAGATGTTGTTTAGATGTGTGTATTCAGTGAATCCATAACCAGGGTGAGCTTTAAGATCAGACAACATAATCAGTTCAAGGACTGCTGAATCCCAAAAGTATTAATGACATCTTTTATTACAAAATGAAATATGAATTTTTAGATCACAGAAGCTGACACAAAACATAACAACCTGGCTAACATAATGCAGTATAGCTTACTTTTACTGAATATTCATAAATAATTAAAACCTTCATTTTATTTCTAGTAAGGTAATATTAGGTAGTAAAATCGAAACAAAACCCATTAAAATTTTCATAAGGATTAGGGAGGGAGATGGAGCTTTTATCACAAGCAACAAATTATCCGGCTTACAGATATCCAAAACACAGTGCAGTATTTACTGCACCGTTGGGAGACCAACACTCCCCACCTACAGCACAGCACACCAAGAACAAGTTACCAAAGAGCCAAAAGCTCCAAAAGAGCATGAAAACCAACACACATTACTGATTTGGTCATTTTGGGTAGCCAGTGCTGAAACAGAACAATGGCAAATTGCTGCAAATCTCAACAAATTGAATGACATGGACTAGGAAGAAAAAAAAAAGTTGTAGTGGCACAAAATCCTTACAAAAATGTCAGAAGTACAATTCCTTTTGTTTTAGAATAGTGTGGTAACAAGTTCAGACAACCACAGATCCTCCAGGCTGGCCTACTAAAACAAAAATATGCTATGTCTTTGGCATACTTACCTTGTCCCCAGTAAGCCCCAAGTACTAATGAAGACCCATAAAGTCCACTCACACAGCCAGTCTGGAACCCTCAACTTCAAGAGAGTGGGAATGACAGCTTACAACTTTACAGAGCCTAGTCATAAATGAGCAAAGCCTTACATCTCTCTAACATGACTTCTTTTCACTTTTTAATTGCACCAACAATACTTTTCTTCTCCATTCACAGCTTCTGTCTCCCCTGAAATTCATTTTCCCTATGCTATTTTCTCATTTGTCTAATAGCATTAAGTAAGTGTATATTTTATGTTTTATTTCTTTAGTATTTTAATCATCCCAACTAACAATTCAATGTTATAATATTATTTAGGAATAGGCCTGATATGAGACATAGAAAAAACAAGCCTTTGAGTGCTAAGTTTGAAACAATGTTCCTATTCTTAAGCTTTTACATGTTTTCTCAATATTCATATCTATTCATATCTATCAATTTTAATTCTTTATTCAGACTTGTTTTCAACTCTGACAAGCAAAACGGAACTGAAGCAAGACTCACAAATAATTTAGCCACCCTGCCTTAGAAAAAATAAACTTGGCTTGCATATATACACTGAAAATAGAAGTACATTAGAAATACACTTTCATAATTTCAAACTAACTAACTTCTTTGAAACTGTATGCTGGAGATAGTGGGGCTTGTCACACTTAATAGGAGAACTATATCCATCTTGGAACACCATTAAAGTCAGTTTTATAACTGTGAACTTGGTAAACATACAAGCAATTTTATCTTGCTTTTCCATGAAGACGAAGATTGCATTAGGACAATGGTGAACTATGTAACAATAACAATCAATGTTAATTTAGACAAGCTAGGTATCTAACAGTTTACAAATATGTCCTGGAATGGTTTTTGTTGGGTGAAAGACTATTTATAAGTTTCCAAACATTACCATCTCATAAGGATTTCAGTCTAAATTAGGTCTGGCTATGAACCAGATAAAGAAGCTCAGAATAACTATGATTAATTTCTTCTCATTTTTTTCCCATCAAACTGTTTCCACATGTTACTACAGGGAGATTATTCTTTTACACAGATCAAACTACTTTCCAGGAAGGGCATTCACAGCCATCAACAGTATGAAAAAAAATACAGAAATAAACACAGTATCTCTGATACATGGAACAGGTAGAAACCTGCACTTCTATTCAGACATTTGCGTTCAAGCTAATTGTATCTACAGTAATCAACATACTTCAGACACACTCAGTAATTACCATTTAAGTTAGAAGAATTGTCTCTACTGAAAGATTTCCTAATTCAAATTTATCAAACAGAATCTTCAAAGCAAAATAAAGCAAAATTCAAAAAGTTAATTATAAGATTAAAATATTTCACATATTTAAGAGGATGTTCTTTTCAGATTCCTTCTATATCTATTAAAACAAAGGCATATAACCTTTTTTGTAAAATAAAGCAATCAGAGAATTACTTCTAATAAACATTTACAGTATGGCATTAAAATACCATATTTTAACCTTATCTTCTTATGTTTATTTTTCCCCTTTTCATTTTCTGTATTTTGTATCCAGCTCTTTTTTTTTTTTTCTATAACCAAAATTCTTAATCTATGAGAGGTTTTATGATTCCAGTGCAGAGATGTAAGATTTTGGGTATTTCCTCTTCCAATTTATAGAAATCCCAGCAAAACAACTCTATTTCAAGGGACAAGATTGAGGCAGAAACAGTTGTGGCACAAACCATACGCCACCACACCTATACAGAAGTGCAGTTGAAAACAACTATTCAACTACGCGAGCAAAGTTTTCCAAACTTAGGTGTGAATGCTTGTTCAAGCCCAAACTAGCCAAGCTTCCAAACTGAACTAATACAAGCCTGCACATAGTCCTCAGAGTTCATAACCTCATTCTGCACCCAGAACCCACCTACTTTCTGGATAGCAAGGCAAAGCAGCAACTTTGTTGCGTGGTTTCAACTCAAATCAGTCACCATCTGCCCCCATAACTCATTCTGTAAATGTCATGTCCAAAAGACCCCCCCACCCCCAAACCAGCTGCACACTTCTCTTGAAGGACCACATACAGCATGGAGTCAGTCAGGACTACAGGACAAGCAAGATGACTCAGTAAAGAACAGCACACCACAATAAAGGTAGAAGTGCTCATTAGCATGCAGAAACATAAATTTGAGTCCAGGGCATAGCATACTTTCATTCACACTCACACCCAGACTCTCCCACATAGCATAGACATAACTTATGTGACTGTGCTGTGGAGGCCAGGATTCCTCTGCCTATTCCTTCTACTGACAATCAAGCACAGTCTGCAACCTGGGCTGTGTATCCATTAGAAATTAAGTCTGAAGAAAAAGGATTATCTTATTTCTGCAAGGCTATCCTCTTTAACAAAAAGAATAATTTTTAAATTACCTTATTTTGAATTTTGTTGGGGAAAAGAAAAAAACCAAAAGACGAAATTCATAATACTTATGGCTATGGCATGTTTGATTCTCATTAGTGAGCACTTGAATTTCTTTTATGTAGGCAGCATCACCAGCCAGTGCAATTTCAGCTATCTTGACACATTTGCACTGGCAGCTTTTAATTGCCCAAGGACAGAACTGGTTGAAATGTTAAACAAGCCTAGTCTTACACAGTTATTAAACCTAATCATCAGCCAGACAAAAAGAAGGTTAATTAGAACACATGTAAGGAGTTTTGAACACTAGGAAAAAAAGGCTTGTATGCTAAACTTCACCAAATTTCCTTAAAGTCTGTTTACCCAGCTGGCTAGAAGCAACAGTCAAACTCACTAAAATTGGGCACATGTTAATCTTAAACCAACACCAGGAAGGAAGAAGTTATAATTGTGTTTATTCCTAGCTGAAAGAGAGGGGATGTTTAATCAGAAATTTAATATACACTTTGATCCAATGTTAATGAGCTGACACTATGTTGTACATTGAAATGACTTCAAAGACATAGGATGCCTTAAACAAATGTAATGTATATTTATTACACTGTTTAGAAAAAGAAAACATTTCTTCTAATGAGGTCACCTTTATCAGAATATGCTATCTGAGTAACTGGGGATAGCACATGTACATCAAGACATGTCAGAGCCGCAGTTAGCTAAAGCAAACTAAGGAAGATAACAGCAACTGTTGCTCAAAAATTAAGATCACACATGCTCTTTTTTACTTTATATAATTTCTGTTCTTTTGTATTTAAAGCATTTACTTCTAAGCATCAGTAAATATTGTTTTGACCTGATCAATCACATGCTAAATTCTAAAAGTTATTCATTCTGTGGAACAAATAAGATTTCTCAGAGAAAATAGAAAAGATTCCCCTCGAAAAGACAGAATAGGAATACATAAATGAAAAAAAATATATAGATGTTTAAAGTAGAGGAAAGAAGCGGAACTAGATGTATCACAGGCTGCAATTTTTCAACACACAGCATTGAAAACAAACTCCAAAATGTACCATAAGTGGAAAAGAAGCAAAACCAAGTACATATGCTCTCAGGAAAAGGGACGAGTGCTAGTGCAAACAACGACACAGCATTTATGTGAACATTTGATTTCATATCAAAATTGGATTTTTTTAAAAAACAGACTGAAAGTAAGTCATAAGAATATAATTTATGTTGTTCTTGTATCATGAACTACTAGCATAAATTTTTAAAACAATGAAGCATAAATTACAAAAGTTCACAGGATTAAACCAATATTTACACTTTTAATGTGTCATACAAATTACATAGCATTTCTTCTACTGCATTCTTTATCTGTGCATCCCTTGTGAGAATTCAAGAATGGTCAAGAAAGCAAGTGTTTTCCATAGATACAATAGTACAGTACATTACAGAAAATATTTTTTGTCATATTATTAGCTAAAAAAGGTCTTACTACTTAGTCAACATATTTAACCTATTTTTTGTCACAGTGCAATAACTGGAAATGTTTAACAAGATTTTTTTTCTTCTAGATACATTTTTAAAAAATATTTTAAAGTTTTGTATAGAGCTTGTCTAGTACTACTAACAATCTATATTAAGTATATGATACACACCACACATGGCATCCCTCACCTAAAGAGCAGCACATGCTGGTGCAGAGTCTCAAGACTTTCTTACAACCTATTTATTTTTTTCAGTTGTCAGCAATAGTTGCAAATTATACACAATTACAATGGATTCTATAACATGTATAATTCAGTCTAAGCAATTCAAATATTCTAAAGCAAATCATGTGGCCAGTAACCCCCCATCAGTTTTCAATATTTTTGAAGCATTTTAAATCATACTTACAGCTTTACATTTTGGCATTCATTCAACATAACTGACAATAAGATGAGCTACCAGCACTTTCTTGTTCTAACTCGTGCTATACTGCAAATCTAGGTGGCAAAATTTAAACAAAACATCTGCTCTAAAAATTAATGCAACACAAACCAAATAATTTTTGCCACTAAAATTAACAAGACTGTTTATTTTGACTGCATAGCATTACCTTGCATTAACAAGTAACAAAGCACAACTTACAGTCAGCAAGACATCTTTCATACCCCAAATACTGATTTACATTGCAAAAAGCAATCAGCGAGCATGCATTCTGCCACAAAAGATTTTGCATATTACAGTAAATCAATATAAGGACGAGTTAGCACTTGTATTCAGTGGAGCAGAAATCTTGATGCAACTGCCACAGGAGTTGAAATTGTTTTTAGGGGGCTTATACTTTAAGAAGAATATTTTACCTCAAGACAGCATGCATCATTACAAAATCAACATCATGATGTGAAGGCTACTGATCCACTGCTCATCATTTAACACATGATTTCCATCATTTTATAAAGAAGAAAAAAAGTCTCAATGTGTTGTAGGAAGACTCTTGCACAATTTAATCAACCAAATGCAAAACTGCAATGTTTAATTAATATCTCTTTTCCCACGCATACAGTCCTGAGCAACCAAACCCCACGGGCACTAGAGTTTGTGGTCACACAGTGCCCTAAGCAGCTCTGCACACGCTTATCAAATGTCTTTGCCTCATGAACTTGCTCAGCTGCTTCTCTCAGAACTGCTTGTGCCTCTCCTTGCAGCAAACCTTGGACTCAAGTTTCTTTCCTTTACAGTCCATTAAATTCAAAATTTCAGGACACCTCTTTATACGGGCTTCATCTAACACTTTCTGTTATCAAGGGCTTTTATAATATGCATCACTACACCTTACCATGTCAGTTTGGCTCAAATAGTGACTTTAATACATGTATGTGTGGATTTGATAACTCACTAATTCTCTCCTACATGCTCCAGGGCTCCTCGGGGCAGTTTTCGTTCTTTCTGTACTACAGCCCACTTACTTCTTGGAAACAGGAGGATAAGCACAGAACCAGTCCAGCAAACTATTACAGCATATTAAACAGGCCAAGTTGGCTTTCAGAAGCTTCACCTAACCTGCAGGGCTGGTGTTGTCTTTGCCATAACCACTCAGATTAAAAACTCAGCCAAAATGCAGCTGGGAATATTTCTGCTTCAAAACTCAGAAAATCTTTCTTTTCAATGCAATATTTGGTGAAAAGGAGTAAAATTTACATGTCTAGTCTTTAGTCAGAGAGTTATGACTAAGAACCTCTTCCACATCTTGGCATGTAGGAGTTGCTAGAATGATCCAAGGCCTTTATTCAGCTTCTCACACAAGCTGGACAAGATAAGGTTTCCCTTATTTTAAGGAACTATTCTTTAAACCTTTTATCTGCTGCAGGAAGGAGAAATCTGAGTACTAAACAGACTTATCTTTGCTAAATTCTGCTTCATTTCCCAAATGTAATATTGTTTTCTCAGATAAAGCATATAGATTTTAACTAGCCTCAAATAAACAGCAGTACTATATATGTTGTTTCTCTAAATTCAAAGGGGGTACATTTTATAGACATTACATAAAAATTACCCAAACAACCACTTAAGTACAGGAAACTATGTTCAGAATTTATTTTCGGAATAAACTAACCCTTTCTCAAAAAAAAAAAAAAAGATGGAAGGAAGGAAGGAAGGAAGGAAGGAAGGAAGGAAGGAAGGAAGGAAGGAAGGAAGGAAGGAAGGAAGGAAGGAAGGAAGGAAGGAAGGAAGGAAGGAAGGAAGGAAGGAAGGAAGGAAGGAAGGAAGGAAGGAAGGAAGGAAGGAAGTTGCGGAAGGAAGTTGCGGAAGGAAGTTGCGGAAGGAAGTTGCGGAAGGAAGTTGCGGAAGGAAGTTGCGGAAGGAAGTTGCGGAAGGAAGTTGCGGAAGGAAGTTGCGGAAGGAAGTTGCGGAAGGAAGGAAGTTGCGGAAGGAAGGAAGGAAGGAAGTTGCGGAAGGAAGGAAGGAAGGAAGTTGCGGAAGTTGCGGAAGGAAGTTGCGGAAGGAAGTTGCGGAAGGAAGTTGCGGAAGGAAGGAAGTTGCGGAAGGAAGTTGCGGAAGGAAGTTGCGGAAGGAAGGAAGTTGCGGAAGGAAGGAAGTTGCGGAAGGAAGGAAGGAAGTTGCGGAAGGAAGGAAGGAAGGAAGTTGCGGAAGGAAGTTGTGGAAGGAAGTTGCGGAAGGAAGTTGCGGAAGGAAGGAAGTTGCGGAAGGAAGGAAGTTGCGGAAGGAAGGAAGTTGCGGAAGGAAGGAAGTTGCGGAAGGAAGGAAGTTGCGGAAGGAAGGAAGTTGCGGAAGGAAGTTGCAGAAGGAAGTTGCAGAAGGAAGTTGCGGAAGTTGCGGAAGTTGCGGAAGTTGCGGAAGTTGCGGAAGGAAGGAAGGAAGGAAGGAAGGAAGGAAGGAAGGAAGGACTGTAGACTTCCAGAAACTAAAAACTGGTGGATTAAGCACCTTTCAAAAATACTAGTTGTGGGTTCTATTAGTACAACACACAAATGATGCCAAGAGAAAGGGAGATTGTAATTTGAGTTTCTGTCTATGATTTATGTATTTCAGTTGGGTGAGTTGCATCTTCACAATAAATATGATGAATCACCTAAAGCACTTAAATTGAGACTGGGAAATGACAGAGCTGTTTTTCCCCTACCAATGTCCCCCCACCATCAAACATTGCATCTTGTTAGGACTAAGACTACAAGTATTTACTAACAATGCATTAGTTCTCCATTCAACGTGGAAAACAATTAACAACTTGGCTGAGAAGGTTTTAATTTCTACACGACCAAAAATGCCATAAGCTATGGAAACATCACTATGCTTTCAATAGTTATCCATTAAAAAGGAAAAATGCATTATATTCCTGTTTTTTCTACAACAGTAAAACCACACTTCATTGCTTCACACATTCAGGGCTGCTAAGGAGCTCCTAATCTTTACAATAATGCAGAATCATAAAATAGTTTGGGTTGCACGAGACGTTTAAGGGTCATGTAGTCCAACCCTGCTGCAATGAGCACAGATGTCTCAAACTCTGAGTGAGATCAGGTTGCTCAGCCTTGTTCAACTGGACCGTGACTGTTTCAAGGGATGGGGCATCCATCATTTCTTCAGGAAAACGCTTTCTGTGTTTCACCACCCCCACTGTAAAAAAATATTTGTCTCTATCTAGTCTGAATCTACTATTTTTTAGTTTAAAATCATTACCACTTGTCCTATTTCAACTGCCTCTGCTAAAAAGTTTTTTGCCATCTTTCATATAAACCCTTTCAAATACTGAGAGGCCACAATAAAATCTCTCTGGAGCTCTCTTGTCCAGGCTAATTGACCCTAACTCCCTCAGTCTTTCATCGCAGAAGATGTTGAATCCATCTGATCATTTCTGTGGCCCTCTACTGGACCTGCTCCAATAGGTCCACATCATTCTTGTGCTGAGGGCCCTAGTGCCAGATGCAGTACTCCAGGTGAGTTCCCATGAAAGCTGAGTAGAGGGACATAAATACCTCCCGGAACCTGCTGGCTGCAACTCTCCTGGCCCAGAACACAGTTGGCTTTCTGGCTGTAAGTGTATACTGTCAGCTCATGACCAGCTTTTCATCTACAAGTACCCACTTTTCTGAAATGCCCTCTCAACCCTTTCATTCCCCAGCCTTTACTGATACAGGAGCTTGCACCTGCCATGTTGAACCTCAGTGTTCACACAGGACCACTGCTTGAGCTTGTCCAGGTTCCTGTGCATGGCATCCACCCCTCAGGCATATCAACCACACCACTCACCTTGGTGTCATCTATATATTTGCTCAGGGTGCATCTAATCCCAATGTGCCTGTGTCAATTATGAAGATAATACAGAGTACTGGTCCCAGTATGGATCCCTGAGGGACACCACTTGTCTCTGATCTCCAGCTGGACATTGAGGTGTTAATCATTACCCTCTCAATGCAGCCATCCAACCAATTCCTCCTCCACTGAACAGTCCACCCATCAAATCCTTCCTCCAACTTAGAGAGGAGATTGTGGCTGACTGTCAAAGGCCTTAGGGAAGACCAGAGAGGCGACATCCATAGCTCTTCCTTGTGCCACTGATGTAGTCACTCCATCATAGAAGGCCACTAGGTTGGTTGAGCAGGACTTGCCCTTGGTAAAGCCATAATGGTGCTCTCTAATCCCCTCCCTGTCTTCCATATGCCCTAGTAGGCTACGAGCATGTAGGTCCTAAAATGTTATTTTATTCTTAAATTGATGAGTAACATCCCTACAATTCATTAATAATTATTTTTACACTGACAATAGTCACTCTCCTAAAGTACAAAACTCATTCCATTCATGTCAAGTATATGTCATCAGTTCTTGATTCTGTTTTTGCACAGGGTTCTGACAGGACAGGAGTGAGAGTCCTGTAAAGTACCAAGCATACAATGAAAGCAGAACTTCTGAGAACACAGGCAGAGGATAACTTCAGATGACCCAGTGTATAAATATGAATTAAAAACAATCTTGTCACTGATGCAGCATTTGCAGCTGGCTAAAATCAGTCTTTGAACATAACAAAGAGGACAAAGACCATGTGTAAAATAGTCTATATATGGCAAAACCATAGGAGACAAGAAAACAAAAAGATCCAAGAGCAAAAGTGCAAAGAAAGGTCAGAGGGGGCAGAACCACTCCAGCATTCTGTCCCCATTCAAGTACACCACACCAGATCATCTTATTTATGCACCCAAATCTTCCTTTACTGTCAGTGAAGAAAAAGAGGTGGTTTTTGGTTTGCCGCCCACCAAGTTTTGCTAATGTAACTCAGCAACCATAGATAGAAAAATCAGTGGATGAAACAGGATCCACAGGGGTCCATGTTTTCTGCTCCAGCCTTCTGCTACAGTAAGAGTGATAATGACAGCACAAGAAGAACAGACTGAGCACAACATGTAGTGTTTTCTGTCTGGGGTATTACTTTGACCGACTGCCTCTGAGTAGGAGTCCACGAGACTGGGTAGTACTGTACAGCTGTATTGGCATGTAAGCTTTGTTCAGGTCCTTGCTAAAGCTCAGAATAAAGTAATGATGTTAGCTTCCAGAAACCAGCTTTTAAGAATGCCATTTTGACTTAGTCCTTTCAACATAAAATACTGTACTTTCAAATCTAGTTTATGTTAACTAGAGAAAAAAAAAAAAAGTCTTTGGATGTGCCTACTTCTTGTAAACTCTCAGTAGCAGAACTGACAAGTTCCCCCCCCACCTTCCCGATTTCTTTTTCATGCAAGCATTTTTCATTTTAGTTATGTTGTTTAAAATGCAATGCTGGCAATGAGATATTGCTAGAGGCTTTGGACTGATGCCTTCCAAAGCCTCCACTTTTCCCAGCTTTTACTGGCTGCAAAGAATTTGTTTCTAGAAACATATAATTTTAATTGCAAAATTACCCCAAAAACATAAATGGAATTTAATTGGTTACAAAGTAATATTTTGACATAATCAAGGAGTTGTTTGGGGGGTTTAAGGTATAATTTATTAGTTCTGGTTAAGGTACACATTTTTATTCCCACAGGCAAATAACAAACTGATTAGTAAGTGTAATAAAGCAGTTTATTTGTCTGACAATTGGCAGCTAGAAGTGAATAACTTACTTGATCAATTGCCATTTTCGACAACATTAAAGCTTCTCATAATTATGTTATCTATATGGTATGCAGACATATAACAATACAGCATTACCCTTATTAACACAAGTCATTTAATATGACGTTTCTGCCAGGTTTTGTACCTTTCTACATAATGCAAGAGGAAGTAATTACTTTTTGTACTGAAAGATTGAAGAACTGACATCCTTTTAGATATGCAAAGAATTTGACCATAGGAAGAACTAAACATGATAACTGCTCTCGATCAATTTTTTCTGATATTCAAAACCATGCATACCAGTTTTGAGAAAGTCACAGCTTTCCATTTAGTTCTTCAGAATTCTGTAGTTCTCAATTGGAAATAGCCACCTGTCTCTGGGAAGATGGTTTTCCAATTTGTTATATAAAATTAAATTCTTCTCATGTTCCTTAATTTAATTACTTTGTCATGTATTATCATAGCACCTAGCTTTTCGAGACTTCGAGCACACATCTCTCTGATGGCCCAGCCTTGCTGAAGCCAGTGGATCTCAGCCAACACAGAAAGCCACCACACACATTTCAGACAAATGTTATGCAATGGAATAGACTATTATATATGTACACAATCACCTTTCTGAGATCAAATGATACTTCAGCGATCCAGGTTAGGAAATCTTTACCTGTCAGAAGTTCAGATGAACTAGAATACACTGACTTGAGAAAGTCCACGGAGACTGCCTTGGTTCCCCCTACTTTTTTACTTTAAATACATTACATTCAATTAAAAAGAAAACCAGGAGAAAATATTATACTAAAATCACAAAACTTTCAAGAAAAATTGAACAAGTTAAATTCAAATGAGATATACCTTACCATGCAAAGACAACACAAACACATTCAGAAAAGTTATTCTCATTTCAACCCAAAATCAGTACAATTAACTCCATTCTTGTATCACTCTCAAAGAATCACATTTAAAACTAATTTTCAAAGAGGATTTATTTGAAAGTCTTTGCAAGAGAATCAATTTTGAAATGCTATTTTGTGCTGTATGAGAAAGAACTTTAAAAATATTTTTGACCTAACAGAGTTTAAGTTTCAATAACTGGAAATCTATGCTCTAGATCACTAGAAAACTATAGTGCAGTTTCTCTTTTATTGCCATTTCTTATTAAGCCTATCTAAAAAACTACAGGCCTACTAAGAAGAGGCTCAATATATTAGATTTGCAACATAATGTTCTGAGAGACTTGATATAATTTGATTTTCATAATGATGCTTAAGGCACCAATAATAAATATTTTAACAAGCTATATATTCCCCTATGAAGGCATAGCAGCACTAAGGAAACACCATGGTTCGTTCTTTGGACTCATTATTCCACTGTCAAAATTGTGAACCACTTGTTAATTATCTTTTACCACATTTTCTGGAGAAGACAACCAGTGGTACATTTTCCTAGTTTTCTAGTACCCAAACAATCTGCTGTCACTAATTACTTCTACCTCAAACCATGTCCTTGAAGCAGGGAAGCATTATGCATGTCATTAATGGAGAATTCAAGAACAAATTAAAGATAGCAAACTTTGCAAACAAGCCTGTGGCTAAGTCATGTCTTCTTACATCTCTGACTTAGGCAGTTCATCTAACAGTTCCTCCTGTTGCTAGTCCATGCATCTCCTATCTCCTTGCATAACACAACTTCTTACCAATTCTTCCCCTTCATATATCACTTACTTTCTCAGATTTTTTTTTTGTTTCTGTGAGTAATCTCAGTCCTCAGATGCAGTGTTAAACAGGAGAATATCCAACCTACAGCTGGAGGCTTCCCATTTACCCTGTTTTCCAGCAGTCTGCAATGCTTCTTGGTTCTAGAACACTTCACCATTAATACAGAGACAGCTCTTTTGCTGCTTATTCAGGATTTGCAGATAAGTTTGAGATGAAAGCACAAAGTCTGCAAGTCAGCCAATGCAGAACACACACTTTGGCTATTATTAGTAAACAGATCTGCTCTAGCATTAGGTGATAATTCTGCATGGAAAAAGAGGTAAACTATCTTTACATCTACCTTTCAACTAACAAATTGCTGATTGACTCAATGGCTTACTGACAGTCTCCATGGCAACAATTATTCCCTGTATCAAATAATACCTGCAGCATTTAAAAATGTCAACTTCCCCCACCTAACCTCTCTGCATAATAGAGAATCTGGATCTGTTCTACTTTAAAAAAAATTCATCACACATTAATAAAATCACTAGAAAATTCCTGATTTATCAATCATGATTTTAAGCTGTACAGTATAAAGCACATTACAGAGTTCCATTGCTATATAGTACATACCCCATGTTCTTTAGCAGCCATAACCACTTTTGAAACAATATCTTCTTCAACAAAAGGCCTCACTGCATCATGGATAATCACTACTTCTGGCTTCTGGACCAAATGGCTGGAAAACTCATTCTCTGCAAACACTTTCAGTCCATTGAATATCGACCGGTGACGAGTTATTCCACCTTCTACTACTGTAACTCTTTTGTGGCCATATTTTTCAATTATAGTCTTCATTGTTTCAATATTTTCAGGAGAGACCACCACAATAATGTCAGATATCCAACTTATCCTAGAAAAATCAGTACAAAACCAGAGAAAGTAGACATGAATGACTAAATGAAGTGGAGATATATGAAAAAAAGAAATTCAAAACAATAAAAAAATCAAGATGGCTAAATAAAGCACTTTTCGATATAATCAAGTCCATGTTTTTGTACTCCACTCCTTAAGGGAGAGCTATTACAGAAGATTTATACCAATGACACTGGAGTTCTGGGAAGGGACTTGCTTCCAACAACCACTTTGCAGAGGGGCACATTCTGGTAACTCTTCAAAAGCCTTGAAAACATTTCTTACTAGAGCACCATTCCTAACTTCAAACAGAACTTCTAAATCAAACAGGGACAGTTTGCTAATCAGTTTCTAACAAACTGGTAAATTCTGTGGCCTGGAATACTCCATGTTCCAGTGAAGCACATGGTGTAGAAGGGAATAAAGACAATCAAGAAAAAGTCTGAAACAAAGATCACCATCAAGACAGGCATCAGCAGTAATTGACTGAATGGTAATGAATGAAAACTGTAACACTTTAATATTGACAAGAAACATTATACTGGTAGTTTGAAAAAAATACATATTTATAAACACAAAGGTTTCTGCTGTAGGAAGCTATAAAAACATAAAAACATAGCTGTGCTAGTTAATAATACCATATCAAAATACATTTTTAGAGAGCTCCAAGATTTTACTATTGGTATCAGTCTTGCTCTAGAACTGAGGGGTTGTGTGGGGGGAAGTGAATGACACACAGACCATTATTGAAGCTAGGTTGAAATCATACTTCTGTCAAAGTATCTAGGAATACAAATTCTAGTCATATGTGGCATACTGTATTTCAAAACAACAGAAATACCATAATTCAAATCCATTGAAGTTACCTATTTTCTAAATACCTATGTAGAGAACATAAAAAAGTAATTGTGTTCCCTTTCTGTGTTTCCACAGATGGCAGAAGAGCATTTTAGCATGTCAGACAAGAAACTCACAGATGAGCAATGATTAAAAAATAATTACTATGTTAAAATTACCCATGTGTAGCTTACACACCTAACTAGGGAGAGAGAGAGACAAGTGCAATACACTGTCTCAACTAAAACTAGTAAAGCTACTGGAACTAATATTGCAGATACAAGAAGAATGAAGATACTAAGAACTAAATATTTGCAGTTAGAAAATTAAGAGTATGAAATTCACAGTTCAGAACTACACAGGCTCAAGATACTGATTTCTACAATGACACATGAGAAGGCATTGCCTGGGAACTATACTTACTTCAAAAGCAAAATTAATATGTGTTACAAATCAGTTGCCTAGAACTACGTGAAACAACAGAGTATCTTCCACCTTATTAATGGGGGTGGGGGGTTCTAATTAATAATACTCCATGGAAAACTATTTCAAGGAATCATCAAATAACTTTTTAAAATAAAATAAAGTGCTATTATAATTTTTCAAAAGAAAAATACTTGTCCTTATCTTCATTTTACTATTAGCAAAGGCAGAAAATACAGCCAAACCAACATATTCTCAGCATTCTTTAAGCATTAAAGTTGCTCAAATGTAAAATCTGAAGTCATGTGGCTTCAAGTTTCATTTCAACTTGTCACTCACCACAGGTCCATCAAAAGGTTTAAAAAACTCTCATATGATTTCTGGCATACTCTTATATTTAACTACAAAACGTAGCACTTCTGTATGACTTCAATTTGGAACTAGAGCAAACTAACTGGATTCGTCTCAGTTCCTTTAAATACTGAGAGTCAGTCATTTAAGAAAGCAAAATTCAGAAAGAGCTGTTTCACACTAAATGGGAACAAGAGCTCTGCATTTCAATTTGCAGAGAGACAGTAGCCTCACACAGTACTCAGAAACTGGACAATCTGCACAGTCACTGTGACTGTGCCAGAAGAGCACTGACATTGCCCTTTCTAGAGTCAAAGGAAACAGATTATGAGGCAACTGAGTAGTACACAGCATCTTCTGAGAAGCGGAGAGGAGAACACAAGTACTGGCCAGCCTGTGATAAATCTCTGTACAGAGGGGGTGGAATGGCTCAAGGCCTCCAGTGGTACAATACACCAAAAAGTGACAGGATGCGGTCACAGCTCCACCCTGTGTCTGCATAAACACATTTGTAAACTTGAGTATGTCCTCCTTAAACTCATTCTGGAGCCATGTTCTATAATTAGAGCTGGGATTTAGGGATGCAACATATTCATATAAGAGCATAAAGGTATCCCCTAGATTGATTACATACAGAACAGCTATGGGTTTGTCTCACTAAAACTCATGAAAAGTACTAATCCAGTAAAGTATGTTACAAATTTTAATGAATGAGAGCTGTGCACTACACAGGTTGCTAGCTCTTCTGAAGATCTGCTTATGGAAATGTTGCGAAATGTTTTAAAGAAGTAGAAAGAAGTAGTATACACTCAATCTGGCAATAAATGAATCTTTTTTTTCCTCCCTTAATTTGTCACATCGTTTCCTTCAGAAAGATTTCATAATAAATTAATAATCTACTCAGGACTGCGTAGATTCCAGTTTCTGGATTTTCCAGTCTACTGCTCAAATCCAGTTTAAAAACACCATTTCAATTTCATAACTGTAATATTGGATCAAGCTTCAGAAAGAATCAGCATGACACATGAAAAAGATCACAATGCTGTGCCCCCAGTGTTCTTTAACAACACACAATTCTAATGCTTCCATACAACACAGGCTGTGGTTCCAAAGTGGAAAATCAAGTCTGACCAAATGCCCAGTTACAATCACTTTACAACTGCCTTGGGAGGACCTCAATACTAGCAGAAAGCAAACAATGAGACAGAAAGGACTATATGTTTCTTTCCTGCAGCTATCCTCCTCATCATCACCTACATATAGACTTGCTGCCTAGTGAAATATGGTATTTTTCCAGTAAATTTCAAACAGAAGTGCAAACACTTACAGTAGCTGAGCTAGAACTGAAAGTAGGGGAGCTCATTAACTCTGCAACAGATTAAGCTGCTCCTTCAAAACACAGGCTGCAGAGGAAATGAAACAAGCCCACTTTGAAACTGTATCACCTAAATGGCATGCTGAGGTACATATGTGACCCAGATTTAACCCTCCACCACTTGACTCACACAGAAACCAGTGCTGAAATCTGATATAAGGCTCAAATACCCACACTCAATCTCTTGCAATTCTTACTCTGCCACTAAAAAACTATTCAATATAACCTACTGAGACCAGCAAAACAAGGCCAGAACCAGGCAGTCGCTGCTGAGATGGCTGTAGCAGTGTTAGATAGGATCTTTCACCATCACAGAGTTTCAGAGGCACAAGATAAATCATTACATTACTTTTGCTAACCTTATTAAAAATCAAATGAGAAAAAGAAGCATCAAGAACAAAATCCATTTGCTGAATGCAAGTATAACTTCCTTTTGCTCCATAAAAGCTTTGTTATTAATTTATTGATATATGAAAATATATTGATTTATTGATATATGAAAAATATATTAATACAAATATATTCTTACAGTACAATATATATACTATATATACTCTTACAGTACAAAAATGGTAGCAGGAAGCTTTTATGTTATATGGTATATTAAGATAGTTTGGAGGATCTCATGTACAGAAACCACTCAAATAAAATGCTCCTTATGAGTCATACATGGTAAAAAAGATACCTCCATGAAATTTGCTGTAACTATAGGTTATTTCAAAACAAAAAGCTAATGACAACTGGACAAAAAGAAGTATCAGAGTAGATCCATTTAACAAAACTGTAATTGTGTGACCTATAGAGCCAGTGAATATGCATCAGTCAATGGAGAAAAATACTTAGTACATAACTGTCTCATCTGCCCGTTTTTCCACATTGATATTTAAGAGTCTCACTACTTTCTGCTGAACAGCATAAAAATCTTCTACTGATCTTTAAAAATCAAAGCAGCTGCACATTCTTGAACTGCTCATGCATTTTTGTCTATACATTGTTACCTCTTTTCTAGATTTAAAAAAGCTACAAAATAGTCTCACCAGCCCAGATGTCCAGTTCAACAGAACTTGTTATAGGCTAATGAGTCAATGACCCATTCAGTTACATCAGGTAAACAACAGACATAAGATAAAGCATCAGGCTGAACACAAAATCTGCCATTTCTGGGTAGATTATGTGATAAACTGCAGTTCCTCAATATTACATGCTCACGCTTACATAGGCACAAAGTAAGAACAAGGTACATCCTTCACAGTTTCAGAGCCAGAAGTAAAAGTGTTGAGATGAAAATGAAAGCCATCCCAAGCTTTGGAGTACATCCATTCCCAGCTCTTCACATACATCTATATCAATCAACATTTCAATTCAGAAGACATGGCAGGAAGCTCTGCCTGACAGAGCACTGGCAGAGGTTATTGAGCTCCTAAGCAAAAGCACCAAGTTGTTACTCTCACAACCAACTTGGCAGAACTGCACAACAAGAAATCAACCTAATTTTTTGCATCTTTAGGACAAATATAATACTGCTGCTCAAAGTACAGCTATTTTCTCAGTGCTTACTGACAGTAAAAATAAAGATTTGTTTTTTTTTTTTAAGATGCCTAACATTTCCTTCCCAAACCTCACTCTGTTCTCTTTTCCAGGTCTCCAATACACTGAGTGAGGATATAATTCATCGCTGTAGATTCCCATGACATTTTGGCAGAAATCATAGCTGTGGCAAGCTTTGGATTGGACACTTTGCTTACTGATGTGCTTAGCTTTGCAACTGGCTGCTGTTGAAAATTAAATAAAGAAAACAAGTATTTCTTTCATAAAGTAACAAGTGACCTGACGGAAGCCTCCCCGGGTGGGAATGGAAAAAGAGCCCAAATTTTGAAGTTGTACAAGTTTCCATGTGTTAAAAACTTTGGGAGATGGTGGCAATTTTATTTCTTTCACTAATCTCCACTCCTCCCCATTTATTCTCTCTAAAAATATAAAGATTTGTTTTCCTACAGGTTACTGCAACACATCCAGAATTCCCCTTGACACTCTGCTCCAACCTGCGGTGTTTCAAGTGACACTAGATACAAGACTTACATAATGCTAACATTTGACAATAATACATTAACTGTCAGTCACATGCCTAGAACTCAACAGCCTTACAGAAAGGAAAAACCTGGCTGCTAAGAAATCCCATTACTTTAATCCTTTGCTCCAACATAGAATCATAGAATGTTAAGGGTTGGAAGGCACCCTAAAGATCATGTAGCCTGAATCTCCCTGCCATGGGCAGGGATACTTCCCAGCAGACCAGATTGCTCAAGGCCTTATCCAACCTAGCCTTGAATGCTACCTGGGTTGGGGCACCCACAACCTCCTGGGGAAACCTGTTCCAGCTCCTCATCACCCTAACAGTAAAGAATTTCTTCCTAACACCTAACCTAAATTTCTCATCTTTCAATTTGTACCCGTTATTCCTTGAGGTATTACTACAACATAAACTTGGGAAAGTTACACTTGCACCTTCACACTACATAAACCATCAGCTTCTAGTTCAGCAACTATAACTTAAACATTTTTCCTTCAAATTTCCTGGTGATGCAAGGTGTTTTACCATGGGCAATAGTGAACCATAATGCAGTCCTGTACATCAGTGAGTTCATTCATCCCATCATGAGGAGTGGATCATTTTTCAAAGCCTTTGGACATTATAAAGACCATCTCCAGTGGCAGAATAGATCTCTTTTCAGGGCTGATGGAAAGTCCTATGACTGTCTCCAACAGCTACGGTGGCGTCACAGCTCACCAAAGCAGCCACTGCAGCTACACAAACCCTCGAGCTTCGAGGCTGAGTGGCCTCGAACAGATGATCTCCAAGAGCCAAGGAAGGCGGCACGGCCTCGAAGCATGGACAGGGCTGGGAAAGGAAGGCAGAGAGCCAACCGGGATGGCGGCGCTAGAGCCAGGCTGGGGTGGGGGAAGCGCCCAGGTCCCGCCGGAGACTTCTTCCCAGGGGAGGGGGCCCAGACACACCTCGTTCCCTTCCCGGTGTGAACGGGGGGGGAGGGACGGAGAGTCACCGCAACGCAAACTAGACACGCCCTAGTGCCAGGGCCCGAGGCGAGGGCAGCGGGGGCTGCCTGCGGCTCTCCGGGGACCGGCGAGGGCCGGCAGGAGCCCGCGGGGCGCGGTCGGAAGCCGAGCGGCGCCGGGCTCGTTACCTCTCCATGGCCCGCACCGCGTAGCTGACGAGCGGCCTCCCCTGCACGGCGCAGAACTGCTTGGGGGTGGCACCGCCCAGGCGCTCCCCGCTCCCGCCCGCCGGCAGCACGGCCGACACCGACACGCCGCCGGGCGCGGCGCCACAGCTGCTGGGCTCCATCTACGCCGGGCCCGGCGGCGGCTCCGCTCCGCGCCCCCCGCGGCAGGAACAGCGCAACCGCCCGCCCGCCTGTTTTATTCGCCCACGACGTCCGCGATCCAAAGAATCCAGCGCCCGCCCGCTCGCCTGTCCCCGGCGCACACCGGGCCCTACCGCTCGCCCCCCCGCGCTACCCGAGCCCCCGCAGGAGCTCCCCCGGGCCCCGGCAGCCCCGCGGGAACGCTCGGACCGCGGCGAGGGAGCGCCCGGGCAGCGCGGCACGGCGGCGGGGGGCAGGCAGAGATACTGCTCGGGCACGGCGGCCATGGGCCCTTTAAATGCCCGGCACGCGGGTGCTCGGGGCGGGGCCGCGCTGAGGGGCGGGGGAGCCGCGGCCCGCCCTGTCCCGCCGGGCGCTGGGGCGGCCGCGGAGCGGGCCCGGGGGGTCTGTCTCAGTGAGGAGGCGAACACAGCGCCAGTGGCGCCGAGGGAAAAGCAGACGGAGCCCTGGGCCTTCGCGAGAGCCCAAGAGGCTGGCTGGGAACACCTGCTGAAATGTGGTGATTGTTTGCCTTCATTCTAGGAGGGGGAGATTGGGATAGGATCATATTGGAATTGTTAAGGTTGGAATACCTCTTAAGTCATCGAGTCCAATCGTTAACCCAGCATGACCGTATTCACTGTTTAACTACATTTCCCAAGTAGTACACATCCATACACCTTTGGAACACTTCCAGGGATCGCAGCTCCACTGCTTCCCTGAGCATCCTGTTTTAATGTCAGCCCTTTCCATTAAGAGTTTTTTCTTAATATCCAACACAAACCTCCCCTGGTGCAACTTGAGGCAAATTCCTTTTCTATCCCGTGCTACCTGGGAGAAGAGGTCCACCTGAGAAGAATTTCCACCTGAGTCCAGCCTTCTTTCAGGCAGTGTAGAGAGTGACGGGGCCTCCCCTGAGCCTCATTTTCTCCAAGCTAAGCAGCCCCAGCTCTCTCAGCCACTCCTCACAGGACTTGTGGTCCAGACCCTTCCCCAGCCTCTTTGCCCTTCTCGGGACTCAGTCCAGCACCTCAATGTCTTTTTTGAAGTCAGGGGTCCAAAACTGGACACAGCACTCTAGATGTGGCCTCACCACTGCCAAGGATAGCAAGACTACCACGCACTATTTCTGATACAAGCCAACATGCCATTGGCCTTCTTGGCCACCTGGCTCATGTTCAGCCACTATGAACCAGCACCCACAGGTAAAACTCAGTGGTAGTAAATTCACTGCAAGGATCTGAGATGTTCCAGCTTATCTCATGATACTACTGTAAGCAGTGATGGCTCAGACATGTTTGGAAAATTCCCAAGGCACAGCCTGGTGATCACCTGTCAAGATCTTAGTGAGGTGGCAGGTGTCAGGGCAAGCCAGGAAGCTGAGCCAGTGGGTGCGGGTCAAGGTCAGGGAGGCATCAGACCAGGAGCAGACATAGGAAGCCAACAGTAAAGACTGCTTAAAAGTAGCTCCCAAAGCTAAACAAGGAAAGCAGGGTTGAGAAGAGGGTTGCTTCTAGCTTTTTCATAACAATTTTTACTAGTGGAAGAGTTGTGTTTGTACTTGACAAGTTGGAGTCACTAACTCAGTCATCCAAGCTTGAAGATGGGGGTGCTCAGGGCCCTGGCCCTTGCCTCTTTGGCGCTATTTTTAGGAAAAATACAGTGTCTTATATGCAGGCTATCCTAAAATGACCAAAATCTTTAGAGTCTGCAAAATTTTGTTACATATTTGAGAAGATAGCTTATTTACAGCTTTTCAGGTTTCTCTTAGTTGTGTTAAGAGGAACCTAAGAAAAACACATATAGAGACCTTTCTGAGGAGTAAGCATGAAAGTTTATGTGCCAGCTGGGCTGCTTTGCCAGTGCCAGCTGTAGACTGGAGTAAAATGATCATACAGACCTGCAGAAGCATCGTAAGTAGGAGTCATACAGTAGGACTGAAGTGATCCCTCCTAGCAAAGGCAAGACTCCACAGGTGTTCTTGATATCTATAGTAGCAGGAAAGTCATGCACAGCACGGACACTTTACATGCAGAGGTGTCAAGCTTTTGGAATGGAGACTTTTCACCAGAGAAGGAATTAGCTAGAAACTGAATTGCCTTCCTCCCAACAACTGCCTTCAGGACAGTTTAGCATGTGGGATTTAAAAAAAAAAAATCCATTGGCTCAGCAATTATATTAAATTGTTTATGTTCTTTTTTAGCAGGTCTTTTCTTGGAAAGTATTTTATTACCTAATTCCTGACTGGTGACATATTTGTCTGTTGTCTCTTGATGTCATAAATGTGTCTATTGTCTCTTTTCAGTACTTCCAAGTTTGTACTGTGAGTCAGCATGTCTTCATTATTATTAGATGCCCAAAAATAATTTTTGTTCTTAAGCTAGGCACCTCTAATATCCACGATCATCTTAGATTCTGATTTTTTCTTGCAGCAGTTCTATACAAATGTATTAATGACAGCTTATTCTGCAGCATTCCCATTTTTCTGTTTTTTTCAGTGTAACACATTCTGAATTCCAGTCTCAGGTCTTCATGCATTCATTCACAAATACCACACTTCTTGTTTGCCTTTCTATAATGAACAAAATAAGTTCTTTTTAGTTCCGTGGCTAATCACACTGTACATGAGTTCTGAGGATAGGTAAGTAAGACATTCCCAACACCATAACAGCCTTCAGAACTATTTTCCCCTTCCTTCTTGACATTGTGGTTTTGTATGTCTTCACCTACACCCTCAATCTGTTGTGCCCAGTACCTTCTTTCTTGTCCAGACAGTGTTTCCCCACTTAATCTCATTCATTATTATTAACTTCTTCTGTGAAGGAACATGTGCCAATTTTTTGTTCTGTTCTTACTGTGAAGTCCATTTCCCTTACTATGCTAGGGATATTACACTTGATCAATCCAGAATAAATAATATTTGATGGATGGACTTGGGTGGATGCAGACTTCAGTGTCATCATATCTGTTGTATATCATGGTGAGATTTTACAATCCAGCCAAAAAGCACTTTGAAGCTGCTTTTGGCTGCACTTGAACATGAAATGTTCCAGAAGTTCTCATGCTTTCCATAGTCCCTATGGAGTGAAAAATTTTTGGCTTGTGTTGATAGCCCCTGGTAATTTTTCCGGAAGCCCATCAGATTCTTGGCATCTTGGTTATACTGAACTTGTTACTGCTATTTCTCCTTTTTTTTTCTGTTTTCTTAGACAATGATATGGAAGGAAGAGCATATTTCACATTCTTATATATTTATATTATGTTTTACCATGAGTTAAGAGAACTGGGATTTGGGGGTTTATATTTTTTTAATATTCATTTGTTAATAACATGCAGTGAAGCACTTTGTGAATGCAGCTAAACTTTGTGCATGCATGATTTATCTTCAGTTCCATTCCATTATACATTTTGTGCTTAATCAATATAATATTTTAGTTGCTGTGCATATATATGCATGCTCATACATAAACATTGGAAGTGGGTAAAATGTAAAGTCACACATATTGGAAGAGCAATTTTGCACAGTTATTTTCTGGATAAAAAGGGACAGAGGCAGCATTTACCTCAAAGCAAGTAAAAGCAGGCTAATCTATCATTTCTGTGCAGGGGTATAACATCTGAAACCACAGTTGTAGTTTGCAATTATGCAGTAAATATGCCAATCATATGTTTGAAAAGAAAAGTGAGGTTTTTTTCCTTTTTTTTTATTGAAGAAAGAAGATATGTACAAATTGGAATCAAATTACAGTTGTGAAATGCACCTGACAATTTGACTGCTGGGGGAAAAAAATCATCTGTTTCTATGACTGAAACCCATAATAGGGTTTTTAGAGAACATTAAGTTATGGGAGTGGTAGATATAATTCTGAAAGTCTTTTGTGGAAAGATTAGTGAAAGAATAAAATTCCTTAATTTAAAATTGCAGTTGAGTCTTCTGTAGATGGGGGATAGCTGAGAATTTGTCCTTTTTTCAAAACTCTTGAAGCATTTTATTTTTAGTGCAGGCAAAATAAGACGAATTTGCCTTTTCCTGACAAGCATCAAGGTTCACTAGTGTTTTAAAGGGAAATGCATGCAATTGAAGAATATTTTGCAAGTTAAAGTAAATTGTAAAAACAAAATTACAAAAACCCCACAATATACTGTGGAGGTACAAGATCTCTAAAAGACAAAATAAAGATAAAAATATTACAAATCTGAGGGCCCTTCTTGAAGTTAACATGGTATCTGTAGCATTCCGAGCAGTTGTGCAGGCTTTTAACCAGAACCTTGTGTTTGCAGGATTGTATTTCACTGATTTTATCCAGATATACAAATTTTTACTTCAGTGGTGGCAAGCCATAAAATGAACATCCAGAGCTGTAAGGAAGGAAGTGGAATGCCAGTTCCCTTTAGACAGTTTTTGTGTTCAAGAAGGATAAGCAGTCTTGGCTCTCCTGAAGTCACCAATAATTGTCTCAAATCATAGAAGTCACTGTTTACAGAAATAGACACAGGTTCCTTGCCTATCTAAAGAGATTAGGAAGACCCCCAAAGGATAGAATTTCAGTTTTTATCTTGCATGTCTGTTGCTATTTGTAGCACTTTGCACAAGACATCTTAAGTTTCAGGGAAAGCATGCTTATTTTTTTTTCCAGATATTTTATTTCAGTTCTGATTGATCACTAGAAAAAATAATCTTGTGCCAATTTTATTTTATGCTCTTCACAATTTTCCAGTTGTTGCCTGAGTCTGAGGGCTGATCAGCCCTCCACATGGTCCTTTGAGACTGACTTACATCTTCGCTATTTAAATCTTTGTCGCACAGCAGCTGCCTTGAAATATTTGCTCTGTGGTGACAGTGGTTTCCAAGTCAATATAGTGTCATAGGGAACATAGGGCTTGAGGCAGTATAATAGAAGGGGCAATGTTGAAAAGAGCAAAAATATTTTCTTTCCAAAGAATATTTAGCACCTTTGGGGAAATCTTATCTTATTTCACATTAGCATATATTTATATTTGTATTTTTACAAATATGACTACAAAGAGTTTTTTCTTGGTCTGAGATTCTTTGATGAAAGATGCTATAGGTGTGTGGAATACTTAGATAAAGTGTTGTGCTATTGATTTGCTCCTATTGGTATGTGGAACTGAGATCAAAACAGCATGTACAGCAAGGGAGTTACACACATGCATAACTTAAATTATGTGATTGTTGACTATCAAATATCAAAGACTGCTTACATGCCTTATATACAGTGTGTGTAGAGCCACCTATAGATCAGATCCCTAAGGGTAATTCCGAGTGCTATTTCCTTCATAGGCAATTCTGCAAAATATATATTTTTAATAGTTGAAGTGCAAATAGAGAATATTAATGCTAGAAATGTAAGGGAAATGTGGTCTTTGATCACAAAGGAGTGTTTTCATCCTTGCATGTTATTGTAGGTATGTTGAAAAAGATGCATTGCATTTCACTTCTTGTGTCCTGTGTGCTTTATATGTGCAAACCCCTTTGACATTGTTTTACATGGTTTTGGTAGCTAAATTTCTTCCATGAATACTTGATACATAGAGGAAGCATCTTGCTTGCGTGCTGTGCAAGTGTTAGAAAAAAATTGGCACACATTGATTTTGATGCTTGGCATACATTTTAAAGCTTCACCCTAAAATGTTATATTTCCCCTGAAGTGTTTATCCGTTCTCTATCTGATAATCGTCTAGGCCTCTGGGATGAGGAAGGTTATTTCAGGAGCTGATTAGTTTTTTGTGTACACAAAGTAAAAGAATTTAAAGATAAGAGAATTACTCTATAGTATGTAATCCAGTAATTCATGAGAGTGAAATTCTCTGACTGCATGAGAATTTGTGAAACTCAGAAATGTTAAACACTTAAAAAAAACCTGGTACTGCTTTGGGGGACTGCTTTGGCAAGTAGGCAATGAGATGGAGGCCTTGTAATTTTTCATTAGAAATGGCTGACTAGTCTTAGACACTTGGCTCTGGAAGGGTCTTTGTAGATTGTAGGTGTGCTGGTCAGATGTTCAGTCATGCCAGGCTTGGGTAGGCCTATCTCAGCTTTAACATCACCATGTACTGTGCTGTGTATAGGAACTGTGGTTTAGGGTCTTTGGCTGTCAGAGGGCACTGGATGGTGACTAATGAACTAATGAGGGATGGAAATCGCTATGGCTGTTTTCCTCTGTCGCTGTGACATAAAAGCCACACCAGCCATTAGGGTAGTACCCTATCATGTCAGTAAAAAGTGAAATGTTTATTTTTGATGGATGTCCAGTCATGGCTGAAGAAACAGTTGCCCTTGAGGAAAGACTAATGGTAGTTTCCTTTCCCCAAGATGATTCAAAGCAGAGCTAGACTATGAACTGGTTAAGTAAGTGGTGTTGAGCCACAGATGTCAAGATGCCAGTGATAGAGAATGATGTAATGAAACATTAGAAAATATATAAGTGTTGAAGTTAGATTTGGAATAAAGTTGGGATTTTCATGGCTCTGAATCTTTGTTTTAATTTTGATGTGTGTATATTATCATGCTGTGTTTTATTCTTTGTCATCTTCTGTGTTATTTCCAAGGAATGTTTGTGAAGGAATATCAAACAATTCACCAAACGTCAAGTGATGGAGACAATCAAATAACACAAATGAGAATTTGCAGATTTGGTATGTATAGGTATACAAGTTTTACTATTTATTACTGTGCTCAAAGCATTGTTTCTGCATCCCTTGTCATTTTAATAATGGGCCTTACTTTAAGAATACCAGGAATATTATTCATTGGCCCTACAGGTAAGGCATATAGATGAAGTCAGTTTGCCAGAGTTCATATAGGAGAGATTCCATCCATGTCAGTTTTTACTCAGTAAATGAAAACTGATTCTAACTATTCCATTGGTGACTGAAATTGCAGCAGGCAAGGCAACGTACAATCCAACACAAAAACTGGACTTAGTCTTCATTTATATGTGTATTTATATGGTATACATTAGACAAAACAATCATGTGCAAGTAGTTCTTTTTCTCCTCTTCTTTTGAGTTTTCAGTGCTACTTTCTAACCCTTTTGGTAGTTGGTAAAGGGATGTGCCTTAAAATGCAGTCTGCCTTGTGGTAAAGTTCGTGAATCTTTTTTCTCTTACCAAAGAGTTGCTTTATAGTGAGCAAAACATGCAGGATGGTAGTCCTTAAAAACAGTAGTCTTGTCCTAATCCTTTCCTTATCTTTTGCTGACTTTTGCAGTTCTAGCATGAATATGTCAGATGGGAAAGGGTCAATCTTTTGATCCTGTTAATTTTTTAGAAAGATCAAGGTTACAGATTTTTCCCAGCTGCAGCAATGTGACTACCTGGTGTCCAACAATTTATACAGAGACTCAGCTTGTTTAGCATACACTGCTGAGCAACCATAAAAGATTAACCATTTTCCAACATACCAATCTAGCTGGATGCAAACCAACTACCTGATGAAAAATGCTCTGTATCCTGCTACTGTTTCTCTGAGTATTGCAGTCCAACTCATTTTACTTTAAAAATTCTTCCTGTAACTTACCTGTGCCAATACGATTGTGTTTTTTCATATGTTGTTTTCTTCGGTAATGAATGCTTCAGTAATGCATCTTTCTCTGTGTGTGGGGGGGGGGGAGGGGGGAGGGTGTATGAAAAGGAATTGTGGGACAGGTAGTGTCAATATTGTAAAGAAACGAGCCTGGTCATTGAAACACCATGGGAAACAAGATTTGATTTTGCTAGAGCCAGAAGTTTCAAAGGGAAGGACAGAAATGAACAGATTTACAAGGGACTGCAGTATTTGAGTTAAGACTACCACAAAGTATTATGTTCTTAAAATTCAGACAGTGTCTTGAATGGTGTGTCTAATGTGGGCTTTTACGGAAGATGTATGCCAAGAAATATTAAATTAAGCAAATAAAAATGGAAATTCTTAATATTTACTTTATTCTTGGCAAGAGATGTTGCAAACATTTTCTTCTGGGAGAGATGTCAAGATTCATAACTGATTACAAAAAGATCAAAAGAAAATATGGGGACAGTAGTTGCATAACACCTAGAAGAGGTTTCATGTATAACTCACTAGTGTATTCTTGATGGTCTTGTTTACTGTAGTTTTATACATGTATATGATATTTTATATATTTTATGTAGATGGTAAGCAAGATTTTGAGCCAAATTCTTCAACAAGGAAGTCCAGGTGTGTGGCAGACTGATAGCTTTCTAAGAAACCTGTGCATGAATCTTGTCAGCTTATATTCATTCTCCTCAGAAACAGGAGGCTGTGGTCACTCACCAGAAGATATGAACAGTGCAGTGGAATGTGCATTTCTGTGAAGATGGAAGATTCTAAAGTTTCCCTGACTTCCCTGGTTCAGTGTGGAATAGAATAGACACACTGTGCTGTGCATTCTTCCCTTTGCATGGGAAGTGAAGGCACAGAGACACTCAGAAATGGTTTTCTACCACGTGTATCTAGACTTGACAGTCTGCTATATTCCAGGGGTAGCAATGTTCATGGGCTAGTGGGCTTGGCAATCTGCAGATGGAGCAAGTCTTTTGAAGTCTCATGAAAAGTTGTGAGGATAGAAGAAAATGAAGAACACACAGCATATGCTGTCCTCCACATGCCATTTTGTTCCCTTATTTTGATCCATCTTCTCTTCTTTCTCCTCTTTGAGACATCCTCAAGTTCAGGCATTTCAAGATCTGAAAGCAAAAGATGCAGTGCAGTGATACAACCAGTTCCTAGGTGCTATAAGCTGTTCTGGCTACTGTCCTAAAAATTGCAATAAAGATGCTCAAAAGCAAAAGTTTCAGCAGGCTTTTTCAATGAAGACAAGAAAAATACACCAAAAGCAAGTGTTCCTTGCTAAAACCAAAATTTTTGCAGCTTTGCATTTTGGAAATACTCAGACCTCTGTTCTCCATCACAACTTAATGGCCATAGGGAATCTAAAAAGGCTTTGTCCAACCCATTCCAAAGTAAATGATGAAATAAATAAGCAAATAAATAAAATAATAATCTAACGAGCCACAGATGCTTAAACTTGCTTCAACTGCAATTCAAACAAAGTCTTTGTGCTGTGGAGTGTTTTAAAGCTTTGCATAGTCATTCCATTTCTCAATGGCTGTTCTTGTGGTAGGGCCAGGCAAGTACTTTTCTCCTTAGGCCCTCTCTCTCAATTCTCCACTGTTTTATATAAAAGAACTTTAATGACTGTGCCTGGATAGCTCTTCTTTATCCAACCAAACATCAGACTTCACAGAATGGTTTATGCTTTTATTAAGTTGCTTTACAGCTTTCTCACTAAGACACTTCTCACTGGGGCTAACAAAACAAATAAAATGTGGTCAAATGTGGAACTCCTGAGCCAAGTCAGAGCATTGCTTTTCCTCTCAGTAGTCAAAATTTTAAAATTATGCATCCAGACATTCTAAAAAGAGATAGATTTTAAATATTTATGTATCAAAAAGCAAGTGTGCTGTAGTAATGTAATTCAGAACAGCTAAGGGTTTAAACAATGAGACAATTGTACAGTATTGTACAACTACTAAAATAGACCAGGGGACAAAAAATAGACAAAATGTTCAAAACATTTTTTTTGTGATTTAATACTTTTTACTTAAGCAGATGGTAGTAAAAATCACTGTTTGACAGGAGATACCATTGCAGTTTAGTAAACAGAACTATATTATCATTTTAGGGGATTTTGATTTGGGCCTTTTTTCTGATTATTGAGTTATTTTATTTTATTTTATTTTATTTTATTTTATTTTCCATTACATTCAAGAAGTACCATATTCCACAAATATCCTTATTAAAGAGGTTGTCCAGAGTTTCATTTCTATTAAGACATCCTCTGTATTCCTTTGTGGTTGTAAAGAAGTATTAAGAAGCCCTGAACTTCAGGTAATGTAACATCACCTCTTTTCACTTTTCATGTCAAACCAAAGGGAGGTAAGAAAATGCAAATTCCCAAAATGGAGTTACAGTCCAGTGGTTGTAAAGATTTCTCTCAGCAATAAGTAGAGACTACTTATTTTCATGGCATGTTGTTCAATAAGCCTTAATTAAAAATTAAGTGTATTTTCTTGTCATGGAAGTACTGAGTGAGATAGATGTTCGAATATTAACTCAGTGGTAGGCAATATCTCTTGTAAATCACACTTTTCTAGTGTGTCAGTCCACATAACTCACAGAAGGAGTGAGCTGAAAGGCTGGATGTCTTTCAAAAATATGCATGGGCAGGCTTTTTGTTGTGGGGGCGACGTTCAGGCAAAATTAGCAAATCCAGTGACAGAATGTCTGCTTAGCTCATAAATCTCTAGAGAATTTTCAGGTTTAGCCTGGAGTGATGTTTATATGTATGTCAATGAACTTAAAATCAAAGCCTCTTGCCTGGCCTCCGGGAAAGGAAATGCATCATGCGAATAGGATACCTTCCAACTCTAAGGATTCCTTATAATTTTCAACTGAACACCTCCAGGTTAATACTGTAGCAACAAGACTCTCACAGTGGAATGTATTGAACAGTCCTTTCTTGATTAATGTTGTACTTCTTCAGGAAGGATATAAAGGTCAAGGTTAGAAGGACTAAAGTGATTTACTAGCAGAAATCTGTTAGGTATTTTGAAGGCTGTTATTCAAATGTCTGCTTTATTTCCAAACAAATGACTGAGCTTGGATTGGGTTATTTTGATTCCAAGGCTGCTGGAAAGGCGAGAGCAGCAGATTTGTTACTATTATTAAATAACTGAATAAATAAACTTGTTAAGGGCCTTTCTAGTCTAGATTGCAAATGTCAGGCCCTTATGACTTCCACAGTTGATAAATTTCTTAATGACACATACTATCTACCACTGCCTCTAAGAAGTGTGCCTCTAAGTGCCTCCATGCTATCAAAACAATCAGCATCTGGCTAAGTTTGTTTCTAGTAATGTCTAAGGAAAATTGATTTCCACTCATTATAAAACAATTTACCCCTTAGCTGGGAGCAGATTTCATCAACTCAAAAGTAGTGAAATAGCGATGGCAGATTAACAGATTATTTTAATTTATTCACTTTTAGTTTTCTAAAGAAGCAAGTATGAGAAATTATAAAATTATTAGGTTATTTTTTTAGATGTTTGAAATGCTTTCTAAGAAAGAATTTGGAATTCTGATCTGCCTATATGATGGAATATCATTGAGAATCAACTTCTATATAATTTAGTGTAATAAATCCAGACTATTTATAGTCTAATGCATGAAAAAAAATATCTAATCTGCCTCTACATTGTACTTTTTCAAAACATTTACATACTTCTTGTATCTATTTGACTTAATACTTTAGGTGAAGTTTTTAACATGTTTGTATTTTCTTTTTAACTTAGAAACAAACTTGAGATATATCATGTCTAAAATTATTTCAGTTTAAGCAATACTCTTTCACTGAGTTTTTGGCCACTGACCTCCACAAGAGCAATGGCCCATATCCTACCCACTGCAACTTTACATGTTAGAGATTCTCAAGAAACTAGTTAGATGTCAATTTAGTTAGATGTACTTGTGTAATGCCTTTTGTCTGGATCCTTGGATAGAGCCCTGTGAGTTCACATGTAACAGGATGAAACAGAAGGCAGATTGTATAGGCTACATTGAAGCATTCTGAGATACAAGTTGCATCACAGAGTAACATTATTCCTTCAGAAAATTCTACATTAACATATTTCTAGTGCTGCTTTCCTGCAGATCTCTCCCACAAAAGGCCTTAGCTAACTCAGGTGGCATGTCAAAGTTAAGTTGCTGCTGATTGACACAGCTCCTGCTGGTTTCCCTCATGTTCCTTCAAATATGCCAGACTTACAAATGGGCCCCATGGTCTTTCTATAGCATGTCCAGCAAAATTTCACAAAGTCATTTTAGCAGAAGTGTGTCAGATTATTCCCCTTTGGGTAGTTCTGCATAAAAGGACAATCTTAAAATTATTACCTCTATTTCTAAATGTAAACTGATATTAAACATATATTTTTTTCCTACAGTCCAGCTTCACTGACTGAAGAAGAGTTATGAGCAAGATGTGCATTTTTTTCATGTTTCTTATTTCTAGATGTTAAACACAGAACAGGTAGAGTAGCTTTACTGATTTAGTGACTGTTGGCATTGAAATTAGTTATATTTCAGTCCATTATCTCAATATTTTGTTTTATCATCTTGAATAAGTAGCTGGATAGCAATTTAAAAATAGATAGATGTTTGGCTTTTGGGAAAAAAATCTTCTGCCATGAAATAATTGAACAAGATTGCAATGTCTGTTAAAATGAAAAAAAGAAAAGTCTCAAAGTCTGCTGAACTGATATGCCTAGCAGCAATGTCATTTCAGTTCTCTCCCTGCTAACTCCTTTATTCACCATCTCTCCTTTTATGCTTAAAGAAGCACCTTTAAGATCAGAGAATTTAAGTATAAATGGTCTCTGGTCTCATAATTTTGATATTTTCACAGCCACAAAACTGAATTTGAAACAACTAGTTCATTAATGCCATGGGGTTTTTAACTGTACTACCATGTGGATCACTTAAAATTGAATAAAAAAGTGTATCTCTCTTTTACATATGGCAAATTTTAGTGAATTCCTGAAAGTAACTTTGAGGAAAAATCATTACATTTTGTCAATAAAAAATTAGGATTCAGTAAGTTAAGTCAGGCAGCAGCAGCGATTTTCAAACAGTTCTACATTAATGACCACAATCTCTGCCAAGAACTTCATGATGAATCTTTTGGAATTAAAATGCAAAACAGGATGAGATAAAAAGAAGGTCAAAGAGAACTTGGGTAAGACCTTATCAGGTAAGATTTTTCATTACTCTCCTCTTGTGTAATTTTTACTTTGGGTGCAAATGGATTGTAAAAGTTAATGATTTAAGAACAGCACAATCCCATGATGAAATCTTGCCCATAGTGTTTAAATACAGCTTGAAAGATTAAGAGCACTATGTGTTGAAACGTAGATTAATTACTAATTTTCTGATACATTCTATAAGAATCTATGAATAAAAGTGCAGGACTCTATTGGTTCCATAGAAAAAATGAAACCATATGTAATTTATGCCATTATAAGTACTTGATCATTACTAACGAAAAGAAAAAAAAACGGCAGTGTCTCACTAGCTTGTAAAATTTCTCAAATACACACTTCTTCTGAATTGTAGAGCTTGAGAACTGTTAAATAAGGACCTGACTTGGACCATTAATAAGCACCATCTGTTAAATGGTCATATAAGATTTTTACATTGAGAAAGATTGTTTCAATGTTAGATTTTATGGATAGACTTTTTTAATCCCAATAATATTCTCCCCTTTTTTAAGTTTAAGTGTTGTGACTGGTTGAAATGTGTGCATCTTCATACAGAGAGACAGACAGTACAGTTTTTAGCAGTGTTTATTTTTGTTAAAAAAAAAAAAAGAAACCAATGAATTTGAAAGGAAGTCATATCTGTCTTTTGATTGCACACTTTTTAAACAAAAATAATACAAGATGAAGAATGAAAAATACAGTTTTTATGTTGCTATGTCAAAATAACACCTAAGACTATGAATGTTCAAAATTAAAATATATATACCTAAATGCTAAAATGTCTATTTTACATTATCTACAAAATGTATGTTCTAATCCAGCCCCAAATCATAGGAAAATACTTTGATACATATGAAAAGCTATAAACATAAAGAAATTTTGAAGGGAAATACACATAAAAGCTCATTAAATAATTACAACAACAAATAAATAGTTTGTTCAGCTTTACTTTTTGATTGCTGCCATGCATATTTTAATTTTTGGTATACTGAGATAAGAGAAAGGTGAGCATGCAAAGCACTTTTTTTTAGAATTAATCTGAAAGCAGGTACAAGGTGTTGTATTTTAAGCTGTTGTCAGAAGATCATAAAACATGATATAAAAGGCAATAGATGTGATCAATGTTCTCAGGAAAACACACAACAAAGCATCATTTTACAAAATTGACTTCAGTGAATACTCTTGGCAAATTTTCTTTGTTTCCATGGCTGGAGAAATTGTAAAAGTTTATAGTGTGGTTTTGGAAGGCTTGTATTATTCCCCATCTTGAGCATTTGGAGAATCACCCAAAAAGTCCATATGCTTAGAATGCCCCATTTGATTTTGGTAAAAGCAATAAGCTTGTAGTGTCAACTGAGAACACAGCAATGGCAGACTTGTCTTTAAGCAGTCAGAATGGTAAAGCAAATGGTTACAGGTAAGTTCAATTTTGGCACAAGGAGAGGGAGATGAGAGAGCAGAAAATGTTTGACTTCTAACTTGTACTATGCTTGCTGGATTTACTGGCTCTTTTCCTTTCTTTGTGGTGCTGGATGGGTTTTGCTTGAGAGGTTCCCTCAAAGTTGTGGCTGGACTCATTGTGCTGCCTGGTGTATCGCTTGCACTTGCAGGCCGTGACCACAGTTATTTTGTAGGTTCTTATACTTCCATCCTGGCACTGAAGCTGGATCCTCTGAGTGCGAGTTTTGTCGTTGACACATCTCCACTCCTGAGAGCTCCGCCTGCTCCAGTACTTGGTTCCGTAACCTCCTCCAATCCAGTTGGGCAGCAGTGGCAAAGGGAGGCATTCACCAGCACACACCAGTTCTTTCAGGGGATTAATGCTGGTGCACTGGCCATCTGAGATGTACTTGGTGGATCTCAGTTCTCGACAACCAACTTGAACACGATCTGCAGAATGCATAGAACAAGAAACACTGAGATTCAGAATGGAGTGATTTCCTTAACCAGTCATTTCCACATTAACCAGGTATGTTTTACAGAAGTTAAAGTAGGCTGTAATCTTTACAGGACATCTCTCTGCTGTTGTGTCCCCCAACACAAGGGCCTCAAGTGCTGATGGTATCTCTGGATAATACCACAGCATAAAGAAATCCTAATGACATGCACCTCAGCAGTTGTGGTAGAAGAGGCAATTTTATTCTCTATACTTCTTGTCAGGGACATACCTTTTAGAAGAGAAAAAATGCCCCAAGGGAAGAAATGTTTCCTGCTCGTTCTCAGTCTAGGGAATCTGCTCTGTGATGTTTCCAACAATTATGTTGGATCATTAGCAAGGGGGGAAACACTGCTTTGGAAACAGTTGAAATGCTTTTAAATTAATTTCAAACAGTGTGTTTCTTCTCATTCCATTGTTACAGTGGACTGAACTCTCCCATGAACTCTGCGGCTCCGAGCAGACACTGCAGAAGTGGTAACAGCTGATGTTACCAACGAATGGAGTTCTGCCTATGAAGTTTGAAGTTTGAATGATTAGCATCTTCAGCAACAATTTCAGAGGGGTCCTTTTGCCCTCAAGAGAGTACCATCTTTGTAACTGTAGTCTGTAGTCTGTATATTATATGTAACATAGAGGATCCTGCAAATTCTCTCAGGCAGCTGACAGAGTCAACATGCAGAGCTTCTCATACAGGCATGTTTGTACCTGTCTCTATGTGCGGCTCGGCACCCTGCAATAAACACAACTGTTTATTTCAGTAATTATACTTTGAAATAAACGCCCACAGTGTGCTTAATTTTAATAAGCAATCTTTACTGTCTGTGCTCTCCCTCTTTCCGAAGGACAATTACGGCACAGATTCTACACACAATGCAATTAACTAACACTTTTAAAATAGAAGTAATTACTAGAAACATTTCAGAATGAATCATAAAAGGCTTTGAAGGTACATCTACATATCACAGCTACAGGCTGCTTCTGTTTCTACTTGGGTTTTTGGAAGCAAGTTCTGAACTGAGGCACTGTGTTAAGATTGCTTCACCCTGTCCTCTGTGTCTCAGGGTGGGCAGGCAGAGGGGACTATAAATCTGCAGGCTGATCCCAGGGAATATTGACAGGGCTGCTCTACTGCCTGCTTTGCAGAAAATATTCAAGCTTGCCTTCCTGCAGCTGCACTCAGGAATGTACTTGGAAGCATCTGGTCACAGATCTAAGTTTGTCTTTCCTTCTGTTTTTCTGTCTTCCCCGGCTCAGCTTTTCACCAGTGACAGCTCAGTGACAATGAATACCTACTGAGCTGTCCCAGTAATCTCATAATGATGAGATGTTTCCTGTGCATTTAAACCCTTAGCATTCATAGAAGCTGACACACCTGGCTTAGTTGAAAGGTATCGGTGTCACTTGTTGCCTTCACTTTCCAGGGATGACTATTTTTATCAAGTTGCTGTGGGTGGGTTGATGTGTGTGTATGTTTCTCTATCTGGATTTCTTTCATTTTAAGGGGGTGTGCAGGGGAGGGAACAGATAAAGTCAGCAGGTTTCCAGATCCCCACGTATCTGACTTATATACATAAAACTCAGAAGGAAAAGACTGGATATAAAAAAGGCAAGTTAGAGCAGAGATCATAGGTAAATTACGAGCTGATTTGTTTACTTTTGCTGGAGGTGTTAAGCGGGTAAGTACTACGGCAGGAAGTAAAACTAAACAGCGGGAACAAAATTCAGAGTTTTTTATTGCACTTGAAAAGTAGCCCAGACACCTCCCCTACCCGCAGTGGGAGGTGAGTCAAAAAAGCGAGCGCTCTGGAAATGCCTCTCTCTCCTCTTTCTTTATCTCGCTTCCCTGCCGGATAGATGCCATAGAACCCGGCATTCCTGGATGAACCTCCCTCAGGAAGTAACCTGCCCGAGAGAGCCGGTCGTACAGGACTTCCCAGCACGGGAGGGGGAGGGTGGCTGGCTCGGAGGCCGCCCGGCGAGGCAGATCCCGGCCCGGAACCAGCAGCATCTCCCCGTGGCCCGGCTTCCCCCAGGCGCCGGGTCCCTGGAGCGCCGCGCTCGGGCTGGGGGGCCGGGGCGCTGCCACGGGATACGCGGCTCCGGCCGGGGCTCCGCTCCCGCTCCCGGGTCCGAGCCAGGCGGGGCTGCCGCCCACGGCTGCGGTGGAAGTGCCGCCGGTGGGATACTCACTGTTACGGTCGGATCCAGTGCTGGTGTAGTGCCTGCCTCCGTTCCTAGCTTGATTCAACGTGCTGTTGCTACTTGGGCTCGCCGCAGCGGGTTTAACAACGTGAGAATAAAGTATCTCTGTGGCATCGTTCTTGAAAGCCAAGTAGCTTCTCGTGAAGATGCAAGCCAGGAGAAAGCCATAGAAGTGGATGGCAGGGAGAAGCATGACTAGTTCAGGCTGTCTGACAAAGCTGGATGAAACCTTTCCTTCTGCTTCTTCTGTGTAACTGAAATTGCTCTTGAAGGTTTCCTTTATATATTCAGAGGGGTTTGGCATTCATTCAGGTGTAAAGTTGTGGATAGCTTCAGAATGAAAACCCACAAAAGGGGTGGGATCCCTACATGAGCTGCGAAGACCTTTCACCAATAGGAGAGAAGACTGCAGTAAAGGAGGAGTTAGATGCACTAATTGCAGGATTCCTATTTGGGGCTTTTGAGGGTATCAGAAAACTCTTAGGAACCAGCACACAGCAGCATTCAGGCTGAGACCTAGAGACTGCCGGCTCTGCCCTGCCATTCCCTATGGTCCTGCATGCTTGGCATTGTGGCATGATGTGACTAACACAGTATCAGAATGAGTCTTCCCTGCCCATCTTATGCAAAGTTATGTACCCTCTTCTCAAACTGAGATGAGCTCTATATGGATGCAAATTTATAGAACTTACAGAAGACTGCTAGTTACACAAATATTGTCTGCAATATACCAAATTTATTTAAAAAAAATATTGTGAATAATTTAAAGCTGCCTCTAGATGCTTTAAATTATGCAGCTTTGATCAACAGGGAGTACTGCAAGGGAAATTCCTTGGTTTAGGGGAATATTCTCTTCCTGGTGTGCAGAGTTATAAGTATGTATTTCTGTATCACCACACATAAAAAGTGTCTCCTCTAGGCTCCTTAGTACAAACATATCCATATTCATAACCTCTTACCATGCTCATTCACCAAACTAGTCTTTTTTAGTTTTGTACATTGCCTAGAGCATTCTTATATTTTAATGTATTATTTCATGTGATAAAGGAAACAAAGAGAAAACATGCAAATCTTTTTTCAAAATTTTGAAAGAATAATCCTTATTTTGGCATACTTTTTTATTGTGGCATGCACTTATTTGATTTTACATAAAATTGCATGGCCCAGATACAAACACCAGTGTAAACTGAGATGTTGCCAGTAGCCCAATGCTTGTCTGCATCATGGGGCATGCCCTGTAGATTTTCAAAATAAATAAAACAACAGTGATCAACACTGAAAACTCTAGTGTTCTAACTAGAAAGGAAACCCTTTTCTTGGGAAAAAAGCACAGCCTTGCAGAAGGCCATATTATGTAAAGGTTAGACTGTAATCTCACACTCTCTGTAACTGATTTGGTATCTAAAGTCACACTGGATTTTATTGCTGTAATAAAATCAAAAGTGGAACACAGGTTAGTTACATCTATTGCCAGTATCAAAATCTGTCATTCAGAGACGACAACTTTGTTTCACCCTAGTCACAAGCAGATATTTGTCGATATCAGCAACACTTTCCTCTTGCATCACTAAGAAAGTTATCCTGGATTTCAGCAGGAGTAAGGACACATCCACAGTGAGTGCCAAACAGATAGCTTTTGCTTAAAGGACACAGGAAAAACAAGAGTGTTGCAAGGTGAAGTGAGTTTTACTGGCAGAGCTGTGTGTGGGGAAGTTGAGTTGATTGCCTGCATCTATTATGACTAGCCCAACCCAGTTCTGGAATAACAAGAATGTTGCAAGGCAGAGTGAGATCTTTCAGCAGGGTAATGAGGAGTGGGATCACTGCTAACCCCTTACAAAGCGCCAAGTTCCACTCTCATGGAGGATCTAATCTAACCCCAAAAGCAAAGATGTGCATTTTACCTTCCCTTAAAAAAACAAGTTTTCTTAAGTAAATAATCAAAAAATATATGTACATTACAGATAATTAATATCTGAGCATTATTTTTTTTCAACAACAGTGAACCTTGTTGAAGTCCTGTTTCATTTTTTTTTTTTTCATATTCACAGATCATACAGATCTTTACACATCTAACCTACCCTGCAAGTTAGTCTCTGTGCTGAACTGAGCCACTGTAATTAAAAGCATGGAACCAATTTTCCAGTTATCCACAGTACTTGTGTATACCAGTCAGGGGACCTCTTCCTAGTAGAGAGATTTTCCCACATTAGACAAGACTTTAAAAAATCAGAGGTTGCCTTGAGAGCTGTTTTCTTTGAAATAAGACATATAATCTTCTCACAGGGAAAATGAATGGGACTTTGGAGTCGTTATAGGGCTGGGTCTACAAGGAGCTTGCTAGGACAACCTTTTCAGCTTTCAATGAAAGCTAATGATCATCCTTTCAAATTTAGTCTAGATTAAACCATTAGGTTTGTCATGTACATCTCTTGGTCTTGTCACTTAGAGAAGGAAGACCTCATGAAAAGCCTCTCACAGCCTTTGTAAAGGAAAGTTTGGCCCTGAATTTGCCACAGGAAAGATAATATAGATGACCTCATTTTTCTGTGCACTAGACACAGTGTAGACATTGTTTTAATTTTATTTATGTTTGCCACTTGTTACATATATTGTACGAAAATATTGTGATTTCAGTTTCTTGGTCAATAGTGTCAGCCTCCCTGCTCTGAAAGGTAAGCAGGCTTCTGAGGAGTTTGTCAGTTAGTTTGATTTATACTTTCTTTATCAAACTTAGAGCTTGCAGTCTTTCACTCTTTCTGAGTGTCCCTGAGAGAGATTAGAAGTTGCTTGAAGGAATTCTGATCAGATAAATTTGGTTATTCTTCCTCAGTGAAGTTCAGAATAAAAAGGTGTTTCTTGTTGCTTAACTTAGAATGAGTTTCCAGACTTAAAATATGTTTTGCTATCATTAGTTAAATGTTGTGATAAGTTCTCAAAGGTGAAGGCTCTAAGTTATCCTCGTAGCCTCCAAAATAAACTTACACAGTGTGTAGTCTGTTCTCATTCTAGTCAGATTCAATGGCTTGTGTCAAACATTGCTCTGCTTAATCTGTAATATTGGCCATAAGGAATATATTACACAAGGTCTTTGAAGTCTGTACTGGCTTCCTTTTTGCCCCTGGGCATAACTCAGGATGTTCTTATTGATCTATAAAACCCTATGAGCTTTGAGTCCTAGGCAGTAAATTCTCTCTCCTTTATCTTCCATTATGATGCTGAAGATTAGCTGGGGCATACTGACTATACCTGAGTGTCTGGAGAGGTTGGGTGCTCAGTATGCAGGGTCCAGGAAGCTGGATTTCACTGCTCCTAGGGATACAAGACAGCTTCGTTCTGCTGCTTGGCATAGTGCAAAGGTCCTTATTTATTTGGATGCTTGAAAAGTGACTGTGGGGAAGACACAGGGCAGAAACCCATTAACCAGATTAATTTAAATGTTTGTACATGTATCCAGGGATAAAGTGCTACATTTAACTACAAACTTAACTGCTCCTCCTATATTAAGAGCCTTGCTTCTGAGTGAACCTATACATAGTGGTAAAGCCATCCATCACTCTTTAGAGAGAATGGTATCCAGAGTTATCTGCACCTTAAATCTTGCTTTTTGCATTTTCTGTGATGGAAAAAACACGCTTTCTCAATGGATGTGGAATAATATGAGGCATACGTTCCATAACGATCCCAAAAGAGAATTCCCTTCTTCATGGTCATTTATAAGTCTGTCAGGATCCCATTCTCCATGTTTCTTAGACACTCTAATGATGTCCAAAGGGCAAAGTTTTGTGCAGAGTGCACACACCTGTCTAGCAGCACAAAACAGCCACAGGGAATAGAAGAGTATGCACTGACAAGTACAAATGACTGCCAGAGAGCCTTGCAAACCACATGATCGCTGAACTTGCACAAAAAAAAAAGGAAGGAATCCTCATTTTTTCATAAAACTTAGGCCTGCCCAATTTTAATAATGACAGAAAATGGCCAGAATTAGAATGAAGGTGTCATGAAAAGAAAGGTTCAAAATTACTGTCTATATTTTTATTGTTAGTTCCAAGAAGAAGACCACTGCACTTCTGACTTGTTTCAAAGACAGATACTTTGAGAGTAAGCACAGGCTCAGATAAATGATTGCAAAAAATAAGCTGACATTTACTTTGCACTTTAAAACAGAAAGGATTGTCAGGATATTTTCTGTTAAGCAATAAGTATATTAGTAATGTACTTCAAAGCTGCCTAAAATGTGATTTGGAGCTTGATAAGAGAACTTGTCTGAAAGTGAGGTAAAATTGAATAAATACAACTGTTGAGAACTTGTAAGCTGTTGTGCAACAAGTTAGCATAGTTTTAAAGCTCATACAGAAAACGTTAGAGCACCAAGATAGCCTCCCATGCTGCAAATCTAAAACCAAAGTTTTTTGAATATTGAGGGTTTTTTCCTATACTGACACTTTTTAATTTCTCAGCAAATTACATTTGAGAGATTCAATGGAAAACATAACATATATTCTCATTAAAAAGAATTACTAATTAGTTCGATTTATATCTTCTTCATCTCCCTAAATGCCATATTACAATTTATTTTTTCTACATGCTTTTATACATAATGTAGACAAAATAATTTAGGTCAGGCTGCAGCTTCAAAGGAGATAAATTATACTTTTATCAAAAAAGACATTAAATAGACTGAAAAGGGGGATTTTTTTTTTTAATTTTAGGAAAATTTACAATAGAGTGAAGAACCCTTCTTGAGCATTTGCAGTAAGATTTTATGACAAGTTTGAAGACAATGTGGTTTATCATCCAAAACATATTTTATGATTTCTGCATGTGTTGAAAGAGTACCAAAACATTTTACAGATAAAAAAAAAAATTAAAAAAAAATAAAGAAAAAAAAGAATGAGAATAATGAGCCTGTCCATTGGTGATAACATTTTTGGAAACTCTTAAATGACACTGAAATGTAACAGTTTTCTTTTAAGGAAATTTAGGACAGGAAAGATGGAATTTTTTTTTTTACTACACATAGACACTGAAATTAACTGGACTTTGGTATCTACATATTTTGTAAAGTGTTGCCCTAAGGAGTGAAAGTCCTATTGATTTTCAGTGAGCTAGTCACTTAAATGCTTTTGAAAATTTTACCCTCAGGTTAAAATTCTGAAACTCCTACTCAATGTTAAACAGGCGAAGTCACATCAGCATGCCCCAGTTGCAAATAAAACAGAAACTGAGTAAAGGTTTTGAAGTCTGACTTGTTTCTTTATGTGTAATTAACTGAACTCTTAATATATCACTATGTTTCAGTAAACTGCTTTGTGTTTCTAATTATGTGGTCTGAAATGATTACAGTGTATTTAAAAAATGCACACTCTACTACAAACCAGCTAAGAAAACCTGGCACGGTGTCAGGATTTCCAAGGCAAACACTTGCCAAACCTGTTGTTAGATCCAAAGTCATAATTTAAAAACAAGCCTACAAGGTATCTGGAAGAAGATCCCTCTTTCCTTCCTTCTGCTCCATCTCCCACTCCCTTTACAAGGAAATCACTTTACGTTATCAAAACAGAACACTTACTGACATTTGTCTCCTGGTAGGAAACTTGTCTCTGCTACGTTCAGATTTTAGTTTTGACTAGTGCACATTCTTGTTAAAGAAAAAAGTTACCTTCACCAAGAATGATAGTGTCCAAATTCTTCAATCAGATAAACATGCACAACTCCCTGCTGAAATTAAGGAAGTTCCTGAGGGCAAAACCTGGCCCCAGATTAGAATTTTAATAATTACAATACTGTGTAATCCTTTCCCTGCCAAGAGACAAAAATGGCCCATCCTGCACAAAAAATTCACAGATTTACCACACACTTTGTATCAGGGTTTCACCCATGAACCACAATATAGTTGATCAAAGTCTATAGAGCTTATTTTATTAAAAATTATCTATCTGATATGATGGTGCGTTTGTACAGTACTGAGAATTTTGTATTTGCAGATGTGGGATCTGCTATAATCCAGCAAATGTTTTCACATTATCACCCCAGACACTGTTTTAAACACTGGAAAGGAACCTTAATTAAAATGGAAATCTGTCTCTTTCTTAAAAGATCTATCTTGATGTGCTGGTTTTTTTTTTTTTTTTTTACTCTTGGCTATTGAGAGTATTTCCTTCCTATTAGAAATTAGTTTTAACTAATTTTTTTTTTTTTAGTTTCACCTAATTTTCTTTTTAATCCCAAACTGTTTCATGCAATAAATGAATGAATCAGTCTGATGAAATTAAGACATAGGAGCAAGTATTACCTGACTACACAGATACTACAGCTCATTCCAGACTTCTTTTCCAGCAATTTTCATTACCTTGAATTCACATGTAAAAAGAAAACATAACAGGAAGAGCTGATTGAGATCTCAGTGGAATGCTCTAGAATCTCTTTTAAAATTATATTTACTGAACTAAAGCTTAGTAAAACTTATTTTGACTACAAAATCTTAATTAATAGAGTGGAAAAATGCACAGTGAGAGTTAAGTTTCCAAAATTCTAGGGCTAAATGCCTAATAGTTTTTAGGCATTTTTACAGTGAAAACGTTTTGTTGTTGCAGTTGAGTCATGCCACTCACAAATATAACACATAGAAACACATGCACAGTGTGTTTGGTGAAGAGTGTGAAAAATGTTATTGACATGAAGTTGAGAGGTGGGAATGAATATTCAGTACATCCCACCCATTCTCCAGGTTCTATGTAAAATTTAATATCAAAACACTTCAGGGAAGAACAAGAATGGCAATTCTTTGCAGCCATAAATGTCAAGATTTCAAAATCTTTTATTCAATCCAAGTCAGAAAAATATCTTGACATTCTGAGTCTCCTTACAGAAGAAAATTGAGAGAAAGAAGAAAATCTAGACAGATATTACTATTTTTATTTTTTTCTTTGATTAATCTTGACTTTTAATAGTGGCAGTTCACCAGCAATAGGATAATCCCTGCCTTATGTTTTAAAGGATTATTTATCTTATTTTATCTAAGCTTAGAAGTCACTTAGTATGCCTTCATAGTAATAAATAATTATTAGCAGTACTTGCTTCACAGAGTTTTAAGCAAAACAATCCTCTAGTTTGAAGTGCAGTGGGATTTCAGTTTTCATCTAATACTCCATATATCGATATGGTCACAACAGATCAGCACTTTGAATTAAAATGTAGTTAAAGTTATATGGTTACAAAACAACTTAACAATGAAGTTGCTGTCAGCAGAGATAATCAGCAATGATTATTTGAAAATTACTACTTCTTTGAAGATTAAACTTTGTCCATATTGCTCAAAACTGGCCATAACAGTAGCTCTTGTCACTGTTGCACCTCACATCACTGTCCAGGAACTAAACAGGCTCAACAACAAGCGCATGTTACACAATATTCAAAACCTTGACTCTATTTATGCCTGTAACCTTCAGGCAATTAAGACATTCTTTTTCCAATGCAAAGCATGGTTGTTGTGACCGACATTTATTTTGGGACTTGAGTCTTTCGTCTTTGCAATGACAAACTGGTTTAGATGACTTATAAACAGTATTCAAGAAAGGAAATGTCAGAACATTCTGTTTGTTCACTTGGCCTTTCTGCAATTCTTCAGAGCTTTTCAAAGGGCTGCTTTTCTAAAATGTATCCTAGCATGGAAATGTTAGAAAAATAAAACTTTCATAACTGTCAACATCTGAGTTTGTTTTTCAGGAGGAATATCTCCAACAAATTTTCACTCTGAAAAAAAACAGAGTAGTGTCCTTCCTTCTTGGAGTTTTCATCTAAAATGTAACTCTCATCTCACATATCATGCCTGCCTGATTAGAACAACAAAACACTTTTTACTGTAAATGGAAAATCCTGCAGGTGAAAATTCCTGTCCTGATTCTTCCCTAATGGTAACCAGACTGGCCTCCTGTAAGTCTTGGAGACTATTTACTTTGTAGGGCTGGATGTATCAAGCCGCCTTGGTATAAAATAGCCAGTAAGAGATGGTATTTTGTTTAATTTTTTCTCATTACATGCTACCTTTGCTACCTCTTAGGAGGGTAGGACCATGAAATCTTGTCTTCTAGCCTCCCTTCAGAGTTTTGCCTCACAGATGCTCATTTCCATCCACCTCTTGCACAGCTGAATGGAATTAGCACCCTATGCCGACTCCCTCCTTTTTCCATTGCAAACTCTGGCAAGCTGTTGGAGCATGAGAGGTGTGACAACAACTGCCTGGCATTCCCGTGTCTGTCCACCTGGTTCCTCTTTGCAAGAAGCACATTTAGCAACCGAAAGACAAGACAGAGGATTGGGAGTGTATATCTCCAGAGATTTTCTTTTCACAATTTAATTTTCAGGGAAGGAAAAGCATTTGAAGTACATATAAAGGCTGCATACTTGCACAATGTCAAAAAGAGCCAGTAGATCAGGCAGGTCCAGGAGGCAATTTGGGGACATAATTAATAAATTTGGTATTCTGAGGAGATTCTCTTAACTAGTAGGTGGCAATGCATTTTGCACCCATTTATATAAAATTATTTGTGAAAGACAATTTTAGAAGTTTCTGTGATTCTATGAAAGTACCTGTTACTGTAGAGCTCCTTACAACAGTGAAGAAGTATATCAATGATGGCTTTCTTACTTTATGCAAATCACATAAAGGAAAACTAGTTAAAAATGACTTCTATATGTAAAAAAAGTTACAGAATAGTTTTTATATTTTGTAGGTTAGAGGATGCTAGTAAATGTTATAGCTCAAATGCCTACCTGAACTTTGAGATTTTGCCCTCTCTAGCTGATATAAAGTTTCATGACTGCTTCTACTTGAACTTTACCACATTTATATATGTAGCCTGTTATAAATTGCACATAAAATAGATGTCTTTTGCTCCTTTTAACAAATAATATAGAGAACTGAAAAGAGGATCTCTTCCACAGAATAAACTTTTTTGTTCTGGTCAACCCAATTCATAATTCTTGTAGACATAGTATCAGTATATGGTCTGTTAAGAAAAGAACTAAGACACAAGTGCTGGAGTGAATTTATTCATTAATGACTTTCCCTGTTGTAAAGCGAGAAAAGTTGTTATTTTATTACAATTAATTCAATCAACAAGTATAAACAAAGCCAAAATGATATTATGGTTACTAAGGATAGAGGAATGTATGGCCATGAAATGTGTTTTATTGTAAATTCTAGAAAACACTTTCAAAAAAACCTGTTTAAGTTACATCATTTGTTTTCTAGACTGTCACAAGGAAGAGCCATGCATGCTTTTTGCTTCAGCATTAGGGATCCAATCCAAACCTTGCTGAAGTCAATGGAAGTCCTTCAATCATCTCACAGGGAGTTGTGTTTAGAGCCTCCATGCAGTAAAACACTCACCAAAGGAGAAGCTGGCCAAGTTCTGATGATCTGTGTTCTGAGGTTCTGAGTGTGCACTTTAAATTAACCCAAAACATCTTTCCAATAAGTGACACATGAAATTTCACAGTCTAAATGTAAATACAGCAATGATATGTCACCACCAGCCCAGAAAGCTCTTAGGTAACAAGTTTGGACTTAAAAGCCAATATGAACTTTAACTGCCTATATGCAGCAAGCAGAATGGTCTTTTTACTAGCTTTGGCTCAATTAGCATTAGATTCACATTTGCATGTTAAAAATAAACATTCATCGTATTTATGAATAGCATGGTTATAAAAATTTTGATTTATCCAGCTTGTTTAAATAGTTTACATTTTTTCATTGTTTCCATTACTTTATGTTTATTACTAGTGTCAGCACACTTGTGCTAATTATGTGATGGCAGTCCTTCCCAAGTACTCATTCCAAACATCTGACGGCGGACTTTATTCATTCTTCCTGTTAGAAGCGTAGTCTGTTTTGAAGTCATTAGTGAATGTATCATATCCTTCCCCCCCAAATATGCATTGCTTCCTGTGGGCATTCAACACTGAGGGTCCAGTTTCAACCTCATGCCACATGCAGTAATGCCACTACATAAAAAAATCTGAGACAGTCCTTGAAAGAGAAGTTTGGGAATCCTCCCATTCCCATTTGATCCTTTTTGTATCACTAGCAGTTCTTTATTTTGATACAATAGGTAATGTAGCAGTGACTTAATACCATGTCACCACATAAGAGTTATCACACTTTGTGAAGCTACAATACCTGAAAGAACTTGAAAATATCCTAATTACCCCACACAGAAAGATTAAAGGGAGGAAGAAAGTCCCAGGAATACAGAGGGTGCTAAATTTAATCATACTTCAGGATTACTGTTGGCTAAGGGTGTTGCAGAGGATTGAAGTCAGTCATTGTTTGCCTTATTACCTTATTACCGTGTGAGGAGCAGAAACACTGAGTGTGCTCTCCAAATCTAGCCTTCAGCTTTGTGGCACACATAATCTTTGCATGGTAAAAGTTCAGACTGTATCCTGAACCTTAATTGGTTTGGGCTCCAGCATCAAAAGATGGAAGTGTACTTGAAAATATCTCATTAATCTAATCTCATGATTTTGGGACCATTACAATGCATTTTATGTCTAGGATTTGCCTCTCTACTGTCAGGCATGTGTGGATCTCAAAATATTCTCAAGACCTAACTCTTCCATAATTCACACCACAAACCCTTAAACTAATACCGAGGCGTTATTTAGATGAGTGCCAGGAGGTGGAAAAACTCTCACTACTCTCAGAAACGTTGATTATACTCAGTGGCTTTGTGTGGGCCAAGCTTTTGTTCAGGCAGCCTGTCTGGCCCGCACCCAGGCAAAATCAATCATAGTAATGGTTCATTAGCTAGTACTGGGAGGTTGGTTTTCTTTGTAACCGTGTAAATTATTTAAAACCAAGCTGTAAGTGGGCTATGTATGAAAGTAGAGATGGAAAAATTGTGGGACATGTGGCTTAGGGTGCCCGTATGTGCAGTCAAACCCACTTTTCAGTTTGTAGTCTAGACATGGCCTTATGGCTTGGATTTGGCAATACTGAACCTCACAGAGATGAAAGTAGGATATAATACCCTAAGGCAGATGGATTGGAATGTGGAGAAAACCTAATAATGCAGGTTACTTTAATGTCTGCAGTATGACTGTGGTCAATCCCTCTCTTTTAAATGGGGAGGGGGGATTTCATGTCATCAAAATTTGGCAGGTACAATTCAAGACAAATAGTTTGAATCTCTAGTAAGTGTGGTTTGGAAACAAAATTGAAGTTTCTAATAAATTTCTGTAAATTTTCTTTCTGAATGTTCAGCTAAACACAGCTTCTATCTTGGAGGCAGCTGTAATAATAAAATATTTTACGTTTATAAAGTGCTTTTCATCCTGAAAAGTCCCAACAGACTTTGAAAACTGCATTCAATTGAATTCACCTAAATATGACTAAACTGCATAGGGAGCAATAACCAAACATGGAGGCACAACACATACCTTGGGCTACAGAAGTTTTGGCTATGAATACTAGACTAAAATTCTACCACTATTGAATGAATACTACAGGTTTTATTTACATTAAATGGCCAGGACCCTGGAGTTTTCAAAATACTCAGTTGATTGTAAATTTTACTGGTCCACTCAGTACCTGGAAAGGTAGAAGCAGTGCAATTATTTGGTTGGGATTGGAACAGTAAAATTCTGCATGTCTTAAAGCTAATGCTTAGAGTGTTAGACTTTCCTTGACAGATATATCTGGAGACTAGTTCCTATGTTTTGCATGCAGATGCATACCTTTGTCAGGTACAAAGCCTTAGGGAGGCTGCAGACAAGCAAAAGTCCTTTCCTACAGGAGAATGAACTGAATGTTACCAACATTCATTTGCCTGATTGGTATGCTTTGCTAAAAATAAAAAATACTAAACATAGCAGTAATTTTGAGAGAAAATTAGTACTTCATGCAAGCAACTAATGCAAGTAATAATACTGGGTGAATGTATATATTAAAATCACAGGCTTTTTCATGAAAGTGGAGTTAAAATGGAGGGTATAGTAAGTGCTCTTTCTCTTTGCTTGCAGAACTGTCATGTAGCATTGTATTTTGGCATCAAGTATGTTGGAAGATCCAAAAATGCTCGACACAAGTCAGAACTGAAATGTGTGCTTCTTTAGAAGCAGGCACTCTCACACAGTTCAACTGCAATTGTGCATAAGTAAGGCAGGATCTAGCTTGCTGAAGAGTAGCTTGAAATGCTGTTAGTTAAGACTGGAAAAGTAAAGGATTTACTACATGGCATTAGAAATACTAAATCAAATTGAAACTGCACTTTTGTGTATTGAGGCAAAAGTCTCAAGAAACTAAAAATGCATTACACCCAATGAAACAGATTTTTGGTTTATGTACTCCATGCTAGCTTACTCCTGCCAAAGGGTCCGTCCTTATCTAAGCATTTTATGTAAATTACCAGTAGAACACTTAGGGATAAAACACAACTCATATGGTACAAATAATAAACATGTATATAAAGCATTTTGAAATATACATTTTCTTCTTCCCTTTTGAAAAGTAAACTATAATCTACATACTTTCTTTTTTCTTTTCTTTTTTAATGAGTTTTTGGAAGAATTCTCTTTAAAATTGGACCAACTTCATTTTAAAAGAAAGTAATGATTACAATTGATGTTGCTTTTTGGGACCTATTATTAATGAAAACTTATTTCAGCTTTCCATACATGATCTACTGGCCAATTTGTGTATGTTGTTCTGTGTCACAAACTGTAACTTTAACAATATAGCTTTGTTTCAGGGATAACTGTTAAGAAAACCAGAAGAGAAGTACTCTTTTTGTAAGTGTATGGAATGCAAATTTTTCTTGTTTCTGATTTTGTATTTGTAGGAAAAACACAAAAAATAGAAAATTGATTTTGGATGAAGTCTTTAAAAGAGACACAGAAAATCACCTGTCCACTTTGGTTCACAAGGATGGTTTATTTTCTATCACCTGGACATTTATCTGAAAAACAGTCATTAAAGCAAAGCATTATTTTTCATTGTAGCCCAAGAATCTGAGACTATGAAAGCCACAAAAATATATGTAAATTATTAATTCTAAAGGCTACAGATACGGCAAAATACTTGGCCTACACATGAACAATATTCAAATCTTATTTCTTAAATGGAAGAGTAAACAGAACATAGATCAAATTTTGCTTCATTTCTCCATGCTTCTTTAAGATTGGAGGGCAAGGGGGTATTGCCAGGTGATTTTATACAATACACCCAGGTTCTTTTGTACTGAATTACTTTACCTGTGTTGACTAAAGTACGTGCTTCAGAAAGACGCTGAAATGCAAAGGAAAACTTCTTCAGAGATGTGGAGTCCATCCCTTCTGTTAATCTGGACCTTTTCCCTTGTTATTAGAATATATATCTTAACTATAGCCTGAAGGTTTGGGATTTCATTTTTTGACCACAAAGACTTCTCAGCTATAATACTACCTAGAACTTTCCCCTGTAAATGTAGAGGCACACTAGGTCTCAGAGATCTCTAAATCTTCTTTTCTTTCTCTCATTTATCACTGTTCAGTCTCTCAGACAATGCCAAGCTACTCAGCTGAACACAAAGGAGTTATTTTTGTCTCTAAGAATATGGTATGAGGCATGCTATACACAGAGTACAAAATATCAAGGCATTCATGACAAAAACCTAATATAAGAGCAGTGCTGTCAAATTCTGAGCAGTGTCGAAGTGAAGAATACCTTAATAAAAATAATTATATCTGTCTTGACCTTTTATGAGCTTTGCTTCATCATGCAGGTAGCTACTTCTAGAAAATGAGTTAGTTGAGGTCGACCCCCCTTGCCTCGTTTTTTGGGGGGTTTTTTAAAAGATCATATAACAAGAACTGGGCCTGTTTCATGCTGGTTGCTAATTTTTCACTGTATGCTGGTAATTTGTACCTCTACACAGTCCAATTTTGCATTCTCTCTAGAATCCTCTTGCAGTATAAATTCCAGATTCATTAGACTGATCTCACTGAACTGTACTGATTTATGAACAAGTTATACAGACATTGTCTTAGATTCTAAAGCTGTGCACAAATTGGGAAGTTGGTGCTTTCATGGACATGAAATAAATGCCTCCCTAGAACTTGTGGGATGTAAGGTTGGTGTCATTTGATGTGAACTGGGAGCAAGGTTACATGTTCAGGCGAGCACTGTGGTTTCAGACCAAAATTTCCATCCCCTGGAGGTATATTTCTGTATTTCTTCTGTATTTCATCAGGCAAACACATGAATCGGCAGAAGGTCTTAGCAATTATACTGATGCCCCACATACCAGCGGAGTATGAGAGTCCAGGAGCATACCAAGAAATAAAGGCAGTGAATGCTGAATTTTAAACCACATAAGGGTACATGTAATTGCTCCTCATTTTTTCATAAGTGCTATAGAAAACACTGGGAAGTAAAAACCTTGGAAATTCTACTAATAAACAGGGATTTAACACAAAAATTGGAAACTAATTAGAAAATACGAGACAGAATATAGTGAATAAAAGGATGGAGCATACTATTAAATAGGGTGCCAAGTAGCTGCACATCATCACTAAGTACTTTATACCAAATTATGAGCTCTACCATTTCATAGAAATCTTATGCCTTAAAGCCAAAAGAAGCCTGAGTTCTTGGGCTTTTCCCTTTTTTTTCTTCCCCCCTTTTTTTTTTTTTTTTTTAATTTTTTGGGGTTTTTTACCTTTTTGTGTAACTGTTATTTACTTGTCATTCTGGGCCAGTTCTCTACAAAGGAGATCACTCCCCACAAATCATGCTGCTTGAGAAGTGGCTAAAAGATGGATGGGGACAAGGCATAGAGCTGAACTGGGGGAATGTCTGTTGGGAGGACTGCACAGAGCAGGGGCAGAGGGAGGCCATGAAACAGTGAATCCACTCCTGAACGATGACAGCTCCAGAACCAACCTCCTCATCCAAAGCAGATGTTGGAGTGTACACCAGGAAAAGAAAAGTTGACGCCCTTCGAAGTTAACTAAATCAATCACAACCATGAGTGTGGGATCTACGTATGGAGTCAACCTTTTTTTGCCCATGACTTATGTACCTACTTGTCCAACAAAGAAATTGCCATTGGCAACAGTTTCGTTTAGCTGACATATACATAATGAAGGACACACTACAGGAACCATAGATTCTATTTTTATTTTCTATTTGGTTTTCCCTGACTTACTGTTTTGCTACTAGGGAATTTAAAGTGACATGGTATTCTTTCATAAACACAACCAGATTACACTCAAATACATACCTACAACTCTATTCAGTAAAAAACCTTCAATTTTCATCTTGTGGTTTTCTGTGAATTTTTTTAAGTCTGTCACATTTCCTTTCTCTATTGTTACTACAGACTCCATGGGGTACCATAAGTGAAGATTCACGAGAATGTTCTATTGTAAGATCTTCCTTTTGTGCTGGCTTTTGTCCTGGCAGGAGATAAACCATCTCCTTCACTCTGTCTGGGACACAGATGGGTATGGGCAACATTCTTCCACTATTGAGTCATTATTTATAAGGATCTATTTTTCCACTTTTTCCACTTTTCAAAATTTTGTCACTGAGTAGACTGCTGAATATTTTATATTTATATAAGCTTGGTCTCTTCCTAAACCAGCTTGAATTGATTAATTTAATGTCAATATTCTCTAAACCATGCAGAATTTTTTCAGTTCTAATAAAATATGGACACTTAAGATCTTCCTGACTCCATTGCTTGTTGAAAGATGAAAATGGGAAAATGTAGTGCAGCAATAAAGTGCACTGTTTAGAATGTTTTTTTTTTTCCCAGATATGGCAATTTATTAAACTCTAAAATTTGTCCTTGAGCATTCAAGTGTCAAAAAATGTTTGTGAATTTCAAGAATCTGTTGTTGGTATTTGTGAAATATGCACACAACTGTTCCTCAGTCCTTCAGGTGTTGTGGGCCATCCATAAGGTGAGTAAATGTACTTAAAACAAATGTTTATATTTGCAAATACATATTTTTGTGCTATAAAATTTGGTTTTGCTTAGATATCTTACAGTTTTGTAGCCATATTCAGTCTCATGCTGATGGTAAGAAGCAGTATTCTGATGAAAATCCTTCACAAGCACAGCCTCTAAGTAACTCAGACTATCAGACCATTGTGTTTAAAGTATTGATTTTAACAAAGTTCAAATGTTGATGATACCCATGGCAGCATTTAATCACTGAAATTTTAGCTTGTGCTTCTGCAGTATTTATCATGCTTTTATTCACATCACAAAGCAATCTCAAAGCATAGAAACCAGGTAGCTGCTAGATAAGATTGATCTAGAAGGTATCCTCCAAAAGTATACCTAATGTTCTCCAGCCACAGATCCAGGCTATCTATCTATCTATCTATCTATCTATCTATCTATCTATCTATCTATCTATCTATCCCAGAAATACCTTCCTGAAATGTGTGATGTGGCTGTTAAGCTCTCAGCACTAACTCATGCCAGAAATGCTTTCCCATTAGCCTGCACTGCTCACTAAAGCAGACAGGCTCACCTCAACCTACCTGCAGAGCAGAGACTGCCAAGATGGGCTTTGCCAATCTGACTGGAAATTTCAGCCCATCCAGCCAGGTGAACAACAAAATGGAAACACAACTGAGGCAGGGTCTTCTATGCTCGAGGATTCATTGCATGTACCTAAGGTATGTAATGTAGTAGCTAGGTAAAGCTACTACATCAAAACTTTTCTCTTTTGTCAGAGTCCAGAAGAATTAATTTCTAGAATATGCTTTTTTTTCCCCTTGGTGTCATAGGACAAATGTTTTGAGAGATTTCCTTAGAAGAATGGTATTCTAATGAATTTTCTATCACCAAAAATAGAGTTTTGAAGAATTTTGAAGCCAGCATTATTGACAATGTATGTTATATTTTTGCCTGAAAAATGCAGTTTGTTTGCTATGTTTATATTTCTCATGAAGCATGCAAAGAGAGAGATAGAGTGTCTTTTTTAATACTAAAAAAAAAATGGAGACAGAATTGCATCTGTGTATAATTATAGCTGATGTGCTGAAAATTTGCAGATCTATTGTGAGCTCATCCTCAGCAAAACCTCACACAATCACTCCTTTTTGTGCCAAAAAATGAGTTAAATAGCCTGGACTTTTCCACATTGCTGTAGCATCGGGAAATATTATCAACACCAGTGTATTTCTAAAGAGGTATAATACATTTTTTATGCTGGTTTCTAAGTAAAATTTGGCTGTAAATTTGTAAGCACATGCAACCATGTAGTAATTTCCCATTAAATGATACAATAAAGACTCTTAAAATACACAAGTTGTATATGTAAAACAAAGTAACCACAAATTCTTACTATTCAGAAAGCATCAGTATTCCTATAAAGGGAGGACATAATTTACTGAAATTATTTTTATTAGGCAAGCCCAATTTTTACTTTTATGAGGCCAAGATAAGTTATATAATTTAAGATTATATAACTTAAGATTCTTAAGTTATTTTAACAACAAGCTGAACTATTCAAGCTTTACATTCACTTTTAGGATTAAGAATGCTTAACAGATTGATCCTTGCATTTACTTAAAGCTCTTAATTTAAGTTTAAGAATGTAAGAAAGGTTCTACCAGGTCAGACCAATGGTCTATCCAGCCAAATTTTTGTCTTCAGCAGTGGCAATAGGAAAAGTTATTCAGAGATTAACAAATCCAGCTGTTCTCAGAGGTCCATTCCTCTTTCTCTTTACAGGACACAGCACTGTTGTGTCAGGACTGTCAGAGGTACATCCTCACCCTATTGTTTTATTGTCCATCCATTTGTCTAATTCCTTTTGGAACCTCTTGATGTCCTGAAATGATATGTGATAGGAAGTGCCAGAAGTCCACTACTTTAAATAAATGCTTTTTAAAATTTGTTTTAGGCTGATATTCTATTATTTTCAAGTTCTCATAAGATAGAATGAACAGAAAATTTGCTTCTACCTTATCCAGAATTTTCATGACGTTGTCACTTCTCTTCCCCACCTTCTACTTTCACTACTGAAGACTTCCAATCCTTTTAGTCTCTCCACATAAAGTAGCTGCTGAATTCCATATAATTTTAAGTTGCCCTTAGAGCTACATATTTTATACAGAATGCCAAGACACTTTTAAATTTTTTGAGAGCTTCTCATCAACTTTGTGATTCAACTGCTATACTGGCAAAAGAAAACTGATGCTTTTCATATTATCAATCTGATAGTTGCTTTTCTAGCAAGACAGGTAACTTTTCCCTATTGTTTATGCAGAGAGTTACAAAAATTACTCCTGGAGAATACAGTTTGACTTTCCTCCTTACTAATTTCCAACAACTATTTTATACGTAATGCTATCTATTATCGTAAAATTTAATATTTAAACAGTATCTAATTTTGGCTATAGCAGGCTAATATATTTAGCTGTGCTTCAGTAATACACTTTCCTCCAGTGTGCTGTTTGCTTATTCCTTTAGTGCATTTATCTATATCTACAGCTCTTTTAATTATGTTAGGCTCTCCTGGAATGTCTTTAAAGTGTTGCTCAAAGACTCTGAATCGTGTATATTCGTTGCTTTCTCTGACACAGTATTTCTCCTGCTCTAGCAACTCCGACTGAATACTTTTCACTTTCCTTTGAGGGGCATTTTTTCCACCTCATCTCCTACAGCGTTAATTTTGCATTAGTAACAGGTATTATGTACAAGCACAGAAGCTTATAGCCACAGGTAGCTATCTTCTTCCTCCCAGGAGAAAAATACAAGCATTGTGCTGACTGCTAGAGATTTATAGAACACAAAGGCCTCATTCATTCTCATTTCAGGGTCATCGCTGTGTGATCTTCTTTGAACAACTTGCAGATAAGCATCAAGAAGTCCTCATGAATAACAATGACTAAACTGTCATGGCAGTAATAGTATGATTGAAGAGAACATCCTCTAAATGCAACACATAGTAAGGAATGTGGAGAAAACTTCCATGCCTTACAGTTGTGATAAAATGACAAGTGCCATTTTTAATATAATGGTGAACTGGAATATTGATTGGAATCAAGTCTTGAACAAATGGCTTATTTAACCAAGAAGAGAGGGGGGGTTGTGTTTTGGATAAAACAGAGTGATGTGCAGGAAGCTCGGAGAATACAGTATCTTTCTCTGACTCCTTTATTCCTCTGTGGGAGGCCACTTTATAGCATTCAAGGAAATACCCTGATGGTGCTGCTGAGTTTCATATGAGCACATTGACAGGATGCACAGTTTGGCACAATTGCCTATTTCTAATCTGAATTACAAATAGCAGTGGTGGCAAAGATCCAAACTGACCTATATTGGTGGAATAATTCAAGTCATTATTCAGGAAACTGTAATGCAAACACAGTTGTTTATTTTCCTCTGGGGTTCAAAATGCTGCAAAAATCTCATGGTATGCTACACAATCGTGAGATGCATGCTGCATACATAGATTAATAATATGGCGAAGTATTTAATGAGACTGAGACAAAAAGATATGTACAACAGGGTTCTAAGGAGTGATAAATTGGGTTTCTTTAATTCCTGGATAAGTTTCATAGAAGTAGGACACATGTGAAAATTGGATGGTAAAGATTCCCATGCCCAGATCAGCTAGGAATGTCATGTATGCTAATTAAGCAAACAGAAACAAGAAAGTAACTGCTATCTATTTTTGAGGTGCATACAATTCACAATAAGACAGGTTTCCAGTCCCAGTGCCAGATAAGCCTAGTCAAAAAAGATAATTGATTGGTTTTATGCACTATTGCACAGTGTCTAAAGGCATTCATAATCTATGGTTGATTGCATTTTGAATATTGCCAAAATGAATACAATTCCCTCACTGTTGGACAAGATCACAATATTTATATTGACAATTGAGAACTTTGAATAATACATGGTCCCATCATCTTTTCTATAAAATTAAGACTCTTTTATGTCTGAAATCAAAACCAGTCCAAAAAGTTAGGATTTTGACAGCATTTTTTAATTACAATTGCTTATTTGTATAAGTTGTGCTTTTGTCATATAAATATGAAAATACATTCTCAGAGTAAGGACTTGGATTCAATTAAATTTCCAGTTTTTCTTAAATGTTCTTATAGTAAGCTGTCTGCCCTTACAAAAATGGGATATAAAGAAAGTTCTTAGTTTGTGAAACTGAGAGAAAAAAACAATGTTCTCATTTAAAAATTCTATCTTAGAAGTTAGTGTTAAATACACAGCCATCTTTCAAGAAGAGTGATCACATTCACTTTGCCATAGCACAAGCTGAGGGAAGAGTATGTTCTCTCTCTGAAAAATGTCCTGCTTCACAGTCAAAATTTTGAATAAAAAGCAATTTAAACATTTCTGAGGGAACATGGGAACCATCACTATAACCTGTGAATGTCCCAGTCAAACAAGAATGCTGAATTGCTTATAGCATACCAATTGTCAGGCACTTCAAAGAATTATTCTCAGGCTAAAACTTCACTGTATGCATTCAAGTATTTTAAAAGTTTTAAAAACTATTTTATTAAAATATCTTTCAATCCACTTCTTTTTTTCTCCCTTCTAATTGCAGAGAGCTCTACTATTTGGGGCATCAAGATGAGAGTCAGTAGATCTTAATTTTGTTTCCATCATTACTATTTTTTGCTTTGAATTTCACACTGATAAAAATAAATTCTTTATTAAGCTTCAGGATTTACTGATGGAAATACATATTCACAGAAACCAATGAGACTAATTTTGGTTGCTGGCTCCCAAGAAAACTCTAAGTTATGTAGATATCCTAGAACAAATTTGAGACCTAAAACCAAACCAAAGCTGTAAGTGGAATAGGTTCACCATTGCAGTATATCCAGTCAATAAGCAGTTACATTTTACTCATGGAAGCCTTGAGCTGAAATTCTTGCCAAAAACCTGACAGAGAGCAATTTGGGGTCCTCTATACTCATTGGACTTGGGGCATAAATGACCTTCTCAGAGGAAAGTACACACAGAAGAACTGATGGAACTGGCATGTTGTGCTGATGCTGGATAGCCTCTGAGACAAAGGGAATCTCATTCAGTACCAGTGCCACTCCCAAAAATTTCCTCTGAGTGTTCTCATTCTGTACAGGCAGAGGAAGAGGGTATGGGGTGCTTTGGGCACCTAGCAGATGTCAGAGCTGCAAATTGCATTTTCTGTTGTCTAGCTCCATGTACAATCTGCACTGCATAATGATTTCAATTAATTCCCTTCTGGACAGCTGATTTTTCCAACATGGCAAGTTTACTCAAAATCATGAATTTCTATAAGTGAAAGGGTTTTCATGAGTAAGGCACAGCAATACTAAGTTTTATAACTCATATGTTTCCCTTCTATAAAAGTCTTCTGCTTGTGAGTATTGAATAAAATTTTCACACAATTACACTTCATAATGAGATTATTAAGTCAGGGACACTTACTCCTGGTAGGTTTGATCTTATCTTTTATCTCTATTATTTAATTTTTTTCTTTCTTCTTGTCTACTGTTTCTCCAATATCCTTGTGACACAAAATGACATGGGCTATACAACATAAATGATAATGGATTGCTGATGAAAATGCATTGATGAGAATCGGGGTATATTGAGAAGCTGTACAATTAAGAACTTTAAAGCCCAACAGTGAAGTTCTGAAGGCCATCAGAGCATTGAAGATAGAGGTGTCACACAATGGTGTTATCAGGGAGGCTGCAAAGGTACTTGTCCATGCTGGCTGTTCTGTGAGGGCCATGAGGTCAAACTGCCTTGATGAGGGGGATGAGGATGCTTTGAGGTTATGGAACACCCATTTATTTTACTGTGAGAATCTCAGGTGCCAGTTCCAAATATTAATTTGAATCACTTTTGAAATTCTGTGAGAATCCTACAGAACTGCTTCCTACCTTTGTTGACACTGTTTCCAAAACATTAATTGGGACTCCTTTGGTTCTTTTAGGCAGTATGGGAAAGCATCACAGAAAATTCTTCAGGATGTACTGTTTAATTTTAGCACACACATTGCATGCCAAAGTTGTTTATGTATGTGGTTAGCACAGCAATAGAGAGGGGGAAAAAAGACAAAAACCCCAACAAAAACCCCAAACCAGAAAGTCAGTTGCAATGAACGGCAGTTCAGCTTGTTCTTATTTGTGGTGAATTTTTTTGCTGGTAATTATTTTGGAAAAAACCCCAGTCTTTAACTACAATCCCATCTACTCTGGAGTTAAATATTCAGCAGTGCTTACTAGTGACCTAACATTATCACTAAAAAGCATAAGTATTACTGGCAGTTAATAATGTTCAAATAGTATATGGTTTAGCCTGTTCTGAGAGTTAAGATGATATTGTGTAAAAAGCTTGCAGATATATATCCAACTCAAGCAAATTCCCAGCAATGCACTGACAGACACAGGAAATCTTGCAGAAAATGATCAGAGTACAGACTAGGCATTATTTTATTCCTGCCCTTGTTGAACAAAGTATTTTAAACATGTGAAATGCTTTTTTTTCAAAGGAGTGTTTTTGAAATCTGAAAGTTCTACTATTAAAACTCTCCTTTCCATTCTGAAGTTACATGTTTCCTGGATCTCTAGGACTTCCTAAAAATTTTCAGTTTTCACAAAACATTATATTTGGATAGCATTTTTAAGGTAAAAATAGCATCAGCTTGAATGAACTAAAATAACAAAAGCCAGTGCTCTGTGTGTGTGTGTGTGGGTGTGGGTGTGACTAGAATTCTTTTTATTGCATGAGACATATACTTTTTAATGGAAAAATATTCCTATTCCTCAATCCAACCAAAACAAAGAGCTCCCTTGTGTCAATAACTTTAACTAACAGCAAATCTTCTGTTCCCTCAAGGCAAACAATCAGGTAGCTCTGACACCTGCAGCTACCGTAAACATTCACCTGAGAGGGAATCAAACTAGCGGGAGCCTGAGGAAATATAAATACAGTAAATGCATTAAAAATACTTCAGCTGGTGCTTAGAGATTGTGCAATCATGAAGTACTACTTTTTTTCCAATAAAGCAAACCCCTATAACTCAGGGGTTTAAAAGTTAGCCTACTGTGGGGTTGGAGCAATTATCAGATACACTTAGGAGAAGAGGTGAAATATGGATTAAAACCATGTTCATACACCAAACTATTTGAAGGTAGAACAAATGCCTAGGATGAAAATTCCTTTTAAGATCTGCTGGCATACTTTACAGAACACATCTAGCACATTTTTTAAAAAAACATAGATTTTTCTGTAGAATTGGAAATGGGCTCTATCCATATGTGATTTTATAATTTGTGCTGGTCTTTTTAAAAAGAAATCACAAATTCATGCTGACAGACAAAACGTAAAATTCTCAAAGGTACGAGCATGCTTAGAATTCCAATTGTCTAAATGTTCTTTATAATTGATGTTTTTTTGTCAATTCCTCTATATTTAACAAATTTCCAAAGGGTCCATATGGGATTCAAATTGTGTTCTGCTACCCAGACTGTTACTTGCTCAAGTTCCCTACCATTTTTACAAAAATACTCTCAATATTTTTCTCCCCAGTGCAGTTTTGTGAACTTGAACATGTATCTTTTTTAGTCATGGGCCAAAATAATGCCAATACATACTATACCCCTACATATCATTGCACAAAATCACTGTGAAAAATGAGAAAATGGTCAAAAGAAAATTTTAATCTGAATTTATGAAACTATTCCTCTGTGACAGGGAAATCATCAGGCCTACCAGTTGTAGAAAAACCTCTGAAGTCAGTAACAATTATGTAGTTTGTGAAAATCTTGATGTTCATGAAGCTGCTCTTGAAGCATCTCCTCCAGCTTTTCACCATTCATTGTTACTTTCTCCCTTCTTCTCTAACATAAATTCAAGAAAGAAGAAACAAAATCAGAAACAGTTGTGAAACATAATTATGTTTTTTTCATTCTGCTACTAATTGACAAAAATATGACAAATTTATGAATGTGATTACATTAAACAGTGGACTTGATCTAGAAGTTCTGTTCCAAGTCTAGATCCTATTTTCTGTGCAGGACAGTACTGCAATGGCGGCTTTTGCCATGTACAAAAATTTAAGACCCTAACTCTTTTATTAGGTTTAGCTACTTTTTCGAAGCTTTAGCATAGGTACAGTACTGAGTATATGTCAAGAATTGTAGAATAAGAACAGTAGTAGTAACATAGTGTGTAAGTAATTCATTCACACAGTTCAGGTCAATAGAGCTTTGATAGACTAAACAACTGTTACAGGATATCAAAATATCAGATCAGTGAGACAGATGAGTCAGAGTTTCTCCCAAGGCAGAACGCATGAAGAACCAATTTCAGTGCCAGGCAGCCAGGAGACATAATGTATCCCACATTTAGATTAGGATGTATGATCAGTATTATATAAATAAATATTTTTTTATAATTCAGATAATAATTTAAGAGTCTTGGTATTAAGACTGCACTCCTTTTCCCTTGAATAAATGTACAAGCAAGTTCTTACATGTATAAATTCAAACTCTTCTTCAGACTTTAGTTTTATTTTGTATTGCATATGATCATTTGTATCAATTTAATATTACAGTATGAATTCAGCACAGGGCATGTATTATCTTCATGGCATTAACTGACCAATTAAGTTATTACGATTATTATTGGGAATGCTTATGCTCTTTGAGCACTTTCTCTAAAGCCTCCCAGCTCCACAGAGAGTGTTTAGGGGTCAGCAATGGATATGGACCCTCTAACACCCAAGGAAATTGATTCAGAACTGCTTTTGTGCATCTCTGTGTGTTTCAGTCTTGCACCATATAAGCACAGTCTCATTGTCAACATATTAAAAAGACAGAATACTGGAAGTTAACATCTGCTAATTACATTGGCAGATACCACTATTAAATATTATTTGAAAATGAAAAGTTAAGGGCTTTTTTCAGTATCTGCAGGTTACAAAACAGCACACTGACAGAGAAGTCTCTGAATTAACAGAGACACTGAATCAGTCATCAGTAAGAACTGTATTGACTTCTAGTTATAGAGAGCTCTGCAGATATTCTTCTAGAAAATGGTTCTTACTTAGAGGTTAAGGTAGTCAACTTTGTAAGGAACCAATATTAAAAGTTTTAAACATGCATAATATGTTTTTTATGAAAAATACCATCTATATAAATATATTTATAGATAAATACATTTATTTTATATATATATATATTAGAATAGCTATAAACCATTGTGGAAGTGCACATAGAACATTTTGAAAGATTAGGATGCAAATTTCTGAGAGTAGAGTAATAGGATCATTTGCCGTAAGAATGTTGTTTGCTGAATGTTGTTTACATATCCATAAAAGAGCTGCAGCAGACAATAATTTCTTTCCTGACTGTTGATCAGACTTGGAAGCCAAACTGCAGGAACACTCCAGCATGCAGAATGGCCAAGGAACAAAGTTAAGAGTTAGCTATATTGAAATGAAAGATATGTCCAAATTGCGCTGATAGCAAAGTAAGACAGAGTATTTATAAACCTGTTGGACCTTCTCTCCAGCAGGCTTGTCACATTAGTGGTGGTGGTCTTTATTCTCCACGGTAGCATTCAGTTGTAAAGTCAGAGTGAAGCTGGATTCAAACAAGGTCATTCATCCATATGATGCAGTCTGCTGGGATAATTTTGCCATAGGTTGCATCTGGACTGTTTTATCTTCTTTCCGTACACTCACCATTGTGTATAATATATTAATTTGTATCACACATAATACTAGAAAAATTAATTAATGTTTCCCAGGCAACAGCCTAACCATTCCAGTTAATCATTACCTTCAAAGTGAAAATAGTCTGAACTGTTTAGATATAGGATCAACTTTGTATTATTTATTGGAAAAAACCCTCAAAAGCTACCTCCCAAAATTCTGCCCCTGAACCTGTTAAAGGGTCACTGGGATGTTATCAGTGCCATCAGCAAGATTAGTAGCATGAGTGAGAGAAGTGATTCAAATTCCTGAATGCTTTAGACAGCTCTGAGTATTTGAAACATCTGCACAGGGCTTGCAGCTACTGGACCTATGAGAGAACTGCACTCTTCTGGAGCAATAGCTGGAATGCAGGTGGGATATCCTGCTGATCTTTCCTCAGGCTTCTGGCTTTCACCTGATAAACACTGATAACATATTTCCGGTTACAAGAAGAAAAAAGGGAAATACGCATTCATCTGCAATATTTTGTATTTCACTTTCCAGGTGAAATGTATTTAATAACCTCAAAAACAAGTTAATTGTACTAATTTTTATGCATCATTAGTTTAACACAGGCAATTTTAAATTTGTCCCAGATAGTGCTTTTATTCTTTGATGGATGTTCTATAAGTAGCAGAACTGCACAAACATGTGAGATGGAAAGTAATTCTCTAGTTGAATGTACTTTCTTTGGGAGGTTGGACTAGATGACCTCCAGAAATCCCTTCCAACGCAAATTAATTATAAAATGTAGATACAGTTTTTAAAAAATACCCTTGTGGAAAAGCCATACAGCACAGTACCTTTTCTAATATCATAGGCAAAGAATAACTGAATTCTGAAGATTATTAACTTTGGTGAATAAAAACATCACATATTAGGCATTGGTTTTTAGTATATTTCATCTACAACAACAGGTTAAGTTACAAAGAGCTATTGTGCTATTGGTTTTTCAGTAAAGTACTGTCAAAATCACTGAGAAGAAAAAAAAATGGCAGAATGATTTAGCACATCAAATCATAATTGTTCAAGTGTCAGTTGCTAGACTGTGATAAAACTCTTCCACAGAAGAGTTTTCCCCAGAGATGGTGAAGCATGTGGATGGAACAAGACAGCATCCAACAGAGACATGTCACATTTTAAATCAGGCTTAATCTGAATTTCATTGTCCCTACCAAATCTGTGTTTCTATAATGTGGTCTCTAAAGCAATACAATGACAATCTCCTATATCCTTGGTGTGTGGCTGAAGCACGGACATACCAGGAGGCCTCTGAAGTAGAGAACAAAATGTGTCACTTCCCAAAGCACCTGTAGCCTGATGATTTACAAAATCAGTAACCTCCAGTTCTGCCTGATCACCTTTGCCAGTAAAAGCAGATGTCTGTGCTTTCCCCTATTTCTATGTTCTGTTTTCACATATACTATAAGGTCACATTGTCTTGTTGCAACTACTTATCCGCGCATAAGCACATTTTTACTACATAAATATGAGAAGTTTTTTTGAAAAATATGTATAACAAATCAGTCATTATTCTGAATAACCCAAAGGAAAAATGATTGTTCACTTATGGACAGCAATTCAGGAATAGTAATAAATAAGTGATAGGCTATATATTTGGGGAAAAAAAAGCAATACCAAGACAATGTAAAATATGGTGACAGTTCAGTCTGAATAAAAAAAAGTATTCATTTTCTGCCCAAGTTCCTTTAAACTCATTGGAAATTTTAAGAGTCAATTTGCAAATGCAGAAAGAAATAGATATTAAACTCTATTGAATTTGAGGCAGTCTCTATTTAATCATCCAGATTAAGTCTGTAGCTACCAGTTGCTAATAGAGACAAGCACCTCAGAACTCCAAAACATATCAAAAAAACCCTTCACCTCATGTACATTCACACCTCTGTGAGGGAATACAACAAAATAACTTCCAGAGTTTCCCTCTCTCTCTCTCTTTTCCTATATTTAATTACTGAATTTTCTTGTCCTATCACATTAATTGGACTAGCTGATAAGCAATTTTTTATTATTAAACATGACTTTAATAACTACCTCACCTTTCACAATTCTAAACTGGTAGCTTTACCTTGTTGATTGAAAACACTGAACTTGAATGTAATGAAAAAATACAGAACTCATACCAGTTTCTTCTTCTCCTTCTTTTCATGATTTTAAATACCCTAGAGATATTTTAAGAAGCTAAAATAAGGGATTAAAGCAATTCCTCTTGTCAGTTTTTTTACCTTTAACATGTCTAGTTTTCTTATTTGAGGTTTCTATTTGTTTAAAGCTACCTAGCTGAAATGGAAGCCACCCACAGAATTTTTTCCATGAAAATTAGATATTTGCAATATAATACTTGTACTGTAGTTCCATTCCTCCATCATACACACTACATCTAGTTTCAGTGGTCTGAACAAGCAGAGGCATGCACATAATTAATTCCATGAGGGACAGCTTATTCATATATTTGCACACACAACTCTTGTTCTTTGTATATCAGTTACACATAATTTACAATGACTATTTCTGCTAACTTGAGTACTCGGTGTAAATTAAATTCTAAATAAAGCTCCAAGTTTTCAGACATATTTTTGTTGCAGCTTGATCAAACATTTTCTTTTGTCCTACTTGCACATGAGTGCGTGCACACAGACACACTGGAAATGGCTTTTTCTATTCTTCCGCTTGTGCTATGCAGTAAAATGGTTATAAAAATAGCAACATGGCAACAGTTGCTTGCACATGTGGATGTCATAAACATTTTGTGTTCCTTTACAGCCAAACTCAATCCAAAGCACTGTCGCAGCAGTGGGCCCACTCCAGGAGCCGGCACGGGAGAGGGGCTCTCAGGCACCAAGGTGATTTGCAAGTTACAAGGGAGTAATACATACGGTGTGAATTAGCTGTAAATTAAAGGCACAAATGTTTCCTTTATGAGTGACGTGTATTTTGAAGGAATTTCTTCACAGAAAGGGTGATTAGACATTGGAATGGACTGCCCAGGGATGTGGTGGAGTCTCAGTCCCCGAAGATTTTTAAGGAAAGACAAGATGTGGCACTTAGTGCTATGGTCTAGTGGGCAGGGTGGGTTTTGGTCATAGGCTGGACTCAGTGATCTCAGAGTTCTCTTCCAACCTAATTAATTCTGTGATATACTTACATAGACATAGGATCTGTGCTTAAAAATAAAGAAACCATAGGATATGGTTTAAAAAAAATTAAAGCAACCAAGCACACTTTTTCTGGGTTGTGAGCAAATATAATCCAGTAGACATCCCACAGGTATCAGAGGTCTCTCCCAGTTCCTCCTACTCACTGCCCACCGGGGTCTCTTGCTGGCCCACCCAGGACCCCTCCCCGAGTCCTGGCTCCTGGTGTGGGTACCCCTTGCCTGCTATCGAGCTCCTTCCCTAGCACGAAGCCCTGTCTTGATCCACACCCAGGCTGGGGCTCCTGTTTCAGTGTTACATCATTTCTACTGCGTCCAGTTCTGGGACCGTCAGTTCAGGAAGGACATTGAGATGCTGCAGCATGTCCAGAGAAGGGCAAGTGAGGTGGGGAAGAGTCTGGAGCATAAGTCTTATGAGAAGTGGCTGAGGGAGCTGGGGTTGTTTAGTCTGGAGGAAAGGAGGCTCAGGGGAGACCTTACCGTTCTCTACAATTCCCTGAAAGGAGGCTGCAGCCAGGTGGGGGTCAGTCTCTTCTCCCAGGCAACCAGTGACAGGACTAGAGGACATAGTGTCAAGCTGTGCCAGAGGAAAAAAAAAATTTCTTCACAAAAAAGGGTCATTAGACCTCCCCACCCGGGGAGGTGGTGGAGTCACCGTCCCTGGAGATGTTTAAGGAAAGACTAGTTGTGGCACTCAGTGGCATGACCTAGGTGAGGCGATGGTGATCAGTCATAGGCTGGATTTGATGATCTCAGAGGTACTTTCTTAAACCGATTCCGTGATTTTAGGAGCGTGCTGGGGGCCCTGGCCCCGAAATCCCACTCCAGCCCGGCCCGGCCGCGTGCGGCCCGCCCGGCCCAGCGCAGCTCAGCCCGCGTCTCGCGACCCGCCCTGCGGCCGCCCACAGCGCGGCTCTAACATGGCGGCGGCCGCCGCGCCCGGCGGGCAGGTGAGCGGGCGCGGCCCCTCCTCTCCCCTCGGCCCGCCCCGGCCGCGCCGCTCCCCGCCCCGCCCCGCCCCGCCCGGAATGGCGGCCGCCTCGGCCGAGGCCCGTTCCGTCGCACCGGCGCGGCCCCAGCGGCCTGGGCCTCGCCCTATCGCTGTGCTCGGCACCGCCACCGCCCCCCGAGGCGAGGCGCGCTCCGTCCTTCCCCGCCCGGCCCCGGGGCCGAGTGAGCGGCTCGGATCCTCCGAGAGAGCCTGGGCAGCCCTTCCTGTCCTTCCTAGGCAGCGGCTGAGCACGCCTGAGCCCTGCGGGCCCCGCCGGGGTCGCGGAGAGAGCGGCGCAGAGCCGGGGCTGGCAGGGACGGGGCTCCAGGGTGGGGAGAAGATGAGATCTCCTATAACGGAGTATGCGAAATACGAATCTTTGAGCACAGCCTTCCTACCTGGGGCATGCGACCCCCGGGTTGGTGCTCTCTGCCGTAGGTGTGCCTTCCCCATTGTCACTTCGCCACTCCCCATCGGTGTGTCCCGCTGTGCCGAGGCCTGACAGCCGCACACCTGCGGTGTCTCACAGCTGCTTTTCTCCAGAGATCGCTTGGTGTTCCATGGGCAGATTTTGCACGTCTAGTAACAAAACTATGGCCATTTGTTCGAGACCTTTGTTCTTCCCGGCATCTGCAGTTGACAGCTGGCCGTGCCGAGTTCCGGGCAAAAGGCAGACACCCCTGCGTGTGTGCCTGGCTGCCTCTGGCCGGAGTGCCACAGGTCCCACACATTTGCAAGTTCTTTTGTGTGGGTTTAGTACACCCAGAACACTCTGGAGTGGTTGTGCAGCCAATACAGGCCACTGTCGACATGCCTGTCAGTGTTTCCAAGCCATATTGTGCTTGTGAAGTTGTATCAATTTTGTATTTTAAGCAGTAGTGGTCATAATGATGTTGGGCAAAATAGCTCATGTATTAAACCCATTTCTTCTGATACGCATTTTAGTTTTTATCAACCACTAGTAAGAGAGATCCACAATTCTTATGTTAATGGGTTTTGTTGCTTTTGCAAGTTATGACACATCAGTAATACACTCTGAAAATAAAAATCGTGTCTGCATTTTTCAATGTTAAATGTACAAGCAGAGTTTTCTAGATGTGTAGTTTTAAAAGGTCATGTGCGTAGTTTTAAAGTAAAGCTGCATAAAATAAAGTTGCAACTGTAATGCATAGTAAGCAGTTTCCTTGCTCATCACAAGTACTGGGTTAGCTGACCTGAGTGAGAAGCCCATTCTTCGGTTAACATACATTAATTTCTCACATCATGTCTACCAACTATGATTCTCCACAGAAAAAGAAAATTATTTTAAGTGTAGCCTAATCACCAGACTAATTTTATCAATTTAAAATAGAGACTGGAAATGTAATACCTCTTTAGCTCTCTTAGACTATGTTACAGTTTGCTGTAATAAGGTGCTGTGATACATGTGTTAATTTTGGTCTGCATGTTACTTTAAACACTGAGTTCACATATGTTACAATGTAATGAATCCATAGTATTGCAGCATATTATACTGACAAATGTACTGTGTACTATCAGGCAATAGAAAAACAGATGAAGATTTGTGGCTATAAGAGCAATGTGGATGTCGTAGCACTGTATCTGGCTAGACAGTAAGTAAAATATTTCTTGTTTTGACTTTTACTAAAAGTAGAACATGCAGTAAATGGAAATCTTTCACAGTGTGTTCTGTATCAGGAACTCTCTGAACATTGTTTATATGAGAAATACCAGTAAATCATATTCTTACATAGTCCATACATGTTGTGAATAAAGACATGGTAAAGGTGCACATACACACAGCAGCACAGTGCTCACAGCTAACAGCCCTAGATACACAATCTGTCTCCAGCAACCCAGAGTTGCTTGAGAGTCTGTGAGTTCACAGAGTTGTACATGAATTTCTGCCGTGGGGAGCAGAGGAGTAAGAGCTGATGGGCTGATCTCTGCCTGTTCTAACAGGCTCATAAAGCTGGGTGGAAGAAGTATCAAGAAGGCAAATGAAAGAAAATGGGACCTGCCCAGTCTAGGATCTGCCAAATTTCTGAAGAAATGTGTTACTGCAATGGCAAAATTCAGTGGTACCACCTTTAAAATTACCTGCATCTGTACTGCTAAGAACTGAAGGGAGGGCAGGGCAACATGAAGTGAATACAAGCACAAGAACACGTTTTGGGCAGGCAGTACTGATGAGAGAGCTGATCTCCTCTGAGAGCTTAATGAAACAGCTTGAGATGTAGGGCAGATGAGGAGAAGACGTGCTAAGTGAAGGAAGGCAAACTTTCATGAACCTGTGGGTAATCTAGGTTGATAGAGGTGTACGTTGTAGTATGAACATGCTGAGAGGCTGCCATAGAGGGATGGATACATGACAGGACATACTTCAAAGTTTTGGGAAAGCGTGCTTTGAATTTCTGGCCAGGGCACAATTCCAAGTGTTGCATACCAGTCTGCAGCCTCACAACTGCATCCACTTCTCACGTGGTTGATAGCATATAGAAAAACTAATGTAGTTTAATCATTCAGGGACAAGGTTTTCAAGGTCTCTTGGTCCAGAGTGAAAATGAAAGTCTTACGGGATTAAGGGATTTCAGTGTTGTCTAGTCTGTTTTTAGTGGAAATTATATGGTCTTGAAAATCTAAATGTGCTCACTTATACGTTTAAATTCCTTATCACATCTTGTGATTTACATCAAGAAAGTATTTGATGCTTTGTGAGGTAAAACATACAGTTACTGGCAAATTTTTTAAAATGTGCATTTTAGAAAGAAGAAAAAGAGTAAAATTTAAGGGAGAAATTCCCATAATGAGAAAATTACAAGGTGCATACATACATACTTTCAAAACAATACAATTATCAATACCACATATGTAAAGAATTAAGACTGTGTGTACAGTCTTAATTGTTGTATTTTCTGTTTTTAAATGCTTAAATGTGTGCCCTCACTGTCTTTCAAGTATTTTTTTGGTATAGAATAAAAAGAAATGCTCACATGGCAGATACATAAGTGATCTGTCTTCCCATTAAACCATTTTGGTAAAGATGATGCAAGATGGATTCTTTCATGATTGGATAGAAGTGAGCTCCTTTTATTCTGTATCAGTTTATATAAACTTGAATCCCAGCCAAGCTCAGTATCAGATCATGCCTCCTTTAGTGTTGGTTTGGCATATTTTTTTGCTAGCTGAAATAAGAAAATGGAAAAAAAATAAAATCAATCAAATAAGAGGGAATGAGTTTATATTTTTAAATCACTACTATTAAAGGGACAAGAAACAATGTATTTTGGACGCTGAAAGCTGTCATCCCAGGAAAACTGATTAACTTAGCAGTAGGTAGAAAAAGAGTGCTCCAGGCCAAAAAGGATCAGTTTATAAAAGACATACAAAGTCTGGAAGGCAGAAAAGGACAGGCTCTTTTAAAATGTTAGAGGAATTAAGCTCTACCTGGGGCAAATTAAATGCCTTAATATGAAAAATAAAAAAAACAAAAAAACAAAAAAAAAACAACAAACCAAAAAAAAAAAGAAAAAACACACACAAAAAAAAAACAAAAAAAAAAAAAACAAAAAAAAAAACAAAAAAAAACCCAAACAAAAAACCCCCAAAAAACCAAAGCAGCAAACCAAAACCAAAAAACCGACAGATTGAGGCTTGGAGATAGTCAAGATGAGGCTGTAACTAGACAGGGAGTAAAGCCAATTAAATGTAAAGCTGTAAACTAGTTGTAGAGTGGCAGTAACCAAGAATATAAGAAATTTTGGCTTTGATACCTGAAATGTAGTTGAGGGATGCACAGGAGAATTAGATAGGAGCTCTGTAGGAGCTCTGTATGTCCTGTCAATAGCCATCTGCTTGTCCCTGCTACTTGCAGTAATATCTTTTTCTGTTACTTGTGACAGCAGACACATTAAGTATCTATTGGCAGGATTAGTTTTTATGGCTCATCTGAGGAAGCCAAAGAAACAGTTTAAAGTAACAACATGAGAGGATAATCTGATTTTCAATAATGCAAGAGACTAAAAATGCAGTGCCTCAACTTTGTAGGGTTTGCTCTTGACAGACTTTTCATTTGCAAAAGCAAGATGAGAAAAGGCATCCACCCTCCCTTTGTCTGTACCTGGAGGGTGTGTTGGAAAAAAAACCTACAAATAAAAAGACAACATGGAAAGATAGAGACCAGACTTCACAGTTGGAAAACAAACACTCCTTTAGCCTGATGGTGTGAGGTTAGTTTTTATCAGTCCTGTTACTTTCTGAAACACTGGCCTTCATCTTGCAACACATTAAAATCCACAAGAAAATTTTTATTATGTCAATTAAAAATTGTCAGGTAAAAGTAATCTATAATTTTTCTAGTGGAAATTAAGAACATTTATTTATAGCAATGAAAATAAAGAAGAACAGTTAGTTAAAATCACTTGGCAGCTCACTAATATTTTCTGGTCAGTAGGTAATTTTTTATTTATAGTACAATAGCAAGCTCAAAGTGCTAGATACACAATTAAACATAAAACCATACTAGCACGTGGGAGATCATTTCAGCCTCAGTGGATATACTAAGTTTCTATGAGAATAGGGCAGGAGAGGAAAAAAAGCAAAATTTCACAATATACACTAATATGAAAAATAATTTTAAAAATGCACATTGACATGCTTGATGTCTGTCTTCTATTGGCTTCTCTGGCACTGTGGCTGGACAATCCCTGCTGCACCTTCAAAGTAGTTTTGCTTTTAGCTTCATGTCCCCAGGGTGCTAAACTTCTCCTCCTGTGTTCTGAGCAGGATTTCTGCAAAGTACATGTGACTCAGACTCATAACTCATGCTGTTATGGAAAGGCAATTAATGTATCACTTTTTTTGTTCCTGTTTCTTTACCACATGCTGCCTTGTTATGTTTGCAGGTGTGCAGAGTGCTTACACTGTCTCTGCCACCTTCTCTTTGTGTCTTTCTCTACCATAAATCCTAAGGAAGTGTGGCTTTCTAGTTCTTGTCTAATATTATTTATGGAAAATTAAAATATTTATCAAATTAGTAAACACTATTAATGTTAAGAAATGTGTTACCCTTTTTTTTTTCTTCCACCAGAGGACTAAGAAGCATCCCAAGTCTTTCACAGTTTCGCAGATTAAAGTATTTGTGGATTAACAACAATAAGGTAATAAGATATTCCTTTAAAGAGCAGAACAATGCACCTATACTCCCTGATTATTATTTTGTAGTCTTTTCTAGCATAAAGTAGTATATGTATTGTCAAATTAATAAATTATTTTTAATTTCCAGGCTAATTTAACTGTCAAATATAATAGATTTGAAGAAGAAAACTTTTTTTTTTTTTTAACATTACAGAGTATAAGATAATGTATTTTCCTTTAGATTCACATCAGATTTATAAATTTTGTTTATTTAAGGAGCTGAGGTTTTGTGCTAATTCCTGAGCTCCCAGTGTGATTAGAGCGGGCAGTTCTTGGAACAGCCTGAGGGGTGATATGGCTGTAGGACAGGAGTGGATTGCAGGAAATGCATGGCTCTTCTTCTTGCAGGCATGCATAGTTTATTTCCTGGCAGGCTGGTGGTCGAGGTGATGCTCCTTTTTGATGTCATGCACACAAGAGTGACATAAAAGTCTGTGAAATGAACTTCTTCCTATGCACAGGAAGCAGCGCTGCAGTCTGGGGATGATAGGGTATGAATATTTTACTGTACAGTACTTTACATGACTTTCACAGTGAGCCCAAATTCTTCCATCTCCAGAATTGCTTGCTCAGGTAAATAAGTAGATGTGTGAGCAGCAGAAAAAAATAAATTTTCATTCCATGTCACTTCAGAGCACATGTATATCTGCTGCCCCAGGCTAGCATCAGTTATATGGTGTCTTATGTCCAATTCATCAGAAGATCTTTACTTTACTAACTATTTTTGAAAAAAAAACAAATATAGAGATATATTAAATTGTTAAACGAAAATCACAGGTATAATAGGGCTTTTCCTTGTATAGCTAAAGGACATTAAAAAGAAGTAATGACCTGATAACTAAGCAGAACTGATCTTGCTGATCAAAAAAGATAAATAAATTGGAGTTTTGCACAACTCTCACTTTCCTACCTAAGCAGTAACAAAGAACATTCTTTTGTTGTTTTATATAACTAGTATGGAGGAGTCACTCAGTGGCTTTTCATAGGAAAAGTCTTACTGAAATGCCTCAATAGGAGCAGCATATTTTTCTTCACTTAATAATTTTATCAGGAAAAAAAGCAAACTTCAGATTATTCTGAAAACAAAACTTGCCAAAAATAGGGAAAACCATTGCACAAGGGAGTGGAAAAAACTTCTGTCTTATGCTCTTCCTTCCAGCTTTCAGATACTGTTAATACACAGAGCACAACACATTTATTTTGGAGTCAGTGACAAAATTCAAGGACTGAAATAATTCCTTTCCTAACAAATTACTTTTCATCACAGAATTCGCAGAGTCAGTAATTAAATTCTGCTTGTTGTTCTTGCATTTAAAATGTAGGATAAAAACTTTATCACCATTAGTACTCTCAGTTCTCAATTATAAAGGACAGCTTGCTATCCTGCTGTAGATACTTTACCTTGCACTGGAGCCAAAAGTGTATTGGATTTGAGCTTCTCCAAACAAGGAGGCGTGATTCCATAGGGACTGAAGATAACTCTTTATTGGGAATACACCCATACCTATACTGTTGTTTTTTTTTTTTTTTTTTCCTATAACTCTAATTGATTCTCTAAATACTATTAGATGACATTTCTGGTAAATAAGAACAAATTTGTGCTCTTTGAACCTGCTGGTGAAAAAAATAATTTAAAAACAAGATGCTGGGTTTATTCAAATGATATATTTCAGGAATATTCTTAAACCAACATAGAATTATTATGCTCTACAAGGGTCTTCTAACAATAAAAATTATTTCAAATATGAATACAAGGAAGAGAAAATGTGGAGACCAGTCATTCAAAGAAATCTGTTTCCAAATACAAATGTTAAATGTGTAGTTTAAAAAATTAGGTAAGGCTCTACTGCTTGTATTTGATTTGTAACTAGTACCTTTAATGAAGTTCAGTTGTCAAGAGAATCCTTAGACCAAGAGTCTTAAACAGAAAGATAAGAAACTACCTGTGGTTAAACAGTTTTCAAGGGGCCATGTTTATAATTATCCAGCACCACATTCAGAGTGACGTATAACAGTTTGCCCAACTCTAATTTCAGATCCAAGATTTAACCTTCTTGATCAAAAACTATTACTTGACTGAACTCTATCTCAACAATAATGAGCTGACAGATATATCAGGTACCAATCTTCCCTTTTTAAGTTGTTGAGCAGAGGCCTATACTTTCTTTTTAATGTAGTGGCATTCAAATTTATAAAATTGGATTACAGCAAGTAACTTACTGGTTGAAAGATCCTATGTATGTATAATTAATACATGTTAATTATTAGATATTTAATTTTTCCAACATACTTGAGTGACAATAAGGTGATGTGTTTATTCTGGTTTAAGGGATGAAATGTCATTCACTTTATGCCAGGCAATTGTGAAATATTTTTGATCTTGCATGACTATATGTAATAGTGAGAATTTATAACCAGAAGTATTTTGCAAAGTTACTGCCAAATTTGGTTTATTTTAAAAATGTACCTGTCTTACACTTCTATTTTAGTTTTGCTTGTCCTTGTAAATTAAAATGGCTTTACCAGACTTGTACATTTGTGAATGAACAGGCCAAAGCATAATACATTTCTAAATATTTTAGACATTTTAAATGTCAATATTTTTTTTCTGTCCCTATAAAATGCTGCATCAGAAATGATGTTGATTGGTTTCTGTGAGACTTCAAGCACACTTTATCTTTGAAAGACATAAACATGGATACAAGGGACAATACAGATGATAACAAAATATGGATAAACAGAAGGGCATCATTAGTAGAGAAAAGTGGATAAAATACTGTATATAATTTGGAAAATGAGATATTTAATCTTGATGTGTGAGGATGTGAATACAGTATGGCTCAAAACAATATTTTGTAATAGCTTTTTAATACAGCAATAATTACTTGAAACAGAACTATTTTCTAAGGAATGCACTATTTACTACTTGTGAGACAAAGGTACTATTAGGGATATACTATTGTTTGTGAGGCAAAGGTAATATTAGGTCAAAGTAAAAGGAACTGAATTAACCAAAGATTACAAGGATATAGGAGGAATGAAGGGAGGTATAAGAGAGGTTGCAATTGAGGCTGATTTGTTGATGCAAGGCTGATGTGGACAAATGGAAAAAATTGGAATGAAAAAAAGATAGGCATGTGCTTAAAGGATGTGACTAGAAAGGTGAAAAGGATATTGAAATATCTTTAATTTATTGTTTAAGTAACATCTCATGCAAAATGTTAGCAAAAGACAGGCATATATAGATAACTAAAATACCAAATTCGGTGTACAGCATAGCAAAATAATGTTCCAATAAAGGCAGCTATTATGAGAATGATTAATTATTTTTCATTTTATTTCAGGTGCTCTGAAACACTTATGTTCATTACAGATTCTGTTTCTTCACAACAACGAGTTAAAAAAACTTGGCAAAACAGTGAAGGAATTGAAAGGAATGATAAGCTTGCAGACTCTAAGTAATACCTTATTTTTATTTTGCAGAACAGCAAGTAGTAGCTTTTCAGTTTCTTATCAGGATGTTTCTTGTCTATTTCCGCATCATTTGCCAATAGCTTTTGAAGCTAATGAGTGATTTCAGCCAAATTTGACAGAAGAAAGATCTCTAAGACATGAAAATTCCACAAAGAGTACCTCAAATGAGGAAGAATTGCTAAGTGAGTTCAGAAGTTAACTTTTTGGCTTCTGGCTGCCAGTAGCTTGGATGAATAGCTTGGAGGATGTCTAAGCAGTTTACAGCTGCCTCTTTGTAATGGAACACAGGAGTAGGGTGAGATTATCATAGAGGTGAAAGGAGTTGAAAAATGTGTGTTACTGCTGTTGAGACTGTGAGTGATAGGTTATAGAGCCCAAATTCCTGCCTCATTAATTTTCTTGCTTATAGAACTTCCTTTCTGCATCTTTTTGGCAGACTGTATTTCTAGAGTCTAAGAATAAATGTACTTTAGGTATTGTTCATAACAATGTCTGTTAAGGAGCATACTTTCTGATTGACTGGCTGAAAATAAAAATTGCACCATCTCTGAAATTTCAATTGAAGTTATACAAGACAGTGTTGGTGCCACTAAGTTACAATGTAAGAAGTAGCCTCCAGGGAAGGTATGATTATATGCTATTAAGATATTGAAAGTGAAAATATAAGCAGTCTTTTTCCATGATTCCTAAAGGAATGTCAACATAGATCATGCTAAATGCTTAGTACTTGGAGAAGACAGTAAACGAGTTTTGTGCCTTTGTAACATGGTTAAGGAGGTGAATGTCAGAATGTCACCAGGCCATAACGCCTCCTTAAGCATTCAGAAAACTGAATGTGTGATTGTGGGAAAGGAAAATATGAATGAAAAATTAAACTTTTAATTGAACTTGACCCTGAACCAAAACTAAGAAAAGCAAATCAAGTGTTTAGGAAGACAACATGCCAGCCAAACCATTTAAATTCTTGTCATTATATGCAAGATAGAAAAATGAGTCCATTTAAGAATGCAGTTGTTTGAAGTGATTAGGCAGCGTCTGGAGAGACATCCGATGAATGAATGGTGCAGTCACTTGAATTTAATGTTAGCTCTACAAATTATTAAGGAGCTTCAACAAGCACAGGAAGTTTGTTGTACTTGTTGCAACCATGTGTGGGAAGTACATAGGAGATAGTTAAAGTGCTGCTGAGTTATTATAAATGGCAGTTACAAAGGCACGGTGAAAATTGTATGCAAATTGGACCAGCCACCACCATAGAAAAGGAAGTCTTTGAAAGAACAATCAAACAATATATATATAATATACTGATCTACCCTAATTAAAAAAAGTTTGTTGTTTAGTTCAAAGATTTGTACAAGAGTAAACAGTAATCAGTGGAAGAAGCTTAACAACCTTAATAACCATAACTTTAAAGTCATTCCTTCTTGACCTTTGCAGTCATGAAAAAAATTGTCAATGTGTTTGCTTCAAGGGGATTTTGTAATAATGAATTCTCAAATTAACAGGTCTCTATTGGTTTAATAAAATGCCCTGTAAAATAAATCAGTAAATGAACAAAATAAAATTTGAAAGTCATAACCTCTATATTGTATTACTATATAATTTATCTGCCTTCTTGCAATATTAATAAATATGAAATGGGTGCAGAATTTGCACTGTGTAGCTTTGCGAAGGGCTGTACCCATAACTCACTTTTATAAAACAAAACCAGTGAGACTTCTCACTGTTATGAGGTCTTTTTTATTGCCAATCTGATTTAATAAAAGAAAATCACTTGCTAACCTTCAACGGAGCTCCTGGATGCTTAACAACATTTTATTATTTTGTAGCTCTTGGGGACAATAGAACTATTAAAACACACTATTATTGTTTGCTTCAGGAGTAGCATCCAGCTAGCAAAATATTGCATTTCTCTTCCTGAAGGCTCTCTTGTGATTTTAGTCACTGCTCTGCACTGGATATGTAGCATAACAACCATCTTTCATCAGGTGTCTAGGGAAGACACTCAGCCTCAAAAGATTGACTCTCATGCTGCCTACAACTGCAGCCTTTTGGGAGATCCAGAGTGTTTCTTTATGGGCTCACCTTGTGCTCACATCTCCCTTTTGGAATCCAAGATTTTTGTTATGTACTCTGTAAATTGCCTCAGTTGATTTATTGTCCACAGCTGATAACATCCTGCTGCTAGACCTCAGAAAACTCTCTTGTTCACTATGTTTCTGCCCCATGTGGCAGAGGCACGCTGTTTTCCTACACTCCAAATAGAGAAAACAGACAAAACTGTGGAGGAAGAAAACATTAGCCTAATTTGTACAACTAAAATTGCATGACCTTGACAAGAAGGTAGATAGCTCAGCCAGAAATTGATCCCAGATGTTTTGTAAAACAAAACCATCTTGATCTGTACAATGGTTGAATTTATTGTAAAAATAAGTAGTAGAAAAATGCACATTCTCTAAAACAAACCTACAAATCAGTGTTGTTGAGCAGGACATAGTCCAAGCAGCATCCAGGTTCACAAGTGTTTAATATCAGACCTGGTTTGTGCCTTGGAAAAATCTCTCTTGAACCTTTATTCTATCCCTCTACCAAACATACCTGCTTTTCGAGATCTTTCTGAAACATTTTTCTCTTTGGAGTGCTGTAGTGTATTTTCTTGACTCAAGAACAGACTTATCATATACATACACAATATTCTTTCTTATTAACACTTTCTAGGGAAAAATCAATTCAGTTAAAATAGAACTTTCTTTTGCTGCCACCTTGTGGGTGTCTTACTAATTTTAAGTACAGCAATTAAAAAAAAATTGTTAAAGAATTAAAATAAAAAGCTCTCCTCTGAATACATGAACAGGTGTTTTCTATGTAGGAGAGGACAAATGCTCATTCCAACCTTGTTGCATCTTCAAAATACTTGCTAAATCCCATCAAGCACTGAGCCCTCTCAGCAGTCCTGAAGAACATGAAATTGCATCTTGTAGTTTATCAATCTGTGTGGAATATTTTCCAACCTTTTTCTTCTACTATCTCTTACTTGCTTCTGTAATACCATCTTCCTCTCCCTAACTGCTAAAATGATATAAGTTTTTTACCCTAGAGCAAGTATTAGCCACAGCCTCTCCTCAGAAAAACAAATGACTGTAGACTGTAGCAGTAGTTGTAAAAATGATTAATTTTTTCCCCTGCTGTCGTCTCAAGGTGACAGCCTCCTGCTTATTTTTACTGTCTTAGAAGAACAGCATTTGTATAAGGAGATAAAAAGCATTATTATGTTTTTTATTTAGAAAAGATGTCCCACCTCACAACTCTTGCTTGTTTATTAGCTCATCTGTGAATGAGCCAGTTTCTATTTGAATCAGCCTCAGATATCACTGTCACTAAACAAACTGATTTGGCATGTGAGCTAGGCTATGTTCCACACCTGGCACATCAGCAGCACAGTTGATCCCTGTCTCTGTGTTGCAAAGGTTTGGTTATACAGGTAATGTGGACCTGAACATAAACATTTTAGCCAAGTTGCTAATGAGCTATTGGAGCTTGGTATCTCCAGTTTCGAGGAAAGCAGCTGGGACCCAGGTTCTTACGAATTTAGACCCTCTGAAACATTTTTCTCTTACGTTTCTTGACATTTCAAACTTATCACCTGTCAAAATATTAGAAGGCTGTGTATTTGCATTTTTATTGTATCTGTGGGATGCAACCTTTTATCAGCTCTGATAAAGTCTTAGGTGTTCTAATGCTCATCTGATATTAATAACTCCGTCCTCCTATAAATTTTGTCTTACCTTTAAGCTCTCACACCTAAAAGACCATTGCTATTTAAAATAGGCATTACCTAACACTATGTAAGAAAATCAAAGGCAAACACTTCAGTATTTTTTTCTGTAAAGGTTTGGAGTGCATGATGAGACTTTTACTCAGTTCTTGCCTGTGGTATTTTGCATACTCTGCAGTAAGTCAGTTTCTGCAGTCCATGCTTAGATGAGTAATTTCACATGTGTAAAGTGTTTACCCAGCCAAAGAACAATTTGAATTTAATATTTTGTACAAAATCTTTGGCTCCTAGTGACCTTTAATTTTCCTGCCTTGCAAAGTTGTTGTTTTCCTGGGTTTGCTTTTTTGTGACACTGGGGTTTTTCTTCTGTGTTTGGTTTGCAGACCTATTCCAAAACCCTCTGGCATATGATCCAGACTACCGGCTTTATGTGATATACTTCCTTCCTTCAGTTCAGCTCCTTGACAGGAAATGTAAGGATTGCTTTCCTCTCTCACAAAGCATTGACAGTTACTTTTGATTCTAAGCAGTTTGGAAACATAGGTGAAATTGTCCTATCTGTTCTTTTACATGTGTTTGTTGATAGAAAAAGAGAACTAATGAACAAGATACCTGGTTTTCATAAGATTTATCAAGCAAAAAGAGTTTGTATGGCATAAACCCTTTGTCAAATGTTTTTGATTTTTTTTATTTTTAAATTGTGTTGCTTTTTCCTGTATCTTGTCTATTTGGGTAAAGATAAAAACTTGTGCTTAGAAACATGTACCTACCTCTGTGCATTCAGACTGGTATATTCACATGGGTGAGTGTGCTTACTTAGGTTTGTACATGTTTCTGTGCACATTTCTTGATAAGGTAAATGCAGACCAAGCTTTCAAATATAATAAATATTCACAAGTTATCGAGAGATCTTTCACAGCTTGTCTACTGTAAATTCTACAGAAAAAAAAATTGTCTTAAGAATAGCCAGAGTTTAAATCAGTGAATCCATAAACATGTCACAATGTACCCAGAAAATCACGTTTGATGATTTTTGTCCCTGGTATTTGGAGAACTGTGTGACTGAGAGGACTGAAAATTACTGGAGAACACTGAGAACGTAGCTGATTCCTACCTCAGCTCTGTAAGAAAGTAGCAAGGAGAACCAGCACCTTCCTGAAAGGGGACCGAGCAAGGCAGATGCAGGACATTTGCAGGTGCTGGGAAGCTGTGCAGCTGTTGTGAAAGAAAGCTGGTGGATGGGCCCCAGCAGGTGCCAGGGGCTGGTGAGGAGTTTCTGGATCTCACCAGGTGCCCATTTGCTCACAGAGTCATCTTGCACAGGTACTTCCCCCCTCTCTTGAGCACCTGCTCTTGTGTTACACTTGTGCTTAACACGTCTGTCAGGCTGTTACTAAAATATCACTTTTTGACTGGGGAGTGATGACTGAAGCTTAATGCGCTGAAAAATACGTGTAGCATTTACATGTCTAGAAACACTTCAATAAAACTTCCTGAACTTCATCACCTAAATACAGTTCTACTGTAATCAGTCCTGGATTAAGATTTGAGGCAGTAATTTGTATCAAGCTGTATCCTGGACTTTCTATTTAGTGAAATATTTCTCTAAAACATTACAAAGCTTCTTCACCATCTGTAGAACATTACCAGCATAGTCCTGGCTGTATCCTTCACATAAGACATGTGCTCATGTTCCACTACCTTCAGGCATGACCACTGCAGTTCCGTCCTAATTGGTCCCCTAGACACCATGACTCCAAAACTTCCCTGAACTGAAAATGCTTCTGCCAGTTACTTGTTCTAAAAGTTTAGCTGACTTCTCTTCAATAGCTGAAATACTAGATTAGTTATTAGAAGTTATCATCCCAAATTTGATTTAACAGCCTCAAACTATTTATTTAAAAATTAAAGTTATTTCTCTTGAAATGCAAAACAGGAAAAATTTAAACTTTTCTTTTGATTGCACTCCTAGGATTTTCTCTGTAATTATGCAATGGGAATTGAACTGGTCTTAAACCAAAACTTGTTTTTGCTATTCATAAAGACACTTCCAAATCTTTACTGACTTCTGCAGGAGATTGCATTTAAGCAGCATGAAAAGTCATGCTTTCTAGCATCTTCATTTAAAACTTCTGATCCTACTGCACTCAGAAGAAAATACTTTACTGTACAGGGCTTCACCCGAAAGCCATGTTCCCATTTTGAATTGCCATGAAATTGTGTCATTAACATTATTATTGTTAAAAAACTGCACAGAAAATATATTAATCACCTTTTGTATGCTGCCTTTTCAACTGATAGAAATAAAATTAAATTTTTTATATCCCTTTTAACAGTAGTTACACAAAGAGAAAGGGAGTCAGCACTTCATCTCTATAACCCCAAAAGGGCTTGGGTCATGCAGTCAATAGCTTTTGGGAAGAGAGTAGACACATCCCTGGGGACTACGGTGGGATCTAGCAGATGCACTCAACCAGCCAGAAGACCGATAATGCCCTCAGGTATTTATAATGCTCCAAGGAAGGCATACATTTTTAAGTCATTTGAACTAGAAATGGGGTTTTTTTTTTTCATTCATCTGATAAAACATTATTGGTTTTAGTAATAAAATATAAATGCATCAAGAACTCAGCTGGTTTGCTTCATGAAGTAAGTAGTCATAACAACAGCAGGCAACAAATGAATCCTTCTACTGAGAGTATTGTGGCAGATAAATTCTAGTCATACCCTGTAGATACAGAATTGTCTTTAAAGATAACTGAAAATTTTTTGTCAGTATGAGTCTCGTGTTTCATTTTACTTATGAACATCTCAATAGACTTCTGACTCTCAGTGCGCAGCATCATGGAGTTTTGATGCCCTCTAGTGCTTTTACAAGATAATCTCTTGAAGAAAATACTTTCATCTAGTGCTCTAAATTTTATGTATCTTGCCTGGTTTTGTAAGGAGATTCCTCTTTATGCTTTCCAAGCTGAGAATATTTTAATGATGTCTTATAATAGCACATGAAGCAATTTTTAGAGTTCTTAAAACATTCAGATCTGGAAGACAGCATGATCCTGGCACAAGAAAGCAGGTGTATACCACCTGGAACCATGAGACTTGTGTCACAATCCAGAACCAACTCTGAAATCCCACACAACCTTGTCAGCTCTTTTGATGTTTTAAAGATAAAAAAACCACCATTGTGCACAGATAACTGAAATTGAAATAGTGTAGTTGCACTACACTAATAGTAGCACTTTAAATGGTGTAGATGAAAGTTTAGAAAGTAATCAAATACTTGCAAGTCTTTTTAAATGTATGTATCACAACAGTAAAATTGAAAGCACTGTATTTAACAACGATTTTGAAGAGGTTGGGAAAAGAAAAAGGGTAGTTTAAGCATATTTAATAATTTGTTTTTCTGATGATTATCAAAGCAGACAGCTGTCTTTATCTCTGTCCTGCAATCATACACATCTACAGTGGCATCATTTTCCATGAAAGAAAAAATAAGCTTGGATGTGTGTCTGTAGGAAGTAAAATACAAAAGCCTTAAAACTACATACACTTAAAACCCAGCAAATACTTGCTTCCATAGCAGTTTAATAAAATATTATCTTAAACATTTCAAATCATGTGCTCGTTTTCAATTAATTTGAACAAACAATTTAGGATCAGGATAGCAATCAATTCTCAGCTACTCAAATTGCTGTGCAGCCATTAATGTCATAACTTGAACTTTCTCTTATAGGTCATGAATTTGGAAATAACACAAATAAGTAAGTAATTTTTTCAGTGTCTTCTTCCTTTTGCATCTCTGAAGCATTTAAGTTCCTCTTCCTATGCCTAAAAAATAACCAAACTAGAGAAAATGTCCAGTAAAAATGAGCTTTTGAAACCGTTTCAGGTCTTTGTATTCAATATAGCTGCAACTCTACACTAGGTTTGTTGTCTAAAATTTAGTATTGAAAGGTATTCCACATTTTTAAATGGGTACATAAAAATGCCATATATTTGTAAGATCAAACACTGATCACTAGAAAAAGCATGCTCAAAGTACTAGAGCATCAAAATAGCTGTTCTGTATTATGTCCCAGAAAATGTTCTCCGGACTGGCTGTTCAAAAATACACTCTCTGGAAAACATTATGACTTGCAGAATGAAACTTTTTTAATCTGTACATTATTTTTATTCTGTTCAGTTTCAAATTGTAAATGTAAATAAATGTAAATAATTGACATAAATGTAAAACTTTTATTGCTGTGTCTGGATTGAGACAGGAGAAAAGCTCCCATTTTAATGTGATGACATTTTAGATGCAAACTTTTTAAGAGCAGATTTACAAACTTTGGGTATCAGGCTTGGCTTTACTTTCTAGCTTTACACATGAGATGATTTGAAAAATACATTGAAGGAAATAATAAGAACCTACATATAATATACTTTAACAGTACTCTGAACACAGCTCTTTAAAAATCAAGTTATTTCTATTGAAAAATTAAGTCTTACCTGCCTTCAGTGCAGTTAGCTGTCCTCATTGATAGAATGGATGTACAGCTGCCTTGAGTCTTATTTATGGAAATGCTGAGGTTTTGCAAGGTGTCTTTTTGTGAAAAAGTGCATGATACTCAGTGGAGATAGTCCTGTGGCTTATATGACGTGTGTTACTACAGGGACATCTTTAAGAAAGAAGTTCTTATAAGATAGTCTTAATATTGTATGTGAGTTGGAAGGTTTTGGTTCCTTGTCAGTGCTGCTTTGATGTTATGAATCTGCTGCTTTTCTCTCCCAGACTGCAGCTGTGGCAGGATATGTGAACACAAGCTCACAGTGATCTGGATTCAGACCTTGGAGAATGGATATTTGCCTGTGGGCTAGATAAGATATCCACAGTGAAATGAATGCGCATTTCCATTAATGGGTATCAAATCACTTGAATCATGCCCATTGAATCAGAGCATTAAAAGTATACAATTACAACTTCTGTGGGGGAAAAAATTGAAAACAAAGAAACATTTTTAAGTCTACTGTAAATGTTTTTAAAATAATTTATAGCATGATTTTTTTTCAAATAGAATCCCATGACTCTGACCTTTTTTCAGTTTGTTCTGCTTTCTTAAATTTGGTAGAAGAAAACCTTCTGAAAATTTAGAAGTTTTAAATTCTCCCTCTTTAGTGTCATCTTGACTGCTACTTTCATTTTCCAGAGAGTATGTGTTGTGAATTAGTTCTGAAGTGGTTCGGAAATGTTCAGGTAATGGACTTGCTTTGTTCTTCTTGCAGAGTACCATTTGAGGACCCCGAAGATGCGGTTTTAGTACGGGCAACGACAAGATCTCTAATGGAATTTTCCTCTGTGGACTGGAACAAACTAGCCACCTGTCAAGAAAGACGGCTTAAAAACAAGGCAGAAGAGCCCCTTGAGAAGCTGACAGTCCAATTTAGATGAGAAAAAACCAATTTCCCTCTCTAATGTTAACCCTATAAGTACGTTAACAGCTCAACAAAACAAGTACACAACAACACGCATGTAGTTAAGTGAATTTCCAGAAAAAAAATTAATGTAACATTTATTTTATCATACGCTGTATAAAGAGTGAAGAAATTAAGATAACAAATGGTAAATAGTGGCAATGTTATAATAAAAGTTGCTTGAAATGCAATTCTTACCAAAATTTTGTTACCTGAAAGTACTAAACTGCACACTAACTTTTAGGAAACTAAAGATAAATAGTTTTATTTCTTATAATAAACTTCCTCACATATTTCTCCTTCCACTCTGCCAAGGCTTAAAGTCAATGATGCTTTCTAAATATTTCAAAGCCCTTCTTTCAGGTTGTAGCTTGTCTTCTGAGTTCCCTCCTTCTCTCCTAAGTTAGCACAGAGCCACAGGACAGTCTGTGTTGGCAGGGATCTCTGAAGCTTATCTAAGTCCAACCTTCCTGTTGGAAGCAGGGTGGAGATGAGGTTGTCCGGTGGCTTGTTGGGGAATCAAAGATTTCCAATGAGCAAGGCACCACTACTGAGAGAATGAAAGCAGGATTGTGATGCTAGGGATTTTAGCACACTTCCAAAACCCTGACTCTTTTTCCCTGAAGGGATGGCATTTTCAGAGAATCCTTGAAGAGCAACACACCCCTGTGAGCCCCAAATGCTGTGAGTGGAAGAGGGAGGCAGCAGCACTTCTGCATTCCCAGACCTCAGAGTGAAGGGTGACTACAGCATGACTGCAGATCTGAGTTCCAGGTAGGCATTTCTTGCCTGCAAATTGTCATGAAGTTGAACTTGTATAGTCAAGCTACAGGAGTCCCCTGCATGTCACATGAGAATGTCACTGTGTTACAGACGCAGGAAACAGAATTGCCACATAGCCCCTTTCTTTAAAAAAAATTCCCTTTATTTTTCACTATCTACTAATCCTTGAAATTAAAACACAGGTACATTCTCTGCACAGGTGGATTTATGTATCCTCACTCTTACAGTTTTGAGAATATGAAACAAAAACTTTCAACATATTAAATAGTAAAAAAAAATTAATAGTGTTTTCTCTGTTTTGAGGCTGGTTCTTACGCCTCTAATTAGAAGAATACTGCTATATTTAAAACGCCAGTGATTCAGCTGACAATAAGACAGTCTCCAATTTTGCCATCCTTATGCAGCAAGTGATATTTTCAGTTGTGGCATTCCCACATGTTGATTTCATGAGACATAGAAATAAATCTGAGTGAAAAACAAAGTTGACAGAAGCTATTTTCTAGATCTGGTATTTATCTGAAAGCCGAAGTGAAATCCCAGTTCTATCAATGCACACATGAATTTTCTCATCTAATCATTCAGTTCACCATGAAAAATACTAAGGATTTTTTGTTTATGAAATAATTCATAAGCAACATCCCACTGTTCTCTAAGGCATCTTTACCCGAAAAATTATTTAGAATGCATTATTCTTGTCAGTCAAAATATTTTGAGTCATTCTGGTCTTCCCTTCATTAGACTTTGGAGTATTTCTGACCAAACCAATAGTGAAATACACATTTCACCATCAGCTTGAGACACCTGAAACAGCAGTTTCATTTACTACAATTGCCATAAGATAGACATTATTTTTGTGCTCTCACTAGTCAAAAATATTTACAGTAATGTCATGAAAAACTGAGAGTTCAGATGAGTATCAGGAGAAACTTAATTGCTACTGAATTCCTTCAGAAAAAGCTTCATAAAGTGCTGAAACAAGCCTCAATTTAACACTTGGCCTTCCAGTGCTTTTTAACTACAGGCCTATGTACTTGCAGAAAAAAAAAATTAAATTACAATTAAAGTAAGTTTTAAGTTTGGAAAACATGAATAACCCAAATAAAATGCTGTTCATTTTTCAGTAAGTGGTTCATTAACCACAGAAACTCAAGAGTTTCACTAGGCTTATTGTTGGTATACATACAGATGGATCTATGCCACTAATTTTTAGCAGATAATAAATAGGTATCTTGACAATTTACAACAAAACCTGGAGTATTTATAGATAAAGTAGCCAGTATTCTATCTCTGGATTAACAGAGACATTCTGTCTTTTAAAAGAAGTCTTGCATAAGCCATGCTCCAAGAACTCAGACATGGTCAGCATGAAAAATTCTTTAGTACCCTTGAGATCTCTCAGTCCCTTCTTATCTTCTTACTCCTCAGAATCTTGGACTTTTTGAAGATCAATGTCATCTAAGGCAGTTTCACTCTCCAGCGGACTTTCAGGTTGCAGGGCTAGTGCCTCCATCTCTTTGGTAAATTCAGGTTCTTCTGTTCCATCAGTAGGATGATTTGGATCCACATTTTTTGTACAATCTGGACCAGTTTCTGACTGCTCTTCACTTGTAGAACTACCCTCTACTAGTTGCATTTCGTCTAAACAAAATAGAAATTAATAAACACAATTAATAAACACTGAACTCCTTTGCAAGCAAACATTTTTATTGTTGAAAAACAGTAGCACTAGAATACTTTGCATCAATTACAGAAGTGATTTATTTAGAAAAGATTCATTGAAAAAACCCAAAGCACTAAAGCTTTGCTTAAATTGGTATAAGGTTAATCTGGAACTAACCCTAAACAAAGCTCTCATTAATTTTTCTCCCATTTTTTGCCAGACTAATTTTTTTTTTTTTTATTACAGAGAGGAGCAAAGTAGGACACTAGTTATTTTAACTTTCAATTCAAACATGCTTTATTGACACTATTCTTATCACCAGCTTTTCAAAGAATGGCTGCAAGCCAGTTAAACACCAAGTACAGGTGGAGTTTGTTTTCAATCAAAAAGGCATGGACACAACTACATAGGAAGCATTTCTATATAAAACAGACTGAAGAAATTAAAAACAATGAACTTTGGTTGAAATGAGTCATCCTAAAATTTCTAACTTGACTGCGTGGAACAGAATAAGCTATTGCACCTTTACTCTTCAAGCAATGTTTTCTGAGAAAAAAAGTTATTAAATAACTTTTTTCCCCGATTCTACCAAGTAGGGCTTGCATGCTAGGACTTCTGAAAAGAAGGAGGGGAAAGCCTAACTGGGAGAAGTAGTTATATCTTGGTTTATTGCTCTGTTGTGATTTGATAGACAGCCAAAAATAGTCATAGCTAGCTAGCCATAACCCTGCCAAGGTCTTACATGGCAGGGAGCTAAGAACTTCCTGCACAAGCTGACACGTGGACTTTCTTGACACTCACCCTGTATAGCAGAAACCCTTAAACTCTTGAGTTTGCTTGTACTTGCAGCTGTTGCATTTGCTTTTTTAATTATTACTTTCCTGATGTACAGGATTTGTAGTGGGTATTACTAACTTTCTGAAATAAAACTGCTGTTGATATGAAATGCTCTGCTACAACACCATTCACAAGGTGACCTGAAGCTCAGATGACTTCAGTGTCTTACTAACAATGCATAATTGGATAAGGTCTATAGTGTGCTGGCCATCTACCTGAATCTGTTAATGAAGATTAACATGTAGATAGTGGAGTAGAAACATAACAGAATATGTTAGCTTCCCTTTTTAGGCAGGAAAGGAGAAGAGCTATTCACCAAGATCCTGCCTCTCCCTCTGAAAAGGACAGCAGGTGGGGCATCACCACTCACAGCTCATTATGTTTTGTTGTACTGGGATTTCTAATATCTTGCCTCCAACTTCCAGTCATCCTGATCCCGTGCAACAGCAGCTCTTGTAACAGGATCAACAGAGGAAACTGTTGAAAACTTCAATTATTACTGATTTATTACTCATTTATATCCTGCTATTTTGAGTACAGCTGAACATTACCATTGTTAAGGCAACCATGATTTCTGCAGTGCACTTCTACAATCCTTAAAACAAAGGAAGGGAAATCCAGTAACTTGTAGAATAGAAAAAGTGGTTTCATCCCCTACTTTCCTATTATTTCACTTGAAGAAACATGGGAAGGGGCAATACGGTGTTTATTAGGTTATTATGATTTAAATACTTGTTTCCTGAAGGGAGAAAACCACCATGAGCAGTTTAAAGACTACTGCTTGCTTTCCTCACATTCAAGCACACAACACAATTAAGTTGATACTGTGATTATGAAGAGAAATATTATGGGAGATTTAACATCTACATTAACATTTGCAACTGGAAGGAGCAGGCTACTTGTTTATTAACCAACTTGTCTTAACACCTCCAACAAAACATAAAGCAGCATTAAAGTTCTGCACCAGCTTGATTAAAGATCTGGACTTCGAAACAGTGCAGTGTAAATCAGAATGCTTCCACTGTAGAAATCTGTGTAACTGCATCATTAAAAACCACATTTGGATGTATACAGCATTTGTAAATTTAAAGGCCAGAATCCCAACAAACACAGCTTTGCTGTTATGTTTCAAAGATTTTTCTCCCAACCTCAGCTGTTGCAGTTTTAAGACCTGTTAAATTGCTCTTTGTGATGCAGTTAACACAGCATTAGTTTCAGCAAGGGAACAACAGATCCTAACCTTTGTTTTGCTTCTTTTCTTGTTTCCTTTTCTCTTTGGCAGCTTCTAGTTCTTGTTTCTCATGAATTTCCTTCAGGATCTTGCAGACTTTTTTGTGAGTAAACCAGTGTATTTTTTGGCAGTTCTGGTCACAGTACATCACCTGAAAGTTACCAGTTATTAATTCATTTTCACGTACTAAAAAAATTTCCTTGCATTTCTTAGCGCAGCAAGTTAAATATCTATGTATAGCACTTAATGGTATTTTTAAGGTCATATGGACTGATTCTATATAAGAATCTATAAAGGGCAGTTTTTTATTAACTCTAAACAAACAGAATTTTTGCTCTTTCTTCGTTCTTAAGCGTACACACTTGGAAATCCAGTACTCCTTCCTACTTGTGAATTTCAGGCATCTTTCTCAAAAGAACGTCTTCAGTGCAGGCATGCATGCCATTCCTCCTAAGTCTACACAGTAAATAGGGAAGCATTCAAAATCCTCAGCACCTCAGTGCAACTATTTTTTTTTTATTCTTACCATTTTACAGACTGAGCACCTTTTGTCTGCTCCCTTTCCCCCACAAGTTGTACAGAATTCAGCATCCACAAAACCCACTTGGCCAGTAATCGCTTGTGTAAGCACAGAAAAAGCTGTGGGGTCAGAGCCCTGAAAGACAAGAGGTGGTAATGAGATTAAAAGCCAGCACTGTTGCAGAGAGGGATGCGCGAGGGAAGACCAGAAACGATGAACGCAAGTGTCAGTCTCACTGAAGCTGCTGCAGCAGTAAAAACATAAAACCAAATCACAGAACTTCAACTAACATGCACAACTTAAGATTTATCTTTAGATAAACTGAACTTAAGCCCTGAGCTTCTGTGTATTTCCTCTGTAAGTTATTAATAAACTCCACATTCTTTACACCTGTAGATCCTATGCAGCAGATTTTTGCAGGTCAGTCTCTGTGCTGGCACACAAAAACATGTTTCATTTGTCACTGTTGTGCTCAGTGCACACAGGTGCTACAGACCAAATGGTCAGAACTTGAAATTTTCAATTATTTGCATATTACTATTTAGATGTTATTTGCAGCATCCTTCCCATGCAATGCAAGCAGTAAGGTTTAGGTAACCATACATTAAAACTATTCTTTCGGGCAATGATGTAAATATTCCAAGAAAAAACGTCAAGTAGTTCTGGCTCTAAGTAATTCCTTAAACTGTCAGACTACCATGGAATATGTACAATCATAACTACTACAACAACACTGAGATGCCCAGACTGAATCCAAGTAATTGTGCAGTGACAAAGGTCAAAAGCTTCCACATAAATAAAAATTACAGTATCACTTCCTTTCCAGCTCTGCATAATGGACAGAAATACAATGGAATAAACCGTCTTTGCTTTAAAGGCATAAAAGATTGCAGGCTCTCTTAAGAAAAAAGCAACAGGAAGGAAAATGTTAACTCTAAAGCAAGTTGTAATGCATCACAATGGCTTATGTTTTCACACTGTGTTTATCTTCCTGGCTTAGGCAAACAGTAGAGATTGCACTAAGCCTCAGGATATTTTAGCAGACCTGGAGCCACTTAAGATGGAGGCTATTTTTAATTGGCTCTGAATAATCCAAACACATCACAAGATTGTTCCAGTTCCCCAGTGTTTGTGCGTACAACATCTCTCTCTCAGAGACCAGAGAGAACATGCTTAAAAAAGAACAGCCACTCTTGTGTAAAATTTATTATGAAGCAATAAATAGTCCTAAAATGAAGAGTGTGCTAGCAAAGACCTAAGAGGACAACTGAGGTTAGATTTTTAACTTGTAATTTTGATTTCCTAATTTAGATATAAATTTTGCTGCACATTGCATCATCTCGACTCTCCCTCTCTGTGATAAAAGGAACCCCACAGAATGTTTCTCCTTTTTCTACCATCATATATTACCAACTTCTTGTGTACAATAGAACAAATGAATGCATTAAATCTAGGAATTTATTCAATCTTAAACTGAATTTAGACATTGTGAAAACAGACTGCAAATTAAGCTTTTTTTCTGAATCTACCATTTCAATAAGTGAACTGGCATAGAAAAACTGAACAGACATCCCAGAGGAGGAAAAGAAAGCTCAGAGACAAGAAAATTGCATCAGTTTTCTTTAAAGGCTGAGGTGTTTAAGCATTTGTTATGGGCACATGAAAAAAATACTAGTTGAAGTACTTTAGAGCATTTTCCTGCAATATGTAAAATCCAGCTCCAGAGAGTTTAGGGACATGAAAACCCTTTGCTTAATATAATATGTTGCAGAAACTGAGGACAGAAAGATGTCTCAACCTGGATTTACTATGCAAGTTACTGAGAAAGGATTTTCTTGACGGGAAAAACTTACTATTTCAACAGGAGCAATACTTCTCACAAGCTGCTGGAGCAACGTGGCTTCACAGTAAGGAAACTTCCGGATACTTTCTCGAATTAGCTTCTCTTGATACACAGGGAAACCATCTTTATCTCTCCCTTTCAAGAGGCTAAATTTTTTAAAATGCATGTAAAATAAGAAATCACATAGTAAATATATTCAAGAACAAACACATATAGCATGCTATACTCTCTCCCCTTTCAGATTATAGAGAAGAATTCACAATAATTTGGCAACTTCGTAGATTCATCACTGATGAACTATTCAATTTCATGATGTGAAAGCTGATTTCATAATTTTCAGTCTCACAGAGGATTTCAGTAAAAATCCACAGTGGTGTATGAGGGAACGTGATCCTTCTAAAAGTCAGGTCACTTACTTTGATATGTAAGATCAGGCAGCTGGTTTGTAACTCAGTAGATTCTGAAGATCTGTCTAAGTTATTTAAGAGGATGAGTCGCATCCAGAATCTGTGGGACTTGCAGTTCTCATTTGCTTAAGTGTTTTTGAAAAAAAATCTCAATCTGTATGACTGCTGGAGAGCAAAATGGCACAAGAAATGTTCCCAGATGAACCATATTGGACACTGAGAAATTCTTTTTTCAAGGCTATCACTCCCCTTTTTTTCAATCACACATTGCTGTCTGCTGCTTCATGGTGTATATGTAAATGCCAAGATCCAACCAGTTCCAGCAGAGCTGAAATTCTAGGAACGTTTGCTTTGCACCCAGGAAAGGACATTGTCACTTCAGACACAGAAAAAAGGGAGACAGTGCCACCCTGGAGTAAATGCAGCTGGGATTATTTAACAAGTTATTTGTCATAGCCTTTATCCAAACCAATCCAATCTATTCCTTCAATTGTCTTTTTCCTGGTATCTGTAATGCCAGGGCATACATGTGCTTTCAGACCTCTCTGTAGAAATACTCACCTTTTGATAAACCCATCTAGTTTATCTTCTCGCTCTTTTAAAAATGTAATACATTTCTGGAAGATGCAACTGATATAGTGCATTTTCATAGCAAGAACTTCATTCATATCTTTCTGCTTCATGCATTTCTCACAAATGAGATCCAGAACCTTGTAACATTTCTGCAGTGCTTCTACTTCAGCCAACAGAGGGTTCTCTTTCACCAGCAACACGATCTAGAAGATTGAAGAAAATGTAATCCAATTAAGACTTGTGCATTGGCATTATGTTCATTGTGGCTAAGTTTCAGTGGAGTTTCTAATATTCTTCTACTTCCTTCTTATGCAGTCTTCCCTTTCTTTTTTGCAGTCATTATTTACCATTCTTATTTAATATACTGTAATTCACAGTTCCCATATAAGAAAACATTTACAACTAAGACTGGTATTAAAAATAGCAAGTTTGTTTTGTTTTGTTTTTTAGAATAAGAACCTGAAAAATCAAAACTAGTTCTAAAGAAAGTTATAGAAGCTACCTACACTATCCTAAAATCTCTTTCCTTTTGAGCACTACAGTCTTGTATAGTTTAAGGACTTCTATGATTTAAGCAGTTTCACAGAACACATCAACCTCACATAATTGTGGAGTACTTCCTGTAGCCTAGTAAAGCACTGAATAAAATATTCTAAGAGGAAACTGTATGCTCTACTCACTCAATTAGCTGCCACTGGTGCACTACTGTCTCTGTGTACTGCAGATACCTGGCTGGAAACTGTTAAAAAATTCTGGACTTTGACTGGAAAGCCCAAGGAATTTGTATTTGAATGTAGGTGCATTCATTTCTCTGAACTACACTGGGGGAGCAAACCATAAAAGACATTATTGTCAGCAATATCCTGGGAAGTAAAATAAACATTATCTTGCACATACTTTCAGAAACAGCAGCAGTGGTAGATGTTACTGTGGAGAACCAGTGATGAAGGTAGGAAGATACATGCTGAGAAAAGCATTGAGAGAACAATGAGATTTTGTTAAAATAGGAACTTGTTTTACGTTTTCACTTCAAGTGGGGCTGAGAAATAAAGCCAAAAAAGACAGTTATTTACGGTTACTGATAGAAGGAATAAGAATCGCTCCACTTAAAGGTGTTACTTCAAGATTCTGGTGTGTACAAACACTGAAATATTTTTTTAATCACATCTAAACGTTGAGCCTGATTCTTCCTCTTTTTCAGAAGTAGCTGAATTTGCAGATAATGCTTCTGATCTCAGCTGACCTTGCAGAAGAGCAGAATGCTTTCTGACACAAAGAAACCACTCCAACACCAACAAACACATACAATTTACACATTACTCCACCTTAACAGGATGCATGTTGGTAGTAGTAATAATTTTATGCAGAGGCCCAGCTAATTTTACTGGCAGTTTTGGTTCTTTGTCTAAGCCTTGTGGTTTAGTATAGTAGTCCAGCCTTTCACGTGGAAAGAAGTTGTTGATGACAGTCACACAATCATGTTGACCTAAAGGCACACAAGAAAAAAAAATCACCAGTGAAATAATAACAAAAAAAAAACAAACAAAAAAAAAACAAACAAAAAAACAAACAAAAAACATAAACCCCAATCTAATATAAGCAATACAAGTGAGAATTACCCACATGCAAAGGCAACTCTTGTCATTCTCTTGCATGTAGTTTTAATCTTCAGTAAGTGTTATTAACTTAGTGACTCCCAGCAGGGAATGCCCTCATGAAAATTCATTTTGAATATCCTGTCCCCTTCCTGCATTCTCTTTCCCTGATAAGCCACAACTAAGAGAACAGTTATTTCTCCCCTATATTATATGATACTAGTAGTCTCATACTGCTGCTATAATTTTTCAAGGTAAGATTTTTCTACTTTGTACTTTTGAAATTAATGGCATTTGCATGGAGACTCCTAAGTTTTCAGACCTGAAGCAGGTATTACTGTATTAACCTGTGGTGGGAGAAGTTATAAGAACAGAACATGCTTAAAGTTTACCAAAAATAAAAGGACTATAATGAAAGTAACAAGATTAGAAAAGTTACACCCTCTTCTTGTTTTCTACATCTGATAATACAATGGATTATTTGACTAAAGGGAAAGTAAAACTTATCTTTTCTACTTCAGGACCACATTCTTCAAATTGATTGATTTATCTTGGCACTAATCCTATAATCAGTAGAAGACACAGCCAACCAAATTCCAGCATTTAAAATCCTCCACTGTTTTAGAAGCGACAGTTCTGAGCTAATAGAGCACAGTGTAAGACAAATGACAGGGGAAGAAGTATCCTCACTTCCCACACACAGGCAGATGAATTAATGTTGATTGGACAAAGAATAAAAAAGGAACAGGAATAGATTCCAATGTGCAGACTTTTAGAGAGTAGTGTATCTCAGTATGCCTGAAAATATTTATGCTACCTTGGTGATGTGATGAGATTTTAAACAAGAATTCTCAAAAATTATGTTGGAGACAATATTCCCCATTTACTCCAAACACCATCATATTGGAAAAGACTCTCCAAATCCAAAGGATAATTAATAGGAATAGGCTTCTTTGATACTTAAATGAATAGTTAAGGTTTTGCTGCTCGAACCTCAAGTGAGCAATGTCAGCCTTTTCTTCTTTAAAACAGCAGAATAATAAAATGGAAACTGAATCTTAGCACTAAATCACTACTCAAGGAAGTAAATCTAAATGGCAAGGTAGCCTTGAATTCAGAACACCAAAAGGACTTGAAAGGGAATTCTCAGGCATTTAAACACCATGAGAAGGTTGTGTCTGAAAGAAAATATAGGTCCTTGTTTTTGGGAAGGAACAGCTGTGCCATTGGAAATGACTCCACTTAACCTCATTATATTTTATCAATTCTCCTTGCTAGAGAAGAAGTGGGACATTAAGCCAGGAACCTAGTATTGTCAAGGAGGGTAAAAAATTTAAGAAGGGCTTGTAAAACCAAAGAAAGACCAAAAAACCAGAACAACAACAGCAAAAAAGCTTGTTGCATGTTTTGCCAGGGATAATTCCGCATGCTGGAATGACAAATCTTTTTCTAGTGAAGTTCAGCTTAGTAAGTAGTGACTACCTCAGAAGAGGTTCCAAGACTTCTCCCTCTCCCAGAAGTCTGGGAGAAGGGCAGGGGGTGGCTTGCTGCCAGCACACAGCTGCAAAGCTCAGCTGAGTTCCTGGCTCCTGGCACTATGGTCATCCTTTTCCACAAGGGAACCTCCCATTAGCACTTGGTGCTGCACTTCAGACCCCTCCAATGCAACCAGCTTCCTCTTACTGTTTCCAAAGCGGTGACATTGCAAAAGCTTACACACTTGTATAGCACCTGTTCTCACAGGCAAGATCATCTGTGTTTTTAGGAAATCAAACATAGGAATACAACACAAATTGACTCTTACATGATGAGATGTGGAAAACATAGCTCAACTACGTGTCAGCTCAGAACAAGTTATTAAATAATGTTTCTCCAAGAAAAAGCATCAGACTCTAACACTTTACTTCTTTAAAGGTTTAGAAAATGAGAATAATTTTCATCTCACCCACAAAAGCAGCCATCTGAGCTGCTGTCCTTCCCACAGAGTTGACAACATCAGTTTCTGCTCCAGCCTCTAACATCATCCAGGTGATTTCCTTGTTTCCTGAATTTGCAGGAAAGATATGGGGAATGAGCAAGGACAAATCAGAATTTATAATTCTCTATGCTTCAGAAAAAGATGTATTGAACTTCTTAAAGACCAGGTACAACACTGAGGAAAATGAATGTTCTTAATGTCATTATTTTAAGCATGGATTAAGAGAAAAGCATGTGCTTATTTAGAGTTCCAGCAGGTGTAATTCTTCTCTCTGTAATGTACAGACAGCTTCCCATGGAGCTTAGGGGAGTCATACTCATGTATGTAGCTACACTTGAGGTTGGTCCCTCTGGACAGCAGTATAGAAGGAAATTCTACTTATCTAGTTTAACAGTTCAACTACACTTGCTATTCTAAGAAGAAAAACACATTCAGGACTATGATGTAGCAGGAACACACTGAACAGAACAGATTGTTCCTTTCTCCACAGTGGGAACTGGGAATTCAGACTGGGCTAAATACCAAGTAAAATGAAGCTAAAATTTGATGGGAAGATTAGATTACTTAATTGGTGCCCTTCAGAGACTAAAAAAGGACACTTGTCACCACTCCTGCTGGTTCTGCTTTCAAAGGTATTCTTACTTTATCAGTTTTTGTGCACATGCTAAGTACAGAAATGTGAATACAAAAAGGGGATGGTGAATGAAAATGAATGTTTAAAAACAAAGTCACTTCATCAGTAGTGCTCATGTACCTTTTGTGCTCACCGATAACAGACTCTAAAGTCAACATTCAGAAGATTTCACACCCAGGATGGCAAGCTAAAAGCTCAGCTGTGAGAAAATTGTATAAATCCAGCATTTTCCATACAGTTGCAGTAATTTAACAGCTTCTAAGAGTTTGTTCTCATCTATCTGCTGCAGCTGTGATATTGCTCAATACCACAGAACACTGGAATTTCACAAATCTTTTTACTGAAGTTGTAGCTGGAAAACAATCTGACGATCTAGCTGAGGTTCCTATACATACATAGGCCTTTTTTTTAATACTTATGATGAATGAAGGCAGTTTAAACTCTACCTGCTAAGAAACCTGACTCCTCTAGAATCTCATTTTTGGGAAGTCATAAGTGGTCTATGAAAGAAGATACTTAAAATAACCTAATATTCCTAAATAAAATCTTTTCTCCAGAAGGAACAATGTTTTAATGTAGTGTCTTTTTCTCACTCAAGGAAATTACTGGTCCAGCCATCAGGGAAAAAGAATAGCAAGAGGAAAGCTGCAAACCACCACTTGAGACAGGAGAAGATACATACAGCTATAAGCACTCTCAAGAAAAAAAAATGTAAGAGGAGAGCAAAAATTATTTTGGGAAAACATGGTTTTAAAACTTACTAAATATATTTTTAAAAGCCCACAGGATAGTTGGAAAAATAATGTAGGAGAAAGACAAAATTTAAAAAATACTGGATTGAGAAGTCTCAAATATTACCAAAAGCTACTGGTGCAACATCATTTTCAGTGTAACGCAGTTTAAGTAAACAGAATGTATCCCACTGCACAAGAAAACTGTCCCAGGGAAGTGAATGTTGAGATCTCGAACAAACAGGACAAAGTAGGTACAGGATAAGTAGATTGTATGCCTCAAAATGCTGAAGAACATAAATTTTTAGATGAGCCTGAACAGAAGCTCTCCTTTTGCACTGCCCATAGGATTTTACTGATCATGACGTAGTTGCATGGTTCACATAAATAACAGCAAACCTGAATAATAAAAGCATGTCAATGTTCACTTTTAAATTAACTTATGGCAAATTGTACCCATTGATGTCATAAAAATCGGTGATCTGAGTCTAGTGAGAAGTTACCTGAAAGTCCAGCAAACATCAAGGCAGTGTATCCGTGCTCATGTTCATTGCAGTTTACATCAGCTCCGTGTCTCAACAGCAACCTGCACATGTCCACCTTCCCTTTGTAGGCTGCGTGCATCAGAGGGGTCATGCCATGCTGGCAAAAGAAAGGGAGAAGCAAGTAGCATACAAAAATGAATGTTACATCTCTTGATCTTCATATCACTGATCATTTTTACTTGGCCACACATATTCAATATAACTACCAAAGCCTCACGTAGTATTTTATTTACAAAAACCTCACAAAATCTTCATGAAAAGATACAGTTACTAACATGCAGCAGATTTCCATGTCAGTTTTCTGATTTTGCTGTGCTATAGATTTGAAAACAGAGCAGTGTTGAACAAATGAAAATCATTTACAGTCAATTTATCATTGTCCTTTTATGTAAGACATTAGTGTTGAAGACAACTAAGGTTTCTGCTAGTTGGAAAAGCTTGGTTTACAAAACTTGTTAGCTTCCTATGTTACCTTTTTCTCCCCTGCTGTGGCTTATATGATAAGCAGCAAGAAAATTAGAAATAGGCTGTTGTTGTTTTAAACATTACCAAGATTTTCTGTCTCTGAAACCCATCTTGCTCATTTTTAGTCATGATTACTGGTCATTTTGCCATCTGCCTCTCTCCCACTTCTCCACCCTTTTGGCATTGTGTCCATGATCAGCCAGAACTCTGAAGGACCTCATAAAGACACACAGCTCTTGTCAGACTTTAACAAACCTGACTGATCAACTGCCCCAGTGCAAAAAGGATTAGCTTCAGCATGGGAGGACTGAGGTGTGATTAAAAAGGTAAAGCTGGGGAAACCCCAGAGGAATTTTTCAGAACTAGGGTGAACTGCTAGTGCAGGCTCTCTCCCTCTTCAAGGGCAGGGAGAAACATGCTGCTGTTTGAGAAAATTGCATGACACTCTATTTTCAGAATATAGTATGCTTTTTCCAGTATGCTGTTTATTTTCACTTAACATCAGGTCAGGATTCATGTTATCAGCCAAGACACTTTAACTGTCCAAGAACACCCTCCAACACTGCATACCAGGGAGAGTGCTTTAGTTTGTCCCTGAAGAAAATCATAATGGCATTCTCTTCCTTTTTTTGCCAGTCAAGGCTGTGTGCTTGAATACATTCATGTACAACATTACTCCAGCTCTGTAAATGCCTGGTAATGAGATACTCTGAAATAATGTAATTGTCAGTTTTTGAGCCTTAATGTATTTCTTGTTTCAATTTATGACTGAGTGAAACCCAAGTAACTTTAATTTACCAGCGTAATTTTCAAAAAATTTCTAAAGGTGACGGAAATTGGAAAAGTTAAAAGTATAATAATTTTAAAGTATTACAGTTTCATTACTCTCCATCCTAACTGAAACTAATAGAAAGTGCTTACTTGATGCATTATATTTTAGTAACCCACATATTTTAGTAAAATGCAATATAAACTGCCATTGAAGAAACAAAATACCTAAAAAGATCCCTTCATGAATATGAAACAGGTGGCTTTGCTTTTGCTAGATTTCATTTGGGGTGTCTCAAATGTTGAATAAAGACTTTCTGTCCTACTATATAAAATACTTTTTATTATATTACATTTCATAATGTTACACCAAAAGCAACTTTACAGGCCAATCCCAGTCTGAAGTCACAGTAGGGATTTGTCTCCCTTAGCAGCACAGAAAGGTACTGCAGTAAGGGAATATAAACACAGCATGGTTTTTCATGGGAGAAAGAATTTTTAGAAAACAACGACTTTTAAGTTTGGTTACATCTTGAAAGCCAGTTGTTCCAATTAAGACCTGAAGATTATATGACAAAGTAAAGAACTGGGTTTGTTTTATCCTCTCCTCCCAGAAAACTGTTTTTTTAAAATCCTTTGATTTAATTTTAGACGTGTCAGGCTGTGGTGTGGATCAAAAAAACTTATCAGGCAAAAAATATGTCGATGGTTGTTATAAAATTGGATTTAAAGTCACATTAATATCAGTTTTTCACATTCACAGTAAACAAAAGAGGGTCAGGCTAGACACAAATTTATCTGGAAATGCTTGATATCCTGTATTATGTCCCTACACAGAAACTGGATTGACTGCAAATACTTTTCTCAGCCTGAATGTCCAGCAAGAGTCTGTTTTCTCACAGATGACATTTGGATTGTCAATACAATGTACTTAAAAGACAAAACTTGCAGATGGTTTATTAAGCATACAGATGAAACAAATTTTTGTTCCACTATGAAAGATCAGATGAAGGATCCTTTTTCTAGCTGTTACCATGCAACATTCTTCTGACCAAAAAAACTGAACTTTTTAATCTTATTCCCCAGGACAAAAGTGAATCCTTCCCAGCTTTTTTTTTTTTTTTTTTTTTTTTTGCAGGTATGTTACATTGTAACATCTTTTCTCTTCTGCAAGGTTCTAAGTATTTCCTATATGTCTCACCATTCAAGATGAATAGTGTTTGCAGTGCCTCTAAAAATTAGCTGGCACTTCTCTTGACTGGTTTCTCCAGCTCACCAACCAACAAGGCCTCCCTGGCACAACAGGGCTCTTGGCACAGCCAGCCCGGTCATTACAGACCATCCTTCCCAGTTCCTCATGCTGAAAAGAACCCAAAAGCAGACTAAAGAATGGGATTCTAAGAACTGCTGCCATAGTGGGGAAGTAAGTTCATGAAAAAAATCACCCAAACAACAAACTATGGGGTCAATGGAGGGGCAGGGAGATGAGTACCAGAACCGGGGAGGGGTTGGACTCCACCACCAGCACAGAGGAAGAAGAAAGCAGATCAATCCCTCATCAGCTTCCAGCTGAGGTGTGCTTCAACAGGATGAATAAAAACAAATTTATGAAGACAATAAAATGGAAAAACAACCTTCTGCCTCCTAGGAACTACAAAGGAAGTTTCCAACAAAACTCATGCTCAGCCTTCATCAACCAGAGGAATAGGGAAACACATGACAGCTAGGGAACAAGAAGTGGGACAAACAAACAAAAAATGCACAATATCTACCACTCCAATGACATGTGCATATCTGGCACAAAACCCCTCCATTTTGTGAACATTTAAACACTCATGCTGACTGTGTAAGAGCACAGACATCACGTGTGTATTGTTTTGTGGCTAACAGGATGAAAATTCACTGCTGAAGTAGCCACATAAACCTGTGTTACTTGAGTGAAAAGCACAATCCAAGTGCTCCCAACATTCCCATGCTCACTTCACCCTTCTTCTCAACCATGGAACCTTGTCAAGATGTGGCATACAGGCTGGATTACACTGGAGCAGTCCCTCAGCAGTTACTGAGGTACACTAAGGCATTGCACATGAGAGTACCAGCTATTTAATAGAGCGGGAAAAATAAAAAAGGAATGGGACAACTGAAAATCTGCTGTAGACACTTGTATGTCAGCAATATTAAAGCATTCACCTCTCCCTTCCCCAGCTCAGTTTCCAATGAGGAATGCAGCCCCACATGAACACTGAAAGAATGTCTTATTTTACCCTTTAGGTTCACTAAACAATTCAAGTCAGAAAATTATAAACAAAACACATAACTCTAGGTTTGGCCTTTACTTGAGACAGTATTTGGGACATTACTAAAAATGATGTAAAAAGAACAGGTGCTACAAAGCAGAAATACTTGTTGATGTATCTCTTCAAAATCAACACTCTTGTACTGAATGGTGTTAGTCTAGAAATACAGCTTGACTCTTCACTGGATGAAAGTCTCTAGAAATTTCACTCTTCAAGCTTTTGAATAAGATTGCCCTTACACATCTTAAATTTCCTAAAAGCAGGATTTTAGGTAGTTACATACACAAATAATTTTAGCTGTAGCTAAGTATGGACTAATTAGAATATGAAATACTGTTCAGTAAGTGTCGATCACAGCTATAGTTCTCCTTTATGGTCATCCTGCTCAGCTGCTGGTTTCACATATGTAACACATTAGTTCCTCTGATGATCTTTCAGTTCATCTGCAGTGATGAAAAGTTAAAGCCTACATCAATCAGCAACTTGAATTGAAACCAGATAATTCTTACTAGCAGAGGAATTTTCTTTGGTTTGTGTATTTTGAAGTACTATGTAAAGAACATCAAAAGACAAAACTCTCCTCAACAAAGGCCAAGGATCTGGCATTTTCTGCTAGCACAGGATTTTCACACTAGAATAGCAAGATAGATTACCTGAGGAACCTTCCATTGAACATACTCAGTATGAGTGAAGCTACACACATCTCAGCCATGAATAAGCAAGGTGCGCTGTAATTCCCAGGAAGTGTTTGGTTCTGTAGCACAGAGAAGTGGACTGTCTCTAAATTATGTATTACCAAACTGAACAGCTGAATTACCAAACTAGAGGAAAAAAGTAATGTTGCTAACACCAGATGATAGTTCTATATGTAAGAAGATTACGAACAACCTTACAGTTATTTTAAACAGAGAAAAATTATGGACTTTTCAGGTCAAGTCTGTTGGCTTGATCTGCCAGGGGATATAGCACTACAGTAGTCCTTTGCAACCTTAACTACCAACATGATCAGAGGAAACTTCCACAGTTGGAAAGCCCATGTGCTTCCTTGAGCCTGCCTTTCTATAACAATCTAAAATATTTTCGCCACATGCTGTGGATGGAGTTCAAGTCAGCAAAGTGCTGACAAAAAGTCACAATATTTACAAGCTCTGCGCTCTCAGGGGAAAGAAAAGTTCTGAACACTTTCTCCCATACTAAGTTTCCAAATTATCAACCACTCCATTAAAAAAATGACTAAGCAGTGTGCATTTAAGTTAACTATATTTGTTTTTATTTTACATCCATTTCTACAGCCCATCTATTTGTCCAATGTTTGAGGACACCTGAACTTAAATGTCCCTGAAGTTTTAAAGTCACCAAACTGTTAAAGACTAGTTTTGCTGAAAAGCCATTGCATTTGTTTTCATAATGACAGCGATTAAGACACAACAGAACAATTGATTTGGTCAGAAAGGGTACTGAGAAAAACCAGGACTGTATCTGCTGGATATCTCCAACCTTCTGGAAGATGGGCATCTGGGAATCTCATTTGAGTGAAGGGATTTTACTCTGACACTGAGTGCTGACACTCTCAACAGAGCTCAGCAGACCAATATGACGTGAAGGGTATGAGGGAGTCTTAGAACAAGTGCAGGAAAAGCAAGCAGACTTAGAGAAGTAATTTTTTTATTTTTAAATACATGTACCAACAGCAGAAGTAATGCTGAAATACTGCATCCAGCTCATATGTGTGGTTTTAAAGAAAGAAGCCGAAACAACTGGAAAGGATTTGAAGAAGAGCCACTTATTATAGCTCACTTGCTGCAGAAACATAACTTTAGGCAAGATACTTAAAAGGTCACTGCATCTAGAAGATGTTAAAATGTGACTTGGTCCTTGTGTAAAGGTACATAGAGAAAAGACAGCTGATTGTTAGCAGTTTTTAATGTACAAGAAAGTGGATCCAAGCAGTTAGAATATACAGTCAAACCAAAAATGAAAGGAACAGATTATGTGTGGGTTCTTTTTAAATTAGGAAGTGCACTATGTAACAACCTGCTTCTGATGCTGTGCATTCTTCAGCCTGAAATTATTAAATTGTGATTGCATGCTTGCTGTACCACAGCTAGAAGACAGAATTACATTAAACCTGTGCTCATTCTATGGATTTTCATGTAAAAAAGTCTTCAAGGATGGAAATGATTTCCTAACTGAATTGAGCTCCCACTTTAATACCTAAGCATTCCATCTTCAGGGTTTTCTTACTTCTTAACATTAACAAAATAAGTAACAGTAGTAACATAAATGTGAATTTCAAGATAAGCAACTAAGGCAACAGAGAAAAAAAATAAGATCTGATGCACTGAGAGCAGCCTAAAGTTGTGGCAACAATGAAAAACAGACTAAGCTGATGTTTAATTGGGATTTCACACACTCTTACTTTTGTATAGATATTAGAATAACACATTGGAGCAAAAATGGGTTATAAAAGAAAAATTGCAACACTCACATAGCTGATTGATTTAAGAAACCTAAACGAACCTGAACCTTCTCCTGTTTAATATGCATGATTACACACCATTCTTGGGAGTAAAAAAGAGTCTGCAAGAAGTCCATTGCATACAGTTTTATGGGCCTTATGTATAAAGTCAGATGTGAGACTTGGGTAAATACTGTTAATACTATTTCTTCTACAGCAATAGCCTGAGATATAACTCAGATATGGTTTCTTTGAATAAGTCATATCCTCTCAACACTAATCCTGGATGTTGCACTAATACTGCAGCAATGCTGCCGTCATTCAGCAATTACACTTAAGGAAAACCTTCTGATGTCCATACAATAAAGCACACTTGCAAGCACGTTTATATTGTGTCTTGGGTTCCTGAAGTTCACTGTAAAACTTAGTTTGACTAGTTTTACAGAAACTTGTTGAAATTCATACAATAGAAATTCACGTTTAGTATTTAACTTAAGAAAAATCAGAAAATGGATCTGTTGGCAGAAAAAAAGGCTAACAATATCCCATGAAGATATCTGGTAAAAGAAGTGCAATTTTTCTCCATTCAGCATTTATGAGACTACATCTACAATATACCCTGTCCCATTTAGAGCCTTCCAGTGCAATAAAGACATGTATAAACTGCAACAAAATCAATGGAGTACTACCACTACACAGTAGGAACCTGAGCACTTGCACAGTGAAGAGAGACTGCAGGAGCTGGGCTTGCACAGCCTGGAGAAATGGCTTTTGTGGGACCCAACAGCAGCCTGCCAGAGCTGACAGAGAGATCACTGAGAAGACAAACTCTCCACTTATGGTGGTTGGAGGGCAAGAGACACTGAGCCTGAGCTGAGGTTCAGACATAAGGGAAACACTTTTTCACCAAAATCACAGTAAGAGAGTAGAACAAGTTGCCCAGAAATATTTTACAGTCTCCATCCTTAAGAGATTTACAAGGCCAGACATGTCAAAACTCAGAGCAATCTCATCTGACCATGGAGCTGAAGCTGCTTTGAGCCAGAGGCTGAACTAGTCACATTCTCAGAATTTCCCAGTGATTCCTATGAAATTATAAAGCTGTGAAAATAACCAGAGATTAACATTTAAATTGATAAATTACACATGGATTTATCATGCATGATGGGGAATTAGTTTTGCTTGCATGTTATATTTCATATTAATGTTGCATGCTTTAGAAAAACATTGTAAAAAGAAAAATAAGAGGAAACATGAACATCACATAAGGTTCCTTTCTCCACAAACTTATTCCCACCTTCAGGTAGCACTTCAGGATTTAATCTTCTACATGTTTACCCACTTGTATAAAAGGCTGTGGTTCCATTTCTGATCAAGCTACTCACCCTCCAAGTCTGTTTATGAGACCCAAGCATGGCATGGGGACAGGTGCCGTGTCTGCCACAGAGGGACTGTGCAGAGAGATTACTGTTTGTGAGGGTGACAAGAAGTCAGGGAGCACCCCGACGTGTTTTGCTGCAGCATTTATCCTACCTTACAGACAAAGCTCAGGCTGGAACTTGAGACAAAATACAGTGTAGTACTTTAAATAACATTAATCTTTAAACTTTCTTTAAAAAACAGTAAGAACTCTTCAAAGGTTCATTACTCATCTGCAGGCTGAAAATATCTTGAGAGTAACCCTGATTTTCAGGGCTACAGCAACTGCTGTTAGAGAAATGTTATTTAACAACATGAAGGCCTTCAGACCTAGCATTTTCCTTATTAAACTCAGCATAATACTTGCACAGTTTTGCAGTACCTCATCCAAGCAATTGACACGGACATTCTTGCTCCCCAGTAGCCTTCCAGCCTCCTCGGTGTTTCCTTCAAATAAAAGGACAAAGAGAGAAAAGGGGGTGAGAAATAGAATAAACTGAGAATCTGGAGGAAAATGGTCATTTCCATTTCTCATTAGAATCAAAATCTTTGCATGTTAACTGATTGGGACGTAGATTAACCACCAATAAAGTAATTGCACTTAATGAAGAAGCTTAGGAATGAGCAGTGTTATGTTCTAGAAGCTAAAAGCCGAGAACTCACAACATCAAAGAACAGTTGGAAAGCATGAACTACAAGTAAACATCCATTTTTTGTGAAGTAACTGACCTACACACACAAGAACAGGACACTAACATAAAGAGCACATGAACAGCTCCAAATGAGTGTCGTGATACTGAGCATTGTAACACATTTTGTACTTTCATCTCTTTTGGAGCATCTTTTGTCTAAGAGAGCTGTCTACATTCTCAAGGAAATGACCTCACTTCAAAGACTTTTTGGTTTGAATGAAACATGATTTATCATTTACTCACATAATTTTTCCTGTTTCAATTTGAAATTTGCAATGTTTCACATTCACAAGAGTGGAATGAATTTGCTTTTGGTAATAGAGAATAAAGATAGAAAGGACAAGGACCCAGGTAGCTCGATCACTGACATTTGTAAAAATTGCCAAATGCAAAGTAGACTGAGATCTGAAAAAAAAAAAGTGCCAGAAGAAGCAGGCTACATCTATTCTTCAATTCTACTGTCCTGTTATTTTTCAATTCATTAGCAAAATCCTTTTGGCTAAGCCACAGGTCTAAGAACCTGATTTAAAGCACACTGGAAGACTATTCGGATATTGCCAATGCAGCTTCTACAGGCACAAAGAAATAAATGCTATTTCAAGAGTCTGACTTCGGAAAATATTTATTGCAAATTAACAGAAACTTCTAATTACTGATTCAATCATAAGCAAAGCTCTTTCAGCAGAGATGTGCTTAATAAAAATAAGCACTGCATCACTTAATTATGTTCATGTTTACCTTCACTCTTTCAGAAGGCGGTGGTCATCCAGCAATTTTTCAGCAAAACAGCTCTTGCAACTTCAGTTTTGGCTAAAAATCCAATTGAAATACTAGAAATAATTTATTTTCACAATGCTTTTTGGTGTGATTTAACTACACTACAGGAGCTTTTACCATTTTTCTTTTAATTAATTAATTTCAGGAAAAAAGACAATCACCTGAGTCATCTCACACACTTAATAAAGACCCCTGACTGACTGACAGACAGAGAACCATCAACTAATTTACTCCCCCAGACATAGCTATAGTCTAAAAATGTTAGAAGCTTCTTAAGAACTAGATCAGTTTTCAGAAGAATATCCCAGCCAAAGAACAAACATCAGTAAGAGAAAGTCTTCAAGGGGTGATCTTCAAGTAAATTTTAATACAAGCTAAGCAAAGCAAAGTTGCGTTTACAAACTCAGAGTTCTGTATGACAAAACAGCGAAGGATTTCCAAACAAGACACTAAATTGATGGAAGTCAGACTTGTAGAATTGACCAGAGCTAAAAGTTGGAGCCAGGCTCCTCACAGTGGTGGTATGGTAGGAAGCCAAGAGGTAACAGGCAGAAGCTGAAATAAAAGGAAGCTTCAGACTGGATACAAGGAAAAACATTTTCACTATGAACCCAGTAAGGCAAGGAGATTGCCCAGAGACACTGTGCAGCCATCCTCCTTGGAAGTTTTCAAGACCTGATGGGAAAAAGCCCTAAGCGATCACATTTGACCTCACAGCTGATGTGTTTTGAGAAGGAGGTTGGCCTAGAGACCTCCTGAGGCCTCTTCCAACCTGAATTATCCCATGACCCTAATCAGAAGCATCAGGTAAGTTAGACAGAGGTGTCTGCAAGACCAAGGTCTAAAACACTTATTAAAGTGAGTCAATCAAACTGGTTCTGGTCCACAATAAATTCACTGTTGACTGTCCTATGCTTGTATCTCTGACACAGAGGAACACTTAAATACAACTGAGAGTGAAGCACCAAAACTGTAGTAAAACTTTCATGTGTTCAAATTGCCTGGAAACTACATATAAAAATGCATAGAACACGTGAGATTTTTCATTTGCCTCCAATTAATGAATGTTGTTCATGATTTTCAAAATACCAGCTGGAGGGGATCTATTTATTCAGGGTTATGAAATTCATGTTGCTGGAACCCAAATGACAGAAAATTCCCCTGGCAATAAGCATGTGTGACAGACAGTGCAATGAAACCGTGACACTCACATGAAATGCAAAACCACAGAAGGGGTCAGGTTAGAAGGGACCACAGCAGTCTGGTTATCTGGTCCAACCTCCCTGCTCAAGCAGGCTCATCCTAGAGCACATGGCACAGAATTGAATCCAGACAGTTCTTGAGTATCTCCAGTGAGGGAGACTCCACAACTTCTCTGGTTAATCTGTTCCAGTGTGCGGTCAATTCCACTCTTACTCAAGTGGAATTTTCTGCCCATTGCCTCATGTCCTGTTGTTTGGCACCACCGGGAAGCACCTGGCTCTATCATCTTGACACCCTTCCTTCAGATAGACATTGATCCCCTTTCCTCTCTCTGAGAGAACACTATAAGATAGTATAAGGAATAGTAAAATAGAACATTATAAGGGATAAGAGGTGCAAAACACCCCAAACAAACTCAAGTGCTGGCAATGTGAGAATAACTTGTCTGCAAAGACGCCCTGGTCTGACAACAGATTACCCCCAAGAAAACTTTTTTTTTTTGTTTTTTTGGCAGCTGACATTAACACCAATAATTAGGCAAACGTCAACAGACATTGCCAGTAAGATGCAAGCTTTCTTTGGCAGAGTTAGAGCCGCCCAGTTGAGCTTCCCCAGCCCCACTGCACCGCAGCGCGCCCCCCACTGCATTCCCTGGGTGACGCACGCCTGCCCGAGAGGGAAGTAAACCATGGGAACAGCCGCTCTCCCCGGCAGGGAGAAGGGTGACGGCCCGAAGGCGGGGTCGGAAGGCAGGCGGCCCTCAGCGCCGTGACCTGAAGAGCGCGGCCGGGGGCGAGGGGACCCCGCGGCGAGCGGCCGGTAACGGCGCCTCACCTGCCGCCCGCAACGTGCGGGGTCACGAAATCCCTCCCGGGGCACGGCCAGCGGGGCCCGCGGGAGCTGCGGCCCGCGGCCGCGAGCGGCGAGGGCCGGGAGGGCTCACCTGTGGCGATCACTGCCAGCAAGTCTTTCTCCTCCGCGCTCAGGTCGCCTTTCCTGAGGGGAGCCATCGCGGCCCCCGCGCACGGTAAGGCGGGATCAGCCCGGGACGGCTCCCGCAGCACCCCCGCCCGCGGCACCGCCCCCGCCCCGCTGCTCCCGGAGCCTTCCGCCCGCAGCCCCGCCCTGCCGGGGCCGACTGCGGGGCGAACCACTCCTGCCCAGGGATGGGGGTCACTGCGTGCTAGCCTCTCGCCCTCCGCCAGCTTCCCACCGGGTGCTGCCGGAGAGAAGAAGCCTGTCGGCTCTTGTTCCTTGTTTTCAACTTGAGAAATGCGTTACGCTTTTCTTTTGTCTCCCCTTTTTGGCTTCGCCGGGGTTCCTTCGCTTCTCCCCCCCGGGGAGGTGCCGGAAGTGGTGCGGGCGGGCGGCGGCGCCCGTGTGTCAATGTGTCCGTCCTTCACTCCTCCATTGTCTCCCGCCGTCGCCGCTGCCGTCGCGCTCGCTCGCCCTCCCCTCCCCGGACCGCGCAACCACCCGACAGGTGCGGCCGGGATGGGGAGAGCCCCAGGCGGGAGCCGTGCCGGAGCTCCGCCGGAGCCCCGCGGCCGCGCTGCCCAGGCGACGGCGGCTGCTGTGGGGCAGCTCCGGCCAGGCGGGCGGGCGGGCGGGCGCGGCGGCCATGGCGGGGCAGGGCGGGCGGCGGCGTCACAGCCCCGGTGTGGGTGCTGGAGCCCGGGGTTCGGAAATGCCGCCGTTCGTGGGTTTGTGGAGCACCGGCGGCGCCGGGTCAGCTGCGGGAGGGCGGCAGTGCGGGCTCTTGGCACGCCGGCCCTTCCTTCCATGCTCCCGCTTTCCTGCCTTTTTATGGCATCGGTTGGTTGGGTAGTTGGGCTTTTTGTTGTTTTATTTTCTCCAGGCAGGAAGAGCGTTTTGTTCGGCTAAAGCGGCCGAATGGAGCCGTGGTCGTGCCACGGCATCGTGTCTCCGGGAGGAAGCGGGCGCTGATGGATCGGGAGGGGAAGGAACGCGCTCAGGGTGTTCAGAGCGGTGCCTTTTGTTGGCGCCTTTCTAAAATTAAACTGTTGGTGGAAAAATAATCTTTGTTACAGATCCAACTTTCCAGTATTCCAGCGGAAGCTCGGTAGGCACAGGGACGATCCTGTCGATTCCCTCCAAGGGACAGCGACTGAGGTTTAATATTTGATTTTTGCCTGTGTTTATACCAGAGAAAAGAGCAGGACCCTGGTACTTGATGCTGACTTTTACCCTCTTTTGCTCTACTCTTAAATGTATATTTTTTGTATCCTTCCTTTTAAGGAACCCATTTTTTTTCCTGTAACTAATTTTTGAAGGCATGGCTTTATCAGTAAGCCGAATTTTTGCGTTCTTTAGTACTTGCAGGTCACCTCATATTTCAATATTTCAATATTTCAATATATTTTGGCATTTCTCTTTCTAATACTAATTTTGTTCTCTATTTTGATACCTGTTGATGACTTGTTGACTGACTTTCAGAAGTGGTGAAGTCTCTCTCCTAGAAGAGCATGCTCTCTGAATATAGTCTATCTTCGTAACTATTTGGTAAAAAAACCAAAATGTGATACAATTTTGTTTTAACTAAACAGCCAATTTGCATACATTTACATGATTTTAAAAGTCATGGAAATAAAAGGATGTGCCACCATCTAGTTTTACGTGCATCAACAAGTGTAAATAAAAGAGATTGGTTTGGTCTTCAGATTTTAAGAGATTCCCTTGACCTTTTTTGTGGGAAACCAAAAATGTCATGAAGGTAATGCTGTTGAAGCACAAGTGCTTTTAATATTCTGATGCAGAAAATGATCCCCATGTAGTCCTAACAGAAGTATGTCACTGGCTCAACCACGAAGGCTGAAATTAGGATTTAAGTGGTCTTTTGTTGGTTCACTGCAGGGTGTGAATTTTACCTGCTGTGAACAAATTTTGTGATATTATAGTGCCTCAATAATCTCTGTGGCACTATTAAATAATAGCCTTCAAACTTCCTTTTGCATTTTAAAAAAATCCCCAAAACTGTCATGTATTCAGCACAGAAAAGTATGCATATGACATTTCTTTTATTTAATATGAGAATGTCATTATTGCCATCCTGCCCTTGCTCAGAGCGAACAGACAGTTTTTCCTTGGCAGCCTTACTGGATCTCACTTGGTGACTAAGGCTACAGGAGTGTTCCATCTGCAAGGGTAATAAAATACTTTCAGTGCTAGTTAAAACATGTTTCTCACTCTTACCTGGCTTCTGTGTGACCTTCAATCCTGTAATATGCAGATACTTCACAATCTTCAGATTATCCTTGTGAGAGTGTGAGGAAGTGGCATTGCCTCCATTTTATGACTATAATTTGAAGCATGGAGGCAACAAGTGATTTTTTTTTTTCAAGGCAGTGTAGGGAGTCAGTGTCTCAGCAGGGAACTGGACATGAAAATGTAGGTTCTGTGCATTTGTGTCTTTCCCTTTAATGCATTTGCTTTTATCTGCCATATCTGTTTTTTTCACATATTTATGATGTGTGCATTTCTGCTTGGTAATTAATAGTTTATATTTTGACTGTTACAGAGGGTGAAGGAAATGTTAACCTCACTGTGATTCAGAATATTTTCTAGATTTTAAATTGTATGTTTACATATTAAAATTTCCCTATTTCCTCATCAGGTGATACATCTGGTACTTGTGATTTGTGAAGCAGGAACTAGTGGTGGCATTTTTCCACAGTGGTTTGCTGGTTTTACTGCATGGAGGTGTGCTCATGGGGATTTGTGATAGCTATTATTAACCAATGTGTAGGTGATCCTAAATGCCCATGTGCAAGTCAGGGGTAAGATTCATGCAAGAAGATAACAAGGATTTCTTTAATCAAGTAACATTCATTTTGGGAGAATGTACAGAGTAATAACCTTTTTCTTGAGTCAGTTTGGGGAGAAGAGACTGCCCTATGCCTTGGAAAGTGCACCATGAAACTCTCAGTCTTTGGACATGGAAGAGAGGGAAAGGAAATGCTGAACTGGTTTCACTGTTTTCTCTCAAATGACCTGCCTTCATTTTTGTCTTGGAGAGTTGCCTGAATTCTGGGCGTGTACTCTGCAGAGGTCAAAGATCCCCATAGTTGCTTTCAGTGCCTGGGCCTGGTAGGGCCAGAAACCTGTCTGACCCACTCCATTTTGTCTAGGGGAAGATAAAATAATAGGTCAAACAAGTACACATAGTTCTATGACTTATTTCCTAGCTCCCATCTCACTGGTTCATCTAGGGATTTACTTAGCAAGAAGTGGTGTCTTTGTTTACCTTTATATTTGACAGCCTAAAGCAGGCTGGTATGCCTTTTAAATTTAGGTAAATTGTGTGTTTCCAGCATCCCATGATTATAACTCATGACTGCTTGAAAGAGGACTGCTTCTTTCCTGTTTTAGAGCCTGCTGCTTCATGGTTTTGTTCAATCCCCAGCCCCCAGTTCCTGTTCTGGGAGCCGATGAGGAGCTGCTTCCTGTTCAGCCTTGGCATGCCATCAGGCATTGACAGACCTGTGGTGTCCCCTGCCATTGTCTTTTTGCTGAGCTGAAGTCTTAGGTGTATGCACAATCCATTACGTATTGTTGCCAAGTGTGTTTTTGTAAACTAGCTCTGTCTTCCTGCATGCCCTGGGCAATAGGAAATCTCCTGCAAGTGGTGTTGAGCCTTGCAGACAGACCCCCACTGGGTTTTGGTCCTGCTGTCTCCAATCCTTATAATTATATCCTGGCCAAAGTTAAGAGGATCTAATAGGATTATTCATTTAGATCAATTCAAGTTCATGCAAGTTCAAGGGGTTTTTATTGCTAGAAACATCCTCTGTTTTTTCCTCTCAGATCTCACAAATAGTAATCTGTGGATAAGTTACTTCCGTGCCCCCCCAGCCCAGTTGATTGGCATTGTATAACTCTTAGACTTCTTTAAATGTTTTTATTTTATTGTAAGGGAAGTTTTTTCAACTTTCATCTGTTTCTGGGTCTTAGGGCAGCCACTTGGTCTTTGTTATGATCTGTCAACGTTGCTAAGGCCTGTTTTATACCAGGGGGTGGGGTAGATTATAAAACCACAGAAAAATAACTGAAACTGGCGAGCGCTGATACGTGTTTTTGAATGCAACTGGTGTATCCGCAGTAGCTACGCACAAGGTATTCCTGTAGCTAAAATGCTAGTTTCAGACCTCACTAGAGATCTCCACCTGCTACCAGTTCCTTGTGAGACCTTGCATAAAGTTATGCTTTCTCTACACTTTGAAATTTAGAAGCAAATCCCAGGATTGACTCTAGCTGTATCCAAAGTCTGGCTAGATGAGGTTTATGTTTCTTTTCATCTTCTCTTGAATCCTGACTTGAAGGATTCTTACATATATGGGACAGAAGGACACCAAAGTATTTTCCAAAAGATTGTCTGATGCAGACTATAGGATGAGCACGGTTGAAGCGAGCAGTGTTCTCTGGCAGGAAATACGGGTCAGAGCACTGTGAAAATACCAGCTTGGGGCTTGAACATCTGTATAATAGTAAGGAACTCCTGTGTAGGCTTAGTAGTCTGATTTAATTTAGGTGTTGGTTTGCTCCAAGACTTGACCTGATTGAGCAGAGCCAGCTTTGGTGGTTTTGCACCTAAAATATATCCAGAATAGCAGTCACCTGTAGAATTTTTTTGAAAGGAAACTGTTCACAAGTTTATTTGTATGTATTGTGAAGTGCATTTTTGAGCATATGCTTTTATTTTTTGTGTCTTTAACTGCTAATCATGCCAGGGCAACCAGAATCTTCCCACAGGGAGTGAGGATTAACAGAGCAAAGAAGAAATTTCGAAGTGCTCAGGTATTGTGATGATGATCATGGGCAATCCAAGTGCCTTAGATGAATGTTCCAGGTAGTTCTAGTATGAGCGGCTTGCTCAGACAATACATGCTTTGTGCTTTTCACATGTAGCTCAAAGTCACTGTGGTTTTATTGAATTAAAAGCAATCTAAGCTTTAAACAAATTGTTTCATGCCTATGAATTCCATGTAGTTAGGTACTTGCATTTTTTGGAAGAGATGGCATGCAAGCAGCTTTTTGCTGTTAAAAACTGAGATGTGTTTAGTGACAGCAAAGCAGTATGTGTCAGAGTATGCCTGAGCACCTTGGAAGACAAAGTTCTTTCCCTCTTAAGCTTTGCAGGTGGTAGCAATAACCCAGCAAAGCATTAGTACAACTTCTGTAAGAGTTGGTTCTCAATTGCTTTTCAGACGTCTGTTCCTAAAATAAATTCAAAATTTCAGAGATACAAAGCAAATAAAATTACATAGAGGTGCAAGGGACATACATCTGTGTTAGGAGGAGATTGAAAAATTACAGCACATACAGAATTTGTACTGGTTTTAGGAATTCATGAGTGCAATATTGGGAAAAACAGTGTTAGCAGCATTTAGTCAGTGACAATCAAACCTTTCTTTGGTGAAGAATGGTGGAGGCACTTGGGTTAAACATTTAATTAGGTCTAATTAGTGAGTAATTTTTTAACCTGCAGACAGGATTATTTAAACTCTGCTTACAGTCATGTGCAGATATATGTACCTCTTTGTGGGCTTAAGGTTATTGTTTAGGACAGAAGAATTAGATCATGCATTGAATGGATGTGTGCTCTTAAATTCAGATTACTTTAAGAGGCATCATCTTTTATTCCTCATTTTCTGTCCTCATTCCTCCTGTGCAAATTCAAGATTTCCTACATCTGTGTTCCTCATAAGGCAATATGCTGTCACCCACATCTGACTCTCTCCCTAAGCTTACGGGTAAAGTAATGCCATTTTTATATTTTATGAGCAGTAAATCACCTGTGAACTGCCATGGTTGTCCATTAAACTGTAGATTTGATTTCTGAAATGGTTTATTTTTCTGTGAGATCCAGTGTTGATTAAAAATTACTCCTCTCCTCAACTGCAACAGTACTTACATATTAAAGTAGTAACTGTCTGTTGAAGGATAAATAAAATACACAGGGATCACTCAGAGGTAATGCTGGTGTGTGAGAGGAAAATTGACAAATGGAAATTTATTTTTTCTCCCTAGGGAAAAGTCTGTGGAGTGCAATAATCCTCTGCCATGCCTGAAAACCCTTTTGAACTTCCTGTACCATAGTTCTTAAATGTAGCTGTAGATCTTGTAAGAGACTGCAAAAGTCAAAATAAAAAGCCAAGCAGAGTCCAGTACCCACATGCAGTGATGTGGTGGCCATTTTACTGCACTGAAGTGCTCTTTACCATTCTTACATGCTGTACAGCTGAGAGCAGAATGAAACACTTGAGTTTCAGGGTTTAACAGCTTTGGTCTTCTGTGAAGTGTGGTTGTATAGTCCAAGCACAATACAGGAAGCTCATATTTTTCTAACAATTTGCTGGTAAAACTTCCAACTTGGATCGCTGTTTGTGATAGGGATGGTTAAGTCCAAGTGTGGCAGTTTATGTAGATCAGATTGCAGGACTGTTCTTACTCCATCTTTAGATACATTTTTGTTGGCTAAGCTGGTTTTAATAAAGAAAAACATATTCCTCACATGTGCCATATAAAACAAATAATCACTGTTTTGTTTTTTAAATTACAGCAAGTCAGGAGAATACTTCCAGGAGTAAATCAGTAGTAATTAATACTTTTTCTGTGAGAGCTTTTAGTTGCTATGTGTTTAAGAGTTTTTGAAATTAGAAATGAGGTTTTTTCCTACTGCAGAAATTATAGAATGAATTTTAAAATTCACTGAGTCCTTCATACATATGTATGTTTTGTCATTCTGTATAAGGATTTGCTCTGCAAAATCTGAGCTATTCTTAGGCTGGATGGAGAAGTTTTGCTTAGAGATCACTTACAGTTTTTGCAGGCTCAAAGTGGCAGACAAAGATTACTGCTTTTATTCAGCCTGTAAGACAATGGATTACTTCTAGTGAGAATTAGGACTGAGACAGATCAGGCCTAGGAAATGCTAGACACAGTCTGGGACAGAGAATGGCCAGGGACATTGGAAGGAAACATCTTCTGTGATATCTTGAATCTCAATGACTTACACCCTTCTACAATTCCTTCAGCTACTGCAGGCAGAACAATTAAATATGACTTTGGGGTTGTACTTACTTGTAATAACTACTGTCTCATGTGTTTTCCTTAGATGTGTTTTCATGCAGAAAAGAAGTCTAAGCAGTTCAGCGGTTTGTAATTTGCAAGCTAAAGTGATCCTTTCATTTTAGGTTTTGTTTCCATAAATAAAATCCTCTAGTTCTCTAGAAATGTTTTTAAGAGGGAAGATAGATACAGTGCATTCAAGTTATACATTAGTAATTTTCTTCTGATAAGACACAGGTGAAATCTTGGGAAAATACTACTGAGCATTAGATACTGGGCTTGTCATTTATTTTCACTACCATTTCCTGCCTTGAGCAACAGACAGTTAGAAAAACAAAGTATGTTACTACTTTTAAATGCTTGAGGAGATGTCAGCCCTTTAGAAGAGGGGCTGGTGAGTTTCTTTTCAATTTACAACCTTCTTTGTATGCACCAATATTGATGTGAGTTTGGTTTGAGTCGGGTTGCTGTTTTTTTCTATGTCTCTGCACCATTCTGAAGCCTGTGTTAAGTCTTTTTTGTCTTAGGTCTGCTTTGGCTATTTTCTTAATGTGTGATTTCTTGTGACTGTGACCTGAGGATCTCAAAATCATCAGCCAGTGCTATGGAAACCCAGTGTTGCGCTGTTGAATACCATATTCTGCCAAGATGTTTGTGGATTTCTTTCTCTACATTTTGTATGAAAAGAGGCCCCAGTCAGTGTGACCCCTGGGCCATGTGAATCCTTGGCTCTACCCTTCAAATTTATCATCCTCTCATCGGTCTCAGCTGCCTTCCCAGCATGAGGAAACATCTACTTCCATGTTCAAGCACATGCATGAGGTCTTTTGCCAGGTGTTGACTTTGGCTGTCTTGTTTTGTGGGGCCTTGTTAAAAGGCTTCTTGAATTAGAAGAAGGAAAGGAAAGGATGTACATAATTCTCTAGAAGAGACAAGGGAAGGGCTTTACTTTGTCAGTTTATTCCTGTTAAATTGTTTGTTGGTGTATGCTGGGAAGTGCCTTTTCCCCAATGTACTCTGCCATCAGTATGTCAGTTTGCATTGCTGTTGTGCCTGTGAGATTCTTCATGATGACAGTGGACTGGTTGGTTGGTGATTCACGCTGCTAAATTGTCAGGGCATCAGACTCTCAGGTCTCTCCTGAGAGGAGATTGTGCCATTCTTGAACTTTTATCTGTGAGCAGTGGTTCCCAGCTCACTGAAACCAAATGTGTCAAGCTCACTGAAACCAAATGTGTCAAGCCAAAGCATGGGTAGCCTGCTGGATGCTAGGATTAGTTTAGTATCTTAGTGCCCTCCCTAAGGTGTATTTTGTTGAGGTAGAGGAAGGCCTCATTCTTTCCCCATTTTCCTTTGTCCTGTCAGTTTAAATAATTGTTAACCTTTTTAGTAGATATCGGCACTGCAAAAGCGGTGTTATGAGGAAACAAAGTCTTTGGAAGCTAAGGGAGAGCAAAATCTTGGTGATAGGGACAAGAACTGTAGGCTGTGTTCCCCATTTATTGTTTTCAACATACTTGTTACTTTTTTTTTTTTTGTAATCCCAAGATAAATTACTTAATTTATGGTGAAAAATAGGCTACTAAATTACTGAGTAAAGTACCTTAATTCATGTTCCTAACACTTGATTAGTAAAGGTCCATATAGACATATTTTTATCTGAAGTATCAACTTTATTTTTGAAGCATTGTCAAGAATAGCAAAAAAATACCAGTTACTGCAAAGCCTCCAATTGCGAGTCATGTTGAATATCTGCTCTCTTTTAGAATTGAAAAAAACTTAATTTAGGTTGTCACTTCTACCTTTGCATTTTTATCCTCCCTTAGCAAAGAACATAGGCTAACTTTACTAGTTCTTCAGCTCTACAGAATGTATCAAACTATGCAGAGCAACTTTTGAGGTGGGATACAAATGTGTCGGTTTGCGTGGCCTTCAGCAGCAGTCAGTTCTCTGACTTGGAGACTGTATCCAATGACTGAACAGCCCTGCATTCTAGGATTCAGCTAGGTTAACTGCCGTGTCTTTCTGAACCCTCAGAGGGGCCAGCCAAGCCTTTCATTGTGGTTTCTCAGTGCAGCAAAAAAAAAAACAAACCTCTAGCTGTCTCATTAGTAAACCTTCTAAATTATTCATAGTTTGCATCTTCATAGGAAGTGAGTTGTAGAAATCTAATGTAGCTTTTACTGGTATTTTTGCTTTCTTGTACAAATGTGTGTATGCATGCACCTACAGAAACACATTCCATAGAGCCCTTATTAGGTTATCTGCAGAAGTAGGTTGCTGATATTGGTCTTTCCAGTGCATGAACAGTAATGTAAACAAGAAAATAGATTTCCCTATTAATAGTGTCAAATATCATTGTGCCAAGCTGACGTTGACATGGGCCAAACAACCACAAAGTGGATGCATGCTTTTTCTGAAGGAAGTAAGGCTGTCTGGCATAGAGATACTTTATGCCCTTTAAAAATGATACTAAACATATTCTAGTTAGAAATCCATAACACCTGCAGTAATGCTTGGCTTCAGAAACTGGGTTGGGAGTGGGTGGATGGCTGTGGTCTGATACTGAGGCTATGCTTTCAACTTATTTGTGGTACGCTGGATTTTGAAGCTCAGCCAACAATGAAAGTTCTGTGAATTATTTCAGAAAGATAAACAAGCAGGTCTACTGAATTAACTAAAGAACTGAATAGTATACAAATAGTAATTGCCTTATTGTTAATTTTGGGTGGGTAACTAAATTCCTAACTCTGCCTAGGATGTTTGTAGGTATCACTGAGCTATAGACTTTCACACAGATGGCCAATCTGCAGGTGTGAAGTTTGATCTGATTCAGATACCTAAAAAGTGCCTTAAATCTGAAGCTGTGAAGCTGTTCACCCATCTCACTCTAAGATGGGCAAGCAGAATATTTTAGATAAGGTATTTTCTGGAAATGTTTGTTTCTCCTTATGGTGAAAATAGGCAAGAATTGCTGGGTCAGACTAGGTGTCATAATTCATTTTTTAAGGCAAGTCAAGTGCAGCCCATATTTGGGTTCTGACAGTTGGCTGTTTAGTCAAGAAAAGTTGATAGGGCTTTTGGCTGATCTGATTGCCTTCTAGAATGATCGACAGTGAAACAGGGACTGGTCCTCACAACCAGCAGCAATTAAATTGCTGGGTTTGGCATTGAACTGAGCTGACTGACAGCTCTCTGTGCTTCCATTACCAGTGTGTGGGCACAAAGCACTGCAGTGTATTCAGCACTGCCTGCTGCCTCTGTGGTGGAGTGGGGTAAAATAGTATATACCTGCTCTGATCTACATCTGGGTGAAACAGATGTCTCAGTAACTTCTACTAACTTCTTGTAATGTGATTAAGCTCTTAGGAGATGACGCTAATACTGGAAAACAGATACAAATTAGTAACACAACAGGCTAGTTGCTCTATTTTTTTTCTACCTTTAATGATTTATTTTGTTGCTTTATTTGACTTCCTTTTGTGGCAATGTTTCTTAGTTCTGAGATTTTGGCCACCTGTATATATAAATGTGTTTTTGAGAACCAAGTTTTCATCTGATTGCAATTATGATCAAAATTGCATATAATTACCACTTTTTGAAAAGCAAAACTTAAGAAGCATTCATAATAGCCATTGCTTGCAGTGCTGTGTTTATAGATAGACTGTGAGTTCTTTGAGTTCATTTTGATGTATTTCAAAGTCTCCTGAATATAGATTACCATCAAAGACATATTCTAGGTTTTATGCTTTTATATTTCCAGATAAGTCTTGAGTTTAATGTCAGTTATGTTTAGATACAGGATGGAAGAAGATTTTTCTTAATCTAAGCAAAATTAAACTGTGAAAATTGAGAGAAGATGCAGTGCTTTGAGAATTTTCAGGACTGTGTCTGTGTATGATATTCTAAAATATGGGAAACTTTGCCATACATGATTGCTTGGTATTTGAGCTTTGGGTTATCAAACCAAAACTGATCTCCCATTTCTGATATGTGAATAGTGTTGGAGTCCAATACTCTATGATCAGCATCTTTTAGATATTCCACATATGGAGAGTATGATGTTTAATATCTAATTTCCCCACCTGAAGATAGCTGCGATTATGTGGGGTTTCTGATTTAGTAAAGTAACACAAATTATACTGAGAATGTCATACAAATGTAAATGACACATAATAAAGTAAAGCAGTTGCAATCACACAATTCAATCACAATACCAATGTGATTCCCATTACCAGTCTTGACAATATTCTCTCTGGGCACCCCAGTTTTTGGAAGGAAATATGTGGCTTGAATCACAATTATGTCTCAAAGATTTTTGCTCTCTGAAGAAAACTGGTTTGAATGTTTTCCATTATCTTACAAAAAGCAACTAAAGTCCTTCTGCAAAATTAGTGATACAAGAAGCTGACCCAGGATAGTCCTCATGGGATTTCTGTTAACTTCTCCTCCTAACCTGACCTTACTCAGGTGCCACCCAGCTCTCAGTGCTGGTGTCCTAATACTCTTGGGTGGAGTATGCTGTCATGGGTGAGTAATTTGAGTAATGTCTTGTGTGTTTGTGAATTTAAGAGACAGCCTTCTCGTACCAAAGCTCATACCAAATTTCTGGGAGAAATTTGCCTTGGGTGTATAGTCTCATCTCTGGAAGTGGCCTGTAGTGTTGGTAGGTGAGAAAAGAAAAACAAAAAAACAAAACAAAAAAACCACACAAAACCCAAAACCAGTGTAGACAGAAGGGAGTGCTACACTTCTCTTTCATGTCCTGTCAAACTCACAGCAATTTTCAAGCTTAGAAGGTTATATCATTCATGTGTTTAATAGCCCTGGATAAACTCTTCTTCCATTAATTAATCTAAGAGCTTTCAGGTTTCCATGTAGAGGTGAAGAAGTGCTATTCTGAGGTAAGGCTGAGAGTGCTGGTATGGGAGCTGCCGAGCAGTGGTTAGGATAGCAAGTGTCTGCTCAGTCTGTAATAATTGTTTTTCTGACTCACCTAGCATAACCGTTGATTGTGTAGGCACCCCTTTATTTCTTTTTTCCCCCAACATGTAACTTGGATGTGAATCAGTATCTATTGCCATGGGATTATCTTCGCTTGATCTGAGAGGAGTTGTACCCACCACTGCCTAGAAAATAACTGCAGGTTGAAGCAGTCCAAGCATTGGTTGCTTCTATTCCCCACTCCAGGAATTTATTTACCAAAACTGATGTGGTCTGTCAAAATGTTCACCTGCTCTGAGGAGGAAGAAGCAGCCTCAGGGAATATGGGACTGCTTTTTGGGATGCAGAGTGACACAGACTCCATTTTTTGTCCAAGTGAATACTGCTAACAGCATAATCAGTGTTAGCTGGTATGTTTGGAATACTCGATATGGTGAAAAATGTTGTATGTTTTCACTGCTGGCCCTTTGTGCCAGAAAGATCAGAATTCAGATATCTGGCAGCTGATTCACTTTCCCTCAGGTAAAAAAAAACATGCATTATCTTGGTGAATTCCTTGCACATGCTTTGAAGAAATAATTAGGGAGTTCTGAATTGAAACTTGCTTTAATGCTTAAAGCAGCTGTTCTGTTAAAATCAAGGCCTTCACCAATTGCAGGTGTGTAGGAGGTGCTGGCTATTAATACATCCCTCCTCCCATTACTGTATTTAGTTCATGAAATAATGAACTGCTAGCATCTGGGGGGCATTGCTTTCTGGAGAATGCACAGATTGTATTTATTTTTATCCTTATCCCCTTAGTTTATCAGTTTTCAAGTGCTGCAGTGCTGTATCCTGGAGGCACTAGTGATATCCAGTGCTTTTGCTGCTTCTCAGAGCTTTGAGGTAGCAAGAAGAATGGAAGAGGCACATCTTCTGATTTTATTGTTGATACTGAAATTGCATGAGTAGGGTCAACATTATAAAAACTTCCAGTGGAATGATACATTAAAAAAACCAGAAGCACGATGGGCTTGAAGAGAGGAGTGGTTCTCTATATGAGAAGCTGATCTTCCTGCCTTCATTACAGAACTGTTATTGTGTTTTCTTGTGACTTAACAAGCTTTGTTTCTGGGAATGAAGCCTCTCTGGTACTTTTTTTAACATGTTTTCTTCCCAATACCTGTATTTATTGGTTTATTATAGAGCTGGTTACTATAAAGAAACTCCATGAATGTTTTCTTGCAAATGTACTGTGAACAGTGCCTACTGTAGTTGTCCCCCAAACATTAATGAAGGATTGAACTAAATTGCTGCAGTACCTTTACAGTCATGCTTTTGCAGAGTTTCAGCTACACCATTTTTCCTATAACAAAATCATTGTTATGGCAATTGCTAAGACAGTTGTATTTTTCAGGATGATCAGGATATCTAATGTCTCCAAATTCGAGAACCCTGTTTTAGCATTTACACAGTCCATTGAAAGTGGTGTCTTGTGTGAGGAAAAGACTTGGTTAGCTTTGGAAGAGTTCTGTCTTTCTTCCACTTTTTTCTCAGTTCACCTGACCCTGATCTCTGCCTGATGCTGTTTATCCCCTTCTTTTTCTAAGAGGTTTTCCTATTGGCAAGGTATGCAAGCTTGGAGTTGACATTTTACCTTCAAATGAATGCTAATTGGCTATGAATTGATCTATAGCAATGCACCATCTCTATTATTGCAGCCTATTCCAGTTAAGAGTATAGCACCTAAGAGAGCTCTCAACAGTGAGAAAAGCTCCTGCTAATACCTTATTCTTAAAGAATTACATCTAATTCCTCCTCTTTAGTTGCTGGAAGAAATCTTGTTACTGAAGGACAACATTTTTTGTGTGTCAACCTGAGTGTGTGATTTAATTTTCGTAACTTGTATTTGTACCTGCCAATTATTAGGAATTTTTTACTCTTTTTTTTTTCTTTTCTTTCACTGTCTGTGCCATGACTCATGCATTTTTTATATGATTCCTGATGACACACCAGAGAAGTCCATTGTCTCAGTGCTCAGTTTACAGTTCTGTTGACACTGTGAACTGCATTTGAAAGTGCTTCAGTAGTGTTACTCATCTGAGCCACTTCTGTAGAAATTCCTGGTTAGTGACCTAAGAAATACCTGCTGCCCTGAAATGAGTGCAGTGAGGTGCATCTCTAATGCAGTGTGTAGTTGTACATTTATTGGTGGCAGTAGGAACTAGGGTTTTTCTGACTGTTTTTCAAGAAATATCTTCCTGTGCATCGCAGTTTAGCTGTTAGGTGTTGTGATGTATGGTGCAGACTTCAGTGAGTCCATCTTCTCATTTTTTCTCGGTTTATCATGTTCTTAAGTGCCATCTGCATGTCTACCAAGTCCATCTACATATATTTTAAATAATTCCGGTGACAGTGACTCTACCACTTCCCTGGGCAGCCTATTCCAGTGTTTCACAATGCTTTCAGTGAAGAAAATTTTCCTACTACCCAATTTAAACCTCTCCTGATATAACATGAGGCCATCTCGTCTTGTCTTGCTGCTCATTACTTGAAAGAGACCATCTCCCCCTGGCTCTGGCCTCCTTTCAGATGGCTACAAAGAGCAATAAGGTCTTCCCCTTCCTTCTCCAGGATAACTCTTCACAAGCTGCATACCTGGTTCATTTTTGGAGAATCTTGCATGAGCACAGGTTTTTATTTATTATTTAATGTGTGGTAAGTTTCATTCTCTTCAGGTATTAGTTTCTAATTGCCGCAGAATTAAATCGATTCCTTGATTCCTTCTGTTTCATCTTCTTGTTTTCTCTCTCCCACTAAGCATGCTAATAAGGGACAAATATTTTTATTGAAATATATACACTTTTTACTGTGACCAGTACTGTTCTGTGATTAAAAAATAAACATTTTTAAAATATTTAAGTGCCTTGAGAGCTTCTGGAAGGCTCTTTAGGGAAAGACAGGGCATGTGGTTCAGCAATATTCGTATTTCATGTAAACATTAAAACCCCATGTTGATTGTATTTACCCTGCAGATTCTTATGTTACTGTTTTGTCCCTGCATGTTGCTGTTGAGGCTATAAAATCAGGGAAGGGATTTTAATGTGGCAAGAGCCTGGCTCTGGCTTTATTGTTCCTGATGAGCAGCAGCTTTGGGTTAAAGGTTTCATAAACATGGCAGCTGTGCTGGTGCCTCTGTGGCAAGTCTGCAAGATAAACCTTGTTGCTGGTGCTGCACTTCCTGGTGATTTGTGCTGTGGTTGAATTTACAGACCTCCAGCTTATTAGTCACTTCTTAAAAGCATCCCAATGTTTTAGGCACAAAAGGCTCAGTGTCCCAATGCAAAGTGGGAAGCCTGATGAGGATTTGTTGAGAACCTGTGTCTGCATTGCATCTGCTCTGTCTTCTTGTCCCCTTACATTACTCTGTTCCTCTCTACTGGTAATGATTTATAAGTTTTCCACCTACAGATTTTGTTAGCTCATGATCTAGCTGTCTGTTGCTTTTCAGAGAGCAGAGACAGCTGCTGGCTGCATGCTGACATGTTTCCTCTGGCAAAAGTGCAAGGGCAGCTTTTCTGCTATGCTGCTCAAGTTCAGTAATTTGCATTTAATGTAACTTCTTGGCTTGCTGCTGAAAGGGGTGGAAAACTCTCTTTATCCCAAGCCTGGAACTGTAACTGTGAGAGAATGAAAACACCCAATAACATTGCTGGATAAAAAAGACCCAGTATGACTTTTTAGTGTCCTGGATATTCTTTGGTGGGAAAGAAAAGATTGGCTTTGATATGTGGGTTGGGATGTTTCCTTCATAGCAGCTGTACCCATCTATGCTTCTATTTTATTTGCCTTTGTGATGAGTGCCCCTGTCTTACATGATATCTCAGCAAGGGAAGAAGATGGAAATAACTCCTGCCAAGCATCTGTTCCTGTGAAAGCTGGTGGTGCTGTGTTGGTGGTGTTCTGGCAGCTCTCTTCATCGCCCTGTCAGTCAAATGCCATCGGCGCCAGTCCCCACAGCAGCAGCAGCATCCTGTGGAGCTGTGCTGCTTGACCCCCCTCCCCAACCCCCCCCCAATCCAGTGAGCTGCCCAGAGGGTCACTGCCTGCCCTGGGGGCTGTATTTTGTGCCCTGCACACAAAGAGCCATAAAATCCTGGTAGTTTTTATTAAAATGTTCTTTTTCTTATGTTGTCTGGAATTGATTCCCTTCTCTGTAACTAGGGCAGTGAAGTTTTGCTGCTGTGAAGCAACTGTTCCCAGATTCATCTGAGCATGTTAATGTTTGAAGAATCTCAGATGATTCTGGTATTTTGGTCCAAAGAAGTGCAAAATGATGCTTAGAAAAATAGTGTTGCTTTGAATAGATGTTTTCAATATTTTTTTTTTCAATTTGAGCAAAAATCTTTCCAAGAACAAATGGTGGAAACTTCATCCGTACCAAGGTTTTAAATAATTTTGGAGTTAATCATCATAAGAATTTCCCTGTGGTGTGGATAAAAGACTGCATTTTTCTATCTTAAGCAAATTCATACTTGCTGAAGTGGTGAAAAAACTTTTACTTCATCTGTTGCAGGTTTTTAAAATTAATTTTATTAATTAATGCTGGATTTATTAATTAAAACTGTTACAATTTTTATTAATTGTGTGAGAAGGATCGCTGGATTAGAGTAACTGCTATATAATATATGTCTGCATATCTACAGCTGTATATGTCCCTCAGTTTTATTTTAACTGTCTAGGGTCATTAGCATAAAAATGAGGAGCAACTGTATAGAAAGCTTATCTCCTGGACTTCAAGGAGTCTCAGGAGACTTGCCAACTCACCAATTTATGAATTTTTAAAGTACGAATCTTTTTTATACAAGCTTGTTAATAAGAGTGGGAGTGGAATTTGGTAAACTTTAAAGTCATACTTTTTTTCTTTCTGATGAATTTTGTTGCTGCAAGTTAGTAATTAGCAAGCTTAGACATTTTGTGGTTTGTATATAAAATGAACCCATTGTGGAGCGTAGTGCCATGTCCTGTACTGCTCTGACATCTGCTTGAGTACTGAGCAGTAAATTGAGAGTAAAGCTTCTATTGCTGAGCCTCTCCCATCTTCTGCTGAAGAGTGGAGTCTGTGAAAGGAGTGAGCTGTCATTTCCATATCTCTTGCTTACTTTCCTGCTGACAATTCATGTGAATCGTGGAGGATGTTGGGCTACAAGGTACAAGTTTGGCTGGTGGTTTGGGTTTTCTTTTGGAGGCTATTCCCTTCCTACCCATACATGTCCTTAAGATCCTAGTGCCACTGAAACCATCATGACTTCTCTAGCTGCCATTTCAGAACTGGCCATTGGCTTTGAGCCACCCAGGTGCTGTACCTTTCAAAGTGGAGAATATATGTAAGAGTTCAAGGTCTTAAGGTTTTACAGCTATCTGACACCATGGAGGCAGGCTGCACTTTCTGATGCAATCGAATGTGCCGTGCAAGTTTATATGCTGCCACCTTGAATTTACAGCCTTCAGCTACCACTTTTGTGCTGTTGTTGGTTTCTTAAAAAAGAAGTTTTTGCATTGCATTCACTTTCGTAAATTTTAAACTATTACGCAGGCATCTGTTGTGGTAGCAACAGCACTTTAAAATCTCATTTTCAGGAGCTGATGTCATTCTTGATTGTTGTATAGATCACTGGGTTGGTTTTGCTCAGTCTCAAGATGCTGTTTCTTAATGAAAGATCCTGAGCCATTGCTTGAGGCAGTGCCTTATAAAGCCAGACCCTCACTCGAGCAGATTAAAGCACAGTACATTTAAAGCTAAATATAGAAGAAGGCATATCCTGTGTTCCTAGTAATTAGCTATTCAAGAGTCTCTTCTGTTGCTCTGAACCTCTAGTCATTAAATCTGCCACAAGTTGGTAGTCCTGCTTTAACTGTTTGTTTTTTAAAATCTTTTCCCCAGCTGTTTTAAAGGACATATTTTATGTTCACAGGCAACAGTTAAAATCCACAGTCAAGCTTCAGGTACATGCAAGTGTTTTTGCAGCTTAAAAATACACTGCATCCAAGGAAAGAAGTCTGGTGTTAGAAATTTAGTGTATGCATTTCTGTCTTTTATAGAAACAGTGAAGCTGTACCAGTATGCTGGGTTCAAGGCTTTTGTGTGTTCCTTAAGGAAGTGGGCACTGTGACCCCAGCCTGACAGCATGTTTGTGCTCTGGAAGAGCTGTGAAAAGTGGATTCTTACAGTTCTTACCTGCTGTGTGGCTTGCTTGACAGTTTCTTTGCAAACCTCTTGGGCTCCTCTTGCCATCTCTTGAAATGAATGTTTTTAGAATAAGGTGTAAGGTGTCCAGGCCAAACATAAGAACAAGTCAAAAATAACTAGGTGAATGTTATTGATAATTCTCTTTACAAATAACTGAAGGTCAGAAAGACAAAACAGATAAATATGTCAAATCTAGCCAGTCCCTGGCTAGAGGCTGGGCTGTTTCTTATCCTTGTAGACTGCTAGATTGTCTGCCTAATTAACTTATAAAGCACCTCCTGTTCCTCTAACACCGAGCTGTCTCATCTGGGGAAAGAGCCTTTTGAGCTCTGCTGTGAAGGCACTCCTGGATCCTACAGCACTTTGAAAGATCCCATGATATCCTGGTTTGTCATGTATAACTCTTTGCAGATGAGCAGAATGTTTTTCCAGAAGGCTGTTAAGTGTTGCAGTTGTTTTGAAATACTCCTTGGTCTGTTAGAACTGCAGCTGTAAATCTCAGTGATGAGTATGAATCTCAGTTGAATTGCTTGTTGTGTATTTGTGGTTTTGTGACTTACAGGAAGCAAACCTAGTCTTGATTCTGAACTGTACTGGCTATTTCCAGTTCATGTGCCTGCGTGCAGAATTTTTGACTGTGGATAAGTGGTAAACCTAGACTAGAAGGAAGTGATTTGCCAAGTAAAACATTTGAAATGCTGCAAAAGTCACCAGCTAGGGATGCTGCCATTAGAAGTCTGGTAAATGGAAATACATTGTATATAGCTGGAGCATTGTTAAGGGAGTTAAATGAACTTTGAGGGGCAGAGAAAATGCTACTTGGATAGTAACGTGTGATTGGTGGCTTCTTTCTCAGCCATGGAGCTTGAGTTTCTTTTCATTTGTGGTAGGAAGCATGTTGGTAAATCTGTGTACTTCTAAACTGGACCTACAGAGTCCACAATGAAGAAATACAAATAATACAGATTTCTGTAAAACTATAGTTATTAGAAGAACACACTCAAAGTCTTGCATGAGAAGGCTTAATTTTGGACAAGCAACTCATGTGTAACAGTGATCTAATGGCCTGCAGGGTGTGGAGTAGGTGGCTGTGTGCTGTGGGCAGGACAGGGTGATGACCTGTGGTGATTCCTAGTGCTGCAAAGCTTCCTTTTAACTGCTGCTGTTTGCATGCAGCTCTTGGTTTAGCTGCTCTTTGCGTAAACTGCATTTTGTGCGATGAAACTGATTATATCCAAAGCTTAAAAATAGTTTTGTTTTCTTTAGATAAAATGGCATTAATATGTTATCACTTCCCAATTTTTTTGACATTATGTGTTAAGATTTGCTGTAAAGGTCGGAAATAATACAAGCCCAGTATTTTTTCTGTTGTATGATGTGCCATGTGTCCTTAACTCTGTATTTGTGCTCAGAGTTGATGGGGTGAGGGATTTGTTTATCTTCTATTATTTTTACAACACCCACATGCTTTTCAGATCAGAAAGTTGCTAAGATACAGTGATGCTTGTAAGAAATGTTTGATTAGAATTTGATGGTTAAAGCGCTGTCTTTATGGTTAGACCACAAAATCTTGTCTTGAGGTGGACAGTGCACAACCCTGGGCATCTGTCTGCCTGGTGATTGTGCCAAAGGGTGAGACCTGTGCCATGCTAAGCCTCACCAGGATGGTTCCCAGTCCTCTGCTTTAGTGGCTTCTGTACCCCCAGTGTCCCCATGAGCTGCATGGGCAGTGATGCTGTACCCCTGCCCCAGGAGTAAGGGCAGTGACTCCATCACCTTCCTGGTCAGTTTTGAATCTTCTTGGTTTATTAGAGAGATGCCAACAGCCAGGTTTTAAGAGAAACACATCTCATTGAAGTTGTCTTTGGATTGTAGTGCTCTTCATCTTAAAGATAATGTGAATTACTCTTGGAATATGTATTAAGAACTTTCTTTACCTTTCATATGTTGGGATTTTGCTATACTGAGTTTTTATTTTGCCTTTAGATTAAACTGTTGCTGTAAATGCTAGAAAATAAATATTTTTCCCTTTTTTTTTTCTTTCTCCAGAAATTTTATGAATAAGAATCAGAAGCCGGTGCTAACAGGCCAGCGGTTCAAAACTAGAAAGAGGGGTAGGTTGCATTACGTTTTTTGCTTTATTCTTTGTTAAAATGACTAGAAACAGAGCAGATGGAATGGTTGAAAGTTCAGCTAAAGGATTTTTCTCCCCTTTTTTTCAGCCATGTCAAGAATGAAGATGTTACTTTTAATGAAGCTCTATGAATTCTATTATTTTCACTGTATATCCTAGGACTTTATTTAAAATTTGAGTTTATTAGCTATGAAGTCATGTGGAGGCTTCAGTTAAAGATTAGATGCTAAATGAATTTATGGTATATTTACATATGATAAAGACAACTTGTTAGATGTTTGGTTTGTGTGTTTCTCAAAATGTCCTTTTCAACTAAGAAAGCAAAATACGAGCTTTTATTTCAAGGTTGTGTAAAGAAAATTACCTGGGCTTTTTTGGTTTGATTTTAATTTTTACTTCTTTGACTCAAATCAATGCCATGTCTGTAAGTGAACCTTTCATGTCTAAAAAGGAATTTTCTCACCTTCCTTCTCCATGAGATGGTCAGATTATCTCACTGGCGCTGATTTCAGGTCAGAAGGAGGTCAGGAATTTCCTCTTTCACAAATACTTATTTCTCCTGTGTTAGTGCAGGTTTTTTTTTAATTGTTAAAATGAAACAATCACGTGAGTCCCAATTTACTCATTGTGATACTGATTTTCTGTAAATATGAAAAACGCTTTGTTTCATTAAGTACAGTACAGCATCAATTTTTAAAGAAAGCTGAGTGATGCTGCTTTTACTGACCACCACCACTATTCTGGCACAGCAGGTGTTATCCTAACATGCTGTCTCATACCATACTCAGAATTCATTTGTTACAGTTTAGGTGGCTGGGATGAATGCCTCACAGTCTGAGGCAGAGGTACAAAATACATGTAATTAATATTATTTTATTCCCTTCCTGCTCTCCCGCCAAAAAACCAAAACCCTAAGTATGTGAAAAGAAGGATCGCATTTTTTGTTGGTATAATAGTCAATTATTGCAGCAGCCATGGGTGGGGTTCCTATCTGTCATGAAACAGACTTTTTCCATCTTGACTTTCCTGTTTTTGATCAAAAGCTAACATGTCTTAAAAGCTTATCTAAATGTCTTGTGACAGAAAATGTAAATATGAGGGTTTTCTTAGTGGGGATGAGAGAAACAAGAGCTGGTAACCTTTCTCAGAAAATTTCAAATTCTATCACAAGTCTGAAGAGCTGAATGATGAGTGCCTAGAGATCTAGGATGATCATGAAGCTTAGGTAGGAATTGCAAAATAGTTTGGTTTCAGTCATGTTAAAAAGCAGTGCCAGCTTTCTCTCATCTTTCCTCCCTTGCACCTAGCACTTCTTCAATTTATTTCACTAGTACAGTCTCTTAAATGCAAAATGTCTTTTCTATGGTGTACATACAACGTTTGTAAGGATAAATAATTAAAAAAGAAACCAGTATTGTTTGTAATTAAGTATCATGGTGCTCCAGTAATTAGTGGGATTAACTTTCTATCAGCTTGGTCGAGAGCAGTGGGAGGTATACACTGCATTAACTCACAACCATATAGGTGTAGCCAGAGGAGTGGAATTAGCAGTCCCTAACGAAATCTGTCAGATCAGCAGTAAAAGCACTCAGACCTGCACACTGCTGGATTGATCCCATGTATTTTTCAGTCTAGTCAGTCAGTTGTGGTAAATATGTTACTTGATAAACTTGTCTTAGAAAATATTCTCTCTCTCATAGAGACTTTCACCTTAGAGACTTTTCCACTAAGTTTGGCATAATCTGTCCTAACACAGATTTGGTCTTTGACTCCTATTTAATTAGCAATAATTAAAATAAATAAAGATATTTGATTTGTAATTCTCTGCCTATCCCTTGGATTTCTGTTTACAGTGATTGGAAGTAGCCCTAGGTAACTCGCTGATTACATGGAAGAAAGAAAAGACATGGGTGGTCTGAAAGATTCATTGGGATTTTTCTTTTGAGAGAGGTTACTTAAATGGAATTGTGGATACTAAGTGGCTTTAATATAGAAATTTTAACATGCAAACACTTTTTGTACTCAAAGCATAAGATCTCTTCTTCAAAAGTGGTGTCATCCTGGTTACCTTAATATTTTAATAGCCTGCTTAGAAATTTGTAGATACTTGGTTCTTTCTAGAGGCAGAGTGTTTGAGAAGAGAAATTACTTCCAAGTATGTTTATTCCCTTAGGTTTCCATGTACTTTTGTATCACAGCAGTGCCATAGGTTGTTACGTCTTTGACATAAGACTAAAGGATGCTATTACGTTTTTTTTTTATGCTGTTTCAGTATATGAGGGAGTCCCGAAATGTCACCCATGTAGGACAGAGTGCAGTAGCTGTGGTTTGACCATGACATTATGGTTTTTGGAGACTGTACTGTGGTGTGTAACAGGCAGGCAGATAGAGGGTCTGAAACACGCACTTGTTGGGGACAGTGAGCTGCTTGTTTTTACCCATTTGTGTCCCATGATACTCCTTTTTCCCTTCTGCAGATCGCTGCAGCACTGCCATCTCAGCAAGGTGTGACACTGCAGTCAGGCATCTAATAAAACTAATTGCACATGTGAATTCTTACCACTGGTCAGCTAGCTGCAACTAATCTCATGTTGTGAACAACTTCTGAGCTGTCAGAGAGCAAAAAAAGAATAATACAATGTTTTTCAATCTAAAGTTTGAAAGTATGCTTAGTGTGTAAAATATCTTTGAGAGAGAACCATGGAGGAGGAGCTTGTAAATCTCTTTCTAGTTATATTGATTAACCAAATGAAAGAAATAAGCCTTACATGCAGCTTATATAGTGGCAGACATTCAAATCACTTTAAAAAGATTTGAAGGAAGAAAAATGATGCTGTTAAGGGAAAAACCTTCCAAGGGAAGGAGGCATCTCACAGTTCCTATCAATCTCGGCAAATAAAATAGTTTGGTCAGTTCTTGGTATAATCTCTGTACCTGTTGAATATTCCTTTTTCAATGAGGGTCAGCAGTAGTTGGTGTCTGGCCAGTACTTCTGTTTATGGAGCTATATTTATGGAGATGAGAAAATTATCTAATAAAAAGGTAACCTTTATGTTACCTTGTTTGGCCCCTCTTCTTACTTAATGTTACCTTTTTTCTTCCACAGAATTACAGCTGTGGGCCTTCTGTTGAAGTGATAAAATTAATCAAGGACAGGACTATGAACATACTTTGTGATTTTCTTAGAAGCAAAAGATAGGAAATAAGGATCTAGGAACATGCTGAAAATGAAAAGCTGTGTATAGCACTGCTGCAGTGGATATTGTGTGCATCACATCTGCAAGCTACACCTGCCTCTGCTAGCCCATGATTGGAGCTGTGCTTGTTTAGTAATTGTGCACTTGACAGCTCAACAGACTGTCATCTCTCGTTGGTGATGGCTTCTTACTCACCCTCTTGTAATACATCAGCATATTCCTCTTCAGTACATTAGCTTGGCAGGAAAATGTTTCAATAAAATTATAAATAGTTTTTCATGCAATGTATTCACCTCCTGTTCCTATGTAAATTTTTAGATTGTGATAGACAAGACAATAATGGGGTACTACAGATGAGAGGAAGACTTCTGGGGCAGGGGAAGAATCTATTTGAAATAGCTAAGAAATATTAATCATGGTATTTGTGTTTGTACTGAGCACTGTGTACCCATGATACCAAGCATATAATACCTTCTAATTTAGATGAGAACATCTTGAATTTTTAGGTAAAATACACTTGAAAAAGTAAAACAGGATTTTTTTTCATCTCTTAAAATAAAAGTCTGTCTTCTTGTTGGTTGATGTGTCATCAAGCATTTTTAAATTTTTTTTAGTCTTCAAATAATACATACTTACTTGGCAATCCAAAAGAGAATAATTACACTCAGATGCTTGGTTATGAGTGGAACTGTTTCTTGGGCACAAGTAAAATTGCCTGAAGTACACATACTGAAGTACTTATTTCAGTAAAAGACTGGTTTGTTTCTTGTTTGGTTGGCTGCTTTGTTCTTTGTTTTGGGTTGGTTTTTGTACTTCAAGTCGGAGGAGAGCTGCAACTGAGTTTTTTGGTAACAGGTCTGGTGGCTTGGATGGGATTCCAGTAGTATGCTTCTCTGTGGGCATTTCCCTGGAGCAAAGGCACCTACTTCAATTGCCCTCTCAACCTCCTGGTTTGTCCCTGATGGCCGTGCCCTGCAGATAGGAGAGGTGGTTCCTCAAAACACAGACTCCAGGTTTTCATCACAGCCGAAGTCAAGAGAACATGGCTGAGAGTCTGAAAATCTCCCAAGGTCTGGTGTGAAGTAAAAGCCTGGGAAGAAATCATTTGCAGTCCAGAGAAGGGACATTACTGAGTAGTATATTGGGTGGTGAGAGCGTAGTGGGGGAGAATCTAGGTTGCCTTATGTTTGTGTGCATCACTTCAGGGTGAGCCAGAGTTGGGAGCAGATGGTTGCTTGAACATATGTGTGGGTGTCCATGGAGTTGTCTCAGTTTTGGTCTGAGGAGGTCAGATTTGGGGGATGGGGAAGCAGTCCATGTGGAGATGGGTAGTAGACTCATTAAGTCACAAAAAGCCTCACGTAGCAAGGGATTTCTGGAAAAAAAAAAGCCAGAAATGCTACAGTTTTTCAGTGCTTAGAGCTTGAGAGACATCCCTTGAACTGCAGCTGACTGCTGCCAGGCTCCTTGAAAGGACAAATGAACTAATCCCCTGAGCTTCCCAGTGACCTGGGACACTGAGTGGAAGGGATTGCTTTATGCCTTCCAGGTACAATTGCTATGGAAGAAGGGGCTGCTTTGGAAGTGGAGGAGAATGTGCAAGTGAGATACTGAAGGTGCTAGAATGAGTGCTCCCCAGGTACATGCAGCTGAGAAGAGAGGACTTTTCTGTATGAGAAATAGAAAAGGTATCAAAAGTAGAAATTGTCTGTAAAGTAGTTATTCAATTGCCATGAAAGTACGTGGCAGGAAGGAAGAGATTAGGGAAGAGAGGCTGTTAAAAAGCAAGGTCTCTTGTTTAAGGCCTGGGATGAAAAGCTGGGAACAGAAGCTACTCATGCAGCCAGAGTAGCAGGGAACAGAAGCTACTCATGCAGCCAGAGGATGCGTAAATTCCAGAACTTCTCACAAAAAGTCTGCAAGAGTTGCAGCTGGCATGTTTCAGACTGCATTAGCACATGTTTGGACAGAAATTTAACCAATCCTCAATTATCTTAGTAAGTAAAAATCTCTGGATTGATCCTCTGGATATTTTCCAGTTTTTCAAGAACTTGTATCAGTGTTTGTGTCAGCAGGTGATAACAACCCTGGGTATGAGTGCACAGAACAGCTTGTAGTTTTGTTTCTGAAGTTCAAAGTTATTTTAACAGTAACAGTCATTTCATTTGTAACCTTTTATAAAAGCAGGGCTAGTTTTCTTAAGAAGCTTCAACTGTGTGGGCAAAAAGGCAGCAGGAGGTATGGCTAAAACCTACGTAAGTTAACTGGAGGTTGTAGTTGTTTCTGTTGTGACTAATGACATTGACACAGTGACATTGGGGGTCAGGCTGTACCGTAATTGAATTCAACAAGGGACAGCTGTGGAAAATGCAATGTAAGTGCTGTGTTCCTAGTGATGCTTAGGTCTGTGAATATAAAAGATAAATTCTTGGTTACATTGTGTTGCCTTAAATATTTATTCAAAAACTAGTTTTATTAATAACTCAATCTCTATTTTTCCTGAAGACTCTTTGAAAACATTTTAGTTATGTGACCATAATTATTAAAAGAAAAATAGCAAGAGATGAAAAGTGAAATGTTCATACAGTGAGATTATGTACTCATAGTTTGGCATTCCCTTTATTCTGCTCTCAGAGCAAGAGAAGAGTAGGAAGTTTGAAAACAATAGTTGGTTTTCCTCAATTTATTTATTCCATATGTTTGTGTGTATTGGTGTTGGGAGATGACGAGGAGAGGGGAAGCAAGGGTAAACACTGCAGAATTTCCAGAAATTATACAAGTCAAACAAACTTCTGGTGTGTTGACCAGAACAAGAAGAGTATTTTAGGTGCCATGGTCCTTTCAATCGCTGACTGATACAGGATGTTAACAAGTTGTAAAACTGACACACTCTCTCTCCTTCTCCTTCTTTCCCTCTGTTTCAGATGAAAAGGAGAAATTTGAACCCACAGTCTTCAGGGATACAATTGTCCAAGGCCTCAATGAAGCTGGGAATGACCTGGAGGCTATAGCCAAGTTTCTGGATGCAGCAGGCTCACGGCTTGATTATCGCCGCTATGCTGACACACTCTTTGATATTTTGGTAGCTGGCAGCATGTTAGGTAACCTGCAGAATATCTGACAGAGAATTCTGATGATCAACCTTGCTTGTTTCTTTTAAGATGCTGTCTTCCCCTACAGTGGAAATTATAGCTTGTATCACAATTTCACTGCTTGCATCTCATATCATAGCACTGTTTGTTGTTTGTCATACAGTAACACCTCAGTACTTTCTGGATACTGCTCTGAGAAGCCTTCAGTCTGAGCTAAACCAGCATATAATTGCAACAGCAAAGAGAATGAGAGATGCTAACTAGGGGAAACAGAAGGATTTATTTGCATAAAAAGGTGCACTCCAGGTTAAGAGCTGCTGCAAATCTTGCTTTGTAGATGTTGCAACAAAAGGTAGCTCAGAGAAGTGAAGGATAATGATGTGTGCTTTGTGGATGTTCATGGGACTTTTCTACCAGGTATCAGTGGCAGCTTCTGGCAAAAACATGCTTTTCACTTTCCTCTTTATTTTGAGTAAGTTATCTCCTTTTACTGGTCACATTGCTTTGACTCCTGCTTCCTGCTCTTTGGTATGTAAGAAGAAAAGATGTTTTTGTAAGATTTGAGGTAATGCAGGAAACAGTAGCTAGTGAAAATACCTAGGGAAAAAACTCTCAACAAAATAAGCCAGTGTTTTGAATGTTTACATGAGCTTGGTAAGCATTAGAGGGGTTAGCAGGATGTTCCAAGTACTCAGATTACTAACACAGTGCTAATACTTTTCTCTTTGGGAAGGATTTACATTATTATGGTGTTTAAAGTAAGAATTAAAATAATATGTAAGGGTTGTGCTCCAAACCATAGTTGTTTGATCACTCTCAGTGCTCTCAAGACCAGCTGAGATTCCTTAGGGTGAGCTGAATCATTCAGTCCTGTGAGGACTGTACAATCTACAGTGCAGCATCCCAGCCAGGTGTTCCTTCTGTCAGGTGCCATCACATCTTAGCAAAGTTAGGTCTGTCTCTGTTTCTCCCCCTCCCCAGTTGTTACTATGGCCTTTTGCCTCAGTGATATTAATGTAAGACTTACTAGACTTATTAAATCTTACATTCTTTAAAGTAAGAAATAATTCCTTGCCTTTTTTTTTTCTCCTGTCTTACAGCTCCTGGGGGCACACGCATAGATGACAATGACAAGACCAAGATGACCAACCACTGTGTATTTTTTGCAGATGAAGATCATGATGCCATCCGAAATTATGCTCAGGTCAGTAAAGGCAGAGCTGATTACTGTTTTCCATTTATGTGTCAAAAGGGATTATAGTGGAACATCTGCAGACTGTTTAGGCTGCACTAGGCTAGCTACAGACCAATTGAAAATCCTGTTAATCATTAATCTGCCCTAACATACACAATTTAGGTAAGAAAATAGGATGTCTAAGATAATCTGATCACAGTTGGCAATGCTTTCTTTACAAAAAGCAGTCTTGCTTATCATAGTCCACCATTGGTTGAGTCTCTTTCTAGAAACCACCCTTACTAATTTTGTTGACCTGTGTGCAGACTGAAATATTTATATGACCATATTTAAGAAACACATGCACTGTATGAGAAATTCAACTTTTATAAGCAGTGGTGTGGCCAGCAGGACTAGGGCAGGGCAGTGTACATCTCCCTGTACTCAGCACTGGTGAGGCCACACCTCAACTCCTGTGTTCAGTTTTGGGGCCCTCACTACAAGAAAGACATTGAGGTGCTGGAGAGTGTCCAGAGAAGGGCAGTAGAGCTGGGGAAGGTCTGGAGCACAGCCCTGTGAAGAGCAGCTGGGGGTGTTTAGCCTGGAGGAAAGGAGGCTCAGGGGAAACCTTATCACTCTCTACAATTCCCTGAAAGGAGGCTGTAGAGGAGATGGCCTCAAGTTGTGCCAGGTGAGGTTTAGATGGATATTAGGAAAAATTTATTCACTGAAAGAATTGTCAAATATTGTTGTAGACTGCCTAGGGAAATGGTGGAGTCGCCAGTCTTGGAGATATTTAAGAGATCTGCAGACACGGTAGCCTAGGGCCATGGTTTAGTGGCACTTGGCACTGCTAGGTTAAGAGTTGGACTCCATGGTCTTAAAGGTTTTTTCCAACCTAAACAATTCTATGAAGTACATGAATGACAAAAAATATAAAGCTCACGCCTCCAACCTTTAGTTGCATAACTAGTTAGGAGTTGAGCATATATTCCAATAGCTTTCATTTCTCCTACATATGTGATGTATCATTTCTTCCTGCAGGAATAAGGCATGCATAAATAGGCCAATGTGAAATTAATACAAAAAGCCAGTGAACCCTAAAACATTCTTGAAAAGAAACTAACTTTGCATAACTCCTTAATGGAAGGTAGTAATTATATGAGAAATTACATTAAGAATTATATGGAAAGTTCAAAGCCACCATGCACTTCTGGATACCAGTAGGATTGTATAAAAATGCAGTACCCTTGCAACTCCCATATGTCAAAACTCTATTGTTAATTAAGTATGTATTTATCTTTTTAAATTGCTGGGTATTTTTGGAGTGCTGGAGACAGCAACTAAAAGCATAAAAGCTGCTGTCCCTGCTAAGGTGTTTAGAGTGATAAGTTCCTGGAAAGGTGCATAGCTGATTTAAAGAGTGCTGGGATAAAAGTCGACATTGGTAAAAAATGTTTCCTTAATAGCAGAAAGCACCTTTAAAAATCTAAATAACTTAAATTACTTATTTTTGGAAAGGAAGTCAATATTTCTTATGTGTCAGCTTTATCATCTCTTGAAAACAGGGTGTTTGGCTTCAGGAAAATCTCTGTTATCATTAAAGGCATTGATTCTGTCTTCTTGAGTTTTAATATTTTAATGATCTTTTGAACAAAAATTGTCAGTGCCAGTCCTCCAAGGAGAAATTTGAAGTAAAAGATTTCATATTGAAAAATGGAAAGGAAGGCTTTGCTTCAGGATTTGAAGGAGTGGAATTTTCAATGGATTCTCTACACTTCAAACCAAAAGCCACAAAAATAATTCAACATTTTGTAATTATTGCCTGAAGAGATGTCCTTTTATTGGCCATGCCATTTTTTTGTGCATAATGAAAAATAGAGCTCTTACTGTATTATGAAAATATGAAGTTAGTCTAAAATAGTACTTAGATCTTTTTTAGGAAAAAAGGCATCTAGAAGATGCCTAGAAGGTAATTTCTTACTCTGTCTCACAAGTAGTATGGCTGTTTTTTTTGTGGATTTAGTTATGGGAACAATTAAAAGTGAAAAGTCTTCAAGTCAAAAGACTGAAATTAGTATTGATATTTTAGCAGATTATTTGCATATGAAGTCATGCTTCTGTCATTTACAGAGACTTTAAAAATATGCAGAATTTTGTTTGGGAATATTAACGAGAATCTTACATTTTCATCTGCTATCTTATTTTGTTAGGATTCTGTGTGTCTCTACTTCTCAGCGTGGCCACATTTGATTTTCCACTTTTTCTGAGCCAAAATACTACCAGTTAGCATGTTTGGATGTATTTTATATTATGCAAAGTGAATTGAAGCTTTCTAAACCGAATTTTCTTCCTCCCTCATCCAGTGTGGCAATAATGTCATTTGTTCCCCACATAAACCTTTTTACCTGTGACAGTGAGTCATATGCTTTGTGCCTTCGTACAGCAGTGTGAGAGATGATTTGTTTATCTAATTTCTTATCTCTTCCTTCTTCACCTTGAATGAACTCTGCACCTGTGCTGCTTCTGGTTTCATAATCTGTGGTCGCATGATGGGAAACAAATGATCAAAACTAGAGAACAAGTGGTTCCAATAATATAATTGTTTTAGAAGCTTTGGCAAATGTTCTTCCTCTTTCTCTGACAGTAGTGTGTTTTGTTGTAAACATTTATGTAGTTGAGTTGCCAAGATATTGCATCTATTGAAGATGCCCAACATCCTTACTCCATCAGCCTACAGCTGAGAGCTTCCCCAGGGCTACATTATTGGGGGAAGGGTGCAGTTACCCTGTTTCTTCTCCTCTCCCTTGCTTTTATCTGTGGATAGGGTGAAAAGCAGAGAAGGGAAAAAAAATTGAAAAATATGAAAATATTCAAACTGCAATAAATTCTTTCATTCAAGCAAGAATCACAAAATTGAGAGAAGGATGTTTCCTGCTCTCCATGTGACAGACAACACTAGAGAAATATCATTCTGAAAGCTGCTTATTTCCCTTTACTTTTTTTTTTGTAAAGAAAGATGGCTGTAATTATTACACTTAGTTATCTGTGTTTATCTTTAGGTCTTCAATAAGCTTATCAGGAGATACAAATATCTGGAGAAAGCATTTGAAGATGAAATAAAAAAGGTAATGTTGATGGCAGTCTTTACTGGAATGATAATATTTTTACTATATTTCTAATATAATTGTATATGTACAAATGTGATGCTGCTAGGTGTTTTATTTAGCTCTTCTGGAAAAGAGGATGGAATCTACAGGAGGCAGCTTTACTCTGCAAATTCAGCTCTGTGGGAATACTGCAGGAAACACTTGATGTAGCGTATTTCTGAATTAATGAATCCTTTGGTTGCTCTGACCAAACTCACTTTCTTATTCCAGACTTTTTTGTGCAAAATTTTGATACACTTTGGGGTATTCTTCTTAATGAGAAGTGGTATTACTGGCCTGCAAATAGAACATCTCTCTGGTTTTTTCAAAAAAATAAATGCAAATCTGCTATGGAGAATGTCTCTTGGTGTAAGAGTATTAAACCTCTCCTGGACTGTGGAATGAATCCTAACCACAAGGTTTTTTGTATTTGGGGCCACAGATATGTGGATATGTAAAATAAAGTCCTCACCAGTGGCAGAGTGCTCAGGATTTGCCTGTTAGACTACTGTAGACAAATAGCCTGTGGCTATTTGTGGATACTGTTTTGTTTTGTGATACTGAATTCTAAGGAGACAAGAAAAGCCAGAGTAAAAATGTTTGAAAAACAGCATACAGATTTATTTTGTCTATTTTGATCTCCTAGTAACTGATGTAAATATCTTTTTCTAATGGTCTGAATAAGTAATAAACACTGTACTGTCCTGTAACTTAACATGCTGGTAGTGGCAAAACCTGTCCCATGACTAAAGTATCATGTTTGTTAAACATAAAAATGTTTTTCCATATTATTTAAACATTAGAAAGGTTGCTGCAAGGGTCAAATGAGGGCACATTTGGAGCTTGGTACCTCACCAGCACTTCTTGTACCTGAATTAATTTGGCTTTGATTTATACATTCTTGCTCATACAGGAAATTATTTTTACACTTGTGGCCAGCATGCCTATCAACTGATGCTGATTACTCAGTACATCATTCTAAAGACCTAAATTTACCTCTATCCCCACATAAATCTAATGTTCCTGCTGTTAATTACTGTAATCACTGACATGAGAAGCGCTGACTCACAGCATTCAAGTTTCAGAGAGTGCTCAGCATATTAAGCAAATGCCATGTCAATTCAAGCTGCCTCCGCTCATTTCTGTAACTTGCTAGGCTTTGCATCCTCTTAAACTTTCAAAAGTTCACTTTGCACTCTTAGTGACAAAATGAGACTATGGCACCTCCACTGCCATTGCCCTTAAGACTTTTGAGGACTACTTGTAGATGCATTTTGCTTACCTTTTCCCTCCCCTTGCTTGTGTGAATTCACAAAATGGCTGTTTTCTCATGTATGAGGCTGCAGGATTTTTAACCACTTAATCCTTTAATCCCTGCATGGTGTAATTTGTACAGGAGTAGCTGCCCATGGAGGTCCAGAAGATAGATACATTTGTATTTCCAGAAGGTGTTTCTGCTAGACCAAAGATGGCTGCAGTCAGTCAGTGATTAGATATGTAAGAGAGTGACTCAATGACGTGTTTTTTTGCGGGTCATTGTCCCAGCAATGAAAGTGATGTTTCTGGTAGACTCATCAGGCAGATAGAGCACTTGGGGGAAAATCAGCTCTTCTCATAGAAAAAGGCATGCCAAAAAAAACCAAGGCAATACCAGCAGTTTCACGCCAAAGAAGCAGATGCTGTCAGTGGGACTTTTCTTTCAAGAGAGCTTATCTTAGATAGCAGTATTTGCACAAGTATTTGCTTTATGTTTTCTGGATCACAACTTTCTCATTAGGACATTATTTTCTACCATCTTTCCCCTCTTTGTCTGCTTCTAGCTTTCAGTTGTTTTATTTCTTACCTCTCTCTCCTCAGAATTGCCAGTTACTCATTTTTCTAATGGCATAAGCAAACCATATATCTAAAGTTTTACATCTAAGTTAGTTTGTGCAAGCAATTTCAACAGATGATGTTTAGATGCATTGCTCACTTGCTGTGTTTTGATGTAGGCACTTTAAGTTAGTATGAACATGGCCCAATGTACTGGCATAGGCCCATGACATTTTGCAATAATTTCAGTAAAATTTTAAGTTCCAAACTTGTGTTCTTCTTTCTCTACATATGTATTTCCTTGGATGAAGAATGCAGTTATTATCTGTCTATCTAATATGTTTGCATGCTTAGGTAATTTTCTATATAAACTTTTTAATATTAGAATTGGGATAAAGTACAGATAATTTTTTTTTTGTCTTAACAGTGGTAAATATTACTGAGTCATAAGAGAATGTCTGAAGTGCTGGAAGATGTTGTGACGTCCACTATTTGTGTTCCTATTTTCCTAATGAAAGAACTGTAAATTAAGCTAGGAATTAGGAAATAAGAGGAGAATAACATTCTGTGATTGAATAGGGAGTGAGCAGAGTCAGCTGAATGAAAGGCAAGAATCAGTCAGCAGATATCTGTTGCTATATTAGCTGCCTTCTCCATTGCTGACAATTCAGCTGTCTGCAGATGAGACAAACTGTCAGCAACAGACCGGTTCAGATAATGAAGACATAAAAAGACACCATGCTCCCTGTGTGGGTAAAGTTCCTTAATTTTCAGCATTTAAGATTTCTGGATCACAAGAGGTGATCAGAAGCACTTGTTTTTCTTGTATGCTTTTTAATGTTCCATGAATGTGTTTATTTGTGCGCATCTTCTGTGCCCAGAAATTGTACTTAAGACTTTTTCTTTAATGACAAAAACAACATGGAACATCACATGAGGCCTGGTCTTGTGCTTATTAGGTATCTGAATTTCTGCTTATATAATGAGAGTTCTTATAGATATCGCAGAAATACAAAATAATGAGCCAGAGCTGCCCTTTTTATGCCTGGAACCAGTTTGTATCTAACGAAAGCAGTAATGTCTGTGCTTGGCTAACAGCAGGGAAGCGTTAGCTTGGAGAATGTTCTGTGGGTGGTTGGGAACTATTCTGAAGTGTCTTGGACATTTTGTGACTTCCCTACTGAGGTTTTTAATTGCGATGCAGAAAGGAGAGTGCTTAAATTAATCAGCAATAAAAATCTGAAGTAACAATTTTGAACTGAAATTTAAGTTCAGTTTCATGGTTTTTAAAATGGATTTATGAAAGATTTGGGTTTTCCTATCACTCAGTCTCCCCCTTAAACTATGTTTCACAACTGCTGGAAAGTATAGAGTTGTATTCTTAAGCAGTAGAAAAGGATAAGTTTAGGTTTGAGCTGCTTTTGAAAAATATTAGTAAAACAAAATTAGGCAAGTAGCATCAACAATACTTTAAGTAGCAAGGGATATGTAGAAGATAAAGGTTCTGTTTAAAACAGAATTTGACATGAATGGGTGTAACTGTTCATGATCTTCACATTACTGATAAAAGAATGGAGGCTGTAGCTCAGAAGTATATTAGACCTGGTCTGTTATGTTAAAGTGGTCAGTGTGACCACTTTCTAATCAAAATCCTCATCTATTGGTTATTTAGAAGCAAAAGAAAAATTATTTAAGTGGGGTACACAAATCTGAAGCTGTTTCCTCTTTATTAACAGTCTCAGTACTTCCAGGAAACAGGTCTAATTCTGATTTTTTTTTTTCTTGTGCAGATCTCATTTTAGTACAGTATTATTGATAAAGCTTGTATAAAGAAAGTTTTAAATCCACAGGCTTCCAGTTTACACTAGGATTATACTGAAATTCTGTAAGAATGTTCTCTTTTCCATTAAATGCGACCCTGAAGTTCCTTTGCCTGCACCATTATACACACCAGTTAGTTGCTGCATTTGGAAATACAGCACATCATTTGTTTCTCAGACATATATTTAGAAATAGTAACTCCATTCTTCTGCATCCCGAATTTTCATGCATTTTGTGGTTGAGTCACAGTTTGCTGAAATAAAATTACACCTTGAGATTTGGTAGTTTCATAATTGTTCTTTTAAGCTAAAAGTGTATGTTGCAGTCATTTGGCTGAAGCCCACTGAAAAAAATTCCAAGTGATTTGTCTATGGCTGAGTCATTGAGTCCTGTGTAAGCTGTAATTTAAAGCTGATGTTATTATGTAAGTACTATCGTATGAATGAGGTTTTTGTTCAGTTCTGTTCACTGATGCAGAGCAGAACTATTCATAAAACACTGCATGAGATTTAATAACTTCTTTAGTTACCTGGATTTTTAAAACATCACTGCATTCAGAAAGTTTTACATTTGTTGATAAACTGCTTGGCTATCTCAGAGAAGATCTCTCACTGTCCATGGTAACAAACAAGGACAGGGACATGTGTCATATTCTGTCCTTTTGTATGGGTAGAATCTGATAATTAAGAAATACCCTAATGTGGAAACCTGGTGAGAATTTTCTATCAAAACAAACTGTTTTGCTGTAATTGCATTTGTTGCTCATGTAGAAAATAAAAAAGGGTGTCCTGAGAGCAGAAGGTCAGGACATCCTTTTGGAGGAGTGCCATTTGTTATTCCTTATGAAGGAAAAATTAGTGTTCTTTTTAACTGCAGAAAATTGTATCTGCAGTACTCTCTTTTTTTCCCTTCTTCTGTGGCGATGGTAAATTTGTAAGCTAGCATCTGATGGAATCAGCAGCTTTTTGCATTGAATGAAGCTGTCCTTCATTGTCTCACCTCTTTTTTCCCCATCACCCATATTGTGATCACTAACAACACATTAAGAAAATGTTATTGTTAACAGTAATGCCATTGACAAAATCTGATTCTGCATGGCTTTTTTTTCTGATATAAAGGAAAAAGGGCATAATGTACTTCATCAATATGCTCTCAAGTCAATAATTTTAACATCTGAAATTAAGATTTTAAAAATACTTAATTGCCAGTTTTAGAATTAAAAGGTGTATATGTAGTTCAGATCTTCCAAGATGATGAGATTTGTAATTTTTTCTCAAGTTATTTGTTTTCTCTTGTAATTAGTACTGGGAATGGCAAGGTCTTAAATCAGCCTGTGTTCCTGTCTGTCCTGTGTTGGCTTTATCAATAGTGTCTGAACTTGAAATATAATTATTATTTCAGTCAGTAGAAAAATCTGTTGTAATTGTGCTGTGTTCCCTTCCCTAAAAGAAAACCAGAAAATGTTCCCCATCCTTTTTATTGTTTGCATCCGCAATAGTTTTCAAAAGCTAGAAAACAAAGTGCAACTCTGTGTGGCTTAGCTGGAAGTCTGAAGATGTGAATAGGTAGGCTCCTGTCTGTGATCCTGTAATTTCTGTGTGTCTCAAGCCTGTGCCAAGTACTTTTATCTTTACACATGCATACATATATTTGGAGAAGACAGGTCTTTTATACCAGACTAAATCCATATTCCCCACAGAATCATAGAATGGCTTAGGCTGGACCTTAAAGCATCATGGAATGGCTTTGGACCTTAAAGACCATCTAGCTCCAAACCCCCTGCTATGGGCAGGGACACATTTTACTAGACCAGGTTGCTCAGAGCTCCATCCAACGTGGTTTTGAACACTGCCAGGGATGGGGCATCTACAACTTCTCTGGCAACCTATCCCAAAGCCTTGCCACCCTCACAGTAAAGATTTCTTTCTAATATCTAATGTAAACAAGCTTTGTTTCAGTTTGAAGCCATTCCCCCTTTTGCTGTCAGTATCTGCTCTTGTAAATAGTCTCTACATTTTTTTTTTGCAGGCTCCCTTTCAGGTACTATCTTGTGTTCTTAGAGAAAGTGAAATTACAAGGGATCAGTGAAATGACACTGTCATGCTTCTGGGTAGATTTTGATGTGATTGCTGTAATTTGTATTGAGACTTCTCAAGAAATAAGAAATAAAACTATTAATATTACTTTCTGCCTGTTGTCCACCTGTGCCTCAAATAAATACTTTTTCTTTTCTTGTCTGGCCCACAGCTCCTGTTGTTTCTTAAAGCCTTTACTGAGACGGAGCAGACAAAACTGGCAATGCTTTCTGGCATCCTGTTAGCCAATGGGACTCTTCCTGCTACAATTTTAACAAGCCTCTTCACTGACAATATAGTCAAAGAAGGTAATTTTCCATATCTTTTTTCTTATCTTAGCTTTTTTATACAAGATGTATTTTATTGCAATGTATTATATATGTTGCAATAAAATGTAAGTTGGACACTTGTGAATGTACAACAGATTCGGTATTTTAAAGCAGAAGCATAAGCAGACAGCAGTGTCCGTCATACTTTGTGAAATCTTGTAAGAGGCCAATCAGACAGAAAAAAGCCACAAAACAAAAACAAACCCCAAAGGATTTATGGTTTTTTGGAAGTCATACTTGTGTATGCAAAGTTGTAGAATTTATGTATTATTGTGGTACTGTAAAGGTGTGAAGTATAATATCTGTTCCTGAGATAGGTCTGGCATTTCTTCAAGTGTTGCTAATATCTTGTGAGTGAGAAGTGAAACAGATCACATGTAGGTCAAGAAGGAAAATCAATCCCTCATTTTGCCTTCATACTAGTAGTGATCAGTGACTGATAAACTTTCTCATGAATTTGTGTTTATTATATGATGAGTAAACTAGTTCTTTCAGTCTTAAGGTACAATGCCTTTTTGAGATTACTTTAAGGATTTTTGTTATATATTTATAGCCATGTACCTTGGAGTCCTGATTTTACAACTACTTTCTCAACAATTTCTTTCTCTGACAGTTCTGACTACCTGGCATGACTGCAAATGTAGTGGTAGTGTTGAACAGTTTTCATGACCTTTTTTTGGTTTTGTTAAAGAGTTATATATTAGCTAAAATGTATTCTAATTTTCATTAGAAAAAAAATTATTCTAACTTCATGTTCTCATTTGCAGCATGCAAATTACATTTGTTTCTAAATGCTGCAGAAAAAAAAAAAAGGCACAGCTGCAGCTTTGCTCTGCCATCACTCATGGCTTTTGAAATCAGAATTAAACTAGGAAAAATCTCAAACAAAAGCACTAATCCATGTTTTTAGGATGATTGTCTGCAATGCGTTTAAATTAAAGTCTTCCTAGTTATGGGAGACAAGAGGCATTGGAAAACCCAAATTTTTAAAAATCATGGAAATTGTTATATTTTAAATTTAGCATTTTAAGAATACAATTCTTATTTGCATTATGAACTTACATTTGCATTATGAACTTACAGTTCTGGGAGCCCTAAACTTTTGTCAGAGCTTACATATACTTTTAGTTCTTGGTTTATATATACTAAAAATGCATCCATGACAGCATTTGAGGAAAGATTGTTCAGTCAGTATCCTGGGGTAGATATTATATGCAAGAATAATTGAAGATGCAAAGATAGTTTAAAAATAGGGATCAAAGCAAGGTAAAACAAGTAGATCATACATGAATAAACTCGAACATTTCTTTGATTTACCAAAAAACAATGCTGCAGGCAGGTGAGGTTAAAATGCATGAGGAAACAGGTGAGCTAAGGGACTTGTTGATCAGCATGGGACTTGTAACATTGGCTAAGAAATGGCTGAAAGTGAGATAAGGGTAGATTGTGTGGACAGGAGATTTGTCAATTTTGAGTGCAAATAGCTAATTTTTAGATTACCAAATTTCAGTGTTGTCACTACTTTTGCTGTTATATATAGTTGGAAAACAAAATATTTTTTTGTGGATTGCTGACATACTTATAGTAGAGACAGAGAAAGGTGTAGGTGGTGGTGGAATCTTGCCAGGGTTAAGTGTACCCTTCTTGTCCCCTGTGCTGGCAAAGTAATGCAAATGCAAAGAGCAGCTAATGGGGTTAGTCAATAAAATAAATTACTGAAATTACTTTCTGCAAGTAAGAGGGGGAAAAGCATGAAGCAAGCAAAAAGAGAAGACCTGTTTAAAGAGTGGCAGCATATGTACAGAGTATAGGAACAGGCCAGTGAGAAATTTGGACTGTAAATGAGAATTAAGTTTGAAAATATGTGGGTAGTGAAGCCCTACAACAACCTCCCCCTGCAATGGTGTAATCCCAGGCAGCAGTCAAGCCCCACACAGCTGCTCACTCACTCCCACACCAGCAGGATCAAGGAGAGAATGGGAGGGGTAAAATCTGGAGAACTCATGGGTTGAGATAAAGACAGTTTAATGGGGAAAGGAAAAGTTGCACACACACAGAAAGCAAAACAAGGAATTGGTTCACTGCTTCCCATGGACAGGTGTTCAGTCACCTTCAGGAGAGCAAGGTGCCATCACATGTAATGGGTACTTAGGCAGACTCTTAAAATGTTCCCTCCTTCTTGATTCTTCTCCCCACTTCATATACTGAGCATGATGTCATATGGTCTGAAATATCCCTGTGGTCAGCTGGGGTCATCTGTCCCAGTTGTGTCTCCTCCCAACTTCCTTACCAGCATGGCAGTTGGAAAAGATAAAAAGGTCTTGGCTCTTTGTAAGCCCTGCTCAGCAATAACAAAAATGTATCTGTATTATCAAACCAGTGTTCAGCATAAATCCAAAATAAAGCCCCATACAGCCACTGTGAAAAAAATTAACTCTACCCCAGCTGAAAACAGCACACTCTCTAATACTGATACTGGCATAAAACTTTGTTTCGTTTTAAGCTAAAACTAGAAAAAATGGGTACTATATGATCATGCTTGGTGACAGAGACCATTCCATTCAATTTTGGTATTAAGCATGTAAATGCACGGATATGCTGAAGTGTGTTTGCAGTGGAAGTTATGCTTAAGTCACCTACTGGTTGACCAGGCTTTGTTAATCTTGGTTAGTCAGCTTGCAGCATTTAGGATTGCTGCATCATATCCAACATGTAAAACAAGCCCAAAGAAGTATTTGCAGGCCTCTCTTGGCCTGGCATGGTGTATCCCTGGTTCCGTACAGTACTTCTCTAAGGATCACATCTTATGACTAAGCTCCTGAAATAAGCTTGCCAAAACTGCCATAACAGTCAAGATGTGTAAAGTCAGTGAACTTTACAGTGGTCTGGGAATAGTCTCTTCTGTTCTTGTTTGGTGACTCATTTAGTCAAAGTATCCCAGAAATAAATATAATGAATATCTATCTGTAAAGTGGCTAAGAGCGATGAAGCTCTTTCTTACTAATAGGTCCCATGTAGCTCTAAGAGCTTCTGGACCATCTGGAGGTGAGACAGAAAACTACAGTAACCAGCTGTAGCCTAGGATTGTGCTTTTCCTTATGCATTACCATTACCACTGCCTTCAATAGCCCTGATGCTGGTATGAGTGTAGTATGGAGAATCATAACTGACCTACAGGCAGCCTTCTTCAAGGATGAGCTCCATCTCCGAGACCTTTCAGCTTCCTTCAGCTCCCTGCACTTGCAGTGGAGAATCTGAAGCAGTCATGGTGGTGGTGGAAATAGGAGGTGTAGGCTTAATGGTTTATTAACGCCCCTGGGAAATCCACAGCTAGTGGAGGTAGAGTTCGTTTGATTTAATACACAAAATATTAAGTTTTGCCTTGAGGAAGGAATTTTTTCATTTAAACTAGTGTTTGTGCCTGGTACAACTGGCTACTAAATACCTCTTAGGAGGACATAGTACTATCAGTCACCTTGAAGTTGCAAAGTTATTTAACCCTATTCCAGGATTTGCTAAAAAAACATTTGAATACATGTTTTTTTAGTTCTTGTTCTTGATTATCCTATATTGCTTTGTGCCTTTGTTTCCTATCAATTTAATGCATAGTTTTTCCTCTTGCATTGTACTCAGTCTGTGAATTGGGAATGTAAGAAAAATAATTGCAAAGAAAATCTTTGAACAACTGAATGGAGATGGGCAATACCAAATGAAAAGATTTTCAAACAATCTAGCATAATTCAGAAAACTAATTTTGCATTAAAGAAGAAAATAGGCATTTCAGCTCTACGTGTTTGTTTCTGTTGTCATAAATGTATTTTCATTCCACGGTCTTGTAACTTTTTTGTAACCTTGAACTTCTTATAGTCAACTCTAATTTATGTTGAAAATTGCTGAAACATGTTTTGTGCTTTTCTCTAATAGGGATTGCAGCCTCTTTTGCTGTAAAGCTTTTTAAAGCATGGATGGCAGAGAAAGATGCCAATTCTGTTACCTCTGCTTTAAGAAAAGCCAACCTCGATAAGAGATTGCTAGTAAGTACAATATATTTTCTTTATAATCTTTATCTCTCCCAGGGAAAAAGAAGAAAATGAAATGCAGATGGTAGCTTGCTGTAAGCATGTTAACTCCCCCTCAGACTCTGTTAGCGTTTCTAAAATGTTTTGAAACACAGCAATATTGTTATGGCTGTAGCATTGATACAGGTTCAGGAATACTAAGTATCACATGTTTTTACATTCTGTCTGTATTTTTCCTGTAGTCAGATGCCTTCTGAGAGACTGTATATATGGGGCTTGGGAATTAAATAAATGGGTTTTTTTTTTCTAACCACTGCTAACAAAATGTACCAGCAAATGGGCATGAGCAGCTCTGTTTCTTTAAATAGGTTTTCCTTTTGCAAATGGTATATAAAGTATAAGGAGTTAGATTTGAATGTAAATTTCTGAAGCAGCAGTGTTTAAATAGTATAGTAAATTAATAGTAAGCTAATTTTCTGCAGCAGTGGCCATCTAGGTAGCATAAGTGGTCCTGCAGTGGTGACAGCAGACCTAGTATGTACAGTGCAGAAGGCTTTTCTTTCAGCTTTAGGACTCAAAACCTGTAGCAAGATACAGGTTATGGGTTTTTAGCAAGATATTCAGAGAATATATGAATATGTAGCAATTTCATGTGCCTTTTTTTCCCTGTGTCTTTCTGAAGATCATTTGGGGTTTTTAATCCTTCAGAAAGGTTGCTGCTGTGATAATGCAAATACACATCCTGTGTAGCAGTACCTGGAGACTCAGCAGTATTTCCTGTTTCTACCTCAATAATATATAATTAAGCAAGTATCCTTCAAAAGTAAGGATCTTCCCATGCCCCTTCAGCTCTTCAGTTTATACTTTATTTTAATTGTCCAAGTGATAAATAATCTGCCATTAACTGGGAAAGGGGCTAATTACACTGTTTATTGTGCGGGGAGGGCAGGGAGGAAAACTGCATCTTATTTCTATTTCAAGCTTGACTGACTTAAACTTTCAGCTGTTGGCTCTCATTGCTCTGTTCTATTAAACAACTGTAAAGTATCAGATGATATTGCCTAGCATAGATGCCTTCATGAAAATTTCTTAATTTCATTAGTCAGTAAATAAATAGATGGAAAGTCTCCAGCTTCTTTGTTAAAAAAAAGTGTTATCCATCCCACAGATCATTAAGACACCAAGAATGGATGGTAAGCAAATGCCATTGAATGCTTTCCAAGATGAGGCATTTGCTATAGTGATTTTTAAGAATAATTTTAACTTTTATAAGTAGCTGGACTTTCATAAATTGTCAGTGCCTTTTAATTAGAAATGCTTGCAGGAGTTAATGTTAAAAGTACATAGTGGATATTGTGATTTTTGTTAAGTGATGCAGTAGTGGTAGGTCAGGGTGCCTGGGCCACTTATGTATTGCTGAATGTATTTTTCTTAAGAGATAAATGTGTGGGTGCACTGGGAGGGCATGATAAATGTGCTTTGCTTATAATGGCTTTGCCATCTATTCCTTTGTACTTTCTCTACAAGACTTTAGGAAACTGGAAAAAGTATGGTTCCTCTTAGGACTGCTTTGAGCAACATGTTTGGCTCATGGCTATTCCGAAGTACATGCACTTCACATGGAGTGGGTGTTAGCTTATTTGCATAACTGGACATAATTTTTTCCTTCCACTACAGTGAAACACTGCAATATGAATGAAGTGTTGACTTTTCAAGTGTGGATACAAGCAGTGTTTTAAGTGAAGTAACAGGTTATTCCCACTGTTCATTCTTAAAAAATGTTCTTTCCATTTTTTCAAGAGTCATAGTTGGTTATTTAACAGAGAGCATTCCTGTCTTTTTAGGAGCTCTTTCCAGCCAACCGGCAAAATGTGGACCATTTTGCCAAGTATTTTACTGAAGCAGGTCTAAAAGAACTCTCAGATTTCCTTAGAGTTCAGCAGTCACTGGGGACTCGTAAAGAACTTCAGAAAGAACTACAAGAACGTCTCTCTCAGGAATGCCCAATTAAGGAGGTAAAAGTGTTTATTTACAACTTTCTGTTTATATAATCATAATCAAAGACTTAAATCGACATTAGGTAGAGAGGAACAGATTTCGTCTGTTTTTCTTTAAACTATTTTAATTTATTAATCTGTTCACTCTGTGCTTAAGACTAAAGCAACCAAATATTCTCTATATTTCCAAGTGTATTTTTCTTCATTTTCCTTCATTTATCCTTGAGAATGTATTTCCTTTAACTGCATTAACTGTTAGGTTGGAGGGGAGGGTCAAAATCTTGTTCTAATTTTGTTTCTTAATACTTCTACACCATGATGTTGTAAATGACTACAAGTGTTTGGAAAGTCAGCATCATTTCTGGTTCATTGGAAATGTCCCTTATTTCCTTCTCCAGGTAGTGCTTTATGTAAAAGAAGAAATGAAAAGAAATGAGCTGCCAGAGCCAGCAGTGATTGGTCTCCTTTGGACCTGTGTCATGAATGCTGTGGAATGGAACAAGAAAGAGGAGCTGGTTGCAGAGCAGGCCCTCAAACATCTAAAGGTGTGTGCATGGGTGAAGAGGAGAAGAAAGCTGCGAATTCACAGAATACATTCTTTGGCTGTCAAGTTTTTACCTGTTTAAATCCAGGAGATTTAGGTTTTTGAAGGCTGATGCTGAGCATACCAAGAGTTGTGTATAGTCTGACTTCTGTCAAATGGATGCAAAACTGAGGTTGTTCAGGTCATTGAGTGCCCTGAGTCCCACAGTGCCAGGGCAAGCCAAGGTGGTCACAGCCTGAGCATCTTTTCCTTGTGCTTTCCCAGGGTGCCAGGTCCCTGAGAGGCTCCTTGCACTGGGACAGGGCTAAGCGACTGCTGGAACTCAGTCTGCTCAGACCTGACTAGTAAGCCTGCAAGAACTGCCTTTGCAATGTCTTTGCCAGAAGAAAAGACATTTTGGGAGCATGGTGAGGCAGCACCTGTGCTGGCTGTACAGAGGGCTGGGTAGATCCAGGCAGGAATGCTGAAGCTAGAATCTGTGGATTGGTTGTTGCCAGTGTTGGCTGTGGTAGCTGGATACTCAGTGACTTGTCAAGTGATAAGCCTGGAGCTGGCTTGGGACTGGCTTGGGAGCTGGTTTGTGTACATACAGTGTGGTTACTCTCTGATCCAGCTATTGTCCTTGAGGATGAGGGAACTGAATACATAGAAAGACAGGCTGCAATATTGCAGTACCACCACTGCATGTTGGTACAAAAACTCTAAAGACCTTGGGATAGAAAAGAAACACCAAACCACTGCAGAAGCATCAATCACTGCCATCATTGGTATTCCTCATCTAAGTCTGAGGTAATTGTGCAGTGCAAGACACTGGATCTGACAGCAGAAGCTTTTCAGCAGACCTAGTCTTTTAAGCAGGTAATCTATGATCAGGAGAATACTCCCTCATAGCCAGGGCTTCAAAGGTTTCCCTTGGAACAGAAGCAATCTGGGATTTATTCTTTATGGTAAAATAAATCTTTATTCATATTGGATGTCTCTCCATACTTGGGTGTTCCCATGTTGGTTTAGCCACTACTGCTGCCGTTCTTTTGCCTGAATTTGGTTTCCCAGTCAGTAATCCTAGAAATGCAGTCGCTTGGGATATTGTGTAGTCTTTGATGGTAAGAATGAATGCCTTCAAGTTTTCCCAAGTGGCTCAAATAGCAGGAGAAAGACAAGATAGTTTCCAGAAGGAGGAGAGACATTGTTTTTCTTGTTCTTCTGATGTAACATTTGATTATCTCTCTTTGAGTTGTAGCAAAGTATCCATTGAGATTTATTGTCTAGTACTGCAGGGCAAATTAACAAACACTTTCTGGAATATTTGAACTCTGGGAAAAGAGAAACATAGCTGGCTTTATACAAATCCTGTTGACTGGATGTTTAGTCCTATGCATCACCCCAATGAATTAGGTAGGGGCATCTTGCCTATATAAGATAGGCATCTTTCTAGGTACATCCACTTTCTAAAAACAGGGGGAAATTTACAGGGTATTTACTATTTGCACTCAGGGGTAAGATTTTAATAGAAGCAATAGAAGTAGAAATTGAGACTTTGATAGTTGCTTCTTTACAGTTCAGTCTTGGAAAATGAAACAGCATTTTTCACATCTTTCCTCTTAGGATAGGTGGAGACAGTTCTTGGATCCTTCTCTTAGGGCTCTCAGCTACCTCAGTGTATGAGCCAACTCCAGAAAGTGGATTAACAGTGTTAGGGATGATACAGAGCTCAGTTCTGTGCCCTCCTGTGTGTCAATGTCCCAGAAAACAGTCAGGGAGTTGCTTTGACCTGGTGCTGTGGTCAGGATGTGTATAAATATATACTCGATGTGTGACATGTCAGATGATGGGATTTATTCTTGTATGGCTCTATTCTTGTATGACAGGTAACTTCCACAAAGCACGTGAGCTTTGACATCTGTCTCTAACCAGAATCTAACTTACCAGATTCTTTCAGTCAGTTGTACACAAGGCACCCATGAAAAGATGGGTGAGAACACAGAGTATTGACCTAGTTCACAGATCTTAAAAAGCCTTGCTGGATGGGTGGCTGCCTAATAGCAGGGTTGAGGTGGGGAGCCATGAACCAGCATATTTGGGCAGTGCAGTTAAGTCATGTGTGCCATCCATATGGCAGGACCAGCAGGAGCTGACCTCAGGAGGAGACAGGGCAAGCTGTTCAACCCTGGATCTCACAGAATAAGCTCCTCATTGTCCCAGTAACCTCACTGTGACACCGGGGCTCAGTGCCTAGGCCGCCTCCAGTGCAGAGAAGGGATGTTCTCCATGGGTAAGGAGAATCTTCCAGAGAATTCTCACTGGAGGCAAGGTTCTGGTGAGCTTCACAGCAGTGTGGGTGCTGACTCCCTGCTCCCTAACATGATGCAAATGGAAAATAATGCCACTTGCTCAGCCAGCAATGAGAAAGTTCCTTAGTCATTTGTGAGACTCATAACTGTGAGCCTGTACCAGCTGAGAAGTGAGGGAGGAATGTGAAGGGGATAAAGTCAGACGTGGCAAAATGAAGACAATTTACTTCCAAACTGAAAACATAGGATTTTTATTAGAAGTTATTAATGTTTATAGAAAGCAGCACTTAACAAACATGTAGATGGGCGTGAGTTCTGCTGTGGGTATTAAATAAATCAACTGCACTGTATATTGCCCAGCCTTCCTACAATTTGCCTAAATACCACCTCAATGCTAAAAGAGGGAAAAGAGCTACTCACAGCCTGCACAAATTTTTCAGAGCTCTTACCAAACACTGATGAGGTTTCTAAAGATGTGGCTATACCTGCCCAGAGTGGAAAAATTTGGCCTCTGGTGTTACCTATATCTAACCATTTTAAGGGGGTTTCTTCCAAAAGTACTAAATACTGCCAGCCTGCTGAGCTGCTTGTTGCCACTGTGATTTCATGCTCTCTTAAATAGCTGATAATTATTGCAAAACACATTTTGGAACAACCTTTCAAACTTCAGTTGATTCTCGTGTGTTTTAGTAATTATTTCCATGGACCATATTGGGTAAAACCCTCAGGATTAGTCCTTTGTGGAGAGGTGCTGGAGTGTACTTTTAAACATGTCCATCAGTGCTGTGGGTGATGGGTGGTTTGTCACCTGATTAAGACCTGCAGTAGCCCTGGTCACTCAGACCACAACTCTGTGATATTAGGCCATTGCAAATCCAGCTGGAGAATGCTGAACTGGGGTCACTGAAAACTTGGAAGAAAGGCTGAGCTGATTAGTGCAAGAGCAGATGAAATAGTAATATGCAATTTATATTTGGCTAGGGTCTCTGAAGATCAAAGATCTCTGAAGATCAAAGATTTAACTTCATCTCTGAAAAATGCTCTTAATATTGTCTTAGTTTTAAGATTGTCATCTTAGCTGAATGCATTAGAGGCTAAGATGACAGGAAATTGGAGAGATTTGGATGTAAATACTAGCTTTTAAGGAAAGCTATAGTCCTTCAGTGTAATTTTTAGTTTTAAGATCTGAAATAAGAGGGGAAAATTGCATAACAAATACATTTTCGCTTTATTGTATTATATTAATAAATGCCAAGAAAAGACTATGAAATGTACCATACCACTGCTGTCTTGTCAGAGTGACATTAGCAGTTAATACTGTGCTTGGAAAACGTTGCTGTTTACCAAAGGCTGTTATGATATTCTTGATTGTGGTAATGAGAAAAAATAAGGACAGTTGATCACAGTTAACTTGGATTGATTTACTTTATTTCAGTTTCCTGGGACTTCTGAAACCCCTGTGAAACTAGAGACTTTTTTTTTCATGTATTTCATCCTGGGATGTCTTATGTTATGAACATCTGTAAAGCATCACTTCTGAATGAACAGAATGCTGCATTGTGAAATGTATGACAGAAGTAATGCCAGATTGTAGGCTTTATAAATTGATTTTACAGAATTCAGTAACGAAGTGGTACTGAATTTTAGCTTTAAGCATGCAGGACATGTTACAAAAAATCATGGATATTTGTATATATGCATTGTATGTGTTTTAGAAGATGCAGTGTGCAAGTAAATCTTATGGTTTCAGTGAAACATTTTCAGGGATGAAGTTCATTATGTTTATTCTAAAAAAGTTTATTTTTAAGTGTACTGACATGCATTTTATTTTTTACCCTCTCTTCCTTTCAGCAATATGCCCCTCTACTTGCTGTGTTCAGCACTCAAGGCCAGTCAGAGTTGATCCTACTCCAGAAGGTGCAGGAGTACTGTTATGACAACATCCACTTCATGAAAGCCTTTCAGAAGATAGTGGTACTCTTTTATAAAGGTAAAAGTATATAATCCACTGTTGTATTCTGTGCTTGGATTCTCTGTGTCAACCACTCTCCTATGATGTTTAAGCAAGTAGTGCATATGAGAAGCTGTTGAACTCTGAAATACTTTGTGCTTTGAGAGTTCAAAGAAGTGTGTGGCAGCAGGAAAAGCCAAAACAAGCCCTTGTCTCCTTCTGTTGCTTTCATCCCATTCAAGAAGTGTGAGCAGAATCAAACACTGTCCAGTCATTTCAAATGCAGTTTAGCCCTTGTATAAAATCAGTTCTAGGAAGACATTTCTATAAATTTCTGGCAGATTTCAACAGTAGATCAGAGCTTGGTTTTAAGAAACCTTGCGAGTGCAAACCCTCTTAGCAGGAAGAGTTTTCAGGGAGGAGTTGGAGGGTGTTTTTTTTACTCACTCCCTACCAGAAGGAGCTTTTCTAGTTCTTATTTTCATGCCAATTTTTTGCATGTGCTATGGTTTTGATGGATTTCATTTTTATTGTGAAATTGACTTCTTCACAAGTTTATTCTGATCAGGTTGTCATAGAGACTAATGGTCTTGCACCGCATGTGATGGGTAGGTGCCAAACAGTTTGTTCTGACGTTCTTGCTATAAATAGTTGGAGGAGAAAAATCAGCAGGAGTAGAAACCTAATATTGATCTTTGTTCATTCTGTTGAGTCCAGGTACATGTTCGAGGCAAATGAGTTCCAACTGTTACAATAATTTCATGGTTTCAGAAGGCAGAAGGAAGTGAGTCATGTGGATTTATTTCTATCCTTCTTTCAATATAGTGTGGCTTCAATGATAAATGAAAAAGCAAGGCACCTTGTCCTTCTGCCCTCAAATTCTGCAATTTGTAAATACTATTAATGACTGTAGAACAACTTGAACCTGCAGCAATCACTTGATTCAATTTTCTTTGGAAAAGAACATTTGCTTCAGACATGGTGAATGAGAGGCATAATTGCTGTGCACTCAGATCATAACTGATGGTCAAGCCAGAAATAGTCTTGATTAGGATTGCTTTCAGACATTTTGTAGATTCATTACTGTGTTAGCTTGCAAGAGCAGTCTTGAAATTCCAAAGCATTTTAAAATCAAAAAGAAAGTCAATCACTGAATTGTATATTAAACTTAATATGCTTGAAGAACCTAGTTCCTATTTACTTTTTTCACCCCACATACTCTTGTTCTGACTCAGGAGATTACTTGGGCAGGCTTGTTTGGAGGGCTGAGAAGACTTCAGCCTCAGCACTTCAGGTGCCACAGTACTGTTTAGTATTCAGATGATGTCTAGAGGAGTGTTTGGAGCTACGGTATGGTCTGTCCAATATGTGCAATATGTGCTGTGCCTGTATTCCTGCGTGGAATATCTGGGGCAGGCGTGCTGCAGCTCCTGCCTCTACCATCTGATGCAGTCATGCGGCAGCACAGCTGCCAGCCCTTCTTGGCCCTGTTTAGGCTGAAGCTGAATCTGCCCTGTTTGACAGACCTGCTGCCTGCTGGCAACTGTTTGCCTGACCTTACAGCCACTGCCATAGGGCCCTTCTAGGTGCTGGATGCAGGGAGTATCATCTCCATCTGGTTTTAGTGGCTTTGGAGTTAAACAGTGTCCATTAGGTCCACATCGTACTTTGTCAACCAGGGAAGATTTTGAGAACACTAGGCGTTCAATTTCCTGTTACTTCCACGTGACTCTTACTGAGCTTTAGTGGCTCATGGTGTGGTTTGTGCAGTGCCATGCTTCCTGCCTTATCTTTGTTTCAGTGATGGTAGATTTCACCCTCTCCTCCCCAGTTCATATCTATCCACTAAAAACAAGCCACCAAGTCTTTTAGAGACATATACTTTATTTAGATAACCCCCAATGACAGTATATCTTTGGTTTCCTAATAGCCGAGGAAAAAAGCCTTCTAAAGCTGTTACTGGAGCAGCAGACACCCCTGTTAGCCTTTCTGTTGTTCTTAAGTGTAACATGCACAAGATCTGGAGAGGTTTCAGGGTCCCTAATGAACTTCATCTAGTGACAAATAAAGGTATCTGAATATCTGTGAATGGGCAGATAAAAATGCAGCTTTGTACCAGCATGAATGTGGACAGTTTGTTGCTTGTTACTCATTATGAGGGAGTGCTTCCTGGGCATAAAAATAGTCAGCAGTAATGATAGGTACCTAATGCCAGTCACGCTTTGACTAATTTAGTTGTATGACTACTCTCATCAGGATGTCCAATATCTTGCATCTCAATGCTTTCCATATTTCCACCATGAAATAGCCCTTGGATTACTTTCCTGTGAAATACCTGGAAATACTTAAACATGTTGACAGCTGGGGCTCATTAGCACCTAGGAGATCTTGAAAGTCTGTGGTGTTGATTTTTTAATTTATTATTCTGTCTCTAAAAAAGAAGGAGCATCCATTTTTTCCCCAATGTAAACCCAAGCCCTATTTTCTTTTAAGTAGCAGCAGCTTCTTACTGGCTTGTAGGTATAATTTGCAAAAACAGTTCTGTTGTTGGTTACAGCTTATTAACAACATTATTATTATTACTACTCTACCCTTGTGTTCCTGAGACAGTACAGAGAAAAAAATAAGCTGTCCAGCTCTATACTGATCCCCAGCTATGATGTTGCTTCTCTGGTTTTCACTTTAAGCCAGTACAATTGTTTATCAGACAGCTGCATTTTGACCAAGATCTAAAAGCCAGTTGCAGAATAAGAATTGCTGAATTGTGAGTGGCACTCAGTAAGTTTGCTGGCTTCCTTGCTTGCATTGTAAGATGTATGTTGTTTGTTAGCTCCTTCTGTGTTGCAGCGTGTCCCTTAACTGTTGGTAAAATAAGCACTGTTGTTATGGAATACATGCTATATATCATATTCACCTGTTGATCCCTTTCTTTTATTTTGTGTATATCCTTGAAATTTCAAATGTGAAATCTTGACACTGTTGAAATGAATGATAATCCTTTCATGAGGATCAGAATTTTACCCTTTGAATGGCAAACACAAAGCCTCTGTGTACTTTTTCATTAGAATTCATGACAACATTTACAAAATACAAGAAGAAATAACTGATCACAAGTACATGTGAAATAGGACTCTGGTTTAGGGCATAATTAGGCCTCAGAGATATTCTTTTGGAGTACAGTGATACAGCAACCAAATTATGCAGACTGACAGAGATTCTCAGACTCTGCAGGGAACTCTTAGAAGGAAGGAATCTTCAGGTTTCACTTCATACAGGGGTTTTGTTTTTTGATGGATTACAATTATCTTCAAATATCTTCATTATTCAGGTAGTTTTTGTGGTACTTTATGCAAAATTTTCCTGGGAAAAGCCCAAAACAAACCAGAAAGGCCTTAACTGTACTGTGGGTGACATTCCTTGCATTGAAAGAACCCTTGAAGGCTCTGTTCTCCCAGCTGAGTTAGCTGCAATGGAGTAGAATTTTGCAGATTGATTGACTGTGTTGGCAGCTGCCAGGGTGTGCTTTTCCCTTTACTGCCTGTGGCTATGTGGTTTGAGTTAAAAGCAGAAATTCATTTGAACTGGATGATTGAGTGCAAAGCTGAGACCTGAACTTCAAGTAACTTTCCAGTTAACCCTGAAGAAAAGAGACTGGGCTGTTCAGTCTCTCTGCTCTGCAGCTTCTCCCTTTCATGAGGGACGTCCCTGGAGGCTCTGGTCGTGGGTGGTTTGAGTGGCAGTTGGCTGCACCTGCAGGAAAAGCAGCTCTCTGGGGCTGACATCACCTGGGACTGCAGTGAAAATGATGTGCACACGCCCACAAACCGCAGTGCTCAGCTTCAGCCATTAAAATATGTCTATAATCAACTTTGATGAGGAACAACTATATATATACAAAATGAGTCATTCTCTTCCTCCTCCTTCCATTTTCCCTTCTTCCTCCTTCCATTTTCCCTTCCCACTGCTTTGAAGCAACTGAGAGGTATGATTAACTACACCCTGTCCTGCATGATTGTTGAATTGAGCATCTTTGTGCAGGTGGGAGAATGCCATCCCTTATGAGCACTGGAGGCATGAATGTATTACACATAATATTTCTTAGAAATCAAAGGAGCGTTGCAGTTGTCCTTTTTGTAGTTCAGGGCATTTTGTTCTTCTCTGTTAGGGTAGGAGGTTTATTGCCATGGAATTAAATACAGGCAAATTTTTCATCTTCCAGATTTGCAAATGTTTAAATCTTTGAGGCACACAGTGGGATTACATGCTGCTTTTATCAGAGTGGGCTTTCGGGAAGGGAGGGAGAAATTGCACTTTCCCCTTTGGCAACAAAACCATTGAGCTTATGGGCTTCAAATAAAAAAAAAAAAACCAAACAAAACAGACTTGAATCCTGTTCCTTTTGAGCTGAGCTATGTGCCTACCTGAAGGTGCTTCCTTGTACAGTATCATAATGTGACCTGTCATGCAGCAACAGGCTTGAGCTTGGGACAGGGTTGCTCTACTTGGGTTTTTTTGGTTGTTGGGTTTTTTTTTTTCTGAAATCTCTCCTGATTTTCTTTGCCTGTCCTATGTGTCATACCCTGAGTAATTTTGCAGATGTAGTTGTGTGAACTTCAGGACTCTGAGGTAAATGTAATATTTTCACATGCACTTTTACATTAAACTGCAGGTTCATGAGTCCATGTGAAATATTTTCAGGTTTGCCAAATTAAAATCCAAATTCATTTAATACTGTAATGCCTTTGAGCTGCTACTAAGGACTACCAGAAGTATTTAATGCAACATGTTTGAAATCTCTTTCTTGTCTTGTCTCCTGCGTTTCTGTAACATTGGAGAAAAAGTTCATTGTGGCAGGTTGTGATTTCAGGACGATGGTGGAATTTTTTTGTCCCTCCTGTAGGTTCACTGAGCACAATTTATATGTATGGAAAAAAGCCTAGAGCCAGCTCAGTCCCGTTTTCCCTGCATTTTCTCAGCATTACTGTCAGCTGTAGTAAACTGCAGAATAGGTTTTATTTTGGAAACATGCCTGAGAGACAAGGTAATTTCCAGTCACACACACTTAGTAAATTCCTAATTTTCAAGGAGATTTTATATTCAGTTACTGTTGAATGTCTTGGAATAGTTTTGATTAAGTTAAAACATATCCCTGGTTGCTTCCATCTGTTTATTATTCAACAGCATATGTGAAATGTGTCTCCTCTGTCTCATTTGATCAGATGCTTTGGGGTTTTAGTGTCATTTATTTCAGTTTGTCTTCTTCCCTTCCCTGCCACATCTGTTTTAACTTTAGGCTGAAGCAGAAGGTGATGGTCAGGGTCAGTGCCTTGGCAAGCAAATACCCAGTGGGTGGGACAGCACCAAGAAGCTCAGGGAAGCAGTGAAGTACATAAATGTGGTGATTTTGAGCAGGGAGGGGAGTTTGTTCAAAGACAAAAAGAATGGAAATTTTAATGAGGTGTAGAAAGCTGTCTTTAGTCTTTTTATAGAACAAATACAGTTTGATTTTTTTGTTGTTGTTGATGTTGTTGTTTGTTCTTGCCTCTTGTATTACATAACTGCCAAAATGCTATTGTGGATCCCAGGTTTTGCCTCTACAGCCATCAATTACTGAATACTTGGCTCGGCTGGATCACAGGAGCTTTGTCCTGGGGCTAGAGGTCTGTTGCTAGACCTAAATTTGCATATGTTGGTAACAATAAGTGTCCTTGCTATTTATTAGTATTTCTTTATTCTGAATTGTACTCTGCCTCACATGTCCTCACTGACAGCTATTTTGTTCCTGATGCTTGACATAAAAATGTCAGCTGTGCTGTCCCTCCAAGCCAGTCCCTTAAAATGGGTGGTCTGAATAGAGACCTTAAAACTTACTAGCTAAAAACAATATAAAACCTTTAGGGGGAAATGACTGCAAGAAATCCATACTGTCTGTCTCTTAAGTGTTCAGTCAGGAGGTATCTGCTACTTCAGACTTCTAGAACCATGCACAGTTCTGTGATACAATAGCAAGAAAAACCATGGTAATTCTTATTGTGGTAATTTCCAAGGTGTGCAGGCTGATCATTATAATTTTTTTTTTGTCCAGCAATCTTATGTAGTATATTTAAAACAGATGGAAAAGAACTCTTCTTGACAGAAGTACAATATTTGATACTTTATTTTATGCCTAATACATTACACATTTTTTTGCATCGGGAACCCATTATATGCATCAAATATTCTGTATTTGTAGCCTAATATAGATCATCCAAAGCTTGTTCCACTGCAATCATATTAGCTGTATGCTGTCTTCAAAAAAATCTTTCTCCTCTCATGTTCGAATTTGCTAATCTCTAAAAAATCCTTTTTTTTTTTTTTTACAAACACTGATCTGTATTTCAGCTGATGTTCTGAGTGAAGAAGCTATCCTCAAGTGGTATAAAGAAGCACATGTTGCTAAAGGCAAAAGTGTTTTTCTTGACCAGATGAAGAAATTTGTGGAGTGGCTGCAAAATGCTGAAGAAGGTATGGGTTTGTTTGAAGAACTATGGTAGTCTCTCTGCAAAACAACGTGGTTTTTTTTTTTTTTTTTTCACATTTTAGTTGTACCAGGATATAAAGTATTCCGGACTCAAAATACAAAACAGCAGGCATGACCGTCTCAATTGTTTCCAGGCATGCCTAAGCCTAATAACACTTGATGCTTTTTTAGTGATTATGGTGTCCCTGTGAAGTCCTTTATTCATTGGGTACCACTTGTCTATAGATAAACTCTTTTAGTGTCTGCAGGGAGGAACTCTGCACTGATGACAGTATCAAGTACCTTGGTGCTAACACCTGCAGCCAAGCAGTTTTCTGTCTCAGTGCCTTTTTGCTGTTGTCAATGTTTAATGGCACAGAGCATGAACTTGCCTGTACCCTGGCTCTTAAAACTGCCTTTAGCTGAATGGTCAGGTTAACATTATATGGTCTGTATTTGCTGCTTTAAAATGGTTATTTAGAAGGGGAACTAGTTTCTTTAGTCTCTAACTTGGTTTTCCTCATGTTCTTGATAGGAAAATACTTCTACTGAATAAGTTACCTTTTTTTTGCATGGAAAAAGAATTCCCCATCAGTTGGGAAGATAAATCCATGTGTAATAGATATGGATAGAATGATTAGGGTTCACTTGTATCCATTTAATGTAATTAATTTTAAAAACTTGGAGGCAATATGTACTAGAAACAGATAAAACTCAGCAGCAATTCACATGTTTAGGTAGCAGTATAAAAATGGCAGCTGCTTTCACACTTAGATTTAGGATGGGCAAGCTTGGTCTAATTAAGCTTTTAAAAAAAATTTTCTGCTTGTATGCCTCGGCTGCTCTTTATTTATCCTTTCCTGCATGTCCCCTTTGCCAGATGTCCTTAATTACAAAGTCCAGTACAAACGGAGACAAAATGTTTCTGTAAAAACACGCAGACCATATTTGCCCTCAGAAATCTGATCTATGGTGTAATATTTGTTGGCAGTGAGCCCTTTTCTGTTAGGTGAGCACAGAAATACAAGATGATGAAAAGTAGCTTTAGATTACAAAACCAGCACGTGTATTTCTGCTTCTAGGTTGCTTCTACTTCTGCTTCTATTACTAGATGAACTTTATCTTATACTATGAAAATAATTTAAAAATTTGGTTTGTACATGTTGCATACCTCATGTAGGGTAACAACACTTAGCCTTTCTAGATAGGCTGGATGGTGATGCTGATTGATATTTACAAAGCAAATAGTTTTAAGGGTGCTTCCTGGATGAGAGTGGTACAGTCTACTCATAGAGATTAGAAGAGTGAGCAAACAATGCTGATCCTTTATTAAACTCAGCTCCAGTACACATTGTGGCTCTGTAGATGAGGACCAGCATCATTCATAGCAACATGGTGAAAATTTTACTGTCAGATCTGTAAATGAAAAGCTCCACCATGGAGGAGTAAACCTTCACCAGGAGAGTAAACCTTCATCTCCTGAAGCTGTGTATTTCTTTCTCATTAGCTCTGTTTATCTGCCAACCTTTCCTAGGAGAAGTACTAGGTATGGTGAAAATTTTCATTTTTGTTTTGGAAGGATATCTTGTTATTTTTATATAATTACTCACATCAGTGTCCTTGTGCAACTGTCATGAAGTGTTTCACTCTCTTCTCTTCCAGAGTCGGAGTCTGAAGGGGAGGAGAACTGAGGTGGTTCCACAAAGCACAGTCTCAATCTAGGTTAATGCCAAAAGTGCTTGGGAATGCCGTACTGTTCAAGCAAAGAGGCTTTACTTCAGTGTCATACAGAAAACTATAGACTAGACTTTCCTTTTGTTTAGAAGAATAAAGGTTTTTAATGGAGCCCTGAGGCATTAGATGCTTTACTTGGGACTCTACCTCTGGCTCAGTGTACACTAACTTAGGCAAAGACATTCAGCAAGGAGCCATATAGAAAAAATGAAATGAAATACTTATGGACTCCTTTTTATTAACGGTCTTTTTCAGGTACTATGGTATATGAACACTCCAATTTCTGTTTATAGAACTGTTTGGTCTGTGTTTGTAGCTCAATATTGGCTTGTGTATGTGATTTGACACCACCACATTTTTTTGAATAAATGGCTTTTATATCTTATTTTTGTGGTATTAGTGTGTATGTAAAGTTCTGCCTTGCCAAAGTTTTTATGATTCTTCAAGTCAAAATTACACAAGAATGCCAACAGACCATTTTCATACTTCTTCCCCAAAAAATCAGCAGCTGTAGTTAACTGGTGTAAGGATCACTGCCAAATCTTTATTCCCATCCTTACATAGAACTTTGGACAGATTAACCATGTTCCATAGCAAATATTGATTCATTCTGTTTCTTAATTCAAAGATGATGTACAGGAACAAATCTGTGGAGTCCCAATTTTGCAGGTACAGTTTATGCAAATGATATATAGAATAATATGTTTTGCTCAGTTTAAACTAGACTCAGTTATTGGTGATTGCTGAATTTAGAAAGAAAAGTTGTCTCATTTTAGAAGAATTATCTTCAAAACATGCATGACTAGAAGTCATTACATGTGAAATCGGAAATTTATTTACATCAGGTTTAGAAAAGCCAGGCTTGTATTCTTACAGGGGGAAAGCATGACAGGGCATAATCAATTAATGAAGTGTTGTTGTATTTTGTCATTAGAAACCAGTAAGCTAACAGATAGTACAGATTTTTCTGAGGGAAAGTCAACACTTCATATAAACCACAGATGATTCTCAGTATGTATCTAGTTTTATTGTAAACAGAAGTTAGCAGGTAGAAATCAATTGCTGTTGAGTGCCAGCTTTCCATCTAGTACAGCATTTATTTTCCTAACAGGTATCGATCTTTGGAAGGGGAAATACGTCATGGTGATGTTTCCAGTAAGTTTGAGAAGACCAGAGCCAGTCATACTAAAAAGCACAACTGATGCATTAGCTACATATTTTCCATTTTGGTCCTTGTTACTACAGAAAATAAATTTGCTGGGCATGAAAACACATGCACAAAACTCTGCAGCTGTGACGTGGTAGTACTGAGTCATTGATATGCAGCCACTATTTCTAAAAACATCTTAAATTCAAAATTGCCGTTTCCTGAGGTATTAATGAATATTTAGTTTAGTGTATGTAAAACCACTTTTCTGTATAATCTTCAGCTTAGGCTAATTTCAAAGGTGTCAGTCTTGAGTAGTCAGCAGAGATCATAATCCCATTTCCCTGCACTGAGACTGCCAGGGAGGGCCAGGCACAGCTCGCTGCGGGCTGGCTGGGCCATCTGCTGGAGACACAAATCATCAGCTGCAAGAGACACTGCGAGGCCAAAGGCAGCAGATCTGGGGTGCCTGCTGCAACTGTGCCCGCAGCACACTGCAGGTGCAAGCAGAGACAAGTGGATCCACTGCACTGAAGTTCAGGTGCCTCCAAGCCAGGCATCAGAGTTGTACCTGATGATTGTTTCAGGTCCCTGCCAAGTTGAGATATTCTGTGATTGCTGACACAGTTGTCCTAGCTCCATTTTTAGACATTGTGTTGGAGCAAAATGGGTGTTTTTAGCACAGGGCTGCTGGCCAAGTTGAGACTTGTGATTTGGAGCAGGGTGAGGAGTTGCACTTGGGGCTGACAGGAGTTGTTCACTTTTCAGTCACACAATGCCCAAAGCCCTACATCTTCTGTGTTCATATCATGCCTAATATGTAGCTCCTGGGATCAAGCTCTCTCAGCTTGCCCTCCCCCAGGAAAATTATTAGGCACTAACAGTTTCTCAATCTAGTTTTCAGGAATTTTTCCCACTTAATCTCTTGAGTTCAGATGGGAACTTACAGGTGTATTTTTTCATCCAGTATTTCACATATATGCTGGTAACTGAAGTAGGTAGGGGCACAAATACAAATAGATCTGGTTTGCATCAGACTGAATATCAGTACAAAAGTCTGTAATGATAAGGTTTTTCATGAAACCTTATTAGATTAGAAGCTGGGCAGAGCTTTTGATGTGACTCCCTTCAGGCAAAGTGCCCCTCCCTTGAAGCCTTCAGAGAGTCTGCATTTCAGTTAAAAATGTTCCCAACCCAAGGCATTTCTTCAACACAGCTCTTGAATTAGTGTTTCTCTGCTAGAGAAATCAAAGCTGCAGTCAATCAACAAATATGTGTTTTAAATATGGAATCAGTTGTCTTGTAAAAATAAAAAGATACTTCATAGAAAATGTGCTTCATATAATATATTGCATTCAATTTTGAAGCTGCAATCTTAATGTCAGAACTGTACATCTTTTACTTTACAATAAATTGCAATAGGGTGCACTTTAAAATGGGGATTGCTGAATTTGGAGGTGATTCGTGATTCTTCTATTCTGGCCTCTCCCTGAGGTTTTAACTAAGAAAGCCAATTACATTGCTTTAAAACATTCCTTTGGTGTACAAGTGCTCTCCAGGAGAGAGACCACATCATCCTTGGGATGATGCAACAGTGAAGATGGTTAAAGCGCTGGTTATGAATCTGACAGTTCTTATTTCTTGCTGCTCCAACTACCTTATTGCATTGCAGCTTGTCTAACTATGTCAAGCCCTGTGCAAAGGGGAATTTCCAGCCCACTGCAGTCAGTAATCCCACAGATCACAAACCATCATGGAGCTGACGCTCCCTGCACTGTTTCCAACAGCAATCCTGCTTCACCCTTACTATGCTTTGGCTGATAGAGATTTACCCCCAAGAAAATGATGACCTGCTGTGCCAACATCCCCCTTTTCTGTTTGGCCAGCACATCCCAAACCCAGCAGCCAGAGCCATGCCAAAAGGAGTGATGGAAAACTCCCCAACTTCATCCCTAGGGGAGCTGCAGGCTGGCTGAGCAAGGAAGGCATTTAACACCCAGGGAAACCAGCATCTGCCAGGTGAGAACCTCTATGAGATCCCAGGGTCCACTCCATGACCACACTTGGGAGAGGGAGGGATATGTAGGTGGTCTTGTGTGTGTGTACAGTTAAGATTTTTCCATAAAAATGGCTCTTCAAGCAATATAGAGCCATTTTCTCAAGCCTTTAAAAGCCTTCCCCCTCCCCAGTCCATTTAGTGACAAGGTATTAAACAATTCCTCATAAATGTGTGGGTGTGGGAGTCGTGTTTTCCTTCAATGCTGCCATAATCCACAGTTTAAGAGGCAGAGCTCTGATCAGAACAAGCACCCATGCACTGAGCAACCAGCACTGAGGGACTGATGGACTGGGCAGTGTTGGAGGCCCTTCCTCCTCACTCCAGGTAACACTCGGGCTGAGGGTGGCTGGTGCAGCTCTTTGGGGGGCTCCCGCTCCCAGCACAGCTCCCCAGGGGTGGTCCCTGGGTCAGGGCACTGACAAGCAGCAAGTATTTCATTAGCAGCAAGAAATAAGCTGCTTTGTGTCTATTTGAGCAGCACAGCTTTATTTCAGGGCAGCTTGTGCCCTTCAGCAATGACAGGCCAGCACTTCAAGGCTAGCAAGGGGCAAGAAAAGGTGGCCCAATGCTTTCTGTTCACTAACGTAAGGGTGTAGAGTTGCTGAACTCTGATTTCTGCTTTGAACACCTTCCTGAAAATGTGACCTACCGGAACCAGTGGGTTCAGCCTGAGTGGCTGCAGATGGGGGCATGTGGTGAATCAGTCGTGCCAGGTTTGTCTGAACAGCATTTGGAGCATAAAACCTGTTGCTCCCAAACATGCCCTCAACTGAGGCACTGGTAAACTCCCTCAGGCTTTTAAGCTGCTGTCATGTTCATGTACAAGAATAACTACCTTTAAAATCACATTTGCACTTAAAAATGGTGATTATCTAAAGTAAGTCTTGTGGGCTGGGACAAACCAGTCCTTTCTCAAAAAGAGCCACAGATAACATTACATGGGTTAATTGCAGCAACCATTCAGCTGTCACTGAGCTATGCTGGTTATTAAGAACCAAAATTAGGACAAATTACATAAGTATATATTTTCCAAAAAAAGCCACATCTTTTGATTTTGAAGGGGAAAAAAAACCCAAGAGTTGACTTCTTCCACTTTTCCACTAGGCTTTTGGTTTTGTTTTTGCTATGATATTTTAAATAAAAGTTAGTTCTTGCTCCTTACCAGCCACATGGGCTTTTATATCTTCATGTAAATGAAAACAAATCCCAGGAGGGGAAGTGATGCCAACACCTGCAGAAGACACGGTTCAGGCAGGCGAGCACTCCTGGGCTGTGCATGTAATCTATATTTGGTCCATGTCACAGAGCCTCTGCACTGGTGTCCTGGATGACTAAAATAGCTCACATGCTATTTTCTCCTGGCAGGAATCTGATTAACACCATGGTGACAGCCTCACTTTCCTCCCACAGAGGCCTGGTAGCTCACATCACACCACACTCTAGCAGGGGGTTCAGGTGCTCCTTTCCAGTTTACCAGTGTTATTCCCTGATGAGAAAGAAGTCCTGAGCTTACAAAACCTCAGGAACTTCAGTAGGAGCTCTGCAGGTTGGAGTCTCACCTCAGCACTGCTCCCTGCTGCCCTGGGGCCTGAGAGGCCATTCTGGGAGAGCAGCGTCCTTAGTACTCATCGGAGGAGATCCGGATTAGGAGAGTCAAGGGGACGTGCTTGTTTTCCTGCTGCCTGTCCCACACGGGTGCAGGAGAGAACTGCACTTGTCGGTCTCAGTCGTCAGCAAGCAGCACCCACACGTGGCTCTGTTCTGCAGACATACAGGACGTGTCCCCACCTGTGGGACAGGCACTGCTGGACAGTATCAAGGGAAGAGGCCAGTGCTGGAGCTGCTAATGACACAGCTGCAGACTGACAGGTAACATTTTGGTACCTGGATCTGTCCCTCCCATGGCTGCCAGAAACTCAATAGCCTCAGTCCAAGTGCCTCATATAAGAGTTCAATGCTAACTACTGCTTGCTGTGTCCTACACTCACCACAGCTCTTCTACTGATGCTGTTACAAATTCAAGTGCTATTCAGCACCCTTCACCCCACAGGACCGCAGGGAAACTGCAATCTGCTCTGGAACATCACCAGCAAGGAGAAACACCCCATGAACACCAAATTTCACTGATTTAGGAACACACAAGAATAAAAAAATAAGTGATTCAAGCCACAGTGAACAAAAGACTGTATCATGGCAACTTCATAACAAGATACATTTGTGTTGCAGTCTCTCAAAGTGCATCAATTGTCTGAGATTTTTCTGTTTATTTTTCCCTGATGAAATGGGCTAGCATAGCACTCTCCATACCATTACTACTTATTGCTGGGATATTTGCGTAGCACTGACAGCCATAAATTATGCTAGAAGAAATAACAAAACAGTATTGTTGATGTATTCTAGGATATGATCAAAATAAGGTTTTTAGCCAGACCTAGGTTATTAAACCCACTAGTCTAGCTGGGAAAAACCAATAAGCTTTCAACTATATTTCCTTCCCCAGGTCCAAAATAGAAGCAGCAGCCTTGGAAAAAAAAATAAAACCGACTGTGAAAAACTGATCTAAAATTTAGTTAGATTTGTATCAGTAAGACCACCCGAGAGAAAATAGATGGTATCTGTGACACTGAAGGAGATTCTAAAGGGAAATGAGAAGGCAGATAATTTACAATTTGTGGAATAAGTAGGACAGTCAGTGAAAGAAAAGGTAAAAAATTGTCACAGAATCTCTCTCTTTTACTAATGACATAGATAGAGAAGGTGAATTTATCATGAGGCTTGCTGCCCATCCCTACATCAATTCTGTTCCTTTCAGTCCCTATGATCCAGGTCCTTGGGATAACAGCAATGCAAAGATATCTTCTGAAGGAGCCTGGAGATGACACTCTACTTCCACAACCAGAAATTTTTCTGGTGTCAAGAAATGGAAACAGTGGAAGATCTGGAAAATTATACTTCTCCTACCTTTTTAAAAAAAAAACAGTTTTCTGTGATTTTATCAAGACAATGTTATTCTGGGATTAATAGAAACAACCTTTTTTTTTTTTTTTTCCTTCTTGTTATCACAGATTTTGTATCTTCTGCATTTTGCTTTGAGTTTAAGAAATTAGTGAATCCAGAAAACTGAAACTGTAAAGCTGTTCCAGAAGAGCCCATTAATTCTGATTTCTAATCAAAGAGTATCTCATCCTGTTTCCAGCTGAGAAAGTTCTGATTTCTCTCTCTCATCACAAACCCCACATAATTCAATAAATCCAACATGGAAATGTCTTCTGCTCCCAGACAGATCACCTCTCACTTACTGTGGTTTCTTACCTTCTCTCAACCTCACAGGTTGGCCCAGATTTCCAGAAAGACTGGGAAAGCATTTTGTCACACTCAGCTAAACTTCTGGACCTGCAATCAGAGCTGTCTGCTCTCCCATGATGCTGAAGAGCCTGTGCAGAGACACATCCTGCAGCCCCTCACTTGGAGGAAGGAAAGGGGATTCCCCTCTTTCCCAGGGGCTGAGGCAGGTACCAAAGCCATTGCTTCAGCCCCCTCTTGGTGTCCCTCCAGCTGGCACACAGCTTCCCTGCTGGGCCCAGGGGAAGCAAAACACATGAACCGCATCTGGCACAGTTCCGCTGCTCCCCAGGGAAATGTATGACAAGTACTAAAATAATCACAGCAGCCAGATTTGTAGGGATGCAGTCCCTAGAGATCCCAAATAGGCCAGTAGCTTGTCAGGGAAAATGCCAGCAAATACTCCAAAGACAGAGAGAGAGAAAGAGAAGTAGCAATCCCAAGAGAAGTACAGGACACAAAAAACAGGACAGAAAGATAATTCAGAATACCTGCATCATTCAAGGTCATGTGTTGTCCCTTCTTGCATTAAACAGCACTTATGTAACACTCCCATGTGTTCCCCCTCTTACAGTCACAGCAGATCCCTGTTACTGATGAACAGAGACTGCTTTATTTCTACTTTCTTTTTCTATTTCAGCTTTTAACAGCATTTTATGCATAATCACACCCACAGTTCTCTTTACTTTTTTTTTTGTTTTGTGGGGGTGAATTTTAGTATTTTTATCATAACTGGCTACAATCTAGGGACTTTTGTAGCATTTGTGTCATAATTATGTTATAATTTAGTCACTGGTACAGCAACTAATTTCTTTTTAAAGAAACTTTCTTGAAACAGCAGGTCATGGTAATCCTTTAAACTGAAGGATTCTTCAGCCAAAATGCAGCTCAGATGATGCAGGCACACATCTGGTTGATTTATTTAAACTAAATAAAACTATCCTCCCTTCAAGTGCTAAAAAACCAAACTTGTTTATGCTCTGCCTGTGTGCAACTTCACCTTTATGCATTACTAAACTTGACTAGGATGGGTGAAATGCAAGAATCAGATGTAGGCATGAAGAATAAGCATGGATAAATCAAAGACACGGATATATTTACTAAAGAACTAAAGCAACTGGTTCTCATGACCCCAAACTCCAAATGGCTTCAACAGAGTGTGGGAGAGGTCTGAAAGCTGAATGGGCAACTGACTGAAGAGAAACACATGGTGGTGCTGATGCTGCAAAGCAACCCTGGAGTTTTAACATGAAAAAAGCACAGAGGAAAAGTGTGGTCTTCCGGGGAACACTAATCCTTAGAGAGGAAGCAAAAGGACAGCATCTTCCCATATCAAAGGAAGAATCCACTAGGGACAATTTTAATAGTATAGATAGGAACCTAAATGTAAACTAGAGGAAAAGCACAAAAGCATGGCCTTCTACAAACATAACAGACAGTAGAGCAACAACCTACCAGTCCTGCAACAGTGGGAGGTCTGAATCATGCTGCAGATGACATTTAAACTAGAATTTTGTTTCCATACTGAAATTCATGTTAACTCTTCCCACCAGAAGTCACTTAAAATAGGAACCCAGAGATATTCTGAATTCCCAAGGGGTTTTAGTCCAGCTCATAAAATGGAAGAATCCAGATAACCCCCCAAGATGAACAAGATTTTCTCTTCATAGCCAGAGACACCTTCCTGTTTGGAGAAGGTGTTTGGAGACAGTATCATCATATTACTCAGCCACTTCTCACCAATCACTTTTTGCCGTGCCAGTCTGTAATGGATGGAAATATATTCTTCAGAGGCAAAAAAACCCAAGAAATCATCCAGCCCAGGAAAATAATATTAAACAGATAAAGTGATAAAGCACTGTGAAAAAAAACTTGACTGCTGAATAAAAATATCAAGTGTGCTCTACTCCCCAAATGCAGAGGTGCCTTGTTTAATGCAGCATTTGGTTAGTGAAGGGCACATGCCTTTGACACAAGAGTGTCAAATAAAATAATGAAATGAAGAACTATCTTAGTAGTTAAGGATTTACCCAGCATTTGGAGTAAATCCTTTAAGGGATGTTCTTTGTTCTGTCAGACCTTTGACCTTACTGTCCTTTGACTCAGAAATGGAGATGACACTTAAGGAAGACACTAAGATGCCTGTAAATGCTGAATGATAGCATGCTGCTGAATGAGTTCAGACAGCAGAGTCTTAGCATGGTGAAGTGGTGCTGTCTTAGCCCCAACACAGGTACAGCAATGAGAAGCAGGTAGGAGACCTGAGGTCCATTCCTTTCTTTGTCAAACAAAAGCTTCTTTGCACCCATAGCCAGAATTGAGACTAGAAACAAACCCTGGCCTGCTGCTCCTGAGAAGAGGGTCATTAAGTCTGTCCCACTTTTATCAGCATGTTTCTATTACCACTTATATTACCCAACAGCAATCTTTTATCCCTCATGCCAGCAATCCCACTGAACAGATGCAAGACACCACTACAGTGCACCCAGAGGTGCCAGTGCTCCAGATTTCTCTGCTCCTAACACGACTGACTGCTTGCCCTCCCTAAATCACGGGAAGAAATATTTCCTAGGGAAAAGCAGCCTTCAAGAGCACTTTATTCAGAGTATGTATTGATTTAAGGCTGGGTCCTCTAGAAAGATTAGTTTATATTTAAAATGGTTTCCTACTGCTGAAGCAGCCTTCTTTTCTATCAGCACCCCAGTTATTGCTTTGTCAGCTGCTGTGTCTATCCTGGTGGCATCAACAAGGAAGCAGCACCAAGCGTACTGCCAGCTGCCATGACTTGGGCTGCTCTAGAAAAACTGTGCCATCAAGATTCAATACACCTCTAGGAGAAAAGCTACTCCTGTGGCAACAGGCTGGCAGGTTCTCACTCACACATAGAAGGTGGAAATAAAACACAAGATGGTGTCAAAAACACTTTCCAGCTGATACTAGGAAGTAAACTAATTATTTTAAACTTGAAAATCCACCATCATTTAAAATTGTCTGCAGAATTAAGTATAGATTTGCTTAGATTTCAGTGTACATTCTGTAAAGCACAGTAACTGCAAATACTCTATTTTAGGATTCTTCGCTTACTTTCTTAAAAAAAAAAAAGAACAGTATAAAACCCACTTTATTCTTCCTTCATTCCTAAATGTTTGCTTCTCCTACCCTCTAGCAGAAGGTTTCTTGACCTATGTGAAATACACAATTAAATGGAAACTGTATTAGCACATCAGCAGAACACTTCTCCTTGTCTTTGTAAACTGTATAGTAAAAAACAACTGCATAGGAAAAAAAAAAAAAAAAACAAAAACCAAAGCTAATACCTGGCCAATTAATATAAAACCATTTTCAACTGATGGCTGTCTTGATCAGCACTGACAGAAACCCACAGTTTCAAAAGGGCAAACCCTAATCTGGGAAGCCAGATAGTTAAAAGAGACAAATCTTGTGATGCCAAGAAGAAACTTTGGTGAAAGATAAGCCATGACCCATCAGCTTTATCTTTATTTTAGAGAAATTGTACCAAGACAATTCGACTGACAGAAAATTCCTGTGTGCTTCAGGGATTAATTACTTATTGCAGATACCAGTATCTGACTGTCAACTTGTGTAATGTCCCTAAAGCAGATGTTTGGGCACTGATAGCAAAAAGCACTGGCAGTACACTCCATAAGCAGCTAACTTGTGTGATAAAATAGGAAGCTAAGTTTAAATGTGTAAGCATATATACTGCTTAGCTTACATAAAGTCAGAAATGCACTCCACACCAATACAAATGGGCTGATTTTCACAGTGATATGACTGCCACTGTACTGGAGCTGGATTTATATAGCTCAAGAGAAAGCAGAGAATTCAGAATAAGCATGAGAATCCAGGGTTTCACTGTCAAACCCTCGGTTACCATCTGACACTTCAAGTAACAAACAAGGTTTGTTTCTTCTATTTCCATGTTACTAGATACCCATTCTGTTAGTGTCATCTGCTTGCAAGAAGACTACTGGAAAATTAAGAGCTGTTCTTATAGATGAATATACTCCTGAGCACTCTTGTAGCTTTAAATTTTTATGTGAGGACCTGGTACGCTTTTAGTGCCGTCAAGGGAGAAGACCAGACGATGAAATTGCTTCCCAGCTTGTCCCCAGCTTGCGCACAGATGATGGTGGTGATGCAGCAGAGCTGGCTGGCAGCAGCAGGTCGTTTTCCTAACTAAAGAGCTGTAGCTTTTTCTACACGCTCCTCACGCACGCTCAGAAGTGCTGAACTTGCATTACTGGCAGCTTACAGCTATAGGTCTTCTGTTTGCAAGAAAAGAAGCTAGGCTATTCTAATGAGATATTTTAAAGAAAGATGACTTGCTAGAGGCATATAGCATTATCACTGAACCAACTGCTTCAAAATGCATGTCAAGTGTCTAAATTACTTACGACACTGATATAAGATTTGATATTAGGAAAGAAATTGGGTTCTTTAAATTTAACTTCTGAATTTTGAGCCATTTACTGTTCATGATTTCAAGGTTTTGCTCATAACCAAATCATTTATTTCTGTAAAGTTCTTACCTCACCAAAGGAGCACAGCAGCTAACTTTACCACAGCTAAGCCATGCTAATAGAGAAGGGTGAGAACACTGACTGTGCTTTACAGAAACCACAGAAAGAAATAACAGATACACCAAAGTTTGGCATTCTGTATTTCTCTTTGCCCCGTGAATTTTTTTCACTCGGGGATTGCTGATTTGGATGAAATATCTCTTTCTCTCTTCTGTTCTTTAGCAGGATATCAAAGGAAAGTACCAGTCATGGTACCATAGGGAAAAAAAAATTACTGTTCTGGCTCCTAGACAAATGATGTAGAAATGACAATGGAACTGTGTTTATTTAGTCTACATAGAAGAAGGCTGGGGGTAGATTTTACTGCAGTCTTACACTCCAGAAAGGAGTTAGAATGAAGGCAGAGCAAAGCTTCTCATTTGACACATCAAAAGAGCAAGACAATGGCCAAAAGTTGCAACAAGGTTAATTCTGATAATGGAAAGGTTTTCACAGTGAGAGTACTCAACCACTGGAACAAGCTGGGGTTGCCCTTCATCCTTAGAGCCATTCAAAATTTTTCTGAATGTCTCTCTGGGAAAACTGCTTTGGCTTCCAAGCTGAATGTTGGATTAGATGACCCCCAGGAGTCCCCTCCAGCCTGTGTTCTCCACGGTTCTGTGACAGGCACAACACAGCTCGTCACACAGCTCACATGCAAAGGAGGAACAGTGACACAGCCAAGACATACACCTGGTGATGATCACTTAGCAAATCAACTTACATCAGAACCTCAGTGCTTAAATTTCCTTTGTGATGCCTAGCTTTTCTCCCCACCCTTCCACCATACAAGGTCCTGGTCAAACCATCCTCTTCTGTTCTGCCGTGTACTTATAAAAAGATAGGTTTTCTGCTTCTTAGACTTTCTTGGAATTCTCCCAGGGAATCACCTGGAAGGGCATTCAGCAGATGGTATCGATCTTTCCCGTGACGATGCGATGGTTTCCACTTGAATGTGATACATAGGAACTCTTTGGGATGCAATGGTAATGAGAACCCACAGCAGACATAACATAAACCCAATAAAACCTGCAATTAATCTGAAAGCTATTTACTCTCCCACAGCTTACACCCCAGCGTTAGTCCACAAGCATTAAAATGTCCTATTAATCACAGAGTTGTTAACTTATATTTGCCATTGAAGTTTGCTGGGTTTATTTCAGACCTGAAGAACAGACATGGCAGTGAGTCAGGTACCAGCACGTTGCCATGATCCCTTTCCCATGGAAATAAAGTATGACACACACAGTCTCCCAGAGGCTACTTTCCTGCTAGTTATCCACCTCTCCAGAGAGACCACAGTGCCTTATACATAATAGGCCAAGTAAGTTTGGATTTGTCTGAAGGAAGCCCTAGACCACTTCACTTTCAGGATGTAGAATTCTGCTTTTTTCTCTTCCAAGCTTAACTAAAAGCAGCCCAATTTCAGAACATTTCTGAATCCTGGTCCTGAATAGAAGGACCGGGCTTTCGGTCAAGTCTTTTATGTACTACTATTCAAAATACCATTATACTGCTATTTTCACCTTCCAGTTGTTTCTTTAATACATTTAACAAACTTTCCTTAATCCTAATCCTCTATCAGCTTAATGCAGAATGGATTTTAAATGTGATGAAAGGTGATTCTTACAGTTAAGATATTTAGAAATCCCAAGACATAGCTTCTGAACTTATAAGTATTTGCCTCTTTTACTATTTTAAGCAGGCTGGCCTCTGAAATACACTTTCCCTTTAAAGTCTGTGTCCTGGGGTTATTCTAGTTCTTTGTTTTGTAGTTTTGCTTTTTTTCCCCCTCACCTGTCCACAAACTTTTGAAGGGACAAACTTCACCAAGCCTATTTTCTCTGGCAAGTGCTATTCATGAGCGCTATTCAAAAGACGTGATCACCAACTGAGTTAACAAGGAGACATACTATTTATTGTTACAGTCCAATGTTATTGTCCACCACCACACAGTATATCTGGTGGGAATCATAAAGAACGGCTCAAAAAGCAAAGTTGGGCATACAGCCACTCCATCCAGGACAACAGTTTTGCACTTGCCTGTAGCTGCTTCTGCTTGAGAAAGTCTCCCTTCTAGGTAGTTTCCTAATAGCAATTTAACTTCCCAGGCTCGATCCAAGAGCTTTATGCCATTTGGATTTTGGTCAGAAAGTTTGTCAAAGAATACACTCATTATCTGTCTCTCCAAGAGCAAAGATGAACAAACCATTACGTCCTTTGTAACCACTTGTTAGATTTATTAAACTGAACAGGAGCTATGTCTTTGTGCTTTTGGAGGAGCTAATTTCTGACCTAGTTGTGGGTTTCTCTAGCCACACTACTTAAATGGCCTATTTTCCTGTCCTGATTTCCCTTTCTCAATCTACAGTGCTCCACTTCACTAAAGAAATAAATAAAAATGCCAAACAGTTTTGTACATTCTTCTTCTCTGCAGAGAAGATTCTCTGATCCAAAGAACATAGACAAATTTATTCTGCATGCCAGACTCGCCTCTCCACCGTGTCTGGCTCATAATGATCATTGACAAGAAACCAGCACCACAACACCTTGTGTGTCAACCTGTAAGACAGCAAAGGTCCATGCAACAGCTATGCCTACTCATGCTATTCCTCACTGCCTAGTGCCAGAAAGGGCTTCTTTAAGGTTGGTGATGGGATCGCACAAGTACAATAGCACTGCTGGGAACTGGTTTTGTTCCAGGAAGCAGGGAGAATTTCATGACTGCAAGCAAACACCAAGGCACAGCTAATTCATTACTAACACCTCAGGAAATAACTGGGGTATGTCCACAGGACATTTGCGCTGAATTTGAGAAAAAAAAATCTTGATTGTTACAGCAGATAACATTTTAAGTGTATGTTTAATTGATTCCATATGTTCAGTCATAGGTTACTTACAACTAAGGTGACTAACTGACATGACTCAATAACTCAGGCAGTTCAGGTGACTGAGATGACTCAGATTTTCCTGCCCAGTGACACAAGAAATGACATTGGAAACTCTACATCCATGGAGAAAAACGACTGATGATAAGCAACATTTTACTTCACAGCCTTTGTTGTTTGGTCATCACCAAACTTCAGGCATACTTAACCTGGCACGGGAACATGCTTTAATGGTCAACTGCCAAGGAAGGATAAGCACTTTATTTATTCCAAGTAACCCTGTCTATGTTGTGTGTATACACTATTCACCTCAAGACTAACATCTAAATATGTCAACTGTACACAATAAATAGGACTCCTGGAAACACCTGCCTTTCTTAAACCCTACTTTCCTCCTCCCTGATTTCGATGTGCATGAGAGACTTTATACAAATGAGGGGAAGAAAAATGACTTTACAAGACAAAGAGTGAAATGAAATACCTAAAGTGCTGTCAACGACTTTTTGTAAACCTGGGAAAAATAAAGCTATAAAAATCAATTTTGGCAAACAATGCTTCACTCACAACATTTTAGACACTCCATAATAGTAAAGAGTAACAAAAAAGTCTTACTGTCTTAATTTTAAGACAATAGCATACACTTTAGGAGAACTTTGTACATACTTGAGCCTTCGCTTTTCAAATTTGTGCCTCAGAAGTGACACAGACCTTTAGATTTCAGGCACACAATAGGTAACAGAAACCAGCAGTCCCCACGTGAGGCCACAGCCTACAGACATAGAACAGATTTGGCTATAAGCTGAGTTTTCATTTAGTGTGTTACAGTAAAAGGCTTTATGCAGCAATCCTCCAGAAAACAATCCAGCTGATGCGAGTTTACTGGGAAATGATGAGTAAACCACCCAAACAGCTTCATTTTAAGCTTTTTGGACTAGTAAGAAGTGTACCAGCACTGAGCCCCAATAACTCTGTGCTTCCACTCCCCTCTCCCTTTGCAGAAACACTTACTTTTTGTACTGCCTTGTAAGTGCATGTCAGCAGAATTACAAGTGCCCAGTGTACTCTCCCCCCACTGCAGTTTCCCATGAAAGAAAAACTAATCCACACTGTTTGTAGCTCCTCCTGCTGCCAGCGCTGCCATTGAAACACACCATAGAAGGGCAGGAGAAAAAAGAATGTGCAAGAAAGCAGAGAATAAGTATCAGAAAGATAGAAAAGTGAGGAAAGAAAAGGAAAGGCGTATTCTGCTCTTGGTTATGTCAAGCAGCTCAAGATTTGTGTAACAGATGGGAGTGCAGAATTTATCCCCTATAAAGACACGGGCTGAGAAGACAAATACCTAGGACTCTCACTTGGACCACGTACTTAAACAATCTTAAAAAATATCAAAGTACTGTTATCTATATTTTCCCTACAAAGAATGACAGATTTCTCTCCAACTGCAGGAGAGTCTTTCCACAACTAGCAAGTCATAATTAGCCATTTAAAAGAATTGAGCCAATTTAGTTCTAGCCAAAATACAAGCTGGGTGCTGTAGATATGAAGCCTGATGTGAAATGGGAGCACAGACACACTCCTGACCACCATCAGAAATTACAGACATCAGCACAGCTGACTGCTGTATCACCAAAAGTGTTATTTTAAATCCAAACCATATTATTCCAAGTTTGTACTATAGCTTGTGAACAAAAATGGAAGGGGGATTGAGGAAGGACTCCTGCTACATTTGTCATAGATCTATTTACTTAATTGGAGCCTTTGAGTGCTTAAATCAGCTGAACTATGCCCCAGAGTTTATGGTCAGAGGTATGAACCACATTGCATCACACATGGTTAGATGCCTACCTGAACATGAAGCAGTGAACATGTAAAAGGTACTTCCCACCCACGACAGGCTGTAGGAGCTGGGTCCTTTAATAAGAAACACCAGCATTAATTAAGAAAGTGAAGGGACAGCTTTTAATAATTAATAGTGAAACAGATCTTCTAAAAAGAAGGGCAGTGGATGATCGTATTGAATAATTCAGCACTATAACCAAAGCAACAATGGCACGGTAACTTTAGATGTTAGCATTTGCAACAAAATCCAACAAAAACATTTGATAAGCTGATGGCTCCTTATGTTCAGGAAAGGGCATATATCCAAAATACACTTTTCTATCAAGTGGGCAATTTCTGAAACCTGTCTTTACTATTTAGTAAAGCTGCTAGTAAAATTACACTGAAACAAGTGACTTTTATACTTGATTTACGCTCTGCCAGAGTTGGGCCCAGAGGATCAGAAGCATGGCCCAATAATGCAGTAGCTGCAGTCAGTAAATCTGCATTCCCAATAGGCCGGATTAGCCACAATATTAAGTAAGTTTAATTATCAGAGAAGAAAAATCTCAACAGATTTTTAACGATTCCTGTCACTTCACAAAGCTTCAGCAGCAGGGATGTCAATTTTAGAACCAAAGACACATAAAGCTTCAGCAGCTGTTGAGCATACAGATTTAATTTGTGGTCACAAATATTGCAGAATTTGAATTTGATTTGTCCATCAAGCAGCTAGAAAAGTAGATATCAAGAGAAAAGCAACAAGTCTGTGTTATTGTATGAGGAAAAAAAATGTATTGTATTTAATTCAAGAAGTCTAGCGAAATACCAAAGAGCATGGAAAAAAGATGTTTAAAACTAAAAAGAAAAGTTTTGAGTGACAGACTAGGAAAGACAAAGTGTGCTGCTGTTCAACATCTCACTGCTGGCAAGGATTGTTCGCCTGCTGGGGCTTCCTTAGCAGATGAAGGCCAGCCAAATTACGGAAAAAAAACCCCCACTTTTGGAATTTCCTCCCTGAACTGTTTTGATGACAAGTTCCTATTAAGAATTGTCATGAATTCATCAGAAAGTAGATGCAGCTTCCTTTGCTTACTAGGAACTGAAACAAGTTTTCTGGCACCAAAACCTGATAAAGTAAAACTACAGTGCCGTGTACCCTTATGGACATCCCGAGAGAGGAACAAGCATGTCCTTGTCTCTTTGTGAAGCCCAGCAAAAAAGACAAGAAACTATCCTGGACACTAATCCTGCAACACGTGTCCACACTGGAATACCTGGCAGATATTAGAGATGTTGTATTTATTAGAAAGCCTCACTCAGCAGGCTGCAGCCCACGGGGACTGTGAAGATAGGATTTTGGATGGTTGGAGTCAACCAGGACACCATTCAAGCCACAAAAGGAACACTTAATAAAAACTAGGTACTGAATAGCAGGAAATTATCTATACAGGTGGAAAGTTTTGTAAAGCAGAATAATTGTAACTGAAAATATTTAACCCTCAAACTAAGGAAATACACAAATATGTAAGGAGGTGCAGTAGAAAGATGACTTAGTAAAAAAACCCAAAACAAACAGATAAATAAAATATGTTAAAAATAGAAATAAGATGACAGCAGCAGTGCTCGGTTGACTTGATGGTCCCTTCCAGCCTTGATGCTATGAAGCGCTGGTAGAACTACCAGCACTCCGAATACTTCCACGTCCGTACAAGTAAATCCCTGGATGTTTTCCTTGGCATTACACAGGCCACGGATTATAGGGGTGCGCCGTCACCGGCGAGGCGCCGCCGCTCGTGCGGGGAACAGAACGGCGCCGCGGCGGGGTCCGGCGGGCGGGGGCGAGGGCGAGGCCCGGGCTCGTGTCGTCACAGCAGCAACGGGAACCGGCAACGGGGACCGGGGCTCGTGATGTCACAGCAACGGGGACCGGGGCTCGTGATGTCACAGCAACGGGGACAGGGGACGGCGGAACGGGCCCCGCCCGCACAGCGCGAGCCGCCGGATAGCGGGCGACGGCATCGACGTCACAGCCCTCATTTGCATACATTTACCTTTGCGCCCCGCGGCGGCCAATCAGCGGGCGCCGCTCACCTGCTGCGGCCGCACCCGCGCGCGGCCGGGGGCGGGGCCGCGGCCTCCTGGCGGAGCGGCTGCCGCGCGGGGCGGCGGTGGCGGCGGAGCGATGGCGTGCGGGGGCTTCGCCTGCTCCAAGAACTGCCTGTGCGCCCTCAACCTGCTCTACACGGTGCGTGCCCGCCGCGCTCGGCCCGCCCGCCGCCGCGGGCTCTGCCTCGTCCCGCTGCTCCCGCCGCTGGCTGGGATGAGATGGGATGGGATGGGATGGGATGGGCTGGGCTGGGCTGGGCTGGGCTGGGCTGGGGAGGTGGCGTGGAGGGGCTCGCTGTGCCTCTCGCTGCGCCTCTCCCGGCGGGATGTGGCCGCGGGGGTCGGGGGTCCGCGCTGCGGCCGCTGGGCGGTCGCGGCTTCCGGCTCGGGAGGATGGGCTGGCTGGGAGGGGTGAGGAGGTGACAGCGGTTAGGCCGGGCTTTGTCACCGCGCGGACGTGGCTGCTCGGGATCAAAATCCAGGGAGGCCCGGGAGCGCTGCCCGCCCGGGGCGGCGGCGGCTGGCTCGTCTCCGACAAGGAGCGGCCCCGGGGCCCGGCCCGCCGGTGCCCTTTTTCTCCGTCTGGAAAGGGCGCTGCACCAATTCAGGCGTGAAGCAGGGAAGGGTTTGTTTTGTTATTGCTCAGCCAAGCATCAGCGCCCAAATAAGTGCAGTTCGGTCAGTGACGAGGCCCCAGCACCCCCGGTGTTCCATGGCATGGACCAGGGAGTTACCAAGTTGGGCTGCCTGGGGTGGTGGGAAGATACGTGAGCGGCGGGGGAAAAAGGGAGGATGTTAAACTGAAATAAATTACTTTGCCGGGGAACTCTAGGCAGGTGCCTGATTCTGTTCCAGCATGTTGGAGGGCTTGTTTTAAACAGAGAAGGGAAAAAAATCTCCAATTGTGGTGTAGCTACAGGAATTTTTTCCTTGCTATCTATTTTTAAGAGCTCAGAAATAACAAGAAACGGGAGTAAGTGTAAGGCTTCCTCTCACAGCACATCTGGAGAGGTAGAATGTCCTCTAATGTTTCAAGTTTTAACAACTGTGCTTGGGAGTGACTTTCAGCAGACTGAAATTGGGGTTAGCCAGTGTTTGTGGGCAGCTGTAACTGTGCTTTTCCAAAAGCACTGCCTGGTCTGGGCTGAAAAAAAGACTGGAGAGGTCGAACAAGCAGGTCTAACGCTGTTCATCAGAACAAGTAGTAGCTGGCAGTAACTGGACCTGATGGCACTCACCAGGATGGAGCACAAAAGGATGTGGAAGCACCTGTGCTGAAGCCAGAATTGGTGGATGTTCTTGGGTGTACAAGGTGACCCAACCCTTCCTTTCCTCAGAAGAGAGCAGAAGAGAAACCTTTTTGTAAGAGAGGCTGCACTATTACTTAGTCTTCATCCTTGGAGGAGCTTGAGGAGTGAAATGTGTCCCTGAAAAAGTCTGGAGCATGCTTAGGTAGCCCAGCCTACCCTCTGTGAAAGTCAGCCCGGATCCCTGTGATGTGTTGTGTTGTTGGGCTACACCCAGCCAGAACAGGGGGAGCAGATAGGTGTTTGGTATCTGTAGTTGAAGGTAAGCTTAATGAATGTACAGTGTCATGATGGAGCTAAGTTAGAATCATAAAATAGCTGAGGTTGAAAGGGACCCCAGAAGATCATTGTGGTCAACTTTTCATGAGGTTTTCCTGTGCCAGAAGATGGGTTATGGATGTGTTTATATATATACTTTGCTTTTCAGTTAATGCAAGACTTCTTCTATCGTTATTGCTATTATTCCTTGAGTAACAGAAGAGTGAGAGAAATCTGGATCATTCTCAGATGGATGCACAAATAATACTGTAATGTCATGTGGACAGCAGGTGTTTTTTTTCTAATGACTCCATCATTAATTCTACAGTCATATAGCCAAATATTAACCAGGTGTAATGAGTCTGATAGGTCTTTTGGGCATATCTGGCCTTTGCAAGGGTGGGTTGAACTTTCGGACTTCGGTAGTTCTGTCTTTGGTACCTGGACAGTGTATTTATGACTTTAATCTCTGATCTGATGTCTGCTTGAATAGACTTTACTTTGTGGGTGTCACTTTGTCTTCTGTCACTTGACCTGTACAAAACATATGTTTTTGCTAAAGGGAAGGAATGACATCTTTAAGTGATAGTTACAAGGATATCCAATTGTTATTGTTAGTATTGTTTATTAATTATAGACAAGTTACAAGACTTAATGCTTTTAAATTCATAGTTGGAGAAATAACACTTAAAGTGCTTAGTAGGCCCGGTAGAGTTGATTAGTAAAATGTGTGGGCTTCTCTGTTCCTTGGTTAGACAGAAACCTGAAATAAAGTATTGAAGCAGCACAGTGAATGATGAACTTATTTTCTCCCAGCTGGAAAAAAATGTAGAAGACAATCAGAGCAATAACTTATTGATTGTCTCTTTAAAATAGTGTTGATTCATTATTAAACACTGAGAAGGGAATAGTGGTGGTGGTAAGAAGGGATAGGTGACACTTCTTGGATGTTTTTGTAGCCAGCACTGATGTGTCTATATGACATGAATTAACCCTGAAAACCGTATATTAGAGGTTTCAATTTACATTCTGCCTTTTATTAAAACACTCTGAGATAAAATATTATATTGGAGGTTAATTTAAAAAAAAAAAAAATTAGTACTGCCTTTTTTGACTTTTTTGTAGTAGCACACCAAAAAAAATATATGTCCTGGCAGTAATAAATCAGTTACTGGTTTAAGGCAAGAAACCAGAAACCCACTAACCCAATTGCTCACTTAATGTTCTTTTCAGATGTTACTTTGCTGATGACTTTAGGTTCTTCTCCCAAAGAGACTAAGACTTCACTAACTTAGTGTCCTTAGGCCCTGATTCTGTTTTTCAATCTATTTTATATGAGTAATTCTGGCATCTATGCTGAGTCTTGCTGACTTCAGTATGGTTCCTTATGGGTAGAGGAAGAGTAGAAAAAAAAAATTGAGACTTTATTGACTCTGAGTACATGATGATGTATATTGTCAGAATGAAGCCTTACATGGAAGAATTTAATACAAGAACCATTAAAATACTGATTTTGGGTATCTGACCTATTTAACTTTTATTTAGTCAGTCATATTTACATTTCCCATCAAATGACTAATCTATACAAAGTGTTTAAAGTGCCTGTCCACAGAATTAATCCAAATTCAGGGATGTGTTTTTATCTTAAAACTTAAGCTTCCAAGGAAATCTTCAGTGTCTTTGTTCATATCTGATTTTTGGAGAGGAAAAAGAAATTCCTAACTAGTGATGAAAGATTGAAGTGGTAGGTGAGCCATGAGATTAAATGTTCAAATAAAAAATAAGTACCGACTGTCCATTTGGGTGGTGTGGTTGGTTTTGTCACCCAAGCAGCTACTTAATTATTGCTGCAGCAGGAAACATGAAATACTTGTTGGCAGCATGTAAACATCTCATATTTTGATGAGCAGGGCTTTATGTTTTCTTACACCTAGAGCAGCCATTTGATTTCAATTAAAACATACAGTACCTTTTCCATTAGAAGTGTGTATTTTTTTAGTAGCACAAATCTTATTTGATAAATGCATCCACATTTACATGTAAGACTAGAAAGTACTGTATCAAAATAATTCACTTTTTATATTATGTCGTTCTCTGAACCTCTTTTCTTTTGATTGCCTGTTAAATGGTTTTTGCATCCATTTTCAAATCACTGTGTTTGAAAAGAGTTTTTTGGGCTTGTTTGTTTTGTTTTTCCTATCAATGTCTCTTGTTCTCTGGGTGCTGTAATTATTGAAGTTGCATTTGGGCTTTCTTCCCTCTTTATCAAACTTTCTTTCCCTGTATTATGGAAATATGCAAAGATAAGTATAGAACATCTCAGATTTGGACAGTGTGTGCTTGGTATCATAGGATGATTTGGGTTGGAAGGGACCTTCAAAATCGTGATAGTCCAACCCCCTCTGCCATGTAAATGGACATCTACCACTAGACCAGGTTGTTCAAATCCTCATCCAACCTGGCCTTGAAGATGTTATATTAATGTATTTTATAATAATGTTTGTCTTACTTTCAGAGTTCCTGATGCAGAGGAATGTTGCGTCTTCCATGCGAGTCTGTCTGCTTCATCTTTTTGCTGCATAGGGGAAACTTGGTGTTAGAGGCAAGGTGAACATCGGGATTTCCCTTGGGAAAGGGAACGTGTCTTTGTGTTCTCTGATATTTCCTGACTGGTGTAGTGGCTGCATAGAGCCACTACAGGCAGACAGGAGTTAGAGAAGCACAGCTCTTGCCTCAAGTGGCAGTGTCTTTCACATTGATGAGTGAGCCTGCTGTCTCTGAGTGCAGCTCCATTTTGGTTTGTCCTAAGTTTGTTTTCAACTGTAAGATAAAATACCCACTGCTTGCCCTGTCTGACAGGCTCTGGTCAGCATTTAGGTGTGCAGCATCAAGAGTTTGCCCAGCACCAGCCTGTTCTGTGCTGGTCTCCCTCATTGTCATGACTGGATGCTCAGCAAATGGGTCAGGTTGCCTTGGAGCCATTTCTGTTGTTCTCAAGAACATTTTGAAGATGGCAGTATAAGCTGGCCTCTCTAGCATTGACATGTAAATAAAACTGGTACAGAAGCTCCCACGTATTGGTCAAGGAAGCTAATGTTGGTCTTGTCAGTCTTGTGGCCTTTTTATTTTCATAGGCATTTTGGGAAGGTTTATTTGCTCATGCTTGAGAACACAGAAGAATACAGCAAAAGTACAGATAGATATTTAAAGATTTTTTTCCAGGGCTTGGAAAGGTCCTCGGTTATACTGTGTGTCAGTTTATAGCCAAAGTGCCAGTGGTTTGTGGTGGTGGGTCAGAATCGAGACGTGTGCTGGGTCCTAGACCAGCTGGGAGAGGGTTTTGGCTTTTCATTGTCTTGTGCAGAGTGCTCAATGGCATGTAGAGCTAAGAAGGCAGCCTGTCCTTAGGGAAAGAGGAGAATGACAGGGCACAGAGGAGGAGGGTATATGGAACATGGTGTGTTTTCATACTGCTGGTCTTTTCAGCCATCCTGGTGGTACAGGTAGGCACTTTAAAACCAGAACAATTATTGAGAACCTCTGTAAATGCCTTGTAGAGGCCTTGTAGCTTACATCATTAGCTGTGGGGCTTTGTACTCTTGTTTTTTGTTGAAGGAGATACGATGTGTGGAAGAAGGATCTGTGCACTCACCAGGCTTTGTGAAAACATTTAGTGACCTCTTAAAAAAAACAATGAACAAACACTCAAGTAAAAGAAAACATTTTAAAACATAATTGTTCCTGCTGCACAGCAGAAAGCTTCCGTTTCCAAAGACCAGAGTGTATGAAGCAGGGGTTAAATCTAACTGACATATCAGTGTGTAAATAGTTTGTTACATGGCCAATAAAGTGAATAACTCTTTACAAGGCCTGAAACTGAAAGAACAGGCTTTTGTGATAGGATCCAGGAATGCTGCCTTTCACATAAATTACTTGTTCCACACTCTGTGTCTTAAGGCTGTTCAGTTATCAGACTACTGATCCCTCATTTAAGTAAGTCACGTAACGGTGGAAGATTTTGCTTTCTGTTAGAAATCCTTATAGGTACCCAGAGCTTTCCTTTGCTCTCAGTAAAGTTGAAGTAGTACTGTAAGGAAATAGTTTCTTACAGGTTGAGTAGCTTACAGCTGTGATAGAAACCAATTTAGCTTCATTTTAACTTGCTAAAGGTTATGGTTACACCACTATGTACTGCCTGTTGTTTTAATGTGGTGTTTTTAAATTAAGTGCCAGGAATCAGAATTGTCTTCTAGATTCCCTATGGCTGTGCAGAAATGGTTGCCCAGGTGGAAGGGGAGACTGGTGGAAACCTCTACCTTCAGTATATATGCCATTTGACGTTTAAATTTTAAAACACCCTTAAAAGTAGTAGAATATGAACTTATATGCAGGGAGAGAGGTTAGAGAGGATATATTTCATCATTTGTGTAATCTCTCTGGTTTCAGTTCCTGTTCCAAATTCACTTTGACACCTATTCTCTAAATATTTCCCTTGCTGATATGAGAATAAATGCTGTATAATCTCTTTACCTAGGAATGGTGAGTCAGTAGTTCATGAAATTTAAATTCTGACGTGTATTTTTTACCACCTCCTGTTTGTACTGAGGTGGTAAGGAAGCAGAGGGAATACCAGCTTCTGCATATGACTTCCTTCCTAGCCAGCAGTCCAAGCTAGTTGAAATACCAAAAAGTTGCCACTTAGTCAAGACAGCAGATTTGCTGGTGGCTTGCTGTTGTAGGAAGGAGGAAGTGGTTTTAGCATTTGAATTGTTTCTCATGGTATTGTACAGAGAAATAGTTTGAAATCTTTGTTTCTTTTTTGTAATGTAGACTATAAACTTGCACGTAAGTACAGAAGGGGCATTTGTGGAAAGAAATATGTTTTTTCCAGTACAGGAAGGAGGGAAATGAGCAGCTATGTGCATAGGAGAACTTGGATTTAAAGCAGAGAGCAAATTTGGAGATTTATTAGGGAAACTGTTATATTTGGAACAGCTCTGAAGTTCAAATGTGTGTATGTATGTGTATTAAAAAAGGGAAGTTGCCTAAACTGGCATCTGATCTCTTCCACTGATCTTGAACTTAAATCTTCCCTAAAATTTTCCCTATACAGATACTGACATTGGAGTAATGTTTTGTCTACTGACAATATGTTTGAATTTCTTTTTCCATTTGTTTTACTCCAAAGTAGAAATACTCTTATCTCATAGGGAAAACCACTGATCTTCACCTAGAATTTGTGCTACCTAAAGGTTTGTTCTAGTAAAGCATTTACTTAATTTCAAAATTGCTAATTTATATATTGAATTATGCTAATAATATAGCATAATTTATGTATGTGTATTTATGTATGCTATAATATAGCATATATTTGTATGCGTGCCTTTAAGTAAGGTAGCTAGGGTTTGAATTGGTGGAGAAGATAGTTCTTGGTCAGTGCTAAATCCACATCTTATCTACCTGCTAAAACTTTGATTTTTGGTGTGGAGAGAGTAGCATGATCAAAGTGCTGGCTGTGTGGGAGTGTTGGTTGGAAGGAATTTTTGGGGCTTATCAGTCCAGGTGTCTGCTCGGGATTATGAGCAACAGTAGCTTGCTGTCTGTGGCTTAGCCTGCAGAGTCTTGAACACCCCTGAGAGCAAAGATCATCACCAAACCACCTTGCCAGGTGTGTTTTCTAATGTCCAGTCTGAAGCTTCCAAGCTGTTACTTATGATGCCCAGAAGAGTTTGCTTCCATGTTTATGTAATGTGCCTTCAGCTTTACTTAGTATGTGATTACCCCTAGGCAGCCTCCTTGTCATACTAAAGAAACCCAGCTCCCAAACCTTTCATTATCAAGGCTCTGTGCTATTTTACTGACTCCTGCCAGGTTCTCAAATTCCTTTTCCGCCTGGGGGACTTGAAATAGAACACAGTATTTGAGCTTCAGTCTCACCAGCATTGTGTTTCCTTTGACTGCACTCTTGGTTTCCCTGTTTGCAGTGAGAGCTGACTCCTGGCTTATATTCAACCTGACAAACAATTTGATCTCCATATCTGTCTCATTAAGGCTGTTGTTCAACTGGTCTGATCCCAGGCTCCACTGAAGCACCCAGGAGCACAATTTTTCACTTTGCAAGGTTCCTAAGGTTGGCTTATTCCTCAAGTTTATCAAGGTATATCTGAGTTAATCTCTTTTTGGAGAGTCAGCCACTCCTCCTTGTTTAGCATCAGCCACATATTTTCTGAGCATTCATTCTGTGTTATATTCAGGTTGTTGATGAAGATACTGTGTGATATTGGCTCCAGCCGTTGGTGGTGCTTACCTGCTACCAGCTGGATGCTGAGCCATCAATTACTGCTCTTCAAGTTCAGCAGTATGGCCTGTGGCCATTCAGTCTAACAGGCCATTTCTCCAACCCTCCTGTGGGAAACTGGATTAGCCCTAGTCAATAAAAACTGGACTGTGATTTCAGATATTTCTTCTAAATGCGTCGAGCAAATATTTTAAGTGTTACTAACCAAAGCTAGCTTTGTGTAAGTAAATTCGTATGGGTAAAATGAAATTTCACAGATAGTTCAGTCTTCCAAGGATGCCACTGTTTACTCTGGGAGGCTTCTGCTGCCGTGAAATGTGGTCTCAGTTAAATAAAATGTGACATTCAGAAGCTCTGTAGAGAGGCCTTCTTCCTTCATTTAACAGAAATACTTGACCTTTTCGCATGTATTTAAAGCCTGTATGTTTAGAATGTACATGTTGCTCATTTGAAGTGGGTTAGGGTCACTAATTTTGTTTTGAGTACATTATACTGTAAAGCCATAGCAGCTTCAATTTTAGATATATTGCATTTAAATTCTTTAATCTCAAAACATTGGAATAAACACTGTTGAGTGGTCATTTCCAGTGGCTAAAAACTACATAGCACTGTGAGCCTTGCATTGTTTTACAGACTTGAAAAAACTCTTCTCAAAACAGCTTAAGTTATTTTTCCTTTTTGTAGTAGTGTGCTTTTACTTTAGGTTTTTGCATTATGACACTAAAAACTATATAGAGAAAGTTATTCCTGTCATTCAGATAGTCTATGCCAAACCTGAATATGAAGGAATAATCGTAATTTCATTTTTCAGTAAACATGTGGAGGAGACAGAAACTTAATACTAAATCACTTTATGTAGTTATTAATAAATCTGTAGTCTCCATTTCAGTTTTGAAACAGTCAATTTTCCACAATTTCAAGTGGCAAGAAAGGAATGACCAGTAATGATTTTGATCCAAATCATGGATCTGCCTGACTAGATACAGCATTTTCATACAATTTGTCAGCCAGAGCCACTGTGATCACACTGAATTTCCAGATGTTTTAAAGAATTGGACAATGGACAATTTTGTTAAATGAAAGAAAATAGAGCCTTGGTATTATGGAGGTAACACTTGAAAATGAGATTGATAGCTCTAAACTTGAATGGTTCAATAGTGGGTTTAGAATCCAGAGAGGCTTATTTTCCCCATTTGATTGAAAACCAGACCTTTTCTAGATTCCGAATGTGGGTATTTCTACCAGAAAAGCTTTTTGTGCCAGGATGTCAGGATGCTTCTGGTGCCTTGCAGATAATTTTATGCATGTATCATCAGATTAATGTAAGATGAGATCAGTAATGGCATCAAGAAGCAATTGGTACCCTGCACCTCACAGACTGTGCTTATCCAGGAGGTCTTAGAGGCACAGATTTTGTCTCTTGTTTTGATTTCAGTATTTTAAGAACAAACTAATTTCATCTAATGCTTTTGGACCACTTATGAAATGAGAAAAGAGCTGAATAAACAGATACTTTGGTATCCTGGAGGCAGATCGGTGAAAGATTTGCAGACAGAAAAGTATTGGTGAAAATTATTAGGAGCAAAGTTTCATCTGCTCTTCTCTGTGAAATAAATTGAGCTTTGTCATGGCTTGTGAGATTTTTTTTTTTTTTTTTTTTTTTTTTAAGAGTTCTGTAGTGGAAGTGTGAGTTCAGTATTTAGAAGCTGATGCAGAGCATGGGATGTCAGACAGCACTTCTTGATTGGAAATTGGGCTATGGGGTTTCTTTAGTTACTTGCTTCTGGTATTTACATGGAAAAATAAATCTTTCCAGTGGAATGAGACAGTGAAATAAAGTGAGTGGGCATAGATCAGAAAAGGTAGGACTTGCAATAAACTGTCTGATTAGCCAGGCTAATTATTAATGTACTGGTATTGAGAAGTTTATAGCTTTGTGCAGCATGGATTCAGAAAATTTGTCTGTGTAAGAGCCAAGGTGTTTTATTTTACTTTTTTCTCCAGTCCTCTCTGTAATTTTGATTCATGACATCTTGGCCTGTTGTTTTGGTTTTAATTAATGTGGTAACTTAAGCTTTTTGTTTAAGAGAAACAAAGACAAATGTGAAAACATCCTAAACTCTGCTGGTACTGAACAATTCCTTTGACTTTTATATTGTTTTTTGTCTCTTTATGTGTTAAAAGAGAAGTGTAGGTATGAGAAATATCCTGCTTTTATTCTTGCAGGCTCTTGAATTTCTTGAGTGGATTACTGGCTTTTGGTAAAAAGTTTTTTGAGATGTATTCCTGTGTGAACACAAAAAAAAAAATCCACCTGCTGTGTTTAGATCTTGATGAGCATCTCTAGTTGTTTTACTAGCTTTCTTGATGTTATCTTAGGTTTCCATGTTTCAAAAGCTACATTACATAGGTAGTCCTCTAAAATGTATTTAAATGGAAAAAATATACAGATGTATTTGGCATGAATAGCAACAAGAATTCCCAGCTGTAGGGTAAGTATACTAAAGTTTTAAGTTGGAAATTATGTTTCTTTTTTTTTTTTTTTTTTTTTTAATTTCTTCCTGCCTCTGGGTCAGCAGTAAAATGTGCTTCATGAGAATGTGCCTTGTTTGAATGGATATGGTGAGCAAGTGCAAGTGCTTGCTCTATACCTGTTGTTAAACAAAGCCAAGTAGCTGAACTAGACTAAGTGCCTACTGTTTAATATTGTTGGTTTGGATTTTTTTTTAAATAGCTAGAAAGCCAAGTATTTTTTGGTGAGAACTTTTGGAAAGTTAAAACTTGCATTGAATTTGTGTAATTTAACAGAGAATGTAATGAGTAATGTTACACGTAGGTCTGTTTCAAACCAGAGAGTCTTGGGCATCTTGTGCCTCGGACATCTGGATTGGCTTTGTCTGCTGCTTCCCTCCTGCTGGACTTCATTACACATTTCTCTGCAGCTTTTCATGTTGGAATTTCTTTTTTGTTGGGGTTGTGTTTTTTTGGTGTGGAAACAGGAAAGGCTGGAGCTTCCTGCCCATATAAACAGTAAATCTCTTTGAAATAACTGGGACAGATTCCTGCCTGCCTTCCCTGAATACCATGTTTAAAAGGAAGGAAACAGCATAAGTGTTTTGGGTATCGAAATAGGATTCACTTAATAGTAGAGCTATTTTCTTGAAGAAATATGCAGAGGAGACAGGATGCCTTTACTGTTTTACTGCATAAAGTCCTTGAAATTCAGATCTGAAATGTATTTTTGTGTGACCGTGTTAACTGTTGTGTTACATTATCAAGCATGTAGAAACTTCTTTAATGAATTAACACAGTTGATAAAAGTAAGTTTTGGCAAAGTGCCCTTTTTTACACATTCAGACCTGTGCAGCTGTATATTCTATTTTCTTTAAATATACTGCCACAGTTTAACAAAAGATCTGAAATTTTGGTTCTTACACCATTCTGAATTAAAGCTGATGATTTTTAGCTTATTTGTCAGCTATGTTATGATCTACGGTTTAGTGTCTCTAGTCAGTCACTGATAGTACAACATGGCTTGACTTATAGGTAGTTTGAGTTGTAGCAGTGTGGAAGAATATGTATGCCTTAAAACATCTGGAACTGAAATTACTTACACAATGATGTGGAGGATTCGTTTGTTTAGGGTTGTGCTTCTTCTCTTTGCACCAGAAAGAAAAATTGTACCTTTTTAAAAACATCTTTAATGTAAAAAAATTACCTGTGTGTGGGAGCCTGTTTTAATATGCAGTCTAACTTTGTGTTTTCTCTTCCCTCCAGCTGGTGAGCCTGCTGCTGATTGGAATTGCAGCATGGGGAATTGGCTTCGGCCTCATCTCTAGTTTCCGAGTTGTTGGAGTGGTGATTGCAGTAGGAGTCTTCCTCTTCTTTATTGCCTTAGTTGGATTGATTGGTGCAGTGAAACATCATCAAGTATTGCTATTCTTTGTATCCTTCTGATGCATTGCATTGATTGCAGCGTGGTTTGAGCTGTGTAAACAACCTCCTGTGTCAGCTGAGACTGCTGGGGGAGGTGCTTCAGAAACTGAACAGAAATTCACAATCTTACTTTGGTCAAGCACAGTCTAAATTAGACTTCCTTCCCATTTAACTTTATTTCAGTTTCCTTTTTTCCCTCCATTGTTTGTGCTCTGAAGATAGATGTATTCACATCTCTTTTTAAAAACAAGAGTATTTTAATTCTTTGAGAGCTTTTTATGGTAGCTCACTGTGTCACAGGTGCCTCATGCTGTGTGCTCAGCCCTGCATGGGGCTAAAGTAGGTAAACTATTAATGTTTAACTTCTGTGGTCTGTGAATAAGAACTGACCTCCACTTTACAAACAGCTAAATTGTGTGAAGTATCTGCCTCTGAACACAGCAGCCAAATTTTGAAAATACTCCCCAACTTTCAAAACACAATATTTAGTATCAAAGTTTATTCTTTTTGTTTTATACCATCTTTAGATGCAGTAGTACAAAAGTGTGTGAGGTTATGCTCCAAGAGCAACTCTTACCTTTTTTTTTTTAATCTACACTAAAGTTATTTTTTGTCATTAATTACAGGACTCTGTCATTGAAAAAAAGTAATCTGAATATGGAATACCCAGAAAAATAATTTCTCTACTACTTTATTTAAGTGAAGTATATTGAAATTACATGAGTCCCTAAAGCTGGAGAAAATGGCTGGAGATCTTGCTCTCAAAGCTCCTTTTATTGACCTCTGCGCATGTTTTCTTGCTAGGCAAGAAATACCTAACAAGGAAATACCGCCTATGTATAGTAGTAGCCAAAAAGAGGTAATACATGGTGATTGGGTTTTGGGAACATTATTTAGGTCATCTTTTCCACATCCATTTGGAATTTGCTTCCTTAGTTCTTTTGTTTTAAAGGACTTACTGTTACCCAGTAAAATAAATAATACCATTAGGTGCATATGTTTTAAAAGCAAAATTAATTTGAGAGTGCATCCTTAACTACTGATTGTTTCCAGTACATGATTATTCTTCTGCTAGTCTTTATTGTCCAGTTTTCTGTCTCCTGTGCCTGTTTGGCACTAAATGAGGAACAGCAGGTAAGAAAACTTTCCTGCTTTCTCAGTTAATCTATAGCATAACACTATAAATATATATGTACACAGGCGCATGTATTTGTATATAGTCCTCCATAAAGTGGGGAGAGCATATTTTAAGAAAATCAGCATTGTCCTATTTATTAAAGATGAGATAGACCTTGGTCAATGCTTGGACCTGGTAGCTAGAAAGAAATACATTTGGGTCCTAAATTACTTTTTTTAAAATTCATTTGTTTTTAAGCTTCCTTTCTAGTTTATGGTCACAAGTGTAGCAGCATGGTATCTTGAATGTATCTTCTGTTCAGCAGTGTCAGATAAGCTGATGAAATACACAGTAATCATGGTGTCAGTTTGATAAAGTCATTGAATTGTTCTTGTGTAACTGGAAAGGTCATAACTACATTAGGCAGTTATGTGTGAAAGTAGAACAGTCTTCCCTGTGGTGTAGAGACCGGTTCTCACTGCATAAGAAGTGGGCGAGGGCGCAGTGACTAAATAATCAGTTTTGCATGCGAGGGTGCTTTTTGTGTATAGCCTGGGCAGTCCCAGCCAGATTAGTTGCATGTCCCTTTACTAGTGATCTTGTCAGGTTTAGCAAAAACCAAGGAAGGAAAGGAATTATACCCATGAATGTGCTGCTGTGAGCTGCTGTTCTTTCGTTAGCTACACAGCCTCTTTGGACACTCCAGTCATTCTTTAATATATTTATATTCCCCTGTTAAGCATCAAGATCTGAAGGCTTTAGTTAGGGCATTATCAACTAGATTTTGTATATTGGCTTGCAGTGTAAAACAATTCAATTAATGTAATATGTATTTGCTTATGGCTTCTAGAGTGAACTTCTAGAGGTGGGATGGAGTAACACCAACAGCGCAAGAACAGATATTGAGAGAAATCTGAATTGTTGTGGATTCAGAGTTTTTTATCCGAATGAAACCTGCGCCGCTGTAAGTTCTTCAAGTGTGAAAAAACATAACTTTTTCACACTGCATTTGTTAAAAAATGTTTCCATAGTTACAGCAAGCAGCATTTTAACAGATGTGTAATGTAGTCGTCATAGTAATACTAAGCTCTTAACTTATGGAAAGACAATTACAGGGCATCCTGCAAAGTTTGTACTCCACTGTCATTTATATTTACACATGAGCTCTTGGAGTCTTTTAAAACTGCTGTAGTTTTGTGCATGGGTAGCAGTCTCTTCTAGAGCAAACTAGATGCTTTCAAACAACAGTCATCAGCAAATGGAAAGCAATTCTCTGTATCTGCTACAGGATTGTCTTAGAACTCTCCACTGTAGACCATGTGCACCGATAATGGAAGAATATTCTGGAATGGTGCTGAGATTTGTTGGCGGGATAGGACTCTTCTTCAGTTTCACAGAGGTGAGTGGGTGGTTGGAAAATTGAGTGCTTTTTTCCCACTTTTAAAGCTTTGTTTTGTGAAACACAATTTTAGGGGGTTTGTTACAGGAAACCTCAGTCCAGTCTCAGGAATCAGATAATTAATTAGGTCCACTTTTTCAAAGCTATGACCTTGCTGATGGACCTATGTCTGTCAGAAGGAAGGCTTTCCTTGCAACTTTGTTATTTAGACAACAAAATTCAGCATTAAAATGTGGTGCTGTAAAGTTTAAGCTTTTCAGAAAGTTAGCTCTTCAAGTGTACCATTCTCCAACAGTACTAAAAGGGTGCTGTTGCTTTACCTTGTTCCCTCTTCTTCCCACCTATTTCCCACTCTAGCACAAAAGGTCTTTGAGGTTTTTTTTTTTGGTGCCACCTATAGTGCAAAGATAGAGTTGCATGAAGAGTCAACTGTATTTTAAACAGTAGGTTAAAATTAAGAAGGTCTGTTGGCTCTTTGCTTTAGTACCATGATGATGCATAACTTGCTTTATTGATTGGAGTATAAAAATCCTCAGAGCAGGTCTTTTCTAGTACCAGAGTAGAGCATGTGAAAGTCCTCTTCCTGCTGCTTAGTGCAGTTTTGAGAAGGTTTGTACATATGACAGCAAGAAGAGAGATAATCTCAGCCATCTCAGCTAAAAATGTGAAGATGCTGGGAGGGGGAAAGTAGTTGTGGGGAATGACAAGATTTGAAAATGCACAAGAATACCTGTATAGTTAAGTGGTAATAGTAAAAGGAAAAAAAATCAGAGGATTTTTTAATCATTATATTAAAAGCAGCTTTATGAGTATTTATCATTTGGGATGGGGAGAAGAATAATTTAACTTTCGTTGTAACAATGGGAAATTTTTTATTGCATTGTGAATATGGGTTTGGCTTTTGTTGTTCATAGTTTTGTGGGTTTTGTTTTGTTTTTCTCTCTGTTGCTAGGGTATGATTTTATTCAGAGAGAGGGGGTGCATTCTTTTTTTCTAATTAAGAAGAATGGAGTGTGGTTGTACAATTTTAGTTACAGTAAAATATCCTAAACTTGTATCCTAAACTGAAAATTCTTTGTCATGATTTTGTGTTTAAAACAAATTTTGTCAAACTACAAGATGGGATGGAGACCCTCTGCTTAATAATATCTTTGGTTTTTATTTTCAGATTCTGGGAGTCTGGCTGACTTACAGATACAGGAACCAAAAGGATCCCCGTGCAAACCCTAGTGCATTTATTTGATAAGTTTATAAAGGATTAAATCTTCTCTCTGCACCCTCTACTTAAAAATACTGATTCTATATAGTTTGGTATTTCTCCATAATAGGTATTCTACATGTACTCAAAATAAAACACAAGTCCTGTAAGAAATGTGTAGTTTTCATATTTAATTTCTACTATTTTTCTTCTAAGAATCTCTATCTTAAAGTAGATGGGTGCATTCAGTAGCTGGGCAGAGTTGAACTGCTGTTTAAGACCTTGTTAATTGTTATGGCAAACTCTATACAATGAGTTTTATAGCACTACTGGGTTATCTGCTGTAAAAAAAAAATACCCTAGAGGTATTTTCTGCTGTATTCATTGATTACAAAAATTCACATGAATTCTCATTAAAATTATAAAACTTTATGGTGGATGGTTGGATATGATTTACTTGGGTTTTAAGAGGTATTCTAGTAAACTTTTTTGTCTCCCACTTTCCTGTTAAGGTAAAAATAGAAGCTAGAGATGTTATTTTCTATAGTGCACATAAGTGTATGTTAATGACTACTGTAGTCTTCACCCCTCCCCTTTCCTGTTTGTTTTGGTTTTCTGGTAGCTTTAGAATTTTATTGAGAATAAAAACAATGTTAATGAATATTGTCATTATGAGAACAATGAATGAAGAAAACCAGGAGAATGTAATCTGTAGCTGATAAACTTGAAACTTTTTTCCCTTGACAAGTGAATGAGGTTTGGTATTTGCACAATCAATATCTGTCATCTCTGATACAAGAAACTTGATGGAAAGTTGTTGTACAGCTATTTTTTTTAGATGGTGTAAAGTCATTGTTGTAATAACTCAGCAGTGTATATTTCTGTGTCATCCAGATAACAGTCTTGATTTCATGAGAGATTGAATGACATGTAAAAAAAAAAAAGAAAAACAGCAACAAAAAAATGCTTTCCAGTAGTTTGTTTTCTGAAAACAAAGAATTCAAGTTAGAATGGTATGTTATCCACGTAGAAAGTGTTGTCTGAGCTGAAGGAAAGGGTGGTCCCTCTTGCTGCCTGTGAAGGAAGTGGTGCATCAGCTGAAACAGCAGACATCTAAACACCCAAGGTGCACAATATCCCATTTGTTTCTAATCATACCGATTGCAGATCTGCACTGCACCTTTTCTTCATTCATTCTTCACTCAGTTGCTGCTGCTGTCAGGGTAGGCAGTTGCTGTATCCTGAAAGACAAGTCTACAGGAAGAAAAGGGGAAGAGTATTAAAGGCCCTCTGCTAAGGAATACAGCACCTGAGCAAGGTGGAATGGAAGTCTAGAGGCAGACAGAAGTAGATTCTCATACAGTCAGTCACCCTTTACCAGGGTGACTCTCCTCACACAGAGGAGGCAAAAAGAAGTTGAAACAAATGCCCATCAAAGCACTTTCAGACTTTCATGAGCTGAGTGCTTCTGAAGAAGGAATTATCTTGAGGTTTTGAAGGGGAAGAGCAGAAACTGAAAGCAGAGGGATGTCAAGAACTTGCTATAGAACTGCTTCTCTTCAGGTGTAGCTGAATTTTCAGCATTCATGGTTAGCACCTTCTCCTGGAGCTGCTCTGGGAGCTGCTGCTGTGCCTACCCAGCAGCTGTGTCTGGCTCAAACACAGACCTGGAGATCCAGGGTAAGAGCCCGCTCATGTGCTGAAATACCTGAAGAGCATTCAGGCCTGCTGAAGTCTAATAAAATGTACTCAGTGGTTTTCTTCTCCCAGTTGCTGTTCTGTTGCCCTCAGTTTCTCTCCAGCCATTCCCAATACGTGTCAAGACGACAGTGATGATCTCATGGCTGCCTTTAGGAACAATTCATTTTCCTGGTGTACACAGGCTCTGTGTTTTGTGCATTACAGTAATAAATCCAAGGAGTTGTCATATGGAGAGGGTTAATGAGGCTTAAAATAATACAACATTGCTGCTTCATTTTTGACTTTTTTCATGATTGTTTTTGTAGTGCTTAGTTTTGGGTGGATCTGGTTTCATAAATATGGTGGATTATACTGGAGTGTAAATGTGCACTAATGCAAAAATACTGAAAATATTACCACTTCTGAAACTCTTGTGTCTCATAATGTGAATTTGTTTTAGTAGCCAGACAATGGATCAGTGGATTGTATGGAACGATTAAAGTTTTTCTATTGTATTAAAAATACATTGTCTCTTCGGGATTGTGGTTAAACAAACCCATCCACGTACACAAACATTAAAATTACTAGAGGTGTGCATTTGCTTTCCAAACCTGATTCTGAAAGGGAATAGTAAAGCACAATGAGTCTGACTTTGTTTTTGGAAGGTAAAGAATGTTGCCTCTCAGAGAAAGTCTGACTCATTTGAGTATCCAAGAAATGCCATACTGTTCTTACATGCCAAACTAGAGCACTTAAAAAAAGTTATTTATACCTATTCTTGGTGGGTTTTGTCATTGAACTTCATTGCTTTCTCTTCTTGAAAAGCATTTTCAGCTCTCAGATATTTTTTGTTGTTTTCTAGAGATGGATTTTAATTTTCACTTGACTGCTTGAGATTTGGACTTTGTAACCAGGTTTTCTAGAAGCTATTTACAGCAGCACAGTGCCAAAGTAATGGAGTGATTTAACTTGGAGCATTCTTACTGCTTAGATGCCATACTTGCATTAGATGCCTTTTGGCTTTAATTTGTTTAAATGCTTTCTTCAAGTTGGTTATTCTGGAAAAATGTAGAAAGATGTCTTCTTTCAAAATGCATGTGCATTTTTATCATATAAAAACAATTGGCTATAAAGCAATCTAATTCTTCTCCATCTATGTGAGAAAGGGAATCCAGATATTTACTAACATCCTGATACTACTGCACAGTATCTGCCACCTTTCACATGAAAGTAACTATTACAAAAGGGAAGGCTTGTATAACTTGAAGTGATATCTGTAAAAACATACCTTAAAAGGTATAGCTGACAAGTGAATAGAAATGTGTTGGTATTCTTAACTTGCATTATTATTTTAGACCAAAATAATTAGAAGATGGTCTGAATGCTAGTGGAATTCTTAAAACCCCAATATCCATCTGGTGTACTTTGGGTTATCTAATGGTCATATGTATTTTAGCAATGATTTCCCAAGTTTTCCAAAGAAATTGAAAGAGGCTTTTTTAGGTATCTCAGCTTGGCTTGAAGCCTCTGTAAGCCCAAAAATATATCTGTATTTAGAGGAAAGGATTAAAAGAGCAGGATTAAGTTAACCATTTATTTATTAAGATTCTTGCAGATTTGGTTGTGGTGAAAAGAAGATGAGAAAAGCATAGCCTTGAGTGCAAAAAAGAAGAATTTCAGTTTCAAAAGCATTTCTTGATACTTGCAGGCTGGACTAACTTGTGTATTTGTATCTAGGCATGTACATTAGTAGACTCTTGTAGTTATGCCTCATATCCATTTACTGAATGTTATACATAATATTAGTACCTCTGCTTAAGAAAATTATGCTACTTCCATAGTGTTATAGAAACAGCTTTGTAAAACATGGCACAGGCAACCCTTGTTTAATGTCACATAGCTGTAGCAAGAGTACTTTGGGTTAAGTAAAGATGATTCTGATAACCAGCCGCTCTGGCCTCCCTTGGTGTTGTCCCTCTGCTAAGTGATATGACCACATTTTTTTGTGACTGATAAATGATTCTAGAGACCATTTCTGCCCCCCACTGCAATAGAAAATAACATCTTACTGAAGTGCTGAAGGAATGCTGAATTCCATGCCTGAGACCCTTTCCAGGTACCACCTGAGGTTTTCTGGTAGGCAGGGTTCGTTCGCACAGCTTGCCAAAGACCTCTTAGCAAGTACCTCCCTTCTGATTTTGCTGAGAGATTCCCTTGAGCTGAAATGCTTGTTTCTCTCACCTGTCCTGCCTTCCCAAGCGTTTTCCTCTTGTAGTTGTGGCAGTAATGGTAATAGAAGTGGTAAACATGCTGTTAGTGCCAAAGAGCTGAGAAAATAATGAAGGCATGGTCCTGACCTAAGTGTTTCTCATTGATGCTGTTGCTGAGTACAGAGATAGCAGATATTTGGGGCTGGAAAGTCTCCTCTTTGTGTAAGTCTTTATGTAATGCATACTCTCATGGTGTTCATCTGCAGCATTTATTTTAGTTCTGACTTGTCCCTTTTGGGCTTATAAATAAGCAATCATGAAACCAGCCAATAGTCAATGTGGTATCCCTTTCTTAATCATCTCAAAGCTTTACTGAAATCTGATGGAAGCAGGGACACTTTAAGGGAAGCAGTCGTATCTTAAAACACTTCAAAATACAGCCAGTTCAAAAGAAAAACAAGCTCTGTATGCAAACAATCCCATTCTTTAGTCTCAAGTACTTTTCTGTGAAAGATTTTCACTTCTTGCTATCGTAGCTTTAAAGAAAGGGCTGATAATGAAAGCTCTACATAGGCTGATGGAGATATATTGAGATAAAGCAATAATTTGAGATAAAGTAGGCTGAGTAAAAGAGAGCTTAGCTAGCTGCTGAAACTGGAGATAAAAAGCTGCTTTCCTCTGCTGGGTTTGGCTGAGTGAAATTGATTCTCTTCACAGCAGCTTGTGTGGTGCTGTGCTTTGGATTTGCAGCTACAACAGTGCTGATAACACAAGGTTGTTTTCTGTGATTGCTGACACAGAGTCGAGGTCTTTGCTGCTCCCTCACACTGCCCTGCCAAGCAAGTACATCTTCTGCAGAAGTGAGACAGCTGAGACAGCCACTCCAGCTGAATAAGCGGATACATCATGCTCACCATACAAACTGGGCGAGGAAGCAGGAAGGGAGGTACATTTGGAGTGATGGTGTTTGTCTTCCCATGTCACCATTATATTTGGTGGGGCCCTGCTCTCCTGGAGGTGGCTGAACACTTGCCTGCCTGTGGGAAGCAGTGAATTCATCCTGTGTTTTGCTCTGCTTGTGCCCACAGCTTTTGCTTTACCTATTAAACTGTCTTTATCCAAATCCATGAGTTTTCTCACTTTTAATCTTCTGATTCTCTTTCCCATCTCACTGGAGTGGAGTGAGAGAACAAGTAGCTGTATGGGGCTGGGCTGCTGGCTGGGATTGACCCACAGCAGCCTTTTTCTTCCCAAAGTGTTTGAATGTAAAATGCAAGCTGTGGGCTCAAGCAGCACAATGATTTTACTATTTCTAATAATGGTAGATGAAGATAAGGGAAAAAATTGGAAACACAGCAATGTTTTGTATGTAAACACTTGAAATGAATTTATTTTTAAAAAAATCATTTTTACAGTTGAATCATACAGTATTCTTCTGTACGCCTTAAAATAAAAGCCTCCAACTTTTAAAAATGCTGCCCAGGACAAAAGTGCTAATGTAAAACTGTAGTGTTTATGTATTGAAACCATCACTACACATCACTAAATACCACTCTAAATAGTCTCTTCACCAGTATCAAGGTGTGGAGAAGAGATGGAAGATAAGACTTCATAATATTTAAGGGCTTTCTTCTTCCTCTTACAGTTCAGTCTTCAGGAGCTTCAGCGCTTTCTGCATATTTGAATACACTAGAAATGAAATATTCATGCATGTTATTTTTGCTGCAACTTCCTCTGCCAGCAACCAAAAATGCTTCAGAGAAAATGTCATTATTATTAAAGCTTTTAATCACATGCCTATTGCTATAGGGATTCAGATGCACTTACTCTTCCAAGCAATTTGTGAACGTCATGGGTTTCATTTTTACTGGTGAGAACGTTCATTAATGCCAACACATGGGCAGAGACTGGAGCTGTGTAGCAGTGAGGGATGGCTGTAGCAAACATCTTTCCCCGCTCCCATAAGGTTTCCTGACCTGGCCTGTTGGGACTTACGTATGAGTTCTCACCGTTGCTTTCAGTGAGCGCTGCTGAATTATGCAAGTTCCTACTGACGTATGCTTGCTTTTAAAACAGATGGATGCTTAAAGCTCCGGGGCTCTGCCATAATTTTCTTCATCTCACTGAGTTTATGTCTAGCATCCTGTTTCATTTTAATCCTGGTTAAATGTCTTTCAGCAAGTACTGACTGCGAGAAGCTGTAATGCCTGGTGTTATTCCTTGTCGCATGAAAAATGCAACTGCTTTCAGAAAATTTCCAGAATGTGTCAGAAGACTCTACTTACACAACGAAATGTCAGAGGGCTCATATGCATAGAGACGGTTTGAGTATCTTCCAGTAATATCTGCTCTCACAGTCAGGGAAGGATCTGGGGGAAAAAGGGTGAGAGAATTTGTAGAGGTTAACTTTCAAGCAGAAGGAAATAAAAGGAAATAAAGCTTTCTGCACTCCTGCTTGCTTCCTAAATGTTTCTGTGAGGCATATCTGCTCCTGCTGACTAAGCGATTGTTCTAAAAGGGGTCACTGACATTTCGGTTTTAAATGTTGTGTTTGCAAGTTTATTAGGAATGGGATGAGCTACCCATTCCAGTGACTCTGGCATCAGCCATTGAGGGAGGAATGCTGGACCTGTGAAGCTGGGTGGTATTGAGTCAATATTTGATCCACAAAACCAACTTGAACCTTTGTATTTGTCATGAAATAAATTCCTGTTAATCAGCCTGAGGATTTGAGATGTATGGTGCTGCAGGGGCTCTGTTCTGATATCAGCTTTGATGACTGAGGTACTCACCTATGAACAAAACCCGAGGGACATACTGGCCATCAGGTGCAAGGTTCTTGTCTGTGGTTTCATACTTGAAGAAAATAGAGAAGGTTCCTAGTCAAGGATGGTATGTTGCATAAACACTTTTTTCCTTCACTGTACTTTGTATTATGAAATACAGCTCAAATAATACATTTTGCAGTTTAAGAGATTCTGTCTGGGATGAAGTTTTTTAGTTTTTTAACAGCTGGAATTGCAAATTGCTAAGAGTTCATGTTATTATTAAACTTCACATTCCCTTGCATTCTGAGTTTATGATAGCTACAAATGAAAAAGACTTACTATGAAATCTGTTATGCTTCAGCAGTGGCCATTTTCCTAGCCAACCCTGGCTATTAAACTCAAGTTAGAGAAGCCATAATTAAAAGCAGAACTTTGTCGCTTTCACTTAATTAAGTGTAATTGGGAAACTTACCACAAGGTTCAGGAGAATGAATTTTTCAGCCAGGTTCTGTATATCTTTGTGTTCAGCAAAGACCTTCTTGAGGGCTAAAGTAGAAACAAATGGGAAAGAAAATCAAAAAGATGCCCTTGAAATACATTGTCCTCCAAAAAGAAATTCAAACAAACTGATGAAACAAAAAGAGAATTTCCAGTTTACAACTGCAGCAAAGATTTTCAGTTCATTCCATTGGAACATGATCCATTCATTTTTATTCTGCATTTAAGAGTAATTACAATAGTGCAAAATGTCCCACCTTCCTTTGGAGAGTTCAGCTGGCTCTCAAATTCTCTGCTTAGGTTTGAATTTGAGCATTTGACCCTTCAAACTTCCTGTTCTACTATTGTGATTTCTGGCCCCAGATCTTAAGGCACTTGATAATACAGCATGTAGGGCTTCAGACTAAAATCTTTGGAAAGGTGTAAGTGCTTGTACAAAGACCCTTCTGCAGTTACTGGAGCTATGGATGGATGCAAAGATCTTGCCATGTGGACTGACTTGCAGGAAGGAGGGCCCTCAGATAAATTCAAAGACACTGGGAAAAGAGAGTCCAGTTACCAGAAATCCTGGAAGAGCTCAGTTTCAGCCTGGATTGATTTAGTCCCTGGCTGGATTGTCTCAATCGCTGATGATATGGTCTGAATATGATCTTTCCAACAAATTGTTATTTCTTGCTACTGGTCTTGCTATTGATTTTGGCTGATTATGCTGTGAACCAAATTCAGATTTGTCAGACCCTACTGACCTGTGCTCATTTGATATCATGCAATACTCAATTACCATTTTTATTTTATTTCTACACATTGGAAAACACCTTTGTGGTACAGCAACTTGAAGAACGCTCCCTATGCTTGTGCAAGCTGGTACTTCACTAAGGTTGAAGCAAAACGGTGGCTGATTTTTTTTTTTTCTAAGCAGAGTTTTTCCAGAAAATTAAAACATTTTTTTTTTTCCTCCTCCCGAGTGCAAAAAGATTACCTTGGCTGTGTGGGCAGTCTTCCAAGTGGTGGATAATCATCAGGGGTTTCTGGCTGGAAAAGAAGAGCCCTCGTTAGGAGCGGGGGAGGCACGGGGGGCTCAGGGTGGGCGCGGCGGGGCGGGTACCTGTGCTTGGCCCGGAAAAGCGCCTCCTCGTAGGTCTGCGTCCAGATGAGCTGGTCTCCCCAGCCTGCGGGGGGAAGGGGACACGCACACCCTCAGACAGCGCCTTACAAGCGGGGCCGGGGACGCCGGGTGCGAGTCCTGCCCCTGCCCACCTCTGCCGGAGGGGCTTGGAACAAACCCCCTGCCAGAGGGCTTTACATCAGGAGTGAAGGAGGAGAGGGTGCTAGGAAATACTAGAAAAGGTTTTGCAGAACGAGTTGCGAGAAAATTTATTTTTTAGAACAGCATAGTTCTAAAAATGAACTATGAAATTAAATGTTCACAAGATTGCACTTTTAAAAAAAATTGGTGGAGGTTTTTTTCAGTTGTTTGTTTTTTACCTCTGGAGAGTGTCTGAGGCAGTTTTGGCTTAGCAGCAGTGTCCTTTGAATCCTTCTTGCCTGCATCCTTTGCCAGAGCACAGGAGATGACAATGAGCAGCAAGAATATGGACACGTAACTCTTCTCCATGGCTGCTCCTGGAACAGGTGAGAGAAACTCCGGGTCATTGTGGTGCCTCCCGATGGGCGCTGGCACGCAGCAGATAAGGACAGGATCGCTAAGGCAGCGGGTCAGGTCACAAATATGCAGCGGGGTGAGGCAGGGCTGGAAGGAGCAGCTCCAGGCAGGAGCCTGGGGGCACGGGGTGAGGTTTGCTCAAAAAACTCCCGGAAGGATTGGGCCATGGCCCTTTTAGGATGAGCATATCTGTGCTTGTAAATTTCCCTCTCTTTTTTTTTACATATGTTGAATATGCTCAGTAAAGTAACAGAGTTACAGCAATTCTGAAAGTCTTAATATGTTCACAGTTCTACCTTGAGCTCCCAGTGCCAGAGTAACCCAGCTGCAGGTGCTGAAAAGTTAATTTGTCTCAGCTCTTCCCCCATTTTGCTGTGGGAGCGACTCAAATGAGAAGTCAGAATGTTTGAGCTAGGCTTTACAGTGAACTTTAGCATAAACACAGCTTAATGGTCTTGTTGAAACTTCCAATCCTTTTTTTTTTTTTTCCTTAAAAATATCACCTAATCCTTAAACCCAGCAGAATGCATAACAGAAAGAGTTGGGAGGAGTTGATGTGTGGTCCAGTGAAAACTGAAATGGAGTTTGGGGCTGGAAGCAGCCCAAAGCAGAGAGCTTTTCCTGAGCCAGGCTGGGGCTTGGAGATGAGATAGGTCTGATGGAAAGCTCATCAGCATTTCAGCTGAAGGGGAAAATCATTTCAGCAACATGACCCTATGTTTTCTCATTATATTGCCTCCTAGAAACTAGAACCAATATAATGGGTACAAAAAGAAAATTTAAGATATTCTAAAAGCACTACAGAACATTGAAAAGATTCATTAAAAAAAAAAAAAAAAAGAAGAAAAAGAAAAACCAAGCATACAAAACAACCCCCACCACAACCAGCTGACTGTTTTTAAAGTTCAGACAATGAAAACTAAAGTCCAGGAAAACAGAAGTGTTTTTCCAGGTAGGAACTGCAGGAGGAGACATAAGCTGAGTTTCCATGAGTGATACAATGCTCTTTGCTACTGGAATGTCCAACAGAGCTCAAACATCCAGAGTCCCTTTTTTCAAGGGTATGAAATACAACTTTTGCAGCAGACTGCATTTCTTCCCCAAGAAAAGTCTCTTTGGCAAGGAAGAAAATTGCATGAAGTTCAATTAAACTCTGGATTGTCAGGGTTGCTTCAAGAATTGTGTTGGCTAGAGCTGTGTGGCAGAAGTAATACTTCTTTAAAGAGAAAAATAATAAAATAAAAAAGTAAGGGACAACCAGGAAATTGAAGATCAGGCACACTAGGTTGCTGTGGAGGCAGCATGCAGAAAGCAGAGACAGAGGAACGTTAAACTTGCTCCTTAAAAACTTTGCCTCTGGAAGACAATGTGCACTTTTGAAAAGCTTTCCAAAATAACCCCTCTTCTCCTGTTTCTTTTTTTTTTTTTCTTTTAACCTGCAAAGCCAATATTTCTATAGACATTTTCCTTCACAACAAGCTGTGCTGGACTGTGCCTGCTTTGCTGCAGTCTTTTCTTTCCGCTGATTAGGTTCCCCATCCCCAGCTAGCTTGGGCTCACATCTCCCCTGGGTACCTTCTGAAGCAGGGACTGTGCAATGCCTTACCTTGTTTACTCTCCCAGATGCCTGCCAGGATGCGAAGGTGTTCCTGGTTTCAGTGTGAATGCCGCTGTTCCTACTGCCTATTTATGCACCTTCACACTCCAACTCCACCCACAAGCTTTGAATTTGAATACTACTTTCAAAGAGCTAAACTTTTTAGTTTTTCCCTACCAAAACGTTCAGAGTTAATTTTGTAATTAAATAACATAACCGTTTCCTGTCAGATACTGTATCTAAAGCTCAGAGACACTTCTGTAGACTTTTGGGATATTTCTTGAAAGGTGATTTTAAAAGATTGGCAAAGATCCAAGTACAGGTAAGCTTAAATCAAGACTCCTGATTTGCCTGAAGAGTGATTTGTCTTTTTTTGATTGGCTGGAAAATCAGTATGGGTTGCTGTTCTCTTAGTCCTCAGGAAAAGTTATATTAATGACTCAGAACTGTGGATGTTAATTAGATAAATAACTGTGCACATTGTACAGATATGTGTGCACACATGCACATATAGCAGCACATAGATTTGTAATCAAACCTAAAAATAAGTTTGTAAAGGTCTCCACAAAAATGTATTTGGAAGCTATATTAAAAAACTGTGTTCATAAGCAGAGATCCAAGCCAACATTTAATTTAAATTCCACAATTAATTAGTTGTGTAGGCATTTATTTTAAACTACAACATGAACCCAAATCATCTTAGGTTTCAGATGCATGTATACTACAGTGCAATGCTCAGGAAAATGAGACCTGGATGGTCATTCCCACTGCTGCACTGACTGCACACAGTCCTTCCGCAGAGGTCAGTGCAAGCCTATCCTCAGCAATGGATGCTGAAACTACCTTTGGTATGTTCTCCTTGCTGCATGCCTCATGTATTTCAGTGAGATTAAAATCATGTGTTCATGGGCAGTGAATGCTTAACATTTCTTAGTTGGGTAGATTAAATCCATCAGATATGGATTTTCCTGTTTGAAATTCACAGTGCTGTCTGATGGCTGCTAAAAGCACCCATTTGTTACAAATATGCTTGAGAGAATTAAGAGCTTTGGATCTTAGCGTGGATTTGGTTTGTTTTTGGTTTTTGTTTTTTTTTAATCAATAGTAATTAGGAAAACAAAGTGCAGAAGCAAGATGGTGAACTCAAGCAAAAAAAATTATTGAGTTCCACCATGCTTTGCTTAGCTGCTTGATGTATTAGGAGGGTGAAACCAAAGCTCCCGGGCATATCAGTCATTTTAGCTGCCCTTTCTGTATGTTTAATGAAATAATTATGTTTCCTGAGAGAATTTGCATATAAATTTCTTCTCCTCCTCCAGCACTTGTCCCTGAAGATTTACAGATGTAATTTTTTTGCTCCTATATTGTCTATCCAAACTACATCCATTCAGCTTTTCTTCCAAAACATACACCAAAAGAAGTCTCCAAGGTCCATATTTGGACATGGGGCCACTCTAGCTTACGTTACATTCTAAATCCAGTTTAGTGTAGATGTAGAAGTTAACCTTGGGTACCCGTTTTGGTCTCAGCTTAGACAATTCAGAATTGTAATTTAACACACTTGCTGACTCTCTTCTCAGGTCGCACATAAGAGCATTTGGTAGTTTTAAAGCCTGTAAAAGAAGTTCTAATTGCTGTCTGGTGCTGTGAAGAGATAATAAGCAGGTGGGTTCTCACTCACACACCTTATTAAAAAAATTGGGTTTTGTCTAAAAATGCATCCCCAAAGCTAAGCCCCTACCTGCTCCTAGCTAGAGGTATCTCCATTTCATTTGCACCTTTGCTTTCTCCTGTTTTCAGGGGATGCATTTATCTTAGCCTGTTTCCACATAGCCTTGTTCCTACTCTGACAGAACTGTTTCGTGTAAGAGTCTCAGTAATTAAAATACAGCTACTCACAGGGGCTTCCCTGCCAGCTCAAACCCAGTGACCTCGATGCAGATAGTTAGACTTGTCTCCAAACCAGCTTTGTGCCTTGTCATTGAAGAGAGAGGGGAGCTCAGTCTTTCCCACAGCTCCCTGCTTGCGGCTGGGACTGAGCAGTACCCAGCTGCCAAGTTTTCTTCTGGCCTTTTATAATGGGCTACTTTCTCTGCCTCAGTGACTAAATCCTGCAGGAACTGCCCCAGAGAGCTTCAAACCAAATAGGACTATCCCAGAAAGTTTTTCCTCTTTTTCTATAATGATCTGGTAGACCCTATTACTGTTAATATTTAACATCTTTACAAAACTAATAATCAGATTTTTAATATATTTTTTGTTCCCCTGCTCTGAGGTGAGGGGATTGTATTCATTATGTTATACAGAAATTTGCACAGCTTCAGGTGGCTGATGTTACATCTGTTCTGAAGGCATTCTCTGATGTGCTTTGTTTTTTGCTTGTATTTTGCAATATGTAAGTTTTATAATTCAGTAATTTCTCCTAATTTCATAATAAACATGTTTCCAAGTCCTATGATCTACTGCTTAGAATAAATATCAGAAATTTACATGGGAGGAAATTAAGGAGATGTGTAGTCAGTCCCAGACTGGCAATGCTCTGAGTCAAAGCCAGAGACAGACAGATCTGGAAATCATCAATCTTCCAGTGCTCTTAAAGTTGTAGTATATTGTAAGATATAGTGTTGAAAGCAAACAAAATTTATTTGAGAACTGGTAAAATTTCTGTTGTCAGTGCTTTAACCACATACAGGTTTTTTATTACCTGAAAGCTCTTTGGATGAAATTTGACTAAAATTTTCCAGGAAGCCTTATACCCCAAAATTTAGGAGCTGAGACACCCTCTTACACCTATAAGAGATGCAGGTTCCATTTTGTTTCCTTCTTGCCCTGAAATATTGAACCCAGAAAAGTTCAAATCCTTTTCATGACTATTACAGGTAGGTGCTGTCTGGATTGGGATATGCCCTGATGATCTATATCCGTGGTCACGCATGCCAACAGTGTTTATTTGTGTAATAGGCATTTGTGCTGGAGCAGGCACTGAATCCCAGGCCTGCTCAGTTGTGATCTGTTAGGTAAGAAAGTGATTTTTCTCACATGGGCTCAGGAAATATTTGCTAACACTTGCAAAGGAAAGCATTACTAAAGGAGAAGCTGATGTCTTAGGAGTGGTCCAGACATTCTCTTGAGAGTTGGATGGCCATGGTTCAACCATTCCCTGTCTACTTTATTTTCACTAAAAGCCACATTTCAATCTATGGCTGGAAAGACAAAAGTTCAGCAGATTTCTATTGCTGAACGCTTCAAGCTGGTAACTGGAGCTCAGGTAAATTTTTGCTAGGAATCTGATGATTGTCCTGAAGGATGATGGTTTTCCAAAATATGTCAGCCCAACATTTTCCTCTTTTTAGTTGAATAAATTACTCAATTCACTTGCACTACATACAGTTTATTGGTAATATTTTTCAAACTGGCTAGCAGAAGAGATGCTAAGGATCTAAAATAAAATAATCTGACTCTTTAATTACTGCTTGCAAAACAAAAGAGCAATCCGTGAGGATTTTGATATCTCTGGAGGCATTTCTTTCTGCTTACTTGTGGATGTTTATAATACAAATCACCAGCACTTGATACAGTCTGTCATAAAAAGCATGTAGCATCCCTTACACATTTTTAGACAAAGATGTGGATTTGTCTTGTAGCCAGTTCTTATCCCATACTTTGTTTTGAGTCTTGATGTGATGAGATGTCTGGAAGGCATTGCTGAATGACACATTTTAAAATCACTAAGTCATTTGAAGACCCATATTAAATGTACTTGCTCTTGTATTGTTCAATGCCCTTTTCACAACAATAAGGAAACTGTCATGGTCTATTACACCAAGGAGTTTCCAGGTTTTCAGTATATGTGGAACTTAATTGCTCCGTTGTGTTTGATAAGAGAAAGCCTGATCCTGGTAGGATTTAGATTTAACTTTGAAATATTTTTTTCCATCACACAAGGAAGCAGTGAATGCCTGAAGAGGAATTCTGTGGTGAGAGGGATTGGAAAGCTGGGGCTGTACCACAGCCTAAGAAAAAGACTTTATCTGGTCATCTTAACTGGGCAAGTCAGTTATGATCAGCAACACTTCATGTCTGAAATTCTTATACTGAAGTAAAAGCATTTTAATAAATTAAAATAACTAGCTCTATCTAAAACCAGAAAATTTGCTGTACTGCAAAATTAAAGCCAATGACTCCTTCCCTGTCTGAGTAACTGATACCCAATTTTCAGTATAACTTGAAATCTGTGAGCTAGCAGTTTCGTATTTTGTTATACTGTAATATTTGAGAATGGTGGGGAAAAATTTATGTTTTGAACAGCTTATTTTTGTACTTAGTATCAGATGGACATTTTTTAAATAGCCCCTTTCTATTAATTAAGCCCCATTCTGTTTATGGCCTGCCTTGGTCCTTGGATGCTAAACTCTATTACGGGCCAGTAACTGAGCCACAATGTTCATAATTCAGCCAGTCTCCCAGCGCTGCCACCTTGCTGTGATCTCTCTGTAGGTCTCCATTGTATTCATTGTTCTTATTTCAAATTTATGTCTGTTTATCTGTAACCCAGATCCTCTTAGTTTTCCTAATGCTTTGCCTCAAAGATCAGAAACCTTTGGCTTCTAGTGAGTATCAGTGACATGATGTCCCAGATCTGACTCCAGAATTCATGGTCCTTAAGTAGTAATGCATGGGACTCTCTTTATTCTCTTTATTCTTGCTAACTTACCTAAAAGTTTGCAAAGATAAAGATGAAGGATTCCATCCTGGTTTTTAATTTTTTTTCAATGAACAGTAAACACATCTCAGTGAAATTCCAGCTGAAGCCACTGACACAACTGCTTTCTTAGCCCCACTGTTGCTTGTATGCTAATGTCTTTTTTTTTTAATTGCATTTGCTTTGGGGCCAATATGCCAATCAGCATGACCTCTGCAATGAAGTGCATGCATTTGTTCTGCTGAATTTATCTCTTTCCTGGTAGTGTTGGTCTTTTTCTCCAAGCTATACAGGCCCCTGTGGTGTTGACATTGTCGGGCCTGCATGAAGTGCTCCATAGAACCCTCCATCTTCTCCCAAGTTATTGACATTGCCTTGGCTTGTGTATTCATCACAGAATGTGCAGTTTTAGTCAGCCACACAGACTGCGCAGTTTTAGTAGACTCCAGAGCTGAGTCTTTTCTGCAGCAGCTCTTGCAGCTGCCATGTCTTAGATGTTCCACCATATCTTCACTGTGTCCATGCCATGGTACCATTTTTCTCTCTCTGCTTCAGTCTGAACTGGGTGGAGGTCTTTGCTTGGGCAGTTCTAGTTGCCTTGTCAAGGTTAAATCTGGGATTTAGCAGTCTCATTTCTGAGAATATTATTTTTTTATCTGTGTCTCAGCCACAAAGTTGTAAAACTAACTCTCAAGATGTAGACCAGGTATAAAATCCTCTATGTTTTCACCTCTTATTTTACTTTTTAAATTTTTTCCCCCTTGATTTTTTTTTTGTGGGGGAAGTGTGGGGATTGTTTTTTCATGTTTGTGAGGGGAATAGTTTACCACAAGCTACCCAGAGAAGTGGTGGGATAACTCTTCTATCAGGTTTCAAAGAGTTGTTCAACAAACTTGTTTGATTATTAATGCATTATTCAGTGGTCATACTTAAAGATGGGGTTGGAAAGAATACTGTTATCTTGCCTGACCTTCAACTGTTTGTAAGATGAACTTTGAAAAAACACAGCACTCTGTTCCAGCTGCTTCATGCTGTGAGGTGCTTCCTAATGCAGAATGTTGAACATACTTCTGAAAGCTTCTCACTTACAGTCCTTGTCTTCAAATATTGACATAATTTAATTATTTTTGTTATACAGTATTCTAATGATGTGTTGAAGACCACTGCGTTACCAGCAGTTACCAAGACAAAGAAAGTGAGGGCACATCCACAGTGCTGGGTCCAGTTTTGAGCTCCCCAGTAAAGGAGATATGCACATACTAGAACAAGTCCATCAAAAGGGCTCAAAGATGGTGAAAAGATGGAACATCTGCCATTCGAGGAGAGGCTGAGAGAGCTAGGACTCTTCAGCTGCAGAAGAGATGGCTCAGGGGAATCTCATCTGTGTGTATCAATACCTGATCGTGGGGACCTCCTTGTCCAGAGGAAGGCCATAGAGATGATCAGAAGGCTGGACCATGTCTTCAGGAGACTGATTTGGGCTTTTAGCCTGTAGAAAGCTCTGGGGAGACCTTGCAGCATCTGCCAGTAGCTAAAGGGGGGGACTACAAAAAATCTGGAGAGGGACTTCTTTCAAGAGCATATAGGAATAGGACAAAGGGTAATGGCCTTAAACTGAATGAGAGTAGATTCAGATTAGATATTAGAAAGAAATCCTTTAAAAGGGTGGTAAAGCTATGGGACATACTGTCCAGAGAAGCTGTAGATGCCTCATCCCTGGAAGTGTTCAAGGCCAGGTTGGATGGGGCTTTAAGCAGCCTGGTGCAGTTTGAAGGTGTTCCTGCCTGCATCAGGAGGGTTGGAATTAGAAGGTTTTTAAGGTCCCTTCCAACCCAAACTATTTTATGATTCTTTGACTCTAAGTAAAGAAGGAAAAGCCAGACTCTTCTCTGACATAAAGTGACAGGATGAGAGTCGATTGAAATTTAGGAAATTACATGCGAATATAAAGTAGAATTTTTTTTCCTTTTGTAATGTGAGGGTGATAGAAGACTGGAACAGGCTGTCCAGAAAAGTTGTGGAATCCCCATCCTTGGACACATTCAAAATTCACCTGAGCAACCTGCTGTAGGTGACCCTGCTTTAAGCAGGGGACTTGGACAAGACAGTCTCCAGAGGTGCCTGCCAAATTCATCAATTCTGTTATTTGGTGAATCTACATATGTAGTATGTACAAAAGAAAGGTTAAATGGTACAAAGGTGAACTTATAACTGAACCCACATATATCCTACTCTCAGCTATGCCTGATCTGTTGCCCAAAATAAGCTAAATTAATGGAAAAATGCCATACTGTGGTTACAGGTTAGAATATTATTGCTGGAACAGTAATGAATGGTTATTAACTTTTAGCCATGAGGTGCTCATGTTTCACTACAGTGTGGGTCATACACTGTACAAATACAGTTGTAATGTCCCTTTCAGGATTGCTAGCTGGCTCTTCAAGCCAACTGGAGTGACTTTAGGCAACGTGTACTTAAATTTTTGTTTAAACGTCATGGTCTGGAAATGGCAAGCACACCCCCGCAGGTGGTGACACTAAACAAGCAGTATCAGTCATAGGGAGCTGATAGAGGATGGGTGTTCCCATCCTCCTGCTGGCACAGCTCCAGCTGATGGCTTGATGATAGCGTGGCTCTATCTTAGCATTCAAACGCAAAATGCTCATTTTAAATTGCTCTTTTTAATTTTTTTTTTTTTGGGAGGTGGCATAAGCAATGCTATCCCAAATCTTGTGAAATACTTACTTGTCAAAAGGCTGATATATGTTTCAGCAATGCTTGGCGCAGAGGCACAGGAGCTGGGACAGAGCAGCCGTCTCTCATTTGCCCTCCCTCTCCACAAGGTCATTCCAGCAGCTGACAATGACTGAAATAGAAGCAAGCTTAAGCAGTGTGGTCTTTTTGCATGCAGCTGTTCCCCATATCTAGCTGTATCACTTGTAGATTCCCTGGGAGGCAGGGAATTCCCATATAGTCAAGTCAAAGGTAGCCTAATCTCTGTGTGCCAAAAATATTGTGTGGAAAAAGATGGAGATGTGAGTGTGATCTGAAAGCAGATCACTACATGAGGAGCCATACATAAGTAAAAACGCATCTATTAGAGCTCCTGTGTCAATTACCTGTTAGGAGCCATTTCTGCTTTTAACATGTCTGAATGAAAATAAAAAATAAGGTGTAATTTCTTGTTTTGTGTTGAGAGACTTGTAGCTATCCTGCTGTAGCTAGGTAGGTTTTCAAAGCTGAATGCATTGAGTCATTACAAATAACAGCAGGCTGGGATTTCAGTTCCTGCCCTCCTATTTCGTATCATGCAGCTGCTGGAGCTGCAGAGCAAACAGGCAGCTGGTGGAGAGCTGCCTGCAACCAGCAGCCTCTCCATTCTGCAGGTGTTGCTGGGCAGAAGTAACCGGGGACCAGCTGGTAGCACCCACCTCCTTTCTGGAATAAGTGGAAGGTATATAAATCAGCAACACAGGAAGAATGGAGGAAATGCCCGTCTTTGCTTGGCTATTGTGGAGCTCTGCTGTTTGCTGCTTTGGTGGGTTGGTTAGCAGGGCTGAATCCAAGTTGCTAGTTCAGGACCCAGTGCTGATCCCTCCAGTGATCCTAAGTTTTAAATGTCAAATATCTTATCAAAAAGTTAAAAAGCAAACTGAAGGTAATGGATGGCAGTAATGTAGATGATGTCAGTTATTTGGAGAGAAGCAATTATTCAGTGCTATATTCATGTGGCTGCAACCTGCCAAAAGACCACAGGCATGGGAGTCAGTAGTTATTTCTATTATATTCATTACAGGTTTGTAAGATAGGCACTACTTTCACCTGGTTCATATGAGGATTGAATAATAAACTGTAATCAGTTTATAAGCTCCACTATCTGTTCTAGCTCACTGTACTTTCTAACTAAAGATCCTAAAAAGCTAAAAATTATTTGCAGTTTTGGATGAGCTTCATGTGGACACTTGGATATTGCAAATGTCACATTGTGTGTGTGCAGAGCTGTTCTCTATGGTTAGGAGCTGAGACCTTTGGCATGATGTCCTATAAAATCTTTATTTTTTCACCATCTTACAGAAGAAAAATAATCTATCAGATGGTGGGTTCCGCTAAGGATGCCTTCATAGTTTTGAGAGGTGTTCCTTACACTTCTATTTCTTCTTTTTATTGACCAGTAAGATTGTCACACCTGTATTTCCTTGCCAACTTCCTGGTTGATGTGTGCATGAGATCAGCATCAAGCTTGCTGATTTTGTTTCTCATGTAGCTGTTATGCAGAACCAGTCCTAGTTTTTGGTCTTAACTGTCCTGGCTCAGCCCAAAAAAATAAATAACATTCTTATAGCTGGTAAATTAAAGTACAGTCATCATAAAAGCCTAAGAATTACTGTAAGAAGTAGCAAGCTGCATCTTGGACTTTGAGACCATCCTTTTGGTGATTGACACTGCTATGTCAATGAAACTTAAGCATGAATGCACTATAATAATAAGAATTTTCCAACTGTCTTCTTGACTCAGTCAGATTAGTTGTGAAATAAAACCACCTCATTTTCTTCTGTTAAATACTGAAAATGTAGGAATTTAAAACTCCCGATACAAGTAGCTCTACCTTTTAACTATTTCAGTTGCAGGCTGTAAGAGTTTCTGGGAGATGCCTTGACATTGTGAGGACTCCAGCAAAGTTAGTGGGGCCATTTGTTGTTGAATTTGCATTTGTCTAGCAGACCTTGGGTCTACATTACTCACAGGCTTTTTAGTTCCTTTGGATTTGGGAAATGAGGAAAAATAGTTTAATTTAACAAATCTTTTTCAGATAACTGACACATGCCTTGAAGACTAAAGATGCTTAAAGGGGCACATGGTGTGATTCTTGGGGGGGTCCTGTTCAGGGAGAGGAGTTGAACTTTGATGACCTTTGTGGGTCCTGTCCAGCTCAGCATATTCTATGTTTCTATGGTCAGATTAAAAAAATAAAGATGTTAATTTAAAAGAAGAAGTGTTAAATTCACAAAGCTATGAAGAAAATGAAACTGGTGCTTTGTGTTTACAGGTAATTTAAATTGAAAAGCAAAATTGTTCCAGGGGTATTATTCTTACTGTACAATCATAAACTTTTCTTCCTGTCACTAATGTTGCTCATTTAAAGAAAAATTACTCCTTTTGCTCTGATTCTATTAGCAAGGTAAATCTATTAGCAAAGACCCCCCCCCAGGAAAGTCTCAAGAGTATTACCTTTATGAGAGCACACCATGTTGCCATGTTTCTTTCCTGTGGCCTGTTTGGTGAGCAAACAAACCTTTTGTGAGTTCATACAGTGATCTGGTTCACACTCAGTAGAGACACTTCAGCTTCCAAATTCTATATGTGTCTGTCTTCCTTTTAGTTCTAGAAAATTTAAAGTCAAGCTCTATTCTTGGCCACTTGTCAAAAGGTCATCATTTAATTTTTCTACAGGAATGTTAAGTCAACCCCTAAGTGAATCTCAAACTGAACACTCTGCTTTTTCTGACTGCATCAGCTGGTATGATAAATTCAGCTCGCCTTGCAAACTGCTTTATATAGAAACCTTGCTAGATAAAATGCTTTGGTTCAAGTGGAAGATACATTGTGTTGAATTCTGTAAAGCCTTCTAACCAGCCCCAGAATAGTGCTGCTCTCCAATTTGCTTGGTTTCACTGAAATCTGCCTTGTGTATGAGTCTCACCCAGGATGACTCGCAGAGCTGGCGAGCAGGAATCTCTAATAGCAGTAGCCCTGGGTGTTGGTTTTCTGCTCTGTGGCACCATAGCAATTGGGAGTGGCTTTGTTTAATTAATAATCAAAATATCCTACTTGCTACCTTTAGTTTGACTAGGGAAGTGGAGAGAGGGGAGAGAGAGAGAGAGAGAGAGAGTAAACCTACCTGTAGTGTATAACAATAATGAGGTTTAAATGTTACACAGATAAATGACAAAGAGTTTATTCTATCCATGAAGGAAGAAACCCTTTTACTTTCTCTTTGTGTGTTCTATGCAAGATGGTATTGCATTCTGAATGTGTTGTAGACAGCATCCTAATGCAGGAATGCAGCTCTCAGTCAGCAAATCTGAGAGGAATGAAAGTTAATGCTGGGTTTACTCTCCTGGTTGAACAGTACCTTGCAGCTAAGTTGTACCAAAAATATTGCTGCAATTCTTCTAACAGGAAATTAATTGGATATAAAACTAAATGCAAACAAAAGCTTCACCCCACAGTTTTGGGGGTTTTGTTGTATTATTTTATGTTTTTAAGATTTTGTTATTCTCCAGTTCATACTAAGTCATGAATTTAGCAAAGATATCAATGAAAGACCCACTAACATCTCTTTGCCCATTTGCTGCAGGTGCCAGGGTTGATATTTTGGAAAATAAACACATATTTGGAGGCTAGAGTAGTAACACTTGTTCTTTGTTTTGGTGAAGCTACCCCTGTCCTTGGGCTTATTCATAGGTTCTGCATCATGCAACTTTAAAATAAAGTGGAGTCAGATTCAGACCACTCTTTTTTCATTCATTCATTTTAAGTCTTTTATTCTCAGGCTTCTGCAGAAGGATGAAAACTATGATTTAGGCAAGCTTTTTGGAAGGGGTGATTTGGGATCCAGGGAGTTATTTGCTGTCAACCAAACATTTTAAACAAAAAAGTAACTTTAAAAAAAAAGTGCTTGATCAAAGACTTGCATTTTTGCTGTGTCAAATTGTAATTTTGCAAAAAAAAAAAAAAAAAAAAAAAAAAAAAAAGAAAAATCTGTTTGGATATGAAAGGTAAGATTTTTTGCAAAATTTCTCATTAAAGTAAAAATTTATTTATAAAAATTATTTTGGCTTCACTTCCCAAAATGAGACAGTCACAGAGAATTGCTTGTGCTGTTTCTACTTGTGAAGATCCACAGTGTGAATAATTCTCTAAGTGAAAGCATGAGTCAGTTACAAAGTCACTGTTTTAGAAAGGACTTAACCAGTTGAACAGTCTGGTGGGAGATTGGTAAAATGAAATCAGTTTAATCATAATTAGATGGTGGGGTAAGATGTAGCATAACACATGAAATTTGTAATTTTCCATAGAGTCTCCCACTCCTGGTAGAAAATCAGATGGCAGAATTTTGCCTTCTAGACTAAAATGGAGAATTTAAGTGCTCCTTGAATCATAGAGAGGCTTTAAAATTGTTAGAGCAAGAGATTCAGATTTTTGAAATTGCTGTTCATTCAACCTGCAACTTCAGGACACAATGCCACTGAAAAGTGAACAATATTGGACTCTACACTTGAATCTACAACCCGGATTTGCATTTTGTGCCTACCGTTACTAAATTTACTTGTGACTTTCTACTAAGTCACCCTGATGTTCTTGTTGATTAGAAACACTTTGTTAAACATGGTTTAGGAGTTTAGCACTGCCCAATGACTACAGCTTTTACCATTCTGAAGGAGTTTGTTTTGGATATGAACTTGGGTCATTCCAGAGTTCTTGTGGGACATTTTAATATGACAACTGCACTTTGAATCCAGTTTTTTGTGGGGACTCTATTATTTATGCCTCCAAAGATGAAATCAAATAACCAACTATAAAGCTCTAAAATTATTCACATAGATCAATGCAGTTATGGAACTGTGTCAGTGAAACTGTGTTGGCAAACTGTTACTATTATAATAACAAAAAGAGAAATTATAAAAATGGAGATGTGAGAGCACAGGGTGCTTGTGAGGTTGATGGAGTTCCCTATGCCAGAGCTACTGGAGCAGTGTGTTGTTGTAAGTACACACAGTGGAGGAATTGGCAGGTCACAGCATAGGCACACAAATGTTAGGAAAAGCTTCTCCTTCTGAGTGGCAAATCTTAGCTTATCTGATATAATACTGTGCAAAAGTTGGCCTGAGCTCTTCTGGGGTTATCTGGGACAGAGAAGTGATCATACTGTCATTTTGACAGATGAAATGCACCAGGCTCACCATTATGGGTAATCAGTTAACTGCTTAGCTGAGTGCCTTCGTTCCTAAACTCCTTTTAAGTCACTGAAGAACTTCTCCTCTCTTCTTTGCCATGGTGCTCAGCAGCCTTTCCTTTGCCAGGTCTATATGAAGAGTTTCTCTTCTGCCAGACATAGTTTTAAGGTTAAGCTGTCTGAGGTACAGCTTGTGTGTCATGCATTAGTGTTCAGTTGTGTCCTGGTTCCTGTCCAGTTCCTGGGGACTGGCTTTGAAGAGAAGCACCAGCTTAGAGTGAGAACTCAGCCCTTTCCCTGGATGACCTGGGAGCATGATGATGTATGTGTTGTCATTATAACTCTTGGTTTGAAAACAATGTGGTGGGACAACTTTTTGTTACTGACTCAAGTTTTTAAATTAATCCTTCATTTTTCCCAATTACAGTGATGTCAATATTTAATAATCTTTGAAATACTGTGCCTGTGGCACAGAATATGGAAATATAAGTCAATATAATGCAGGGGTGTAGCAGGTGTGTGTTCAGGCATCTTGAACAGGATGTGCTGGCGGAAGTGTCCTGGAACTACCTTCCTCTTAATTCCTGCATTTAGCTCACTTGCAAAGCTAATTGGATATAGTTTCTTCATGTAAGCAGTAGCTTGGCTTGTATTTCTACTTTGTTTAATAACTAATCTCTTCCAATCTATATATGTTTAATCAGGAGATGACCTAGGTCAGATAATGTCTGCTGCAAATGTTCTATTTGCAGTATGTTGTGCTAAGCAATAGCAAATCTGTTGAGTATTCTCGTAGTACAAATCCCTTTCAAATCACTTTTACTAATGGAAAGAAAACGTGTCAGCTTCTGAGTGGCTGCCTACCTATTCCTGACTGACTTGATGTTTTCAAGAAGAGTTTCAGGGGATAAATATACCCATGCTATATTTATCCATGATGGTTTCAATTTGTCAAGCTGCTGCTAATTTAAGTTGCAAAGAACTTCCTTTAGTATTAAGCAATTATTTCTAGGTTGATTAGTCTTAAATAATTTGTCCTAAATCTCAGACCTGTCCCAAATCTTGTGTACTTTTATACCTGTTGTTTACTGGTTTGATAAATGCAAATCTCTATATATCATTAAAATCTGATCCATAGATTTCAAATTGCCGTGTCTGTCTGTCAAATCTGCATTTTAAAAACACCTATCTATCTATCTATCTATCTATCTATCTATCTACCTACCTACCTACCTACCTACCTACCTATCTACCGCTATACACATGCAGAAAGGACAAAGGGTCTTGCCAGAGTAGTGATGCAGAAGGTCTCTTTTTCAATTATATTTGGGAACAGGAAACAAGCTTCTTTCATGGTGGTCATTTTAAACATTTGATATCTATTAAGACCACTGCTCACTTGCAAAATTGAAAAACCTCATGGATTTATCTGTTTTTTTTTTTTTTTTTGTGAGGAATGACATCAAGACAGTCCATCAGAGGGTCTTTCCATTGTGGTCATCAGGCAACCCTGCTCCTCTCTGTGTGAATTTATGCTGAACCAGTAAGCCATGTCTGGGACTGGGGACTGCCAAGTTGGATGAATCTGCCCGTTGACAAAGGACACGCTGTCTCATTACAGTGCCTAGCGTGATGTCAATGATGTGGTTGGTGCTCTCTGAGATCACTGCTTCTCTGGTGAAGGGGAGGGCAGGAGGTCAGCCCTGCCAGCCCAGCCTGAGGAATGCCTCTGTGCTGGCTCTAATTGTGCTCCTGTGGTGAGGAGCTCAGAAATGAGAGACTAAACAACTGCACTAAGCTGCTGCGCTGGGAGGACTACTGGGAGGTTTTTCACATGGTAGCCTGTTCAACAAAGGCCCTAAATATACCCACGCTGGGGCATGGCTGTCATTCTGACCCAGGCTATTTGTTTCCTTCTTGCCTGATTATTGAGGATTAATATTCTGCCTTCTTGGCCCCTGTAATATTCTGGTCTTGAGGCAGCATAGGAAAGCAAATAAAGTGATAGGGAACGATTCTTGAATGCTTGATCATTCTTGTCATACTGTTTGACAACTCTTTTTGTGTTGTAAATGTGCAGTAAGACCTTTGATCCCTGAGCTGGTCACATTAAGTTCACTGCTCAGGCTGAGGCCCTGCTGTGCATTCAGTGAAGGTTTTGTATCTGTGGAAAAGAATGAAGGGACACAGAATACTTTGTGCAAACCAACCTGGGAGGATAGATGTGTTCTGGAAATGAAGCTTAAACTGTGCCTCTGTAGAGGGAGTGGTATTGCTATGCAGGCTGGCAGCTGCTGCAGCTGAACACAGCTCTGCCTTGCCCTGTTTGCGTAGCTGGGTGGATGCTGGAGACAAGGGGAAAGTGGATAGGAGCTTGGGCTGGCTTTCCCGCCACGCACAAGGTCCTCGATGAAACACAGGAGTCATCATGTGGTGAAAAAGGAAGAAAGCTGCCCTGTGCTTTCTGTGCCAAAAAGGGAGGGTGTCACTGGCAGCTCTTCCTGCCTGGATGCATTTTTGGGCTGGAGGAGGAAATGAGAAGTCAGGGCGATGATACACGTGCTGATGGTGTGAACTTCCTGTAGTGTAGGAAGGGATGCTGTCCCACAAAACCTCCCACAAAACCCTGTAGGAGCAATTGCAACCGCCCCTGACATGACTAACCCTGAGTGACTGCTTAGCAGAGTCCACTGTGAATAGCTGCATTGTGAAGGGCTTGGCACACTTCTGTTCTCATAGGTGTTTCAGAAAGAGGGATCTCCAAATGAAGATAAATGGAATCAGTGATATAACAAACCAATGACAAAGAAAAGTTGAGCAACAATCAAAATTCTGTGCAGGAGCTGGAAGTTTGCTGTCATGGATACATGCCCATTTCTGCGTTATTTTAATTGTGCAATTTCAGAAAAGCACAAAGTGCTGTTTTATTGAAAAAAAACCCTATAATACATATAGATTTACCGAAAAGTAATTATTTTAATTATAACAGTTTTTCTCTGATTGTTAAAATTCGTTTGATTTATGAATATTACTTAGATAATGTGCCCTGATGATAAAATAATTTTCTAATCACTTATGAGAGAAATTCACTGGAGAAGTATTTCTTTATTTATACCCCTTGCTGTGGAAGCTACATTCTTGACTTTTTTTGATTCATTTACTAGCTCAATTAATCCAGGTGGCCTTCCTTTGGTCATGCCCACAATCCCTTTCCTTTTTCCTCCCAGGAAGGACCAAGACATAGGCACAAACTGCCTACACAAGGAAGCTGCATGGCCTGGAGATATGAGAGATAGAGAGAGCAATGTGTAACCCCTGTAAATGGGGAGGCCAGATTCCAGAGCTCCTTCCCTAGGAAATCCATACTGGGAAATGGCAGTTTAAAGTAGATCAGACCAGCTTTTCTTTGATGCATTTTTTTTTTCTTCTCTGGAGAAAAGAGCCTATAAAGGCACATTTTGCGCTGTTGTTCTTTACAGCCTGTGTCGCTCCATCTTCTGTTGAGTAGGACAAGACTGTATGTTACAATATTTGTCTTAAGTACCTGTCAGTGATGACCCTCCCTTCCCCAGGCAGCCACTGACAGCTGACTCATGCTTTTTTCCTAGAGAATGACAGCCTCAAGGCTTTAGTTTTTGACTTAATTCTGGCTCGAGTTCAGGAAAATATAATTTATGATATGCAGAGGAATTTTTCAGTGAATGGCGTATCCTTTCTTCCTCTACTGTCTTCCAAATTCAGTCTTACTTTCTTTCATGTTTTTCCTCTTAAATCAAGAGAGGATAAACATTTTGTGCAGACAAGTTAACAATGACCAGGAGAATTGAGATGCATGTACACATTTTAAAAACAAGTGAAAGAAGTGTATCACTGTTATGTTCCCTAATATGCAATGTCTTGCAATAAATTGATTTAGTAGTGTGGATTGCTAAATTATCATCCCCACCTATAGTCCCTTTTGCTGTCTTATCCAAATAATTAATTGAAGCATAAAGATGAATTTTAGGTCCATATGGTATAAGTGGTTTTGTCAACATGAAAAGGAAATGACACAGCTATAGAAAGGGAATACATTTTTCAGGTTTAATGTGTAGAATGGCTACATTTATATAAGTTGCTTATGTAAGTTATCACTTACTTCATCAATTGCCACCTAAAATTAACAAAGAAATCTGTGTTTCATTCAGGATCTACTCTTGCCTAGCATTGTCACTTCAACTGTGTAAAAGCTGTCCTTTCTCTATTAAACAAGCTAATTTCTATCTGCCATTCTATTCTGGTTTCACTAAGTCTAACTTATATAGGAGATGAGTTTGAAAATTTTCTGTAATGGTCACACAGTAAGTGCCTTGGTAAATTTGAGGATAATTAGAGATGTTTTTTGTTGCCTGAAGAGGTGCATAAAGAAGTGATTAGAACATATGCCAGGAGGAGGCAGCCTTTCTATATCAAGCTTTTTATAACAAGAGATTATAACTACTCACAATGCAACTGTAGAATCACACTTGCAATATATTTCATGTTTCATACAGTAAGTCTATATCCATCTTATAGATAATAAAATCAGTTATTAAAAATACTACCCAATACAGGAGAGACAACATGTTTCAAATATGTACTAGCATTGCATGAAAGCACTTGATGTGTAGGCAAATCACAGGAAGTGATTGTGCACACTTCTCTTCAAGTATCAGAAGGGAATTCAGGCATCTGTTCAAATCAAAGCACTTCATGCTAACAGTTCATCTGATTTTGGAGTAATATTCCTAAAATGAGAGAAAATAACTTGTAAGGAAACTTCAGGACTCGATAACTAGCTGCATACTGAAGGCCAAGGCTCTGCTCTGAGGCAGTTGTTGTTCTCCAAATAGAAGTTAGCTTCACATTTGGTAGATACAGTGCCAAGCCTTTATTTCTCCTGCCACCTGCCTTAGGCTGTAGTGGATACTGTGCCCTTGAAACATAAGTTTCTCCCCTTAATTTGTACAAGGCTAACTAGCATTTAGCTACTAATTAAACTTCAGTTAAGCTCATAACAGTCAAGGGATTATGATTATTCTTTAATCATGTGTAAAAATGAACCAAGAAGAGCAATGATGACAGCTACCATTGCTTCTCTTCATCAAGGCAGAGCCAATATTGTTGAGTAGGAATAGTGCATTTTACTTGTGCAGTAAACACTCACCTCAAGTACCATGTGAGGGGCATAATGGACAAAAGGGGAAAATGTGTTCATACCAGCAATATGTGCTGCTGTTGGGACTGAGTTCTGTCCTCACTCCATGGAATTGGAGAATTGTTTGGGTTGGAAGGGACCTTAAAAATCATCTATTTCCAAACCCCCTTCCATGGTCAGGGACACCTTCCACTGGACCAGGTTGCTCAGGGCCCCATCCAAGCTGGCCTTGAACATTTCCATTAGAGTCCTAGTAAGCCCAGCAACTGCATGCAGATTTCTAATTCCTCCCATTTGTTCCCCATGCTGTGTGTGTTTGTGGGCAGGAAGTATAGAGAAGCACTCAGTTGTTCTGGTTACCCACAAAGGGGATGGGAGCCATAATCCTGCCACTGTCCTCCCCCCACCCCTGTATCAGCATGCAAAGCAATCTGATTTAGCAAGCATAGACAATACCTTCACAAACTGTGTATTCAAATATATAAGATTTTAATTTTTCTCTGCACAGTTTTAAATTATTATAATTACATTTATTATTACATTTTTCAACTTTGCTGTTTCAAAATGTGGCTATGAGCCTGACATCTTTTTGGCAACTTTTGGCAACTTGCCCCTATAGTCCCTATGTAGTTTGAATATTTCCATGATTTATCAGCATACTGCCGCAAACGTATTGAGCCTACATGACTAAAGTATACAAATAGTGTAATGACAAAGTATTTACTGGCACTGGCAATGCTTGCTATTGTCAGACTTGCAACCACAATTTCTTCTTTAAATGAATTTCAGCTTCACCTGGTGACATGGTAGCTACTAAAAAACCTCTAGCGCTGTAGATAGAACTGTGGAATTATGTTTACAAAAATATTTTGGGAATTCACTCTTTCTCAAAGACATTGTTTCTTCTAGGTTTATGGTTCAGTAGACCATATTATGAAACTATATAGCAGGAAGAGTTTTCTATAGCTTTCTTGGTGAGTCATCCTCTCAAAGGACACGTATCCTTTGATTTGTTTCAGTGCAGGAAGGAAAAGTTTTGTGGTTTATGTGTCGGTTACAAAATTGTGGATGCTGTCTTTCATTTGTCTTAGCACAGTGCCTTTTCTCCCTTAATTTCAGGAATTCAAATGACTGATAGAACAGATTCCACAGTCAGAAAGAGGTGATGGTAATTAGTTGGTGCTTGTTTTCCATTAATATTAGCTAGCTAAAGGCACCCTCAGTTCCTTGAGCTGTCACATGCTTTTCGTGTGATCTTAACCTGCTTGTGTTTTAGTTCCTTCTCTATAAAAATATGGAAAGCTAAACATCCTTAGCTCCTGCAACTCACTTCAGGGTAAATAACCAAAGGAGCTGTCAGTCTCTTTAATGCTGCCTCCATATGGTAGGACACCTTCAGGCAGCACAGCTGCCTGTGGATACAGCTTTGCCTAGTGCTTAAGGTGTTTGGTCCTTTGTGCTCCAGAGATGCCCTGTAGCTGTACCTAGGGCTGTAGAAGCTCAGTTCACCATCTGTGCAGTCAACACACTTGGTCAGGAAAGGCAGCCTGAAGTTATCCCAGTGGTTGTACTTGATGGTATTAATAAAGTGACTGCCTCATAAACACTTCAGATAGGTTCACATTTGCACTGTTGCCTTCTAGAAATAGCATATGAAATAATGCTTATTCATTTAAAATTCTCTGTGACATATCCATAGAGCTGTTCCTTGGCTTTTATAAACAACAACCAAACAAATGCTAAAGGTTTATTTCTCTTTAATGGAGTTGTTCCGCATCTCATATCTTTAGTCCAAGAATGCAGGACAGCCCATAATACATTTTTACTGGACTATGATTCCTTCTGTATTAATTTGTTTGGTAGGTAAATAAGAAAGGGCGTTTTTCCAAGGAAGGAAAGATTTAATCTCCAGGTCCAGGGCAACTGCTGCTCTGAATCTTTGAATTCCCTTTTGGAATTCATTATGGAATTTAGGATTTTTTTTTTTTTAATTGCCAAGGTCAAGAGTATACGAATTACTGAGAACTAAGCCATTGAGGCCATGAGGGAAAATTTTTTCAATTAGGGCAAGAATGCTCCTCAGTAGGAATGTATATACAAAAATGTTTGATAACAATTTGATATATCGGTTGTGGAGTTGTCTTCCATGTGAAGCAGTAGAGGTCTGGAAGATGCGTGCTCTTCTTCTGCTCTTATGCTCTGATAAAAATGCTCAAGAGCTGTGTGAAATCACAGCCCCAGCTACTTATAGGCTTGAAGCAAAAAAATCCTTTAGCAGAGCAAGGCTACTTTTCTCTCCATCCTATGCAATATTCCTCACTATGGGGTGTAGCTTCTCCGCCAGGCAGTCACTGTTCCCTTCCCTGCATGTGAACATAAGCAATGAGGCTGGTGGTTTTTATACATCCGTGAACTTGTCTCTCTGTAGCTGGCTGAGTGCTAAATAGCAGGGTGGGTTCTTGTGTGCCAGCCTTTTACAAACAATCACCTGGGGACATGTAGCCAGGGTGTGCTAAGGATTAACGAGTGATACCTCAGAAAGGTAGCAGAAGACACACTAGATCTTTCTGAAGCCATTTTAAGCTCTTTCCTAAAACAATAACACAGTCTAAGCACCAACACACTCCATCAGGAGTGCTGTCCTTTTGAGTCTTATAAACTTGAAAAGTTATTGTGTATGGTATCTTTTCTCTTTCTCACAGGTCACACTTAGACATGTACAAAGGGTGACTTGATGAATGTCTACTGGAGTTGGCATTATAGGGAAATTTCAAAATGCAGTTCTTGATATGGTAGTGTGAACTAAAAGATGATTCTGCTTATTCAGGTTTTTACCTAATTACGCAAAAATAGGGGAAGCTGTAGTTATTGTGTGTCTTCTCTGATTCTAAAGGGATCAGCAACTATCTGATACCTCATAAAAGAAAACAGTCTGCTGAAATAGATGCACTTTTAGTGATGAGGGGGTCAGTTATTTACAATACATGGTAGCAACCGAAGATGGAAGTGATGAATTGCACGAACATCTTAAGCAGCAAGGAAAAGGAATTAATAGATAGACTGCAAATTCTGTAGGTTTTCTGGCGAACAAGTAAATATTCTTCCCCTTCTATTCAGTGGTTTTGGACTTTTTAATTGCCATGGAGACTATTCATTTCCTTCTGACTTGTACTGTAGATCTCTATATCCATTTGAAAAAAGGAACAAACAAAAGGAAGCAGATCAATCACTTGGTTGATCCTGTGGAGGACACCTCAGCATTTGGAAATTTCTCTGGGTCAGCCTTTGGTAAGGACACGTGTAGTACATGAAACAAGCCTAATTATATCAGTCTTATTCTGCACGATCAAGTTACTTTTGCATTTTAAGTGCTGAGGTGTCCCACAATCTGTCACCTCCATGGTACACAAAGGTATGGTGCCTTTTCTTTTCTTCTGGTCAGGTGCAAATATTTGCACATGGGAAAATGTTTTAGCTCCACAGACCAATAGATCAGCCATCTGCCTGGAAAAGGGAACGCCTTTCTGCGCTGAGACGGATACACAGGGGAGGATCCTGTTCTGTCAGTTCTCAGATTCCTGAGCCTCACCTCACTGACGTTAAGTCCACGTTTGTTTGTCTACTCTTGGTCTGATTACACCAGATAAGTCCAGACAGTAAAGTAGAGACGGATATGTGAACAGGTGGCAGTAATTTTGCTTCCCAGAATATCTTGTGTTCATACCAAATGCAAAACTCAGAGAAATCTTTTTGTAGAAAACATGGATTTCTACAGCTGATGCCGCATTATGCCCATATGAATGTTAACATCTAAACCTAGAGAATACAGGTTATGAATTCTGTAAAATCACACAGTCTACACAGGTAGGTTTTCTCATCTATTGGTCCTTTTACTGTGAATGAATTTATTCTGTGTAAAACAACTTCTGCTCTCACATTCACATTTTCAATCTTTCATTCTCTTCCTTCAGCTCTAACCTGGTTGGTTCAATTCCAGATAACCAAGGAAGAAAAAGAACAGATTCCAACTCTTTCCTTAAGAAAGTGAAAAGTAAAGAGTATAAATAAAAATCTACCCACTAATATTGTGAATAAATTTGTGTGGTGTGCAAACAGAAAAGCAAGGAATAAAAGAGGGAGCAGATTATCATGCCATTCGTTTCAGAGGAAAAGAGGGGAAAGAATCATGTTATGTCTGTTATTGAACAAGTTACAGGCTTACTATTTTATCCAAGAGCAGTGAGACTTTAATCTGAGATCTGAGTTTCTGTTCCATCAGCAGAAATATTACCTGGCAAAAGAGTCTTCAAAAAGAAGGCAGAAATGTAGTAGCAGCTCTAAAATTAGGGATGAGTGTTGAACTAAGTTGTGAGTAAAAAAATGTGCATATAGGGTGTCTTTTACCTGAATATCTAGCTCCACCAAAAGGACTTGATCTGAGTTTTTAAGAATTTCAAAGACTTAGTCCCATTTCTGAAGGCTATGGCTGGGAACAGATTTTAGCATGGTACTTATGGGGATTTGAGAAAGGAAAGAAGAGGATGAAATCCCCTTTACTTTGCAAAGAGATTTCATCTGACACAGAATAATTCATGCGCCTGTGACATCTCTAGAAATTGGCTACTCTCTGCTTGAATGAGTGGCTTGTTAAAACTGTTACAAACTTCCACAGCAGGAAATACTCTTCAAGGTTACAGATGCAATCATTATCAATACTACCTTTGGAAAATACTCTGGATTTTCTTCAAATGTTAAAATAACTTTCACTACAGTTTAAATCTAAAGGCTAGCTTTTGTCTGACAATTAAGTCAGTGATCATTGCAATTGTTCTGAAAATTTGGTTATTTATTTTGTTTCATTCACATAGTTAGTTTCCTGTCTGCTGGCTCAATATCAAATGCCAAAAATAAACACAACAACAGTAGCCTTCCAGGACTAATGTTTGAATTACTTGTTTCTTCCACAATTTCAATAAGTGGTAATTCTACCATTTATTTCCTTTTACAGCACTGAGGTGCGATTATGAAGTTAAGCTTTCCTGAGATCAAGCAAGTCTGGACTGTGGTCCTGTATCACAAATCTTTTGGGATTCCAGCTTTGTGCATTCTTGACAGCCACCTCTTTGCTTATGAATGGATCCACTAAAGGAATAAAGAATTTTAAACTAGATTTGAAGGGGGAAGGGGATAAAACCAGGCTCCCTGGAGTTAAGTCTGGTAGTGTCACACAAATGTTTGAGGGACAGTGTGCTGGGGAGGTCTTTTGGTCTGCCCTCGCAGTGGAAGTAGGGGATAGAGCCATGTGGCAGCAAAGACACAAGGGTTATTGAAGTTAGAAACCACAAAGTGCCTGGGAATGGTCATGTAGGAATTAGGGCTTCTCCCCTCAAAATGGTAGCAGGATCAACAGCCCAGCTGAAGCGCATCTACACAATGCACACAGCGTGGACAACAAACAGAAGGAACTGGAAGCCACTGTGAAGCAGGAAAACTGGTGTAGGTTGCCATCATGGAAACCTGGTGGGCTGACTGGCATAACTGGAGTGCTGCACTGGATGGCTATGAACTCTTCAAAAGGGACAGGCAAGGAAGGGGAGGCAGTGGGGTGGCCCCATATGTTAGGGAGTTTTGTTGGCCTTGAGCCTGGTGATGGTGATGGTGATGGCAGGGTTGCGTGTTTCTGGGTAAGAGCTGGGGGAAGGCCAATGAGGCAGGTGCGTGTCCAGAGAAGGGCAGTGGAGCTGGTGAAGGGTCTGGAGCACGAAGCTTCACGAGGAGTGACTGGGGGTACTGGGGTTGTTTAGCTTGGAGAAAAGGAAGATGAATGGCTGCCATGGCTACCCTGGGTCATGTCTGGCAGCTAGTTTACATTCCTTTCTCCAGAGTATCTCTGGCATGCTTAATAGAGGGTATGATCACAGACAGGGAAATATTGCCAAATCTGGAACAGATAAAGACATAAATGAGTAGAGCTCAGCAGAAATCAAAGGAATGAGATTTGCAGTTTAATTTTACTTCTAGCACTTTCCCCATAGGTTAAAAACATCATACTGATTGTAAAGACAATACATTTCTAATTACTGAAATAATTTTTTTTTCTCTTAGTGTACAGGTCATTTAGCTCCACTCCATTGGAATATATGCTTATATCCAAATTTTACATAATTATGAAGATGTGGATATGTACAATATAACTCACTCATGACATATTAATACTAGGTATTGTGAATTAGCAAAGCTTTCCTGCAGAGATCCTTCTCTCATCTATTATATGTACAGAGGCAGCATCAAGCAAATGCAGGTGGCACAAACAAATGACACAGATGCTTTACATGTAACATAACATACATGCTCCTGCTGCAGGTGAATTGCTGACTATTTTGTTCTAACAAAAACCCACATTGCTGGGATAGTAAACCATTTCAACTGACTTTAGCTTTTTACTCAAAACAAGTGTCCACCCTTGCATACAGTAATCCTGTGAAAATTTTGCCAAGATTTTGTATGTCCCGATTTCCTCAATAAACTGCCAACTTTATGGTGGAATGCTGCAGAAAAAGAGGGAATGACGTGGGATGAGCTTCCCATGACTAAAATGACATTTAAAAGCAAAGAGCTAGGATAAACCTCCTCATTTTTCTCATGCCAGAATTTATAAACATCACTTAGCTTCAGGTTTGGAGTTCTGGGTCTATCTCCTTCCATCTCTCTTGATTCACTGTATCTTTATTGCAGAAAAACATGTAGCTGCCCTTTGATTATTATCACCTCACTGAGACTGCATGCTCAATCTTTTCCATTTTCAGCTGCCACAATAAAAGTTAAAGGATTATACAGAGGAAAGCTAAGCCCGGAACACTGTTTTTCTTTTTTCCTATTTGTTTGTTTGTTTGTTTTTGTGGGTTTGGTTTGTTTGTTTTTTTCACTATGTAAGTTATTCCAAAATTTATAGCATGAGCTTTCCAGTCTGATTTGACAGCAAAGTTTCCTTTCCTTTAATGAGAAATGACTGTATAAAGCAGGGGTACACTAACAATTAATAAGCTTCTTGCAATAAAAGTTAAAATGGGGAGGCAAGATGCAGATATTAACTCATGTAATAAATTGCAAATAGACATCAAAAAGATTGTTTATAACTCCTCTTCAGAAGTCACAGCTAACCTAACAAAGTCACAACTGGATTGCTAAAATACAGCTTGAATTTGATGCACTTAAAACCATTATTTTCAGTTATTTAGATAATTAATTTCAAAGTGTTTAATATATTTCTCCTCATGTTTTCCAAATGGGTTCTTTAGTCTTTCTATTTTTGTTCTCCAAGTTGTACACATACATTTTTAATGAAATCTGATCTACCAAATCTGCTTGGTAAAAGTTCAGTTTGCAAGTAGAGTCAGAGAGGTGCAGCTTCACCTCGTAGAGGTTATGGTCATTTCACTGTTACTGGTTACAGTTCTGTCTGAATGAGGCGTAGTGCTTTCTTCATGTTCTCTATTACTGAAAAAAAAATAAGAACTGTGAAAATGTAGTAGAAGTACATTTGAACAATTGAAAAAAAACCTCACCTAGTTTGATTTAGTAAACTATTCACAATGAAACTGATTTATGGTCACATTTTATTTTAGAGATTGTTAACTAAAACAGAAAGTAAAAAAATTCGTGAATCAAAATGTTTAACTTATGGGATTTGACAAGAATCCTTTCAACTCCCTCATTTCTCAACAGCAAGCTGGTAATCAGATATGATGTGTGTATTTGTGGTGAGATATATTGCATTGATGTCAAATAGATGGCATAAAGTAAGAACTGGCTCAACCTGAAAAATCACATTCCTTTCTGATATATGGCTGCTAGGGCTATGGACATAACCACCTGCATTTCTTTACTGATTCCCTCCCACCACGGGCTATTTACATTGTACAGTCAGATAATTTTGAGCATAGTGACATTCACCATTCTCCATAAAACTGCTCAGATCTTGATTCTGAAGGTTCTCACCCATGATCTTTCAATTTTTCTTACTTGAGTAGTCCCAATAAATTCAGTGGGACAATGTGTGTGATTGTTTTGCTAGAACAGGTTAGACCATTATAATTTATTGCAAATGCTCTCACATGGTATTTATTTTTACTTTGAGATCCTAATGGATTCTCAAGCACAAGTGATCAGGATGGGGGGTATCTGGCTGCTTACAACGTGAGATACAAAGTAACACGGCAAAGGGCACTTACGGAACATCATGTCCTGCGGTTCGTAAGTGTAAAGCCGGTTGGAGTATCTTCCTGTGATATCAGCTCTTACCGTGAGAGATGGGTCTGAAAAAGTATTTGGGTTAAACACTGCCTTCCATTCCCACAATAGCTGAGGGTGATGGCGTGGCATTACTTTGGCAGCCCTGTTTCTGATTTCATCAATGCAGCAATTACGAGGCCGTTACGCTCTGTTCCAAACAACTGCTCTTTACTTGGAGAAATCCTGAACAAAAGCTAACGCTCATTTTTATAGTACACAGTTATTTTTAAGTGCTAGGTTACACATGCATGTCATTCATAGTTAAAGAAAAATATCCTGTTTTACAGGTTCTGACTTTACATCAGAAGAGGTTAATCTGACCAGATGCACACATAGTGGGGGCCATGCCTTTCAATGGCAATAGATAGCATGACTTACCTAGAGCCTTGAGAATGAAAATCTTCTGATTCCTAATGTTCCCAGACTGGGAACAAGTTGTTGTGAATTCTCTTCTCTCAGTTACCCTTCCAAGTTTATTATTAATTTACTGATTGCTGTAACTACACTGCTTTCTGTCTGAGTGTGGGCTGAACTTTGAATGCCATCACAGTCACACCAGGCTCCCTGTACAGCGAGTGAGAAGGAACAGGCACTCTGGGGCATAATTAATTTGGTACATTCCAGAAGTCAGCTTTAAAATGGGATAAATCCTTAGATGCCACTGACTATTGATTTATTCTGTGGTAATGTCCACTTTATAGCCATCTACATTCAGTCAGATATTTGATTTTTTCAGTAAACTTTGTCTTGTAACAGAACCAGCAAGAAGCACGGAGAGCAACAAGTCCGGATATTAACAGACTTTTAAACATCTTGCTCTCAAGCCCAAGTAAGTGCCCTCCAGGACATATCTGTAATCTGAGGATGTTTACAAGAGTCAAAGTATACAACAGAGGCAGAGAGATTTTCCTTTGGCAAAATGAATAATTTTGATGTCCCCACAGGAGGACAGTGGCATAATTCCGATATAACAACTTTGATGATACATAAATATTTTACATACCTACAAACATGATTCGAGGCACGTATTGTCCATCAGGTGACAGGTTTTTATCTGTGGTTTCATGCTGGTATAAAAATTAAGGTTAGTTGTTAAAATATTTCTGTAAATTTTGCTGAAATAGTACCACCTGTGAATAACCTTGCACCAGAAAATAAAACCAAATAGGTACTACTAGTGTGTGAATACACATGCACAATTGTCTCTACTTAAATAACTAAAATGTCAACTATATTATTTAAAATGACATGAAAAAACAAGACAAAGAAAGAGAAACACAGACCATGAAACGACACCAGTCAAATCGCCCCAAACCCTTCATACCATGAGATTCAGCATAATGAAGTTATTTTGAGCCATTTCCTGTATTTCTTCATTTTCTGCAAAAGCTTTCTTCAGTGCTAGAAAAGACAGGATCACTTTGAAATCCATCTCAAATGCTGCCTTTCCATCTGTGCTTGGGCACAACACTGGTCAGAGACTGAGTCACATTGTTCCTGCCTCTGCTGATTCACATTCCTGAGGAGACACTTAAGGGCTCTATCGCTGCTTTTGGGGGCTCTTTGGCCTGTGGCAGTACAACCTCTGGCTATGAAAATGGAAGCTCTCTTCTGTTATTTATGAAGCCTGTTGTCTCAATGGATACCATGTCTTGGCTTGACAAAAGTGCATTATTCTCAGAAAATTCTTGTTAGATCAATTTCAGCAGCCCTGTCCTTGCCTCCTTCTTTAGTTACCATTTCAGGAGAGCTAAACAATATTAAATCTGTTCAATGAGTCAGTAGCCAATCTATGCCTCTTAATTTAAACTGAGTGCTGTATTTGGGGTAGCAATACAGCAGCAGTGAGATTTTTTCATGTTCTTTATTATGTAGTTTCATAGTGGAGTTTTTGTATATAATGGTAATAAATTTTTCACTTTTCATTTACCTGTTTCTCTGAATAATTTTCAGTAAGTGCAATGTAAATATATAGATAGGTTCCGTTTCTTATAAAAAATATTCACAAAATTTTAACACACAAAAAAATCAAAATTACCTTGGCAGTATTGGCAGTCTTCCAAATGATGAATTACCATCAGTGGCTTGTTACTTTATTAATAATAATAAAAGATGTAGTTAGGTCATTTGACATGTATTCATATGGGTGATTTTACTAGCAGACTGAAAAAGGCAAATTGCATTTAATCTGATGTTAACCCAGAGTAAAACCATGTAGACATTCTGTAAAATATTACAGAAATTTCTGAGCAAGGGAAAAGAGCATAAGCACTTCATAAAAGAAAGAAATTGAGAAACAGAGTTTCTATGTCTAAATAGGCTGTCTATAGTAAGAGATTCTGGAATAAAGTAACAACAGATCCACCATAATTTCAGTCTCAGGCAGTAAATAATCAGACTAAATAGGTATGTTACTTAGGTATGAATTTCTCCAGGGTTAAGAAAATAAAAATAATATATATTAATTAGAATAAAATAGATTTTATAAGATTGGGTTTATCATCAAATACTTTCCATGAAATTTTTCTTGTGTTTTAAGCTTTCTTGAACAACTATATAGTATATTACTTATATTCTGTAAATAGTTTGGTAAAGTGTTAAAATTTTATATTTTGGATGTCAAAACATAAACAAATGTGTGTTTTCTCCTATATTTTTTAAGCTATATTTACTGTTCAGCAGGTCAGTTATTAATGTTTGGTCTGCTTTCAATAACAGGAATTGTTAATTTCTAACCATTTTCACACAGGGTACATGAAATTAATTGTCTTTTGTTTTACAAATAATTTGCCTTCAATTTAGCAACAGCTCATGCTACACTATTGTGATCTACAATGAGCTGTAAAAGATATTTAAATAAGTATTGTTATGAATTCTCAAATCTATTTGCAGCTGATTCTCAGAGAAGACTGAGCTTGGAACTTCCATTTCTATAGAGACAGTGAGAAAATATATCATGAACATATTCCAACTAATAAAGTGTTGGGGGAAACATTAAAGGCAGTAGATCACTATGCAAGAGTAAATGTAACAGAGTTCAAGAAAGTAATCAGAAGTACATGATATTAAAACACAGTAGATGTAGTTTAAAAATTATGGTATCTATTTATGATTAATAATTTAAATGACAATACCTCCTTTGTGGCAAAGAAATTACAACATTACATTATTGGCCCATTATGTTACTTCACAGTCATAAGAGTCCTAGAAGTCCTTTTGTTTATAGACAGAGTCTATTTTATTTAATGTGTGTCTACAGATCAGCTGTCATGGTGTTTCTTTCTTCTGTCTCATTATTGTGTATTCCAGCAAGATGGAATAACAACTTTGTCTTCATACTACTTTTTAATCTCTTACCTTTTCTTTGCTTGATAAAGCCCTTCTTCATAAGTTTGTACCCACGTAATTTCGTCTCCCCACCCTAGAAATAAAACAAAAGGACTAGCTGCTGGTCAGGCAAGTAACTCAGAACAAATTCCCTTTTTTTCTCTTTCTTCTTTTTTGTTTATGTGTATTAACTTTTGTATGCAAATAAGATTTGGGGATTTTAGTCGAAGGTTCTCTAACATTGTGGGTATGCTAATTTCACATCTCCTGATAGATACACTAAAAGGTTAAAAAACTTGAACCAAACAACCCAACCCCCCAAAAATCTCAGCTGGTTGCATATCCAGTTCAAGTCCTTTGACAGACTTGTTAGTTATCTTTCTAAATGCTCAAGGTTGCTAAATCAGCACCCAAGTAATTTCTATCATCATACTGTCTGCTCAGTATTTCATGTAAACCCTGGGACTTAAAGAGAAGCTGGCATATAACAAGAGAAAAATAAAATATGACAACTCAAATAAGATCAGCTTTAATATGAATGTCATTAGAACAGTCTTGGAATATACACTTAACTCCAAAGTAACTTCAATCCCTGAAGTTGCAAGCCCTTCATTTAATTAAAGAATTCAGTAAAGGAATGGCTGTTAAATAAAAATCTCCACTGAAACAAAATCCTAACAAACATCAGCTCCATAGCTCATCCATAGCTGGGAATATGCAGATCTCAAAAATCAAATTGTCCACTTGGTTTTGTGCCTTCAGTTCCCAAGGATGACAGCCCTTACATAGCAGATCCCTGTATGGAAGTGTGGCTCCATTCATGACAAGTGTTCTACAATTCTCATTCTCATCTCTCCATTTCTGGACCTGGACTGGGTTAAAGCTCTGTTTCTTCTCTGCTGTCTGGACAGTGCTTGGACCAGTCCAGATTTGCTGTTGGATTTCTCACAGGACAATTGCTTGTGATGCTTCTGGATCACGTCTTCTTTCAGTACACAGGTCTGTCTGGCTGGTGCTGGGACTCTGGCATGCTGACCAGCGCCTTCCCAGCCCTGGCTGCTGTCAGCTCCCAAAGCAGGTAACTGCACACAGGAGTCAGCATTTTGGGGGCATTTTGCAGCACATTTAAGCATTTCCCCTTGGTCTGTGAAAATTACAGGTAAAGTGCTCAAGGCATCCCAATAAGCCTGAAATCAGAATTCGAAAAGTTACACCTGTTTTCTGTGATTACGTTGTAGTTTGCTTGGTTGGTTTTTTTTTGTTTTGTTTTGTTTTGGTTTTTTTTTTTTTTTTTCTTTTTTTTTGGGTTTTTTTTTTCCTTTTCTTTTCCAAATCTGACATATTGTAAAAGATTTTGTTATCTTTTTTTTTTTCCATTTAGGCTTACTGGGAAAAAATAAATCCTGATCTGGGCAAACTAGGCATTACATCCCAGACTGATAATAACCTTTCCCCAGGGACACTGCTTGCAAAAATTTTTGAAATTTCTCTTAGGCTAGTCCAGGTGGTGCATGATTTTGTCAAATGGTCTCTGAGCAATTAGGCTCACGTGGAATGTCTGAGAGATGTGCAACTTTGCCAGGATAGGGAAAACTCAGATCCTTAGTGGGATCTGCAAGCATTACATGGCCTGCAGAAGATGTTTGGAAGACAGATGAAGACTTTTTTGTTTTGTTTTGTTTTTGGTTTTGGTTTTTTTTTTTTTTTTCCTGAATAGTCCCAAGAGGAGGAGAAAGGTGGGGGAGGGAAAGAGCTAAGCTATTTTTCTGCTTGTATTTCTAAGGATAGATATAAATAAATTAAAACAGGGTCTTTATTTAACATTCAGGTTGAAAATTATGCACCATAGGGAAGTGAATTACACACAGTCATGCTTTGCAGTGGATATGTGATGAAAAGCAAGAAAAAAGTCATGCAGGAAACCCCAATTCAAACTGTTCTGTGTACAAAAATGAGTCTGTAGAAAATTTGTTCCTGATGTTATGGCAGGTTACAATAATAACATATATTTCAAACGGTGTATGAAAGAATATTTTTTCACTGATAGTCCTACATATACATCTTGATTTGAGAGACTCAGTTTAGGTTATTTGCTTCTGTTAGATCACTATGAGTTATATAAAATATTCAGGTTACATGAGGCCCTCAGTCATATGCTTAATGGACTGATGGAGTCAAATGATGTGAAATGAGAACATATATTAATTAGAGCATCACTTAACACTAAAGAAAACACACCCCAGTAAGTATATATGTGCATTCTATGTATGTTTTATACATATATATGTATGTTCATATATATAGATACACATTCTGTAAATGTACATTCAAAATAAACATATTTGCTGGTCTATATGGTGAGGTAAGGAGATAACTACATTCAGCGAACATACAGTACCTCTTGACAGTGTCTGAGGTGCTCGTTTTTCCTTTTTAATTGCCATTGCAAGGTTGGAACTGACTGCAATTAGCAGGAGGGACAAGGCCAATGTAGGATGGACCATTATTTCCCTTCCAATGCAAGGAAACTGGAAAACAAAGAAACAGCTTTAGTCACATGGATTTGTCACTTGGTGCAGTGTAGATCAATATGTTAGTGGCATCCTAAGAATCTGTACTTCAGAGACACTTTTGGGTTTTTTTTTCAAAAATCCTTGCCTTTGTGAGGAAAATGCAAACTGGAGGTGCTTAATTTTACTGTGCAATGCTACTTTCAGCAGTTAAAATGAGGCTTCAGGGTACAGTTCTCATGTGATTCTCATGAACTAGTACAGCATTATAATACTGGATCACAATTTCAAGACACTGCTCCAGGTTTTTTAATTTCAGTGAAACGCAACAGCATGAGATTTTTATTTCTTTTTATGTTGGAGCTTTTTTGTCAAAAGATGTCTCATAATATCCTTCTCAATTAAGCAGGAAGATTAGCAAGAATTTGCCACAAGTATAATACTCTTTAAATTGTCATATCCTTCCAAAACATTGAAATTGCGGTAATTTTTTAAGTTTCCACTTAAAAAATTTCCCATTCTTCATTGCATCTTTTACACTGAATTTCAGCTCAACAACTTCTGAATAAAACAATTAACCTGTGTTTCTGGCTAGTTCAGTATTCTCTTCCTGACCAAGATCATCATAAGAAATTCAGTAACTTCTTACCTTGATAAAAGTCAGAGAACAAAAGCAAGAGTTGAGAAAAAGCGTTACAAAGCCAAATTGTTTTTAATTGGTAAGTTTACTTTCTTCCAGTACAATCACTTCTAGGCATTAAAGATCTGATATTCAGGTGGATATCAGATGGTTTCAACTGAGTCAAAAAATACAGACCAGGATACCACTCAGTCATCTTACTGGGGATTCCGCTTTTCAGAGGCTGAGCTTTAGGAGCTGCCAGGATGCCCCACTGAGAAATTACTTTGACTTGAATAAAAAAACCCCAAAGCAAATGAACAAAAATAACGACCCTCCACCCATGCCCCACCAAAAAAAAAAAAAAAAAAAAAAAAATATCCCCCAAGACATTTGTGCCTGTACTGATAAAGAAAATCTCTAACTTGCATTTAAATTTGATGTTCATATGGAACTGCAACCCTGAGCACTGGCAAAAGAAAATACTTCATGCTTTTTAGGACCAAGAGGCATGTAAAGTACTGTTTTAATGAATCTCTTTACATCACAGAATTACTGTTAGCAGTTAAATTTCTTGTGAACAAATTAAAACTCCATTTCTAATAACTGGCAATCTCAATTAGAGAAATTAATTCTATTTGGCTGGCTGGATAAAAAGTTGTACATTAAAATATGCAGAAGCTAGGAAAAAAAAATTGTAATTTTGTAGTAAGAAGTCTTTCACAATGTATGAATAAAAAGATCAAAGCATTAATCTCTTTAAATCACAGGTAAAATCATCTGAAGCTTAATAATTGATTATCCTATTGAAAATTAAGAGGGCTTTGGAACTGTAACTGTAGGCAGTTTAAATTTAATATTCTATATTTTTGATGCTGCATATTCCAATGTTATTTAATTGATTCACTTAAAAAAAGGACAGCCAATACCACATAGGTTGCCTTCAATTCCCTGCCAGAACAAACATTTGCTAGCTAATCTCTATGCATCTATCATTTGTCTTTTTGTATAACTAGGCTTGTAAAGCATTTGTGAACAAAACCTCGTTGCTTTACTAAAGGAGAGTTAAGAATAAGAAATACTTGCTCACCAGCAGCGACCAGTTCTCCTGATTGAAGGTACTTTTCCTGGAATTTGTTAGTTAAAAATCAGTGATTTAAGCACAGAACACCTGAGCTGCCCAGGTCTCTGTGTAGCAGCAACAGCACATTCACCTGGGAAAAAATGAGGGAACCTTTGAGCTGAAAACTGAAATAATGTGTTTCCACCCTCCCCCTTTCTTTTCTGCCTTGCCTCCAACTTTCTCTCTTGCAAGTTCCCATGCTTATACACTGAATCCTTGCATTTCTCTTCATCTTTGCTTGTATCAGGTGTCTTGTATGAGGATTGGAAATAAATAGGGGTTTGTGTGTGTCTGGTAACACCCCCCCAGCAGTTTGAGTCTGGCTTATGTCCAGTGAAAAAAGAAACCACCAATGAAAGCTGGAACTGGAGGTGCTTTTGTTCCCAGAGAATGGCAGAGTTCACTGGTGCTTGAAGATAGGAATGAACCTAATAGGAAGACACAAGGGTTACTTTGTGTAGAGAAGTGTAATTAACAAATAAAACAAACTCTCTTTTCTTTTTGAGAGGGAAATAAAATTATTTATTTAAAAAATGTGGTTTAAACCACCTGATTATTGCTCCTGGGAGTTGTAGTTTAAAAATATCTGTTCTTTTGGACATGATGCTTGATATAATTTTACTGAACTTGATGAATACAAGCACCTTTAGTCATCACCTTTGCATAAAGAAGGAATGAACTGGATCACCTTTTTCCTCCTCCTTCAATAGATTTTGCAGGGGAATCTGAAGCAATCCTCTTTTGCTTCTTCTCCCATATATTTGTTTATATGGGCTGTATGGTTACTGTTCTCAGAAATATTGATTTTTTCCAAATTTATGGAAATAATTTTGAGATATTGTGTTCTTAATTTCCCAGGTATTGTGTTTTTCATGGCACAGGTTTATTATTTTAAGGTGTAAAGGGGTAGACATTCAATCAAATAGACTGAAATTAGTGCTGAGCTACCCGAGAGTTCCCTTTAACAGGATCATGTTCAGCAATTTGTTTCTATATTTGAAGGTCAGAATTTCAGCCTTTGTCAATTTTGCTAGAGATATTGGCAGCTCTGGTCAAAAAGACATTGTTAAGGTTTAATGCTGAAAGAAAATAACTGTAATGATTTATAAATCCAAGCTGGATGCCTTCAGTACTCCTTTTCAGTCACTGCTTGCTAAGTGGATCTGATCAGCTACCCGTCTTTGATTTCTTCTGTTCAGCATCCACACATGAACAGAGTGTGAAGCCAGAGCTCCATCCCAGGCACAATCTGTGCTGCCTGGCAGTCAAACCACCAACCTGGGCAGCAGCAGTTACCAGCCAAATATTCAATTCAATCTCTGCAGTGTAGAGCACATGCTTCTGCACTCCCTCATTGAACCAGTGTGCTCCCACTCATTGAACTCGGCCAGCCTAGTCTCCAGGGTAATGGTGGTGGAAAGCCTTTCCATTTTTCTCCTCCACTCTAAAGATTAGTTTTGGAGATACAACTATGGGTTAACTGTGTACACATAGTTATATCTAAGTCAAAATTAGGAGATGTAATAGCTATCTAAAAGTAGGGCAGAATAAGGCAGCAATAAAGTATGTGAAAAAGACTGATTTCTAGAGAGAGAAAGATGTTGCAGAATAACTGGCACTTGGACTCTCAAGCTGCTGCTTTTGTGTGAGTCATGCAGCAGCAGATCTAGGTAAGTATTCATATGTGTAGCATATTTACAGGAAGTGAGACTGACTTTTACATTTTACTTTACAGAATGCTGCATAAATGAGGTTGCTGATGAAGTTCTTACTCTGTTCAACCCTGTCTTAGCTCCTGTGGGGCAAGGGATGAGATCACAGCTCCTGTAACAGCTGCAATTCGGCACCATTCCTGCAACCTCTATTGGCAATTCTGCCAAAGACTTTTACATGTGATCAATGTGCCTCTGCAAATCAATACAAAATTAATTAGGAGATCACAAAGAGAGGTCATAGTGTGGCCTGGAGTGGGGAGATGCACCATCACAAATGCCCAAACAAGTTTTACAGTAAACAATATAGGAAAACTTCACAGAACACATATTTTCATGGATGGGAGGTACTTCTGGCTCCTAACACAGGTATTTGGTGTGGACTGAGCCTGGACCTAAGTGCACATTCAAGCAGCACATGGTACCAGAGCAGAGAACTACTCTTGGGGCTTAGAGTGCTGAGCATTAGCTTTCACTGCCAAACAGTAAAAGGAATAAGTGGAAAAACCCTGCAAATGTCGATTGGGCTCATGTCTTGACTGACAGCCAAAAATCAATTTCTGGGTAATTTCAATAAAGTAATTTAAAGAAATCTAGATATGACATGGTGGTTTGTTTCTGTGTGTGTGTCTTCCAGAATAGTTATAATTGTGGAAATAGTTCTTCTGGTACTAGAAACTGATTCACAGCAGATGTACTTTCCCCCTACCCCCTTCCCTAAAAGCAGAACTCTAGGTACTGGTCAAGTGAACTAATTGCTTCAGTGTTATCTGCAAACCAGTTGTTTGCTTTCACTCAACCATTGCACCTTTTTAGAATTGTATTCCTGTAAAGACATTGTTATGGAACATAAGCATAATAATATAACTGGAAAAGCATTTATTGAATTACTTTTTGTAGTGGTTTGTACTGGCTGCAAACAGTGTTCTCTGCTTTCCAGGCCAATGTCCATGTTTTCACTTTTAAGCCTTCAACTTATTCCAGTACTGTCACCTCCAGACCCTCCAAGGTTTTCTCTGCATTTTTTGGAAGCTGGCCCCTCCATCCTTAAATTGCCCTGTGGTACAGCCCCTGGAAAACTTGGTTCCAGGCTTCATTGACACCTCTCAGCTGCTCTGCAGCTCTGTGCCTCTGTGAGTCACTACTTACTGTCTATTGGCTCCCACTTCTCAACAAGCTTATTTTCCTGCCCTCTAGGCTTCTCAGATTTCCCAGAACTTTTTATAGATATGAAGCTTTGAAGACTGTAAGGGGAAAAAAGTAATTTATTATTTTTCATGGATTTTGCTGAGCTTTACGGAATAAATGTGTTTTGGTAAATAAAAGGAAACCAGTTCTAGATGTTGTTGGCTCCTTCCTTCAGTCCAAAAGTACAAACTGTTCTGGACTGTTTATTTAATGCTGTGAGAGCCCTGGCAGGCAGGAGTTTCTCTTCTTTCTCTTCTACCAGCAGATCTTTCTCTTACAGTGTGGTTCTAGCCATGCCAGAGGAAGCCTGGGAAGCCGCTCTGGCCTCCCAAGCTGCTGGTGCAGCCCAGGGCACACACTGCCAGCCCAGAAGAGGGGTACAGCACACCACATGCCCCTGGGTCTTTCCCCAGGGCTTTGCTGGACCTGGGCTGGCATGAGGACCTGCAGGAGGTCCCTGTCCTTCTCCATTCCAGCTCCCTCTTGCTGCGTGCACTGCCCAGCTGTGGGCTGCTGTTACTGACCATCATGGGCATGCCAGGGAACAGGAGAGGCAGCACTGCAGGGCCCGGGCAGCCTTGCTCTGTGCTGGAGCACAAACACCCACAGCTCTGCTCTGGCCCCTCTCACACCGTGAATGAACAGCCACAGACACATCAGGGAGCCACACGGGACAGGCAGTAGCTGAGCTTTCTGGTCAAGGACATGTTTCCTCTATTTTGAATACTGCTCCTTCAGCTGCGAACAAACACTGCCCTCAAAGTGTATGCCACCGTACAGAGCTGAAAACCTATACAAAAATTGTGTTTTAGACCACCTGAATAGACTATGATTTCTTTAGAAATAATAAATTATGAAGCCTTATTGAAATCATGAGTTGAGAAAATAGCTAGAATTTAGCTCGCTGTGAAAGTTACAATTTTATTTTATTTTTTTAAATACTTGCAATGTCTCGTGGAGATGTATTTCCAAAAGCTGTTAAAATGGCTCCATAACTCTTTGAGGAACCCAAAGTAATTTGCTATCTGACTTGATTTTATTTGAATTTCTGGATGATGTGATGTGGTGCTTGGATTCAATAAATGACATACTGAGGGAAATTATATGTAAGTACAATTGTAGTTTAAGGACTTGTGTGGGATTCCTCTAGTGCAAATATGATCTTTTAATATCTATAGGTATGCAATCCATTTAAGTTTGTCCATTTGGTCCACACGACAATAGTTTGATCATCACCAGTGCCTCTAGTTGGCAGTGTTGCATTACTAATAGCAAAAGGACAAATCTTTCTGTTTCAGCTTTGTTGTATTCTAGTGATAAGTTCAGAATACAGATAATTTAAATGTAAAAATGAGTGTACATAAAAATTCACAAAGTTTGAAAAAAACACAATTAAAACCAATTTTGAAAAAGTAATAATTTTTATTTGATTTTATTTTTTTTAGTATATGTGCACACCAAGTAATTTGAGAGGTGACAGGGGTAGAAACCCAGACCAGATTTTAAGGAAGAGAGCCAGGAAATTCAGCATGTGTTTTGGAAGAGATTGAGAGCTCAGAAATATTCAATGAAACTTTCTGACTGCCACAAGAAATTAAAAGCGGCTGCATTTCCCTGCAGTCAGAGCGTCCCAATAAAGACTTCACAAGCAAGAATGCTCTCCAGAAACACATTGGACTACTTTGCTGCAGCTGTGAGAGTGAGTCAACCAGGCCTCTGTTGAAAGAAATCCTGTTGCTGCAATGTTTTTGCAATGTTTTCCTGCAGTGACATCACAATATCTGCTTTAAAATGTAATGCCATCTAAAAAGCAAAATACATTGTGTGCTGAAAAATGAGTTTCAGCGTTTCGGCTTTCTGCACAGGTATTCCTTCTACTACGCTAAGGGGTTTATTCCACAACTTCCTTCCTTGAAGGACTGACGCAAGAGGGCATGAAAGCAACTCAGTATCTCTCAGCTTTTGTCTCCCTTTGTACTCTCTGTTCTGTGGCCAAACCTTGATCCTGCAAGTTTCTGAGTCCTTGGTCCCATTCCAGCACAGCACTCGATGCATATTTAACTTTAGGCACATTAGCAACTCCATTGATGTCCATAGGGCCACTCATATGCTTAAAGTTAGGCATGTTCTTGAGTGCCTCTGCTGGATCAGAGAATATGGGACTGAGGTGTCTGGCAAGTGTCCAGGCAGGCTTCTCCTGAAGAAGCCAGACAAGCTTCTCTTCTGATGTGGACATGTCATGCTGCAATAATGTTTATCTCCAGCAGCCAGTTGCTAAAAAGGGGCTCTAGCAGATCATTCCTCACTGACAGAGCAGACCATACTGTTGTAGCCACAGAAAGGCTTCAGCTTTGGCCATCTCAATGCAGAACTGTTCACCTGAGCAGCTTGTAGAGCTGCAGCCTGAGGTGCCTGCACTAACCCCTTTAGTGGTGCTCAGCCATTCCCCTAGAACTGAAATTGTTCACTGCAGTCCAGACAGATATTTTTTTATATTCAGTATTATATATTTATTTATATACTTAGTATATTCAGAAAACTTGAACAATAATGTTTATAAAACCCAAAGAAAACAAAAAATTTATGGCTTGCCATGGCCTCCTCTTTCAACAATTCACATCTGAGAAGCAGGGTGAAGTTAGCATCACCTAACTGAAAACAATTTCACTTTGAGTGGCACAGATGGAGATGGCAAACATGTAAAAATACGTGGGACTATCTCAAAATACTGGCAGGTATCCAAGGTCTTGCTTTGCTTTATCTCCATGGCCATTAAAAACTGGTAATTATCACAGTATGGTTTCCACTGAGTAACAGTTTGCTTTTAGTGTGGAATATATTTTTAGCCTGGCCAAGCATAACCTTTTGCTATTTTGATGTTACATTTATAGCCCACATAATTGATGCAGAAAAAATTTAGCTTCAGATTAGCTTCTAGCTACAGTATTTTCTTGCTGTTGCTTTTATAAAGCCAAGGATTAATAGGAGACAGACAGAAACATAGAACTGAGTCATCAAGTTCTGTCCTCCACTCCTGGAGGCAGCCACATCATAATATCCTGCTTATATATGCATTAAAATGACTTAGGAATTTTGCCATACTTCTTTCTCAAGCCTGCCTTTGAAACTGACTCCTTTGGAGAAACTCTGATTTAACTAGCCTGACCTTACATTTGGCAACTTCTGGTCAAGTGTTCTTTATCCAGCATTGCACCAAATGCTGCTTCTCTTTCTGTCTCTCTTGCTCTCAAGTATGTCTGCAGGGAAATCATATCTCAGCTTGATCTGTTTTGTTTTGGATGGAACAAAGAAAGTATTTTGAGGTTCTTCATTTACCACATCTTGTTGCCCTTTTCTGCATCTATTCCATCAGGAGTTCAGAATTCCTAAACAGAGGTGTGCTATTATGTTACAGATACGGTCCCACACATGGGCCTGTACAGCTACTGTCTCTCTGACAATATGTTGTCTTAATTCTCCTTGAGTCACATTTGCCTCTTTTACAGATTTTTTTTTTAATGTACTGTCTACTAATGATTAATCTTAATATGATCTATCCTATGACATCCACATATTTTTTCTTCCAGAATTGTTTCCAATTTCTGTGATTGAAACTTTGAGCAGAAATATCTGTCACTAGCCTCTGTGAAAACAATTTTCTATATGAGTGCCTTTTCCATCTTGTACAATCTTTATAAGATGTAGATGAGCTGGCCTTGTGGCCAGTGGGGAAAACTGGAACATTTTGCATTTTCCTCTCTAGGAATATTCACTCAGGCCATGCCTAGCCTAAAGCAGTTGGTCTCCCTAAAGCCACTTCTTCAGGCAATGGAGAGGAACAGAGATGACTACAAACATATGGATTAAGTCTACTCTAAGTCACCATCTGGAGAAGCCAGATGGGATCTGGATGGGAGGTACCAGATAAAGACACCCTAGGAGATTGGCTCCTATCAGCTGATGTTAGTTTCTTTAGATATCTTTCCAGTCACATCTTTGGAAGATCTCATTATATCTGCATTCTTCTTTAGCATGTACATCAAAATAACATCAAAATGTTAGATCTCAAAAAAAAAAAAAAAAAAAACAACAAAAAAACCAAAAAAAAAAAAAACCAAAAAAAACCAAAAAACAAAAAACAAACAAAAAAAACCCAAAACAAAACAAAAACAAAAACAAAAACAAAAAAACAACAAAACTCCAAACCCAAAACCTACTTAACAGATTGTGTTACCAATACTGAAGCTAACCTTATATGTATCTATTATATGCCCTAGCTATCACCATACACTTGTTTAACTGATATTCTCCTGACAATCATTTCCAAGGCCTGCCTAATAACTTCCAGTTGTGGTACATTCCCACATATGCTTTTTTTTTCCGAATAAAGGATAAACTTTTACTTGAATTAGTGAGGTGTCTCAGTAGACAGGTGTAACCTGACAGTTCTTTGTTATTTATGATGATGATGCTGCACAAAGGATGATATTAGAGATTCCAGTGTCTTCATCTTTTGCCCTTGATTGAATGAAAAATATGTTATTGTTGCATATATATGTAAAATATTGTAACTGGTATTTGGCTGAAAGATTTTGGTGCAATGTGCCAGGAAGCGTGGTTTGTGGTGCCGTGTGGGTTGCAACAACCCTGGGATTCTGCTCAGCTTCTACCACGTTGCATTTCCATGATGAAAAGGAAATTAGTGAACTTTTGGAAACTTGTTGAAAAGAATGTTTGTTGTTTGTCATAAGAGTACAAACTACAACAAAGGCTGAGCAGGGTCTGCAGTGTAGTGTTACTGCAGAAATAATGGGCAGGGCCCATCTCATCAGTGGAACCTGGACCATGTGAAGGAAGGCTGGTGGCTTACAAATGTTTTTCCCCTTCTCTTGCATGTAGATTTAATTCTAGCTTAGCTTGCCAGTAGCCACAAATTGCATGGGAGTGCTATATGGATGCCACAGCACAACTGACCATGCTTTTTTATTCCAGGTGGGATGAAAAACCCTGTTCCAATATGAGCACGATGCAAAAGTCATGGGGATTTTCCCTCTGGCAAATGCACTGTGATTAGATGCCTTCAAATAAAGAAGTCTAAAATAGGTTTGTAGAGATCTCAAGATTTTGTTTTTCCATTGATAATGAGGCACTTTGATGGAGGTTGACCAGCTCAGCTATGGAAGTGTGCACTGTGGACATCTGTACTAAAGCTGTGCAGGGAAATCTATCCCACATGTTTCTGCTGTGGATGACAGAGAGAGAGCAGGGTGGAGGAGCCTCTGAAGCAACCATTGACCAAGATGAACCTATCCTCAAGGACAGAAAGCTGACCCTGGGCTCTTACTGAAGGGAGGTCTCTTAGATTGACAATATCCACCAAATTAAAAAGGAGGCAAAGATAACAGTCATGACAGCAACAGAAAAAATCAGTTAGTGCCTGTACCATAGAGAACACGCTCCACAGGGACCACACTGACTACAGTTCTGAGATTGCATTTAGGTAACAGGATGATGCTCTAAAACCTAGCAATTTCTTGCCTGTTTATCTTCCTCTCATCTTTATAAAACTCTCTTTCTTGGCTGTGAAGTCATGGTATTTTGACTTTTTCCAAAGCACGCTTTTTAAAACAGAGAAATCAATGTTTCCTTCAATTATTTAAGAGAAATGTATTTCCTGTTTCCTAACTTACTCCAATTTTGTTAGTGGTGTTTAAATACAGATACATCCAATTTGGAAATGGCCTTGGGAGGTCCTTAGTCCAATGTCCTGCTCAGGGCAGATTTAACACTGAATTCAGACCACATTGTTCAGGACTTTGTCCAGTTGGGACTTGAAAACCTTCCAGGAAAGGGTTTCCATTACTTCTCTCACTAACCTAATTAAATGTTAAATTATCTTCAGAGATTCTTTTTCTTTTGTCCTTGAATCCAGACAGAACCTTCCCTGTTCCAGTTTACATTTTCTTCCCCCAATTAAAATCTTGTCTCCTTCTTCCAAACCCTCAACAATTTCTGTTAGGTTCTTCCTAACACATCTCTTGCCTGAGCTAATCAAGCCCAAATCCTTTTGGTTTTCCTTACGGGTCAGTTGCTCCATCTCCTGACTTTCGGCAGAATCTTTCTACGTACCCTTGGCAAAGTTTATCTTCATCTTTCATGTAGTTAGTTGGTGATACAAAACTGGGGACAGGTTTACATATGCTGTCTAATAAATGCCATGCAAAGTGGAATAACCAGTAGTAGGATTCTTATTAATTTAGTCCAGGATGCTGTTGGCCTTTTTTTTCCTGCCAGAGCACACTGCTGGCTCATGTAGAGCAAATTGCCAAGCAAGACCCCAGTCTTTTTCACCAGAGCTGCTATTAAAGCTGCTCAGCCTCCAGACTACCCCACTGCAGTGTGTTAGCTCATCTCAGGTTCAGCAGTTTGCATTTTTTTGTTTTTGAATGTCATGAAACTCCAGATATATAACCACATTAAATTAGACTCAGAACAAAGCATATCTAGTTTCTCACCCCACAAAAACCAGCAGAAATGTTCTGAGTGGAAAAGCAGAAATGGTTAGAATAGGACAACCACAGAATAAAACTAGCCAATTAAAACCAGGCAGGGACCTGGAGGCAAATTCTCAGTTTGATTTAGCAGTTCACAATTAAAGATTTAAAGCTCAAGTAGGCAACATTACATCCACAAACATTCTCTTTTCACAACCATGCCCTAAAGGTATGAAAAGTTCTTGGGAATTAGAAGAACCAAACTGTTTTTCTGTTTTGTCCATGGCATAATCTGTAAGCAACTCTTAAAATTACCTGTGATATTCTCATGTCTCATATATGGAAAATGAGTTTGTGAATCAATCAATCAATCAATCAGTCACTGTATATATATATGTATCTATCAGAATTTGTCCCAGAGGTAAATCTCAAAAGCATTTTTAACATGACAAAGAACACAAAAACCTGGAAAAAAATCCCCTCAGCGGGCATAATGGAAGTCAGTAAACTAACTGTACTGAGAGAAAAGCTATTGCAAATGTATAAATGTAGCTATTATAAAGAAAAAAAAAATAATTTTATGTAGAATTAGTCACCTCAGACTACTGCAAATACCCAGATGGCCTGTTTTTGCAGATATAGTGGTCTCCCCATGGCATCATTTTTTCATCCAGTCCACTACTGTCTAGTAGTAGATTTTGCTTTTTATGAAAATACTGCACATAATGTCTTTGGTGAGTTTTGTGTCTGAATTTTATTTATTTCTCTGTGAAATCAGGACAATTATGTAACTTGATCTGTTTCTTAATCATTACACACAGCAAATAATGAGTATTTTCAAAACCACTGAGAAATTACATAAAGGAAAAATAAACAGGGGAACATTTGGACAAAGCTATTGCACGAGGTAAAGAGCAGAAGAAATAATGGAAAGTCTTGAAGAGAACAAAAATATCAAATACCCCAGCCAGATTTCAGATTGCAGGGTGCTTTGCTGCCAGGGTGCCAACACCCTGCTGATAACCTGGTTGTCACAGAGACTCCTAAATAATTCAGAAAACAAACTCACAGTACCGAAATACAGTGTTGAAATAACACAACTGCCCCATGAAGAGCAGTTGAGGGAGCAAGGGCTGCTGAGCCTGGAAGAAAGGAGGCTCAGTGGGACCTTATTGCTCTCTGCAACTGTCTGAAAGGAGGCTGGAGTCAGGTGGGGGTCATTCTCTTTTCCCAGGCGACCAATGGCAGAACGAGAGGATACAGCCTCAAGCTGTGCCAGGGGCAGATGAGGCTAGATATTAGAAAAAAAATTCTTCACAGAAAGAGTGATTCAGCAGTGGAGTGGGCTGCCCAGGGACGTGGTTAAGTCACTGTCCCTGGAGGTGTTTAAAAAAAGACTTGATGAGGCACTCAGTGCCATGGTTTAGTTGGTAAGTTGATTTTAGGTCACAGGTTGGACTCAAAGATCTCAAAGGTCTTTTCCAACCTAGTTTATACTGTGATTCTGTAATTTCTCTGTCCGGGAGGCATGAATAATAATATTTCTTCCCCAAATGCAGTAATTAATTTGAAAAATGATGGTTTAGGTTAACCTAACTCAGGTTATTCAAGCCATCTCTCCAGGCCTATCCAAAATGAACACAAGAAAAGTCTGGAATGTAAAAAGGTTCCAAGTGTTCTTTATGCTCTCCCAATCACATTATTCATGCACAACACTCCCAACTCTGAAATGCCTGCAATACCACAACACCAAAACACAGCACCAGGTTCCTGTTCCCCAGTCTCTACCCATGTTCTCTTTCTTTCAGTATGAGTTTCATCCTGCACCAATGAGGTCACCTGTGCTGTGGAGGAGGCCATGAGGTGGTGATTGATGAAGTACATGTAGTACTGGCATGCTCACCATCACATGACACTGTAGGAATAACCCAGACCAAGAGAAGCTGGTGTGTTGAGGGAAGCTTGGATGGTGCAGTCAATTGCACAACAGGCGAAGATTAGGCTCTGCATTTCCTTTGTCTCTGGGCAGGACTAGAAGGGAGAATATTTTCTTTTCTTCTCAATCTGAAAGGATTACTGCATAAGACGGTATCTTTTATAGCCATGAACGCAGACATGTGAACCTCTTCTGTGATAATTATCACTGAAGAAAGGTGCCTACCTCCTCTGCTTTCTGTTCTTATATAATTTGCATCAGTGAAGAAATGATTGAGAATGTCACTTTCAAAATTAATTTTTTTCCTGCATTTTTGCTATAACATCTTAAAATGAGTGAACATCTTGATAATGCTTCATCTTTTCTACGTTAAAAATAAAGATCCAAGGTAGGTTACTTATGACCAACTTCTATGAATTAAAAAAGGCAAACCAAAAAAGTTATGTAGATTTCTTGTAATCTCTTATTTCATTCACTTGCCTAATATATTTCATGGTATCTTATCATATTTACCATTTTCTTCATATGCTTCTTATCCCTGACATCTGGAAATACTTCTTGAATCTCTGTCCTTGTGACTTTTATATTTTGCTTTCCAAGGAATTGATTAAATCTTTCAATATTCATGTCACATTTTACCAACTAATCAATATTTTATCATTTCTGTGGGTATATTTTCTGTTGTGTAATATAGGTTTGAATAATTTCCCCCATGTTTGCCTGAGCTATTCTTTCTGTGACTCTGTGGTGATACTTTTTGGTTATGCTCATGATAAGTCTCAGGAACTGCATTTTCCACTGCTTTTGAACTATCACTTTCATAAATTATTTTGGAAATACCCATTTATATGTTATGATGTCACAGTATTTTTGGTATGTTTATGCCCCTGGGAAATTGTAATACATTAATAATATTGTGTGTCATGATGATAGTATCTATCAGTTCCAGTTATAATTTTGTTTCACGGTCAGTGTTATGATCATCAGAGTTTTCACTGAACAGTTCTGGCACAGATGTAAAGTCCATGGGAGTTTTTATGGCACATTATGTTGTAGTTCAGTTTCAGGGAAACTCCTGGAAAGTTGAAAAATATATCAGTAATATTTTCACTATTACTGTTTATTATAACAGATGAACTGTAATAGTAGATTTCCATGTGAAATGTTTAATTAATTTAATTAATTTAATTTGTCCCTCATTGTGTGAAAACTTCATCCTGAACGATTGCTTTGTATTTTCATGATCAATGGCTGTGATAAAAACAATTGTCAAAATACAAACTGTATAAAAAGATGAGCTTCTAGCATACAATACAGGTAAGGAATCACATGAGAAGACAAAGAGAAAAGAAATCATTTGAATTAACAAGATGGAGATTAACTGGCAAAGTATTTTTCAGAAATCTGTGGAAAAGAGTGTTGCCTGGAAGTTCTGTGTGCAGCCAGTTTTGCCTCACCCCAGACAGAACTACACTTCCTACTATAAAAAGTTAACTTGTTTGAAGTTTTTTATAGCTAGCTTTGCTTCATTCTTCTTTGGTTCAGAGAACAGGATGTGCAAGAGAAGTCTTGCAAACCACTACCTGTATCAACCAAACTGCATTTACCACAAGGTGCCCTAATTTTATTTTTTTTTTAGCAATGAATCAAGTGCAGGTATGTCTAAAAATGTCTAGACAGGACTTCTTTTCAGAACTATGGCAGTATTTTGATGCAAAAAGCAACATTTTTCAAGGCTCAAAAAAAAAATAATTCTTATTATGAGAGAAGGAAGGATTATTTTAATTTTTAATAAAAGGATTTAAAGTTTGAGTTGATTTGTTAATGCCATTGGTTACTGTCAGTTCTCCCACATCCTTCCACAGGTGGAGGAGATCCTGGTACTGCTGTTGGTTTAGGTCATTGTGTGAATGAATGAGCAGTTTTAAGGGAACCTAGAGAAGGAGGTCTGTACTGCTCCTGCGGGGCAGATTTCAGCTTTACAGAAACACCTTACATTTAGGCAGGGTGAGAAAGAGATTTTGGAAACAGGCAAAGAAGCGTTCTGCTTGTGGGGTTATTCAGCTAATGAGAAGTCCACTGTGGGTCTACAGGGAATATACTTTTGAGTAAGCAGGAGAGCCTTTGTTCATGGATGCCCCCAGTTCTGTTAGAGACTACAGGCAGGAAAAGGAGCCTTCCTTCTTTTGTAGCCACCTCACCAGCAAGCTCTGAGGCCAGGCTGTGTTATCCCAGTTTTTCAGGAGGTTATTAATGAGCTAATAGAGGTTAAGTAATACAAATCCATGTCTGCCTGGCAGATTTGGTGTATATGGTGTACCTCAGCAAGAATTCCTAGCTCTACTGCACTGGTGTCTCATGTTTCTAATGTGATGCATACCCTCCAGACCCTTCTGACTCCAAGAATGAGTCTTTTTAGATTGAAACGGAAGAAACTGAAAAAGTAAAAGTACACATGGCCATCTACGAGGCCTGCTGCTAGATTTTTTTTTAAGTTCTTAGCTAAATCACAGAAAAAAACCAATCTCATCCTAGATTCTTTTTTGTCCTTGAGACTTCACTGAATTTAGAAGGTGCTGCCTTTGGCCATGAAGAATTCATATCTATTAATCCTCCCTTGACTCAGCTGGGAACATGGGCACGGTGTAACTGCAGATCCATGTAGCTCTGGCCATAGTGATACATATCAAATGAAAAGAAACCGTCCAGTACAGGGATATTCTTATCAAGATTTCCATCCTCTCAGTGGTAGCCTACGTATCTGAAGTAATTCTCACAATGAAATGCTCTTTTATGTAGGCAGTCTGGTTTTCCTTGCCTTCTGAGGCTTTACACACAGAGAAAATTTCAATAATCATGAAGTCTGCCTCTTGACGTGTAATGTGACCCAAGCAGCTGCCCTTTAAGTATTAAGTTGTGATTGAAAAGGCATCTTCTTGAAACAAGTAATTGAAACTATATGGCCTCATTCTTGACATTTGTGGTAGCATACTGGATTTTATAGGAAACATGAAGGGATGACAGGAAACATTTTCACATGTGGTCATGGAACTCTGAAGGCATTTACAGAAAAACAGTTCATAGAGTTCTTGCATATGGAAAACAAACATTTTTTCATATACTTCTCTATGCACAGAAAGTATAATCATCTTGCATCTTTTTTAAGACATATGGCAGTATTCAGGAAACATAACACTACAGTGTTGAATAAATGTAGAACTTTCCAGTATATACTGGGACGTTACCTGTACAACCCATTCAGTCTCAAGATCTGTGTCTTAAGCTCAGAAACTTGATTTACCGTGAAAAGTGACAAAGACCTTGTGCCAGTCAGTAAGTCCATGTCAGTTTGGATGGAGAGCTATTTCTTCTCACATGAAATAAAGGATTGTTTAGGAGTGCAAAAGAGGAGGCATCGGGAACAGAATAATTTATGCAGGTCATAGCTTCAAAGGGGAGCAGTGCAGCTGGCATTAGTACAGTCGCTTCTGACCTTCCAAAGTGATTGCCAGGTAGCCAGTTCTAACCTGGTTTACTGTGGTTAAGTTGTGAGGCTTTAACTCCTCTCTTAGCTCTTGCAGTGAAAACTACTCAGCTAAGTGGATTTATAAACGCAACTCAGAACATAGACATATTGAGTGTGATAAAAACATTGAAGATCTGTCCTGCTTTCTGTGAGTATAATGTCTTCAGATGCTGCACATCACCAGAGCTTCCCAATTCTCAGCTCTGTTCATGAACCCTGTCATTAAACAGAGATCTCAGCAGATGTATTTGGCCAATATGTATCAGTAGTTAGCAAAACAAATAGGATGCTTGAATGTAGTAAATTATGGCTATGAATTAACAGTGACAGTGTTATGGACTCAAATAACATGAATTCATGCGCTGACATGCAGTAAATCTCTTCTCAAGGCTTGAAGACTTTGCTAATTAAAGCACACTTGGAGGGGAGGAAAAGAAAGAAAGAAAAACACTTTTACTCCAGATTTTAATAATGCTAAACACAAGGCTGAAGGCTGTTCTTTAGGGGATGGCCAGATAGTGTGAAATACATGCAACACTTTATAATAGTTGAAAGGAAAGTGAAAGATAATAACATTAATGCATTTTTTGAGATGACTTCTTAGTGCTTTAGCTTACATCTTATTAACCTTTTGTGGCTGGCAAAGACTGAGAAGAGATTTATGCATGAAACATCTTGAATAAAGGAGCTCGTGTTTTAGCTGGAGCTTTGAGTCAGCCATGCAGTGCAACTGATAGCCTGTACCAACAGAAAAAGGTTCAGTTGTGGTGGGTTGACCATGGCCAGCAGCCAGACACCCTCCCGCTCACTGCTGCTCACTCACTTCCTCTTCTTAACAGTAGAGGGGGAGAAATAGAATTAAAATTCTTGTTGAGGTATATCACTTCCAGCTAACATCCAGCTAACATCCCAGGCAAAACAGACCTTACTTGCAAAAAAATGAATATATTTCCAATGAGAATGTATTTATACAATGAAAAGCAAAACCAAAAAATAAATCAGTATTTTCCCCCCTACTTGCCCATTTTTCCCCAGACTTACTTCACTCCTTCATTTCTACCTCCTATACCTCCTCTTCACCCCAAGAAGTACAGGGAGGATGGGCGATGAGAATTTGTGGACAGTCCAGAAGATTTCCTCTCTGCTGCTCCCCTTTCTGCTGCTTCTTACTCCTTACAATTTTCTCATTGCTCCAGCACTGGTCCTTTCTGTGGGCTGCAGTCCTTCAGATAAATCCACTTTTCTGTGGCCTGACCACAGACTGCTGTTCCTTCAAAAAGTATCGTCTGACTTTGGAATTGGGTGCTCCATGGTCTGCAGTGTGGACACCAAATAAAACAATCCAACTGGTAATCCTCTCCTTCTAAATAAGAGCATGTCTAAAAGCACATAAAGACGGGTCAGTTTTGTGTATGTGGTGCCTTCCATTGAAGAACAAAATTACAGAGCTCAGCAAGGTGATCCTCCAGTATTTCAATGTTTTCCACAAAATTGAATACACAGACACGGGAAGAATGATGAAGGGGAATTCTTCAGCCTGTCATGGGTGACCATGTGTGGTTCTTGTGTAGCTGACCAAGGAACAGCTGATGCTTTCTCCTTCTGCTCGAATGTAGTATTTGTTTCAGATCTAGCAATCCTGCGAACGTATTTGAAGCCTCTCTGAGTTTTTTAGGCTCCATGTAGTATGGTTTCTGCACTTCTGTAATCCACTCATGTGCAACATCAAAAAAAGCAATGGTGAGAGGAGTTACTTGCTGGGACAATGAAAAAAAGTTAGGGAACTGGCTAAGCTCACTTCCTCTGGGATCATTTGTCCCCTACTTTTGGTAGGCATCCAGCTTTCCAGGTGGTCCTCTGATCTGATCACTGCATTACTTTCCTGAACCCACCTCTACTTCTTGTCATTTCATGTGTTTGTTTTCCAGTAAAAAATAAAGAAGTGAAATTAAAAAGTTTAGGGGATGAGTGAGATGAAATATATTTATTTCTAGCCTGCTCCACCAAAAAAGAAAAGCACATAAATGAAAACAAGGGGTCCCAACACAATTTCACTGTTGTAAAAAGCAATTTTTCATTAAAAAGCAATTTTTATTTAAAAAGTGATTTCACTGAAAAAAGCAAAAAAGCATTTTAATTGCATTTTTGTTGACTCAGACCTGCTGAAGCCAACTGGGAGCTTTCCCACTGATTTCACTGATTTGGATGGGGTCTCTTTTGAACTAATGATGTGTTGTTGAATTGATGTTTGTTAAAGAGAAGCCAGAATTTTCAGAAACTTTTCCTCAGACTCGTTATCCTCCACTCAGTTTTTTTCTACATTTCTTTCATGAATTGACATTAAAAGGGACAAGGGAGAGATGCGTGTGAGCTTACATTTCCCTTTTCCAGAACTCGCATGGAAACTTCATTTGTTGTCTGTTTTAATGTATAGCAGGCTCATGTTCCTTTCAAGATGGAAGCGGCGATTTTCATTATTCTATAGGAAGCGTATACATGGCAAGATCCTTTGAACATTTCCCATTCCAGACTAATGGGGAATAGGAAAAGCCATGGGATATCAGAAGAAAATCACATTTCATACAATTTTAAAAAGAAGTCTGTCTTCTTTTTAATCAGTTTCCTGGGATCCTGCTGAGGACCCCTCCTGACATTTTGTCATCCTGTCAAAAATAAATTTTCTTTTGCTTTGCTCTGATGGGGGTGGGGCCATTTTTACAGATGGCTTGGTAACGTGAGTAAGAGCCAAGAATAAGGGATAATTATTCATAAATGACATTTCCCATTTCTGTGGGTTTTCTTGAACAGGAGAGATATTCTAATGTTCAGTTCTAATGACAGGGAAGAATTTATAGTCTCACTGTCTTATCTCCTGGGAGTGTAAATGCTTTACTTTCAACTCTTCAAGATGTTTCAGTTTTCTTAAGAAAAGTCCCTAATGCATCTTACTTCAATTTTGGCATTTAACTCCAGTCAGTGTTCAGAATCCTGAATATGTAAAGACAAAATGTCAGATAACTGGAGAGATGTTTAGCTTTCTAACATGCCTTTCATAACAATCTCCAGGAGCACACAATTTCAAGGATATAATTTCTTAAGGTTAAGTTAAGCATTAGGTCATGTTGCCTGTTTATTTTCAAACCCAGGAAGTGTGTGATGAGAAGTGCTCCTTTCTGGGACTCTATGAAGCAGATACATGGTTAGGGCAAGACAGACAGATGAGTCATAGGTGGGAAACCATCGTGATACTGAAGAATTTGACTGTAGCCATTTTCAGTGTTACCTCATTTTGAAGAGCCTTCCTCTGCCCACACTGTGCTGTTCACTTCTGACTCATCCTCAGACAGATAAACCTGAGAGTCTGTTGAACTAGAGCAGAGAATATTTCACATTTCTAGGCACATGCAGCTCTCAGGACTGAGTACAGCTGTTTTCTCCTTCAAGATGTGTAGGTTTAACAGCCAAATTAGACTATAGGGAATCAGATGAATGAACGTTTAACCTCGTGACTTCATTTTGTAGCTCATTGACTGGAGACATGTTGGGAAGCCAACAGAGATTTTTATTATTTTCCAGGAATCTATTCACAAGGTCTTCAGAAAAGACTTTGGGAAGCCTGTAAGGTCCTTGCAGTCTGAGCACCTTCTCTGTAAACTGTCATTCATGTCTCATCTATTGCTCCAACCAAAAGCCTGTCTTTTGTCTTATGGCATAATACTCACAAATGGGTCGAGAATGATCTAAGTCTCAACGATGATAAATAAGGGACAGGAACCAGGGCACCGTATAAACTTGTTACTGAAAAGTGAATTCAATAGAAGACGAATCTCCGCCTCTCTCTTTCCTTTAAAGGAAATGGTGTATCTGGCATTAAAAGACCCTATGACAGCTACACAGAGGGACTTTTCTTAATTTCTTGTGCACAAGGAATTTGGAGATCTCATGTGAAAATCTTATCTCACCTGTCAGACCCAGAAGAGTCTCAAGAGTTTCCAGCAACTTGCTTGAAATTTATAGACAGCATTGGTAAAATCAACTGATGAGCTGTGGGAAAATGGATGCAGTCTTGTGTGTCTTCAAACAATATTGAAAAAAAATACAGGGTACTGTCACTGTTAATTTTGAAGGGAAACTCAGGCAGAACAAAAGAAATACCCACTTCTTCATTCTAAGGCATGACTCATATAACTTTCTTTTCTGTCCCCTCTTTCTTTCTTTATTATTTTTATTATTTAATGTAACCCTTTCTTTCTAATATAAAAAATAAAACTCTGCTACACAGCTGTCTCTGTTCACTGCACTGTGATATTCTTTTAATTGCTGAAAATCCAAGGCACCCAGAATGTCCTGTTCTCCTAATTTAAAATCTTTTTCCTACACAAAGTACCTGTAGAGTTCAACTTCAGTAATATAATCATCCTGCTTCGTGAAAAATGCATACGTGGTGCTCTGCCAGATATGCGATCTTTTATTTGGTAAAAAAATCTTAGAACTATTTTCTAGGAAAAGGATATGGCTAAAAAAAAAAAAAGAGCCAGAGAGTCATGAGCTACATTATCTCTGTGAGAATGGGGATTTTCATCATTCTTTCAAAGCCAGCTTCCTACAGAATGTGATATCACCACCTGCTAAGCACATGGAGATTGTATGAAGAGTTTATTCAGTGTTTAGTGAATTAGCTGCTCATGAGAGGAGGCACAGCAAAGATGTACTTGCTCAAGAAATATGTGTAGTAAAGATAACCACAAAGGAAGTAAAGGTACCTACTCCTCCGGTGCCCATAATGCTCTTTACTGCTAAGAGACAAGCTCTGCTTCAATGCTCACTACTACTTTGGCCCTTTAGCTCTCCCTGTGAACCAAATGCCCAATTATGGAATTCCCTGGATTCATGAAAATGCATGTATAAGAGGCTGGATTTCCCCATAGCTACCTTTCACATAAATCACCTTATTACCAACAAATACCATTCAGTGTTGACATGAGACAAAATACCTGTCAGTAACCCAGGTCTGGCTAGCATTCTGCAGTGTTTCCTGACCAGTTCCTTTGAAACACCAACAGGCACATTATGGTATTGTAGAAATGGACTATTTTTACACTGATTTTGAAATACAGTTGTTTTAAATGCAGGCATTAAGAAAGGTTTTTCACATTTATTGGTGAGGTACAGTGATTGCCTTTTTGCTGGATTATCAGAGAAGGCTCTATTGTACAGGTTTGAAGTAACATGGTTTTTTAAGCAACTTTATTTTGTTATGAAAATATTTACTGGCTGTTCCTAAGAAAAGATCTCTGCCCTGTGTGGTGGAGTGCTTGCTATAATATACCTATAGGCAACTGTGCATTAAGCTCAGTACTGTGGCTGCAGTAGACAGCAAAGCTAGACCACAGCTCTGTTGCTTGCAGTCCCTGAGATAGATCCTATGTCTAGTAGCCTCTTCAGATGCCCTGTAATTTGTTCAGCTATATCTGTCCTGATTTCAGCTGTGAGTGAATTAATTTTCTTCTTAGTAGATGGCACAGTGCTGTGTTTTTGGGTTTGTTATGAGAAAAAATGTTGATAATGCTATTATTATAGTTGTTTCTAAATGGTGCTTACCCTCAGCCAAGGACTTTGAAGTTTCCCATGCTCTGCCAGTGAGCAGGTGTACAAGAAGCTGGGTGCTTCTTCCCAGCTTCTGGTAGCCAGAACTGCTGGCTTGAACAGGCCAAAATGATATTCATGCCATGGAATGTCATGCCCAGTATATAAACTGGGAGGAGTTGGCTGGGATGAGCTGATCACTGCTCAGGGACAAGCTGTGCATTGGTCAGTGGGTAGTGAAAAATTTTCTTGTGCAGAATTTGTCTTTCTTGGGTTTTATTTCTCTCCCTCTCTTGCATGATCATTATCATCATTATCATCATTATCATCATTATCATTACTATCATTATCATTACTATTATTATAATTATTATTTTAAATGTTGTTTCTATTCTTGTACTATCTTTGTTTCAATCATTACACTGGACTTACCTCAACCCCTGAGTTTTTACTTGTGTTTTTTTAAATTCTCCTGCCCGTCCTACCGAGTGGGAGAGGGTGAGTGAGTGGCTGCGTGAACTCAGTTACTCGGCTGGGGTTAAACCACGGCACATCCTTCTGCGCGCTGTGAGAAGCTGTGCAATGAGAAAATGGAGCAGCCAGCAGAGGGCAATGAAGGTCAGTTTTTAGAGACGTTAGATGAAACAATCTCAAAGTCGAAACAATCTCTTGGTCGAAAATGTAGGGCAAAAGGGTCAAACAAGAGCATGTTGTGAACTGCTGCTATACATCCATTTCTACTAATTACTACGAGACCCGAGTGAACCCTTGTGGTCATGTGATCTATAAACCTCCTTTTTAACGGCCACATTAAACAATGCAGCTCCTTCTTTATGACAATGGAGTTAATAGTCATTTCAACAGGGGGAAAAAAACCAGTAAAAATTATACTCTTCTAAAACAGGACAAACAGCTTAAACCAATAGCCAATAAACCCACAGCTCCTCCTATAAATTCTGTTTTATTGGTCTGTTCTGGACAGCAGTTGTTTTGTTTAAGTTGATAACAGGTCGTTTTTCCCAAGACAATTAGGTGCTTGGATGAAAAAGAGAGAAGTCCAGAGAAGTCAGCTGTTGCTCAGATCAGACAGAAAAAATATGGTTCCCACAGTCAGACTCAAAGCTCTTTATCACAGCTCTTAATACCATATGCTAGGAATAATGTGAATTTATAGTAAAGGACAATCTTTTTTGACTTGGGTGACATCTGCTAGGGATGTAACTTTTATCTAGGTAGTTGGGCAAGCCAAGAGAAAGCAAGATGTGTTATTTGCCTCAGACAATCTGGGTAGCATCTTTTTGAGCCTAATTGTGGCTCTAGGTGCCAAACTTTTTTTAAACTGATCTCTTGACATTACTACGCTAACCAAAGAACAGCTTAATAGCAGGAAATGCCTAGAGTGTTAGTGGAAAATTGTATTTATTTATTCTGTGTATCCTAAAAGAGCCCTTCAGGAGTGGGACCCTGTTGCAGCTCTGCTGTGCTGCAGAGAAAAGCTCCTGTGTGCTGTAGATCTGGGTTTCACTGTTGTATGTGTCACACCAGCTTGGCTATCCTGGGCATGGCACTTGGCTTTTCTGCACTGAGCTTTTCTGCACCTCAAAAAAGGATTAGTAATTCCTGCAATGTAAAGTGCTGTGACTGAAATGGCTATATAAAAGCTAGGTTGTATTTTTGATACAGGACAGAAGAGAGAAAGTAATAGTGTTTTTATGAATTTTATGAATATTTATGAATGTTGTGAATCCAAGAGAAAGGTCCTGGGCTGTTTAAGCGAAATTAATTATCTTTGCCTCCTAAACTTTCAGCAGAAACTGGGAGCTATAATTGTCTGGGTGAAATTTCTGTCTGACCATTCAGAGTAACAGAATCTAGCAAGTATATCGTAGGAGTCCAGGCAAAAAAATTAAAAAGAATACTCACTGTAAAAATGAAAAAAAAAAAAAAAAAGAGCAAAATAGAACTTTGCAATGATGACGTGTTTTTTGAATAGTCATGAGAAGGAAGAACAAAGTCCTAGAGGAAGAGGAGAGGTGAGCCACCCACCTTGTGTTCCCAGCAGAGGTTCTTGGGTGGGATGCAATTGGCTGGTGGTAAGTGCCCTAATGTTCCTAGCTATTAACAGTAATGATAATTTTTACAAAAGCTCTTGGTGTCTGAATGTACTTATTTCAGAAAGAATACGGGACATGTTGCACTGTGTCAGACACAACAGGCAGATGTTAATAAATACCTGTCTGTATATGAGATATTGCTGCTTCTGGGTTTTTATGATGTCTCAGCCGCTGATATCCAGAAGTCTGGCTGGCGCCAGATCGGATGCCAGGTGGGATATGCCTGGAAAGATGGCAAATATTTGACTTGGTGCTGATGAGGTGGATTTCAGTCATGGCTCTCTGTCTTCATCAACAGAATTATGGCAGAGGTAGTGGGTGTGTTTGAGCCCTGTCAAATCTTCTTTCAGTGGTTGCTGTGTTTTGCTTGTTCACTTGTCTGATCATTCTAATGCAACCAAGAAGTTATGTTCGTGTGAGCACAATTTGGTTGTGCAACCAGAATGGCTCTGCTCAGGGCTAGAGATGCCGTTCCCAGGGGCACAATATCCCTGGCAGGGTAAGAGCCAGTCCCCTTGCAGGAGGAGCTGCTGCGGCTTTGTTTCAACAAATGGAGTCTCCTGCAGGTGTGCAGAGGAGGGCAGCCTGCCTGCACTTTCCCTCTTCTGGGGCTGACTTCTCTCCTGGGTCATGGGGGCCAGCTGAGGATTTCAGGAGGGCAGGGCTGCCCCAGTTTAGCTGCTGTGCAGTGTTTTAATGCAGTCAGTGCACCGTAATGCAGCAGCACTTCTGCCAGGCTGACGTACTCTGCCAGCGCACATTAAGTGAAATCAGTGAGCACAATAGTTGTAGGCAAGTCACAAATAAATTATATTCATAGGCTTTAAATATTTTATTATTTTTTTCCTGAGGCTAAGAGGGGTGGTAATTCAGTCTCCTATGTCTCTCCCATAATACAGACTTTCACCCAGCTACTCCTTACAATTTGAGGGCAGATTTTAGACCTTAAAGAAAAATGTCAGTATTTATTGTTACCTACTTAAGTATGTAAAATAAAAATCCCTATATCCTCACCCATTAAATTAATCACTGGGCGGTTTTATTTCACTTTCCTGTGTTGAACTGTAGGAGAAAGAGGAAATTGCTGAAATATTTTTCTCACTTCTTTTTTTTTTCCTTTGTCTTGAGGTGTTCATACATTAGTGTGAAATGAAAGCACTAATCTAGGAATAGCCAACATTCCTTACTGTTCCTCCCTTCACACCCATTTTTTTTCCACAGCCAGACCAGCATCAGCTATTTGGAGGATGAAGTGGACTAGCAGCTCCTAGAAAGGTGGCTCATAGCCAGGGGAGTGTGGCAGTGGCCTCCTGGGACCCCTCCAGAAGGGTGTGGATGAGATGGAGGGCAGCTGAGCCCTGCACAATCTCGTTGTGTGGGTATTTAGGCATAGCAGCATCGCAGCAGGGCTTTGTGGCTGGACCTATATCATCACCTTTGAGTTGCATGCAACCATCAGATACTATGGCCAGGCAGTCCCTGTGCCCAGCTTTTCATAAGAGGGCCTGTAATAGTAAAATAATGAATAAGATTTCAAATTCCTATGACTTTATGACAAAAGCGCAAGTGTTGAAAGCATTGGGAAGCATACTTGCAAGAAAGTGACAGTTTGACACGTTCCAAAAAGCAAGATTAAAAGTTTTAAAACTTGTGACAGAATCACAAATTCTTGAGCTTTTTTTCTTTCTCTACCATTCCTGCTTTGGCTTGGGTGAATCATGCCCCATCCCTATTTTAGATGTGAAGAGTATTTCCTTGAATCCTTTTAAAACCGATCACTTAGCACTTACTTTCCCTCTAAAATAGAATATTAAGATTCTTTCTTAGCTCATAAGAATAAAGTTATGCATTTTAAAGAGAGGAAGAGAAAAATAGCAGAATAAATAATCATAAAATATTTTAAAAATAATGAATTGTTCATTATTTTTGTATTCAAAAATAATGAATGCTTAATTAATGAAAGCTTAAAATTAATGAATGCTTAAAATAATAAAAGCTTAATTTATTTTTCAAGTCATTTTATGCCACTGCAGACACACTAAAAGGCATTTAATTGAATAAGGTAGAATAACAAAAATACCCAGAAGAACAGTTGATCAGAGACATGAAAAAAAGGTTTTCTGTTCTCTATGTTATGGAAAAATGAAGTTGAGAGTCGTGAAGGAAAGCTTCTTAAGGGAACCGATTTGTTAGCATTTAACTTTTCGTCTTTAAAAAACAAATGCTTACTGCTGTACAAGAATCAGTTACAGCATTTTTACTGTTTTCAACAAGACAACTGTATGGTTTGTAAGTAGAAAAAGCAAGATATAGAGAGGTAAAAATATTTTGTAACCATGCCACAATAGGAGCTAAGAAGTGAATTATATTTTTTTTTAAATCTGGGAATGTTCATAATCAAACATAATCAGTTTATTTGCAGTTTATCTATAACCTCCTACAGAAAGCAGCATGCATACATTCTTTAAGATGAAACTGCATGCTCTTGGTTTAGGCTTATTATGTTTTACAGTGTACCTTTACACTGAAAAAGTTTTGTGTTTCTTAATAGTGAATTACAACATGTCTTCTTAGCTGAGAGAAATTGCCCACTTTCTGCTGAAAGGGTCAGAAGTAAACTGGAAATTTCCATGTTGATAAGAAAGCCTGAAAGCAAAAAAATATTATACATGAGGTAATGCAAAATGCATGTTGCTGTGACAGGCTCTTAGCCAGAGCTGTTCTGAGCTGATCCTACCTTTTTTCTCCCCTGCTCTCTCCTTTCCCATCTCTTTCTTCTTTCCCATTCTTGTCCAAACCTAAAGATGGCCAGATATGAAATGCTGCCAGTCACGACTCCTAAGCTTCAAAAGGATCTCTCATCAGCAGTGACAGAGGCTCTTTTGTGTAGCTTTTGGAAGTGGCTCTGGCTGCTTCCACGCAGGCAGGGAACTCCGGAGCTCTTCTTCACTCCAGCCTCTCAATGCACCATCTGGATGTTGGAGGGATTTTTGTGTATCTTTCCCCCAAGGCTCCGGGCGAGGTAAGGCTGCAGTCAGTGTGATGGTCTGCAGGGAGACATCATTCTAGATGAATGAATACAAAGAAATGGGCCTCTGCATTTCAGTCCATCTCCCCAAAAGGTACTTTTGGCCATGTGTTTTGCCAGCTGAGAGTAGTCTTAAAACTACAGGAAACATGCTAAACTTGTGCTGGGAATTCATCACCAAACAGATGCATCACCATGGGTTCTGTAACAGAAAACTGTGAAAAGCAAATTAAACAGAGGTAATGCTAAAATATTTAGTTTAATACTATTGTCATGGGTTTCTGAGGGTCACGATATAGACTGTGCTTTCTGAGAGGGGATTTTATAGGAACTGTCAGCTTGATTTCACAAGGCTTTGCTATAATTTTTTGTGTCTTGCTCTGTGAAAATGTGAGTGCAAAATTCTGCTATACCGACAGGTCAGTTAATACTACTTAGCAAGGGGCAGACAATCTGTCAAGTGCAAGAGCCAGGGAGAGGTGACCCTTGTCTTTTGGGCAAGTGATACAAATTGGGTGAGAAGGCATCATAAGAACAGCAACAGTCAGTCAAACCTCTGATCTGTTTAATTCAGTACTTTGTCAGCTAAAGTGGCTAACAGGGATGCTTAGCCAGAGGATAAAGCATAGTGTAAATACAGAAACTTTCTGTAATACAGCTTTTGAGCTGGGAGAGAGGGAAGAGAGTCACTGAATGAGGCTGTGAAAATCCTCATGCGTCTCTTGCAGTACAGAATTTTACATTGCCTGTGATTTACTCTTATGCAGAAAGATAGCATTTATCAATGGCTTTGCCAATGGCAAACCTTGCATTTACTTTCTCTCTGCTTTCTGGCAGCTGAAGTTCAGCACCACTGCTCTCTGGGGCCAGGGACTCCCCAAGGCAAGTGCAGTGTCTTTCTGTGTGTCAGCAGCAGAGTGCCAGCACTCCCTGGGGCTTTCACACACTCGTGTTCACCGCTGTTTCTTCCACTTCACAGGTCCAGAAGACCTTACCTCTGGTCAGTGGCTCACGGTATTCATGCCTCTGTAGATCATGTGGCTGAAGTTTTTGTTTTTGATGTCAGCATAAGGGACTGGGATTGTAGGCATGAAGTTGACAATCTTCTGTAGTGACTTATATGTGTTTACTGATCACTAATAAAGCTGGGCATACATTTTTGAGAAAGAAGCAACAATCGAGAAAGAAAACTCTCCTGGGGAATTCTTATACCCTTACTTGTGGATCTGAGGGATCTGTGAAACTGTAAAGCTGGTGACCACTTCAGCTCCTCTGCTCAAAGAAGAGGTATACAGGCATGGAAAATTTCTTGCACAGTTTCTTGGATTATTATTACATTATTTTCATGTGTGTTTCATGAGTGGAAGCACTTTGAGATGTACTTTCTAGTATTTTAACTAAAGGGGAACCTAGAAATGGTGTGCTGTGAGTTACCTTTTAAAAATAGTTTTAGATGCTCTAGGAAAATGCTCCTGGAACATTTGACCATTGAAAACAAAAGATCATATTGAGTCTAAATCATCAGACAGAACTTTTTTACACCTTGGGCTAAAAGATTTTAAGGGCACACAAAGGCACCACTGAAGACAGAGCAGAGCAGTACTGCAAGAAGAGAGTTTGCTGATAGTGCACTGTACAGTGGGTACAAGATGGTGTAGCTCTTTCCCCTTCCCTAGGCAGCACTCTAGCATATTAACATCTTTTATTCAGCATTTAACAAGACCATCGCTGTGTCATGGCTGCATTTCTGGGCAATGCCATTCTGACACTACCTCAGGGTAGAAATGCTTTAACTGCAACACAAATGTACCTTACAATAATGGAAAATCCTTTTGCAAGATGGAGAGTAATGCACTTCAAACAGAGGAGTTCTGGTGGCCCCAAGCTGATATCTGCCAGAGCTGCCAGAAAGATGAATTCACAACAGCAACAGTATTTTACAATAATTTACACGAAAACCCCCCAGAATAACAGAACTGGAGGTTATTTTGAAAACAGGCAAGATTTCATTTTTTCCTAGCACTAATGATACTGAAATATTTTGTGTAAGAATTTTATTGAAACTACATATTTCCTGGAGAAAAAATCCAAACCGTTTTATCCCTTCCTTTTTCCTCCATTACTATTTGGAGGAATCTCTTCTTCCTCAGGAGGCTCTATGCAAATGGAAAGTTGCTACATAAATAGAGAGAGGATACAGAAGGAATATTAATTTTCCTTCTGATATATCTCACTGGCCAAAGTAGTGGAGAGCTCTTCCCCACTGCTTTCATTGTGACAGATTGGTAGGTGGATGCATGCAGAAACCAATGCAAGTGTGTTACCTTTATAGTGCAAGAGGGCTGAGGACATTTTGAAAGGTGGTTAGGGCCACAACATGTGCTGTTCAGCAGCACCTTGGAGCCAAGGAGTCTCTCTCTCTGTGACTCAGCTCCTCCCAGGTATGTGCCTTGGCTGTTCTCCCACCCTGCAGCAATACCTGGTCATGCACCAGCCCCAGCAAGATGTCCCTGCTTATCCATGGGGTGCAACCACGGGGACAGAGGCTGTGGGGGTGTCAAGGCATGTCACATAGAGTCTAGACAAGTGAGGAGCCTTTTGGAGGGTAGGGATATGGGGAAGAGGGATACTGCAGAATGCAGTAGCCTCACATTTTCCACAGTCTGAATGTTCCTGTATAACAAAGGCTCAGGTGCATCATACACATGAGCCAAGCATCAGAGCCTCCTGAGAAGGTACTCTTCTCCCTACATTCTTTTCTCTCAAAAAATATAAAAGGATTATTAACTAGCAGTGGATGTTTCTATGCAAGGGAATTTCAAATACTTACAAGATGTCTATGACCCAGAGCAGTGTGGCCCAGCCCAGAACTGTCTGGGAAAAACCGCCTCTGGATGACATTGCAAGGAGATGTGGAAGGGCCATTGGACACCAACAGGAAGTACCTTTGTATGCATTTGCAAATAGCCTGAGACAAAGCAGCCAAAACTATTTACTGCTTTTGCCTCCATGTTAAGGGCATGGAGTGGGAGGTTTGTAATATCTGATGCATATGATGCTTGCCTCAGAGGAGCCAAGAGTTGTTACTATATCTGTGGCCTAGGCAGCAGAGGGATATTCTGGGAACCAGCTACAATGGCTCATGTGGTTGAACTATTTAGACTTTGGAGCGGTGAGGTTTTCTTGATTCCCAGTGTTTTAATCCAAATTTGCAGGTCTTTACAACAGTGACCTACAGATCTCTACCAAAACTAATGCAATCCCTTCTGCTTTTGAGCAAAAGAGTAGTTTGGTAATCTCCTACTGCAATCTTGCTCTTTATTATAGGAGTAATTGTCCTGACCTAGCAACTCTGATGCATTTTGTATTTACCCAAGTTTTGCATACTGAATGGTAATGCAAACTCAGGCACAGAGATATAAACTATGAAGCCTCTTGTATTTTTTTCAAACATCACATGTCATCTTGCTGTCTGCTTTTACTCTAATTTGTGGGACTCCTTGTGTGAGAACATGGCCTTGGACATTTTTGTTTCAGGTCTCTTGTGGTATATTTGATTCCTCATTGTGTTCACAATGACAGAGCCCCTTTCAAGATTCAGTCTGAACTGGTGAATTTTTTGCCTGTAATATTCCAGTTGCTTTGTAAAGGCTGACTTCAGGGACTTGCCATAGACTAGCGAGGTGAGTATTTGTCCTCAGTTCCTAGGAATTATTAAAAGGGTCCCCTCATGTCTCAGCCACAAAACTGAGCCACAAAAATGATCGGATTCAAGTATGGACAAGTCCTTTTCCAGGTTATGTAATAAAACCCACATCTCAACAGGCATGAAGAAACCCAGGGACATGAGACCAGTCAGGGAAAGGGACATGGTCTCTCCCAGGGTTGTCTCAGCAGGGCCTCCAGCCCCATATGCCAGCGATGACACCCAGCACTGATGATGGCTGGTGCCCAGACCACTCTTTGGACTGCTGGAGACACTGCCTAGGGGTATGGGACATGTTACAGGAGGCAGGGGAAGAGTACTTTGGGATCATTCAATGTTTACTATGGGAGGTTTAGGGAAGGGAAAGAGAGGTATAAAGGCAGGTTGGAGAGGAAGAAATCTCTGGGAAAATAAAATCAAGGCTGGTTGTAGGCAAGCAGGATGACGGTCATTGGCTTTTCTGGCCATCCCCTGTCCCTGGCCAGCTCATTCTGTCCTACCTTCTTATTCACTCAATTTCCAACTATCTTCCCTTGTGAGGGGACTGCCTGCTGTGTGCCTGTGTGTTGGGAGGTTTACATGACAGTAGCTGGAGCTGGGCCATGGTCTAGTGAACCACATAACTATGGTGCCTGCAGTCACCATAGTGAAAGTGTACAGTGTTTAACAGCTAGTAGATATCAAACTGGTCTTGCCAGTAAGTTGAATAACTGTCTTGGGAGCCAGATACCAGCCTTTTTTTTCCCCATCTTCTTTTAAAAGTCATTTTCACATGGAGTACAGCACTCAACTTGCTGCAGTATAATCTCATAACCAGCTCCTTATTAATAAAAATCTGTTGAAAACTTCATGTGACAAACAGTGTTGTAATAAAAAGCTGCCTTTGGAGTCTTTCTGACTCTTCTCTGTTTTGAAGACACCTGCTGCTAGCAAATGAAATGTGAAACCTTTCTTTGATGCTTTTTCTGATATCTACACTGTTTTAGTGTTTCAGCTGGCTTTCCAGCATTTTCACTGCCTGTTTGGTCCTAGCAATAGATGTTGATCAGCCATCGGTTGAACCCTAAGTGTGACAGTTGATGCACACACAGCGACAAGCATTGCTTCACTTCTGCACAAGACAAAAAGCATTTCTAACTGACTTGCACTAAATCTTTTTAAGAATGTAACTCCTCAGAAAGTGCCTTTTCTTGCCTACTAGCTTTTCTTGGTGGAGCAGGTCCAGGATAAAACACATAATTAAAACCTGTCATGCTTCAATCACTTCAGGGCAAATAATCCAGATAAGTATTTTGGTTTTACAAGTGGGCAAGTGGGTAAATTTGGTATTTCCTATGACATAATCCAAATTTATGGCAGAGACTTATTTGTATGCCAGATCATGTACAGGGTGCAGTCACTTTGGTGCCACAGCTTTTCTTGAAGATGATTCATATCAGACTTATAAACATAACACATTATCACATCAAACGATGTCTAATATCTATTCTTGGAAATGAACAAGAGTGATGAGATAAGGACTGTAACAGAACATTACAGTTTTCAGGAAATTAGTTCTTTTTCACTTTAAGTCAAAAGCTGGATTTCTTTAGGCCTATGTATATATATACATCTCCAAAGATCTCTCAGAAAATTATTCTCATATGGTTTCACATTTAATGTGATTGTTTGAAGCAATATCCTGTGGTATTGACCCGTCATACCTGAATGGAAAAACTAAAAAGACTTAACTGCAGAAAACTTTTATCTAAGAAAGGTACATGATAGGTGGATCCCATAACAGTCATGTGTGGGAGTTAAAATACAGACAGACCTGAAAAGAGAACTGTACCTTGTGGAGTTAAAATCAAACCAAGCACAACCTTGATTCAATAGAATTGACTCATTTCGAGGCAGACATGGGTTATGCAAATAATCCTGGCCAACATGATTTCTGAAACTATCATACTCTATCTAACTCGTGATAAAGCAGCATTGAAAGAGGGAAATTGCTTTCATTTATTTTAACTATTAGCTGATGCACTGCTTTTCAGACAGGAGTTCATCCTCACCAGAGTGTTCTCAACTTGTTATATGCACAGAACCTCTCTTGGAAGACCACTGTTAGCATTTCATTTGCTGTTCAGCACATGAAGCAGTTTTTGTCACTCTACAGTGCGCAATGTTTTTATGGAAGAGCAAATTACTTATTCTGTCAGATTTCTATGTTATTGGTCCTTAAGTGGTTTCATAGGAAGGGCCCAAATACAGATTAAGGTTATCTGTATTTTTTCCATTTTTCCTAGTACTTGACTTTGCTACATTTGCAATATTTTGAGGTGATCGTGCCTATGTGCACGTGCCAGGGGGCACTGGGATGTGGCAGCAGATGTCCTTTCTCAGGCTGCATCCAAGACAACTCCAACTATGTCCAAATTAACTTTTACTATACAATATACAGCTGTGTACAGCTCACCTGTAATGTCAAAATATAAGCCTGAACAACTGACTCTTATGATTGAGAGAAAACTATTACTGAGGTTGGTGCAATAGCAATTTACTGAGCAAATTATTTGCTAGATGTGCACCACAGATATGAACACTTTACAAAACAAGAAGAGTCAAAAGTGGCTAAAAACTGTGTAGTATTGTCTTGGTGATTCATTTTCATGAAAAGGCTGAGAACTTGGTGAAGATTGCATTGTTTGTGGTATTTGTTCTAACCTTCTGCAAATAAGAACCTGTCTTACTAGAATGGCATCTTTGTTATTTTCTGTTTATTATCCCTATCCAAATCTTAACTTTTTTCCTCTGCACCTCTGAGCCATGCAACTAAAGTGGCAATCAAGGAAGAAGTTGAAACTACTCTTCAGGTTTTCCATGCTAACATGTTGCTCAGAATTTATAGTAAAAAAATAATCCCATCCCTGCAAATTGTTACCTTTTTTTAAAAAAAGATTTAAAAAACATTACTGAATCTTCTGTTTAGATAGTGGATATCATCCATTGACAAGCAGGAAAAACTCCAGTGTAGAATGCTAGCTCAGTCTCTGATTCCTCCTTCAGAGCTCTCACAAAGTATGCTGCCTTGTGTTTAAAGGAATAAATTGGAGTTTTGTCTCAATAAAGACTTAATTGGCATAAAGGCTTCATCTGAGGACTTTACTCCTAAAATTAGAAGCATCTGTTCTGATGTAAAACTAACATGATTATTGAAGCACACTTTGATGACCAAAATTCTCAAGACTGAAAGAAAATTTAATTTGGTTTACTGCACAGGGTATAGCTAAGCAATCAGATTTCAAATGATTGGTCTCAACCTTTATTCAGCTTAAAAAATTGGGGGGATTTAAAGGTTAACAGCTTTAAATTAAGATATAAGTTTATTGATCATTACAGATGAAATGAGTAAATACAAAAGATTTTGGTACGTAAAGCTATGCTAAATATTATAGCATTTTTCTGAAGTTCAGGGTTATGAGTGCTTCAAGTTCCTGTATTATATAGCTCAGAAAAGGCAGGAGCAATCAGGTTAGTCTGCTCAGTACTACATCTTGAACAATATTCAATGTATTTCTGTAACAAAATAATTTTCAGAATATGTCCTTAAATATTTCTGTACCATCAATATTTGAGAGATAAAAAATATTTTTAATTACTAAGTAATTACTTAGTAATTTTTAATTACTAAGATATTTTATTGTGTTATTAGATTGGTCCTTGCTACATCAGTTCTTTGGTTGTCTCTCTAGTAAGCAAGGACGGAAAACAGTCCAAAAATATGTAAAAGGACAAATGCATTAAAAACAGACAATACACTATTACACTTGGGCAGTGTGTTATCAGGTGTAGTGGCAATGAGATTTTGGGTGAAACAGAAACCAGTCTGTACCATGAGAGATGTCTGTGGTTAATATGATGAAGATAATAATCTCTTTTGGAAAAAAATATTAGTACTAATGCCAGGGAAGACAGGGCAGGATTTTAGAATTGTGGCTGGAGAGTACTGTTCAGAGTGGATTCTTTCTGCGAGATTTCAAATATGTGGATAGAGGCAGTGATTCTTGCATATGAACTTTCACTGAAACTATTTTTAATTCCCTAAAAGTGTTCTGTTGTCACTTGTGAGAAGGGTGTCTCCAGATGCTTGTCAGAACATTCCAAGTGACTTTCTCCCTGGTCTCGCTCAGTCAAAAATTATGAGTTTGGATCTGATTTAATTTGCCTTTTTTGAATGTACAGGTCCTGAATAAAGTTCAGTCTATTGTCTCTGAAGTAATGTCTCATTAAGTAGTGAGCTGGGGTACACGTGGTGCTCACTATCATGTGTTTTACATGTTTGCAGCATTTAAATATTTGTTCCTTTAGTCTCTGCCCTGAAGATATTTCCCACCAAAATGAGGACTGTCTTAGTCAAGCTGGGATGGGCGGTGGCCATAGATTAATAACTACGTAAAATTTGATTCATTTCTTATTAGACAATATGTCAGATTAGATGAGTAAGTGCATTATCCCCACAATTTTGTGAATTGTTTTAATAACAAAGAGCTGAGGTCTCCAATATTGTTGGTGGAACTATGAGAAAGGATCTGAGAAATAGAATTGTTTCTATATAATTCAGTGCACACTACCAGTCCCAACAAACAGAAAATGTAAATCTGCTGCACACCCACTGCACAGCCCAGATGTTGATTCTTGACAAAGCCCAGTTCCATTTCATATATATACACATCTACAGTTCATCCTGACTCCAGAAACTAGTCCTGATGAACCTTTGGCTCAGTGATGAATCATTACTGGGCAGATGCCTAAGCTGGTGGGCTTAGCTAGCGCTAAGTCCAGCTAATGCTAGTCAGTGCTAGTCATCGCTGGGTTTCTGCATGTGGGTACTCTCCCTCTATTGTGTTATAGGGCCAAGCCATGCCTGCTCCCTCTGGGAACAGACCTAGGGTGACCACATACTTTGGCACATAGTGAGAGGTGTTCACCGTCGCGGTGCTGTTCAGACTGCAAGAGTTGGATGTGCTGGGTGAGCCCCCATCCTGCCTTGCTGAGGAGGAAACTCAACTTCTGCATTGCACAGGAGTTTGTAGGCACAGAGGTGGGAGCAGGAGCTGTCAGAGTATGGGTCAGGAGGTTAATGGTCTGGATGGCCCAGAGGTCAGGGCTTAGCCTGACTAGTCTAGGCACAAACCCATCTTAACTGGCAAACAGAGTTCCCTCCACTGTCACATTTATTTATATTTGGGCAAATTCTGCCAAGCATTCTAAACTAGCATTTTATACTTGCCTCTGGGAAGATGTTGAAAGCTTTCAGCTCCCATTAAGCTCATGCTTTGCATAGGTATGGGTAAACCTTTAGTGCACTTTTCACTTCTCCAGTCTCAAGACAACAGGGAATAAATTTTCTCTGTTCTATAAAAGCGTGGTTTCTTCTTATGCCCTGTGTAGGGTCTGGGACCTGGGTGTGATTCACAGTGGCAGGTGTGGGTGAGTGCACCAGCCTTCCTGATCTGCATCTTGGTTTCCTTGAGGAAGAAGCTCTGATACAGTGGCCAGACCCAGGCATCGTGCCTGAGGCAACAGGGATTAGGACTGCAAAGGACAAGACCATCCATGCTTGCTCACCCAACAGTCCTATTCTGGCACTTTACAGATAACTGGTGCAATAATTGCATTTTCCAGCCCTGCTTTTGTCCCTACCTGTGACCAACATGCTCTTCCTGAGAGATAACTTCACAGTTTAACCTACTTCAATGCAACTTTCTGCAGCAGGCACTGAAATTCATATCCACTCTTCACATCTTGTATTCCCAGTGATTCCCCCACAGTTGCTGGCTTAGGGCAACAAGTACAAGTCTACAGAACTTGTGTAGCTGTGGTCTGGTATAGCCAGCATAAATTGTTGTTTTCCCATCCGTGGACATGTTTGGACATGAAAATATTGAATCTATGAGAGAAAAACTTGGAGAATGCTGTTTGTGTCTTTTACAATTAATCATCATTACCACCCACACTTAAAAATATTCCAGAAAATTCTGTGTCAGATAACACCATATGTGATTAAGATATATATTCCTTAGCTTTGAGCATAAATAAAGAGCAACGTATTTACAAATTATTATGATTGGCAGTTATAATTTAATTGCCAATCATGATTTAATAAATTATTTTATCACTGTAAAATATTAGTAAGATAATGAATGAGGAAAAAAGATTTTTCTTTAACTGCAATCTCCTATTATTCCAGAAAGTTTATAAGCAAAGAAGAGAGAATTTCGTTATCTTAAGTGCTCTCAAAAGACGATTTTTGCACATGTGAAAAACAGGGCAGAGTGTAGCAACAGACTGGATTATTTTGATGAAAAGTCTCACAGGTTGCCAACGCAGTGATAAATGTTCTGTGCTACTGAACTGGTTATTTGCCTTTTGCCTTTTGTTTTCTCCTCTCCTCTTTCTGCTTGGACTATTATTCTGGCATTTGGAATGAAACCAGAAAAGTAGATAATTTCAAAGGAGATTAAAAATTACAGTCCAATTGAAAATTTCTCTCTGATTCTAAATTTCTAAAAGAACCCACCAAACAACTTAGATCTAAATAGTTTTTGAAACTATGTCAAACAGATTTTAAAATTCACAGGTAGTTATGAAGTTCCCAGGTAAATGAAAGCATCTCTCAATTCAAAACAAAGGCAAAGGATTTAACTGCTTTGCCTAACCTCATAAACCCTAAGGAAGTCTGTGCTGCACCTCTCAGAGTATTATATTATATTGTTCTCCCATGTGCTAGGTACAGTCTTGCAACTCTCTCTGGGGAGATGCACATTTCCTGTATCCCCCAGCAGGGAAGAAGGAAGCTAACCCTTCATAGGGGAGTGCTAATTACAAATCCTACATCCTACCAAGAGCAGAGACTAAACAGAAATTTAATGTCTGAGTTCTTTTTTCCTTGGCTCTGTAGTAATGCTGTTTAATGATACTCCCTGCTCCCTCAGTTAGCTCTTTACAATAGTGTATAAAATGAAAAAGAACCTGAAAGTCATGTGTGACAAGAAAGAATTTAATACCCAACAGTTACATGTTGTAGGCCTTTTCCCCTCTGTTATGAGAGACAAATCAGTTGCGTGCAACAGATTTACACTCTGTTAACTTTTGTGTCTATGGATAGTATCAAGATAATGTTTTTGAATCATGTAAGACAGTTGAGATCTTTTTCAGAGGTGAAGGTAGGGGGTGATATTTTTTCTGATTTTTGTAAGACAGATTTTCCTTTCTCCAGACATAGCTCCCTGTTTTTCTGCTTGTTCAGCTGATCTGAATCTTACAGATTTTTGATGAAGTATCTATTCAAATAGGAAGTGTTTTTGCTTAGGCTTTTTTTTATAGCTTTGTATTTGTGCCCTTTAATTTTTGACCTATTGAAATTTCTTGGAGTACATAGCTGCCTGCAAGCAGATGCACTATCTAGTCTAACCACATAGTGCTTTCACAAGAAATGCTTTAAAGCCGTTTATGCAATATCCTTGCATACTATCACTTAGTTATCTTATCTTTTGATGTGTCTTAATAAGAAGACGCTGAGTAAATAATTTCACCCCCTTGAAGTGCCTGACTTATTTCCATTCTGCAGCTGGAAATCACCAGAGCATAAAAAATAAGCACTTCAATTACAGTACAGCAGTACTTAAAATATAAATCTGTGTGAGCAAGAAATGTATTTCCTCCATATCCTTGGTGCAGTTGAGGTTGTAGGGACCTCTCAGAGTGCTAGCAGCATTGTACTGGTTAGATACAGTGTAGTGTGCAGAGGACATACCCACCCCCACAGGCCCACACACTCTTTATTTTTTAGATCAATGGCATCTTGAGCAAAGAAAGCAAAATTCAGCAGCACATTTCTAGGGTAAATAAAGGACTTTAATAAGAGCAACACTATTAAACCAGGAAGTATGTTTTAAATGTATATTCTAATTTTAAGTTGTAATAGGTGAATTTTTCTTGCATCTGCACCGCCGTTAAGATTTCTGTTTTAGAGGTTATGTTTGGAGGCATGTTTGTTACAGCTTAAGAAATGGAAGTAAACCTATTACAGCAGCCTTATCTGGCCTCCTTTGCTGTCCATGATAGGACTTTCATTGCCTTCAGTGGGAGCTGGATCGTGCACTTAATGCCGTGGTGATTTGCCCTGAGAGGCTCACTTAAGAGCTCTTCAGTCACCTTTCTGGAAGCTTTCAAACTGTTGAGTCTAAGAGTTGGCAAGAGGTTTGAAACTAAAAAAAATCCTGGCATCAGACCACTGGTAGCATCATTAATCACTGGTGGGGAAAAAAAAGAGATCAGGGACGCCGTGCCAAATCCTTGTTTGGCTCCATCGCATTTTTATATAATGGATGTGCATAATGCCTTATCAAAGCATAGAACTCAGCTTTCCTTCAATATGTAAACATAAAATGCTTCAAGCAGTAAGAAACAAATAGCAGCATGAGTCCTCTTAAGTGCCAAATGATTTTTTTTGTTTTGTTTCCTTCCATAGCAATTCTAAAACACATTACAGGCTGTTGCTATTATGTGGGGAACAGGTCTGCTCGGGCCACAAAAACATGTCTGCCTCTAGGATCTGTCTTTTGTGATAATTGCCACGGTACTACAGTTTTCTTCTGCAGTGACAGGAAATGAAATTCAAATTTTGCCTTTCTGCTTAGCCCACATAGATACTTAGCCAGAGATGGTAAGAAAATACTCTGCAATTATGCTAGCTGAGAGTCTATTATCCCTTCAAATCTATGGTCTGCACAGAAGGGAAATCTGAAAGGACTATTTCAGTCGTTTAGGGTGTATGTTTCTCTGGCACACTCATAATCTGACCAAAGCCATTATTTGGAAGTCAGTTGCACTCAATCATTTTGCCTGCTAATGAGGAGTTACTGAATCCTCCAAGCATTAATCCCATTTAGGAAAACACAAAGGCAATCTGTACCTTGTATCAAGCAATTATGATTGCATTGAGCTTGAGGAATTCAGTTATTTGTTGGAGGTTGTTTTTCCCACAACAGGCCCTGTAAATAGAATTACCAAGCCTTTCAAATGTTAATTTGTTAAGAAAAATATAATAGCTAATAAAGACAATTAAGTTTGTATTATAAATACTGGACTGCAAGACAAAAGCTGTCATGGCTTGTGAAGAAAGCGTGGCACAACTCTATGGAACTGCTAAGGCTGGAAACTATCTTCCTAACTGGATGAAGAACATGTAGGTATTAACATCAGTCACAAAAATATGTTTCATGGAAGATAAACATAACACAGGGTCAAAGAAGATGTGGCCTGATATGAGCAATTTTTTCATACAATGGCAGTTAAGCAGGGAATACTGAAGATCTGAGACTGCAAAAACATGGACAAAATGTTGAGCCAGCATGCAGCTGGAAAAATACATCATGGAATGGATGAGCAACTAGCTCACAGGTAGGGTGCCAAGAGTTATAGTAAATGTGGTTAAATCAGACTGGTGACTGATCACTAGTGGGGTTCCATAGGGCTCCATTTTAGGCCCAGAGCCCTTCAACATCTTCATAAAGGACTTGGATGCAGGACTGGAAGGTAAGTTTGCCAAAGACACTAATTTGGGAGGAGCCAGTGACTCCCTCAAAGGCAGAGAGGTCCTGCAGAGAGACCCCAACAAATTAGAAGGCTGGGCAATCACCATCCATATGAAGTTTACAAACAACAAGTGCTGGATTCTGCACCTAGCATGGGGCAACCCTGGATGTACAGACAGACTGGGGAATGAGAAGCAGGAGAGTAGTGCCAGGGAAAGGGACCTGGGGGTCCTGGTGAGTTGAACATGAGCCAGCAGTGCCCTGGCAGCCAGGAGGGCCAAGCGTGACCTGGGGGGCGCAGCATCGCCAGCCGGGCAAGGGAGGGAATTGCTGGGGCGGCCTCACCTCAAGTGATGTCTCCTGGTTTGGGTGCCACAATGTAAGCAAGATATAAAATTATTAGAGAAGAAGGCCACAAAGATGGTGAAGGGCCTTGAGGGGTAGCCATATGAGGAGCAGATGAGGTCACTTGGTCTGTTCAGCCTGGACAAGAGGAGACTGAGGGGAGACCTTATTACAGTCTACAACTTCCTCCTGAGGGGAAGAGGAGGGGCAGACACTGATCTCTTCTTCTGGTGACCAGGGACAGGACCCAGGGGAATGGCCTGAAGTTGTGTCAGGGGAGGTTTAGGTTTGGTATGGGAAAGCTTCTTCACCCAGGGAGTGTTTGGGCACTGGAACCAACTCCCCAGGGAAGTGGTCACAGCACCAGCCTGATGGAACTCAAGAGGTGTTTGGAAAATGCTCTCAGGCACACGGTGCGACTCTTGGCGTTTCCTGTACAGCGCCAGGAGCTGAATTTCAATGGTCCCTGTAGGTCCCTTCCAACTCAGCATATTCTATGACTTTATGATTTGGTGATCAGTAATATGGCACTGCTAGAAAAGAAACATAACTCATATATAAGAGCATTATATAAATAAAAGATTGGAGTTTGTAACCCTTCACACTGTGCTCTTTGTGCCTCAGCAAGAACCCAGCTATGCTTATTTGCACCAAAACTTAAAAAAAAAAAAAAGTGCAGAATTTTTAGGTCTGAGTTCAGGGATGTCAAAGCATGTTTTAGGAGGAAAAAATGGACAGGTCTTTTTCCTCCTTAAAAAAAAAAAAAAAAAAAAAAGATGTGATTTTAGATTGTGATTTATTCCCTTTTAATATTTTTCATTCAGAAGATATATATTGTTTATAAAATTGAGAAACAGAGGTAAAATGTGTGTATAAATCATGGAGTCCGTGGTGCAAGTTTATGCTCATATTCATAACTTGTCTGGTCCCAACTATGTTGCTGTAGAAGTTGTTTACAGAGTGCAAAACAGGACAGATTTCCAGTGTTTGCTGCTTCCGCTTCATCCAGAAATACTGTGAGAAAAGTGCACTGCTGTTTCTGCACTTCCTCTTTCAATCTCGCTTGGAACAGGAGCTCAGGGAAGTGGACAGAGGAGAAGTCAGCAAGAGAAGGGCTCTGTTACAGCTGGAGAGAGGCACTTGAGAAGAAAATAGTGCAGTCTACGGTAAGAATATCAGCTCAATGCCTGTCCTTCAGACAGACAAGTCGAGTTCAAGTGAACCTCATTCCCTTCTGGCTATCCTTACTCCCTGCTCCCTTACTCTCTAAGTGAGACCATTATAGGACAGAGAGATCAGGAAAGAGTAATTGGAAACTCTAAAAGCATGAAGCCTGTCCGGTAAGCTCATGTGTCTTCACTATTGGTTTGTGTTAGCAGAAGAAACACCAGGCTCACTAGATTCCTCAAGCAAAAACCACAAGCATGTGTTTTGAAAATTCAGCCAAATGTGAAAGGTGCTCTACAAATTAACCAGATATAAATCACGCGTCCTTTTTTTGTTTGGTCTCCAGAGAGATCTGAGATGTTTCTGAAGTTCTCTAGGCTTTCCCAAGGCCAGATTTATATCTAGACAAAGCACAGCAGAAATACTGGCAATGTAGCATGTACTTATTTCCAACGTAAATGACAAAAATCAGCTTCCTCCAGGTTGTGACAGACTTCAAACTGCTCTTCTTGAGCATGAGCACAGGAAGAGGTGAAAAGGGCTGCATATGTGTCATGAGGCCACTTTAATGACAAATAAAAAATTGAGAAAAAACTGTTTGTTGGATCCACATGTCCTTAGTAGGAAGCAGAGATATGTGCCTGAGATGTGACTCCCCTCTTACCAAGAGACCGCTGACTCCACATTCGAGCTCTTTATTTCCAATTACTGCTCCAGGTAGCTCACATGCACAACTCTCACTCCCCGCTTTTTTTATTCTAATTTGCTGCTCTCAGAGATACTTTTTTATGCAACACACTCAGACTTCCAAGGACATGAGCAAGGGTCCACTTTATCCAAACCCCCACTTGCAGAAGGGTACCAGCTCTAAATGTTACTGAGACCCCATGCTGGAGCTCACACTGATGACCCCACAGTGCGACAGGAGCAGATGTTTCTCAGGTCTGTGTTTTCACAGCTGTGCTTACCTCTATGGCTTCATGCTCATCTCTGTGAAGGGAAGAACACCTGAGCTTAATGAATGTAGAAGTCCAACATGAAGAAGGAAATTACTTGGGTCTTTCCACTTTTCCAAGAGCAGAATCAGCCTCACAGGAATCGCTCAGATTGAGTATGGGTAGCAACTTTAATTTTGTAAAACTTGAATTCACTACAATGAAATCATTTTTAATCTCCTTCTCTGTCTATATTCTAAGGCAGATCCCTATGTTGCTTGTGTCCACATTTTAGTCATATTACTGTGTTCTTGGTGTTGCTGTCACTTGTCCACAGTGACAGACTATTTTGATTAATCATATGTAAATGTTCTGGGATGGGAATATGAAATGCGTGTGCGTTTGTGTGTGTGTGTGTTTTTAAGTTTGCATCACCTATTTTTTCTGACCTCCAGAGATGACATAATACTGGGCTGGGAGTTAATATCTGTTCTGCCACTAAAATAATGCAAGAAAAAAAATCTGAAAATGCTGAACTTTCAGAATTGCTAAAAAGCATACCTTTGTTTGCCAGTTTTTTATAAACATGCATGTAAAACATTTTATGTAGATAATCACAGTAACTAAAATCCACATTTTAAATTGAAATGTAATAGTTTTCAGGGCTGGCAGATCAACTTTAATTTGAAAATCAAGTAAGACTGTATGGAACTTGTTCAGAAAGAACAACAAAAAAACCCAAATGTCAAGAAGATGTATGCTATAAAAATAAGATGGATGGCACAGTTAAGAGAATGTAACAGAAAAAGGTTAGATCAAAACAAACCATTTGAGGCAGTGATTGGATGGTCTGAATTTTGTGAAACTAGAGTAAGTAAAATGAGAGATAAGGTCTTTCAAATTCTGCATGACCTCAGATGTGAGTGCAGAAGCATTTCTGTTGTGACACTGCAATCACAGGAGGTGTGGTCTCAGATGATGGAATTGATAATTAAATTTGTGCCAGGAAGCTATACCTTTTAATGACTTTGCAGTTCCTCTCACATTATTAAAAAAATAAAAATTAAAAAATCATGCTTATTATGGAAGTGATTGAGGATGTCCAGGAACAGAGTCAGGCTGTGGTAGTTACCCTGTCAAGAGAGAGTTTGTAGGCTGAAGAAAGTTACCTGAGAAAAACTAACACCGAGAGCCATCTTTGTCCCCATGTGATGATGAGAGGCAGCAGCTGTCAGCACCCCCTAAGTGGAGAGCAGGGATGTTCCCTCCTTAGCACAGTGATTAATTAACAAGACCTGCTCAGCCAGCACTGTAGGAGGGTCTGTGGCATGGTCTGCAGTGAGAAACCATGCAGAAAAGAATGAGCTGTGAACCCTTTCCTCGTGCCTGCCTCCCTCTCTCTCTGGGCTGGAGGGAGAAGGACTTTTCCAGTTGTGATCCATAGCTGGGGCTTCTCTGTCAAACCTAAGGGCCCCATGTCGTGGTTTTTGAGGGAATCATCTGGCCTTGCTTTTTTCTTCCTGTGTGTTTGAGGGTGGGGTGAGTACAGGCAATATGACTCTGCAGTACAGTAAGGCTTAGGGTACTGGTGGAAATCCTGAGATTCAGTAATTTTTCAGTTGAGGAATTTCAACCTATTACACTTATGCATCCCAGAAAAGCCTTTCTTTAGAAGAATTATATTCTCTGTCCCCACTGCTGAAACTGGGCTTTAAGCTAAAAGGAGAGAGTCACAGCAGTTTTTCTCTAGCTAGAACTATTTATTAGAAGTTGATGGCTTTCCAGACATTTTTTGAGCATCTACATAAGCTTCATGGGCAGTGCACTTTCTAAGCCCAGAATAATCCCTTGCCACAGCTGTTTGTGTGTTCAGAGGAACATTTGGATCTCAGAGCTGGGTGCCACGGCAGACTCAAGCAACAGATTTTCTTAAACCAAGGTGCTCTAGAGGACGAACAACAGCAAATCTTTTAGGCAGATGGGAAAACTTAATTTAAAAAAAAAAAACAACAAATTCAACAGCAAGTGCTTAACTAACACATCAAAATTATGGGAATTGTTTCAATACAGGAATGTTTTCCTAGATCAGGGCTTCCAAGAATTTACAGGCAAGTTCTTAAAACTTCAGGCAAACTTTCCCCTAAGAGTCAGTAATCAGCAATCACTACACACAATCTATTTTTCTAATAAAGTCTTTATTAGCATTCATATGATAGAAGCAAATTGTTGGACTGTGCACAGTGTTATTTTTAAGAGGGTGAAATGGGGAAACAATGGTGTATGATACAAAGGTTAATGCAAATAGATTCTGAGACAATTCCTGGAATTTCTGGCATATGAAGCATTTACAAACACTGAGTTACAAATGACTACTAGAATGGATACTGAAAATCACTATTTTGTTACTTGTGATTCTAACAAAGAGAGGAACTACTGTACAGGGCTTATTTCTAGTCTGATATAGTCTCAGTAAATCAGAAGATGATGACAACCCCTAAAGGGGAAGTGGTCACTTCTTATAAATTGCCAGATCTTTAGGTTCCTTTTTACAGTCAGCTCCTTCTAGCAATCTTACAATCACAGAAGTGTGATCTGCTTTTTTCTTTTTTCCTTTTTTTTTTTCTCCTCTCCAGAATGAATAGACCACAAATGCTTAATGTTTTTGTTTTACTTTCATTGCTGATGCTGGAGAAAAAAAAACACCAAAACACATGTATTCAACTTTTCCTAAGGCACATATAACAGCACTGAGACTATTTGTGGAGCAGAGTCATTATTTGGCTCCAAGTGCCAAAAGAATATTTATTCAGCCTTTGTGCATAATATAATCTAAAGAGGGGTAAGTGACATTTCAAAAGGTAAGACTGTTTCCTCTCCCAAATTTCTGCTTTAAATTAACTGAAACTCAATGCAAAAGTTTCTTTAATTTCTTTCCCCCCCCATTTTCCTGTCAGTCTGGGAGCCTTAAATGCTGTACCAGCTCTGAAGAAGCTGTTTGTCATCAGGCTTTGTGGAGTGCTGCCATTGTGTCTAGTAACTTTGGCATATTTATCACACTTGGCAAATTGCTTCTGTCATCACTGGATGCTGTTCACCTTCATTTTAATTTGTTCTTTCCACTTAGCTCTAAATAAACAAACCAGCAATTTTATTCTGTCTGCTTTTCTTGTTAAGACACAAATGTCCCAATTTGCACATCAGTAGAAATCCCTGGGACACCCTTTCTAAGCATACTTCTGTTTATCACAGGGACTACCACATTTCCAAGAAGTATTTTTTCCCAAATTTCTGTCGAAAAGTTTTTTCTAGTTGGCTTTACTGATCCAAAACATTTACTGAAACAGAAAGGCAGAAGGTCCTTTTAATTTCATGTAATTTATATCTGGGTTTGCTTGTGGTTTTCCAGTGTAATCACTAATTGAGAAGGTAAGATTTACAGTTCCAAAAGTAATGGAAATAACATTTACTATGTGTGGCCTAAATGGTTGCCACTCTCAGGTGTGCTGCCTGAGTTTCCTCTACTGCCTTTCCATCAGGTGGTGCTTATAGGTGAGACACACCAGTTCATTTCACACCATGCAGGACAAGACCCACCTTACACTGCTTAGTGAAGTTACAGCTGCTAAACATTTGATTGCAATTTTTTTTTCTCTTGGGACAGACGAGGAAAAAGATCTTCCACAATTCACAGAGGAAAAAACAATGGGGTGCAGGTACTCAGGTGTCCTGTGTAACAGATTTATCCAGTGGTTCAGCTGGATGCTGCTCAAAAGGGAATAGGCTATGTCTCTCTGAGACCAACTTAGCCTGGCATGGCTAAGTTGTTTCACCTCAGATTTGGCCTTGGTTTTGGCTTCTGGTTCTTACTGTCCACCCTCTAACTCTGAATGCTACCCTCAAGTGCTGATTGCTTGTCTGCTTGTCAAAAGAATTGTTTAGTAGTAGTGGACAGTCACACAGCCTACACAAAAAAAAAAACAAAAAAAGAAAAAAAAAAAACACAAAAAAAAACCCAAAAAAACCCCACAAAACCAAACAAAAAACCAAAAAAAAAAAAACAAAAACAAAAAAAAAAACCCAAAAAAAAAAAAACAAAACAAAACAAGACGCTGGAAACAAATCTATTAGGAAGATCTCACAGGAAAAAGAATCAATTTTAACAGTAGTTTTAAGAATGTGTACTAGATCTTCTCTGAAGGTCATGAAAAATTTGATTGAACTCTTCTCTTCCTTACCTATGCTGTTACTATATATCCTTGTCTGCCACCACATATTTTCTAGTGTTGATCAGAAGCAGAAGTAAAATACTGATACACTGAAATAAATATTATGCTGAAGCATTCTCCCCATCTTAATAAAAAAAAAAAAAAAAAAAAAGGAAGTACAAGAAATTAAAATTGAAAGACAACTATTGCAAAATTTCCAACACAATTTTGCAGACCCAGGAGATTAAAATACAGAACTTCCTGATGAAGAGCTAATGTTTGGATGCTTGTGAAAATATCCAATCCTAGACAGTGTATATGAAGGTTATAAGTTTTGGAAGTTCAGCTTAATTTTGTCACTAATTATTAGGAGGGAATAGAGTGGGGTGTTTCCTAAGGCAAGTTGGGAGGAAAACAGGATAGAAGGGAAATCTTAGCCCAGCTAAAAGAGGAAAAGAAAGGATAATTAAAGCTAAGATTAAAGAGATTAGCTCAGTTGGTTAGAGCATGGTGCCAATAATGCCAAGGTCATGGATTTGATGATCCCTGTGTGGTCTATTCACTTAAGAGCTGGACCTAATGCTCCTTTTTAGTCCCATCAGACCCAGAATATTCTGTGATTCCGTGAAAATGAAGACCAAGCCTTTAAGAAAATAGGTGCATATACAAGATGCATTGTTCATGTATATGTGTGGGATTGGCTAGTGTGAGTAGTGAGTACTAAATTGTGTCTATGTGCAGCCAGTGGTGTTACTGTTGAGCTAATAAAACAATACTTTCTGGCCTCCACCCTCACCAGAGAATTTATTTTCTGCCAGTGCACACTATGCCATTTTAAAATAAATTGTGGGTATTGTAGATACAGTCCTCAGCAGGATAGTGTCAGCCCTGAGGGATGGAAAAAACCACAGCTGCATGGTAGGGATCTCATTTTGAGGAAAGTCAGGCTGGTCCCAGCTTTGCTGTGCTACATCCTTCCTGGCATTAAATGAAGGATGAGCTCTGAAACTCATGGAGTTAACTAGTGTTTTGTTCCTTCTGGGGAGAATTTAAAGGCAAAATTATCAGTGTGGAGCACCCAGATGCTGGGGGAATGAACATTTTTGGTGATCACAGTGAGAAGAGCTTTATTAGTGGAGAACTTGAGTGGCTGAATGTTTGTTTATGCAGTTGGTACTAGACAGTAGATGAAAAAGAGCTTGTTTGGTTTGTCTACTTTATGTGGGCTTTGGCACCAGTAAGAAATCCCTAGAGCCTTGCTTGAAGCATATTGTTAATGGCAGACATATAGAGATGAGCACACTTGGCCTTTGTGATCTATTTCCTCACTAAGTCTTCTAATCAAACTGCTGTGTAGGCAAGAAGAAGGAAAGAGATCACACTTCATTAACACTGACTTTGACAGATCTGGCTCTGGAGCTAGAGGTAAACCAGTGTATGTCCCTAGTCAAAAAGAGCTGGGAATGAGGTACAGTGTTTCTGTCTTTCACCTCATCTGGGACATAAAATGATGAGGAACAGATTTAGGCACAATCACCTCCTTATCCCATTCTTATTTGAATACAGTTGTGGATCTGTGCCTTTCAGCTACTCCATTAAAGGTGTGTTTTTGATGATAGCCAGCATTGCTTGGCAAATAAGAAGCACTATATTGTTATTGGCTCTGCACATGGGCTGTTATACTTTCCATACACAAGGAGCAATGCAGATGTTTTCAGCTTAGTCCCTGGATTTCCCTTAATGCTATAGGAGAAATATAACATTTGACTGCTAGAAAGTGTTTATTCGAAGGTTTGAACACCTTACAGATTTCTTCAGGTGATAAATTTCTTATATAAAAAAGTGAAATGCATAGAGCCAGAATCTAGCTCTAAAAACTGAAACATTTTCCATTAAAAACTGGGTATTTTGTTTCTATATTTTAAAAATCAGGATATAAGAGAATATTTTTAAAAAGAAGAAAGAAATTTTTTCTTGGTTCTTTTACTTGGTGCTATAAACAAATAGCTATTAGATATTCTATCTTCAAGTCCATCTCCTGCAAAATACGATTTTCATTTGTATAATTTTATTGATGCAGAAGTCAAGAGATAAGTGATATTAATTGCACTGATTGTAAAATATTATTAAAGAGGTATTAATACTTGATGAATTAGTCTCATCCCAGTTTGGTAAACAAACCTACTTCCACCTTGAGGTAGAGTGGTGGGGGGCAGTATGAGAGTGTGTACACAGAGAAAGAAAATATTCTGATATAATGGACACTTAACTAAGTAAGAAAGAAAAGGAGTTTTAAAATATGTTCTATGATATTCAATAATCTGCACTTTTAGTATTTTTCTCATATTTTGGGTGAAATATGAGGCATTATGTTTTTATGATGCTTTAGTACTCTTACAAGATTAGAAGAGTTAGCTCTGGAGTCCTGGGCAAATGCCAGTTGGCACAGCATGTACTGACACTGCTGTTAAATGGTTGTATTTCTTCTTATACCATGTTCTGCATTTCTCTTCTATGAAATACTGTTCCAGAGGTTTCACTGCTAAGTGATATTATCTATCCTTCTGACATGCAATTTATAAATCAATTTGTAAAAAGTGGTGAGTGCCTTGATCTTCTGTGGATTACAGATGATCTATAAATAACCACCACCTTTTGAATTTTTTTTTGTTTAATTTCACAGACAGAACTGTCACAGTGCTAAATGAATTACTCTTATAGCTTATTATTTTGGAGTGCCATGTCTGAGCATGTAAATCATCTGGGTCTGCTGGATGAGCTTTCTTTATGGACAGTGAAAGGATGTGTGGCACAACAATTCCAGCAGCTTTAGCAGTGGCAAAGCACTGGGGGTGAGTTACAGAGCCCTTGATCATGGGACTGGTTAGCATTTATTGAGGCAAATAACAACTCTTCCACTGACTTTGCAGTAGTTATACTTGGTAGTGCTTCCCAATGTCTTCTTATGTCTGGCTATGATTTTACCAGGAAAATTATTGTGAAGCTGAAAAGAATTATTTGAGGAAATGGGTTCATTTAGGGTATCCAGTGAAATCTCTTTTATGGGCAGGTCATGTTTACCTCTCCATAAACTGGAGATAACTTATTTATAAATTAATAAAGAAAAAAAAAGTTTCTAATTGGCCTGTGGCAGAAAACTATGTTATTTTTATGTGCATATCCCTAATGTACAGACATATAAAATAGCAAGCTTTTCCTTTTGCCTCTTTAATTAGCAGTAGCCCAATGATTCTCCAGCATAATATACAGGGTTAAATCTAGGTCTCAAAATGTTACTGAAGAAAACCAAACCCACCCCAAAAAGGTTTTTATTTGAGTATGTGAGTCCAAGTATAAGATATAATAAAATACAGTAGTTACACATGCCATGAGATGATATTCTTTCTTTTTAGTAATTTTTTTCTTATTTGGTATTTTTACTCTTCAGCAATTACAGCTAAAATATGCTCTTTGGTAGACTGTGGAGAAATTATTTGTATTGGTCAAGAGAGGTATTTTTCCCTTTTTTATTTGCAGTGTGCTGAATGGCAGGTCTTATGGTTACACTGACCTAAATTTCAATGCTTAGCAACTTTCTGTTACCTCATTTTAGGCATCCATGTTGGTGTGGAGCTGGCTGGACCACCTGTTCTGAAAACTGTCATCCACTTGGAGTCTCACAATCACAAACTCTTTTTTAAAATGTAGACCAAAATTGTGTTTTTTAGAGTATTTGTACTGACTGTGTGCCTTTTGAACCATAAAGGCCACTCCATTAGATTACACATTTTTAGTGAGATAAACATTGCTGGTTAGACATATAAATAAAATGTGGGGAATGATCAGACGGGGGTCTAATCTCTTAGGTTGTGCAGATTTATTATATTAAATGATCTCTGTCTCCAAGAGATTAATGCTGACATTCCCAGGAAATATGTGTGTTGAGAAGGAACTGAGTGAAGACTGTTAGTCTTTCAGAGGAAAGCACTGATAGAAAATGTAAAAGAATACATGGTATGAGAGAAGATGAGAGACAAAAGTGAAAGAAAGTTTTGAAAAGATACTGAGAAGAGTATACTTAACCATATTGCTGGGTACAGGAATTAGAAAATGTAAAAATATGAGGCATGGATAGGGTTTCATTGCTCTGAATAGGGAACAGAAAATGGAATAGTGATACCATGTGTGGGAACAAATCTCTGTTGCTCCAAGATGTGAGTCAGAAATACTGTGTGCAATCACAGGTTGTTAAATATGACAAAAAAACATTCAATGGACAATACTGCCAGATTTCCTTCTAGTAAAATTATCTTTATACAAATATATATATGTGCATATATATATATGCATTAATATATGTAAGCATATTTGGAAGTCTGACTAGCCTGAAAAAATATGTCACTATCAGGTCCTAAATATCTGTTTCCTTTTTGAGTTTTCCTGAGACATGACACTTTTTGCTACAGTATGAATTACAATGGCTGTGAGCAATTACCTATAGAACTTCATTTAACTAGTATTTCTGTCTAAAATTTGGCACTTTTTGCTTTGCAGTACTTCCTTTACAATTTTTTGATAAAATGAAAAAAGTTAGAAGACCCCCTATATTGCTGCCAGGCCTTTCAGCAGCAACAGCTTTCCTAGAAAGGTGTTCACTAGTTTATGAACACTAAATAACAGCCCATTGTATCTGCATAACTGTTTTTCTTTTAAAAATGACCTATTTTCAACACATGGTTTTCAGCATGGTCATTTTCAAATTCAGCATTTTGGAAGGAAAATTTTTCACAGAGAACATGAAAATAAGATTTTTCTCTTGTAATTTAAGTCTCTGTAGCTCTATTAATCATAATTAAATAATCTCATTAAATAAGTGATGACCAATTTTTATTTTATAGAATCTTAATGCAATCATCTGTTTTATGCTTTTCTTCTTGCATTGGTAATTGCTACTCGCTGCTGAGCAGAGTCCAGATAAAATTTTATCAATTTTATGTTTTAGAGCAAAGTGTAGAAGTCCCTAAGAAAAATGTCCCAATCCAAATAGCATCCCCCAATAGATGGGGGATAAAAGCCTTTCGTCCTCTTTTTTTGTTAGTTGTTGCTTTTTTCTTTTAACATGCTTCAAGACTGGAGTCTGTCAAGTTATTCGGGCCAAATGTAGGAATCCAGTTTTGAAAAAGCTCCTGCTCTAATGTGTTGTGAGGTGAGCTATTAAAGCAGTTCTTGCTTCTGGCTTTGAACCTGAGGCTCTCAGTTCAGTAGAGCATGGTTATATTCCTGGAGCAAGAAGCTGGAAGCAGCCATCAACTGTATGAAGGAATTGCTTATTATTTTAATCGTCAGTAAAAAACATCATAAAAATGAATTTTGAAGTGGAACATTCATAATATCTCAGTTTATGCTACCGAAATGTTTTCAAGAACTCAAATAAAGAAAGCTTTTTATTACTCTGAACAAAGAAAAATATTCCCCCAAACATTCAGAAGTTATGGAATCTGTGTTTATGTTAAATTATGTAACAAAACAGAGACAATTCTGGGAAAGGGAGATTTAGCAATCTTTCAGGCCTCCCATATCACGTGGTACAGCCCTAAGGCAACTCCAGGCAGTGGAAAATAAATGAGATCCCTTGTCAGAAAGAGTTTATAATCTGTGGGCCTTCACCAGAGCTTAGCAAACGCAATCACCGGGAGCCCAAAAGGGTTGTTGAGAAAGAATCAGTTGGAAATTTTCTGAAATAGAACTGAATGAATGATAATTTTTACTCCATTTAGTTCACCAGCAGTTAAAAGAAGAAAGCAAAGTAGTTTAATGCAGGTTTCTGCTACTCTCTGGCAGCATAGGCAGGAGAAATTGCGAGCTATTTTTACAGTTGGTAAAATCCGTCCCATGAAGGATTATCCAAAATAGAAGTCCTCAATTTTCTCAAGGAAACTAGGTTAAAAATAGCTCCTGGTCAAATTAGAAAAACAGAGGGACATTTAAAAAAAAGATATTTTGAACATTAAAAAAGTACTTATCTCATAAAACTATTGAAATGGAATATTTTGACTTTTGGGGAAAATTTTGTTGCCCATTTCCCTCATGTCTAGCATGCGCAAATCACATAATTTATCAAACTGGCACAATCAAAAAGCTGTTTTTCCACTTCCACAAAGCATCTCCACTTCTGATGTTTGCAGTGGAGAGATTTGACATGTAAGAGTGAATTAACTGTTTTCTTGAGAAACTGAATGTTTTTCAAATTACACATCTAAAATACATTTCCTTTTATTTCTTCCTTCTTTGTTTTTGGAATTGTTTTCTCACCATTTGGGTGTCTACCTCCTTCCTCCTATCTAGTTTTTGGTCTCAGAGAAAAAGTTTATGACTCACACCCTGTTCCTTTTTCTGTGGCCAGCTTTTGCCTCATCTGATATATTTGCTGCCTTTACTATTTCCTGTGTTCTTGTTGTTTTGGTCTCAGTCCTTGCACATTTGTCATTTTAGCTGTCTTTGACCTACAATCACCATTCCTACTTGCTCTCTGATGAAGACCTGCAGCTCTCAGCTCTCCTGCTTTTCTTGTGCCCTTTCTCCTCAGCATCTCTGTTGCTCCAGTCCTCAAAATTTCAGGTGGGGGACCTGAAAGACAATTGAAACAAGGTGACACTTGCCCCTCAGGATCTGTCCTGCATCCTGATTTTAGGCTTTGTTAAGAGAAATTACACATCACTGTAAGTGCTGCCAGTGTCAGAACCAAGGCATCTCTCCAATATTTATCAGAGCATTATTTGTGAGAGGTCTGGGGCAGAGATGAAGAGCAGCTGTCAATTAAAGTTTGTACTGATCTGGCATCCTGATACATCCTGTTAGAGTTTAAGCCTTAAGTTCTTGGCATCACTGTCAAACATGACTCCAGAATTGCTTCTGTGATTTGCCTGCTGAATTCTGCTGAATTTTGGACAAGTCCATGTGTCCCATGGGTTCCAAGGATAAGTGAATATATCTTCATTTCAGCATTTGTCATGGAAAATCCCACTGAATGTTCTGTATAATCAGTATTAATGGTATTCTCTGGTGTATTTACTTATATAAATATTATATCAAGGCTCATAAAAGCAGATGGCCTTAAACTTAAGTGCTGCTATTGCTGTACTGCAGGAGGATTAAAGCACTTTAATCTCAGGCTATTGTCTATCCTTTGTGATCTAATGAGTGTATTTTATTACTGATCTTAATATGGCTGGAATGGTGAGTTTATGAGTTAATTTTAGATACTTAATGACAGCACATCACTCACATCACAACACATATGACCTCTTTTTGACTTAATTAAATATTGGTGTTTTATGGAAACCTGGCAAGTATAAGCTTTTCAACCTTGTCAAATTTTGAGAGGTTAAGGGGAAAAATAAGCTGTCATGACTATAACCAAATAGTGTATAAGGTGCAATTCTTCAGCAAAGATGCCAATTGCACATTCAATCCAGTTTCTAACTAGATGGAAGTTACTGGGATGATGACTCGACAGAGGATATCTAATAATTTAAGTCTCTTCATTCACACAATACAGGTGGTGTGTTCTCAAGAAAAATAAAAATGAAAGACTATTTCTTCACATTTTTACCTTTGAAGGGATGTTTGACCTTTGCCAGGCCAGCCTCTCTGTGCTTGGCAGAAGTATAAAAAAATCTATGTCTGTCTTCTCAGCTCTTTGCCAAGGTTTCAATTCTGAAATTTGATCCCAGCTACTGGACACCAAATTTTAGGAGGGAAGAGTAAAACTGTGCAGATGATGGGCTGTACATTGCTGGGTGGCTACCAATAGGAACACCCAGAAAAACAACAAAATAAAGCCACTGCAAGAGATGGATTGAAATTCGAGTACCTTCTCCCTTCTCTAGTCACCCCTTGTGCAGTTAAACATCACTTGTCACTCCACCAGCCATGTTTCTGTTATCATCTTGAGGAACCTGATATTGTACCTTGACGGTAAGTGAGACTGTCTGGAATTAATTTCAAAGGGAATATGTTTGGATATTTTAATTGCTCTACATGGAGGAATCATAGAGGCACAAATGCTTACAGATGTGCTCGCAGACAGATTTACATTATGTGCCAGGGCTGACTCTGGCCCTGAGTCTGTATTATCACCTCATGTAGTTGATAACCTTCCCTTGGAGCTCTAAAAGGCCAACTGTATTTGTCTGAAACAGTATTTCAGGTCTTTCCTACCTATTGACCAAAGTGACCTATAGCAACATATGTGACTTCTAGAGAAGATATGTTATGGGGCTAAATTTTTTGGTCCTTTTCTTCATCCAACACTCACAGTATTTTCTTTCCAATGTACATATAAAACTGCTAGAGTATTTTACCATTTTACCTCTAGCTTTAGCCAATATTAAATGAAATATATCTTGGCCAGCACAGAGCCAACAGGAAAAAGGTCAGTTTACACATTTAAAAAAAATTGGAAACTGGTCTTTGTAAGATGAACACATCAAGCATGTTACACAACATAAAAACGGCTATATCACTGGAAAATGTAAGCTTAACAGATGTGTTTATTTAGGTGATTTTCAGCCTAGTCTGTGAATATAGATTGCAAGTCCAAGAAGAATAGTACAGATAGTATTTTACTTTTGTTTAGCTTACCTTGACATTTCTTATATCTAATTACTGGTGAATCAAATGCACACATAAACAATTAGAATAAAAATAAAATCCTTGATTATGCTTTTTTCCCCTGATCATTTTGAATACTAAAATACTTAAGGTAATGCTTAAGCCCCTTAAGCAACAGGCTACATTCATGGCATACAGAAACCCTTGAGCACTCCTAGACTACTCCAGCACCAGACCACAGGCATTACTTTACATGACTGAGACCTAGGAGCCAGGTTGCTTTGCTTCACCTTCCAGTGGGCAATATTAGATTATTGATCCTGGAATTGTAGTCTTGTATAGGTATCAAAATTGCTGCTATGTGTACCATATTTATGCTATTTTGGGGGAAAAAACAACAAGCAACTCTTCTTAGACATGCTGTAATGCCTTCAGACTAAACAGACCAAAATATTTATAATTTTATTTGTATTTATATATATATTTAGTAGTTGTTAATGTGTCATATTTGACAATACATTTATTTATACATATTTATGCTTTATGTTTCTAAAAAAAAATCATTACAGGTGGATAAAGTGTTGGTAAAAGGCTGGTATGCTAGCAAAACTAAAATTTTATTAAGGAGGGCATTTTTACATTAGCCCTATTACCTTGAAATCTGCAAAATATTGACCATGACTTTGGGGGCATTGGGTCTGTCCCCATTTCTTCTTCTACTTATGACATGGCCTGGCTTAATGCTGGCATACAACCTAGCAGTCCTACTAAGAATGCAAATATTTTTCTAGCCTACAGGATTTCTCTATCTGTTCTTCAATGTCGTTGCCTTTCTGATGTTAAATTTGCACAAACTACATCTTATTAAAATCTTCAGGGATTTTTTCTTGTTTTGCCTGAAGTCTCTTTTTGTATAGTAGGGATCAGGACTTTCTAAAGGTTATTTCATCACATTATTCTCTGCTGTCCAGACCACTGGCTTAATTGTAAGCCTCTGTCCACCCATCCCATTCTCTCAGAAACTAGAGCTGTGCCAAGGCAAAAAGCCATGAGAAGAAATACTACCCTGTTGGTATGTCTGTAAAATAGGAAGCCTCCATCTTAGTATAAGCCACTGTAGTAATTATCTGTGTCTAATATTTCAGTTGTGTATATTCTCTGGATAAGCATTTTTGCTAATCAGCATCTCTTGGCTCTTGTGGTTAGCAGTTGTAAATCATGGACTTTCAGTTAACAAGATGTGTGAAGAGATTCTGGGGAGCCTTCATTAAGAATTTCACAATATTGTTAGAAACTGTAGCCAAGGAAGCAGCTAATTCAATTTCCTTTGATCAAATATGCTAAGACAGGGGATTATTCTTAAATGTAATTGTTCCCTAGGGAAATGAGGAGAGGAGAATAAGACAGGGATGAGGTTACCTTCCCAGAAACCAGTTTAATGGTGTGCATTCCTACTGTCTGTTTTTCACTCTCTAAGTCTACAGCTGAATTGTATGTAGTCTGTCTTTATCATTGATTGTCGTCACAGGCACAGAGCAAGTCAACCACAGAGGAAGTGGAATAGGAACCAAACTGGGCAAAAATGAGTGTAAACACATATTGATTCCTCCAGGGTACCTGGAAGCAAAGTGGTACATGTCCATCACACTCTACCCTCATTAGATCAGCATCTTTGAAGCTGGGCATTTTTAAAATTAGAGGGTATAGTAAATAGGGATAATTGAAATAAGTTTTAATTATTTAGAAGCCAAAGTTAAGTTAGTAACCCTAGAGTTAAAACAAACAAACTGTGTAAACAGTTTGTGCAGTCCAGTTTCCCATACAGCTGTACTTCAGTGGTTTTTACTAGCCATTCCCTTTGCCCCATTCTGTTAAATTCTAGTCTGCCATGGCAGTCTCAAACTATGCTTTATGGGATGTGTAATTTGATAATGCATGTGCTGCATGCTAAAACTTAGACCTGAGTCATAGACGCTCCAATCCAGTGTGGGTTTCTTCCTATTTCTTTCTCCAAAAGCTATGGAAAAAAATCCAGTTAGCAGCTCTCCAAGTAATCAAAGGAAAAAAAAAAAAAAAAAAAAGGAAAAAAAAAAAAGCTCAACAACCCCAAACTCTCCTTCTTAATCAGAAAACTCTTTTCCAGGAAAAAAAAAAAAATGCTTAGAGATTTTTAGTGTAAACTAGAACAGGATAATGTGTATCACCTGAAGTAATCTGAAAATTCACCTGAAGATTAGTTTTGATGCTCAACTAAAGATCATGTACAAGTTGTACTGCAAAGCTTTTCAGTATTGGCTTGTTTCAAAGAGAGTGTTAAAGCTTTTGCTGAAGGAGAGGATCAAGAAAATATTCTAGCAGAATATCTTTCTGCTAGAGAAACCTAGCAGAGCTAAAAGAAAGCTAGAGGAAAAGGTTAGGTAGAATTCCTTAGAGCTATAAAAAGTCCCCAAATAACTACAGAAACATCAAAATGTCATCAGGTTGTTAGACTTCAAATTATAAACAGGTGATTCAGTGATGTGATGCAAAAGCAGTCCAAATCCCCGAATTTCAGACCAGGAGTCTCTTTATTATTTGCTGTTAATTATGCTGAACTGTGAACTAGATTTAAATTAAGCTCGTCCTGAACTCTGTCTGCTCTGAAACTTCTAAGGTCATTAATCAGACACTCCACAAGCACAATATTATCAGAGTTATAACTTGCTTTTGGCTTTTCTTTTGCTTTTTGAATCTTTTCCCTGCACATCTGTAGGTGTGTGGCTCCCTTCCAGTTCAGCTGCTGTGCTGACTGGAGCTGAAGGTGGAAAGGCTCCCCTCTGGAGAGCAGCACACAGGGGAGCTGCCCACACCCTGAGGTGCAGCAGCCCTTCTCCTGAAAGATGTTGGGAAACTTGAGCTGCTTGTGGAGAGGACCCCTTGCTTGGGCCATCTGGGGGATGGGGATGTGACACCTCCTGAAGCAGAAAGAAAAAAATCATTTGCACTCAGTCATTCCATTTGTATCATCAGAAGCCCCTTTTTGTGCATGGCCTACAAGAGCAGGTGTAGGTAAATTACAGCTTTTGAAACTTGTGTTGTATTTGAGCTGTTCCTGAACAGTTCCTCATGGGAATTGCCTTGTGTTTCTGGAAGCAGGGCTGTGGGGAGGAAGGAAGCCTAAGGCATCTGAAACACAGATCCTTAGCTGTGCTGGGACACAGACATTTGCTCAGTGAGCTGCCGAGGACACCTGGAGAGCCACTTGCACTCCTTGCCAATTAATTTCCCCCAGAGTTCCCCCATTTTGAGCTTTTTAAGGCATGCAGAATGCCTCCGTGGCCTTTCACCTTTCAGCCTTGTGAATATTTTTGTTATGAGTTGCAGCCCTGGGACAGCAGGCCATCCTGGTGTTAGAGATCTCCTGTGCAGATGCTTCCCAACTGTGGCCAAATGGCAGATTTGCTGTGGTTCTGTACAGAACTTAGGTCTAGTCTCAATGACTGAAATAATTTTGTGAAAAGACTGAAGGACTGTTTTCTCCTACCAAAGCTGTCAGACGTGCTGCTGTGTGTGTTGACCATTCTGAAGTGGTCAAAATTACAGAAGTCATTTGCAAGTGTGGCTGAGGATTTATGAACTCTAGATTTGTAGCTGAGACAACTTCCCTGAATTGCAGGAAATTTTCAAGGAGAGTTGAAATAAATTCTTCCACTTTCTTTTGTTTTCCTTCTACCTTATTAACCTGACAGCTGACACTGCCAAAGGAGGCAGAATTAGATTGGCAAGACTCCTCTGGAGACTGCTGTTTCCATTCCCTACTTTCACACGTGCAGAGGCAGCACCTGGAGGCCAAAGGAAAGCAGGTTTCGGTGTTTCTCAGGGTATGGATTTGAAAAGTTTTCTGTGAGTGACTGAGTAATGAAGTTACAGTGCAACTATCTTAAGACCATGTGTAAAGAAGGAGGGGGATGCAGCTATATGGTAAACAATAGTAATTTGCAATAAAATACTGCAATATTGGAAGAAACTATTGCAAGGAAGGTGTGACCAATATGAAGGTTTCTGAGCACTAGAATATAGTGTAGGATAGTCTAAATGATGTTTTCTTGCTTAAGTTGTGGGGTTGGATGGGCAGACCTCTCAGCTGAACTGTGTCAGGGTCTTTGCCTGATGTTGGAAATCCCACTTAGGTCAATACTTCGATTCTGTCAGTTTTTTTAAGTGCCTGCTCAGGTAGTTACAAAGGCTGTTCCTTTCCTTTCCTATAGGGACAACCTATACAGCTCTGTCTATCTGACATCCTGCAGTCTGTAGCTTCTTGATACCTCTTAAAAATCCATATTAAGAGGTTTATAACTGAGGATTGTAACTGAGAAGTCCTTGAAGAAAACAATGATTCTTGTCTTTCAAAGTGAGATACAGCCTGTTTTATGTAATGATCATGAAGATTAATTCAATCATCTTTTACCTGCTTTGGGAATCTCAGAAGGATTAATAATAATTCATCATTTTTGAAACTCTGAGATACATTTTAACATGGTATTTGACAGGTTTGCAGAATGTGTGATTAATCAATTAGAAATTTTGTACATATGCATGACACTACATGATTATTTCTCTGATCTTTCTCCAATACACTTGTAGACACAAGGTTCTTGTACAGTAGTCAAAAAAAAAAAAAAAAAAGAAAAGATCTTCATTCAGCTTCCACTTATGAAAGGTTTCAAAATGAAACAGCTTTGCATTCACTAATGAAAGAAAAAAACCAGAAGATCCATCTGTCTATCAGGAAATCTGATATGTGCTACACATGCTAAATCCCCTTTTCAGTGAAATGGATTAAGAGACTTTATAGAAAAATGTAAGTGAAAAAATGGGATAATAAACTGCATGCTTTAAATAGAAGATAGGATTATACTTACTGCTCTGAAAAAAAAAAAAAATGTTCATTGTACTGTGGAATAAAAAGCAGTTCATATATGCTTCAAACCTTTATTCTGAATCTGAGCTGTCTATCAGTTTAATGTTGTTACTTTAAATTGCCAAGGGATTTCAATGGACAGAGCTTACCCTTCATTCCTTGAAATCTGGATGAAACTTCAGCTGGCACCAGTGACATTCACATCAGTATACCAGAGGGCAGGTACTAGGTATGAATGCCTCTCATTAATCATAATCTACAAGTAAGATCCTAGGTAAAAATAGATCCAAAATGTAGAAGTACTCAAAATGGTTCTGGATCCAAGATATACTCAAGGGAGTTTTGATTCAATGAATCTGTACACTAGATCTGGTAAACAAAACTCCCTTTCTACTCTGAATCTTCTTTACACATTTCAGTTTGGCATGGATGGAAATACAAAAGCAAACCATTCATCTGATACTAATTCTTGTAGAGTAGCTCAAGATGGCTGACCAAACACCAGCTAATGGAAAAGGGAATGTGATTTGTTGACAAACACTTCAGTTAACACATGCAAAGTGTGTGCTTACACATGCCAGTTTAGTGGCCTCGGTGGTCCATTTGATGGAGAAAAGGCAATAGGAGAAAAATTAATCATACTGGTGCCTGTCTACCTGATCTTTCTGGCATATTGCATTACTTAATCTACAGTGAAATTTGGCAAGCAATTCTGATTTTCAGTGAAATAGTCTATTTTGCAACATTCTCTCCCCTATCTTATTTTTTTTGGCATGTAACACGCTTGGAGATTAGCAGATCAGATAAAAATATTCATTAGTTACCTAAAAATGGTTACAGCCTCTGACAAGGAAGAAATCAAGTCACTAAAATCTTTTCCAGAGCAGACTGTGAAAGGCTGCACTTGGTGCCAAATGTGAGGCTGGTCAGACCTATGTTTAGAAACCCACGATAAGTTCTAAACACAGTTTGATGAAAACCTGATGCAAGCCTCTCCTTTCCCTGTCATCCGTTGACATTAAACTGTGAAGTTGCCTGTGATGTCAGTTCTGAATTATTCCCTCTTGATTGCTGACTCAAAGGCTTGATACTAATGGAGAACCAAGATTTTTAAGGTTCATCAGAGAAGGCATTATAAATCTGAAAAATATGCATCATTCTGGCTGGAGTATGCTCACATGGCTTTTCTGTACTTTGTTAACTATTCTTTAGCAATAATTTTACAAGAGGTCTTTTTTTCCAAAGGCTGATTTCTTTTTGGTTTTGTCTTAATGCTCTGTCCATGAAGAGGGAACATTGCCATAAACACAGAAATTCTTTGCCTGAGTTTAAGGGAAATTTCATGTGGGAAAGACTGGCCACTCTACACTAATAAGAAAGCTTCAAGACAATGCTAAAACTACTTCAAGGAACTTTGGAATATTTGAAATATTCAGAGGAATAATTCAGCTGAAGTTATGAGATTTTGCTCTTGAATTGTGTCAGTTGAAAACCATAAAAGTCACTGCAAAATAACCCTCTGGTCCTGTGAGACGTGCTCTTAGCTTTGACTCAGTGGTTACTGCTTGACTAAAGTTTTAGCAACAGTGGGGTCTTGACCAGAACCAGGCTGGCAGTCCAGCCTTGTCTTCTTCAGACAGCCAAGGGAAGGGTTCCTTTGCCTCAGTCTTGTTCCCAGGATAGTTCTCTTATTTGAGTACCTACTGCTGTTAAAGCCTCTACCCTCCCTTGCTACCCAGGCATTTTCTTATCTTATTGTCTTTCCTTTTCAAGAGAAAAGAGACTTATCTGTCCCTATTTTCTCCTGTCCTTGCTGTTTCTTCCAACTAATAAACAGAACAAATCTATCTTACAGTGACTATTCCAATAAGCAGGTCAGCCTTTGTAATTATTATAGGGCATCTCCAAATATGTTCATGTTCAACCCACGCTTTTCAGTTTTGGCATGCTTTCTTCATGCTGGAAGCATTTCACAAATATTAGCTGGTTATACTTTCCAAGGAATCTGGTGCAGTTAAAATAGTATCATTTCCATTAAAAATAAACTTTTATCCTTTTTTTCTTTCTTTTGTTATTAGAAGAGGTAGCACTCTGTGGGATTTTAAATGCAGATGTGATGTAATTTTGGAGGAAAGGTACCTCTTTAAAACTTCTGAGTGTCTCATACACTGTGATAGAGTGGTGATGTAGGAGAAGAATATTGGACTAAAACCCAGAATGAGGAATTAGCCCTTAGAGGAGTGTGTAGCATTGAATAAGTGGGATGATGAGAAGAAACAGAGAGAGATGCAAGGAAAAATGCCAACTAAGAAATCAAATGCTGATGAACTATGAGAAAGAAATCAAATCTAGGGAATTATTACATGATGAGAAAAGAGATCAGCAAAAATACTCAAATGCTTGAAAAAACAGTAATCCAATTATGCTCAAAAAGTGTGGAGAAGAAAAGCAGAGGTGGAACAGAAGTCATCAGACAGACTTTGGAGAGTAACAGGAGCAAGACTAGAATGGAGTGAAGTAGAGAGGAGTTAAAAGTTAAAACAAATGCACACAATCAGCATAGAATTCAACTTTCAATCTGGTATTTATGGGAAAGCACTCATGAAGATCATGGAATATGTATTATCCCATAGGGTTCTTATTGTATTTCTTGGTACTTTCACTAGTATAGTATATCTACCTGACAGAGTAAAATGGTTTCAAAGTGAAGGGAATTGAATGATCCTTTACTGCATGATTTTCTGCATAGTGAGAAAGAGTGGCCAAATGTGGAACTTTTCCATCCTACTTTCTCTCCAGACTCTGCATGCAAGCAAGCCTCAAACTTCCCTGGCTGATATTGGTAGAAGCAAACAAAACTTGAAAAGCTTTTTTGAAAATGCTAAATTATCCTTGTTTTCCCATTATGTGGCTAACCCAGTCTGAAAACTTATTTTACATCTTGAACATTTCATAAACTAAATTTCCAGTCCATATTATGATGGAAGTAAAAGCAAGCTAGAATCTTTTGAGGTCATCTCTTTTTAAGGGTGAGGTATTTCTTGACATTAGCGTGTGGTGGAGAAGCCTGCATTATCAGAATCACCCATCCAGCACAAATGTCAGTCCTTTGAATGGTGAAACACTTTTTTGGCAACAGTGCCCAAGCGTGGGGGCAGAACCCCATGGCCAGGCTGCCCAGGCTGCCTCAATGTCTGTGAGAGCAGGAGATGAGTGTGGGCTCCTGAGTTTTCCCACGTCTGAGCCCATTGCCTCGCAGACCAGCTGCCCCACCCCAGGTCCATTCCAGTGAGTGAGTCAACATGCAGGTAGTGCTTATGAGCAGACAACCTGAGTCTGAGCCCTTCTCTGCTTTGATGCCATCAGGTATTGAAATTTATTCTTCACCCTGTTTACATTTACTGAACAAAGTCTTTTGCACTTTATGAGATTGAAGCAGGCAATACTGTGTCAAAACTATTGTTAAATGGGGTAGTGGAACAAAGTCTTCTCTTGGTGGAAATCTACCCAAATGTCCTAGATTGAAAGGCAAGATGTATTCTATTTGACATCTATATGGCAGTTCTGTTAAGTGGGCAGTTTTCCTTATCTCTTCCACAACCAATTCTCCCTTCAGGGAGACATTTGCTGATAATGGGCCATTGAATGTCACTGCAAGACTGATAAGAGCTGTAACATCCCATTGTGAGATGCTCTGCCCAGAAGGAGGAGCCAAGCATTTCTACCTGGATATAATCTTGAGTTTCTGCAACACCAGCATGGCTTTTTCTGCACTGGATTTCCCAGAGGAACAGCTGCCTCTTCTACTGCAGGAAGACTACACTCTTTTTCTACAGAATCACTGTTGCAAGAGAACCTCACCTGCCACTCCAGGAGGACTGAAGCCATAATTCCCAATTGGACTGCTGCCAACACCCTGACTAACAGGGTGTCAGGTTGTATTCTGACTGTCAGTGTTAGTTTGGTTCACTGCACTGTTTATTTTATCTTTTTATTTTCTTCCCTAATAAAGAACTGTTATTCCTGCTCCCATATTTTTGCCTGAGAGCCCCCCCTTAATTTCAAATCTATAACAATTTGGAGGGGAGGGGGGGTCTACATTTTTTCAATTTCAGGGGAGGCTCCTGCCTTCCTTAGCAAACACCTGTCTTTCCAAACCAAGACACCAAACCAAAAATTGCATCAACTAGAAACTGAACTCAGATTTTCAGTCTGTTTCAGTCAGCTGCTGCAGAGATGGCCTTAGAGAGTGAGCAAGAGAGAGGAGAAAAAAAACCCAACAAGGTTTTCAACTTCTGGCAAAACTTGCTCTGTCTTAAGGGCTAAATGTAGAGCTTAATGGAGCCAATGGAAATTTCAGTAAGCATCAATCAACTCTGGTTCAGAAAATTACCCATGTGTTCATTTACAGACTCAAGAAAAATCCAAAATAATGATGTAGTGATGGGTAAATCTTGCCTCTTCCCCTTTCACTGCTGTCAGGGCAGGCTGCCTTTAGCAGCTACTTTATTTGGTGATAAAAAAGTTTAATTATAGTACACATATTGGGCCAGAAATTAATGATTATTTCCATCATAACTGCCATACAGCACTCATACAGACTCCAGTTTTAATAGCTACTCTTTGGTGTGGCAATGTTGTGGATTTTCAATAAGATATACACAGAGTATTTTATGAGAAGACTGACACATCATACCACCATTGTGTTTGAAACAGAAATATAATATCTTCTCTGAGATTTTTCAGGACTCTGTTGCTGGATCTTTGAACTATGTTTTGTCCAAACTTTGTGTAAACAAATTCATTTTACTCCAATTCAGCCTGGCATTATGGGGAATTGAGGGAGTGTCTTGAGGGAGGGAAATGGGATAGTATTATAGCACAATGATTTCCAGATATATTTTTAGTATATTTTCCTCACAGAAGTGTAATTTGGTGTAGTGGTGTGCATGTGTCTGGAACTTTATTGTTCACAGCTATAAATGAAAAATACTGCTTCAAAAAGTCATAATTTACACTGAATGTCTGAAATACATATTAACTTCAACAGCGGTGAGGAGATAAATCTGCCACTTCAAATCTTAATGGTTGTATTTCAGAGGATTCTAAATTGTACACTTACATTCAGAGTATTAGCAACTTTTTTCATCATCAGCATTAGAGAAGTAATTTTCTTTTTGCTTTTGTGTTTCAATTTTATTGATTAAGCAAAAGTATGAAGAAATTGCACTGAATCATGAAATTGAGGTTTAAATATTTTAAGAATTGAAAATATTTATGATGTGTAAACAAGGAATCATACAGAATTCCAAACTGCATGATGTGATAATTGCTCATAAACTGGGAGAGCAATCACAAAGGCACACATTGTCAGAGCAAGCCACAGGCTCTCCTGACATTCTGAGATGACTTCAGAAGAATAATGCTGCTAAATCCATGTACACTTTACACATGCTGATGGTTCAAAGGCAACAAACCCGTGCATCCAGGACCTAAATGGACCTTCCTAAAATGGAGCAGACTGAAGATGTGGAAAAATGTTTCCACACTCAAGTCCAGTTGCAGATTTTAATATCAGAGGCTAAAATTTCTAACTTTCCTGCCAAGAATGAATTTTAAAACTGCAAAATATGAACTGAAAATCAATGCCAGATTATGGGCAGCTGTACTATTTTCAATGAAGAGCAACGCTTAAACCATCATTTACATCATAAACAAACCATGGTGGAAAATGTGTGCAGCCTTTCCATTTAGTCAAAAGAGGAATCTAAAACTTTCCCTTGCAATCACGTTGTTACCTTGTGGCCAGATCATCTTGGGGGCTTTTGCACAGAAAGGGGCCATTGGCACACATGTCAGCCTCTGCCCAAACAAAAGAAAAGAAAGAAAAAAGTGCTTCCATGGTATATTTTATACAATTATTTCAGGTTTCTAAGCCATGTCTCTGCTGCGTTGTTCGTTAAAGATCTGATTTGAGAGATATTGGATTAAGTGGAGTTACTAGTCACCTCCAAGGCTGATGGATCACAACGTGGCCACCTATTGTGCATAACACTTTCTGACAGCAGAAGAAGGAAAATCAAAGGTGCAGTGCTATGGCAGCTTGCATACAGGATAACAAAAAAAAGGAATAAATAGTCTTCACAGCTTTACTGAAAACAACCAAAGCTATTGTTTTAATTACAATCTGGGCATGATTCATTGTGCTTTTTTACAACTTGTTTCATGCTGGCAGTGTGAAGTCCCACATTAGATAATCTCACAATTCTTGTGCCAATAAACTAAATTCTGTATGCATTTGAAAATGTTTTGTGTTTGAGGTATCTGGCAAAGAGGATTGAGTGACCACTTTGCTTCATCACAGATATGTTGGAGTCTTAAGAATTCAGTGAAGGCTAGGCAGCAGGCTTTCGTTTCCTGTTGTTGTTGTGGCAGTTTACTGCACAGCTGTTTTGAAACATCTTGGCACAACTGATAAGGCAGAAATGTTTCCATTTTTGATGTTCTGAAGTTAGTGTGTTTTTGATAAAGACTCGTGGAGGAATTTTCACTCACTGAAATCCAGTAATTGTTTAACTTCCCTGGTAGAAGTCAAAGTTTTCTTTAATATTGAAAGCCTGGCTGGATCAGGGCCTGAGAGTCCTCTGCTGAATTATGCCCGTATACCTTACTGCTACAGGTGATATAAAGAAGAAATCATAACTGCTCTGGGGAGATTCCAGCTGTCCCTAGTAGCTGGCATAAACAATCTCACAAAGAAAAACTGGTCTTCTCTTGCAGGGGTAGTTAAGACAGAGAGATGAATAAAGGAATAGTACAGTTAAGTACTGTACTGCACCATGAGGATCATCTCTTCAGAAGACCAGCAATATCTGATACATGTTGAAATAGTCTCTTATGCTTTATCACACTGGACACGTGGCTTAAAATTCCAAATTTTGTTTTTTTGTATTTGTCTTTTTGACTGTTTAGTGGATTTTTGTTCAGATTGCTGAATTTTATTTTCAATGAGGAGGGAAGGACTAGCTTTTATTCTCGTACTATAGCTGACAGAACTGTGTGGTAATGTCCTTTTCTTTAATTCCCTTGGTGTGTGGAGGGAGTCAAGCCACTAAAAAAGGACTACACAATTTTTTCTGTAGTTTGTTGTTCTAGTGGTTCTCTCTGATGCTGATCTTTGGAGGTTGGCTGGAGGTCATAATATGGAGACTGAACCACCAATGAGCAAAGCATTATTGCAGATAAAATTTGGGAGTAGAGAGGTTAAACTGTCAAGATTTTCTTCAGAAGACAAGGGAAAGAATTATGACTGGTAAGGGATCACTGTGACTCTATGGCCAATATGGCTATTATACAATTAACAGTAAGAAAAACAGCTGGAATACAACCATGAAGGAAGATTATCTGCATTGAGATTTGCATCCAGGCCATGTTCAGAGACTAAAGCTGCTGAATTCACTTATTATTGTCTTCACCCTATCCTACATTACTGAGACTTTGATGTTAGAACAATCTAGGTCCCTCTGAAAACTTGACTCACTTTCTCCATATCTCCTCAGCACCTGTTAGGCGTAGGTGAGTATGACAGTGAGAGAGTAGACTGCACCCTTGCACAGCCCTGGGGGCTGTGGTATTGACATGCTTTTATCAGCAACCTGATCTCATAAAGAGTTCCTGAAAGTCTCTGCATTGTGGGAAGGAATTAAGTTCTGCTGCAAAGAGATGCGTGTTCTGTCTAAGTCTAAAAGAACGAGGAAGAAAACCACATCTGAAATGCTTCACTGCATAGCATGTTTCCCCTCATGCCTTCAAATCAACAGCTAACATGAAAATGTGAGCATACTGGAAACACATTTTCATGTCAGCTCCAGAATTTAGCTTTCTTTAGAGTTATTAAAGGTTTAGTTGATCCTCAACCTTTTGCAGAATGAAATACTTATATTGGAAAAGTGCTACCTTTGTTAAGCATTTTAACTGAAAATTGGCACATAATGAGTCAGGTCTTTACACTTGAGTACTTTCTAGAGCTGAGTTTACTAGAGCTGCATCATGAGAGCCTGCCAGGGGTTACTGAGCTCAAGAAGGGAGCTTCAGGGGCCTCTGATATCAGTTGCTAATGGTGTCTCCCTGGCCAAACAAGGCGAGAAACAATTCTTAAACAGGAAGACAGCTCCTGCTATTCTGGCCGAAATGAGAATGAATGGATTGGAAATGTCACCAAGGGCTGCCTTTTCATTAATTTACTTTACCCATTACCACTGCATCTTCCTGAGCTCCCTGAAACATCGGTTCATTGTATCCTCCATAGCTCCTGTTATCATTGTGTTTGAAACACATGCACAATGAAAGGAATCAAAGGAGAGATTTTGTATTTGGACACAGTTTATTGAGCAATTCACAGATAAATATGTTCCTTAAAATTTTGCAGGACCTGTTATATAATGTAAGTAAGGTAAGTAAAATTCTATTTTAGGAATTATTGTTGCTGCTTAGGGAGAGCTACTTAGGATCCTGAATTGGGAAAATGATAATTCCAAAGAGAAGGGAGAAGATGTGTCATGAAAATACAAACCAGAAAAAAAAATCACATGTTAAATATATTTGTACACATATTGATCATGACAGAATTTGTCTTTTGTCTTATTAGGCTATAATTACATCTTTTGAACAATTTCCTCAATATGCCAGAATGTCTCATAGACATTGCCAAAGTGTCTACTATTCTGCTTGTGACTGCCATTTTAATGTAGCTCTTTGCTCACATAAATGTAAATTTGTATATAAGTGCATACACATAATTTTTAAATGTCAATGTTAGAAATGCATACAACTGTATGCTATCTAGCTGGCAGTTTGAGTTAAGAAAAAAAGCATTTCTTCATGGAAAACATCAACAAATGTATAGATGTTGAAAGTGGCAGAGTTTATTCTTCAAAATCGGTTTAAAAAAAAACCTCAAAATGCTTTGACAAAATGCAGCTGCTCTTTGGAATTTGTAGCACTATATTAAAATATTTGAATGTGAGTCTGGGTGGCATCACAAACATTTGTTTCCCATTGATTTAAAGCTTTAAATGCGGAATCCTTTGAAAAACCCTCCTATACCAAGGGTCTAAAAGAATGATTTGAAAGATCCAAATGTCAAGCTAAAATCAAAACAAATTTGAGGAAGCAGATCATTGAAAGTAGAAAAAAAGAGCATTACCATTGCAAGGCAGTTCAGCTATAGTCATGTTTATCTGTGCCTTTGCAAAGCTGGTTTATACTGTGTATGCTAATCCTGTGTAGGGCTTGGTGTCCCAGTTAACTGACAGCGGAGTATCAATGGACTGGGCAGTGCATTCCTGACATTACTGCAGTGTTCCCCACACCCACTGCAGTGGAGCCTTTGCACTGGTCCCATCCTCTCAGCATACCAGAGGCTACTGTCCTGCTCATGATTGCCTGGTCAGTTTGTCACTCTCCAGAGCTCCAAGGAAAGTGCAGCACTGACTGCATGTAACACCTGAAGCACAGCACGATGTTTCTTTCCATTCTCCAGCACACTTTCCCTGGTTATTTTCTTTTCTTCAAAGAAAATTAGCTTCCAAATATTTCACAATTTGGACATTTCTTGGGTCATGCCAAGATAAAGGAAAACTTGCCAGCAAAGTTTGTGATTCATCTCTCTTTTCATCATCAGCTTATGAACCTGTTTTTTGTTTGACTGGAAGCTCTCTGGATTAAGCAGATGTGGTTTAGCAGTGCTTTGTACTAACAGCTCAGAGCCAGTAACTGACTACATCTACTACCTTTGTTTCATCTTATTAAAGAGCTGATTATTATTGTGCCACTGGTCTCTTGGGAACCACACTCCTTGTGTTCAGTTTCCAAGAGCGTGTGAAAGATGAGGAGAAGTGAGAACAGCAAATAAGAGGATAAAAAGCACCTGGCACTAACAGCTGAAGGTGCTGCTATTCTAAAGAGAAAAACACAAAAGTCAGCAATGCCCACTAGTGCTTACAAAATGACTTTTACTACTGTTGTTGAATTAGCTAGTCATATGAATAAAACCACTGCAGATTACCAGTTTATATCTCACAATACTAAAATGGGAAAGAGTAACATTACATAACTGAGGAGTTCCTGTACCATAGCTTCCTATTTCTATATTTGGTATTAAACTTGCAGTATTACATTTCCAAATCAAATAGCTATAAAATCTCATCTGAATAACAGCCTAGTACATGTTTTATAACGTTACCTAGTAGCTAGCAACTGGGATATCAAACCTTGACATTTCTTGATTGATTGAGAAAATAATTCAGCATTGAGTGATAACTAATGCAAATCCATTTTTGGGCTTGATAAAATGCAGCAATGATTAATAACAAGATTGGTAAAAACCCCTGTGAACCAGAGCCAGTGCTGACTAGTGTTAGCCCTGCTAACACAGGAATGACTCTGAAAGGAGGAACCCATTTTCCCAGCTCCTGTAGCCAAAGCCATTTTGCCACTGTTGAATACCAAAATATCGCTATCATATAGGAAGCTGCCCCTTTGTACTGCATGCCTTTGACTTGTTGGACTACAGAATTGATGTTGTTTGCTATTTGCTGAAGCATTGCTCCGCTTCAGGGATAGCCATCAGAGAAAATTCTGCCCTCTGTAGAGTAGAGCTGTGTAGGCTGGCACTTGCTTTGGCATGCCCCTGAAAATGAGGAGCAGACTTGATTCTTGCTGTGCAAACATGTCAGTGACAGCATAAAATCTGAGTAAAATATTTATCTGCTAGGTTCAGTATATGCTTGTCAGCATGAATTAAAAAAAGTAAAAGAACTTGTAGAAACATATCTGAAATGAGGAGACATTTTGCCTGCTCCTCATTCACCTGGACTATGTTGTCCTTTCATAACTGTCACTAGATTAAAAAATATTTTATCTCATATTTATCATCAAACTTTGGGACAATTCCTATCCCTTCTCTTTTGTCATTGTAAGGAGATTGTTAATAATTATACTTACCAGAATGAATATATTTGAATATTTTATTTCTTTGAATGGTGCAGCAGACACATGTTGGGTTGTTCAGCAGTCCAGATCTTAATGGCTCATGAAACTTTGACTTTGGGAAGTCAGACATGGTAGGTCCAAATAAATAGTTGCAAAGAAAATACTCAAAACTTCAAGGATTTTATTAGGCAGGAATGTCCACACTCTGCTTAGTTTTCAGCTCAGCTGGACAGTGTTTCTGAATGGTTTACACATCCTCCAAACATAGATAGAAATTCACAGAGCTACAGAACAAGAAAAGCCTGGGAGACTCTAAACCAACTGTGGATGTGCTGAGGCATCTATCTTCAGGACACAGCTGCCTCACAGGGCTTCAGAGTGCAGCAAGACAAAATAGAAAGTGGGAGCGAGGGGGGAAATTTGGATTAGCAGGTGTAGTTTTTGTGTTGGAGGTGTTCCTTTGGTCTACTTTTGGTGGCATTGTCCTCAATCTGTTTTCATCCACATACTCCTTTATAGGTTTTTTTTTTCCCTTTAGTTAAGGCAGAAGATTATGGAAAGTATAAATTTAGCATGCTACTTTTCTTCCAAGTAATTTGTGTATTTTAATGTTTTTGAGCCTTTATTAAAATGTTAACAAAAAAGCAAAACTCTAGCAATTCCATTAAATTGTTATTATCATTATCCCCACTGTAATAGATCAATCAAAGAATGCTAAAGCACAGTCATTTTATTCTAGTCATGTCTTAACACTCTCTCAATTCATGTAACATTTCATAGACATAATTGCCTCTTGCTACCGAGCTGAAATAGTCTCCCCTCTTGCTCTGCAGACATCTGGCTGCGTTCCTCACGTTATCTGCTCACCTCCATTCGGGCGGCTCCTGCAGCGCCGGCTGCCGCAGAGCTGGGGCCGCTGTCGGCGCCGGGCGCTGCGGGGACGTGACGAGCACAGCATAAAATGCTCCGCCAGACCCCTCCTGATGATGGCACGCACTGTGCAGCCTGCACTGGCAGAGTGAGATATTTGGGGTGATCCTGACTTGCTGTGAGCAAGCACTGGTTTGGTATTGATCTACTGAGACTCTCCACTGTGAGCCCCTGGTGCATGCACCTCCCAGTGCAGGCTCCCACCCTGGACCAAACCTGGACACTCAGACAAGACCAGAGCAAACACTGATTCTGGGGAGGGGTGCTTTTTGCCCTGGATCTGTTCAGAGGTCAAAGAGCAGCATATATATCGTATTTCCCAAGAGCAGGCTGATGATGCCAAGGGCTGCCCAGCCTGCTGCTGCTGCAGCTTGTGAATTTTGCTTTTATAATCACTTGCCACCATTTAGATCCACCGAGTCATGCAGGTGGCAATCTGAGGAATGATACACTGTATTAGAGACTTCAAAAGTACTGAACAGCTGATGTCATATAGGCATCTGAACCTTCTTTACCATTCTTCAGGCTGAAAAGCCAGCTGGGCTACTCTGAGCATATAGGCTTTGAATAAAAATCTAAAAGCAGGAAAAAAAGTATCAAAGCTTGGAAACTCTTAAAGTGTCTTTCTGTTATCACTATAGTCACTCTCCTTCATTGTCAGAAATCAATTTTACAGGTACTTTTACCATGTTCATGCAGCCCTTTTTCCAACTTTAAAGAGGGAAGACTGGATTAGGGGGAAAAAAGAGCTGAAGCAGCCATAGTTAAGCAACTGTAGCTTCTTCAGGACTGTCTCTTTTCTTTGCAGCTGTCACACACAATTAATGTTTGTAAGTAAAATTAGGTCAGTATTTGTTACACTGTTTTGGAGTGAGGTGTCTGGAAACTGTGTATTAGCAATATGCATTTGAAATAAAAAAAACAAGTGAAGGTACTACAGTTATAGCACAAGTCTGACAGACAGGCCAAAGTACTTACAGAATGTAGCCCAAATGGTCTCAGCTTTTAAATATGTATATAAATTCTGAGTACACCCTTGAAACAACATAGAATAGATTATCAGTGCTACTCGCTAACCCAAACAACCTTTGTCAGTAATTTTAAAAATCATGTTGTGTGTTAATTTGGCTCAAAAATTAATGTGATACCTTTAAAATCCAGTTTCCTATTTCATAATTTAAAGAGACACTTATAGTCCATAGAGTGTTGGGAAAGTGAAGTCATTAACATTGTAATTCTTGACAACCTCATACCTATAGAAAAAGGATAGGAAAAAAATGTCAGCTCTGCTCAGTCTGCTCGGTTCCTGTCCTATTGGCTTATAAGATCCAGCTAAACCAATAATAGTCCAGTCCAAACCAACAATAGGCAGTAACAAAAGTTATATTTTTTTCCTTTCAAAGTGAAAGAAATCATAAGTTGGAGTTTTCAATGGAATTGAGAAGAGAGAGTTGTTTTTTGAAAACCACTCAGGTTTGCATTTATCAGTATAGCATGTAGCAGATAAATGGAACCCTTTCCCTTGGAATTCACTCAGGGACCCAAACCCTTTTTTTTTTTTTTTTTTTTTTTTGCTATAGAAAAATCAGATACACAAAAATATACAGCAGTATAAAATTAAGTTATGGAAATTCACAGCAAATGCCTTTCCTGAAATAACATTATGGGGTTTTATTTGTATTGGAAACTCTGAAAAATTAAAACACAAAGACTTCACAGCTTCTTTATCTGTCAATTTCCCCTTTCCAACCAATAAACACAAAAGAAAAAAACACAGAGAAAAAATGATGTCATAGAATCAGGAAAAAAGAGACCAAAACCTGTTTTCTACTCTGCTTTGAGCCAGCTTAGCTCAATTTACCTCTTGGAATTCTGTATACTTTAGAGGAGGTAAAAAAGCATGACCTCCTTGCTTTGAATAGGCTGTGCAATGACCATTTTACAATTTAGTCTCCTTCTCTTAACATATTCAATTTGGTATTTCCTTTCTATCCATTATGATGTTGTATATTAGGGAGCAATGAGAAAGACACAGACCTCACAGTCTGGCTTTCTGTTTTGATTTGAGTTAATTCAACAAGGCTTTGTTTTCTCTCCGTGGCTTTTCCTGCCTCCTTGGCTAGATCTGCACTGCGTTCGAAACACAGACCACGCTTCATTTAGCAGCGACCTTGATCTGCAGTTGTCAGAGTAGGCAGACTCTGCCTGGTGTCTGATGGGTCCCTATTTTGTTGTTATTACTGTTGTCTAAATATTATGACAGAGGAAATCTTCCTACAATTGTGGATGCCTACAGCCAAGCTTTAAGTTTTCAGCAGGTAGGAACATGGGAGCACGCTTTTGGCTTAGCCTGGCTGCATGGGCAAATGTCTTGAGGCTGCTGGCTGGCGATCAGAGAGGCTGCAGAGAGCTGGTGAGTAGCCAGGGGGGAACTGGTTTTATACAGCACTGCCAGGTCTTGTAGGCTAGTCCAGAGTCATTGAAGCATACCTGTAATCTGGGACAGGTACCTGGAAAATATAACATGACAGTGGCTTTGAGAAGAATAAAGAATAGATAGGAGTAAGGAAGTGGGGTCAATATGCATCTTTCAGGATCAGGCAGACTGCTTTACTGGTTGATTTCTCAAAAAAATGGCTAGATAGTTATTTCTTACCAAAAATTGATATTAGTTTTAATACTAGTCCTAAAGTTAGGCTGCAGGTATGAGGCAGCCTTTCCTTATAACTGTCCCTCCTGCAGAGGCCAGGGCTATAGGACAAGGGGGAAGGGAGAAGCTTTTCTGCAGTTAAATGCATACAAATGCTATTGAGATGGCTAGCAATGTTTCACCTTCCTCATGTTGGTGAGCAGACAATGATAAGCTGGAACCATGAGTTGGAATCTCAGTTCTCCACACAGAGGATCTATGACAAAGTTTCTCAAAGGCTGGTGTTTCACACACTGATCATTTAGACTTCCTGTTATTCACAATAGCCACCAACTCAATAAGACAATGGCATAACTGTTCTAAAGGTAACATTGCAGCCTGTAGTTGCACAGACAACTTCTCCTTCCCTTTACCAGAAAATGACATACAGGCTGCTATGCCACAGGCCTGGCTATTAACAGCTCATCCCAAGGAAAGCTCTATCACTGATGGAGGATACAACAATGTTCACAGATTAGCCTGCTGGCCTGGCTTCCAGGCTAAAGATGGTGACACCACCCTCCATTGTGTTGGATGTCTCCTTGGTATTCTTCTGGTATTCAATTTCAGCTTTATTCCTACTTCAGAACTGATAGGTGAAATTCCACTCCTCACATCTAATCCAAAAATGTTCTGGAGCCTCTCTATCCCAGCTCAGTCTCATGGTAACTTTGCAGCCTCCAGACTCTGGCTGCCTGGGCTCCAGATAGATGTTATAAAAGAAATGAGGCCACTTGACATCTAAAAATCTTTTGTGGCTAGAACAAAAGTTGGGGGAGAGGACAAGAGGAGGAAATAATGGCTTTCTTTCATGCAGAAGACTTCTGAATTGCTTACCAAAAACTAACTGCAGAACCAAGATTTCATTTTTATTTGTTATATTTCTGATTTATAAGCAGCACTTGCTTAAGGCTGTTATGATGTACAACCAGATAGCTATCATGTAATTTAAAAAAAGGGAAGAAATCCTGAATAAGAAAACAGGGGATGATGAGGTCATTTATCGAGGTCAATCAGAAGTTACTAACCCCTGTTACCTCTGTAGCAAAGCCTTGTCTGCAGTTTGAAGAGCTTCTGATTCCTCCTGGAATGGCCCCTTAGGTGAGTGAGTGGCTGAAATTTCCAGAATTAGTTGCATATTTTGCTATCTGCTCTGTAATTACTGTTGTTTCTGGAGAACTGGCCTCTCTACTGGGGTTTTGGACATTTTGTCAAGGTTTGACCACTTCATTTCTCTTAAGAATGAAAAAAAATAACAAAGAGGAAAAGAGAAATACCTGTGCATTTAGATTATATTTAGCAGTCAGCAAGAAATATAAAGACCTATTTACATATGTGTAACAATCAAAGAGTCAAAATCCACATTGCCCTACCTTCAAATTACTTGATTTTATTATGTGTAATCATGCAAAATAACATATGCTTCTCTTACTTTTCTCCGCCTCAAGACAGTTCAAAAAAGGCTCTTTTTGTGTAGCCATAGTCACTGCTAGGAAATCTTTTTCACAAAAACCATTTTCTTGAGTGTCCATAGATTAAGAGGACATAAATGTATGAATGGGGAGGAAATACGAGAATAAAGCAGGAGCCATTTGGTGCAAAGTTTTTAAAGCCATTATTCCTGAACTCTATAATTTCTTGCTCTTACAGCTAGTTCAAAAAGTGTGAAAAAGATCATACAGTCCAAAAAAAAAAAAAAAAAAAAAAAAAAAGAGCTACTGTGCTATATGTTCTAAGCCATAAAACATCATCTAGTCTTTGTAGTATTACAAATAGAATAAATGAATGAAAACTTCTACATAAAATCTAAAATCATTGATGCGACCCAGACAGATGACCTGGTGCTATCAGAAGAGTTTCAAATATCCTGCCTATATCTTTTGATGGGAAAAAAGGACTGAATAAAAACTGAATATAAATTGAACTGACATGAACCAGGTTTTTTACATTACATGCCAGCTGCACTCAGAGGAAGCTGAGACCTTTGTTCAACAGCAAGATGAAGAGAGTGCAGAGGGCTAACAATTCTTGTTAAAACCTGTAATTATTTTTCCTAGTTTATACTTAGACTGGAAGCCATTCAACAGGTGCAGAATCTTGGCATGTATAAGAAAACAACTGAGGAAGTGCCATGAGAATTTCAGCTTGAGTATATTAACTTTTAGTGTATTAATTTTGTCCCTAAAATTTTTTTTTTTAGTTTTATCATACTAAAAATGAAGGTTTTTTTCGATGGTTTAGGGAGGAACCTTTTGAATTTCTATCCCATAGTCAGCTCTTGACTTATGCTTAAATTGCACTGGGTGTGATGGCAAATCAAAGTGCTTGGTCAGCCAGAATACTGTGTTAGCATGGTAGTGACTGAAAGACAAAAAATACACATTTAATCATTGGTTCAGATTATTAAGTATGTTTTATGTACTGTCATTTATTTGTATGTTAAATAACTCATCTGAAAATGTATATCAAGAGCAGGATTTGGAGTGGAAGCATCACTCAGAGAGTTTCAAAAGATAAAAATGAGGCAACTTCACATATTGAAAGCAATGGGAACTTGAAGGGATAGGAGCAAATCTTGCAGAATGTGCTATAGACAGCAGACTGACAGCAAGGGAAAGCACAGGTGGCATGGAAAGAATGTTTTGGTTTTCATCTGAGATAGACTCTAACTAGAATGAGAGGCATACAGACTTTGGGCTATCAACAAGACTTTTCAAAGATTTTTAGAAAAACAGCGAGAGGATGTTTATTCCGCAGCAGAGATGGAGGGAGCCCTTCTCGGTATTGCCAGTCAGAGCATTCACCTCAGTGCTGACAGCAGCAGATCAGGGAGGTGAATATAAGGCAATTGCTCCAATCAGTGCTCTCTCTCCAGTCTGTATGAATTACTATTAATAAAACATGAAATGCCTTCAAGAATAGTATAGCCAAGAGCCTAGTGTCAAGTTGAAGCTTGCTCATTCTCATAAAAGGAGCTGATTTAGGAGAAATGGCATTTTCTAGCAGGAACACTTTATGGAAGACCTCTCGGCTGGCTTTGTTTTAAACACAACACAGTCTGTGAAAATGGAAGAAGAAATGATCTTATCAGAAGAATCAAAATGTCTCTTTCCAAGAACAAACTTAATGGGTGTAATTCAATCGATATCAGCACATTTCAGATTAGATCTGCAGAACTGAACAGTTTCATTCTATAAAAAACTAACAATAGACAGAAAAAAACCGCTTTGCTTTCCATCAGCTTTCATATTGATGCTTTTCTTTCAGCATATCTCTTCAGCTTTGTCCTTTGGTTTCTCTGTTTCTTGTTTTACTCTTTTATATTTACAGTTTCTGTCTACAGACTGATTTTTTTTTTAATGAAAATTTTGTTACTCCATTTATAGAGTGCTTAACTCAGTAGCCCAGATTTCATCTGTATTTCATATGTATTCTTGGCAATGCTCTGTCTGGCCAGACACTGTAAGGATGGAACTTGGTTGTATACATTTGCTGCTTCTTGGCCTTAACTTGTAGTTCACCATTAGTTCTATTCTCTGCTCTACCTGCTCTTCTACCTTCTAAGACTTCTTAGTTATCATCACAGTAAATACTGATGCCTTTGTGATTAAAATCTGACAAAGACTTGTGAAGACATGTTGATTTTATCTATGTCAGGAAAAACAACAGGGAGCACCAAGTCATGAGAAACAAGGATCCATTAAGGACTGAATCCACACAGCTGGTCTGAGCTCAATCATTCTCAGAGACCAAAGTAGATAAAGAATCTGCCTGTTGGCATAAGAGCAGGCCCAGATGCTTGAATCAAGAAAGAAGGGGCACCATGGGTTGAAGCAGTCTAGGTGGAGATGGTTTATAGTAGCTGTTCTGAAAAAAAGATAAGATTTCAACTTCTGCTTGGTATAAATCAGAAAAAATGCTGTCGGAAAAGATCTGTAATCCCACAACTTGCTTTGATTCTTGTTTTCTTTTGTCATGTGAATACTTCTTAGCTGTCCAATATAATTTAATTTCCCCCTAGGAAGCAGAATCTATTTTATCAAAACCAGCTAACCTTTTCTGTAATTTTTGCACAGCACAAAAAGTCATACAATGATGGCAGCTGAACCAATTCTGCAGAGTTGGAGAAGCTATATAAAAGTAAATCATCATGTTCCATTTTTATTATACAATCCTCTGTTAGCTTTAGTCATGAATTTCAGCCCCAGAGGTGCCAAATCCTAATCTCATCTGGAACCATATAATTCACATGAAATCAATAACAATAGCCTAACTTTAAAGCCCTGCTCATTTTGTCAGAAAACCAGTTTCCAGAGTTATGATTTACATAGTTGCCTTATTTCAATGCCTTATTTCAGTGCTTTCCTATGCCATTAGATTTGTGTCTCAGGTTGCACTTCAAAGAAGAAGCATAATGTAAGAGTGATTCTGTATCTTCCACTGTCTCTGAAAACGTCAAAAGATTGTGAAGAAAGTATAAGACACTTCTTCACCGGCGATTACAAAATATGTGTTTAGCAAGTTTGGACTTGCATGCTCTGTGTAGTAAAACTTGGTAATGTGCTAAAAATGTGTGGGACTGTGCCTCTTTTGTCAGTCTCCGTATATGTTTGGGAGATGCTAATGGTAGGATGGGGTCAGAAAGTGCTAGTGGTCGGACGGAGACGCTTCCTCCCACTACTTGTATTTACAGTTCACCAGGGATATGGAGCTGCTGAGAGGCCTAAACTCTATGGAACAATTACATTACTCACTATAGATCTGGCAGGGAATATGCTGGAGAATTGCAGGTTTTGGCCATAGAGTTGCAAGTGACACCCGGATACTAAATTGAGTAGTTATTATTTTTTTTTAGTTCATTCTTCGATGAGAAATTATTTGTGTCAAATGTATCCAAGACATGAATAAACCCACTTTTTTTTTTCTACATGCTGTCAATTTGTGTCTGATCCTAATGACACAAAAATATACAAGTATTATCTCCATTCCCTCGTATCCATATGGAGACATTAGTCACTCTACTGGTCTTAATGCTTACCTAGCACTGAAAGCTGTGAGGTTTGTGACACCAGCTCTGTGAGCGCCTCCAACTGATAGTCATCTCCTTCTCTACTCACAGGCCCTCATGGCAATCTCTGAGCTCTAAATACAATCACCAGAGGACTAAACAGCACTTGTTCTTCCCCTTTCCACTTTGTCTGAAGTGCTGAAGAGAGAAACCTGAACTAACCTACTGCTTCCAGTTCCGTGCCCAACATTTGATGTATTGAGGATGGAAAATCTGTTTCATGAAAGGCCGTTGGATTTCACCTTTTGTTTTTGGTTACAGATTGGAACAGATGCTCTGAAATTTGAAATTCCTCATGTGGTGGAGGCAAGGGAGGCTAGTTAATAAGTAAAAGACAGTTTCCATTACAATGTGCAATATGGGTAATTACCTCCTACTTAGGCAGAAAGTCAAACATTTCATCTTGGAACTGTAGAGCATTCATTTTGACATGTTTCAGGACCCATTTCTGTTTTAGGAAAGAAATTATAGTTGGAGTGGTCATGATAACAGGAAGCAGTTCTCTTTTACCAAATGGCTCCTTCAAAGCTTTTTAATGAGTTCTGGTTATGTCACTTGGTAGTCTTGTTTTTGCCCTAGGCAGGAGGGAATAAACTGTGGTTCAATCTAACACAACCATGAAAGGGTACAAAATGCCCATAAAGCTGCTTCAGAGCCATTACAGCAGTAACAGAAAAGAGAGTAAACCCTCTGCTCTTCACTCAGATGAGTGAAAAGGCCTCCCTCTTTTGAGAAAAAAAAGAGGCAGACACCTGGTTCTGTTCTTTCTTTGAAGTGCCGTAATTAGAAATGATCTGAAACAAGAAAATAAGTGTTCTGAATCTAGTAAAAAATCATATCAGCTTCTTTCTGTGGAAACCAGAAATACTTTATTGGTTTTTCTGGACATAACACCAACCATTGTTCAAAGTGTCTCCCTAGTCCAAATCAAGGCTTTTTGATATTTTTAATATTTAGAGCTACAATAAAAACATGAAAGATGCTTATTTTCAGGATGAACTAGAATGACTCCTAGAGGGTTTAATTGGTGGTAACTTATGCTGCAAACTCATGCTTGAGACAGTGTTTATAAATATCCCACTTAATGTAAAAAAAGTTATGAGTGATGATAGAAACCTGTCTGAAAAAAAAAAAAATACACTATCTGCCAGGAAGTACAGATTCTCAGTACAACTGCAATGAGTGTCCAGCTGTGTTAAAAACCAATATAGCAAAGATAATTAAAATATTATAAATTAGCTTTCAAAATTATTTGCTCCAAAGGTAGCCTGCTGAGTCAACTGCTACTGAAGCTCCTTTAAACTTATTTCTTAAAGGCACTGATTTTATCTCCTAATAAAAGGACAAAGCCAATACCTAGGATGAAAATGTCATCAAAAGAGTACTTGCAGCTGATCCATAAACTGTTTAATATGACTTCAATAGAGAAATTTTAACTTTCCCACACATTCACAAGTCTGCTTACTATAGTGTAGAGCTATAATTTCCTAATAGGAGTATGCCTCCACAAGAATTTAATTATATTCTGGTTTATTTATTTCTGGCTTCCCCACACACATATATAAGTATATGTACATATCTATACATATTGAATGAAAGAGGAGCTAGCACTAACTGAAACATATCTGCAATATCTGCCAGCAACAGTAACAAGAGTTAACTACAACTGAATACCAAAAAGGGATGAAACATTTTCTCATTCTGCCAAGCTGCATTTTTTCAGGACATTTGATAAGCAATATTATGCGCTATAAACCACAGTCAAACAGAAACAATTGGTTTGATGACATATACCACATCTGGATCATAGGCAACTTGACACTGTTTTTGCCTTGAGCCATAGCCATGTCAGCTTTAATGTGACATTTAGCATATTTAACCATGAACATATGACACGTCTTTAGAAACCCTTATTGTCTAAATAGCTTATTTTTACATGCATAATTTTCAACAACAGTAAATAAAGTTCAGTGTGAAGTGACATTTCAAAAGATCTTATCAGTTTTATCCCGTGGCATTAGTCTAGCCCATGCTACAGAACAGGAGGCATATCCCAGATGGTATTTCTGAAGTCCTGCACATTGACATTATCTTTAATATTCAGTGCTAACTATAACAAGGAATGTGAACTTTCCCTGAAATTTCTGTCCTTTCTTTTCCTTTGTATTTTCCAGTCCTTTGGACAGTGACTTGCTGTGTAAAATCCCTGTGACTGACATAACTTAGGGCCAGGAGCAGAGGGTCGTGGCTTGGAAAAAATCAATAACTGCATAAAAAATCATTGCAATGTGTGTGAGTAGCTGGAAAACATACCTGGTGATGCTTAAATCTCTACCTATGGAGTCCACAGTTTGACATAAACCCCTTTTTAAGTTAATTAATTAATAACATTTAGTGACTTAAATGGGTTCTCTGAAGAGATTAGAAAATGCTATTTTTTTTCAGTTTGTAGTGACATTGGTTCTAAACTTAAAACACAGTATGAAGCTTCTGAGGTATTAAACCTCAAACTGTGCTGATAAAAGATGCAATTGTCATGTATTTGGTTTTAGCATACTGGTATTCTTGTTTATCAGTTCAGGATGTACTACTCCATAGAAAATCATACTTTTCATATAATTCTCTTGCTAAATAATAGTATGAGAGCACCAAATCCAGACTCTGGCAAAATTTAGAATTTGATTCTGAGAAAAACTTAAAAGAAATCTGTTTCTTTCTTCAGTGTTTATCTTGGTAGGTTTCTGGTATCAGTCTTCAGTCTTGGAACATCTACTGGATATGGGTGATTTCTCCCAGTTCTGTGACTAAAACTCCTATGACATTTTATAAAAACTGAATTTTTCCAATTCTATTTGTTTGTACAGACCACATATAAAAACATTTCCCATCCTTACATCTGTAGAGTTGTAGAAAACAGAAATAGGGTACTATTGTCCACTCACACACACATATATTTGTTTTTTTTTTTTTTTATTACATATATATATTTAAGATATACGTGTGTGTATATATATACATGCATACACATATCTAAGATCAGGAACCATTATTTATTTCTGACTGGATGAGCCAAAATTCAGCCAAGTTAACATTCAAAATCAAGAAAGACTATGAAATTGCATGGGATACACACTTTGGGTTTCTAAATGAAATTTTGAGCACTGAGGTGCAGAATCTTTTAGGACTGAGCCATTTGGCATATGTCAGCTCTGTGATTGATATTTTACAGCTTAATTCTGCTTTTTAGGAAGACTGATCATTTTGGCAGTAGTCATTAGAACTGAAAGTAGTTTAACATGTATATGCTGAGTGTACTAGTATTCAGGACCTGGCAAAGGCAGAGGAACAAGCCCTCCCCAATTTCTCACTAAAATGAGCTATATCTTTATTAGAAAGAGAAGTGCTTAAGCCAGCAAAGGATGTAGTGATAAAGATTCAGGGATCTACATCTTCTTAATCAAAACCATACTCGGTTACACAGGTTGAATTTTATGTAAATGAAGAAGGTATATAAGGGGGAATGTATGTGAATACCTCTATATGGGGAAGCTGTTTGGTGGACATATTTCACAGACACGTTATTGCAATATGCACCAGACCGTAATGCAGATATCAACAAAAACAAATGGTTAGCAGAAACAAAATATCTTGTCATCCATATGCCTGTAATGTTGTCTGCATTAAAAATGGGATGCTACTGCACAGACTTTATTGTTATGGAGACTAAAATTCTTGCCTGTCCCTGTGTGATAGAATAGCAGGATAACATGCATAGCAGTAGCAGTAGCAGCTGATAAAAGTGTTAACATGCTGATATTGTCAAGATTGTCTCTGTGTCATTCTTTGTGTGGCTCAGAATTCAATCTTTCAATAAATCCACGTGTTGACATACCTTAAACATATATGATTTCATACAGAATTATTTATCTGATATCCTGCCAAAACTTCATCTGCTGTTATAGAAACTACTTTTTTCATTTAGTCACCAGAAGATTTGTTAGATTTCTTCTGCCATGTGAACTTAGAGATCTTATCATCAATGACCAGCTGATGACCCTTTTGTTCACAGACTTTGGTTTGCTCTTTGCTGTTCCTTCTCTTTAGATCAGCAGAGCCACTGGAGTCCAGCTTCACAAAGAAGACAGCAAAAGTGGTAATTAGTAGTTATTCACATTTTTAAATTAATATCTGCATTCTGCCTTCTCCTCAAGCTTCTTTATATACATGAAGTGGGTTAGGAATTTGTTGAATGGTCACATCCAGAGAGTAATGATCAAGGGCTCAGAGTATCAGTGGGCATCAGTGATGAGTAGTGTCCCTCAAGGGTCCGTATGGGGACCAGTGTTATCTTCAATAATGACATAGACAGAGGGACTGAGTGCAAATTTGCTGAAGACACCAAGCTGAGTGGTGCTGTTGACACACCTGAAGGATGGGATGCCATCTAGGAGGACCTAGACAGGCTTCAGAAGTGGGCACAGAAGTGGGTAATCTTATGTGGTTTAATAAGACCAAATGCAAGGTACTCTAGCTGGGCTGGGGCAACCTCTGGTATTAACACAGGCTGGGGGATGAATGGGTGAAAAGCAGCCCTGATGAGAAGGACTTGGGGGTGCTGGTGGATGAGAGGCTGGACATGACCCAGCCATGGGCACTCACAGCACAGAGAGCCAAATGTATTCTGAGCTGCATCCAAAGCTGCATGGGCAGCAGGTGAGGAAGGGGATTCTGCCTCTCTGCTCTGCTCTGGTGAGACCCCACCTGCAGTGCTGCATCCAGCTCTGGGGTCCCAGCACAGGAAGGACATGGACCTGTTGGAGTGTATCCAGAAGAGGGACAAAAGCTGAAAGGGATGGAGCGTCTCTCCTGTAGGGAAAGGCTCAGAGAATTGGGATTATCCAGCCTGGGAAAGAGAAGGCTTTGGAATGACTTAATTGTGGCCTTCCAGTACCTAAAAGGAACTTACAGTAAGGATGGCAAAAGGCCATTTGCAAGGGTTTGTAGTAACAGGAAAAGGGGGAATGTCTTCAAACTGAGAGTAAGTTTAGATTAATAGTAAGAAAAAATTCTTTATTGTGAGGGTGGTGAGGCAGTGGAGCATGTTGCCCAGAGAAGCTGTGGATGCCCCATCCCTGGCAGTGTTCTAGGCAAGGTTGGACAGGGCTCTGAGCAATCTGGTCTACTTGAAGGTGTCCCTGCCTATGCCAGGGGGCTTGGAACTAGATGATCTTCAAGGTCCATCATAAGCCCAAACCATTATTTGATTCTGCAATATAGATCTTTGGAATAAACTCTATAACCTGCATCTTTCTAAGTAGCTCTGACCAGTGCTTCTGGGCTTTTTGAAGCAGCAAAGCTAATGTGCTAACAGGGCTGTGGAAGAGGCAAGGCTTAATGGTCATGATAACATATTCTGACCCGATGAAAAGGGTTTTATTTCTGTAGAATACAGAGGAGAAAACAATTCTGCTAAGTAAGTATATTTCCTTTGTTATTTTTGAACCAGATGACCAGATAACTGTGATACACTTCAATTTTACAAACACTATATAAACACTATTGCTTAAAAAGTATCTGATACATTTTACAGTTCTAAAGTGTTCTAAGGTTTGATTTACTTTTTTTTGGTTTATTAATGAAATACATAGTTAAGTTTTAAATAATGAAAAACCTGAAGTTTCCCAGGCACGGCCTTGTGCTAAAACTGAATTTAAATAAAAGAACTGATATTTCTTATATGGTTTGATGTCTTTAACAGGTTTGTGTTGAGAGAGCCAAGTATGGAAAATCAGATCTACCTGATATAACAGAGTAAAAAAAAGTAGGCTTTAATCTTTTACACAAGAATTTAAAGTGTCCAAACTGTCATCTAATGGCAATATTTTGTTCCATGATATATATTACCTATAAATATGATATCTGATGACCACTTAATAATACTTATGTGCTGGGAACAATTACTTTCCATAACAACAGATAGCAGTAGTGGATATTAAATAAGAGTATTTATGCTGCAAATTATTTCTCTTTTCTTCATTGAGATTTAATGAATGTTTCTTTGTGAAAGATTTCTTGATAAAATTGTGAACTTTTTCAGTGTGCTGAGACATCTGTGAGTTGATCAGGACTTGCAAAGTATCTGCTAAAGCAAGAGGAAGCTTCAGTCATGAACGGTTAGCAAAATAAAGTTGGGATAAATGATTCCTCCAACCACATACCTATATTAAAAAAGAAAAAGAAAAAGGAGAATTGAAAATTTATTACTAGATCAAAAGGTCAAAAATTGACTAAGTCAGTCATTTTCAAAAAGGATAAAAGGATTTAAATCTTTTGCAGGACTAGAAGGAGAATCAAAGGACATGCTTATATGGCAGAAGACACTTTTGGCAGTTAGACTATTTGAGATCAAAGGAAGTTGGTGTGGGATGGAGAAAAAAGAGAGATTGTAAGCAAAGTCATGTGCTTTGATTTGAAACTGAGCTTCTAGGAGGACAGCAGATGCTCAGGAGCACAGTTATCCACAGGAGTGATAACAACGTGGCGCTTGGGACCTGATGTGCCTCAGGGACGGTGCAGTCCCTCCGCAGTACTGGGGTTGCCTCCAGCTCACAGGGACACAGAATCTAACCTGGCAGGAACAGAGCTCCAAAACTGCAATCTGAAGAAAGGAAAATTTGGCTCACTGATCTTCCTATCCCCACCGCACTATGCTTCATTTTTCCAGGTTTACAGTGAGGATAATGATGTTTGCACAGCAGCATAAATAAAAGGACAGAAATGGTACTTGCTGAGAGTCTCTGCTGCAGTATACAGCAAAAGGCCCACAAGGAAGAATTTGGCTTTGTATTGTTTGTGTGGTTTCTGTCTTAGTTTGTATGCACATTTGAGCATTTTGTTGTACACCCTTTATTTTCTACTTTTTGACTAATGATAGAACTTAAGCTTATATTAACAACTTATCTATACTTCCTTTATTAATGTGTTTCAGGTATGTTCCTTAATTTGCTTTGCCCTGTTTTCCCAAAAACATGTTTTCCCTTCTGGAAGTATATGTTCATGAAAGAAATAATAAAGCAATTTACTTTTTAAAATTAACTTGCTTTATTACATCATCTCTGTGTGTTGTATATCTCTTTCTGCAATTATGTTAATTAATTTTAAACTGTTGATCTTATCAAGCTAAATCAAATTAATATAAACAGTCAAACAGCAGATTTCAAAAGAGGATTAATTTAATGTAAATTTAATGTTTGATGTATTTTGTCACCCTTGTCTAGACTTAGGTTTTATTTCAATTAGTAAATCATTCTTTACAAGTGACTTAATATCTGTCTTTTAGAAATGGACTGATAGTTTCTTTGAATATTCATGCTGTTGTAAACTGAGAGAGGTTAATCTTTTTTTTTTTATCATAGATTTTCTTTTCATTGAATAATAAGACTTGCTGAAAATTTATTTTTCTATCAGTAAGGTTTTCTAACAAAAATATTAAGTTTTCTGTAAGACATGATGGAAATATATTTTATAGGATAAAATGGTCTTACAGGAAATATTCTCAAGAGCAAGGAGTAACCCGACTAGATTAAATAATGAAACAGCTTTTTCAAAATAAAGACTTGGACCTGGAGGCAAGTATGGCTGATAATTTTTAATTTATTTAAGTTGTTGGGGTTATAACTAAGGATAAAATGTCTATGAGCATATTTTTTATTTTCTCACATTAGTAACTTTTTTTCAGTATCCATCATGTTGTGTTGCAACATGTCCATAACTTCTCGTTTTTATGGATAGGCATTATGGGGAATACTCTCATGAGGTCAATTTCCAGTTAAAATGACAAAAGAAATATCTTTCAACATACCTACCAAGTATTAGTCATTGAGCTGCATAAAAGCCCACACTCTGACTGTAGTAAAGAATGAGGAAATTAAATGTTAAGAAAATTCCCAAACCTTAGTATAAGAAAACATTCCTGTCTTAGTTTGATTCCTGTAATCTCCCCACATCTCCCTTCTTTGCTGAAAATCACACCACAAGTTTTTTTACTTTTCAGTTGATTTGGCACTACATCTCTCTGCCTCTGAGGACCACCTCATAGACCTACTGCCTTTTACCACATGAAGCTTCTCTCCCAGCTTTAGGAAGAGTCTAATTGCCCTGATTTCCTGCTTTTCCATCTTTTTTCATCTTTCTTCTGCTGTGAACAAAATATTGTAACCTGCCTAGGGTAAGCCAGAGCAAATAACATATTAATAAATAAGTCAGCATTAATACATTTCCCCAGGCTGTTTGCAGAGAGAAGCACAGCAAGCCTGAATTCTGCAGAGGGTGAGAGGGGCAGTGATGCCCTCCTAAAGCCCAGCTCCAAGCCTCTGGTGTCACACCTGAGACACAGCACAGTGCCCTTGGCCCAAATCCCCCACACTGAACCACCCAAGAGAAGCTGCTGGCTCCTGCAATCAGGGGCTTCATGGACATCAGAGTGCAGGAGCTACACCTCATTTCTGACACGTGGGAGCACACCACAAAAGGAAGCTCTTTGAGAAGAATGGGGTTTAATCAGCTTTAAATCAGTATGAATCCGTTACAAATGGAAAGTCTTATTCAGACTGATGCAATATCCCTCATTACATAAAAGTGCATCCCTGCCTACTTTGGGATGTTATTTTGTCTGCTCTGTCCCTCTATGTAACCTGAAATCTGAGGAAATAGTAGAAAAATCAGACAATATTCTGTGTTCAAAAAACAATATGCATAAATACAAATATACACATCTGGTTTTTATGCCTAGAACTACATACTTGTGGGATATTCCATACATTTACTTCACAACAAGATTGGAGTTATATTCTCTGCTTTCTGATATTTCTCACCTTTACATTAGTTAAATGCAAAATAATTGTGGGTCTGTGTATTTTATATACTTCCCCATCACTTTTGTTTGCATTCATATGATGTAGCCATCACAATTAAGCTGATAATTGCCTACTTAACCTTTAGTTTCAGTTCTATAACTTTACATTATGTGGACAACATCAAGGAAATTAAGTAATTGTGTTATTTCATTTGTGTAATTGAGTTTGTCTGTACTATGGCTGAACCAGAATCCAAACCTGAGTAGAGAGGACTAATTTGTGCTTACAGATTTAGTGTTAGTCAGAATGGTTTTTGAACCATAAATTAATTTTATACCAAAACTACTGGGTAAAATGATGTTCCTTACCTCTCTGAGCAAGGAGTATCTAGCGCTTCCTCTCAGCCAAATGACTGTGTGCTTGACTCACTGCCTCTCTCCTGTGCTTCTTCACCCACCATCCTCTGGGCAGCAGCCCAAAGTTTCCATTATTTTTTCTTTTATAGCTCTTTGAGGTGCTGACACATGTCCAGAGAAAAGCAACGCAGCTGGTGAAGGTTCTGGAGCACAAGGCTGACAGGAAGCAGCTTAGGCTCAGGGGAGACCTTACCACTTTCTACAACTGCCTGAAAGAAGGTTGCAGAGAGGTGGGGGTCAGTCTCTCCTTCCAGGTAAGAAGTGACAGGACAAGAGGAAGTGGTCTCAAGTTGCACCAGGGGTGGTTTAGATTGGATACCAGGAAAAATTTCTTCACAGGAAGGGTTATCAGGTGCTGGAACAGACTGCCCATGGGAAGTTGTTGAGTTGCCATCTCTGGAGTTATTTAAAGATGTGTAGATGTGGCACATTGGCAGTGCAGGGTAAATAGTTGGACGCCATGATATTAGAGATCTTTTCCAGTCTAAATGATTTTATGATTCTATCATCTTCAAACATTCACATGGTTTTAGAAAGCAAAAATTATTGTTTCATATTAGACATGTTAAAACACATTCCTGGACTTATGGCCATTGGATTTGAAATAGAGTAGCATGGATTAGTGATGGCAAACCTTTTCAGCATCTGTTGCCAAATTTTCTTTAAAAAGCACTGTAGCTCACTGCCAGTAATGCCCACCCAAATCTGTCAGTGCAAAACTTGGCATCGGTACAAACACTTTGTGATCATTGGCTTAGACAATGGAAAAGCCCTTTGTAATTTGAGCTGCCTGTTGAATGTATGTGTTATACCATACTGCTAGCCAGGCTGCCATCATCCTTCTAAAGGATTATTTTGCTTTCAAAATTGCTTCACTAACACAAAGAATTTAGCTCAAAAGAAATATATGATGTCTACTGCTTTTTTTCCCTGCTTGTAGAGGGTAAAAAAGCTCTTAAGCTTCACAAATCAGGTAACTATTCTGTGCATCCTATCTTCAGCCTGACAGTTACACTTTTCACTTGCCTCAGAAGAATATGGACATAATTGTACATGAGCTTGTAAGGAATAATTTTTCCTCCATGTAAATTTCTCACTGACTTCTGTTAGTCTGAGAATATTTTACACTTTTAAGCACGATAGTTCTCATGCACTCCAAAATTGCTTTCTTAGTTGACACTCATTCTTAATGAGAAGATTTAATTTGCAGACAGTATTGCAAAAGACACTTCAGTGGGAAGGATGTTACATTGCCTAGCAATAGATCTTTGTAGCTGAGTTCCAATTATTTGTTTATGCATTCTGAGGTCTTGTTTGTCCTTTTTGTTTTGTTTTGTTTTGTTTTGTTTTGTTTTGAATGCAGACATACACTAAGCTTTATTCTGCCTTTCAGTGTTTTTTTAGTGCTTTATGACTGATCTATTTATGCATACTTGCTATTTTGGTTCCTTGTCCTCTAAGTGTATGCAGTATATTTACATTAGTGTACTGGTTGCATTTTTGACTGCTGAACCATTCACCTAAAAGCAGGATGTGAATGCAGGATACAGATGAAATGCTGTCCTTCTCCCTACAGTGAAAGAAGGGTAAGGTAAAACGATTGGCCAAATCTACTAATGAATGTGTGCCATTCCAGTGTAGTGTAAGTCCAAAGAGACACACAACAAGGTGTGCATTGCATTTAGAAACTAGTCTTTAAAAATATTTGAATAAGTGTTGAATAACACAACAGCAGGGGCAATATAGTGAGTCAAAATCAGAGCACAGCCCCTTCATTTCAAGAAAAGTGACAAGCGTCATCCCATGTACAAATCATTAGAGTCATGCTGCATGATCTGGATTAATTACTTTGCATCCTTTCCATCCTCCTCTCCTCTCCTCTCCTCTCCTCTCCTCTCCTCTCCTCTCCTCTCCTCTCCTCTCCTCTCCTCTCCTCTCCTCTCCTCTCCTCTCCTCTCCTCTCCTCTCCTCTCCTCTCCTCTCCTCTCCTCTCCTCTCCTCTCCTCTCCTCTCCTCTCCTCTCCTCTCCTCTCCTCTCCTCTCCTCTCCTCTCCTCTCCTCTCCTCTCCTCTCCTCTCCTCTCCTCTCCTCTCCTCTCCTCTCCTCTCCTCTCCTCTCCTCTCCTCTCCTCTCCTCTCCTCTCCTCTCCTCTCCTCTCCTCTCCTCTCCTCTCCTCTCCTCTCCTCTCCTCTCCTCTCCTCTCCTCTCCTCTCCTCTCCTCTCCTCTCCTCTCCTCTCCTCTCCTCTCCTCTCCTCTCCTCTCCTCTCCTCTCCTCTCCTCTCCTCTCCTCTCCTCTCCTCTCCTCTCCTCTCCTCTCCTCTCCTCTCCTCTCCTCTCCTCTCCTCTCCTCTCCTCTCTTTTTGACTTTCATATTAAAATCAGTTTTTCATTAGTCTTCTTATGTGTATGGCATTGCCCCAAACCATTCCCTCCACTTATGCATTAACCGTGAAAGACATGGTCAGTCACAAGACATGAAAAAACCTAACCACAGAGAGAAATCAAGGAACTCTGCCCAGCCATCATCTGCCCTGAATTTTGACATAAGAGCAATGTTACACATGAGTTTGTGATATCACATCAGAAGGCAATGAACATGCTAGTAGGTGATTTAATGCCATCACAGCAGAAAGTGCCCAAGAAAGCAATCAAAATCTGAGAAATGGGGCTTCAAGGGTACTGCTATGCTGATTAGCTCTTCTGTATTCTTTTTTGAGCTACGCTACAGATTTTTGATATTAGCTCAGTTGAGGAGTGAGGTTGAACATATAATAATTTCTGTATTGCAAATTCAGACAACCAAAAGAACAGATAGTTTTTCCTTTTTTTTTTTTTTTTAAGTACAAAGACTAAACACTTGCCTTCTTAGAGGTGTGTGAACATCTACTACTTTCCCCACAGATATCCTACAAGGAACTAGGAAACCAAGTGGAGTAGATTTACTGCTCTTTGTTGTTAGACTCAAAGCATAATTTTGGATTTAGTTTTTAAAAGGCAACAATTGCCTAAAGTGGTAGGAGAGCCATTTTAGAGATAGTTAAGACAATACAAACAGTCCACACACAGTTGATTAAATGAAAAGCAACACTAAATAATACTCTATCTATAGTACATATTTCATTCATTGCGCAGACCTGGCCAGAGGCTTGTTTAAAAAAGCACCAGATGTTTCTCTAAGAAATGTATTTGTCTTTGTGTGATGACAGATGCTCTTTGAAATCACAAAGTATGTAATAGCAGAGTTTGCCATTTGAAATCAGGAAATTCAATTTGTTTTCTCAGAGGCATGACTGAAGGGCAAAGCCCAGTAAGAATTGCTGTATAAACTAATGCTTTTCAACATTTTGTACTTGTCTTGCTACTTTGAAGCTCATTTCCAACACTGTTCCAAACAAAAATGGGAAAATCAGCTTCCAAATACAAGACCTCTGCCAGTAGGTATTTTTCCTCTGTACTTTCTTAGTGTGTTGGTTTACTTAAACTCAAGTTTGCCTATTGTATTAGTCACCTCACATGATCAGTAGTCTGGGCTATGAACTAATGGAATGGCTCATAGGGAAAAAACGTATTCAGTAGAAACTAATTAAATAGAAATTTCTATATACTATGCAACATTTGCTCTCAGTAATTCTCACAGTGTTGCAAATGGAAATGACGACATGCAGCAAAAGATAAATTCATGCCTAAATTTGATAGCAGACTGATTTTCTTTCAAGGTTTTCAAAAACCTTGGCATTCAGACTGGCATTCAAAAAAATCACCATTGTGTTCAGCCCAGTGTGCGGGTTCATGACTATGTATTAATAATCCAGGGAAAGTGATAAGCAAGTAGAAATAGGAATTTGACTGAAAATAAGTTTTTAACCAGACAGGGATCAAAAATTGTGGAGAGAAAGAAGGTCCAAATTTTCCCTGTCTCCCTGGTCTTCTGTTACAAACCCATAACTTCTGCCTCATTCATCATGAAGTTTGTTGAGGTTCAAAACCTGGAAGATTTTCAGGGTCCTTAGTTCATTAGTGGTATGGGATACAAACTGTGTAAAAAAAACCCCGTGCTTTCAGCAAAAGTTGAAGCATACATTTTAGGTCATGCAACCTTAAGAATACAAAGCAGTGGTTTAAATACTGTCTTATAATGTATATGTCCTGCAACATGTCTGAATATGCAGGACATAATTCTTGTCACATTGAGAGCAGCAGAGTTGTTTCAGGCTATTGCAATTTAAGTCTAGATTACTTTGAAGTGTCTAAGACCAGTTTTTTAGCTTTTTTCAGTCTTTCAATGGTCTCAGTGCTAAAAATGTATTTTGGAATAAACTCTGAAAAAATGTCAAACTCCTTTTACTAAGAAATAATATTTCTTGTAAGATATTTGACAACCACTGGTTTGGAGTAAAAATAGCATAAAACCCCGATTTCTTGACATATACTAACTTGGGTGCAAACGTGATGTATACTAATGTGTTGGCATGAAAAACAGGATTTTTGTATTGTGGTTTAACTACACTAGTCTACGGCATTATAAATATTCATAATTCTCTAATAAAAAGATATGGATTTTTCCACTGCTATGAATGGACACAGATTAGGTACACCTAATCCTTTTCTCACTTGTATGACTGGGTTGTTCAATGACAATAGCCAGGAGGAGAGGAAATTCTGGGCCAAGACTTGTTCACACAAGAAAATCAGTGTGGTTAAAACTTGGACATCCAATAAAATGCCCCTGGAAAAGGCAATCCTGCCGTCCTGCTCCTCTGCACCTCTCCCCACCTTGTGTCAACACCAACACGTGTAGGGCCACATGCTAAAGTAGATCCAGGAGCAGACTGAAACTGAACTGGCACAAAGGAGGGAGGCTCATTTATTTTTTGGCTGGCACAGTGAGTGTTAGGCTATGATGTATGAGGAGACAAGGGGAGGGCTCTGCCCTTAGGCCCAAGCCTTTGATAATATAGTCTTGTAAAAACAGCTTCTTAACTTGGGCATCTTCTCTTCCCTTTTGTTTCTCCCAGGCTCCTGTCCATGTGTGCTGAAGTTGTGGCACACCACTCAGCTTCGATAGTCGCAGTGAGACTGAAGTAGCTGAGAGAAGCAGCTACTGGGCTCTGTGTCAGCTTTCTGGTTTACAGGGAAAACAGAGAGAATAAAGCTTCCCTGCAATCCTGCACAGTAAAAATCACGCCTTTCTTCTAAGTTGACTCGGTTTAATCAAGTGCTGAATGAATAAAAAAGATGTAAAAATCTGACTCAGAGGTTCAGACTGCAGAGCCAGCATTGGGGAATTCCTGAACGTAGCACTTCTCCAGATTTTATAATGCATACAAATAGTGGTACATTTATGCCTACTTCCAGTAACAGCTTGCCCATTGCTGAAAAAACATGCATTTAGCTAAATTATTTTAGAAAAAAATTACTGTGTTCTTAACCCTGCAGTAACTGATACACACGAGACCACTCATTTTTGAACACTGTGCACTTCATGCATACATGACTTCCATTCATTTATGAGCTTTTCCTTTGTTTTTAATTATTGACAATGTTTAAAAAGTCTTTCACTGTAAAATTTAAATCCTCAAAATTAGACAATATGTTATTTTTTACCCACTCTTTGATCATCACTTAGAAACATTTCCTACTAATTCACACGTGGCATATCTGGCTTTTGAGGCAGGATTTCCCTTATCATGCAATACACTTCTGGGAGTTTCACTTACAATACAAAAAGACACATAAACCTGTGTGTAAGTCTTTATGACACTGAGGTCTTGTAAGTCCTAGTTTTTACACTATGTTTACTTCTGCAATTTTCCCCCTGAAAATAAACACAAAATCTTAGATCAAGTTTCCACATATTAGACTTGAATTACATGTTGCATTCATTTTTTTTTGGCATCTAAGTCATTAACTCAGGGCTTGAATTACATGACCAAGCCAGCGATGGTTGCTGGGGTGCCACTCTACCATGATCAAGACATTTCTTGTCCCTAGAAGCCTTTGCACTCCATTTAGTTTAATCTCATTAAATAATCAGAAAATGCCACTGCCAAAATTAAAAAAAAAAAAAAAAAGTGATTTGCTTCCTCCTATTTTAGCTTGCTGCAATGTTGTGGCACAGGGTGTGGTGCAATTGCTCCTCCAAATGCTGGCATGGGGTGGATGTGTGGTGGCCAGATAGTGGAGGTGAAGCTACCAGGGTCACTGGATGAACTAGAAATCTGTAAAGCCAATGCAGAGAAACACGTTCTCCCATGGCTGTTAATTTTGATAAAGTAACTAAGAAAACTATCCCTCTCTCTTGGTTTTGTCATAAAAATTATAAACCTCATAAAATCTGTGTGAATACCACTTCCCTGTGTCTAACACTGTCACTGGAGGAGTAAGGAAGTAGGCACTTAATTCCCACCAACCTCCAAAACTCCTCTGTGAAATTTGTCCTTGAAGAATCTAGCTGGCAAAGTCTGCTGGCTGAGACATGGGTGCAGTTTATGAAAGTATCTGAAGTTAATGGACAAGAGCAGAAGTTTAAGCCTTGCTGAATCTCTGAGAAATATGAAATGCAACTTCAGTGAAGGCACAATTTCTCTCTAAAGGATTTGTTTTGTGCTTAAAGATAAGCATGTGCTTGTACTGCCTGCTGAACTTCAGTTTCTGAGATAAACAATTTTTTTCCCCATTTTGCTCCAGGTTTTCCACTTCAGGACTTCCGTTCACGTCCCATCAAAAGTGCTCTAAGAATTTCGTCCTGAAAGAAACATCTTGGTTTATAAACTCACTTCTTCTATCACATTCTAGGGTCCCTTTCATCTACATATTCAAGAAACTTTCTATAAATTTAATTTAGTTTTAACCTCGAAGCTTCCAAAATGTGTTACGCTTGTATTGTTTTATTCTTTGGATACTATAGTTAAGCAAAAAAATTCCATAAGCTCATAGCAACTATCGCATAAGGACCATCAGCATAGAACAAATACACACAAAATTGTTACCAAATGTTCTTAGTATATACTTTTTAACAAAAGAGAAATAAAAAACATTGTCAACATGACTACTTAATTACTTACTTGACAAACATTGAATAATAAAATGCAAATGAATTCTTTCAAGATTTTGAATTTTTATAGACATAAAAGGTGCAGAAGATTTTGCTGGCTGGGTGGTCTAAGAATTTGCCTTTGTTCAACAATTTTTCTTGAGATGTGAATACGTCTCTGTTTCCTAAGTGAATCAGTGCTACAGTGATATATTATCAGCTAATTCTAAAGGCAAATTGGTGGGGAAGGGAGAAAATATGAATAAGCATCTTTTGCAAAAGATTGACTATTGAAAGTAAGAGCTACTGGTAATGAACTCCAGACATTGCTGTAGGAGTGATAAGAACAGGAAATGCTTTGGGCAACATTGTTCTACAAAAATAGCCCTTTTAAAATGCAACATGGCTGGCCTGTCTTTAGCAGCATAGCTGTTGAAAGGATTGCCTGAAATTAATTGTACCATAGATGACTCTTGACATGCTGGACTCCTCCTTGTTTCAGATTCTACATTGTGATCTTGTTAAGCTCTGGAACTGGAACAGCAGACTCTTTCAACAGATAACACTAAGTTCAGCTACTCTTCTCTGTAGCTCCCTGTTACTTAGCATTAATGAAAGGATTAAGAATATCAGCTTATTTTCAGTTGATGGGAAAGACTCTGTGGTTTTTTTTTTTTTTACAGTTATGAAAGGAGTGTCTGACACAATCTGGGAAAGCACTGGCATTCAAACAAGTATTCTTCTGAACCCAGACAGTTATATAAGTTTCACTGGGTGCCATTGCCAATTTACTGAAAGCAATTTCTTTCAATATTGCATATCACTTCAGTGATGTTGTAAAGACACTGAAAACTTGAATATTTGCTACTTCTTTTCCTGAAGACTTTATTTGTTTGGGAATGTCAGATTCTAAACAATGTAGTTATTCATCATTAACTTTTTCCCACTCTTGCCTCTGGAATAAAGTCCCTTTCAGGCCAGGCTTCTTGGGAAACTTCAAATGATGGAGACAGCAACCAGACACTAAACAAATGAAGAAGTCCCGTTGTCATGGAAGTATTTTTATGTCATGTCCTAAAAGCTTTGCTCATACAAAGGTGTGTAGGTGTGTAAGCATGATTGTAGCTCATGCAATACAGCAATTATCTATGTCCAAGGACTTTGTTGTTGGCAAAATAAAAGAATCAACAGTTTCAGTTAGCAGTCCACAATTTGGGCACAGATAATTCATAACAGATGTTTCTTGCAGAAGCCTATCTCTTCAGAGGGAGGTAAGACTTTTGGATAGAACCTTCTGCAAAGTACCCACTACCACCCTCTCAAGACATTTGTTTGTTGTTTGGATTAAAAAAAACAAAAGGTTTCTCCTATTATTTGTATAATTGCTAACTCCTTGCAAAAGCTTATGGTGCTTTTTTAAACAATCTTAGTTGGGGAGCCCTGCTCCCAACATTTGAGTTATTCTGAAGGGAATTCTCAAGACATGAGAATTGAGGCACATTTTCCACACTTGTTTAACCACAGCTGTAGTCAGTTATTTTTTTATGAACAACTCTATATTAGTAGACTGAACATATATGGAGTAATTAGGGTGTCTATCATATAATTTTTTTCCTAAAAATGAAGTGAAATAGCTTGATCATCAATTTGTATAACAAATAAATTTATGGAAACACAAAAAAGATCATCTTTGGAAACACCAGTGTTTGAAAAGTCATGGGGATACGTTCTTACCAGATTAAATGGCATAGTTGAGACGGACAAGGAGGTGACATGGCTGTTTTCCATTTCTCATATCCTATCTGAAGCCCATGAGAAGCAGAATATTATTAAAAGTGGTACAGATTTTACTTCAACTGAAATCAGAAATACATTTTCTTAAAGGTGTCTGAGTCCTTGCAAGCCATTTTAGGTTAAACATAAGAGGAATCGAGGAGAATTTCAGCTGAATAATTTGATTACTCCAATGAAACTTACACAGATATTTTGAACTTTTTGGAATACAGAATATTCAAGCACCTTCAGAAAATATACAGAAGTGACTAAAACAAAAGTAGCACAGGTCAGAAAACAATTTTTGTTTCCTGACTTGAGGTTTCAGGGTCCTAAGCAAAGTCTATCTTCTCACTTTCACTAAAATGGGAAGCTATTTTCTCTTGCTATTTTTCCAGATGAGATTAGTGGATGTCTGATGTCATCTGAAAATATTCAGTGGATCCCATTTTTTCCTGTAGGCTAGAAGGTCTCCCAGGTTGTCCTTTGTCATATTGTAAGCCCTGGGCTGATGTATTACACACTCAGGGATATTTAAAATTATGCCCTATGCCTATGCTTAAGGACTTGAAGCCTTGATGTGTTTGGGCATCTAGGACTACTAGGAGGATATGAATGAGCTTTGATGTCTGATCCTATCATGTCTGTGAAACTGAGGACTCAGTCTTTGCATCAATGTTTAACCTTTTAAAAGCCCACTTTAACACTCTATGGAAGGAATTAACCAGGGAAAGTCCAACAATTCCCCTGCTCAAATTAAGTTTTGAGTAGAGCAAAATACCAATTACAATTGCAGTTAGAAATAGATTTTTTCCTCCAATCATCTGAGTCTTTGTTAATGAAAAACAAAAAAAAGGAAGTAATTTTCTCTTTTAAGATTAATAATCTATGACTCTGATGAAAATTGTGTTTCAGCTACCAGCCAGTTTCATTAATTGTGGGATCTGCTATGTAGTTTGCTGCTAATTAGTGAGTAATACTCCATAAAAGCAATTGCGTGTGAACTCTTTCCTTTAAAAACACAACCCTCAATGGGAGTTGACTTCCTCACTCTCCTTTGAAAATTCCATCCCTGGTATTTCTTATTATATTAGTAAGCAGTTATTATTCAGAAATTACTACTGGCTAATTACATTCAGTGGAGAAGGCAGATAAGGAGGAAACCTCATGAGTAATTACAGTAAATAGCATGCATATCTTCTTAATGGTGGAGATACAGTGAGTTCTGCAAGAAAATCTGCTTGGAAGCTGAAAAATATGCAGAAATAAGTAATTCCTTCTTCTGAAGACATGTACCCTGCTGAAAGAGCTCTTAATTTTTCACATGATTGCACTTGCATTTTGTCTGCAGCTATTCACTGCCAAAGTCCTACACTGTTGAGAGATTGTGGCTTCTGAGCACATCGCTGATCCGAGGTTGTCACAATGACCAAAAATATCAAATTCATATTCACAATCTTGGTAAGTACAGGAAGAAACAGAACTGCTTATATCACACAGACATCTATTGGAGTAACTGCCTTTTTTATTCCTAAAACAAACATAACTGGGCAGAACTACAAGATATTAAACTACAGCAAATAGTCTCAACCCAGTCAGGAGGACTAGAAATGTCCTAAAAAAGGTCACTGAGTCCCATAATGACACAGTAAATGGGTGTGAGTGAGCATTACATACCCTCTGAATATACTTTGATGCTGTTGCTCCTAATGTCTGCTTGGATATTTTTCTGATAGTTTTTGGCAATTTGTCTTGGCATGGGACTATGATCTATGTTGAAATGATAAAGGAGACATTGTTACAATGGAGTCTGAATCATAACCCCCTGTATAATTGTTTCTGTCTTTTACTGGCAACTTGCTAATACTGTAGATGCTTTTGGGTGTTTATTCTCTGTTACTGAGGTATTTACCCTGTGGTAAGCCGTCTCATGGAAGAAAGAGTCTGAAAGAATGGTCTCTTTAAGGGACTTTTCTGTGAAGACTGAGGATAATAGGAAGATAAATTAATTAATATCTGCAAGTTGAAGTATTTCTACAAGCTCATTAAGTACTGTTATTCTATCTTTAAAAATAGCTCATGGCAATATTAATGAATGATGTATTAGAATATGGGAACGGCCATAAGAACCCAGATCCGAGGTTTTTGCAGCTCAACGTGTTCTTTCTTGTTGTGATCAATAGCAAATCATATTACTCATGAGGATATGAAAGGGAAAAGCCTCAGATTCAAAGATCTGGTGGTCATTGTCCTGTATTGTGGAATGCAAAATGGAATGACATATTCTCTATAAAAAGCTTTCTAATCCAGATCATGTAGGAACATGGTGTCTTCAGCAGAGGTTGAAAGAGAAAGAATCTCAGTATGGTATGCCAGATCTGCATACCAAAAAGTATGTCTGACCTGAATTTGGGTCATAAATTTAGGTATACATTTAGTGGGTTTTTTTTCCCTCCTTAATTGTTTTTGAACCTGCCACAGGAATGCTAATCCATTGAAATCTGAACTCAGAGCTTTGAATTTCCAGCATCCTTTTCTAATATATAGATAATTTTGTTTCTCACTGAAGTTAGCCTGGTCATAATATTAAGAAAGGAGAAGATAATGAACAATCAGGCATGATATAAGTTTACTGAAGATATATCCTTCCATATGTTTTCTCTTTGATATTTATTTTTTAAAACATCTAGCTCAGGCCAAAATAATTTAAAACTAAGAAAAGAGAACAGTCCCTTCTGCAACTAACTTGTACTCTTAGAAGATATTCCTCTTTTGTTAAGAATAAAGGTAAGCATGAAGTGCAGAAATTTAATTTTTGCTTTACATGAAGAAGAAATAATCTAGGTTGTAAAATATGTCAGCATTTTTGAGCAACTTAGAACTTGATGCTTCCAAGGATAAACTAAACTTCCCCTATATACAATGAAGAGATATAATTCCTTGCAAAATTAATTTTGATGTGAACATTTTTAAACACTATGACTATAGAATCCTGTAGGGGAAAGCAAATACAACAGTCTTGCTGGTCAAGTGATCAATCATTTTGCTCTAATACATGAAGTTCTTTAACTAAGTGGATGCTTCTCATTTAAGGACCAGGGCACATGGATGAGCCTTTATATCATCCACAGGGGGGGGTCTCCTTTCTTAAACTTGAAAAGCATCATTTATCCTTGAGCCATAACCTGCACAGTGCAACACCCACAAAATTGTTGAACTCCCAGTGATATTAAAGATGAGAATACTGTAAACTTTACCAAAGATAATGGGAAGCACTTGCTCAAAATATGCTTGATGAAGTTATATCAGGGTAAAATCCTCACATTTTTTTCTCTAACTAGGTATTGAAATGTTCTACTGGTGTCACTTGAGATTGAAAGTGTCTCTTAATAAAGGGCCAACATGTTGCTTACTTGACCCATGATTTGTAACAATATGTTATACACTGTGCATGTCTGGAGAAATAATTTTATTTCTGCTAGTACAGATCACAGCAGCAATTGACCCACTGTGATTTCGAGATCCTTTAATCCTTCTCCATTTGATCCAGAATTATTCAGCATTAAAGCTAGCATTTAATGAAGCTAAAATTAATTAGTGACATTAATTTTTAAGCCATAATGCATTGAATGTGCAGTTAGATCTCAGTGAAAGAAATACAAAACCAGATTTTAGAAATCCAAGAGTCTGCTGAGGTAGACTGATCAAATTCTGCCCAAGACTGTTTTTCTCCCTGCATCTGCTCTCAGTTGACATGCAAGTACATGAATTTGAAATTACGTAGTTGTAGCTAAGAACAGAATTTGGCCCTTCAGCTGTCTCTGCATCTCTTTCATAAAATTTTATTTTTCTTAGCAAATGATTTAAATATGTTCATATATATATTTTTTTCTAACATAGGTATCTGTTCATTAACTATCTGTGTTGTTGGGTAAGCTGTGAATCAGCAGTTAAACATGAGGTTTTAAACAGTTTCCTATAAACCTTGCTTTGTTTCAAGTCCAGCAAAATGTAGAACTGTTCATCTTCCTTTAATAGCTAGTATATCCCTGAGTTTTTTGTATTTAAATGGCATAATTTTCTCTTCTATACCTCATAATCTTTGTACTTCACCTCTTCATTAAATGCTAGTTCCATTCCAGGATACTGAGCTTACAGTTGTTGAAATTTCCTTAATTTTTTTTTCCCACTACATCTCTTTTTTCAGAGCCCAAACTGGAGTATTCTTACAAGCTTAAATCTTGGTGAAACTTCCAAGTTGGTGCAGCCAATATTTGCTGGCCTGTTTTCATTCAAACTTCTTTTCGTGGGAGCTGTCACACATTTAGGAAAGCTCAAGCACACTTGGCCCCTGTATTAGTTCCCCCAATTAAGACAAGGAAATGAACCCTAGGCTTGGCTCTCTGAGTATTTTGCTGCTACTTGTTTTGCTAAACATATTGCTCCTGATTAAAATCTTTCTGCAAGTTTTCTGTTAGCACTTTCTCCTCTCTCCACATTGGTTCAAATATGATGACTGGGTTACTTTTCAGAGCACCTTAAGTACAATATAAACAGTGCTCACATTACATATTTGCAAAACAGGAATAAATTTTCATGACATTTATGCAAACTTCTGGTTTAGCTTGTGTAAACTGTGCATTCCCTATGCACAAAGAATGGACTTTATTACATTAGTGAAAATAGGTTGAGCATTTAAAAGAAACTATTACGTATTCCAACTCAATGCAAACATATAAAAACCCCAAAATGAAAGATGATAACGTTTGGATCCTGGGAATTAGGTAGAGGAAAAAGAAATCCCATGAATGTGAAAAAATAAATTAACCTTAGGTCCATTGCTGGCATCCTTAGCTTGCACATGTGTTTGGCAACCATGCAATACTTGAAATATGAGACCTGGAAGTACCATGGTGCTAGACATAGCTAGCATTAGAAATATTCTTGCAAATTATTAAAAAGTTCTCTGAAACTGCTGCAAAAACAAAGATCTTTATCCTGAAATATACTCCTTACGTTGAGCATATAAATGTATTACTGTACTTTGTCATTCAAATAAATTGGGGCATATTTACATATCCAGGACTGATTAACTTCCGTCAAATGAAAGTATGACATGGCTCCAGGTTTCAAGATAACTTGCAATTTTACTTTAGAAAGATTTTGTTTTCCCTCATGGTGCCATCATATAGACAGCTACAGCCTGTAGTGGCCAACAAAGGCTCTGTCACTCAACAAGTCCTCTGTGTCCTCTCTTACCAGAATTTCTTTTTATTACATGGATCATAAGAAAGTGAGTGGGGTCAGTATTCATTCACTTTCCATAATTTTATCAAGTTCCAAATGGTGCTGATAAATAAGGTATACTTCTTAAGTGATTAAATTGCTGTAATTATTTTATTTCAGGTTTAGATGATGTCAGTTCCTCTAGACATGTCTACCCAGAATGTATTGATTACATGAAAGACTGAAGGGCACTTGGAGGTAAACTTTTCAATCTCTGTGTAGGATTTACATATACACACTTTCCCATTTGCCTTCTGCAAGTACAGTATGGTTTAAGAAGAGCTGCTGCTTAAATCAAAGAAAATCAAAAGGCTGGAAAAGTGTACTGATTTGAATGAAAATGAAGTTTGCTTTAAAATAAACATAAGTTGGGTAATCTGAAAGTGAAAAAATAACTTTTTAAAGTGACGTATCAAAAAAGCTTCTTTGACACCTTAATAGAATTATTCTCATTTTCCATTACTAACTAACAGAATTTAAAATTCTATTTTTTAATACTGAAACTCAAAAAACTTGAAAGGTTCAGAACTAGAGCATGGGGCTTAATTTATTTCTTTTTGAAACCAAATATCCTAATGTTACGTGGGGTTTTTGTGTTGGTTTTTGTTTTGTTTTGGTTTTGTTTTGTTTTGTTTTGTTTTGTTTTGTTTTGTTTTGTTTTGTTTTTTCCCCATGGACCATTCCACAACTTTCAGTTTATGTTCTCTTTCAGAAATTGACAAAACAGAAGAGGCTGTTGATGAGATGGCCAGGCTGGTTTAAGTCAGCTTTATTAAAGTGTAACTCAAGGTAGGCAAGTCAGGTGACCTCCACATTGTCTTTTACTGGTAATAGTCTACATGCACTTCAAGAAATGTACGGCTAAAACACGCTGTAGAGAGAGATCCATCATGCCACAATGTGCTCCACCTATTCTGCAAGAAGTTAGTATGAGTAACATCAAGCAAAGAGAAGCCTACACTAAACTAGACTGACAGTTTCCAAAGTTATAAAATCTTCTGGAAAAATAAGTACCACAAGTTCGTGATATAAAGACTCTTCAACATGAAATGGAAATATATTCCTCTGCTGCTTTTTGTAATTTTAACCTGCCTCTCCTTTGGCTCACTCACTGGTCTTTGCCTGTGTTTTGAATCCTCTGATGATTTGAGTTCACAGTACTGCTCAACTTGGCAATTTTATGAGAAATTACGGCAGCTGCTAATCTGTGTGATCCCTGCAAGGGAGGGTGAGAACTGTGCAGACTAGCATCACTTCTATCTGTATGGTTAAACTCTTGTCTACAGACATGGTATTTTCATAAATCAAAATATGAACGTCCCTTGGGAATGTAACACCTCCAGGTTCAGGAAATACATAAATAAATGTTCACCTGCTGAGGCTGAAATGATGGAATTTTGTCAGTCTTCTCCTGCAGTCAGTCTGCTGGGATGTTGGCAACAAAGTTCTCACATCAGCAGACCACAGGCTTGATGATTCTTCTTGATCCAGAGTATTTGTTATATCCTGCAGTTGTTTTGCTGGTCTGTATAACTTCCTATAACATTCCTACAGTGACATGATCACCAGTACCCAATGCCTGATGCACAACACCTCAAAAACATGATTGTGGGTTTTTTCCAGTTTTGCTAAGTAAGATTCTGAATAGAACTGTGGTCATTTCCACTTGTCAGCAAGAACTGCTCCTTGCACTTGGCCTCTAGCTGCACAGCACAACTCTTTAAGAAGTTATTTGATGAGATCACAGTGGCAAAACAACTGTATGCCTGTGTTACAGGAGCAGTACAACCACAGCCATGTGCCTTGACTGCTCCAGAACTTCTGGGCACTGAAGAAATTATCCATGCTTTAGCCAAGATTTGCTATCTAGTGGAGCCTAAATGAACTCTACTGTGTGTTGTAATCCCTTTACCAAAAGCATATTTCTGAAAGTATCTGCTCGTATTTGCAAGGAGGGTGGGCCTTCTGTTTTCTTTAAATCTGTAAAGGCAGTCCTAAGAGGCAGTCAGTGTCTGCAGATTTATTTTTTTTTTCAAAAGAAGATGGGGCAATGAGCTATAGAAATGCACTGTTTCTCCTTTGTCCTAAGACATTCTAAACATGCTCCAGGGAACAACAAAATTCTCGGTTACAATAACAGCTCTGTCTGTAACCCAGAAAATTCTTCCTTGTTTATAATCCTCTTTCTTCTATGCCAGTAAAAAAAGAAAGAACTATGGTAGAAAGAACTTAACAGCTGATAGTGGATTCCCTACCCTGCCTTTTCTTCAGAAAACTTCTCAGAGTTCTGGCTGTCACAAATCATTCAGTGTATTGTTCCTGGTTAACTACATCCTGGATTTGATGACCCTTTTTCCATATCTGCCTTATTTTTAGAAAATTGATTTAAGTAAGACATAGCCCAAGCTAGCTGTGCTCAAGCTGTCTGGAATGGTACACATGGAAAATAAAGATTAAACATTGAGTTTAGTGATATAAAACTTTTGAAGAGCAAATAGGAGTGGGAATAGCAGAGTCAGAAGTTCTAGGCACGTTGGAGAACTGAAACGAATGCACCATCACTGCTACACTACATCAACACTGCAGAGCTGTCATCCTAACCCCCAGAAATGCCTACACTTCTCAAATAAACTTATCTGCTCTCCCAATTCTGTATACTTGTAGAGCTGTGAGAACTGGTGACAGACAAATGTGGTCACTGCATGCCAGAATCAACAAAACTCCAAGTATAGCCCAATCCTCATATCCTCTCCATTGAGATATAAGCTTTCTAGTCTCCATTTCTGACAGGGGGACATGCTTGTGTCAGATTGGATTTCAGGAGAAGAGACAATACTCATGACCACTATATCTGGGGTCAACTATCAGCCATTATTCTATGGATAATTGATTGTAAAATAAAAAGGGCAATTGGGCAATCAACTCTATAAAAAGATAAACAAAAAACATGTTTTGCATTTCTAAATCTCTCTAAGGCTATGAAAGCATTTGTGATGTGGGTGTCTAAAATGTTGCTAACTTTACTGGCAAGATACGAAAATATGATCTGTGTAAAGGTAGTTGGAGGTTGCTTTAATTTTAAATTTCTTACACCCTTCCACTGGTAGGTCTTCCTGTACACCTTTCTATTCTAGCAATTTTCAGCAGCCAGAATTTTAACTATATCAATCAAATTTAAAGTGGCTTGGGATAATGTGCATCCTGAGAATTGGAGAGACTTTAGAGATTCTTTTAGGCTTACCTAGAAACTTGGTGCTGGATTTTAAGGGCAGGTCCTCAGCAGAGGGCATGAAATGTATCTACTTCTTTGTCTTAATTCAATGAGAGACTCTCAGATTCAGTGGAAATTGTTAGCTTTTAAAGACCAGTCTGCCTTTAATTACACAAATAAACTCTGTAGGCCTATCTGTCTATTAGGGAAAACATTGCTGGCATTGTTTTTAATACAATGTTTTTAATTTACTTAAAGGATAGGAAAATAGAGTTAAAACCATTGTCCTTCAAACAGGACATGGAGGAGAATTAAAAATAAGTGCTGGGTTTGCCAGTGGCTAAGAATGGATTTTCAGCAAACTGACACAGATTTTTCCTTCTTTTTCTGCCAAAATAATGTAATAAAAAGTAGAGACATAAATGAAACACATGTTAAAAGTAACGTATAAAAGGTCATGGGCTACATCCTAAAATTCCTATTAGTACCCAATAAGTTCATAAAACTGGGAGCCCTGGCCATGGAGAACTTGGATAGGAGCTCATTGCAACCTTCAGGAAGACACACAGGACTCGGGTCTCCAAACTCGAGAAAAAGAAGCACAGGGGGCCCACCATCAGCAGCCCCATAGTACAGGTCTCTAGAGAAGCCAGAAAGAGATTTGAGTTATGCCTACTGTCATTGCGTAGTAGCTGAGGAACCCCTGATACATGGACAAGCTCTGAGTTTTGGGACCTTGTTGACGTGCATGTTTTCTGAGGGAAGTTGGGGACCGTGTTCCCAGCTGCCCATGGCACTCTCAGGGCTGGCTTGGGGCAGCCCCAGGCTGTGTTTCTACATGTGTGGCATGGCTGGGAGATCCAGGAAAGATCCAGGGGAGGGAGAAGAGAGTGCTTCCCAGGCGTCCACTATCCTGTTCTCCTCTCCTAGAACAGACTGAACCTTCTGCTGCCCAGGAATCTGTCCTGGAGAAATGAGCAGTTGTCACTGAAGGTTATAAGTAACAGTGTCTGGATGACTTACAACTTCTTACAGGGCAAGATTTTTGGTGCCCTGAGTGCTCATGATACAGACAGTTGATTTATCATTAACTTGCTAATTAATTCTCAAGAGTTTATACTTTTTATACTCTTAGTAGAGATATAGTATGCAAATTATGTTCTGTACTAACAAGACATCTTTTCTGTCATAAAAGGTAGATATAGTAAAGGGACCATCTTGAAAGTCAAGTCCCCTGGAAGATTATTCTGTTTGACACTACTAAAAGGCAAAAGTCCCAGTTAAAATTAAATGACAGTTGTTTATATAAGCAGATCATAGTTACTTTAATTATTGCTTTTGGCAGGATCCTAGAAGTTTAATCTTTCTTAAATCCCACATTAATGTCTGCTGGCTATAGGGATTTAGTTACCATGAAAAAATATTCAGCCACTACCTAACCTAAATACAGCTGTACACTAGGGCAGTGTTACCCAAGATAGTTTCACTTGAGTGAAATAGGAAGATTGTTCTCAATTACTAATTCAGTTAGAAGACTGAGGAACATGAGATACGTATAAATCTAATTTCTTTAGCATAGCAATTTAAAAAGGGCTTCAGGTCTTTGAAGTTAAAAGATCTTATTTGTATTGCCTGATGTAGGTCAGTCATTGCAGAACAATTTGCTCATTTATCTTTTTTTAGGGAAGCCATTATTTTAGGAATAAAAAAGAGTGTATTCATATTATGGATGCAAGAGTGAAAATGGCCTGCCATGTGGGAAGGGACCATCCCAGTGTGCACTGAAGATTTCACTACAATTGCAGTTACACACCTTCAACCTGTTATTAAAAGCATTATACAGAGAAAGAATTAGATTCAGTGGACTGTGATTTCTGGGACTACCTGGTGGGTACAGGTTTAGGATGGAGAGGGCAAAGTCATTCTCTGACTAGTGCTAGCTAGCTCCAACATCCATGGTCATAACCAGCACCAGTGTTGAAAAGGATATTTCTGCACAGTTCAGTGAGGTTTGGTTAAAGCTCTGATGTATTAGTTTGCAAATTTATTTTGACTACAGAGTTAGCTGAAATAAGTGTTCTTTTACAAGGGACAGCTTAAAGATGTATTTGATGGTACTTTTTCTTGAAGCCCTTTAGCACCACCAGGCCTTAACAACCTTTCCTATTCTCTTGGTCTTGTGATTCAATACAGATCCATTAATTTAAGAAAAGCAGTGCCATGACTCTTTTGTGTTAGCTGGTGATAAAATTCCCTTTTATTTTTTGCTGCAACTCAAGGTGGACTATATCTCTACTTCTAGTTCTCACAACCCAAACAAAATATTTCTTTGAGACTATTGAGAAATAAAGATAACGTGCATTTCAGTTCTGTGTTTTATTTCTGTTAGAACAATCTCCGGATTTTGCAAGGATGATTGAAATGTAAAAAGCAACTTGTGGTAGAGTTTCACATATTTTTAAAAGATGAATGTAAGTTTATATTGCACTTAGAGGTATTATATCAAAATAAAAAATGAAATAAAAAATATAAGTATTTCTGGAAAGATAATAATCTTACTGGTGGGAAATTTCACTACTGACAAACCCTTATTTTTTCTAAGGTTTATAAGTAAAACTAAAGTTTTTAGTTAAAAAAAATCAATCAGATCCAACACTACCAGAATATCCAATCATTCAACAGCGACTGCGTGCGGCCAAGCCACATTCACATAATTCTGTTAGCAATCAAAGCAGCTGGTCTGTATGCAGCTACATTACACTGAGATAGTGTATCACCACCAAATAAGCATTTTATTAGTTTAACATAAAGAAGGGTGACATCAGAAAAAAAATAAATGATTACAAAATGTTGGACAGTGACCCTCTGTGAACTGCACTTTTATCCCAGAATGATTTAACTCAGTCCTTTACTATTACAGGGCTGGGATTTTTTATTCTTGGAGGAGTCCTTTTTCAGATAAAGTACAACACTCATGTATTCAGCCCTTGTGATAGCTGAACCTTGATAGCATATCTTTTTATTAAAAAAAAAAGTCAGAGAAAATAGAGAACAGCATGATTTGAATGCAAAGCAGTGGCTGCTTAGAGCTGTCTTCTAGAATGAGTAGGTGTAGCATGCAGGAAAAAGTAGATGTTGTTATGTGTACAACACACAATACATTTTTACAAAAGCAGTGATTTCAGCTACATCCAGAAGAAAATAACACTTGAATCAAAACATTATGCATTTTTTAAAACTTTTAAAAATTATTTAGTATTGAGTAAAGCAGCCTTTAAATGTCTCTTTGTTCCAGTACGTGTTGCATTAATGGGTGTTTTTGAATCATTTTAGTGAGCTCTGGCATAAGACAGTAAAGAAGTACAAAAAAAAATTGTTCCACACAAAGTTCTTACAAGAAGTCATATGCTGTGTCAGAAATGATGTTGTAGATAGCGCTGACATTCTTTTTGGAAATGTAAGAAAAAAGGCAAAAGTGTATGGAGGTTAAATTGAATTAACAAAACACACTAAGCTATTTATTGCACATTAAAAATTGAATCTTACTCATCTTACAATGCCTTTTGGGCTTTGGATATAGATCTCCTGACAGCTGCAGATTCAAAGCAGTATTAGAAAAACAGAGATTTTTTTTCTTCCAAAGTTCAAGACCTGAGCACTGCCTAAAAAGGGAGACATGCCTTCAAGCACTGAACTTTTGATATTTTTCTGACTTAAATGCATACCAACACTCGGAGTTCAAAGCATGAATTTAGTAAACAAAGGAAAAAATATTAATTTCAACTGTGATTGCATAACAATGAAAAACACAACATAAGTTTACCTGGGAAACCCTGAAGATATCTGACTACTGTTTTGTTTTTCTTTTTCCTTTTGGGGTGAAAATAGATCAGGGGAATAAAATGGTGTTATTCACCATTGTCTGAAACATTTCAAAGTTAGCAAACATTTCTGTTATGTGTAAAGGTGGAGATCCATAGCAGGTAGAAACATGAATGCCTTCTACAATTATATTACTTGGTTCCAGGCTGAGGTAGATGTCCGCTCACCCAGGGATCAAGACAAACTCTGTCATTGAAGCTCCTGCTGAAGTCAGAGGTGTTTTCTGGCCAAGTGGCAGCCTAGACCTCAGAATATACCATGGAAGCTCCTAGATTTCAATGAACACTAGTTCTGCTACAATTGTAGCCGTACAGCTGCTTTCACCCAGCCACAGAGCAGATTGCTGGATTTGTTTTGTCTTTGCTTTCACCAGATCACTTTTCAGGCAGACCAAATCCCTGATCTAGTTCCAGACACCTGAAGACTACAGCTGGCATGCAGGAGAGCATCAGCCCTCCTCTTTTCAGGGGTGGTGCGGATTGTTGTTGAATTGCATTGTTGTGGTCTGCATAAGAAGAATTTAAAAGTAAATGTTCCTGAAAATGAGGATTTGAGAAGATGGCAAAGGACCAAAGATAGACCTCTTCTTTCAAGAAAAAAGTCAGGTGAACAACTGCTACGTCTCATTGCAACTGCCAGGTATTTCTATAGAACAGAAAAGTTACCAAAATGTTAGTATTCTTTACGCACCTTGACTCCCCAAAAAATTTAGATAATGGAGAAGGACATTACAGTATAATGATGACACATAATAATCACATGGCTAAAACCTCTTAAACATTTGATCATTTTACGGCTTTAAAATAAATGCCACATTGTAACACTGTATCTATAAATCCTCCCTAACACAGAAATCTTTTGCCTTACTCAGCCTAAAAGAAATACATTCTTTCATGGTTTTAAATTGAGCTTACAAAACCTGATGCTTTGAACATGGAAAAAACCCCAAGGCATTCTTTCTAGTGTCAATTGAAGGAAAGTTTCACAATAGCAATGCGCTGTTCAGCCTCCCTTCTGGGCATGAAAATATTATTGAGAAGACTCAAAAGAGTGCAGTCTATTCTCTCTACAGTACGAGATTCAGTATTCTTTATTTTTTGTGGGTACAAATACCTTCCTTCAGATGACATCAATGAGAAAAGTTTGCAAGTAACCTGGTATCAAATGGAATCCTTATCTACTGTGGGAAATGTTCTCAGGTTGTGGATTACAGTCAAATTCTGGTCTCACTGAAGTCAGTAAGATTTTTATTGTTGATTTCATGTGAACTAGTGAAAACTCAAAATATGCTTGACATTTGACACAACAGGAACTTCAAGGGACCTTTAACATGAAGCAAACAGAACTTGGCTTCCTGATGGACCACTGATCCTGCTGGCCATATTCTCAGTTATAACTGGGTTCCTTTTTGCTTGTTGGGCAATATAATGGGCCTTTGAAGTCTGTATTTCCTTCCTGTGTTTCTCTCCAAGGCACTAAAGACTCATGACTCTGCTCCAACCTGGTCTCTTACAGTGAGCCATTGCCAATGTGTCGCACTCTCTCCTCTGGTTGCCAGCATCCATCCAGCTGAGGCCCCAGGCTCCAGGATGCGACAGCCAAAAGCTGGCTGAGAGCCACTGGCTCTGCATTCTTGCCACAGATTCTTTACTCTGCTCTGGGGATGGGCAAATAACCTCTCTCTGCCTCAGCTTCCTGACAGGTTAAAGGAATACCCTGGGGTATGCCATAGGCTGTGGAAATACAAGCTGTGGGGAGTGAGGTGCTCTGCATCAGCACCTTGGAAGTGGACTCCAGCTTCAGTCACTGACTCTAGACAGCTATGTATTCCATGAAAAAGTCAGAAAAAACATCTTCTGGCCCCAGAAATAGACTATATTGTGCCCCAAAGAGTATAAACAGATAATCTAATTTTTTCTCATATTGCAGAGCATCTAACAACAAATGCTGAGAATTTTCTTTGTTTGTTATCTCTCTGCTCTTGGTTATTGTCTTGTTATCTGCTTACCTATGACTTTATTATTCATGATTATATGGCTTTTTATCTCAACTGTACTTAAACACCAAAAAATGTATACATACTTATTTTCTTGGGTGAGAAACACTAGAAGCAAAAGTAGACTTGAAACCTTTTGTTGAAATCTCTTCCATGTATAGATGTGCATAAAGACATGTCTATGATTACAAATAACTTATTTGCACAACTTTGATGAGACAGAAATAAACATCTCTGATCTTTGCATGGCCCTCATATTTTTATTTTCATATATATTATATCTATATCTATATCTATATATACAAATCTATATCTATATTCATATATACAAATATGTACAGCTTCTTATTAAAATGCAAATACGTTTTCCAAATACTAGTACAGTTAGATATATTTAGTTTTCATATTGCAAAAACATACACTACTGTACAATATGGTATTAAAAAGAAAACATATAAAATGGAGTTATATTCCATCTCCACACATTTGTACTGCAGAGTTTATATTTTAATTCTTAAAGAGTTAGACAAACTATAAACAGAAAGTTAAAAAAAAATCCAGTTATTTTCTAATTATTTTCGACAAATTAAACCAAAACACTATAACTTTAATGAGTTCCTAGAACATGGCTATTTTGAATCATAGCATGTTTCCCTTAGAATATATTCTTATTAGGTCCCTATCTCATTATTCCTCTGATGTTAAAGGAACACCACATAATTTCAAGTAGCTGAAAGAATAAGATTTAAGTCTTTGTTTAGAGCTAAGAATGCAAGTGCTTTCATGGATCAAGACCACCATGCTCAACACTGAACCGGGTTTGCCAAGACTTCTTTCTGCCAAAACACAGCATAGTAAAACCTAAAAACTTTTGGTTTGGCAAAGAGAAATTTAAAAAAAGTATTCAGAAGATGCATTTCTAGTGAAAGTATGCCACAGGGCACAGATTAGCCTGGGGAAGAGGATTTGCTCTATTGCTTGAAGATGCAATTTTGATTATTTTTCTCATAGGCTTGAAACAAAGGTTTCTGTCTAAGGTCGCTCAGACACATACCTTAAAAAATGTATGGACTTTCAGATTTTCTAAACTCTTAGTTTGGAATAAGTACCGTTCCTAGCAGGGTGGGGAGCTTTCTTGCTCTTCCATGCTTTTCTTGGATTCATTCTATGTTAATACCAAAAGAGATTAATTTTCTCTGTGTGACAAAGAAATTATCCCAGTGCAGATCTCTCCAGCATTTTGTAAAGCTTAGGCCTCAGTGAGAACAGGAATTCTGATAGGCAAACTTCCAAAGAAACCTCGCAATACTATGCTAAGTTAAATATTATGATACTTAAAATATTTTATGTTTAAATTTGTTTATTTTATTTTTTAATATTTGTTTTAATAAATAAATATTTTTGTTTATTTTATTATTTAATAGCATTATTTTATTGTTTATTAAAAAAAATTATGTTCTTCAAACTTTTTTTTCCTTCTACAGTAATAGAAAGAGAGCTGTCTGAGGAAGGCGAAGGAGACTACCGAGTGATTCCACGTACGTCTAAAGTATACGTGGAGCTTTGTAAAGCGTTTCTACTGAGGGTATAAGGGACTGAAAAAAATGACCCTTAAATTTCAGATAAACTGATTTAAAGTAAGAAAATATACGACAAGTATGAATTATCTTTGCATACTAGGACATAAAATCTTCAGCATTTTTTTTTCTATGGAGGTCTATTGTTCAAGCCTGAAAAACTTCAGTTAAAATGTATTGGATGTCACTTTATTTCCCTATCCTCAGAGCAGACATATCTAGTGAGAAGAATGCCAGTCTCACTGCCAGTGAATAAAATAAGGGAAGTTTGGAGTTCATTGAAAATATTGAAAAATATCAATTTAATCTATCTTGAATGTAAAACACATTAAAAATACAAAGGAAAAAAAAAACCACTCAAACCAAAACCACAAAAAATCAAAAAGCAAACCAACCAAACCAACCAAAGGACATTTTTTACAAACCAGAAAAACACTTTCAAGTATCTCCAATTCTAGCTTATTTCTTGTTGAGATGGTTTCAGAAGTCAAGAAAATAGTTCAGTAACACCCCATAAACTGTTATAATAAAAATGACCCCGGTGCTGCCCGGGTACCCAGTCAGTCTGAGGAGGTCCCCAGCTGACCGGTCCGCGGGGAGAGGTCAATGGTATCCGGATAGCTCCACCGGCAAGGACGAGAGGACTCCTGTGCTGCTATGATCCTCGAGGCTTTATTGTGAGGGAGGTAAAGGGACGGGCAGAGGAGGCAGGGAGACAAGCACTTGAGGAGGGAGCAGACTCCAAGAGCCCCAAGGGGAGGCAGGACTGGGTATATAAGGGAGAAGGCGCAGGCGTGGCTAGGGTACAAATTCCCCAATGGGAAAAGGGTAAAGGGGAGGAGACAAGGTGGGGTGATATACAACAAACCAATGGGGATACAGAGGAGGAGTGGTTTTACAACAGGGGCCAATGGGGGTAACAGAAACAGAGAACTTTCTGGAACTGAGGAATACATTAACATTGAGTGACAACTAACTGAGGTGGGTAAAAGCAAATGATTGATAGGTCTAAACTGGTGTTGTCTCCCAGGGGAGTGCCGGGACCCCTCCCACAATAAACCTCCTTACACAATTCAAGATTTGGAGTGTACCAAGGTTCAAATGACTGAGATGGACCAATTTAAAAGTATTGCAGAAGACAGATTGGAAGCTGCAGATCCACAGATCTTATCTTTCTCTTCCTGTGTGATTTCTAGCTGGCCACTGATAGGTTTAAGCCATAGAACTCAATGAAAATATTAAGAAAACCTATTTTTTGTGGGTTTTTCTTTAGAAGCTGGCATTTAGAAACCATAAACAGCGACAAAACAATATTGTGGCTTGATGCTCGTGGTTGTAACAATGATGTGATAGGAAGTGGGTGTCAAGTTCCCTTGGTGAGAAATAGGGAATAAATGAGACACTCTGAATCACCAATGAATCACTTATAGAGTTCTGCTTCTGTTTTTTGGCTTTTATTTCCAGACTCTAAAACTAAGACAATTTTAAAATGATGGATGAAGGTGAACACTTTACAGCATTCACAAATGTGTGGTAAGGTCTGATTGCCATTAGAATTCCTAAGATCATGAAAACAGGAAATTTTAACAACCAGCATTTATTGTTTTGTTTTGGCTAATATCAGAGTTAACTACTGTTCAGGATCTTTGTAGAACAAGAGAGGATGAGGGTAGAAGGACAACATCTTTGTGGCCAGCAACAAAGCCACTAAGTTCAGCAGAGTTCAGGGAGTTCTGGATTTCTCTCACAAAATTTACAAGAACTCTCTCTCTTTGAGCACACACTGTACTACATATTATGCTGGAAAATGAACTACAGTAGCTTTTACTGTGAATAAATATAGGCATTTTGATAGCCAATAAAATTAAAGTGATAAACTATGCTAATCTGAGAAACTGGGAGCTCCCTCAATTTTAAAACATGATGCCACAATTGAAAGTAAGAAATATCAGGATGTTAAAGGGAAAAATGAAATTGTCCAGTTAGAGTGTGTATGTGTACATATATGGGCTCCTTATCATCAGTATCAGCACTGAAATTGTTTTAAACAGAAGTTTCAAAAGCAATGTCAGAGTTCAGATGTCAGTTTTGAATTAAGAAATTTAAAAGAATTTTTAAAATTCATTAATCACATGAATTAAAATATTTACTATAAAGGTACACATAAAGTTTATTCTGCATTGATTCTGAATTCCTGTAGGGTAGGACTAGGTCCAGGTTCTGGTGCCTTGTCACACCAGATGGAACCAGACAGAGGCCGAATCCACTGGTGTCAGAAGCTTTAATCTCCATTTCCTTTGTTTATTCTGTTCTGTATGACAAACTGTGTGCATTGAGCAGGCAGGACCAGGGAGAGCCTGGGCAAATTTTGGCAAAGCAAGTGAAGAAATTTATCCTGCAGGTTTGCCATCTGGGCATCTCTAGATTCGTATATGTACAGTGATGTTTATATTTATTGACAATTGTATTTGCTACAGTTTTGATTTCTACTATTGAAGTGATTACATTGAATTAGCAATGGTCATGTGTTATAACCAGCCAGGTCTCTGGGATGATTATTGCATACATTTCAACACTCCTGAGCTTATAGTCCACTGGACTTACACTAAGAAAATGCTGAAGGAAAAAACCATTAGGATTGTGTAGGACAATCTATGACAAAGTGAGAGTGTACTGGCTATGATGAAAACGAAGTGTGGCTTTATCGACTCACAACATTATATGCTCTATATTAATGTTTGCATTTCTACTGAGAGAAATTTCCTCAGAAGAGAAGCACTGCTGCATGTTGGACTGATTTATATATTTTTTTATCATCTATGCTCTAGCAGCACTAAAACTGGTTCTGGCTGCCATCTTAGGGCAGAATAAAGAGCAGGTTTAAGTTAATGGTTATTATCTTGGGAACACCACCACCACTACTTTTTTGTTAAATTTTTGCATTTTCTGGTGCATGTTTTAAATTATAGAAGCACATCCAACTGCAAAGGATCTTGTTGGGTCACCCCATACCATTTTCTTTCAAAGTTGAATTAAATCATAAAACTTAGCTTCCAGGAAAAGCTTTCAAAGCAAGGACACAATGTTCTTAACTATTATTCTCTTCCTGTCTCATGAAATTGTACATACAGCCTGCTTACTTGGAAATCAATGTTTTTACTTTGATTTTTAAGTAAATCAAATCTTTTTGTGTCTTTAATGGAGCTAAGTAGCTTCTTCTTCTGTGCCTAATACATTGAATAGTGGTCAATAAATCTCTCTGCAGAGGTGAAAATTGAAACCCAAAACTTCCAAATTTTTTCGCTCCTGTAAATATGTACTTGAATGTTGAGATTGTACAGTCAAAAGAGCAATGTAATCCACATCATGCTAGTTCATGGTGTTGTCAGTAACAATTAGGAAATTTTAACATAAGAATATGAGAAACTAGTAGCCCAATTAGACCAAGATTGACTCTAGGCTTGACTTGATACAAGGTTCTTGTCCAGTTTGATTTTTGTAGTATCAGACTTATAATAAAATCTCCATAACCTTTTGGAAAACTGAAACCCATTATTATTGGTAAAGGGCCAGACATTTCTGTGCTTGAAATCACTGATGTAAATACAGTTGTGTTCACTTGAAGGTTGAGTTAGAAAGGCTGTGGTCAACTGACTATATTTTTCCTGGTTCCTAATATATACCACCAGCTATTCAGGATAGCTTTACATTTCTCATAGGCTTCAGCTGCTCTAGAGATTACAATGCAGCTTCACTGGGTGCTTTTCGTGGACTACTGAGCTTACTTCTCCCAAATACAGGCAATTCTTCCATGTGCTACAGCTACCTACTAAATCTTTACAGAGCAGAACATTAGTAAAAAAATTAATGCCTGTTTATGCTGGAGACTGTCTTTATTTCTGTCAGCAGCAGTACCACAGATGATCCAAAGTATTTGAGGTGTAAGAACTATTTCTCATTTACTGAGTGATATTAGAAGATGTCAAAAGAAAGTTAGGTCAATTGACCCGTGAAAAGATTGATTTTTCTAACATTTTTTTCAGTCCCTTATACCCTCAGTAGAAGAACTAGATTTCTGTCCAAAATTAACTGCAGAAGATTTTATAAATTGCCTATGCATCCAAACAGATGGAAACCATCTATGGTAAATGGACTGGATTTTCCTCTCCCAGTCTCCAAATATTTACCCTTCTATCTAGTGACTGTTGAGGAAATGAAGGACCTGGGATGGTGGAGTCCCCTCCACCACAGATAAATTTACCACATAAAGTAAAACTATAACAAGACAGAACTAAACTTAGGCTGTGAGTTAGAAGAGTGATTCCTCATAAAGATAACTCCTGAAACTGCACACAGTGAGTGGGAGTGATGGACACTGTCTATCTCAACATGCTTATAGTCCATCTGAACCAAGCTGGGGAGCCCATGGTTGCCCCAGTCCACACTGAAGTAAAGTTGCACCGATTCCAGATCAAGGGTGAGAAAAATTCCATAAGTTTTGATAAACAAACCCAAACATATGTATCCAGTGTCTAAATGTTTTCAAATATACTAAGAGCTTATGCTGACATTTAAATTTCACAAGTACCAAGTTTCTGCTTTCACAGACTAATCTGACCCCTCTCTAAACCAGACAGAGTCTCTCCTCTGTGAGGTTGAGCAATTATTTTTCTCAATTTTTTTGGCTTCTACTTCCTTAGTTAAGGAGCAAAATAAAAAGTATACCTTGGGAGTTTAGGAAGTTATTAAGAATGGAAACTTATTCAGGAAAGGAACTTCTTGTTTCTCATAGATGCCAGACTCGGACAGAAGATGTCTTTTTGTCTTCTCCCCTCCCCATACACACCCCCACTCTTCTCTCCAGCTACAAAATACACTGTGGTTATTTGACTCATTATGTTTCTTTACAGAAAACATAACTGAACATTGCCCTTTTATCCTCTTCAAAGAAAGTCCTGTGTCTCAATACACAACCTTTTCCAGACAGATGTTTTTATTTCACAGTTTCCATCTCTACAGTTTGACCTGGCCAGCTCCACCTCAGAATTTCATCGGTGTCATAGGTGGAGATAATTTGCTATGACTTCATGGTTATTATTCTTTCTCTTTGCAAATGAGATAAGCTAATATTGTCCCTGAGGGCAAACTATATTCTCTCATACTAGCAATGAGTCAGCAAGGTGTTATAATGCATGTGGATCATCTCACTGCATGAATTTTCAAGGAACTCTATACAGGGTATTAGCTTGCTTGCTGTGCATTATCTATGTCTTATTGAAGCAATACATTCAGAGAGTCCTTCTGGGTTGAAAAATACTATGACTTGGTAGTAAATTCACCTGCAGAAGAGTTTATTCCTTTTTATTCTTTCTCCTTTCCTTCAAGACTGACGCGCAAACTTTCAAATTAAGAGCCTTCATCTAAAACTGTGGAGTTACATATTTCACAGAATGATCCTTAAGTACTCATTTTGAAGCTATTAATTAGTACAGTTAATGACCAGATGAGAGATAGACACACAGGGTATTTACACCAGCATTAATAAAGTACTGTAAGGCAGCAGAAGCAATAGGGGTGTTTTCAGGAGAGCCTTTAGACTGTGACATACATAAAGGAAAGAAACCTGGTGGAATTCTGTCAATTATATATTGCACTTGTGAGCATTTACTCTCATCTTTTAAATGCTTGATGATAGTAGATTTGAGGGAGCAAAGGCTTTTTCATATCACTTAATAAAGCAAAGAAGAGGTCTTCTGCCTTATCTTCAGTTTTTTACTATTAACTGAAGAAAAAATGAAGAAAATATATTTAGCACATACGTTTTGAAGAATGCTTATGTTTTGAAAAGTTGTGGTGTCTGACACAACAGTATTTCATATACCTGCCACAGGATTTGTAGCTAATAAACATTAGTACTATGTGGTAAATATAGCCCTTGAACCACACTTCCATAATACTCCACTGCACCTTTGAAAAACAGGAGAGCATACTGGCAGCAGTGGGAGGCTAGAGGGAAAGAATAGAGACTGAAGAAGGAGATTTGGCTGGAAGGACAGCTGTGGTAAGACATTTGGCTGGAAGGACAGCTGTGGTAAGACATGGAGGGGATCCCTAAGAAGTCACCTGTTGATTATACTGTGCAGATGTTATGTTGCCTGGAATGCAAAAATGAAAAAAAAATTACCAAAGGAAAAAAAAAAAAAAGAGAAGGAATGACATTTCCTGCAATTATGTGAAGCAGAATATGCAGAGTTATTTAGGCCATGAATAAATCTGTGAAGAGGTTTTAGTGTGAACAAAATTACCTGCATTGGCTACCGGTCACTGCAGAGCAAAAAGGTAAAAAAAAAAATTGCAGTAGCTGGTTCCAGCCAATGCCTGCATTCAGCTGCCAGTGGAAACATCCTGGGCTTTGCCGGGAACTTCACTGAAAGTCTCAGACTGGTTTGCACAGTGAAATGGTAAACTTTAGTTTCTACTAGTTTTTTCTTTAACTACCTATTGTGTTGCACCTCAGGTTCCCTTCTGAGATATGAAATAAAACAGAGGAACTGGAAAGAATTTTTCTTATGTTTGAGGGTTCTCGGGATTTGTTATGGACGGCATTAATGTCAAGTCTTATGGAGTGATTGTCATTGACAAAAATTGAGAAACATCTGTAAATAACTTTTTCTTATTTTTCCTTTTTTTTTTTTTAATTTATTTTTTTATTTTTTAATTTTTTTTTAATTTCCCCCCAAGACACCATATACTTGTGTCTCTTGGATACATTTGTAAAGCTTGTTGTCTTTTGATATCAGTTCCCATTCTTTATATTTCCCTTTCAGGAAACAAAAGTTCTCTTCAAATGAAGAGTCAGTCTTAAAACAACAGGGAAAAAAGAAGCAGGTGGACTATTCATTTTAGATAAAAAGCATTATTCTTGAAAGTAATTTGGATTGTCTGTTTCTGTTGGTCATGTCAGAACCTATTTACTTTACCTGCAGGAGCAATCTGACTTCAGTTATTTCCACACTTTGGGCTGAAACTCTATCAAAAGACAAGGCACAGATATGTCTATAGCAACTTGCACCTTAAACTTTGTAAAAGTCTCAGCAAAGCACTGTACCAGTGTGTTTAGCTTCCAGAAAGCAAATTGTTATCTCTTTAAGAACAAATGTTTCAAATATTAAGAAGAATATAATTACAAAATAGCTAAAAAAAAAAGCAAAAAGCACACTCATAAACTTCCTCTTAAAGATGATAATTGAGTTCTACTATTCTGGAAGATTGTAAAGATGTGATTATAATTTCTTGGTTCTTACTCCCAAGAATTTTTTTTTTTTTTTTTGCCTTCAGTGGAAAAAATCTCCTTTAATGTAAAATACAGATTTCTACTTTCTCATTCCAAATTTAAAATGTATGCCCTGATCAATGAGTTGTTTCAAATAATAATTGTGTCACTAAGAAATACATTGCTGGGATGTTTTCTTTAGTAGTGCTAGAACTTCCTCTGTGCACAGTCTCTTGCTTCTCATCAGTCTGGAGACTCTGCAGACAAATTACCTGCCTTTCATCTTTCTGCCAGAGGGTGGAAAAATTACTAGAAGAAAAAAAAAAAGGCTTAGTAAGAGTTTTTGTGTAAGAGACTTGGAATCTGAGACAGAGACAGATAATTTCAGGAAAAAAGACTTAAAAAAGCAGAATGGAAAAGGAAGATGAGAAGATAAGTTAAGCATTATTTTACATTTACCTTTAAAGTTTTGAACTTAATTTGAAAAATTCTTTAGTTTTTATTGATAAAAAGTACCATTTATTAACTGTACTATTGTTACTATTAACCTTCTGGTAGATAAACAAGTCTAAGGGAAGAACTGTAATTTAGCTGGAGAAGGAAAGGACCATATTAATCTGCTTTTCCTTTCTTTTGAAGTAAATTAGAGAAGTGTGAAATTATGGCATAGGATACAGTTCCTCTTCCTCAATAGAAGCAGGACTTATCATTTCATAATAAAGTGGAGCAGAATCTGTCTGAATGATGCTGATAACTTCAATTTTAATTAATCCATTTCAGGGACTGCCAGACTGAATACGACATTTGTAGATTAGAAGTTTCAGAACTGTCAGACCTTCCACCCCCTGACCAGTATTTCCAGAACTGAGAACATTTGCTCAGAGTGGTTGTCCTGGAAAGAGCTGCTATCAAAGTCTTGCAGGAAAATCTGAGAAGTATGATATGAAGTTAAGTCTGCCATAGGAAGTGGATAGTACTGGACTCTTCAAACTGAAGAGAACTGAACCTGCTCTATAACTCCCCTCATCATTTGGACATGGCAGGGAGAAAATAAGGTGGAAAAAACTCATAGGGCAATTTAATAAAGCAAAAGCAAAGGATATGCATGCAGAAGCACAGGAAAGAAAAATATTTTATTCTCTGCTTCCCATCAGAAATGGATGTCTTGCAACTTCCCAGGAACCAGGGCTTCAGTACACGTAGTAGTTGCTCCAGAAGAAAAATTACATAAATAACAGATCACCCCTGACCCCACTCTCCCACCTCCCTCCTCTTTTCTTTTAGCTTCTATTGCTGAGAACACAATGGTATGGAATATTATGGAATATCCTTTTGGTCAATTTGGGTCAGCTGTCCTGGCCATATTGTCTCCCAAGATCTTGCCCATCACCAACCTGCTGGTGAGGGGAAAATATTGGACAGAGCTGATGCTGTGCAAGCTCTTCTCAGCAGTAGTGCAAACATGGGTGTGCTATCACCACCTTTCCAGCTGTCAGTGCAGAGCACAGCACTGTGAGAGGGCTGCTATGGGAAAATTAAATGCATCCCAACCAGAAGAAATACACCTGCTAAGGGACATAACTAAAATGCCATTTCTATCAAATCATGGTGATGTATATATTCATATTAGATCATCACTGAAAAAATCAAAACCATTACTGGAAGCAGGGACCACTCCCCCAACCTTTTGCTGAAACTGCATCTGAAAAAAGCATATGAATTAAAATGAGTTCTTTTCACTCAACATTATTTCTCAACAACTGTGTTATTTGAATTCTTAAATAAAAGCATATGTTAAACCATGTAAACTTATGTCAGTATGCATTGAAACATGCATGAATAGAAAAGTAGTAACTTTCTTAACAGAATAATCTGCTAAACTGTTAAGTCTTCAATGGTAAAGAAGAGGAAACAGTCTAATTGCTCTGTGCTTTATATTGTCTCTAACTGCTCCAAATTTTCTTGAGAAAACACTTGCCAGAAACCTGTGGTTTCCTTGTGTCTCAGAATTATATTGCTAGTTACTTGTATAATTTGGTGAGGTTTCATTTTGATTATCAGATGCCAGGGCTTCTGTGATTAATTTTTACTAAAATTAGTCACCAATTCCCCTCCCCTTAAAATCACTTTCCTGGATGATTAAGAAATGCAGTTCCATACTATCACAGGGCTTCCCGAATTCTCTTTTTCAAATACTACATTCTGAAGTTCCTTTAATGCTGTTCCCAGAAAGTGACTTATGATTCTTTATTAATTATGAAATATGTTAACTCAATGAATGCACTAGAAATGTATTTTTCTATTCTCACCACAGCTTGAAGGAAATATCAGTGCCAAGGCATTATCTCTAACTGCTCTCATACTAGTAATGTAAATGTAACCTTTTTATGATTGATTCTTTAAAACTTAGCCAAATTTAAAAAAAAACATGTTAATGTAGGCCTGATTTCTATGGACTACATCTTTAATTGCATGAATAATTGTAGACATTTAAGGCTAAACACTAAACAATTTCATGAAAAATGAGGACAAAAGCTTTCCTACTGTAGGTTGGCCAGTATTTTTCTCTGTTCATGCATAAGTTTATTGCTGATATGGCACATTGCATCTTTAATATTATTGGGTTTTTGCACTGTAATAATCTGAATGATACTAACCCACTTTTGTGAGTTAGATGGATAGGTTTTATCCCAGTTTCAGGAAATAAATGGGAATATTCCTGTGTTAACTTCAGATACATTCTCTGGTATCATGAAGAGCATGTTTGGAGAAAAACCTTGTGTTTGTATAGAGATGGTAAGTGGAGCGGTTCGTATTCTTAGTTATGTTGTGCCCTCTGGCAAGCCTGCCAGGAGAGTGCTGTGCTTGTTTTGTGAAGAGAAACCTCCTCCACATTCCAGCTTGAGCATATCTATTGTTTTCAGACATAAACAGATGTCTTCCTTACCTAAGGGAAGCTCTCAAAAATCTGGAAGTAAAACAGAAGAAACTGATGTGAAACCACAACAGTATTTGACCTGTCTGCATGCATTAATAATCTCAACTTTAGCTGAAGGCAGAGTTCTGTTGCATTCAGTTTTATTTATCTGCATGTTTTCTGCCCTGCAGTATGGAAGAACGATAAAGGAAATTTTTAAAATTTCAATTAGGATTTTGTTAAATACATATATGCTTATTATGTCATTTAGTGTCTTTAAAAGCAAGATAATTTAGAGTTGCTTAAGAAGAGCTGGACAAAGGGGGGTAAACATATTCTTCATTCTGCCAAACTGCCCTCTATTTCACAGGCCAAAATGTCAAAATTTGTGATGAGATCAAGCTATAGATCCAGAGCAAAGCTTTTTTCTAATAATTCTGACAGTGAATGAATTTTATTTGCATCAATCTTGTCTGACTGCTAACAAAATGCATATATTTGGGGAAGTTATTTATGTCTATACATTTACTTTTTGTGACAGGCTTATCTCTCTTTTCCAGCCTTATACAAATGTCTGTAGCACAGTTTAGCTGCCTGTGGGAGGTAAGATAATAACCCCAAGTAGGTCGGGATCACAACTTCTTCATGAAGACAAGGCACACCAAACTTACTCTACATTTGAGACTCATCTCCTTGGGTGCCTTCTCTCTCTCCTCACCCACCTATGCCATGGTTACAACACAGACTGTATGATGACATTAAAACAATGCTAATATTGAGTAATTACTAGGAGTGCTGAAAAAAAGTACTGTGTGTTCAAGGACAGCAGGATAAGTGTATTGGTGAAGGGGAAGAAAGGGAAGTGTTGAACACAGTGCAAGAACAAAGGAAGTGGAGAAGTTTTTGAGTGAGGTGCAGTGCCCCCAGCAGAACCCTATACTGGAGCCAGGTCTACAGCTGCTAGGAAAGCCACGTGTCCCAACACAGCAAAGGCTGATCCAGCATCTCTCCAGCAAACCACACTGCAGTGACACTGGTGCTGCCCTTGCTGCTTGTGTCGTAGTGCAGACACAGCTGGGTTAGACCTGAGTCAGACATCTCCTTGCAACGCTCCATCCATTTGCAGAAGTAGCAGCTGGGATGCAACAAACCTTATGTCATAGTAAAGATGCCCAGAAATTTAGATTTTTTAATTATCATTTTTTAATTCAGAGGCACCTGATGGTCAGGTTAGAATCAGACCATGACTCCTCAGTCCTGGAATGATGAAAGTGTAGTTCTGAAAGAAAGAAAGAATGATAATCTAGAGCAAGATATGGAAAAAAAAAAAAAAAAAAAGTGATGGAAGGATTCAAGAAATGAAAAGCAAATTTACTTTTAACTCTTGTAAAATTTAACTGCAAGTAGCCTCTCATGCCCATAAAACTCAGTGAGTCATAATCTAAAATAAGAGACTAAATATAAACTAAAATTACTCAGAGATAGAAGAATTTAATCTGTGAGATTCATAAGTAAACTATAGAATTCAATTTGTTCATAAAGCAGACAAGGTTTCCAGTAGAAATTCTTAAGAATTATAACTATCACAATGGACTGCTATCTTTGATTTTATTTGTTGTTTCTGAATGTGCATCATCTTGGTTTCCATGCTACGGTAGTGTGATTCATATCTTGTGGTTAGGAAGACTGACTTTTTGTTTCCGAAATTTCTGCTGTGTGAAGACATCTGCTGAAATGTAGATAGTTTGTGGTGTGTGGATGAAATATGTATTCTTTATAACCTCCTGCAGTAAGGACAGACTCGTCACAAGTAACAACACTATTCTCACAGTTGCACTCTTGGCACATTATCCCCTAATAACATGATCAAATATTTTTTCTATTTAGAAAGACAGGTGTCATGTAATATTTATATATATGCGATTTGCATCATTTCCAGGTTGTAGATGCATACATTATTTTTGTTGCAGAGAAGACTATTTCTACAATTTAACAAATTTCTACAATTCCTACAATTTAATCAAAATTGATATTCCATAAAATCTAGTAATTTCTATTAAATAGAGCAAAGCCTCCTTACAATACCAAGAAATACTTGTTCAATTGAAAATGCAGTTTTAAGTCCTAAGAGCAGAGAGGTTTTCTTATCCAGTTGCAGTTTATCAGGCTGAAGTGGGAACTGCCTATCATGTTGCAGCATGAGTACTCATTAACTGGAGCTCCCTACTACTGGTGGCATCTCTCAAGATTCCAAACAGAGTTCATATAGCTAGACTGGAAATCCACACTTTTGCATCCCTATGCTTCTCTGCTCCCTTTCTCAACTGGGGACAACTCCCAGAAGGCGTGGCCCCCTACAAACCCTTCATGTGATCAAGCTTGTGTGAATTCGCAGAAAAAAATAATTAGCATGCTAGCTCCTAGAACATTACAAATTTTTCTGTGTATAACTATTCAGCAGACGCTAAGGCCAGCATTTCATCTGCTTTGTTAGCCCATGCAACTCTGTTGCAAATATTGAGACCAGAGGCATTATGCTGAAATATTTGCCACATACATCACTCTAGATAAATAAATATTCATCCAGTCAACTAACAGAGGTAATACTCAGCCTTCTCTTTTTCCTGTTTTTTCAGCCTCACACACTTAACAGAAATTTCACAGGTCTTCACAATCCTTCTCACTCCAAATGCCTCAGGTGTATATGCTCTCCATGCTAAATATATAATATAAAACACAACTGAAAATAAATTTTCCCCAATATCATGATAACATGAAACATGGGAAAAACTTCTTTAACCAGAAGAGAGAAAAACAGAGTGTCTGAAAATAGTCCTTTACTCATTTAAATAAGTTTTTAAAATCAATGTTACATATAGTATGCTCACTTGTCCATAGAAGAGCTCATCTTCATTTCTTAATTCTTAAAATTAAACTGCATTCTAGTTTGTAGAGAATATGGCGTATTAAACTGTGCACATATACCCTGGTTGGTTCTTTAAAACATGTGAAAATGTATTCCCACAGCTAAGTAGTTAATGTAACAGATGTTATATCTCCTTCTAGACTATTTTTTTTTCCTTTGGCTGCTTCCTACTATGAAAAGCAGAAATATGCATTATTTTTGATAAACAGCATGGTATTCAAAGACTGAAGTATTCAGCTGTGATTCTAAGAAATACTATTTCATCATTGGTTATGACTTTGATGCGTGGTGTTATACCATGATTTTCTCTAACTACGATTCTTTGGATTTCGTTCTTTCTTCACAGTTAGAGATGGAGCTCAATTTTGCGCAGTTTATAGGCGTATCCTATATGTTTTCTTGACATTAGCCAGCACTAAAAGAATGCTTTTTATTTGAGATGCTTGAAGGAAGTAGTCATAGAGTGAAAGTGGGTGTTCCCCTGTTCTCTGACATTTTAATAAGCTGAGCTAAGCTTGACAATCATCTATTCCTCTTACCTCAATGGGATTGCTCTTTCATGGAAGTCATCAGATGCTCTTAAGAGGGAGGCTCCCTTGGACAGGGAGCTGACAGTCTGATCAGCACAACATTCACTGTGTCTACATGCAACTGTGACTAGATTCAAAGCCCTTTACAGAACTTATATCGCTGGTAACATTTTGAGAAGTCATGTTTCTTTGTTTGCTTCTAATTTTTTTGTACAAACAAGTCCTGGTTTCAGCCAGGATAGAGTTAGTTTTCTTCCCAGTAACTGGTACTACTGTGTTGTGCTTTTTTCATTCAGTGTGAGGATAATATAGATAACACACTCATATTTAGCTGTTGCTACATAGTGCTTGCTCTTAGTCAAGGCCTTTGTCTCATTCTCTGCTATTAAGCAGGTGCACAAGAAGCTGGCAGGGACCATAGCCAGGACATCTAGCTTAGGGATGCTCTGCATCATAGAACATCATTCCCAGTACATAAACTGGGGGGAGTTGGCTCAGAGGGGCTGATAGCTGCTCAGAGATGAGCTGGGCATTGGTCAGCAACTGGTGAGCAATTATATTGTACATCACTTATCTTCCTTGGGTTTTATTTCTCTCTCTTTAATTGTTATCTCCCTTTCCATTACAATTATTACTGTTGTATTATTATAATATTCTATTTTATTTCAATTATTAAGCAGTTCTTATCTCAGCCCACAAGTATTAACTTTTTTCTGATTCTCCTTCCCATCCCACCATGGGTGGGGGGTGGTGAGCAAACAGCTGCCTGTTACTCAGCTGCTGGCAACATAATGGCTAACACTCCAGTTATTAATTTTTAAAGTATTTTCCTTTTTTCTTTTTTTGGTAGATATGGGGATAGTTGGGAAGGAAGATGATTCATTAGTGTCTCTGTGTGGAGACAAAAAGCCTCTTAAACAGAGGAGTCCAGAAAAATAAAGTGGGAAGAGAAATTACACTGAAGATTTTGTCACCTTCTGCCGGAGCCTTCCCCCAGATTGGGGTGACTCCGGGTGGTGGTAAAGTCTCTCCTCCAACCCGTGCCTTCAAAGAAAGACTCAGTAGTCTTCAGTTGTCTGGTCTCATGGCAGTTTATTGCATGTTATGTCAAGGCACACAGACTCCCTGACATTGTCCCTGACTCCTTCTCTCTCTGCATCTCTCTCCGTCTCCCTCCGTCTTCATCTCCCTTCGTCTTCTTTCGTCTCCCCCTCCCAAGGGGCTGGTGCCATCTTTTATATCACACATTACGTATTAAATGTTTATAATTTTTCCCCAATGCCTATTACCTATGTTGAACAGTGGCTTTCTACTCTAAACCAATCTGTGAGTGCCAACACCACCAAGAACATGGGGAATAGGAAGAAGAAAGAAGGAGGACAGGGCACGCCCAAATCCCTCCATCTTAGAACCTCTGACCCCCACGTACAAAACTCAGACCCCTCTGTACAAGGCCTAAAACCCCCCTGTACAGCACTCAAAAATCCTACCTTTTACTTTGTGATTACTTCTATTATAATATCTAAACTTTTGTGATTTCTTGTTCTTTCTGCAAAGTTGGTAAATTGTTCCATGGGTCAAACTCAAGACCACAGGGGTTTCTGGCTGCCTGCCAGGGTCTCAGAGGCTTCTGCCCTGGACCCAGAACATCCAAGAGTGTCTGAGGGACACCTTGGGTTCCGACAACTTTCAGAAACAATTGATGTAGTTTCAGATCTATATTTCACTATTTGTTTGTATCAATGAATACCTGGTATTGAAACAAAAACATGACTCTTCAGTTGTGGTTGTATTTCCGTCGTTTTATCTGATTAACAAATATAGAAAGGTCTTGTCTATCAAGTGGTTTAATATCTCTGTGGTATAAATATCAAGAAATGGCAGAAATTTTCACTGCTGTGCTGATGTACCTGAGTGTTTAACTCTGACAAAAATGGTAAGGAAACAACCCTAGTCTAAATTCGAGGGATGAGCAGAACACTTAAGGCATTACTAGATGCTTTGGTCTGAAATATATCCAGCCAAATTCACACTGTGCAGTGGCGGGGGTGTATAAAAAGGAAAGGAGGGAGGGTGGTCAGCCACCCATTTAGAGATGTTTTAGAGCCTAAGAATGTCAAATTGAAATGTCAACACCAAAACAAAAGTGCTTTGCTGCAATATAGAGACTTCAGTGTCAACATGGTGTCACTGAATGCAAATTTGCCCTAAAGGATTAACAATTTCTGCTCACTGTACATCCACTCAAGTATAAATTTTAAAGTAACAATAATAACCACCTTTCCCCCCAAAGAAGGGAGGAAATTGTTTTAAAGAAGGCAACTGTAGAAATAAATGCTGCTCTTATTTATCAAGTCTGGTAAAACAGGGTGTAATTGGAGATATGAAGGAAGGATTCCCTCAACACTTAGGTAGACTTGGTAGACTTAGGTAGACATGAAGGGAGAGGTCTGACTTTCCCCCTCAGGAAGCCAATGGAGTCCCCAGCACAAAGAGCTTCCCTGGGAGCTAGGGCAGGCAAACAAGATCTCTGGACTATGAAGGATTCTGACTGCAGGAAATGTCTCATGAACCTCAGTGAATTGTAGTTTCTTTTCTCTGTGAGGTCTAAACAGCTTCTTACCTTTCACCAGGGACCACAGTGCCTTTTAGCACAAACTAAACCTGACAACTTGAAAGTAGCAAAAAGCTCTGCTCTCTGAATCTTTTGACCTGGCCCTTTGTACTGCAATGTCCCAAGGCAAAATTCCTTATTTCTTTGCCACTAGAAAATGTTTTGCACTTCAGAGAGACCTTTGAGTTCCTTCAACCTGTAAAGAAGCTGTGGATTTGGGGAATGACTGAGCAAGACTGTCTCCCACATCATCAGTCTATTTTGATTTTTTTTTTGTTTCTTGTATATGTGAAGCCACTGACTTATGATCTGACAAAATAGAAATAACACCTTCTCTTTTTGGCAGATAGGTGGATTTCTGAGATGAGCATTAGCACATACCCAGTGCAAACATGCAGGGCAATGTTGATGTGCTAATGCTCAGAGCCCACTGATGAGTGAAGCAGACATTTTCATGATAAGCTTAAGAAAATTGGTGATCATAGGGTTAAGACACTAACACTAAAATCAGAGGCTGAGCTAAAGAAAGACCTGGAGAGAGGGTAGAGAACGTGCTCCTGCTAAAGGCCAAAGGTGCCATGCAGACTCATTTGGTAAGTGCACCACTTCTTAGAGTGTGGTGGCAGAAGCAATCCAAACCCAATGTGGCCACAGGACTTAGAAAAGAGAACTGTGGACCTAGTCACTTGCCTGAGGTCAAAGGATCTCTAATAGAGATTTAAGAGTGCACAATTACAAGCAGGTCAGGCTGTGCAAATTTTTGTTGCCTGCAGCTGGGAAAATATAAAGTCATGTTTCCAATTTACAATTTGCTCCTGGCATTGCTGATAATACTTAAGTAATAGTTCTTAGAATAATTTACTCATCATGCTCAGATTTGGCTCAAGACTTTTCTTGTATTTGTATATATTTAGAGTCACTCATACCTAGAGTTTGTTAATCACAGCTTTTGAATCTGTTCGCCTTAGAATTGCAGAGAGCCTTTTATTTAAAGTATCAGTAGAAACATAATAAACAAAGAAAGGAAAATAATCAAACGTAACTGCCTTTAAGCTGATCCACGTAATGTTATATTGGATATCTCATCAAAATTAAAAGTGCTTAGAAAAGAGTGATTATATTATGACAGTGAAAGCCAAATGCTTTCAGCTTCTTATTGGAAATAATCAAACTGCATCATGTTACTGCCTTAATCCCATTAGGGCTTTAAGAATATTAGTTTATTCACAGCCTTCTTTCATCTAACACTAGACAAAACCCTGTATTAATCATTATTCAGAGCAGGTTTATTAAATCATTATTCAGAGCGGGTTTATTATTGTAGATCCCAGTTCCAAGTTTCTCACTCACACTGAAAATGGCCTGTTTTACGAATTAACAGATTAATATTAGTATTTCTAGAAAATTGAAAAGAACATTTATTTTACTTGTAATGGAATTAATTATATGTTAATAATCTCAGTTGTTTTCATTTTTAAGAGACATGTGCTTTTAGCTTTTCTGGAAACTAAGGTTTTGGATAGTGATACTTAGGGTTATATTCAGTCATATTACAAGTCATGCTTATTTTGTGGTTCACCCTTTTCCCAGAAGCCTCATATTTTATCCTTTCCATATTGTTATCAACACAGAATCTTTCTCAGTCCCCAGAAGGCTTGTTTTAAGCTACTTGTTTCCAGTTTGTTTCAAATCTTTTCCTACAATATCCTCCCATGCTGTACAGAGCAGCTACTCACCAGATGCCAGATGCATGAAGTACTCTTCAGTTGGCTCCTTTCCTCAAAATTACTGATTTCTATGCCAAACAAATTTCTAATTTTTGGACTTCATAGCTGTTGATTGTGCTGTTACCTCAAGGCAGCTGTTACTGGAAACAGTCCAGGCATCAGTGACTACTGTCACAAAACTTTCACAAAAATCTCAGTCCCTTTCTCATGTATTTTTCCTGGAATTTCTAAGCCTGAGCAATCAAACCTTAGTAGCAGTAGGTAGTTGTGGAAGCCAGAACTTGCTGCAGAGCTAATGTGTGGCTTTCATAATCTTTGAGACCTACATTTCAACAGCTTCTTTTAAGTCCCAAGTAATGCTCTTTTATTATATTTTTTCTCAGAAATTATTTAAACCTGTATGATACTGTAGTTATAGTTCATGGAAATTACTTTCTTGGCTACTGTATCAGGCCCTTTAATATTTTATCTCAGAGGATGAAAAATGTATAAAACTACAGCACAGTTTCAAATTTTCTCCATAGCTAACCTGTCTTACAGGTGACATCTTGACGACTTTCCTACACATTATAAGTCATAGAACTGAAAAACATGAAGATAGGACTGCTTAGTGTAAAATGCTACTCATTACTGAGTCCAGAGGAAAAACTCTATAGTGCAGAAAAAGATACCAGTAATGTTTTGCTGCATTTGTATATATCTATTATGACACTGCCTTCAATTACATGATCATGATCATGGCATGATCTTTATGTTTATTCTGATATCTCAAGAATTACATACAAAGAAAGATTTAAGGTTTCTCAAAGAAATGTAAATGCTAGAATTTTTACTGTCTTCTTTGCAGTAAGCTACAATTTATTATATTTTTGTATGTAATAGTGGTAGATATAATAGAAGTATCTTTGGTAGTTTACAAATTATTAATACTGCTTATCCGTTTTCTTGGATTCCTCTCCCTTATTCTAATTCAGGCCTTTAAAAGCCTCTTTTTTCCAACTACTTCACATCCTACAGCAGATGTTTTGCTGATCCTTTTCTCAGAAAAAGCAGAGAGCACAAAAGCAACTACTCCACAGGAGTACAATCTGATCCCTTTAAGGGCTTATTTTAAGCCTCCCGTTGGAAGGATTTTGTGGGAAAGCACCTGAGGAGTGAATACTTCTGATTTGCAGGGAGCTGCTTTCTCTTGAGAAGTGATGATTGGAGCAAGATGCTGGGGAGCTGGCCATCTCTCCTGTTGTTCCAGTCACAGGAACTACACAGAAGGATGGAATAAAGGCCAGAATATAATATTTGACAATATTCATTTAGTGAAAAGCCCATAGAGAAATCCCATAGGTGACGTACATATATACCTGCGTTGGGTAAATCATTGAATAATCCCTAAAATAAGGATCAGGGTAGAGCTTGCCAAAAATTACTATTGTTCATTTGCCTGTCTGCATTTAAATTCATTTTACAGGAGACTCTTCCTGGTGTGAATTATTTAGAGTTAACATAGATATCTTATTTTTTATCTGATGCAATGCATTAAAATAAAGTTGGATAATCTAATCTATAGCCCTTTCTATTTCTAAATAAAATTATCAAATAAAGTTACTTTAGTTTATGTGCTGACTCTTCTGCTTTAGAGTCCAGCTTCCTCAGTGCTAACAGGATGGTTACAGGTGTTCAGTCTTCTCCATGCCAGCCCTGCAGGTCAACTACATCCAACAGTTTTAGATACAGATGAAAAGAAGAGGATTTACCTGCTATTTGTATTTTTTCTTAGGAAAATACAGAATATTCTTGGGTGGTGGCTAAAGAAATTATGTTTTCTGTCTTACATGTTTGAATCTCAGGTTTGGATCTTAATTTTCCATCTTTACCCATCTTTCTAAATAGATTTTTTCATCTTGATACACCAAAAAAAAAAACAAAAAAAAAAAAAAACAAAAAAAAAAACAAAAACAACAACAAAAAAACAACAACAACAAAAAAAAAAAAAAAAAAAACAAAAAAACCACTTGCCTTTAGGAACCAATTGTGAGGCAATAGGACAGATCTTTTCAAAGTTAAGAAAAAACTACAGCTATAATTTAAAAGTGCACTGTCAAATTTTTATTCTTTACACACTAAATATTGCTTCAATTTCTTTTGAAGCTAGTAGACTGCAACATCTTTGTTATTCTTGTTACCAATTTTATAATATTAAAGGGAAAAGGGAAGTAAACCTGAACTGTGTGGACTTGTCAGCACTATCAGTGTATTTCTGTGTAGATTCTGTGTGAAAAAGACGAAGAAATTCTGAGAATAAAGAAGTCTGACAAAGTGCAGGAAACACTTTACTTCACTATTCTTCCTCTTTCCATCTTTTCCCCCAAATCTTTGGTTTCTCTTTTTTGGCAAAAAATGATAGAATGAACATATGTGTTAACTTGAATAGAGGAATGACTATTTATAGTCCCATTAAAATAAAAAAAAAATCCACTCTTTTCTGAGTAAAACAGTTAAGAAAACTGAAGTCAGAATAATCAGAAGCATTTGTTTGACATGAAAATCTATGTACGTGAAATACAGAGGTACTATCATGGCTACAGAAGTAGGACAGTGCCTCTGAAAAAGAAGAGGCAGTTTTTCATTATGGTGCAAGCCTTTGCTTCTTTTACCTTAATCCTCAAGAGAGCTGACACCCTTATGCATGCATGACATTATCCTTACATCCTTACAGTGGTCTTAGGACTATATTTTGGTTCATGCCTTCATTCAGTACCTCCCCAAGTGTATAATGCAAAGAGGGATCCATTTCTCTGATTCTCTCCCTGGAAGCACCTTGAAGCTCAATATTTCCCCTGTGCATTAAATTTAGTGTCCAATTGCTGCAAAAGCAACAGAGGGGAGACAATTGGTGTCTTGTTTGGAGATGAGAAGTGGTTGAAGTTGGTCACACCACCTAGGCAAATCAAAAGGTTTCCATAGGTTCCTTCTTTTGGGAGTTGTGGGAATCCAGACGTTTTCCCCAAAACTGGAGACAATATGAGCCACATGTATTTTTCAAATGTCAGTTCAGTAAGTTGCATAACGAAAAGAAACATACAATTGAGCTTCATATTTCTGCAAAATAATCCACACACACACAAAATTATATGAATACATCATGGCACCAAGTCCTGAAATGCTGAGATCTGTTCAGAGCTCTGGTATTTTTCCCTGTATAGGACAAAGAAAGCAAACTTTTTTTTGTTTGTTTGGGGATTTTTTGTTTGTTTTAGTTTGGTTTTGAAGACATTTTTAAACTAAAATAAAAGTCAACAGCAAATACCACAGAGGGTGAACTGGAATACATATTGTATTTTTGCTTCTAATAATCCAAATACTATGTCTACACTTAGCATAAGAAGCAAGGTTTCTTTTAATTGATATTTTAAATAGTTGTGCCAGAACAGATGTTTTATTGAAGTCGAGGAGAGGGGACTCCCAATTTAAAGAAATTTGGATATAAAAGATATTATGAATGTATCTTAATAACAGTAGCTGTACTCCAAAAGAAATAGCTAATTTAATCATATTATATAAATTCAAATATTGATCCTTATGGTTAAACACAACTTTATATTTTATATAAAATATTTTTCTATATTTTAAATAGAAGGTTGTCTGCTTTTCCATAGGGGATTTGTCTATATAATCAGAAGTTACCCCAGGTTTAAAAAAAAAAAAAAGATAATCAGATCTACGGATGCTTTGTCTTTTTTATGCCACATATCAACTACAGACATAGCCTTCAGCATTATGATAAAAAGAGTCTATGATATGAGGTGTCTTCCTTCTCCCATCTTGCTCCCAGAAAGCATTATTACTCAGAAACTTTCACAGCTGGAAAGAGGGTAAAGAAGTATTTGAATGCAATTATTTTCAAGTAATTGATAACTCATTTTAATTAAAATATTTCTGAAACTGCATCTGAACATTTAGTGTGTGTAGAGTGCAGTGCATATTCTGCTATAATGTGGAGTCCTGCAAAATGGAAAAAAAGAGCATCCATGCTTTATAAACACACCTTTAGTACCTGGAAAATTCTCTTGCACAAACAGTTTTGTGTTGTGCCAGGTGCTGACACATCTGCAATCTTTCTTGCAGTAGTTTATGGCTTTGTCTAAGCTGGGGTGATTGCGCACGATGGTTTATACAATGACGAATTGCTCTTTGCATTTACAGGTCTCAGTACAGTTGTTAGGTTTAGCAGTGCTATATAAAGCATTAAGCTTATTACACCCAAAAGAATTAAATTATACTGAGGCAATTTGATTACTTGTGTCCAAAGGAAGACACAATTGCAATGAGGTAAAAGCTTGAAGTGAATGTTGTTAACAGTAATGCTTTGCAATTAAAGTATTTTCTCAAGCATTTTCATGAAATATGTTTTCCCTTTTATTCAGTTCATTTGCTATCCCTGTAAAAATGTCTTTTGACTTCCAGATGTTTCAAAGTATGAAAGCTGATTGAGCCTTTTAACCTTATTTCAGTGTTTATACATATGACACAAAATATTGTATTCACAATCTGTATCAGAAATTCTGGATTTGCTGGATTTCTTTCAAAATGTTAAATGATAGGCATCTTAGTTTAATTCTTTCTTGAAACATCCAGGTCTGTGTGTAAAAAAATATAATAGCAGTTACTAATTTCAGTCTACCAAAATTAAACCTGTCATGAATGGAAGCTGGTTGATATTTCATTAGCATTATTTTCAGTTGAAGCAAATGTAAAACATAAGTGGCTCATGGTGGTCTGCTAACTGCTGGAGAAGAGAGAAGACTGCTGAAGTAATGAAGCAACACTGGGAAAATCAACACATCCCTGCAGAAGCAGGTTATTCAAAATCAGCACCTTGCCTTCAGAAGCAGGCAGTGATGCAGTGATGGCAAGTACTGTCTCATGGGCAGCCTTCACATCACAGCTATTTTCAGCAATATATAATTTGATAATCATTTTCATCTCAGCACAGTTTAGCATATTTATTCCTCCATAAGTTTTAATTCCGCTTAAGAGGAATGATCCTATCAACATAAAGAGGTCGTAAGGATTGCTGCATGATCAGATTAACCTCTCTTTGGCTTCATTGCCTCCAAGCTTTAGATCAGTTCTCCTTGATTTTGATTGATTTTGGAAACAGTTTGTGTGCTATTTCCAGGCTACTCTTTCCAATTCATTGACGTTATACTCTATTTATTTAATATTATCTAATGTTTTACTTATCTCTATTAATATTTATAGGCCTATTCCCACCATATAGCCTGATTTCACAAGGATAACATTACCTAGATTACCTACATTTTAGGACTTCTCTCTCTCTCTATTTTTGTAACTTTTTATTTTGTAACTGGTTGGTTGTACCATACATAAAAAGAATTCACATTGGCATTAATAATGATCTCTTTCCTTCTTCACAAACTGAGGTGAACAAACAGCTGTTAATAACAGTGCTGATTGCAGAACCAGAGCCATCAGAACTTCCCTTAAGACTAAAGTGATACAGATTTGTGAATCTTAGTTTACTGTGAGAGAAGTTTTTCAATGCTTGCTATGGGGCTTGAAATGATAGATGTGAATTTCCTACTGTGGTTGCTTACAACAACCCTACACCCTCATTCTTTCTCATTACCTCTGTTGAGTTTGAAACACCTGACTCCTGGAGGTTTTATTTGGAGAACTTAGAGAGAATGTTGACTTTGTTTCCATCCAGGATAAAAATATGGAATGAAAGAAAACAGGTGTGACTTAGGGTTTTGCCTAACCAGGATTTATGCAATATGCTTATGCTTCAGGACCTGCTTAAGAGATTTTTAAATTAGTGCCATTGTTATCCATATGCTTGCTTGAGACATAACCATGCAGTGATTCCTTAACATCATTTCCATGGGAACTCTTCTGTTTTGTATTGTTTTCCAGACAGTAACAACAGTTCTTCAGAAAAAAATTTGGTAACTGGGTATCAATATATTGCTGGGTTTTGATATTGTTATTACCTGTATTGTTCTTAATTGTGTTTGTATTTGTAATATGGTATATTAAGGAATGTATGATATTCCATAAATGTTAGATCTCAGGCAGGATGTTCAATTTAATTCTGACTTTTCAATGCCTAGGTTCTTAGGATAATTCAAATTTGTATTAATTACTATGCAGAATATAAACTGATGTCTATTTCTTCAATCTGGGTAGCTTCAAGTGGAATAAATAGCACATGGGAAATTTGCCTGAGATTCCATTCAAAATCTGAGCCTGAACTGTGCTGCAGTCATTGTGCATGAAGCAAATTTATAACCATTTTGAGTAGAGCTGGATCCAAGCAGTTTATTTATGTATGAGACTCACTTATTTCAGAAAAGCAATTGAACACTAATCCTGACTTTGTTTCAATTGACATTGAAAAAAGAAAAAGAAGATTGCAGTGCTTTCTAAAGTGTTTACGCCAAAGGCTGGAAACCTTAACCCATGCTCAAATGAAGGAATTTTCTTTTCTAAGAAAAGACCTGGAGACGTGGAAGTGTTCATTTTTTCTAGCAAGTCTGAATTATTGCTGTTTCTGTTCAACCCAAATAAATTATTTCTCTTATTCTTTCCCACCTTTCTTTTTCACCTCTTGAAAAATAAGTCTATATTTAAGAACAGGTCTCAACTTACACACTAAACCTCCAATTTTCCATTGTGTTTACAAGTCAGAATGACTTATATCTACTAATTTCAACCTCTGTGTTTCTCTACTAAAATAGTAAGTGTCACTGTGGTAAAATTGCAAGTAAGTATTTTCAGAAGAACTATTAAAAAAAAAGTAATTGTTTTCATTACATCTCAAACCACTTTCCAAGTATTTGGTTTAGACATCCTGAGCATTTTCCTGCAGAATGTAATTTAATTTCAGTATGAAAGCAATTAAAGAAGATACTTCTACTTCTGGATTTTTTGCTTGTTTTTCTCCTGTTGCCTGTTTTCTCTGTGTCTTCAAAATAATCAAAGTTGTGTGTGATTTCATGAATGTGTCTTTGTGCAAGATACAGCTGCAGAAGAAACAAAATGGATTCTGATGAAGGGTGAGGGAGGTACTTTCAATGACTAATGTGTTTGGCTTTGTATTGTTGCCTGTCTGCTCAACAGGAAGGCATTAGATAAAAGAAAGCTATAAAGGAAGACTTTAAAAAGTGAGATAGAAAGGTACAATAATGATACTGGTACAAATTCTCTCTACCTCTTCAGAGCTATAGATAAAAGTGTTTGAGTGTTGGGTAGATTGGGATAAGGGTGCTTGGCAGCAATAAAACATAGATTAGTCAGTAATTCCTGATCAGGTGAAACCGAAAATATCAAAAATCCTTCAAATAGCTGGAAGCTTGAAAAGAAAGAAGAAGCCATCAAAAACGTGTCATTGATACCAGTTCAAAACAACAGGATGAATTTTTGTTTGTTTTCATTTCAGTGGAGGGATTTGCTTACAAAGAGGATTTATTTATTTATTACTTTTCCCAAAGGCTTTTTACCTTGTAAAAAGTAATATAAATTACTTTGTTTCTAAAACCCTGTGTCAGCACAAACATGCTGTGACAAGTTCCCCCAAGGAAAGTCCTGTAGGGTCCAAATCCCAGATGAAATTCCTGAGTGAGCCATGCTGAATGTTTGCTACCTGACTGCTGGTTGGAATGATTAGATTGCAGAATACTAACTTGAAAGGTAGAAAAGCCTGAGGATCTGTACATCTGGCAGTACAGGTGGCTGCTCATTAAACCAAGGAGCACCATTGGAGATTTATTTTGAATCCTATCACTCCTTACAAAAGTATGATGAAATTGCAAAAGTAACCTTCACTGGTTATCTTCTATTGAATTTATATTCATCAATGTCTCTTCCTGGTCTGCATTTAGACTAACAGTCTTGAGCAGTTTGTAACTGATCCAGCAGGTCAGCTACCCTGATGCACAGCACACACTGACTTTCCTCCCTACTGATGTTTCGTCTTCCAATGTAAACTGGAGTAAAGGAAATAAAGATAGAAGAAGAGAGAAAATTATATTGAATTGCAGCTCACCTTATTCCACCACAGAATGTAGCCACCGCCTGCACCTAGGCTCAGGGTCTAACAGCACCCGCAGTTTGGATGAACCGTTAATTCCAACAGAAGCAGCATGACACTCAGAATTGAGAAGGGCACTTCTGAACTGGAGTGATTTCTAGGATTGACATAGGTTGGATATTAGATAACCAACACGAAATCCATAGTTTTCTAAAAAAACATACTTTTTCTTCCAATATCACACTGCAATAGTTTCAGTTACAAAGAACACAAGGCATAGTGTCACCAGCTCGCTGTCCTGATTATTTTCTTGAGCTTGAAAAAGATTGAGTTGTTTCCATCTGTGTGCGTCTGTACATCTGTTAAGCTAAATAGACTGAAGGGATTGCAAAATACTATTGGGCAAAGCACTGATTACTGTGCTTTTTATAGATGGAATTGACTAGCTACTCAAAGTAATTTTTTATTTAATAAAAAAACCCACAGGTGACTTAAAATATGGGGTACTGTCCAAAGCTTATCCTGTAAGTTATGCCATCCTTATCAAGTATTTCAGAAAACATGTATTATGTCTGCTGTTTGGATACATGCAAATACATTATCAGTGTGAAAGAACCTCAAATAAATGAATATATCAAATATTACCAGTACTGGATGTTTTTACACCACGTGAATACCAAAAATTACCATGAAAAGCCTAGTCTTAATGATATTAACTCAACAGCAAAAAGGATATAATAATATTTCCTTTCCTTCCTCCATGACACACTGTAGTATAAATCATAAGCATTTATTAATTTATGTAAAATTCTGCTCTGGGTTTGCATATAGCTTGGTGTACGAAATTATTGTTTTATCTGACTAGGCACATATAAATCATTGTATGATAGTTTGATGCATATATACATATATATATATGTATATAGATATAATGCAGCTGTAATAAGCTTGGAGAGGATCACAGGAGGTGGTTCCAGCCACTACAAGCCTAAACAATCTAGAGCATCATTTTCACATTTAATGCCATTCATCATCCTGTGTGAGTTACGTTAGGGAATCAACTATTTAGCTGCTTGTGGATAGAATGTACACACGTGTTAAGAACAAACTCAGCAAAGTCAGAGCATCAATTACCACAAGAAGAGTAAAATGGCACAAATATATCTGAAATCCTTGTTATTTTCATTTTTATAAAAGCAGTTCAAGCGACTTGCAGCCATGATTTTAAGATAACCATATTTCCAATCATCAGGAGCTGTACTATTTTAGGCTTAAAATCCTAAACTGTCAGTTTTCTTTATTCTGCTCTGCCTACAATAGAAAAATTTGAAACGAAGGGCAAAAAACCCCATTGAGCTCTTGAGTTTCTTCCATCTGTATAGTTACAAAAGGAAGGAAAACAAGGGGAAAACACACATAAGTATCTACCAGGTTCTGCCCCAATCAAGATAATTGCCTCATTGTATCTATTATAAATATTGTCATGACTTTGGTTCAAATTTTGGCCTGAAACAATGGAGACCACAAAATATATATTTGCTACTTATTGAGAATGTTATGGGAATAACATAAATATACAAGGCTAACAAATGTAACAAATATTATCTAGCCATAACATTCTGGCCCATGGATTGCTGAAACAATTGTTACTGGGGAGAGGTTCTGACAGGAAGATTAATATCCCAAAGTAAATTTGTTTTCAGGTCTCCTTTTAGAAAGGCTTTCTTTTGTCAGTTTATTGCCGAAGGATTGTGTGATGGGGGATGTGGAGGTTTCCCTTGTATGTGCCTTTCTCTGAGGGCTTCACGGAGGAAGAATTATTGTAAACTCACAATATGCTCTATGGAGCCAAAAGACAAGAAGATTCTATGGGGACAAGATTAAGATTATTCCCATATAATTTCCTTTCTTTGTTCATTTTTTGGACTGGCTAATCCTAGAACATGAGTGTGAAAGGCAGCATACCTAGGAAATTAAATAGAGTTGAGATGTTGGCAATGACCCAGACACTGCTGCTCATACATACGTACTCTCTTAAATTTGTAGAATTCCTTGTATGGCTCTCTGCCACTGTAACTACTGGTATAAAAGCTCTAGGAAATTTCTTTTTAATGTAACAGCATATTAATTGCTAGCTCTTACAATGACTTTTCTAAATGAGCTGTTACAAGATAATAGCTTCCATATTTCTATGAGCTTCTAGTGAAACTCCATAATTTTCTCTTTTGTCTTTTTTTTCAGATTTTTTTGAATATCTTCTTTTTGATCTCAAGTTGCTCCATATCCATTGTTAGTTTTCTCTTCAATACCCACCTCTTTTAACTATTGGCTTATTGTTATATCTGGATTTCCTTATTTCTTGTGCTTATTCTCTTTGCTTTTCATCAGTTTTATCTTCCTGTTATATTCTGGCTGCATTTCTAGAAAAGTACTGTAGGAATCCCACTTTTAGAAGGTAAGACTTAAACATTTCTGTGACTCTGATAAATTGTCCCAAGACTTTTTGTTATTAAGCATCTTAAAATTGTATAGAGATGCTTAATTACTTCTATCATGTGCGGAATGAATAAATGCACCAAGAACAACACAGTGTTGTCTTATTTAGCATGCAAACCACTATGCCCAGATATCCTAATCTGATAAAAATAGGGAATTGAATGCAACATAGACTCAATTCACTTCATATTACTATAACTATTTATATTTTTAGCAGGTACAGTAGGAACATTTACCAGGAGACAAGCGAGTAAAACAGAAAATAGAAAATTTGACAGAGTAGTTGCATTTCATTCAAGAAGATAACTCTAATAACTGAAGTAACCTTCAGCTGCAACTCCTGATTCTTTTAGGTTTCAGGTAGAAACAAATACAGGAATTCTTTCATCTTTGGAAACTCCCTTAAAACATATCACAATGGCCTTGAGACATTATGCAGACCACAAGCCACCTTAAGGCAAGCCTGAAGGCCAGCTGAAAGCTTCAGACAGACCAACATGCAACTGCTTGTCTTTCTTAACATAGATGAAATCAGCTCACCCAATTTCTGTGCTTGTTGTTTGGTTTCTTTTCAAATCCTACTCTACTTCAAAATATTGTCATATGTGTCTTGAAAGGATTGACAACTACTTTTGAAGGATCATCTATCATGCTGCACATTACCAGGGAAACCTCACCCTTTGTTCAAACTTACCAAGTGTGGACTCAGGGAATTCCTATAAAAGAAATCCTGGATGAAAAATAATATTTGCTGGAGTTTTGCTGCCTCTAGGACATCCTTCTTGGTAAGTCTTCCTTATGAAAGAAGCTGTGAACTGGCTCTGATATATACCCTCAGAAATAACAAGAAGTATTTTATATCTTTGAAATGAGCAACTTTTAATCTCTGGCAGATAGTGTACATAACAGATCCACTGACTATCTAGGGGAAATGGTGAACTTCTAAAGCTTCATAGTATCTATTGTAGTGCCAGGAGAATAAGAGTATTTGTGCAAAACACTGAAGAAACAGTTCTGACACTATTGAGGTGAGATTATCAGAATTGCTAAGAAAACTGACACAAGAAACTGGTAATGTGTAGGTTTCAAAGCTGGTTTAATCTAGTGTTTTTAGAAGATTAAAGACATACACTAAAAACAAGCACTTTTTAAAAGACCTTTTATTGAAAAGAATGCCCATGATATCTCTTATCCACTCCAGTATTTTATCTGTCATTTATTTACAATGTTATATATATAATCCAAAATACAAATGATAAATGAGGCAGCATTCCTTAGAAGAAGCAGAACAGCATTTTTTTTTCCATCGCACAGATAGTTTTCTAACTCAGTATCTTCATTATTCAGTATCTTTATTATTGTAAACAGAAAAATACTTAAAGGACGTTCTGAACTGCAAAAGAACACACCAGACATTGGTCTGTGGCTCTTTTGCATGTGTATAACATAAAAAATATTTAAGAGACAGCTTCTGCATAGCTGAGATTGTTAAAATCTTACTTTTCAGACAACACCCGAGGCTCTACTCTGAAGCTGATGCTAGATAGCTAGTTGGGAAAATGAACATGCAGGTCACTATAACTGAGGAGCTAAACATTTATCTTGCAAGCAGGGCACACTGATTTAGAAGGCTTTGAGAAGACTCATTACAAGCAAGTGTTAAATACTAAAAGTTAGTCTGTGAGCCAGACAGAATTCAGAGAACCAGAGATAATGAGACTATAAAGATGATATGTAGCTAGCAACAGTTGTGTCTTGCTTAGGGATACATGTAAACACCGTCTGGTTGGACACTTAACAGGATAAATGTGGAAAAAATAGAAAGGATAAAGCAAACAATACATCAACTGGTTTGTGGGCAGTTTTCAGTACATGCATGTTCTCCATTAATGCTAACAAGAAATAACAAGCCATGACTACTATTTGCAGAATAAAAGCATACAAGTTTTTCCCATTGAAAAGATACCTGCTCCTCTTACCCTTTCTCCAGTGTTATTGTTTGTTCTATGTAATGTGGTAGCTCTCAGGACCCACGCTGGCTTTAATTCTTCAAAGGCAGTTGTTTCCCTACTTTCCTGCCCTAACAGCATTGTCTTCTCTCCTCTCTTCATTTCCTCAGGTGGCTCAGTCAGAGATGAGATTAAAAAAAAAATATTGCTGGAATGACAGAAAATCGTAGTCACTCTGGATGGGAAAGTATGTTAGGTGTCTAGATTAGAAAGCCTATAAAAATGGAATTGTTCAATGAGAAAAAGTCTCTAGGAGTAAGCCCTAAGCATGTTAGCTGGGGAGGTTGCAGAGTCCTTGTGACAGAAGGCAGTAAATGATGGGTAGCACAATTAGCTGTTAGCAATGACACAGATCTAGCTCACTGTGCCTTAGAGAGATATGGACTCAAGAAATGACTGCATTTTGTATCATGTCAATGAAAATAATTTGAATAAAACTAAGACCACAATTTTATTCTCAAGCAGGCTATTTTCTGAGCAGGTATTAAAATCACTGTGTTTGGACTTGTTTGTTTGCTCTTGTCTATTATTAATTATACATTATGTTTGTGGAAATCTCTGTGTAATTATACAGACCACATATTAGTTTTAGCCTTGGTCTTTGGCATTTAGATACCTGTGTATCTATTTGCTTTCTTTTGTTCTATTCTTCTCTTTGTATACCCACTAGATTTGACAGGAAGTATCCTAGAATGAGAAATAATACAACTGCCATTGATATAATACCTGTAGCTCATCTTAGTCAAGGTAAGGTTTTATGAGGTTAAATTAAAATGCATGACACCTAAATTTATTTATTAAAATTAGCTCAAGTTTCTTTTCACAGAAATTAAACTCTGGCACAGAAACAGCATTGCCATGTCTAATTCAGATAATTTTTTTACTCATTAGTCTTACTTTGTATATACCCTTTCCTCTTAATGAGAGCAGAAAGAGAATTTGCAGCCTACTGAGTCAGCCATCATAATTGTAAGCTTGTTTCAGGCCCTCTCAAACCACAGGTTTTGTTAAAATTATAAGCCAATTTAGCAACAAAGCCCTATTAATGAATAGAGTGCAGTAGTGTTTTTAAAGCAGAAGTAAATGATCAGCTCTTCATGTATTTGTTGTGTGTGTAAGAGAACAGAAGGTCTCAGTGCAACAATATTGTATTTGTGGTGCAGCTGGATCATATGCTGCCCACATTTGCTGACTGTCATGGTGATTTATTGTTGTGACCAAAACTTTCCTGCTTCTGCATCCTAGTGTTTGTAGGCTATTTGGAACATTTACGGCCAAAAGCACCGCAACTGTTTTCTGAGGCTAAATCTGTATTAGTAAATTTAACAAGTGCTGCGGAACTTCTAGGATGTTAAAACAATCACTGGTAGAATTAAATTGTTAGAATCATCCTTTAGACAACTTCAGCATGTTCCCACATGATTCCCAGGGGCAGTTCAGGGCCTAGCACAGTCAGTTTGCAGTTTGCACGCAATCACCTTAATTTGGCAACAAAGAAAATATAATAGTCTGTATCTGATTCCTTTAGTGCCAGTGAGCCTCAGCGGCAGGGAAGAATCCCGGGAACATAATGTATTTTTTGATCCTGGTGTTTTGACTGCAGGAAACAGCATACAATATATGCAAAACCAGTATTTTTCTCTTACTAGGTTTGTAGTTTCAGACCTAACTCTTTGTATATTCATGTAACAAACATAAACTTACTCCATCAACAAGAAAGGAGGGGAGGAGGAAGGAGTGGCTGTCAGTCTTATTACACTGCTGGTGTCTTGGTTAAAAGGTTCTCTTGGGTCATCCTGACTTGCCATTGGGAAATGATGACTTATTATCACTGATTGCTTTATGTCCTCCAGTACTTCATTGGGAGTGGATTATGTTGGATGAAAATGCGTGGCTCTTTACTTTTCAAGACAAAAACAAAGGTCCTTGGGCATAATAATGGAAGACTATTTTAGATATAATATAAAATTTACTTTCCATGCTTGTGGGAAAAAGAGGATTGATGAATGTTTTAGGCAGGCAACTTTCATTTAAGTTGCTTGCTATATTTCTATAGCTCTTCAGAACCTCTTGGTTTCAGTTTAAAAAAGAGTTATCTTGAACAAAGAGGCAGTTTCTGTATAAATTTGTTCTCTTCCACTTGTTTCTGTATATGAGAAAAAACCTGAGAATACTAAGCAATGTACTGACTTTTATACTTATTTTATAATAATATTGTTCCTTTATCTCTGCACTAAGAGGTGCAATATGCTTTTTTGGTTTACATACCATAGGATCTGAGCAGAATCGTGATCCTGCCTTAAAGACGATTCTTACTAATTTCCCAAACTTTTTCCAAGTTGAAAAATCTTGAATACAATCTTTAAATGCATTTTTAATCTACTCAATAATATTTTGGGGGCTCTGTTGGAACAATTAAGATTATAGATTATACTGGATTAGTGCAAGTCAATGAATTGAAAATAATTAAAACACCGTTATTAACCAAGACCTATCAGCACGAACTTCTATGTGAGGATTATATTCTCCTTTCCCAAATAATTATATTTCATATTTTTCATCCTTTATATGGGCCTTCAACTTCTGGAAATGCTCCCCAAGTTAAATATTCAGTAGAAACTGGGTGTGATTTTAAACACTAACACATCAGAAGCACCTGCAAGGGTAGTGGTGAGGCAGGTGTCTGGATGGGAGAAAACAAAAAGAATGTGGTACTTCTATCTTATATTGCCAAAAATGTAAATAGCAGGGTGGGGGAGGGGGAAGTTTATTGTCAATCCCATTTTCTCATTAAAACTGTAGGCAGTTCAATTAGTACCTGCAAATAAGGCTTTTGTAATATTAGTCCGAATACAGAGTTTCTTTGTTCTCCGTATAATTACTTCTGTTTAATTTTTAAAAAGTGGGGTAGAATCTCCTCCAACAACCCTTGTTTCTCACAGTGATATGTTTGTATGACCCTTCCAGTCACCAAAGAATCCATATATAGGTGATTCACTAACTCTCATTCAACTTCCACAGATGATTACTTCCCTGAAATGAGTAGGACGAGACTCATCTGAGTTGCCTTCTTAGCAGAACACAGAAAATAACAGCTAAATCAGCAACAGTTCTGTATATCCATAAAACATGAGATGCATAAATCACAATTTTAAATCCCAATCTTCTTTCTATGTCTCCAGGGAAAGAGAAAAGAAATCACAGATACTCAGACTAGATTTCTTCTGTATTATTTGCACTGCAAACAGCTAGAACAAAGTCAGCACACAGAATTAAGCTGACGGAAGTAAAATTTTGGCCATGGACAGAAAGAGTAGGGTAAAAGCTAGAAATGAGTCAGAGATGACCCTAAGATAACAAGCAGTGTTTATAGTTTTTATAAATTCTTCCCAAATGACAAGATTTTTGTTGGTCTCATAGTGACCCTGTGAATCTCCAGCTCACTCAGGAATTTCTGTCTGTTTAGTAAAAGTCTCCTCTTCCAAATAGCCCCTACCCTAGGCAATGAGTGAGGGGCCAGGAGACAGAGCTTAGGAGGGAACTGTTCAGGGCAGGAGATGCAGAAATGGGGCAGAATGTGGAATTGTTTGGAACAAAACAATGGAGTTTATTTTGGAGCTAGGGCAACAGGTGTGACTGCTGACAAGTGAGAGCTCTGGAAGTTCCAGAGGATGATAGCTGCAAGGTATACTGGATATGGACCTCACACATGCTGGGGATGGGGAGAGGCACAGTTCACTACATGCACAAACATATTTCTCCTAAAAATCTCATCATTGAGTGGCACCACAATCCATATCTATAAGGGCAAAAATGCTAGAATTGAGTATGAGGAGAAAAGTGATTGTTGGTGGTTTGAGAGAATTTATTCCAGGAAGATGTGTTCTTTGGTTAGAGCTAGTAAAACACCCGGGTAGTAGCCTAAAGATAAAATGAGAAGAGATGAGAGTACTATATGCATGAATGTGATCTCCATAGGAACTAAACCTTTTTTAATTGTCCACATGACATTAACCACAATCATCTTCTGCAAGACCAAACCTGTTGTTAAACATGACAAAATACAAGTTCAAAAAGAAGAATAATAAAAAGTCCAACAAAAATAATACACTATAAAGGAGATTCTAAGGCTGCTGAATCAGTTGTATAGTTCTTCTTGTTTTACACTCAATATGAGGCAACATTTCTGCTGTACCCAAATTATCAAATAGAAAATACTGAGATAGTGCATTAAGAACATCAGATGAGAACTGATTTGCAAAAGTTGTGGGTAATTTTTAGAATTTTTTAGTTAACTGCCTAAAAGGCCCCAGTGACATATAAGGACATTTTTTGTGTATTCTGCAATTCTCTGTGTGCTGAACATCTGAAATCTCGTATTTGCTGTTAAATAGGTGTTTCCCACATTGGAGAGGATTTCTAACAACAGGCAGTGGATTGAACTGCAAATGTACAGAAGATGCAACTTCTGCCTAGCAGCATGAATTTACCTTACTCTATTTCCAAATTAGGGAGCTAAGAGTAACCACAGTACCTTGCTAGTACTATGCAATTCCCATGGCCTCAGAAGAAAATTGGGAGATAAAGTCCATTATAGGAGGCTACTTCCTTCTTCATGTAACGCCCAGTAGATTTGGAGGTAGCACATGAGACAGCGTAAGTATGGGTGTCTGCTACCGAGGTAGCACAAGAGATTCAAGAAAGCATTGTGATCTTGAGGCCAGTGGAAAATAAGAGATCTTTGTTCAATCTCAAAGTGAATAAATAAAAGACTGGAAGCAATTAAATTAAAAATTAGAAGAAGAGGAGCCATGAACAATGACTCTAACCATTCAACAGAAAGATAAAGTAAGTGAAGAACGAAAGCAGAGCAGCAATTTATGTTGTATGGAGTGATCGCAGCCCACTTGTGTTGACAGAGAAAGAAACCAGTGAATAGGAAGAGGCTCAGGGTGAAAAGAACACTGAAAGAGACTGGGAAGTTTGGGCTGGAAGAAACAGAGTGCTTCCATAGATGGATATGTTTGGAATGAAGAAAGTGCATGAATTTCCAGTTTCAGCTCTAAAATCAAAATAAGAAAGGGGCTGGAAAAGAGAAGGAAGTAAGACACATACAGTATTACCCATTTATTTTTCTAGGATGCTGGCATGCTTTTGTAAAGAGAGATGAGTGAAGAGGAAAGGGACAGAGGAAAGAAACTGCCAAAAAGTTGGTGTCCTCTGCAAAAATGCAGAAAGTTGGCTGGACTGTGACCGCAAGGCATTGACCTCATAAAGCATAAGGTCCTCTTACTGTGTTTTCTAAAAAAAATGTTGTATTCTGAAGACTTATTTTTTCAAAACATAATTTGACAAATTCCTGGCATCTGACAAGCGCACTAGCATCGTTAAGGTTTAGTCAAATTAATATTATCTGCCTATTGTGGCTTCAGTATACTTTGCCCCTGGCACAGGATCGCAGGGAACTAAACCCGAGCAATTAAGCTGATAACCAAGTGCACCTAATGCCCGCCGCCAGCGCCCGCGGAGGTACCCGGCGGGGCACGGCCCGGCCCGGCCCGAAGGGACCCCGCTGGACCGAAAGGACCGCCCCGGGGAAACCGCTGGGCCGCGGGGCGGGCACCGCGCTCAGCCCTAGGTTTTTGCCGTACGATAATACCGGGACCACCGCTATCTCCTCCGTCGGCAGAGCGGAGCAGAAACACCCGTGTAAACGGGGCTTCTGTAAGCGTCGAAGGCGAGACTCCCGCCGCGGGTGCGATGCCGACAGCTGGCCGGCCCCTGCGGATGGGCAGCCAGAGCAGCACCACGGACACTGCCTCGGCCTCCCGCCAGTGGGAGCGGTGGCTGCGGGGGGACCGCACCGCGGGGCCGGGGCCGAGCCTGCAGCTGCGGTCGTGCTCCGGCGGCGGGGCAGGGCCATCCCCGTGGGGCGCGGGTGCCTCGGAAAGGGAGAAAAGGGTGCTCTCCCCGACTCTCGTCTCAGTCGTCACCGCGAAAAACCTGTGTTTACACAGGGCGACTCCCGGGCTCTCAAGTTTAGCGCTGAGACAAAATTTACTGCGGTTATTCTAGGGGAGGGAAGAGCTCTGATGCTTGCGGCAGCGAGAGCGACCGGAGGGAGAGAACGGGCGGGGAAAGCGACGGCGGGTCAGAGCGGCACCGGGGCTCTTCTTGGACGGTTTTACTCGTCAGCAATTTGGTAGTAACTTTCCCATGCAGCTCCTTTCATTTGAAACAAATGTTTAGCCGAAAATATCAGCGTAATGTCTCAGAGATTCGTCACCTAATGGGACATGAGCCGCGTCCTCGGTCACTGAGACCCGCCGGTCCTCCCGGTGCTTGGCGAGCGACAACCTTGCCCCCAGTGATTCCCGTTCTGTCCCCAGGTGTCCTGCTGTCCTTGTCTTCGGTGGAGCCCGATGCCTTTCCGCTTCCTTTCCAAAAGCCCCTATTTTTGGCAGTCGCCTGTTATTCTGGGTTTCTCTGCTGGGGCGACCTGCGGCTGTGACGGTGTCAGCCCGGCGGAGGCGGGAAGAGGGGGAGAACGGCGGAGGTGGAGTGACAGACATGGACCTCACGGTGCCACTGAGCTGGTGTCATTTATCTTCCAACCTTAACGCTGTGATTATTTTTCTACCCACGACTATTTTCTGTTATCGGGGCTACATGAGTGCTCGCAGCTGACCTTCCTTCTCACTGGCCGCGGGAGCCCCGCTCGCATCGCTCCCCGGCCACCAGAGGCTCGGCGTTTTTCCGTCTTCCCATCCCCATGGCCATCCCGGAGCGCTCCCGCCGCGCTCCCCCCGCCGCCGCGCCGGTCCTCCCTCTCCTCGCGTGACCTTCCCAACATGGCGGCGCGGCCGCCCCGGCTCCCTCCGCCCGCCGCCGCGAGGGGCCTCCCCGGCGAGGGGGCGGTGGCGGCTGTCAGCCGGGCGGGGCGGGACCCGGCCGGGAGCGGGCGCGGGGCCGGGCCGGGCGGTGCGGGGCGGTCCCGGCGCACTCTGACAGGCGCTCGGCCAGCAGACGGCGGCCGTGCCGGGGTGCAGAGCCCGCCGCGCACCCTCCCACCGCCGCAGAGGAGCCGGCAGGGAGACGGCGTCGCCTCGGCGGGGAGACGCGGCGCTGGAAAGCCCCGACCGCCCCCATACCTGTGCCCTCCGGGGGCGGCGAGTGGGTGTAGCCGTCGCCGATCACCTGGGAACCCGCCCCGCAGCGCCTCCGCCTCCCGTCCTCGCCCGCCCGGGGAAGGCGCCACCGCCACAGAGAGCGAGCGAGCTCCGGGCGGCCGCGGGCAGCAGGACCGGGGCCCGCGGGCGGAGCGAGGCGAGGGCTGCGGCGCCGGTGGGGCTCGCCCGCTCCCGGCAGCCGGGGCGAGGCGGGCAGGAGGGGCGGCGGCCCCCGGCCGGCGGCGCCCGCGGCGCGGGGCGCTAGAGCCGCGGCAGGATGAACCCCAATGTCACCTACGCCAGTCGCAAGCGGCGGAAACCTGTGCAGAAAATGTAAGCGGCCCCGCGGGCGGGCGAGGGGCGAGGCGAGGAGGGGAGAGCGAGCGCCGGGCTTCCCGGGGGCGCGCCGTCCTGCCCCGCACCGCGCCGCGGGGGCCCGGCGGGGGGGGAGCGCGGGGCGGTGCGGCGCAGGGGCGCCGGGAGCGCTGCTGCTTCGGGGTGCCGGCAGGACTCTTACTGCTTTTAGGGTTTTTCCTCTCACCCCGAAAAAAAAGAAGGGAGTGTCGGGGCTCGGAGGGTCGGGGCGGTGGAAGGAGGGCGCAGCCGACTGACCTAGATTGGGAGGCATCTGAGGTGACGGCTCCGCGCGGTGGCTGCGCTCGCCCCGCCGGGGTGGGTGCCGTGGGCGGGGGCCGCTCTCCCCTCCGCACTCCCGCACTCCCGCACCGCGCGGCCGCTGGCCCGCTCAGGTGTCTTTGCGGGGAACGCGGGCTCGGAGTCGGGAAAGGCTGGGCACCGTTTAGGGCCTGCCTGGGAGGACTGAACCCTCGGCTTGAGCCCTCCTCTTGAATCCTCCGGTACCGCATGAGATGCGTTTATTTGTGCAGAGTCAAAGAAACCCAAGTACTGTGGACCAGTCGGAAGAAAAAAAAAAAAAAAAGCTTGGCTATATAGTGTCGTTTTGTTTATTAATTTATGTTTTTGAGACTGTGGGAACAATTTAGTGCCAGAGTAATTTTGTTTGCTGCACCTGCTTTAGGTTTGCATCCTGGGTTTTATATGCTTCACTGAAACGTTGCTCTCATGAGAGGGTAATTTTTAGGCTAGAGGAGATGCTTAACTTGCACTTTCAACTGAAAGTCAAGAATCTCTAGGTCATAAAAAGTAGCAAAGGTAAACTATCGAGTTGCAAGAAAAATAAGCAAAGCTCAAAAAATCCAAGTGCATTTCTGTGGGCTACTTCTGTAGATGTAAAATAACTACAAGGTATTCAAAAGCATTAAAGGAATGAATGGGAAATATTTGATGAAATCATATTGTGAATTATATGTTTTTAGATTCATAGCAGACAACGTGGTCTTGGGGTGAAGGGAATTAGCTTGAGTGCTTGCTTCTTTATGTTTGGAGTTGTTAGAATGAATGCATGTACATAGCTTGGGTTTTTTACCGTGCAAATTAGGAAAAAAGTCTGAAAATGTGTATATGTATGTATCTATACATGTCTCTCCATATATATATATAATTCCCTGCTAGAAAATGTATTAATTATGAAAAGACCAGTGCCTGCTTTTTTGAGCATTAATTTCTAAATAAAAATTGAGAGGTACCTAATTAAATTCACACTGTAGATTTGGATTTTTAAGAATGAAATCAGTGTTTGTTCATGAGGAAATGAAATGTACTGGTGGCATTTGTAGCCTACTAATAGCTAAAGGCAAATGGTTCTGATTGTGAAAGGTGAGGTGTTCTGCCTTGCTGGTGAGATCACTTAATGTCTAATAATAATAGCTTATTATTAAATTTTGGTTTGCCTTGGATAGAGGATGTGAAACCTTTTTGTTTTGCCTTAGTGTAGTGTCTATGTAAGTAATAATTTTTCCTGTATCTTCTTGTTATGTAAATTGGCTGAACTGCTGTGATTAGTTGAACTTGAAGCTTTATTGCTGATGGGAACTATTTATCTATTGGCCTTATGATCAGAGGGAGAAGTTTCTTCTCAAAATAAAAGTATTCATAGTGAAATAGTTTGTTCACCTGTAATTGAAGTGGAGGCTAATTATTAACCCACCTTGCTTGGGTTACTGGAAATTATTTTTATGTAAGACATTTATCTTGCTTTTAACACATTTATCATGTTCATGTGTTTTTTTTCTTCTCAAAATACCTTATGCTCTTTGGTTGCTTCTTCTGTTGGGCCAGCCTTGGAGAGAACATTGCTAGTGGGTCAGAGGGCTCTGATTTCTCACATAACTACATACAGACCACACCTTTAGGCCAAAAAAAAGTGAGACAGGCAATAAGCTTTTTTCAGCTGATTGCAGGAGAGAGGAAAGATGTACTTGGTGCTGGCTAATAAAGGTTTGACACTATTGTCATTTTAATCTGTTTGAATTCAATTTTTCCTCCCTTCACTCAGAATTCACAGTTATTCAGAAAAAAAAAAAGAGAGAAAAGAAAAAGGTAGAGGTGATACATTACTGGGACTAGTATCTTTTGTAGAAGAGATTATATCTGTTGATAGTTCTAAAGTTTTATTTGCCATGTATGTACCTCTTAATGGAACATGATAATTAGTAATCTGTGTAGACAGCTTATAGAAATGGAAGAAGGTCTAAGTATAAAGCCATAGTTGCCATGGGAAAATAATTAAACAGAAGAAATACTTCTTGTTTCAGGTACAAATAACTCATGAAAACCATGGTCATAACTCTATAACAATTTAAGAAACTTCCTGCTTACAACTCACAGTTTTTACTATATGCCTTGTAGAGACCTGGATTTGAGAGGGAATCACAGGCTGTTGTCTGACTGTGCCAAGCGTTGAAATGTGCTTTTTTGATTCAGTTGGGAGTTACATTATTGCAGCTGAAAAAGAAACGCCATTGCGGGGGAACATAATAGGCAGTTCCTGCAATTCATCTTGTTATCTTGTCATGTAAGGGGAGAGAAGAAAAAGATGCTAAACACGTGCACTGCAATTGCTTGTAATATGCTACAGAAATAATTTTCTCAATACCTTGGAGTCTTTCAATTTCCTCCCTCTTTAAGGTTTAAACCCTGTGAGTCCCCCTGGTGGCAGCAGGGCTGGGGGATGTTTCACTCCCCACTGAGGCTTGGGGAGCAATGCGTGGCCCCCGCTTTCTGTTTCTCTCTTTTTTTCCCCCCCCAAGTCTTCACTGCTTTTGTCTAGTGATTATTAAGTGAACTAATATAGTAGCATTGTAGTTGGAGGGGAAAAATGCAAGTTTTATGAAAATGGGGTTTAGTGCAGATAGATTTTAATGTGAGATGAAAGGTATTATATAAGTACAGCTCCAATGTGCAGTTTTTATGTCTTTCTGCCTACTATCTCTGATTTGGTTTGTTTTTCTTTTTTTCTGTGTTTGGATTAGAATTGTTTTGTATAACTGGATAAATGTAATAGACAAGGAATGGGGTGGGGAGTTCTAAATGTTTTATGCTATGCAGAGGCAAAAATCATAATGATTTGTTTATCTAGTAGACCAAATTAAAAAAAATGATAGGGTTTTCTTCTTTGTTATTTTAAATGTATTTGTGGCATTAAGTACTCCAGAGTTTTGACTGATTGATCTTTAGTAATGAGTAGTCCTAGTAGTATTAGAAAGCAGAGCACACATTTTAATTAAAAAAATTTGAACTATTTATGTGTTCATTCAAGGCAAACAAACAAGAAGTGCCAGAATAAGCTTTCAAAAAGGAAGTTCATCAGAAAAGAAAAATAATCATTGAAATATTACTCTGTGTAAAGCAGTATCTGCTACAAAGCAGTTTGCACCTCTTATTTGAAATGGAGGTAGTAAGACTGTTGTCCTATGTAGAATAAGCATCTTTTATATATATTTGTCGGTATTGGGGTAGCTGTATGTTACCTGTAGTAAAATCACTGTTTAAAGTGACTTTACTGTTAAAAGTCACTTGTTTTAAGGTTTGTGGGTTTTTTTGTTTGCTTCATTTTGGTTAATGTTCCTTGTAAAAGAATACTTTTTAGGAAGAGAATCTGCAGCAAATGGAGGTATACATATATAAGTAACATGGTCATTAGACAGGAACATAATTTTTTGTTTCTTTTTTTTTTTTTCCAGTAAATGCTGGCTTGTTATCTTAGAAAGTTGTGAAATATGTTAAAACTGAGTGTCAAACTTCCATCCTTGATTGGTGTTCTGGATGTTTCTATCACTCTTGTTGAATCCTTAGTGCACCAAACCAACCTGAGCTAACTATTTGCTACTGGATGACAAAGAGTAGCCCAGCATCAGATAAGTAGCATGTACTGATTGAGGTTTTTTAATAAAACAACTTTATCCCTTCAGTAATTTGAATCTTGACTGGTTTTAGTCTCTGCTGAAAGAGCTACTGGAAAGGATCTCTGCCCTTTCAAGATTGGTTGACAATAACTTTAAGAGGTTGATTGTCTGTAATTCTTACTTGTTGTTTTCAAAGAAATCATCAGCTGAATTTTCAGTAATTGTAAATTCAGTGTGGGAAATAAGAGTAAATGCATAGTTGCTAAAGTAAAGGGGTTTTTTTTAGGATTCTATTACTTCCTTAGTGTCATAAATGATTTTATATACCTGGCCTCCACTGAGTGAAATTGTATGTATAGGAAAAAGATATGTTATTACATGTACTGTTAAATATGAGATGAAAAATATTCAAAGCTGAGAACATTAAATCCATTAGTTAGGTGATTTGTATGTTTTTTTCCTTATATCCCTATTTCCTAAGCAATAAGATAGTCCTGATGAACTAGTTATTAGGGGTTTTTAACAAATTAGTTTTTAAAAAACATGTCTCACTCTCTCTAGTGTTCTTCGTTCACATTCATTTATTCTCTGATTTCATTTCACACTTCAGTCTTGTTACTAACATGTCATGCTTTTCTGTGCTTGGCTGTTGAGTTTTCTGCTTTTTTCCCCAGTGTTTTATGTTGTTATGAACAAAATAAAATTTTGCTTTCTTTGAATTTTCTCAGAAACTACTAAAATTTCCCTTTAAAATGAATATTCATTTAAAATAAATGAGCATGTAAATATTGAAACTTAATTTGGCCTTTTGATAATAATTAAGACTCAGGTAACTGTGCACTTTTTAAACACTTAGGGTTAAAGTCCATGAAGGTGCACATGATGAGCATGTGTAGTGAAAAAACTTCTGATTAAGTATGCTGTAGCAGACCTGGGAAAACAGCAGTCAGCTAGTGTTGAGATGGCAAATCCTTTAAAATTGTTAAATGAAAAAATTAAGTTTTCTTGTTTGTCTTGAAGTTCTTGGGTAACAAAGGTTGTAGATAAGTCTGGAGGCACCGAGTGTACAGAGACCTCTGGCCTTTGGTTAGAGAATTCAGATTTCCTATGAAAGGTAGAAGATTAGGAATGGAAAGATTAGCTTAAATACATTCCTTCTTTTAGTCTTTTTTTCTTTAAAATAAAGCACATGCATGAATTTAATCTTGACATAGCACATAATTTGCCTAGAAGATAATTTTCTGCACTGAAGCTGGGCTGTCTTTAGCATTGAGGGTTTATATAAATGGATGGAAAATTGTTAAGTTGCTCCTTATGCCCCCGGCACTTCTGCCCTCATTTCCTTTGCCACTGAAGGATCCATTTTTGCATAATGAATTTTAGTTGGGTGACAAAGGAGAAAATTGGGCATAATTGGTGTTTGATTTGGGGGAGAGAATATGGCAAGATTTATGATGGAGGTACTGGTAACTTAGTATTCAGAAATGCTTTGAGGTAGTTAAAAGTAAGATAAATCTTTAGAAATTAAATGTAAAGTAGAAAAACGATCGCATCTAACTGACAATCTCATGAGAGTTGTTAAGATAGAAAAGCCTGTTACATAGTGCTGATTTATTTTCTCAAGTTTGTGTGTGTTAAATGGTTTCTATCGGGTCCTCTGCTTTTCAGAAGCAGACCACTTTGATTTGATAGTAGTTAGCTGTTCACTGGTTGTTATACAGCTGTTACATGCTTAATGTTTGAAATACATTATTTTGTTTCTATATTTAGGAACAGTCTAATACATAAAAATATTTTGGAAATACCCTTTAATGTTGCTGCTAATGTTTGATGATTTTTAACTTTATTTTTTTAGGGCTATATTTAAGTTTTGCTATTGCTTGTGCAAATTAATTTTCTGCCAGCATAAGAAGATATGAAGAAAACCTTGCTAAATTATTTAATGTTCTCTTGGGAATATAGTGAATTGCTGGTGTCAAAGTCATTATTTGTGACCAAAGCACCCATCTAACCAAGCAGTTAGTCATCCATTGCCATTGATGATGAATCTATGGTTTTTTTTTCAAGAGAAAGAATTTTCCTAATTCTTGATTCAACTGTTTTGCCTGCTTTTCAAATGTTTTTAAGCTAAAGCACTACTAATTTACAATGTTTACTCTGCAGAAAGTTTAACTTTATCCATCTGGGAAGTAATTTCTGCTGATACATTATATTTCTGTCTGTTATCAACATTTTGCATTATGGCATTTTCACATTTTCAGGCTCCACATAAATGTCCTTTAATGTGGAAAAGAGCGGTTGTAGTGCTGGGGAGCAGGCAACCAGGCTTAAGTGCAAGTTTTTTGACAAGTGACAATTGAATAATAAGCAATGGCTGTAAAGAGAAGGGCTTGGATTTAAACTAACAAGAGGTGTAATTGAAACATAAAGTAAAAACAAGCTAAAAATAAGAATGTCCACTCTATCAGTACTGATTTGACTGAAAATACAAAATGAAATTACTTTTCTGTATAGTTTACTTTAAGCAGTGGCAAAAATAACTATTGGAGCTTTTGCAATTGCTCATCATGTAATTGATATAAGGATGACAGTTGGGAGCAGATTAAATGAAATACTGAAGAAATTAGCTGCTAAATGTTTTTCTGCTCAGTATTTTTGAGTGATGCATCTTGCAGAACCAACATTTCTGTGAGAGCAGCACAAATTGATAACTGCTGTAGATCTCACGTAGAACTGCAGTACTGGAAAAGTGACAATGAGTCACTCTTCAATTAGAAGAGTGTTTAATAAAGAACATAAAATGTACTATGGCTTAGGCAGATAAATTATTTGGTTTCAGTATTGGCTTGTAATGACTAGTTGCAATTTAAGTGAGTAGAGGTTTAAATCTTTTCCCAGACTTCTGTGCATATGGGAAGGGGTGAATATCCAAGTATCTGGAATTGGAGCTCAGGGTGGATATGAATGGAAAGTAGCAAGTTTACGAAAACTTCATTATGTAATTCATAACACAAACTTTTAAAATTGTTTTTTGTACTGTACAAAGGCATACTTTTGCCATGCTGTACTCAAATGAAATGCCTTCAGCTGCGAGATGACTTAAAGGATGAGCTCCCAGTGTTTTCTACAAAGATTTTACATGCTAGCTGAGCTATATTTCATGGTTTTTACTACAGTTTTGGATGCCTAGGAAGTTACTAAAACTTTTGTTATATTCAATTAATACTAGCCTCTTCCAAACTGATAAAAAATTAGGACATCTGTGAGAAATTGTTATTTAAGTGAAAAAATGTACTGTCAAATTTTTTGTACACAAATATTACTAAAAATTATTGGTATATTTGGAATACTAATATTTGGAAGAATTCAACTGATATTTGACTGAAAACATAGGAAGCTTTTTTAAAAAATTACTGAATTTCAAAGATTTCAAATGTTCATTGAAAAGTTCAAGTAGGTATTGTACCTCAAACTGCTTCATTTAACAATGTGTGTTTTGGAGGGGGGATTAGGCCATTTTAGGTTATTTTCTTTTTTTCCAATGGGAAATAAAGTCACTCAGGAAAACATTTTGATTGTTACAGTTTGAGACAATACGTAACATTAGGCATGGCAAATATTTGCATTCACTTTTGGAAAGGAGCTGGCATTTACATTGCATTTGTTTTTCTGCCATAGTGTAAAGCCGTCCCCAACTGAAGGAGTCAAGTCCAATCCCTCCAAGAGACACAGGGACCGCCTGAATGCGGAGCTGGACCGCCTGGCGAGCCTGCTGCCTTTCCCTCAAGATGTGATCGCCAAGTTGGATAAGCTGTCTGTGCTTAGGCTTAGCGTCAGTTACCTGAGAGCAAAAAGTTTTTTTGACGGTAAGCATTGGGAATTTATTTGGGTTTGAACTGCTTGTAAAATTCAGTTTATATTATATGTTGATTTCACCTGTTTAAGTGCTTAAAACTGTTAAATTTATCTGCATTTTAATGGCACTTCCAGTTGCATGAATATATACGATGTAACTGTGTAAAGTAAGCTTTCCACTTTCTTGAAACCAAATGTAACTACTTATGTTTCACTTCGGTCACCAGTCATTCAAAGCTTTTCATTTGGAAGTAATATTGCCCTTAATGGGTCCTCCAATCCTTTTCAGCAGACTGTCAAAGATACCCAAGAGATTTCTCTTTTCCCCCTCTGAAAATTGCCTGAGTAAAACTATTACTGTTTCAAAATATGTCATATGACTTCCCATCCAGCTGTATTTTGCTTAATGATGCATCAAAAATGACTTTGCTTTGATATAAATTGATAGCACCCCTTCCTACAGTTGATTGCAAAGGTGACTTGTAAAGAATAGAGACAAAATCTTTCCTATGTCCAAGCCCTGATTAATGCAGGACATGAGGCATTAAAATGACAGCTGAGGTTTTCCAGTTATGTGGGCAGGTGTGAACTGACCCCAATCCTGGCAAGGGTAATACAGCAGCACTAAGAGTAGTCATGGGGTCAGAAGTGTGTGTCCGTGGTCACTTCCAAGCTGGCCAAAGAGTCCTGTCCCTCTCTGTCCTTCACTACCTGAGCTGCCCTGTAGGGTGGGATGCACTGGTTGGCTTTATGCCAGTTTCTTTGAAGTCTGATCCTATTCATTGCAGGAATAAAGCTAGGAGCTTGTATTTAATTAATTGTCTTTTTCTTTTACCAGTCACTGAGATTTTACAGTTATTATATTGAAGATGAAATCTTATTGATCAGCTATAGCTAAAAAATCTTGATTGCAACAAAGTTGATATTAAATTTCAAGTTATTTTTAAACTTTCTTCGACATTAAAATAACATCTGTTCTCATCAGTTTAAGATTCTCAGCCTCCAAAACATGGGTGAAAGTATTCAAGAAATCTGTCTAAAATAGTTCCACTTTTTCCTGCAGGAATACAGAGTGTTTATTTTTATTTATTGTGTAAACTAGCTTCAGTTTATTAGTGCTTATGAATTTATATTCTGTTTTATTGATTGAAGAATATATCCAAGTGTCTTGATTTCTGTGCTGTTCAGGACAATTCTTAGTATTGTATAAGCTCTATGGCTAGAGCTTATACAATACTAGAAGTATGAGCTCTAAGACTAGAGCTGGCCAAATATTTCTAGCGGTGCTTTTTTCCAATGCAAATATTTTCTTCCATCAAATGAGACTTCTCTTGGCACCTCAGTTTAATGAAAATCTTTGCAAGATATTATCTCAGGTAGACTGCTGTAAAAGAAATTATTTTACTTGTCTGTGTTCTCTTGGTGAATTGAAGAAGTTCTAGTCTCAATGACATGTGTTTTGTTGTGGTTGCTTTAATGATTTAATGTTTTCTGAAATAATTCCAAGATTGCAAGTTTTTGTCTTACTTGGGATGGAGTGATAATAGTAAATCTTAATTTCTCAATTTCTTGTGCAATGGAACTGCTTGTTTTTTATTCTTCCTGCCTCTTCCCTCCAGTTTGCACTTGAAGGTCCTGGAATAAAGTTTAAGGCTATGATTTAGAGTTTAAGGCTATGATTTCTCTACGGGGAAAAAAAGAATTGATACTTCCAGTAGAAGCTGTCTTGAGGGATTTTTATTAGCAGAAAAAGTCTTTTTGCTACTTCTTTTCAGATCTTTGTGCTGTAGGACTACAGATCAGGTTAGTATCAGTCTCCATCTGAAGGTATTTAAAGACTAACATCAGTGACTTCAGTGAAGATAAACAAAAGTATGACTGACAGACAGAAGAGTGAAAATTAGATCTTCATACTATTTTAGTTGTCTTAAATAATATGGAATCTATTTCAGTAAGATTCACTTTCCGAAAGAAATATTAATACTTTGAAGAACAGAATTGGCAAAAGAGCCCTGAAAAGCCCTTTGATTTGGTTTGATTGTCATGCTCTGTCTATGCAGTGCTTCTCAGAATGACTTTTTTGAAAGAGCGTTTTGTGTAGTTGGATATATGTGGAAAACCATGTAGAATAAATCTGACAAATGGTAGGGGGAGCACTGATTGCCACCTTGAGTGTCCAGGCTGAGCCAAGGCTCTACTTTATTAACGCAGCATGCTGAAGTAAAGGGAAACACTAAATGAATAACAGGATGCAAATGGGGGGTGTGTAAATTCCTGCGGAAAGTAAAATATAAACGTGTAATCATATGATCTTGCTTGAAAGGAAACCCAAGTTTTTGCTGTAACAATAGATTTTTTTTTTCAAAGAAAACACTTGCATTTTTCCAAGTTTAAATAATCTAGAGTGAATGTCTGCTTTCTGAAGGCGGAAGTCTGTGAGGAGAAAAAGAACTGTTTCGTGAAAGACATCTCATAAAGTTAGATCAATTTGAATAAATGTGCCTCACTTAAATGTATACAAGGTTTTTTTGGTGTTACTTAAAAGCTAAGTGTGTGTGCATGTGTATATATATATATATATGCATAAAAACATCTTCACTTGACCCTAGTTATTAAGATGGTATAGTGGTACAGAATGTTCTCTGGAGCTAGAGACAGGTGAGTTTTTCCATAGTGTCTACTGAAATATGTCAGACCTCTGCATACTTGCCATATTTCAGGTTGTAGGAAATAGATGTATGCATTTCACTCTTCCACAACCTCAAAAGATCTGAGCGTTGGTGATTGTATTCTGTCGAGCAGTTGCTTATGATTGTTGTTTTTCGTTAATGAAGTTATTGTGCTGCTAAGTGACCCTTTACATACACTATAGTTTAGTGTGATCAGGTTAGTTTCAAATGCACATGATGTCAGCAGGCTTTCTATATGCCCATGTCAGGCACTCTGGCATGCTTTTGTACAAATTTGACCTTGACTCAAGAAGGAAATTGTAGTAGTGGATTAAAATAGCGAGTCTCAAGTCTGTTTCTTTATAAAGTCTTGTGTGGCAAGTCAAAGCTAAAAAGTGTTTTAGGGTGGTGTCACTTCTCAGCTGTGCACTTCTACCTGCTGTACTGAAGTGGATTAGCAGTTCTCAAAGTCAAGCAGGTTAGCTTAAATCACTGCTGGAGTGTTTATTTTGTGCATGTAAGATACTTTTGGAAAGTGGCTTAAGGCAAGCTTTTTATATATGAGAGACTGGGATGAATCAGGCAGGTGTCTGCTGACAATCACTAAAGACTTTGTGTGTTGTCCTGGTATTATTTCAGTTCATTTTGCTGTTAAGTGCCCATGCATGTGTGCATTCAGCAGTGAAAAATATAAAGTAGAATGTGGAACAACAGCTCTTTGTGTGGATGCAGGTTAGTGTGAGCTCAGCATCTGGAGCACAACTGGACAATCATTTAGGCATAGCCTGTGTTCACCATGCATACTAAAGGAAAAAGCCCTTTTGTGTCTAGCTTTGCTCCTTATTTCATGAATTGATAATCACTTAAATACTTTACTGTGGTAAAGAAAAGCATTCATAATTGTTCTTGGGATTTTGGTGAAACAGATTAAAGGGTTAAAAGTAGAGTTTGTATGACTGATCACTTTTTTTAACGTTAGGGACGTGATTTTTCTTTTTGAAGGTGTACTGAGAATAAAGGAGAGGCTTGCAGAATCTAAGATGAAGTAGCTGTGCTATGTGTGCGTATCAATACATTAGAAACAAAATTCAACATGTTGCTTATTAATTGTCCTTTCATCCATTTCACTAAGAATTCCTGTGGTTTAAAGTATGTGGGATTTTTTCCCCTCTTGCTTATTGGGCAGTATTTTGCATTTATAGAAGAAAGTTTCCGCTCAAAATTAGTTTAGAATTGGTTTCTTATGTGGGATGCTAGGGATTCTGGCAAGCACGGCAATAACAAAATAATTAAGATTTTTTTTTTTCCACTAGGTTTGCATTGCCTTTTTTCTTTAACTTTGTAATATAATTAACACACATTCCTTGGTGTCGTATGGCTTAAATTTACAGTGCAGCCATTGTCATCGCATAAAATATATTTTTTGATAATGTATTTTTCCTGTCATGCCCACTGTTCTATCATACCATGTACTGGAGAGAACAGACTGCATGTAGTTCCTGTTCTGGAGAGTATGGCCAAGATGTAGAAATGGGAAAGACAGGCAAAGTGGGAGACAATGTATTTATTCTGCCACACTGAAAACGGCAGCAACATTTTCCCAGTCTAGCAGATATAGACACTTTCTGCCAAGTGTCAGGTGGCGGTCTTGAACAGAAACCTGAAAGCACAAAAATTATCAAAACACAGCTCAGTAAGACCAGGACAATACTGTAGCTCTGTCCTGACTTGCTTTTATTTTAGACAGTTACCATCTTTGCCTGCTGTGTCTGTCTAATGCAGTTTTCCTCATGTATTTTTTGAAAATGTGACTTGTCTTTCATGTTACCTCCTTCCCCTGCTCCTGTTGCTGCATACATAGATATTTGACCTCCACACCGGGAAAAGCTAAAGCCCTGTAGAGCAGTGGAGTTAGGCTGCACTTACTGCTTTTGAGTGTTTATGTGTATGCTGCATAGGAATTTGCTGCTGCCAGCAGCTTCTAGTGGGTCTGGCTAGTATTACTTGATTCATGACTGTCTTGAGCCATTTTCTACACCCAAGGTAGAAAATACCCATAGTGTGGTTGTTCTCTAATTACCTTTCCTGTATCTGATATTTTATACTGTGCACATGAAGTAATTTTCACAGTTTTTAATGAAATACTTTGAATCTTGTCTGAGAGTTGGAGGAAAAAATATTGGGGGAAAAAGCCCCAACCCAAAGAAACCAACTCTGTTTCCTTTTGTGCTGTCTTCCCTCTGGCCCAAATACAAAATTAATACAAAATGTGAACCTTGGAATTGTATAGTTATTTCAGTATCAGACTACCATACCATTCAAATTATTTCCTAATCCATGCTTATTCTTTCATGCTTGTCTCTTTTTAAATTTTTTTTTTCTTCTCCACCCTTGCCCCCAATCCCTGAGATTCACACTGACCATTTGGGACTGTCTGCTGCAGACTATTTTAGCCTGTATTTTACGTAACAGATGATAAGTAGGGATTTAAGCTTTGAAGTCCTAAATTCTGATCTTCAAAAATGATGATTAGAGCCATGTAGCTGTGACACCACTCTAAATCTCAAAATGTGTATGTTTTCACAATTTTAGCTTTTATTTTTAGGAGTACTGTGTCACTAAGCATCTTATGTAGGTGGGCAGCTCTATACCCCCATGGATTGATGCAATTTAATATAACCCAAACTAACCATCTAAAATTGAAATTTCTGTTAATATAACAAAAAGCGAGCTTAAAATGTTAATGTATTTGTAGTATAAGAGGAGAAACCAGGTACAAATGCTAACAGCTAATATGTTCTTTGGATTTTTCTTTTCCTGTTACGTTCTGGTATTTCAGTGATTGATGTTAATCATTGTTAGAACTCCCTTTGCAAGGAAATGAAAGGTTATCTCTTCTTCTCTGCCCTATGTGTATTATTTAATTAAAGGCATATGAAAAGTCAGTGTAGGAGCCTCTTATGTTCCACAAAGCTGTTGTAAAATTTCTTGAAAACCCTGTCGCAGAATGCAGAGCATTTATTTTTTCTCTGTAGGCCTTGTTAATCGGGAGATTAGTTTTAAGCATACTGTTCTGGGGTTTGCTCTGGATTCCTGACTCTTGTTTGCAAGGTCAGAGCCTAAAATATAATTTGTCTTGTTCTAGCAACATCAGTGCTTTGGAGATTGATGCTGTTGTATGACATTCAAACCTAGAACAGGTAGCAAGATAAAAAGCCTAGCCTCAGCAAGTACCACTGCTTCTCTGGCCTCGTGTATTCTAAGTCTTGTAATCCTTGCTAACATTATTGTTGTACTGTAGCACCTAAAGATAAGGTGATTTGGACCAAATCACCTTAACACAAATCACCACAACTGTTGCTCCCTCCTCCAATGACAGTTTGAGTGGACAATTATAACTAGAGCTTGCGCTTGGCTCTCAACATCTGTCTTCCATGGGCTTCATGATTCATCCATCTGAATTTCTAGAAGTATGGTTTGCTTGACTATGACCTTAGAAATATGTCCTAGTTATTTAAGGCTCCAGTATGAATACACACTAAAAATGTGTATAAATAATCTATTAATACTGGAATAGTTTTTGCTGCTGTCTGTGCTGTTTGTGACTCAGTAGTTTTCTTCCTGTGTGTGTTTGCCAGTGGGAGAAATGCCCTAGCTTTGCCTTATCAGAGTACAGATATTGTCAAACAGGAAATAAGACATGTATGATTGAGTTCTGTAGATGTTTACAGTTCTAGCTAGTTCTAACACTGTTTGTTTTTCCTGAGTAAACAAAAACTTCACCTCTGTTTGAACAGTTTCTGCTGCGTACATGCTTTCATAAGCTACTCACTTTAAAAACTATTGCTTTGTGAATTGTCCTGGAGATCCAGCTAGATAACTAGAAACTAATTCTATTTACCAGATCTTGGTCATTATAATTGTTTAATTTATTAGTTACCTCTTTTTAAAGAGGTAAAAAATAATGACTTTCAAATGTGTTCTTCAAAGTTTCAGGTAATGTATTGATAAATGTTTCCTGGGAAAAGTCTCTTGGGAGTTCCTGCTCATCAGTGCTCTGTCCAATCTGTGTATGTTTAACAAGGTATTACGTTAATGATAAAACTTAACCATAGTTATTCTAGAAACTTAAATGAACTAAACTATAAGAACTAGAATAAGTAATTATCTGAAACTCCTTAAGAAAATGTAGGTTTACTGCCTGCCAGCTGTGAACATTAAAAGGGACCTACAAGTAGGAATTAGTTGTCCTTAGTGATGCATGCTAAACTCTGTTTTTAATTGAACAAAGAGATGCTCATATTTTCCACTGAATAATTGCCTCTTGAAATTCAACCCATGTGCCTTTTGAATTGTACAGTACTGCACATTTTTTGCATGGCATTGTATAACATCTAATGAGTTGAAATATATACATACTTGGCCCTCAAGACAAATTCTAACTGATTGCATAAGATAGGGATTACTGGAGTAAGTCCACTGCCTGATTGGTCAAATAGTGTGACTTCTCCATCAAACTGTGTTGTCACATCTTCAGCAGTACAATTCCTGTGGGGCCACCAGAAGACACTAGCTTTGTGAGTGAATTCCCTTTTTCCTCTTGGTATCTCCATCTGAGCTACAAACTGAAGGATGATGTCTTTGCTTTATTGATTCTTTCCTTTATGCCACATTTTTTAGCATATTGTATTTTACTTATTTGGAGGAAAAAATAAGGGTAGCCCCCAGTTTCCTCCTTGCTTATACCATTTGTTGTTTGGTTTACTTTTACCAGACAATGGCAAGAGACATGCCTAGAACAAAACAAAGTCTTTTTTGCTTGTCCTCATAGCTGCTCTGGATTTTGCTTTGATACTGTCATGCTCTCTATGGTGCTATGTGTACTATCTTACCAGGGATCAGGCTGTTGATTTGATCACATTAAAGGATGTTGAAATGCATGCACCCCATCATCATTTGAAGATAAAACTCAAGGCTTAATGGTCTCCTGCAGGAAGGGTTTGAGCCCCATGACTAAGAGGTTTTAGGAATGTATTGTCCTATGTGTTTCTGAAGTGTCCCCCTTCCCTCTGCTTGTCTTGGTCTATATTAGCTGACTGTAAGCCCTGTGCAGGAACCCTTGCAATTAATTACCTTTAGCATTAGGAGCATCAGCTACACTGAATCCCTCAGTGCTTCTCGTAACATGGCTGTACTGCTGTGAAAAAGCTACTCTTAGTTAAGTGAAGAAATTCTTCCTCAGCTTTTATCTAGTGATAATACTTGTTTCATCTATAGGCTAGGGGCAAATCATGCCTGACAAACAGACTGCCTTTTATGAAGGGCACCTGGATTTGTGGACAGCAGGAGCACAGTTAATATTGTTTCCCTTGACTTTTATGGGATCTTCAGTGTTGTTTTTCTATCACCAAGCTGGTGAGTTAACATCTCTCCAGAGAATCTCTCCAGTTCTGTCCCAAGCAATCCATTCCACTTCCCCCTGTGTAGTACAACTGAGGTCTCACTGTCAATCTCAGTGGCAACCTGTGAAGTTCAGGGGGTGACTTGAAGTTTCTGCAAAGGACAAGGAAAGAATCATCTTTCAGACCGAGTACATGCATGTGGCTTTTAACAAGATAAGCCCATGGGCTCTGGCAGTGAAATAAGCTGAGGGTAACTCTCATATCCCAGGTAGAGAAAGGACGGTCTTGGTCTGGAAAGGAAGCCCACTTGATTCCCTTGCTATAATTCAGTCATTTCAGAGAGTCTTCTTCTAAATTGCTGAGAAGTTATGAATTGGTATAGAAATGCAACTTCATCTCTTTTGGTGAAATGTGTTTTCCTCCCTCAATTTAAATAAGAGATATTTCTGTTAGAAAGTGCTTATTCATTAATATTTTTATATAGCAAGGATTGGAATTGAATGGTCTTGTAAAGAAACATCCAAACCCACTTCCATACCCTTTTAATGCAGTAGTTGCAAAACTCAACGTTGCCTTTTACTCGTAGAATAAACTGTTCTCTTTCATGTATGGAATATAATTGACAGTTTCTGTTTTTTCAGTTAAAATGGTAGAGAAATTCCCTAGGCAAAAATCCTATGAAGTTGCTGTTGAGCCATTAGTGCAGTGAAGATAAAGTTAAGGCATTGTTTTCAGTAGGGGAAAAAAAAAAAAAGAATTTGAGTACCAGGTTCAAGTTTGTGTGAGGTGAGTTCCCTAATGAAACTGATGGATAAGAAAATAACTGGGAACTGTAAAGGGAATTTAAAAACCATTTTTGATTCATAGGCTTTACAATAAAAATTAGTACCGATGTATAAAAAGGAACAGTTATTTCAATATGGTTTTTTTCTTAAGCAAAGAGTTTAACCATTTCAGTGATTTATTAAAAAATAAAATCTATGGCATTAGATTGTAATTTTCTAGTTGCTATTAACTTGTCTTCTTTTCTACAATCCAAAAACCTAACAAATGGCAGTCTAAACAATACGTAATATTTAATAATCTTTTGCTTTGTTCTAACATATTGAAAAGTTATTATAGGAAGAGAAAACTCTGATTTTAGGAATCAAAGGCTCAGAAGTAGGAAACTGTTAATCTAGGTTCAATTTCCCATAGATCTCATTCCACAAGGAATTAAATTACTTCACTTTCATCTTTGAATTTTCATGCCTCACCTCAAAAAAATTAGGAAGCCCTTTTTCTCCCCCTTTTTGTGGCTAAAGCAGTATCACATTAATAGGTCTGATAAGTTACAATTTACCCTCATGCACCTCTTGCTGAACTTTTGTTTTTCTGAAGAAGCAAAAAAGACATACCAAAAGAAGCAACTGAATGGGAAATAGCTCAGAAGAAATATATGTGTGCCAGGATATGGTTTTGGTGTTTCAGCTGGTGACTGTCACCTCTGTGATAGTTAGGGGACAAGAGTTCATTGCCTCTAAGTTTTGAAACCACAAGCAGTATAGAGTTTGGTATGTGGTTGTTAAGCTTCAAAGCCCAAGTGAGAGATTAGAAATTTGAACAACTGTATGCTTCCTGAGATTTACTTTTCAGTTTTTAAGTACAAGATAAAAGCAAAAGTGAAATTCTATTCCTTATGTGTGTTCAAAAAAAAACTGAACTAAAATTTTATAACTGGCTAACCGTAAAAGCACTGCACACTTATTGCTGTTCTGCTGCATTATACATATTCATATGTAGTCATTCTTGAGGCTTGTTTTTTTCTCATCTCTGCTTTAAGTTGAGGAGAACTACCACTGGTGCATTAGAAGCTTAGAAATTCCCACCCACCTTTGACCCTCTCTGACAAAGACATAATAGTTTACTCCTGATCCTACATTTACAAGGTCTTTTAACCTTCTGCCTACTTCATGCCCTCAAAAATGGCGAACTGCCTTTCAGTGCCCATAAAAATCTCATTTTACCTTCCTTTTACATTGTCTGTATCTGGGAGCCTGATGGGGGTATTTTGAGCAAGATGTGCACACATACTCTTAGGCTTTAAGGGAATGAGCATTTATTCCATAGTGGTTGCAACTATTTATGACTCCATTTTTATTTTTCTATTCTTTTTTATTTCGTCTTTGTTCTCACACCCAGATCAGGAGCAGTAGCTCCTTATGCATAGCACAGTTTGGGAACATCTGCTATAGGAAGTGCAACTGTTTGTGTAATCAAAGGCTTGAGTCTTCCAAATGCAGTGACTGAACTCTCATTTTTGTAGGCTTGCACATGTTAACTGATGTTTCTGGACTGATTAATTATCCCACTGTGAAGAAAGTTCAGTATCAGTCACTTAAGGAAAAAAAAAACACAACTTGGTTGTTTGTTTTACCTTCCACTTAAGAAAACAGGGTTGTGTTAAGTACCACTTTGTAGCAACTGAGGATATGTCCCCCATTTAAGGGAGACTACTGCTTAAACACTTAGCATTCCATACTTAATAATGCTGTTAACTCTTTCTTTTAAAAGCAACATTAAAAAAGCTAAAAACATAAAAACCTGAGTTCAGCTGACCTGCGTAGCAGAGCTTGGGCTGGTTTTATTCAGTGTTGTGAGCAATTCTGTGGTATATAATGGTTTTTCAGCTCTTTAACAGCAGATATTTTATTTATTTTAATCTTTTATTGGTCTTAAGAGAAGTTCAATAAGCAGTTTAGGGCTTGCTGAGCTAAGTTTTGGGAATGGCTCAAAAGAAAGTATATGGTGAAAGCTGAGGAAAATCATCCCATACACAATCTGGTTAAACTTCAAGTTCTTGGGTTAGGTGAATGTTTTACAACAGAGTATGGTATATATGTTAGGCAAATCTAGTAAAAGTTCATGTCTTCATTCTGTAAAATGTTTCTAAAACCAGTAAGTGTATTGCTTCAATGTTACTACTTCAGCCAAATTTAAGAATGTCATAGCTACTGTTAATGCTTTTAAAAGAAACATGTTCTACATGGCTGTGATATTGTAGGGAAAAGGGTTCAATTACTGTACCACTAATATTTTGCAAAGCATTTTGCTCTAAGTATGCAGCAAGCATTTTTTTTTATTCATTACTTTTATTCATAATTTTTCTGTAGTTAGTAATACAAATTTACTCTTTGTTAGTAGTAAGTTTTATAGACAATAAGGCCTGTGAATTAAGGAGTGAGATTTAGCCAACATTTTGTACATTTGTCTGGGTGGGAGGAAAATAGGACATTAAGAGCTCAGGCATTGAACTACTGATGTTCATGCTAGCTTTCCATTTTAGTGGGTCTAGCACTAGAATGTGATCTTTCAGACATGACATTTCTAGTACTTCAAAGGTCAAGAGATCTTAAGAAATTTTTTGAGGATAAACTGCCTATATTACAAGACTTGCATGTTTGAGCTGAATTAGGAATAGTCCAGCAGAACACTGTCAACAAGATTTACAATTGCATTTAGTCTGATTTGTATATTTTGAAAACATTTTATAACCACTGCTTACATATTTAACTCACTTCAGAATTCAAGAGCAAAATAGACATTTGCTTCTCTGAAACCGTATTGAAGAAAAGGTTGCTAGGTAGTTTCGGTTCAAGATAAGGTTGGGTGTTTCTGTTGCTGTTTTAATGTTTTTGCATTAGTGATACAGAAAGAAATATGGATTGAAAAATGCATTTAAAAAAAAGGTGGTTAATTTTCTGGACTTATGAGTATTATGCTGTGCTAGGTGGTTTTCTTCTCAGACATAACTTCTGCTTGTTAATTAAAAGTGCTTGCTATAATAAGAATAGGCTTAAATAAGAAAATCTGGTTTTGCTGGACAGACCAAGTAATTAGGCTAACTTTTGAAAATTATAAAAAAGCTTGATTGTTAAAAAAACTAAACAAAAACATTCAGAGTGGGCCTGTGTGTGCAAGCAGATCACCCTTCACCAAATGGTTCTAAGTTGCCTGCTGATCATAATGTGTGATTTAGGATATGTTAGAAATTAAAAGTTGTGGCAAACTTTCAAAAAGTCATGATGCATGATATGAATCAGTTGTATTTTGACCACTTCCTAAATTGTTTTGCCAATAAAATATAGAGTGTAAAAAATATGGAATTGCATGCAAGACTTGATGACAATAGAGAACACTTAGAAAATCATTAGGATGCATATCAGAGAATTAAATAAGGCACACATCTCATAAAAGAGAGAGAAAGCTATAAAATCAGTGTGCACAAATGAGAAGTTTAAAAGCAATGTTAAAATAACAAATAAGAACATTTTACATTAAGCAGTAAGGAAGCCTGGGAAATGGTGGAATATTGTAATATATGTTACAAGCTATATAGGAAAAAATATTTCAGGCAAAGGATTGGATTGCTAACAATGAAAAAAATGTACTGGGTCTTACAGTGCCTCTTGTAACTAAAGAGGAGAAGGCATTAGAGATGCTAATGACAGAATTAGGTTCCACCTGTTGTGTTCAAGAATACTGGTTCAGTCTTATAAGCTTGTTTCTTGCAGGATTTGATTCCATCTGAATTAGACCAAAACAGAAAAATGCAACAAAAAACTTTTGCAAAATCAAGAAACTCTGGCTGTGTTTGAGAGGAACCTTAGCAAGTGTTTTCATTCCATGCCTTGCAACTTCAAATTACTTTACCATCATTTTACATCACCTGTAACATCCATGCCAGTCTGTGTTTGTATAATGCAAAGGACTTGTGTTTTCTTGTGCACATATTTACTTGCATTTCCATTCATGGGATCAAGTAGCAGTGCTGAGGGGCAGCTAATGCTGTGAAATGCATCTTCTCTCTGGAATACTATGACTCAAGTGAGCCACTGCATCTGTGTACAATGACATGTTTTTGGAAGGGTTCCCATCTTTGCGCTTCAAATAGTATCTCTGTCCATTAAGAGACAAAACTATCTGCTGTCCTTTTGTGCCTTCCTCTAACTGAAGATACATGACTGTTAGTGACTAAGCTGGCCAGACTAACCTAAATAGCTGAGACTGTCCTTCAGTTTTAACCCTTTGCTTTATTTTAAGCTCCTAAGTGTCCTAGAAAAGAATATAGCCATGTTCATTTTTGTCTCTTCTCTCTCAGGAAACACATATGTAAATTATTTTACAATCTCTTGGAGAGGATTTTTCTGATTAAGGAACATAAATGAATGAGGAGGGAAGGCAGTATCAAGTGGAAGGAGACAGATTCGGACGATGCACTATTAGATGGTTATAAGTGTTCAGAAAAGACTACTGCTGTAACCCCATCTGGGAGAAAATGACTTGTGCAGACTCTTTCAGTGCTCAAAGCCATGTGCTTATCTGGGTGAAATCATACAGGAAAAGATTTGTCTCCCTTTGGATTTGGTAATGGCCCCCAAGCCCACAGTTGCTCATGTTCATAAAGTGGGTCATGTTTTCATTCAAGATGAAAATAAAACACAGGAATTTACACTGTATATAAATATTTTCCTACTTAGGGTATTTTCAAGTATGCTGAAGATTCTTTGTCTGCATTAGCTAACCTCATTCTGTAGCTGTATTAAAGTAAATGTTGAAGTAGAGACGTATTAAATTAAATGCAAGAGACTTATGGAGAAATTGCTTAAATTTCTTTCACTTTTTTAATGAAGGTACAGAAACGAGGATATACTTACATTTCAGACGTTTCAGATATTCTGACTTGAGGTTTTATGATAGCACTCTCTGCTCAGCTATGTGATTCTTACAGGGATCCTTCTAGGACTCCCTGGTGAGATTCCCTGCCTTTGTAGAGGTGTTTACTGACTTTTATATGTCATGACCAAATCCTCTCCTTTGTTTGCCTTCTCTGATGGAAGAACCCAGTAGGTGCTATTATGAACCTTCTTTGCATCAAAAATTTCAACTCTGCATTCAAGGAACTTGTAAAATGTGAAACATACTATTTAATGTGCACAGATATACTTCAGGCTTGCAGGTATGTGGAAGGTTCTCTGGAAGACATGTAGTCAAGATTATCACTTTCCAAGATATAACACTGGACAATTTAATCTCCCCTAATTAGAAACTTAATGCTTAACAGGATGTAGCTCATGTGGCAGCATCTGAGAGATGTTTAGGGAATAAGTTCTGTATTTCAATAATTTTATGGTTTTCTTTCTGATGTTGAACATGGTAATCAGTAGGAGCCAAAGGACTAAGAAGTTTCCCAAAATGCCACTTTCTTGTGTAAAAACAACCTAGGAAATAATAATAAAAAAAATCCATCTAATGGGATATCTGCTTCATTTAGATTATATTAAGGCCACAGAACTCTCTTCCTCTTAAGACATTGACAACAGCCTTAAGAAATTTACCCTTAAATGATAATTGTGTAATTTCTAGTAACTCAACAATTAATCTCAGCCTGGTAAAGTGTTAGTTGATGCAGTAAATTCAAATATAACATTGCTGCAACATCACCTTTTCTACGCACATCTCTGAAAATAAATGTTGCTGTCTACTTTCTGAATGTGATAATAGACTACACGTTACTAAAATTTAGAGATTGTCACCTCACTTAAAGGTTCTGTAAAATAAGGCTTCATGCATAAGGTAAATGGAATGAAGAGATCCAAACAATAAATTATTTTACAAAAGCTGATTATTTTTGTGTTTTTATGCCATGCAGCAGTGAAAATTGTAATCAGTTCTGATTCTTTTGTTTATTTTATGAGCAGGGTGAATTGCTTATAGCAGAAGCTTTTGCTGTTTTGCTTGCAGAGTGAGTTGATTCCAGATTGAATTGAAGTATTTATTACTTGAATTTATTCTGCAAGACTGGCATCTATATATTTATGTATGCAAAGTGTAATACTGCTAAATGTTTGGAATGAAATAGTAGATTTTTTTTGGCACTAGGATCTAAGGATGGAAATGCCATTTGGTACATAAAAGTAAAAAACTGTAAATTACTACAGTCCTAACTAGACGAAACGCCCATAATTCCTTTCATGAGAAATACATTACTGAATTATGTATAGTTTAATTTACCCCTAAATTATTCCAGTTATGTTTCAGGAGAGAAACAAGTATCAATAGTTTTCACAGCCTGCACGAAGAGCAGGGAAATAAATCTATACATTAGCTACTACTTTTTTAATAACTTCTTTTGTTGCTAGAACTAGAAATAGAATAGGAAAGCTCGTGGAAATATTAACTTTTTATCTTCCCTGCAAAGCCAAGCTGTCCTGTAGAAGGAATTCCTGGGAATTTTGTGGCTGTCTTTTTGTGAGACTGAGCAATATCAGTTAAATCTCAGAACTGCGTATATCCTTTGTGCAAAACAGACCATGTCTATCCCACCTGTTTTTTTATCTTTGTATAGGTCAGTACATTCCTCTGCTTGTACATTAGTATTGTCATCACCAGTAATATGCCTTATTAATTTCCTTTTGCACTTGAGTTTTCTCAGTTTAAACATACCTGAGAAACCAGTTATGCTTTTAGCAGGGTGAATTTTATTTTATTTTGCTGAGTAGCTTATACATATGTACCACAGAGCTGGAACAGTATAGACTCAGTTCACTTTTTCTAAACTGGTAAAATAACATAAATCATAAACTTTTCCAATAGTCTTGGACAACCTTGTTTAGTTGAATGTTTGGGTCAGAGAGAGTTAAGAACTGGTTATGGAATATTAAAATTTGCAGTGAAAAGATAGTAATAATAGTTTTCTACTCTTTGTAAATTGTAATGTTGGATTCAGTGACATTTAATAATTGTCCATCACATTTGCAAATATTTGATGTATGCAAAGGAGGCTTATAAAATGGTGAGGTTGCAGCTATATGTGTTACTATATATGTTCTGCTAAACTTTATTTGGGCTGCGGGCTTGTATTAGCTGTTGAGCTCTGCAGCCCCGGCTGAGGCTGAGTGGCTGTGATTTGGAAGCTGTGAGTGGAAGCTCAGTGTGGTGATTTACTACTCACTGTGTTGAATACGAATCACTGGGTTTGTTTTACCTGAGCACTGTATGCTGTGAGCTGTCGTAACTTAAAGGCAAATATGTTCCCTGCTAAAACTATCCAAGCTGTAGAGTGAGCCATGTCCGCTCTCGGGTTGGAAGGCAAGCTGGGGGAAAGTGTTTGAGGGCTATCTCACCTTTCTAAATCAAACTCTTCTGTTCTTCAAACCATTGCATTTCTTGCTATTTTATTACTTGTGTTTTGCTGTAAAAATGAGGATCGTTCAACTTTATAATCATTTGGAATGCAGATAGATATCTGAAGCTGAGCTGCAGAATTAATAAACTACATCCAGAATGTGTTTGTACGCAAGCTCTTCTCCAACAGAGATGAAAACTGCTTAGAAATGGAAACATACTTTTGCATCCTTTTATAATTCTATGTTATGTATTAAATGTAATGGCAAAATTAAATCCTTAAATTATGATTGGCAGTAGTGTTACAAAAATGGTGATGTGCAAGGCAGTAAGGGGGATGTGTATAGCTTTTGCCAAAAATTCTCATGTTGCTCTTCCTTCTTTTGTACTGTAAGGCCAGGGAAATTAGTATGAAGGTGTTTCTGGTATCAGTCTGGACTTATTTCTACAAAACAATTCATAGCAGCAGTATATTTGAAAAAAAAAGTTATTATCAGAATATGCCACAATTTATAAACTCAAATTAAAACACTCTTGGTGAGTTCAGCATCCTCCTGCACAAAGGGCTGGGATGCAGGAAGGAAGTGGGGTTTGTCTCACTAACAGTCACCATCTGAATCCTGCAGAGAGTTCCGTGTCATCTTTTCATCTGTCCTATATGCATCTCCCTCAGGAACATATTAAAACTAATAATAGATTCTCATTCTGGTTTATAAAAGCTAATCTTTAATTTGATGGATTAATTTTAGAACTAAAGTGAATGTGGAAGCAAAACTTAGTTTCTATTAAAAGATTAAACAAATATGGTGAATAGTTGCAACTGGATCATTTTATATAAGCATATATCTTGTCTTTAATGACAGCTGTCAAAGGAACATATTTGTAAGTGTTGTTATTAATAATTCAAATGGCTTGGTAGAGCAGATGGAGTCAATTGAGTGAAATTGTCACTAGAGTGTTTCAAAGTATTTTTGCACTATTTTAGCTTACATTTTAAATTGTTAAGCTAAATGCATATATTTCTGTAACTGTGTTGGTTTTTTTTCTGGTGAACATAGTGAAATAAATTGTTAATGTAAGTCTTTTTACCTAAGAATCAACTGCATAAGGATAACTTGATGTGTATTTTGGGGGAGGAACTGCTCAACTACAAGAAGTGATTTTGCTTTTCTTCTTGGCTAAATCCCAAATATTCGAAGCATATGGAACAATTTAGCAGAAAATACATAATTATCAAACAGATCTGTCTTTGCCACCTTGAAAATTATTTCTTGTGGCAGGGTAAATGAAACCTCATGTTTAGATTTTACTTCATTTGATCTTTTGCTGCTTTGGCAGCTGAATACAAAAAAAAAAAAATACGACAGATGGCACCATTAAAATATGGGTTGATTTGTGCTTACTCTAATATGAATCTGAATATGCTTGATAAAGGCATGGCACAAACTTCTAACTGAAATTTTGAAGTAAAGTACATTTATCTTGGTAAGAACATGAACAATCTGTGTAACTGTAAAAACAAATTTAATATCATGCAGGTGTTCACAAGAAAATATGTGCACATTATTCCTTTTATTATAAATAAAACTGCAATCAAATTTTGGCTTTAAGCTTGTTTTTGTTTCTCTTTTCTATGTGGAACCAATATTAGCGATTGCCAATTCTCTATTGCAGTGTCCACTCTGTGGGCAGATAGCCTTAATGATGTTGTAGCCTTACCTATAAAAAACACTTTTTACAACATAAAAAATGTTCTGTCAAGATTCATTCAGTATGCTCTCTTTTACGTGACTTCTGATTTTCCTTTATTACTTTACCAGATCTACAGTCTTTTGAAAACAGAATTTTATGGACTAGATGATGCATTTCCCATGAAACACTCATCCCATAACAGAGTGGTCCCTTTTCAATGGGGACTGGGTCAGAGATTAATCTTGGCTTTTTTGGTCAGTGTCCCAGATGGAACATGCTTTCTGATTTGATCTTTCAGGCTTGAGAAACTTTTTTTTTTTATTCTTTCCTATATGGTAGATATTTTTCAACAGGAAGAGCAAGTATTATGTGTACCCTCAGCTTTCAGACCTCTTTTGCAGTGGAAAAGGAAGGAGTGTGAACCACCTGTAGCAGAGGACTGAATAAAACCTGGGTTTATATCCTGATACTGAAAAAAAGAGCTATGCAATTTTCTTCAGAAAATTGCCTGTAAAACCTGTAAAAGCTTGTAAAAGAATCAGTGGCTACCAGTTGTCAAAAGATTTATGCCATATGGGGGAAGAGTCAGGAGAAATCCAGTTTCTGCATCATGCTTAGGGTCAGGGTGAAGTGGGTGCCAAGCCATTCTTCCCCATCCAGAGGGAGGTATGGCAGCTGTGCATGGTGGGGCTTAGAGTGGAACTGAGGAAACTGAAGTACATATGGTATTTAAATTGGGAGTTTTCTAAATATTGTGTTGGATATAGAACCCCAAATTTCGTGTGTAAGGTCCTTTATGTGGATCCGGCCTTCTGGAGTTGTACAGTACTCTGGCCCATAGCCATATCCATCTCTATTGCACTTGTCCGCGTTAAAATAATGTTTCCTGTTGCATAACTGTTTTCAGAAGTCTGGGAGCCAGACAATAACTGTCTAAATGAAAATGTTAAGAATGTTTTTCACTTCAGCAGCTACAGTTAATAAATACTGATATTTTTGTAAACTTGTAGTAGTTCTCAAAGTGCCAGGTTTTCTGGTGGAACTAAAACAAGTGATGTGGAAGACATTTTATTAAGTTGGACTTAGCTGTCTTTTGTTTTTCCCTTCTGAAGATTTTGGTAGTTTCTCTTGAAGCAGTCTTGGAGGTAGTATTGAAGGATACATTCCTGTAGAACAGGATTACTCCATTTATCAAACAGACTAAAGTAACTGAAATTCTCCAGATCTGAGAGATGTCATTCTGTTTGTCAGATCAAGTTAGGGTCTTACAAATATCACAGGAACAGGAACAAGGGAGCCCTAGAGAGTACATATTAGAGGAGATGACTGTGTTTGTCATGTTTAGCATGGCAGAATGCAACCTAGGTGTTATGATTGTGGTCTGTGAATGCACCAAGTCAGGTAATACCAAAAAGGGAGAAGAGCTGTTGAAGTCAATGGGCAGTGTTATCACAGGAGGAAATAAGCTGGACATGATAAAATGGACACTGGCGATTTGAAGGTTTCAGTAAAATAAGCCTTACTTAGAATGTCAGTGAGGGGAGAAAGGAAAAACAAAAAAAAAAAAAAAGAGGAAGAAGTAAGTATTACTGAGATTTAACTAAATATTTGCTGTGGTGATGTGGTATAACAACAATTCTTGTCTGAAAATGTTGCTTTGTCCCCTTTAAGACATTGCATCTTCCATCTTGCCTTTTTAATGGCATGTCAGGTGCAGTGAAAGTTGAGCATGCTTCAAAAAACATTTGTGAGGAAATGGTAACTACTTATGTACAGCCTTTCCAATGTTGTAGTTTCTTTAGAAATAAGAATTTATGGAATTCCCAACAAGAAAGGAATGCATGTGAAATGAAGATTCAGTGAAAGGGGCCGTTCTTTCTGAGCATCTAGCAAAGTCTCATGTTTACTGTAAAGCTGTGGAACCAAGTTATGTGGAAGCAGATGGAAATCCCTTTTAAATGTGTTGTAGTATTGTTGACTTCAGAGATACAAGATACTGCAACAACACACCATGGGTATCTATGAGCTCCGTGTCACATAGTGTTGCAACTCCAGAGAGGTCCCTTTTGCTGCCAGATTCTCAGAACAATCTTTGTATTTCTAGACAGTTTCAAAACAAACAAAATTTCCCCACAGCACAAACAGAAAACAAACAAAAACCCCCAAACCCTCAAGAGCCCCAACCCCTGCCCTCCCCAACTAAAAAAATTCTGCCAGTCCACACAAGCCACATAGTTCTTCTAATGTATGAAAGTGAAGAAGAAACTGCACAAGCAACAAGAAGCTGAAATCTGGATACTATCGTATCACTCATCTTTCTTCGTGTGTGTCGTTGCCCTCCAGGGCATCTCATCAAGGCAGGAGCTTTCTGTGTTTATGTGTATCTGTGGGTAAAATGAAGTGGTGATGTTTAATGAATAGCAATTAATTATCTATCTTGATTTCTGAAACAGTTTATTAAAACTAGAATGCAAGCATTAAAAATATTAAGAAAATTTTGTGTACCTTTTGGCTTACTAAAAGCTTATGCTATGAAAGGGACATGTCATTTCTGTATTTAGAATTGTTGGGAATAGAACCTTTACTAGAGTGTTTTTTTTTTTTAAATAATAAGTAAAATTTTATATATTAATTTTAGAATCTTAAAGACATAATCTATGTTAAAATATTTTATGGTATTGCAGAAAATGTTCTGTCTATGAGAACTGGTAGACATACCTGGTAACATATTAATGAAAATTTTTGCTTTAGGTTTACTGTTCATACACATCTGACTCAACTGAGCAGTTGTTTCTGAAAGATGAATAAATAAGTTCCAGTAGTAAGTTTTTGTTAATACTTGCCATGTGTAGGGTGTGTTTTAATATTTAAAGTTTTAAATATTTAAAATGTTTATTATAAAAAAATTCTGTAAGGCTAGAATTATTGGAATAAGCTTCGCAAACTTACACCATGGTTTGCCTGTGGTTTTATCAGATTGCTTCTATCAAGTTTACTTATGGACAGACTAGAACAGGCTCTCTGTGAAATGAATCCTGTGGGGCAGAGCAGATGACAGAGGCAGAGGTTCCTCTTCTTTGCAGCATTCCTTGCCTTTCTATTTCCCTCCTCTTTGGGGTTGTAATGAATAAAATATAGTTTTCCTTTGCGTCACAGCCTAACCCTTAGCAACATAAGTTATATAACGCTTGCTGTTGCTATTTCTGTATTTCTGCTAGATCAGAAATACAGACCTCCGTCCTGTGTGACCTCCTAAGCACAGTCTTTGATAAAAGTGTCTGGGATAAAATCCAGTCTGACCTTTTTTTCCCTTTTTCTTCTTTGTATATCAGAAGCCATTGAAATTTATACCTTATTATATGGAGACTGGTTATATGGAATATATGAATGGTTATATGGAGTAACCATTCATAGGTCTTTAATTCATAGACTTCATAGTTCAACATAGCAAACCAAAATTGTCAGGAAAGAGGATATTGAAATACTGTGCAGTTATAAGCTTCAAGCTTTGTGTAATCTGATGTGATTTTCACATGGAGCACTGAGATCTCTCCCAATTAGAGAATCTGAACTTCCAAATCTTTACTGCATTTATCCTTGCAGTGCTGGTGGAGCTGAAGTGCTCCTGTTCTGGTTTCATGGCTAAGGAAATGAAGTGTACAGTGCCTGTATGATGTCCACCGCAACGCACAGGAAGATGATGTCAGAACCACAAAACCATTCATCCTCTCAACTTTTAGGCATATTTTTGATAACTTCCTCATTGTCTTCAGCCTCTCAGTCTTTTTCTTTCTTGCCTGCCTTCCACCCAGCCTGCCCCATGTATATGCTGTAGTGTATATTTTAATCCTATATTTGCTTAAAAAGTATAATGGTGGCTGGTACTGTGTAAAAAATATACGTAAACCACAGACTCTGCACTATTTATTGCTGTCCTCATTTTTGGATGTAGACTTCTGCTGTCTCAAAGTGCTGACACAACTGAAGCCATGGAGAAAGACAGCTGCCACTTTTGCAGGCTATTACAGTTAAAGCATCATTCTTTTAGGATAGTAATATGAAGTTTTGGATATTTCTCCAAAATAACAGTAGAAACCCAGCATCTTGTCCAAATTCTGGCTCAGGAAGTTGCTATACATTTAGCCCCCCATAAACTCATTAGGTAAGATCTAATTCCTGTCCTGGTTACCTGCTGTTACCTATTCAGCTTTCCATAGGAGACTGAGGTTAGAGTTCATTTCTTCTAAGAGGCTTTTTGGTGGTATAAAAATAATGCCAGGAAGAGTTAGAGATGTTTCATACAGGCTTTCCCATGTTTCAGGTGCTAGAAAAAAAAAGTTTATGGTTTTCTTCCTCCTGTTTAGAATTTACACATGTAGTCATGCATTTAGCAGAACAATAACTTTTAGCAGTACAACTAACTATTAAAATACATCTCCTTGTTTTATTATAAATGAGATTTAGGATTTAAATTGTGGTCCACTAAACACACAACTTGTAAAACAGCAGATAAGTTACCAACTTGATGGGTCACCTTTTGTAACTTCAAGATATTTTGAAACGCAGCTGATATGGGCTTGTATTTTTTTTCTATATATGTAGTTTAATAACTATTTCAATGAAAAAAAATTTGCAAATTTAAATGAAAATCTTGTTCTTTAGAAGATACATATTCAAATAGTATGTTCAAGTATAACATACCATAAAGTAAGGGAAATTAAAATACTACACTATAGTATTTATAGGATATGATGGTTTATCAACAAAAGCTGTAGGATTTAGAAACTTTTTGAAAGGTTGTTTTCTGCTTTTGTTTGTTGTTAGTGTTGGTAAATTTTACTAAGCAGCAAAATTAGATTTAGAGAAAAGATTATTTCTTTTTTTCTCCCAGTAGAACAAATGAGTGTACTCATTTGCTATCTTATAAATAATCTTGTGATTCAGAAATGTAATTTCTGGCAAATTTGTGGCTCCCTTTGAGTCTTGGCCAATGAAATTTGATTGAAGTTTAGGTAGGAAAAAAGGTGATACTCCTGCCAAGTTTTTGTCAGTTTTATGATTTATAACTCTGAGCATTGGAAATGTATCCTTGCCATAGACCTGGAAACCAAGTAGAACTGATCTGAACTCCAGACATGTCAATTTTGAAAGGGCAAGCAACAGGCTTCCTTATGCCAAAAATAGCTTTCATGCTAAATTATTTAAGTGTATTATTTGATCACAGATAAATGAAAAATAGTATTTTTCACTTTGGACCATTTTTGTATAGTAGGGCAAACACAAGGTCATTTTAAATTTAGACGGGTTTTGTTAGGTCAATCTGAAATATCACATGTTCAAAAATCATGGTACTTGGTATTGAGAAAAATGTGTGATGCTTTTATTCCTTATGTATATTTGTTATATATTGATTGCAATGAAGAGACTATTTTAGACTCCTGCAGCAATTCAAGTAATGTGTACCGCTTCTGCACTTTTCTCTTGTTGAGTGTAAAATATGTATGAAGACATGTCTGAAGTGTAAGTACAGCAGGGCCCTTGGGAAGTTCTGGAGCTGTACCTTGAGTAATTTCAGTCCAATGCTGACAAAATATTTACTGGTTCATTTTTGGTTTGTAGGTCTGTTTTTATCCATGGTCTCTGAAATGTTCAAGTAGGATTCTCAGTAGAACCTTAATATTGAAATTTCTTTATCTTAATTGTGCTAAAAGTATAAATATTTCCCCATAGTCTAGCAAATACATATGGTTATATTGTAGTAGGTGCTTTGGTGGCAGCCACTATAGGTTCCCAACAATTTATATTGAAATATTTTGTATCAAGGCACTTTTAACCATTGGAATCATCTGCTTTGGAGATGAAAGTTTCCTTTCCCTGTTCTTAGCCTAAGCATTTTTGGGCTAGTCCTACATTTCTTCCTCCCTTATATAAAACTTATTTTATACTTGAACATCCTCACAGATGGCTAGACTTGTGCTTTCTGCTGTGTCTGATTGTACAGCTGATGAGTATGCATTTTATTTGGTTTGAATTTGGGCTAAAAAGAAAGTACAGGATGACTGGAAATGGAGGGGGTGCACATGCACAGAACTTGTAGTGCATCCAGTGCAAGTGGATGCTGCTGGGCTCGGGTTGCAGTAACAAAATCTGCACACCTGGAAATATTTGATTTCTAGAGATTTGTAACATCATTAAGCAGTCTGTATCTGTACAACAGTTAAGTTATTGACTCTCAAAAGCCCAGGAATGTCACGGTGCGCTGTCGCAGTGTGCTGGGCTGCGTGCTGGGTGTTAGTTCGATGTCAGCGACAGCAGGGGTGCGACATTCCCCCTGCGAGCTCTGCAGATCCCAGTTATCGCTGGTCCGACGCAGGAATAGAAAACAGCGACATGGGTCTTGCGGTAGAACTGGGGTGATTTATTAGATGGATGCCGCAAGGACCCAAGACCAGGGCCCAAAGACCAGAACCCCAAGACCTGCGACCCCAAGAACCAATTTAGGGGGTGTACAAAGGATTTTATACTACAACTCGGGGTGCGTGGTATAGGACTAGTAACCAATGAGGGCACAGTGGTGGGGGGGGGGAAGGGAGTCTAAGGAGGGACTAACTTTCTACAAACCTTTCAGGGAAAACAGGGGAGGGGAACAACACAAAGAAACAAATGGGGTATGGAGTACTAAAAGATCGACAAGGAATGTTCTGAGAAAGCGGTAGGGATAGGGAGGGTTGACAACTTGGGAGGGGAGGAGAATAGTGGGCAAACAAAAACTTAAAGCAAAACAGACCACAACACAGGAATTGCTCAGAACCTGAGCCCTTACCCTTGTTTTGTTCTCCTTTTTCAAATAAAGAAAATAATTTTTCAGTTAAAACTTAATCTGGTAAAGGTTTTACTTCCCCTCAGTGGCTTGTTTACTTCTTTCACCAACCATAACCTACTAACATTTCTTTGAAAGTATTCATGGTGGTATGATTTATCGTCTTGTGATAGCTGCTTCATGGCATTTTCTCTCTCTTGAGCCATGAATAATTTCTTTGAGGCCAAATCAAGAAATACCTGTCTCTTGTGGCTTATTGGTTCTTTCAGTAGCTTCTCCTAAATATGCATACATATTTATATGTCTCCACATTAGCTGAAAATATTTTTATGAATCTATGTACCATGTCTTCTGAAGCTGATAGTTTTTAAACTATAATTGGCTTTTTTTATGGAAAGTAAAGGCAGCTCCTGGGTATGTTTTATTGGTAATTTTTCTGTTTTAAAATGTATTATTTGGAAGCAGGTCCAATACTGTCATAATTAGGTGCATTCGTTGATACTTAAGAGGGAAAAAAATGTATCCTTTGTTACTAGTCACTACCAAATCTACAATTTCATCCTCATTTTGCTTATATTTACAAAATCCGGTTATTCAACTTCCATGATCACTTTTGTAAGGTGTTCTGATATTTCTCTAAAATATTCTGATGTTGTTCTGCACATCAGAAAACTTATGTATTTTTTACATTTTTATTAATGTATTTATTACATTTTGAAGTTTCAGTAGTAATGGAGAGCACATGTTGTTATCCATTGCTCCATCCATCCACAGTTTACTGTAATTTAGAAGCTGAACTGTAATTTATAATACATTTACCAGGAAGACTGCTCTTAAATTATTTCATCTTCAGATATGTAAGGAAGAAGACCCACTGTAAATCTATCTTGACAGTTATTCAGAATCATAAATGAAAGGGTAGGAAACGGAAAATTTAAGGATGCAAAACACAGTGGAAACTTTTTCTCGCCTATATGTAATGTGTTTTGCTTGTAAACACAGCCTATACTGAAGACAGTCTTGCCTCATGTAACATAACTATGACTTTAGAACTAGTTATGATAATTCTGAATTTTATTTATTTTCTCTTGTATCTCTGAATACAGAGCAATCCTTCACAAGTTTTATTACTAAAATGTACAGTTTTTGCTATCCAGAAATGCAGCTATTTACAAAATATGCAGTCAATGCATCTTTTATCTTCCTAGAAAAATAATTAGTTGCATTTTTTCCTTGTGTTACTTAACTTTCATAAACTTTTTTTGCCTTGATACTGTCAGAGATGGCAGGTGCAAAATGTTTAATATAATCTTAAGTGATAGAAATAGATAAGGTTTTATGTAGATACATGGGTGTATATATATATATATATATATAAAATACTTTCTCCCACTTAAAATGGATCTTTCACCAGTATAAACAATTTAGCTTATGTTAATGATTTGAGCAAGAGTTTAATATTAAACTACTGTTTTCTCAGTAGTGCCCTCCTTGTCTTGTGTTAGCTGGTGACCTTTGTGTTGAAGCTTAGCATTTGTTGCTGGAGCAAGACCACCCCCCTCAAGAGAACTGTTGTTTTTGTACAGTAATCTAGAACAGACAAGTAGAATTTATAAATCTACTGAAAAGGTTATGAAACGGTCTCAATTGGCTTTGACTGCAAACTTTGACCTGTTTGGCCAGATTTTGGAAACCATGCCAAAATTTGATCTAAAGCAGTTCTGGGAAGCTCTTTAAGATTAAATTCCAGGACTGCATGACTGATGGGCTAGTGATATACTTGTGATATTAGACAAGGGTTGCTTCAATACAGTTTTAGGCTTGAACAGATAATTCACCTAAAAGTAAAAATTATCTCAAGTCTGATTAAAAGAAATTTGTTGCATCTCAATATGATTTTAAAAGGTCTGTTTAAAATTTGGCATCTTGATATTCTGTTCTCTACACCTCTCAGTAGTGAGCTACCCAGACTCCTCTAAAACAATTTGCTATGCTTTTTCTTTGGGGAAGAAAAAGTAGGAAAAGGTTCTAAACACATCATACTTTGGTATGGTTTCCGTAAACCTTTTCAGCCAGAAGTTGCTGAAATGGTTTTATTCAGCACCCTAATAACACGTGGCTGGATTAGATGAATTTTGAGATGGAAAGCTTAATCATACATTTTTTCACTCCTTAGATAATCAAATAGGAGACATTTGGTGTGTGAATGCTCAGGTTTCAGTGGTGAAAAATCTCTCCAGACTTCACAGCTGAGCACCAGCAAATGTGCATTTGTGTCAGAAAATCTTCTTTATTTACTCAAAATAGAAAAAAACTCCACTTTTATTTATTTTTCTCATTTACTTTGTTCTTTCTGATGACCTGAAAAAAAAAGTACTTTTTTCCAAATTTAGTAATTTCTAGATTTGAGGAAAACAGCTTAATAAACTTGATTTGGCTGAGTTGAGTATTGACAGTGTCCTGATACCCACTGATGGATGCTACTCTGTTGTTCTATGGTCAGACAACTGATCGTTACATAAAATATTAGTCACATTGAGGTTAAAGGCATTTTTATTAGATTTCATTGTTATTAGTATTTCCTTTGAATATTTGTATAAGTGCTGTAGGTGTGTCACTTCTCTCATGAACAGGGGAAGTGGAACAATTTTTGAATCCTTTGTCTTTAAGTAATTTAACTATCTATATTGTATTCTTAAAGTAATAATAAATTAAACAGTTAATGTATGTATGTGTTAAATCAGGCTTCTGCATGAATGCTTGTCAGAAACTTAAAAATAATTAGATAATTAGGTAATTGCTAATGTATATGCCTTATGATGAATTCTCTGCATCTCCACGTACTTTATTAACTTTGCAATAATTAGCACAAGTAGGGCCCTCTCAAGTACATCGGTTAGAGTATATTTGCACTTGCTCTATGACAATTTTGTAATTCTCTGCTGTTATAACTTCTGGTGAAGAGAATATGAAATCATTTACAGGATTCCTGTTGAAGGTGCTGTAATAGCTACAGATGGCTGCCTAGTCATTGATTTTGCAAGCTGAAGTGGGTGAAATAGTGGAGCTGGGACTTCAGAACAGCAGCCTGTCAAGTGAGGAAATCATGGCAAGGATTCTTACTGAGAACAGGAGTGACAGCTGGAAGGAAGAGGATGCTGGTTGTGGGCTGAGGCTTGAGGGGAGCATACCTACCAAGTATAAACCCTAGAGATCAGGTGTTTGAAGGTAAAAAAGACCTTTTTCATCTTGGACTAGAGTCTCTCTTGAAGGACAACATAGTGATTAAATGAGACAGTGGATAGACTTATTTTTTAAATAATTTTCCTCAGATTAGATTACTTTCTGAATATCTCAGCAGATCATTAATGAAATTAATCTATCATGAATTAGTAGTTGATTCAGCATGCTGCTTATAACTCATGCAGTTTCTTATAGTGACTGTTGTCCTTATGTAAATAATTTTTTGATGAATACTTATAGGGTTTTAAAATGAAAGATGGCTTTTGTCAGTAGTTAGAGCTCAATTGCTAGAATTCTGTTTCAGACCTGAAGAAGTAGGTGTATGTCAAATGTTTTTTTTTCCCTCCCACTCCATACTGTTAGTCTAATAAAGTACACTACATCTCCATGTAAGTCTCTTATAACCTGAAAGTAATGGTTAAAGTCAGAGATAAGAAGTTGGTAAATACTGATGTAACCATTGTTATTTAATTTATCTTTGTAGATGTAATGTAAAAGCAACTGTCTTTTACATTTGCTGGCTGGGTGCTAAAGCATTTTGCAATCATAAAACAATGTATCAGAATATATATATATATAAATATATATATATATTATATATATATTTATGTCTAGAAAAATCTATTAAATGTCACTGTCTAGTTTTCTTTGCGATTCAGCTTGTACTTCAAATCAGGGAAGTCTAGGCAATGGAATGATGCTTATTGCAGGACATAGGATTAAATGGCAATCATTAACCTACTTGGAAAGCAAATGCTTACAATCCAACCCTCCTGCTAAAGTTGTATAACAGATATTTTTTGGTTTGGGTTTTTTTGTTTGCTCATTTGGTTTTGATTTTTTTTACAAATATAAGTAAATTTGCTTTATTTTTAATGTTTTTAAATTATTAGTGGGAAATTCTGAGAGGTAGCTTGATAGTGAATATATTCTAGAGTATGTGCACAGATTTTTCCTCTTTACTCTGTGGGAGTATTCCTGTTTTAATTTCCTGTGTAGGAAAATTAAGAGAGGATAGCCCACAATGAATTCTATTTAATTCAGAGGCTCTAAGACTATAAAGTAATGAGCTACTGTGATTATTCTGTCTGATGACATGAGTAAGATAGACTATGAGAACTAGCAGAACACATATGGCTGATTTTAAGCTAGGTGATGTTGACTTTAATATTACTTTTGGATGAGTTATGCTTTGTAAGATTTAGTTCTCCTTTCCATTAGCTGGTGTTTCAGAGGCCACCTGATTGTGTGGCTAAGTCTGTTCAGAACTGCTGCTTAGCAAAGTGGTCCTCCCATGCTGTAAGGTTCCTTGTTTCTGGTAGCCTTCAATTTGACAGTGTAGAAGCACACATTACAAGTGTGCATCCTGGTATCTGGGGTTGTTCAGCGCCAGGGACTTGGGTGGCTTGTAGCAGGCACTGACAGGCCTGTGATTTATCTGTCAGAACAAGGTAAATTTGGATTTGTTTCCTTTTTTTCATGAGTTGTATACCAAATTATGGATATACAGCTCTAACTTCCATTGTATCTTCCATTTTTACTAATCCCGATTGTTGGCAATTTTGCATGGGCCTTAGTTGTAAACACCTTGATTCCATCCACATTCTGATTTCTGCAAGAGGTGTAGAATCCAATTCAGGAAAATGTTTAACTTCACACTTACCTCTTGTGCACTTTGAAAGTTAGGAAGAATATAGCCACCAGTGCATTGGCTATGTTTGAGCTCAGGAGCTGTGATAGATTCTAGCTCTCAGACAGTGTTTAATCCTATCAGACATTATAAAGGAAAAACCCACTTGTATTTAATGACATACAGTATTTTGTAGAATGGCAAGAGTGATTAGGCATCTTTACTTGCAGCTTTCACAGCTGAATATGGACTTGTTCAGTAATCATACAACATAAATTTTAAAATGTTTTCTTCTGCTGCCTGTTGGCTTCAGGGGTATTTAGTGAATATTCTATATATCCTTTTGAAATATGGTAGAAAAAAATTGACTACATAATGTATTCACATGAATTTGCTGTGACTGTACGTACCTCTGTGTGTCCTGTTGCAGGACATTTTGACTACCTTATAGGAAGAACAGCAGTAGGGTTTTAATTTCAAAGCAAACATTTAGATACATTCTGATCTGATTAATCAGTTAATGTCTCTTTAGAACACATTTTTCCTCTGTGGTGCCTTTGAGGTATATTTTAATTAAAAATGTCTGGCTTGAAAGTTCTTAGCTGCCATGATCGCTTAAAAAATGGGAAAGGCATAATTTATCTTTCAGATAATATTTATAGTGTAAAAATATAATTTAATGTAATTTAAAAGTGAGTAAATAGAAGTTCTTCAGGATTCTTGACTAAAGTTCTGAACAGTAGAAAAATTAAGGTTTTCAGCAGATTGAAAAATCATTTGAAATTTAGGCTGAATATCTCATCAGTATGAGAAATTTGTATTTTACAGAAGTCCCGTTGTTTTTATAGGCTTTATTCTGTTATAAATTTCTGTTGCTTTGCATCATAGAAATTTTGGATATGGTAAAGGTTTAAGGTACAATTGCTCAAGTAATTTTTAGCTGTTTAGACACTACAGACCTACTCAGACTAATTTCATATTTGAAGGCTTTTTTTCCCCCTCTCTTTTTTGGAGTGGTGAAAAGTAGGTAACTTCTGAGTTATGGATGATCTTTGAGTATGTAGTTTTATTTGACAGCATCCTGTTTATTAGAAGGATGCAGAGATGAGACTGTCGTTTGGGAACTTCATAGCAATATGATCTGATTCTTCATTTCTTAGTTATTGGGTAACTTTTTCTTTCAATTAGATATATTTGTGATCTGAATAATGATGATTCATTGTTATAGTATTTTATCTAAAGCTGGAAAGAGTACCTAGTTGTTTAAAAGGTTAAAATTTAACTATGACAGAAAATACCCACATCTTTTTGTTTGAAATACCTTTCTTTGTTTTGTTGGGATTTTTTTACTATGTACCATGCATTTAGGGTTCATGTTTCTTTCCTTCCTTTCCCTGAAGAGAGCTTTAGGTCTAGAGCAGGCTTTACCTGTCTGATGAACTATAGTTTGATGTCTGAAATTAGGTGGTATAAGAATAAGTGCAAGTGTTTTCCTACCTTAACACAGAGTTGCTGCTGTCATAGGAGGATGGCCTATGAACACAAAAATGTCCTTAATTTGTCACAAGAGTGACACACTAGAAGTGAGTCTTATAGTAAAGAGAAGGAGAAGAAGGAAAAAAGGTATAAAATAATGAGACTTGGGTTGATTGCAATAGTAATGGTTTTGTTGTGAAAGTACTATATATAGAAAAGAGAAAGATGACAAAATTGGAGGGTTCACTCTAAAGGTAAGGAAAAGGCTTGACATGGAAACAAAAATCTTTCATTAGACTGTGTTTATAATATATTAAAATGCATGTATTTAAATCAATTTTTTGTTACACAAAATAGCAGATCATTACCTAAATTTCTAGTGAGCCTTTCAAAGATTGCTCAAATTTTTTTCTTTTGTTTGTTCTAGTTGCATTAAAATCATCTAGCTCTACCAGACCAGAAAGAAATGGCATTCAGGAAACCTCTAGAACAGGAAAGTGTGGAGAAGGGATGCAGATCCTGGAAGGAGAACTCCTATTGCAGGTATGTTTTGCAACAGACATATTGTACAAAGATTTAAGTAAAAAAAAACCCAACACCTGTATTTAGCATATTAGATGCTCAGGGATGAGATACAAAAAGTTTTCTTACTGTGAAATTCTCATTTTCTTTAGGGTAATATTAAACAGCTGCTGGATTTTTGTAGCAGGGACTTCAGAGTGGATGTTAGAATATGGACTCCTCTTTAATGTTTCTAAGTAATTTATTGGGGGAATTCCCATCTCTTTGCATCTGTTGTTAATAAAGATGTTAATATAAAGGAACACTTTTTATAAGGGCCAGATAAGTTAGTAATTTACTGTAAATTTGGTGACTAATTGTCTGAAAGAAACAATTTTTCCTTCAAAGACCTTGGGCTTGCTGAAATGTCTTGCTTTCTTGGTGCTTTGAAAGAACTGAGCATACATAGTGTCGATTCAGGACAAATTTTAAAATACTTTGAATAACTTTTATATGAAATAATGGAAAATATTAATTTAAAAATTGTGGGTTTTTTTTTAATTGTCTAGCCTGTTTTAATGTCCTAAGCATATGGATAATTATATACTACCAAATCTAGATTAAACTCAAGAAATTACAAATTTAGATATTACTATGTTCTAACTAGTTTCACAGAATGGATTTTATGGAGACCTGCAGCTCCATTTGAAATATGTTGTTAGTCTGTCCTCTACACAGGTTTCACACTGATGTATCTATCAAAAGTGGCAAATCATTCTGTCAGAGCCAACTGTTTGCTTCAAACAAAAGGAATTTCAGTGTTCAGAGACTAGAAATGAAAACAGGTTCTAAGAATCCCACAAAACAATTATTTTATATTGATGCTAATTGGAAATTGTTTGCTAACCAGCTAAAAAAACTAGGACATATATTTCATTTTCTAACCTTAATAAAGTATGACAAAGAACTGTTGTGGAGTTACTACCAGTGAACAGCTTTCTTTTAAATAGAAAAGAACCTAAAAAGCTGAAATATATGGTACATTGGAAGCATCTATTTAATCTGAAATACAAGGGGAGGTTTTATGACTTCTGACTGGAAGTTATATGAGGGAACTCTTTTCCAGTATGAAAACGAAGTGGGTGATATAGTTATTACTGAAAATTCTGCCCCTCTTGGGAAGTAAATTAACCTAATTTCTTAAATGTATTTGTTTTGTAAATATTTTATATATGTGAAAAAATTTATGAGAATGAATATGCAGATAGAGTTTTCTTAGGTTATGTAACAAGTCATGAGTATGATGAAATTGGGAATTTTCTAGAAGACAGTGGGAAGCAGTAAGTTGTAAATATTGATAAAGTCCTTCCCTTCCACATATGCTCAGAACTCTTTTGCATTACTCAGGTAAACAAATTATAAGTGATGATGAATTTTTCCTTTTATTATCTCCCTACTTTTTTTTGTTTTGGAAAAAAAATATGAGTAAGCATCCTATTGTTTGTATTTGCTTGTATTTGTTCGTCAGTTTTTCTTGCATGCTTCCTAACAAACAGAAAATTGTCTTTAATTTCCAACATAGAAACTGTCTTGCCAGTTCCATATATTGTGGAAGCAGAGATCAAATACATAAATGTGCCTTTCTTAAAAGCAAGCTAAATTTCCTTTAAAATTATTTAAATTATTTCAAATTCTTATTTGAAATACAAAATCTGTTACAGCCCAAGCAAGTTTATGATAAAGAGTTCAAGAAAAAGATGACCTTTAAGAAATATTTAAAACTTAATTCTCAACTGTAATGAACAATTTTGTAATTTTCTCTTTATTAGGACCATTGAGAATAATTTTTAGGGGCACAAATATCATCTTCAGTTCTCCAGGATAATAAACTCACTGAGAAATTTCATTATGTGTTTTCAGATAATTATTTTTGGATTGCATTTTGCGAAAACTTCCATCAGAACTCATCTCTCATTTATTAGTCTATCCATTTTAGAGAATTTTTGGCTTAAATGATGCATATGGCTATCTCAGTAACAATCGTAGTTTGAGAACTGTGTACTAGGGCCAGTGCAAAATGTGATTCCAGGTACAGAAGGTGTAGGTAGCTCTGAATGAAATGGACCAGAATAAGCAATTTTAGCATTTGAGGCAAAGTTAGATGCTGTGCAGCTTGCAGATGTTTTGTGTCAACCAGCTGAGGTGAAATGCCCTGCAGAACAGGTCAGCAGAGGACACGAGCACCTGCCACTGCGGCATTCTGCTCCCATGAAATTACTGCGAGCTTCATCAAAATCAAGGGTTCTGTGTAACCACTAGAGATTCCTTGGATTGACGATGGTATTTAATTTCAGATTATTATTGATTTTTTAATCTCATTCCTTATTCATGTAAAATTTATTAAACTTATAAGGTGTTTTTATAGAGCTAACAACTGTTTATGAGAGTAGATTAAATAATATCTACACATTAAATTGGAATGGTTCACAGCATTTAAAGACCAGTCATTTAACCAGATATTTCAGTTATAAATTATTGCTTTTTGCAGTAAGCTATAGGATGTCCTTCACTTACTTTACATTTTCTATGTACCATAATTCAGCATAAATAAAGATTTTTTTTTAAAAATTGTTTTGAGTATGCTGGCCAAATTTGCCTTTGAATGCAGCTGAGGAAATTAAGTGGCACAATATACTCACTCCAGCCCCTAGAGACTGCCTTTTGTTAAATCTTGACTGAAATCCATAGAAGTAAATCGGCACCTTTCAGATGAGCTGCCAAGTCACAAATGTACTGTTTGCTATCACAACAATTGCCATGGACCGTATTGATTGGGAGTTTAGATAAACGCCCTTTGCGTGACTTTGAGTGTGGAGCCGCCTGGTCTGCTGCTCCACTGAGGGGGAAATCTCTTCAAAAACATTGTTTACTTGCAACAGTCTGCTTTTGCAGAGGTTTTCTATTTTAAGTACACTATAAAATGTTTTCTTGGATTATTTAGGGGATCTTGATAGCTTGATTTCCTGTCCACAGTGGCCTGTCTACACTATGAATAGAATGGATTTTGCGACTGAGTTTGTGACATGGCTCTTGCTTGTGCTGTGGGCAGCTGGGGGTATCCAATGCTTGAGCCACACAAACATGGTGAACTGCGGTTGATATTAGATAAATTTATAATTCTTCATATATGTTCCTTGTCTTGTACAATCAAGGGTATTGAAAAGTTATCAATATGGATTGGCTTCTCCACTGAATTTTAAAATAAAGTTTGTTTTTTTTTCTTCATTAGATACAGTTTTCTTCATTTTAACACTTACACTGTAGAGAGATGCAATGAGGAATCCTGTTTGTGCTGTCAGATAATGATGTGCTTTTGCATGCTTCACATTTTATTGAGGGACTACAGTATAGGCAGACCTATAGACACAATAATTATCTGTAATTTTATCTCTGAAGCTGATAGATTGCTGTGTTTCTTCCCCAGGCATTAAATGGATTTGTGTTAGTTGTTACAGCAGATGCTCTGGTTTTTTACGTCTCTTCTACTATCCAAGACTACTTGGGATTCCAACAAGTAAGTTTATTTTTTCTTCTATTTTTTTCAGAGGTTTTGCCTAATTTCAGGGAACATCAGTGTTCGTATTTAGGGTCTTAAAATTTTTTTGTAATAAAAATCTTAGGTACTTTCAGTTGAATTACTTTGAAACCATATTACTTTTCTATCAGCTTACATAGCCAGGATGCCAGGCCAAGCACAACAGGAATATAATTTCCAAAGTTGAGTTAGGCAAGATAGGAAATTTTCACACTTAATTATTCTTTACTGGAACAACTGTTTGAAATTTATACAGTGGTGTTACCCAGTTTATGATGCTGAGTGAGACATAATTCAATGGGAAGGTAATTATTTTAATAGAAACCTTTCATGAAAAATTATTTCCATATGCCTTGAGATTTATAAATATCAAGTGAGTGATTTCGGTATTTTTGGAATTTGTTCTCTTGCTCATGTTTATTTGTTTAATTATTAATTTCAAGACAAGCGTTTGTTTTTACTATTATATGGTGCAGATAACATATGGCTGATTTCATTGGGCTTGAAAACCAGGTACCAAAGTACTAAGGACTGAGGCATAGCAGGCAAATTCTGTCCTTGTTAGAAAACTCCTGGGATTACTTTATGGGAAGATGATAGAGTAGTTGAAGAAGATGATAGTTATAGTTCTCAAAGTATATCCGTGAATACTGCATATTGATAGATTCAGCTGCTGTCTAAAAATAGCACGAAACCATGCTTGGTCTGCAATTTCAGGTAACTGATAAGAGATTGGGGAAAGTTTGTGTAAAATAAAATATTTCAAAAAAGCCCATTTTTATTCCTGGGTTTACATATTCCTTCAGTGCTGACAAATGAAAAAAAGAAAAAAGCTTGGAAAACAATTTTGGCGTAACATTCATGAAGCAATGCCAGTAAATCAAGTGCATGATATAGAAGTAAAGTCTTAAAGTTACAAAAATTAGCATTTCTGGCAATTTGTTCTGGAAAATACTGATTGTTTTATGAAATTTGTCATGGCAAAATTTGACCTAGGCTTCTGCTTTTGCCAGTTCATCTCAATTACATTAGATCTATGTTTTATTTAAATATTTTCTGTTTATATAATGGTTGGGTTTTTGAAACATGCCAAAAACCGGGATCTTAACTCTTCTCCATCAACTGAGTCTTTTCTTGACTATTTTGGGTGGGTTTTTTTCCCCTTTAAATTCCTTTAAGCACTAATCCTTGCTCTTGAGCCTTTGCCATTTAGATCACATTCCTAACCACACAATTGGTAGTGGAATAAGGGCTTAATAATTGCATGTTTTAACGCATCCTTAAGAAGTGACAAAGCTTTCAGGGAGCAAATCCACTGTTTATAATCTGCTTGGCTTAGTTTTGGCAGTTTGGTTCAGGGTCTTTAGCTTCTTTTGTATTCCTGTAGCACCTATAGTGGGTTAAGTCAAGTACTACCCGGTAAATACTTTATTTACCAGTTTATAAAATTAAATCATTTAAACAGAATCTAAGCATAGCATTTCCAGGCCTTCTCAAGTAAAAGCAGGTAAAGAAATAGTTGACATAATGTAACTTTTTTCTAAGGCAATATTTTTTATTGTTTCCCATGTTTATAGTCATGTGTGTAACTGAGCTGCTAAAAAATTGTTTCATGAAGCTTTGCCACCTGCATGTGATTGTATGTATTTATCCCTGGGCAAAATGGATTTTACTATATCCATAATAGTGTTGTTGATCAGACAATTTGTATCATATTATCATATAATTTTCTTATTGTCATTCTCTCTCACCTTTCTCCTTCTGTTCATAGTCAGATATAATACACCAGAGTGTATTTGAGTTGATTCACACAGAAGACAGACCTGAGTTTCAACGACAGCTACATTGGGCATTAAATCCTGCCCAGTCAGGAGATTCTGGACCAAGTGTACAAGGTGAGAACAAATTTTATTGTTTGCCTGTTGGATTAGTTGTTTGTTTTTTGGGCTTTTCTAATTTGTCTATGTAAAATAATTAGATAATTTTAGGTGAGTAAAGGAAGAAATAGCCTCTTTCAAATTTATTTGAATTTTATGGACACGTTTAGCCAACAGTGAGAATTATTATTTTTTGCATTTTAAATAAGCACCGTTATTTGTAGCACAGCACCATTAAAATACTATTTATACTTTAAATTGGAAGATTGTAATTTGGGGCATCAGTGACAATGTTTCCTAGACTGATCAGTCCAAGAATCAGGCCTAGTTGCAGTGTTACTATAGGGAGTAGTGCATTCATTGCACATAGACCAGTACTTCTTTTGGAGATAAAAGGGAAGAGAAATAAAAGATTAAATACATGAGCCTTTAAGATCAAGCAGAGTATGCAGGTTAGAGCAGAGTTGTCACATGTTACTGACTGATGCTTAAATGAGCTGCTATATTGAGAAACAACTAAGGAGAGACACATTGCATGTGTATCAGAGCAAAGATGTGTAGGTGCAGGTTATGTGTAATCCAGGAAGCATGTGTCTGCATCATAATGACCACAAAGGCATTGAGACAACTGCTCCATTTTAATGCTCCCTTTGCACAACAGTTGTTTAAACATGTAGGTAAAATCTTCTGTTACTGTGACTTGATTATAGGGGGTTTATTAATCCATAAAAAGTCCATTTTTTAAATAAATCTTTAAATAATTTTAGAAAAATTAGAGTAGGGAAATGGCATGATTTGATAGAGAAAAGTTACTGTGTTTAACACACCTCAGTATATTTCAGTTTTTCATTTAGCGGTCAGCGTTGTTACATCATCTCTAGATCGATCTCCACAGGTCTGCTGCACAGCTAGTTAATAGTACAGTTCAGTACAGCAAAGAGTGCGGTTCTCAGAAATCAGATTTTCATCCTGTTTGCTTCAGGGTGCAATTGTATCCTATGGACCTTAAACAAGTGCATATGAATTTAGAAAAGGTTATTTGAAAAGTATGACACCAGGTTGGAGTGGCCTCAGATTTGACTGAACATCAGAAAGTGCTGAGCTGAGTGTCTGATTACAGACAATGTTTTGGTTGGTATCTTGTGTTTCTAGCTTGCTAAAAGCTGCTAATTGTGCCCCATTCCTGAAAGCATTCAGGGCCTAGGTGGATTGGGCTTCTAGCAACCTGGTCTAGTGAAAGGTATCTCTGTCAATGGCAAGGGAGTTGGAATTAGGTGATCTTCAAGGTCCTTTTTATCTCAAACCATTCTATGATTCAATGATGACTTTTGAGCCTCAAGTAGCATAAAATGTTTGGATGTTGAGGATTTTTTAACTGAATTCAGATTTATAGCAAAAGATAATGCTATGACCATAAGGATCCCTTCCATTTTTGCTAATTTAATCCATTTCTGTTTTAATACATTCAGCTAGCATTCTGTAGATATTTATAGATCTATTATAATTGTGCTCCTGAGTCTGGGAACTGATTCTGCTTCAGTTAGCCTGGACTGGTTATTTCTCAGTCAGTACTCTGGTATGCTGCTAGACCACTGATTTTCTCAGCTGTTACTGTGCTTCCCAGACATGCCTCCTGGTCCTTGACTTGTTCCCAGAGAAGTTTGCAAAATTCTGATTTTTTCAGTCCCAAATATCTGCTTTGGGGCATTAAGTCTGGATTATCTTTTGAACTTCGTGTATTGCGCAACCATATGGTCTTGAGTTTAAAGGCAAGCACTTAATGCACTGCATGTTCTGCACATTGTTCCATGGCATTGATGAGATCCAGTGTGAGCTTTGTGAGGGATATGTAGTGTTAACTGGTAGTTTTGCTCTAGGGATTGTAGATGCTCTGTAAGATTCTTTGCCTTCTTACAGTGAGTCACTTCAAGATCCTGGCAGTAAAACCTTCCTGCCTTCTGTCTGCCTGGAAAAGTGCAGCAGGGTTGCTTTCACGAGTGTAGGAGGCTCAGTTTTGAAGCCCATTGCCTCCTGTTTTGAGTTCTGTTCCCCTCCTGTCGGGAGCCACTTCTTTCACCACAGCTTTGCTCACTCTTGGTAACTGTGCATTTTACTATGGAACTTGACAAACTCAATAGCATCCAGCTAGACTTGCTGAACCTTCAAATTTCAGCTCTATATTTACCCAAAGAATAACACTGAGTTTCTCCTGTGGCAGAAATGCTGAGGGATGCACCAAACAGTGCCAAGGATGCCAGCAGAAACCCTGGCACTGCTTATTGGGTACTAGATCTGCACCCAGAGCTGGCATTTTTGAAATATTATTTTGGATTTGCAAGCTGTTTCCTTGATGCTCTTTCTTCATAATCATTACTTCTTCAGAGAGCTTCCTAGAGAAGCACTGCCTCAAAAGTGTTGAAAATTCTCACTGTCAGTTAAGCAATTTGTAATAAAAAGACTGCAGCAGTAGCAAGTAAGGAAGTTTGCTTTGTCTGCTGAGAATTGTCCATATGACAAGTGTGGGAATTGCTAATTTTCTAACTTCAGAGTAATATGGTAACTGGCTTGGACTACAAATACCTGAGTTTGTCTGCCTGTGGGATCTGCTCATAATAGTGACAGACCAATACAGTTCTTTAGATGACTGTAATTTCAGATTATCCCTTTTCATCACACTAACAGCTAGGACAGAAAGAAGTTTCTTTTTCTCCATACCTTGAAGTTTATTAAGCAAAAATTGACCTTGCATGGCAGTTATTTTCAGAAAAAAAAGTATCTCCTGATTTTATCTGAAAAGCTTGATAACTCAGCATACTTGTAGGATTTAGATGGCCTTAGGTTGCAAGGCCTATTGGTAAGATATCAGCAATCTCATTTGGCTCCAATTCAGTCCCTTGAATTCATAGGAGATTAAATAGAACTGGCTTTTGGTAATGATTTGTTTACCTTTGGGTGTGTTTTGTCAGTGTACTAACCTCTGAGCCTAACTGTAAGTTTTTCCAGCTGTTCATGAGACAAAATTATATTCCAGAAAATATAATGTGGTGTGTTATTAAGTGACATACTCTCCCTGACCTCAACTCCATGTCTGGAAAGTCAATATGGGTTCTTAAAATTTCTATTATTATTTTATCCATACTTGATAATCAGTTCTGTAAGAGTACATGGACTATTTTTTTAAATTAAAGATTATTTTATTATAAAATGTCTTTTTAAGCTAGGTTTTTCTCAATTTTCTGCATGAATGAATTCCTAGGGTATGACTGTTTTTTTATATGTATTGCAAATAAGATTGCTTTGCTAAATTTGCTGTGAATAGTCATGCTCTGGTATCTCTGTATATGTAGTCTCATGTAGAACATATGTATTTTATCAGGGGTCTATTTATTTACCTTCTGGTTTTACTTTATATTCCAAATGTTTAAGTCTGTTTTGTAAATACCACTTTGCAGCAAATCCTTGTCCTGACAAGGTGGAAGGATACCATGTTGTTATCAAAGTTAACAATCGTGGTTTTGAGTATTTTGTAAAACAAACAACTGCAAAACACAAGTACTCCAGGTGTACCTGGAGATGTAACTATGGTGTTTTGATCAGCAGAGCCCAGATATATTTTCACTATTTAGTAGGGTGATTTTGCCTTCATTGGACAAAAAATGCTGATTTTTTCTTTGTGATGGTTTCCTAAAGTTGCTGATTTTTATTTATTGCTACATCTGGCTGTCTGGAAAGTAAGTTTCACTGTTTGATACTGAGTTTTTGAATACTCAGTTACTGTAGTTGCTGTGCCCTTTTGCAGATCCTACCATTGTAGGAAAATGGGTGTGTTCTCTGCTGAGAACTCTGCTCTTTGCAACCGGTCCAGAATCTAGGCTGTTGACAAACATAATGAATAAATTAAAAACCCAAACAAACAAAAGTCCCAAATTAAAAAAAAAAAAAAAAAAAAAAAAAAAAAAAAAAAAAGCAAACAACAAAAAGACCACTTAAAAATAAATTACATTCAGTTTTCAAATACTATAGCCTGTAAAACATAATCCCATCAGAAGAATTGATGTTTAACCTCAGTGTTACAATAATAATAGGTTCTAAGGATGTTTCCAGTTTACATTGTTCTTGCTCAGGTCATGACCTAACGCTTTGTTTATGAGAAGGAAGATCGTTTGTTATAGATAGCCTTCACTAGGTGTTCTTCTAAAAATAATCCTTATAAATAATCCTTTCCTGCAGGAGATAATGGCTTTTCACAGCCAGCAACCTATTATAACCCAGACCAACTTCCTCCAGAGAATTCTTCCTTTATGGAAAGGAATTTCATCTGCAGGTTACGATGTCTCCTGGATAATTCATCTGGATTCCTGGTGAGTATGGAGTTACGAAAAAAGGTCCACATACACTTAAAAGTTGGAAATCTGCATTATCTTAACAAGAGGGGCAGCAACTTAATTTATTTGTTAAGTCTCTAAAGATATCTGAGCAGCTTGAACCACAAAGTTTCAGTTAGTGACTCTAAATGTCTCCCCTTTTAGATGTCACAGCCAGGTGCAAGTTCTCTTATTTCTCATGGCCCAGTTTCCTCAGTGAAATTCAAATAAGCATTTGTAAGCTTTTGTAAAGTGCTGTGTGATTCGTAGATTAAAAAGCATTACAAGAGTAATTTCTTGTAGCAAGCTGAGTATCTTGAGATGCCGTAAGTTATGGTAATTAAGAGGACCATAGTTTTTCCTTATTTGGAAAAGTTTGTGCTTGCTTTTTTTAATGCATTTTTTTGTTAGTCAATTGTTTAGTTTTTAAAACAAGTGTGAGTTTATCACCTTCTATGTGATATCTTACAAAATAGAATTCTTTAAAATTTCAAAATTTAACATACAAATTTGCAAGAGAAATAATGAAATAATTATACGCATGCATGTTTATTAGAATATTAGAAGCCCCAGCTGATATTTGATACTACATGCTTATTTTTTTGTTTTTTACAAAATAATCTTCCCATTAATCAATTTTTCAGTATGTTTATTAATAGATATTAAAGCTATACACTCAGGGGTATAACAACAGTGTTCTTGTTGTGCTGTGTTGTACTGTACTTGTTAGCTAACTTTTGCGTATGCCATCCTATAAAACTTGAATCTCATCGATCTTAAGAAAAATGAAAAATACATGTTTTACATCATAACAGAAGTATCTTGCTTTTAAATATCTCCAGCATGTAACAGTTACTTTTTTCCTCATCCTAAGGCTATGAATTTTCAAGGACGACTGAAATTTCTCCATGGACAAAACAAGAAAGGGAAGGATGGTGCTACTTTGTCTCCTCAGCTTGCACTGTTTGCAGTAGCTACTCCCCTGCAGCCACCATCTATCCTTGAGATACGAACCAAAAACTTCATCTTCAGAACTAAACACAAACTGGATTTCACACCCACTGGCTGTGATGCAAAGTAGGTGTAAATTACTCTGTAATTGTCTAATAATTTGCCCATAAAATAGGTTTTAGGTATGTATTTGAAATATAAAGCAGACTACTGTTTTGGTATATAAACCGTTTCAGTGATGGTTGTTTAGAAGCTGTTTAGGTTGTTTAGAAACTGTTAAGGTTTTTCTCTCCAGCCCTGCTATCAAGTAAAGAGAAATAGGTTTACCGTAGTCTATTTCCTTGAAATGGCATTCTGCTCCTTGAATCTCAGTAGTTAGAAAAACAAAGCAAAAGCCCACAAAACCAACGCAAAATAGAAAAACCAAAATACAGCATACTAATGAATTAGGGAAGAAGAAACATTTCATGTTAAATCTGATTTGAAATTTGGTTTTAGAATTGATAGAACAAGTATTTAATTTTATTCTACATTTCTCCTTCAGTTCAAATAGATGTAAAATACAATGGAAATGTTTTTTCCTTCAAAATAATTTAAATACTTTTTATACTATGATTTTACCCACTTCCAAACTATTCTTTTCCCTATGTAAAATTTGGAAATACTACTGCAATACTAGATCCAAATAATATTATTGTGCTTCAACATGGCAAGAAGCCCATTAGGATGCTTTTTTATCAAAATAAAAGCCTCTGGCCTCATTCCTTCTCCTCTCCCTCCTGTTTTTTACTGACATTTGACTTTCATTTTTAGTGGAGTCTCTCACATGGGTTTCCATGCCTACTTACAGGATAGAATTGAATTACTTGGTATTTTATCAACTGAGAGACCAAAATGTTTTATTTCTTTATGCTAATACAAGTAAAAAAGCCCAAAATGTTAACACAAGCGTTTCTTTTCTCTGTTTGATGTTTTTATTCACTTGAAAAAAATAGTTTTATGTATATTGTTCCCCATCCCTACTTTTCCCCTTTTTTTACCTTTTGTCTTTGCATCTCCATGTCTTTGTTTCAAATCCTGTTTAGGTCTCTCTTTGGCTATGTCTTTTTATCAGGTATCGCACAGAGATCACGTGAATTCTGTTAAGTGTTTCATCTCCCCAACCTCTAGTAAAGTACTCTAATTTTAGCTGCTAGGGTCAAACATGACTCTTGCTAGTGGTCCTCTGAGTCATATCTTGTTTAAATGCAAACACAGGGGTCCCATACCACTCAATAGCAAAGGGGATGTAGTTCTGAGATACATCTGGGTTCGAACTTTGAGCTACTAAAAATCTAATTTAGACAAGAAGTTTTAGATAACTGAAGTTAAACCCCTATTTAATTCTACAGACAAGCACCTATAGGTAAATTATAAGAAACAGGGCTAAGAAAACAGTGTCCTTCTTTGGAACTAATGGGAGCTGCCTGCTAGGAGTAAATATGTTCAGTAGTATGGAAATGAGAATCCGGCTGGTAGGACTCTTTTTTATAATCTAATGGTTTTGTCAACCCAGTCCTAGTCACTGAAGGCAACCTGGCAGACTAGTTACAATTTTATGAATTGTTGACTCTATTTTTTATTAGAGCTGTTCTGCTTGCGCATACAATTGATACAGTAACAAACTGTAGTTAGCACTTGCTTCTGAAATGTTCTAGCCATAATTGACTTGATTGACATTCATTCTGTGAGTTGCTTCATCAGCAGTGTTGCAATTTTTTGGTTTTACCTTCCAGAGGAAAGATTGTCCTGGGATACACTGAAGCAGAGCTGTGTATGAGAGGAACAGGATACCAGTTTATTCATGCAGCTGACATGCTTTATTGTGCTGAAAATCACATCCGAAGTAAGTTTCATTCCCAAAGAATGGCTGTAAAATCAAAGCATGGAGTATTTTTTCAGTATAAATGCCATATGAATTACAGAAAAAAAAAAAAAGAGGTTGTTAACAAAGAGAACATGTTTATTTTATATGTTCTATCTGTCCTTCTAAAAACTTACACTAGTTGAAGAAATGTTTAATATTCCTATTTAGATCCTTTTAGAATAAATATTCCAGTCTCTGTCACATCATGCTCTTCTCACTTTCTTCTCTGCTCAACCCAGCTTCTGCTATTACAAGAACTTTGGACAAGGAGACTACCAAGGATAGCTTTTCTCTTAACAAGTTAAATAAAGCATTTTCTTTTGATATCGGTGTAAGCTTTTTACCACAAATTGATCTCTGATTTAACACGCTAGCGTCCAAACATTTCTGGGTTTGATTCTTGGCAGCTTGAGTTGGTTTAAGTAACGATTTTGGAGAGAAGCGTAGTGTTGAGGAAATAAGCACCAGCTATCTGATTTATAACTATTTAGGGGACTCTGTTTTTTTACTTTTTTGTTAGTTATAACAGAGTTATCTTTGGAACTTACAGAATCATCTTCAGAACACTATGATACTTCTTTTCTCCTGACTTCTCTTGAAAAGTTCATTTTTTTTTCTTTTATCCCCTCATAGACAATTAGATAATGCCCCTCAGCAGGTTGTTCTCAACCTACTTAAGCACATTTTCTGCTTCAGGTTTAGCTCAGTCACTATTGCTTATCAGTGGTTTTGTTTCTTTCATAAAGAAAAACAAAGAGATGGTTCCAGAGCAGAAGGGGATGAAACTTGAATGGTTTGAAACTTTGTCTTAAAACTGGTTTTGCTACATTTTTGATGCTAAGATTAAAATAAAGAAAATAAGTTTTGAAGCAAGGATTTATTTTTAGATTCTTAGACTTTCCTAATACATTTTATTTAATTTTTCTGTCTAGAAGTGCTGGATTTTGGGCAATTGTATTACTTTCACCCCTTACCTCTGTGAATTCTTAATATTTTAGAATTATCTTTAAAATTCACATTCATCACACAACCTTCACTTAGAACAACAAAACCAGCCAAAATAAACTAAAACTTCCCACACAAAAACCAAGATAACTTCATCACAACACAGAACAAAACTGGACAATTTGCACAAAATCTGCCCCCTGTCCCTTCACCACAATTACAACAAAACTTCCCCATGATAATTTTACTCTCTAGGATTGTTCAGTGCTCCTTTTGCCTGTTACCTCTCCTGGTTACTGTCCTTATCTCAACACCCTCACGATGCTGGGTTTCAGCACCAAAACAACTGTAGTGGGTTGACCCTGGCTGCATGCTAGGCACCCACCAAAGCCTCTCCATCTCTGCCCTCCACAACTGAACAAGCGAGAGAAAATATAATGAAGGGTTCATGGGTTGAGATAAGGAGAGATCACTCACGAAATACTGTCACAGGCAGGACAGACTTCATCTGGGCATATTAATTGAATTGATTACTAACAAAAGAGCAGGATAATGAGAAGCAAAATAAGGCCTTAAAAACACCTTAAAAACACCAGGAAACCTTCTCCAGCATGGGCTCCTCTCTCTATGGGTCTGCAAGCCTCTGCCAGGAGCCTCTTTGAGCACTGGCCTCCCATAGGTTCACAGCCTCCCATAAGGCATCCACCTGCTCCAGCATGGGTCTCCTCCATGGACTGCAGGTGTATCTCTGCATCGCCATGGTTCTGCATGGCACAGCCTCTGCACCATGGGCTGCAGGGGAATCTCAGCTCTGGCACCTCCTGCCCTTCCTCACTGAGTTGGTGTCTGCAGAGCTGTTCCTCTCACATTCTCAACCCGTTCTTCTCTGGCCACAATTATATCTGCACAATAACTTTTTTTTTTCTCAAATATTATCACAGAGGCATTATCACAATTTCTAATTGTTCCAGACTTGCCCAGTAGCCTGTCCACCCTGGAGCTGCTAGGGATTTGCTCTGCTGGAAATGGAGGAAGCTTCTAGCAGCTTCTTGCAGAGGCCACCCCTGTAGCCCTCCCTGCCACTACCAAAATGTGGCCACACAAACCCAATACAGAAATGTACTGTGAAAATTGAGTATGTTTATCAAGCATTGCTAGTGGTAGTGGGAATGAAACATAAGGTTTTTAAGTACCTCTATATAAACCAGTCAGAATGTGAAAGGATTGGCTTCAGAACGAATGTGTTTTCTAATTGTTAAAGTAATAGCTGCTTTATGAAGGCGAGAAACTTGGGCTTTTGTCATTTATGTGTTCTAGTATTTATTAATTTCTGTTATTGAAGAAATAATGGACAAAGCCCCATATAGAATGTCGCCAATCTGTAGCAGATATCTTGCAGTTTTGACTTCTATTTTATGAGTAAATTAGACATCTTGAAGTGATCAGTCATCCTGATTCACTGGGAATGTGTTAGCGCCACACCGAATTGGGTGATTGAGGACATGAGATTTGTAAAATTTTTCTACAGATGGGATTTCTTTCATGACATGCATGTTTTCATGATTTGTTTGCTGGACAGTAAACAGTATGTTTACTCTTTAGTGATGAAGACAGGTGAGAGTGGAATGACTGTATTTAGGCTTCTAACCAAAGAAAATCGATGGGCCTGGGTACAGGCAAATGCACGGCTTGTCTACAAAAATGGAAGACCAGATTACATCATTGCCACACAAAGACCTCTTACGTAAGTCATCAGTTCATAAAGTAGTATGCTTCCAAAACTGAAAACTAGTTTGAGGCTGTCTATATTCACAAAGGAATTTCTGTTTTTTAATTATTACCCTTTATATTCCAAATTCCCCAAATTCTTTCAGTTTGCTAACAAACATGTAGGAAATTCTGATATTTCAGAACTTGTGGCATAGTCCTTTTGCATAAAACTTCAGACAAATTGATTTCTTGTAAAGAACAAGGTCAGCAGCAGAAGCATGAATTTATTCCATGCACCATATTCAATCCCAATGAGCAAAACCTGCAGTTGTGTAGAACGAGCAACAAATAACAAATTCAGCCTGAATTTTAGTGCTGAACTAAGTTCTACATAATATGGAATTCAGCCTTGTTAAATAGATTAAATATTTTTTGCTAAGGAGTTTGTAAAATGGAGGAAAACAGATACTTCAAGTATTGATTTACTTGCTATACTAAGAAAAGCTTAATGCATGGAACAAAGCCCACTTGTTTTCATTTCGGCTCATAATGCACAGAAAATGGTGTATGCTGTCTAGATTTAATTACAAATGTAATATGTAAATGTGGTATTACAGTCATAAGCTCCTTATTTCATAATCTGCCTCTTGGTTTAACTCAGCCAAGTTGAGCTAGAATAGGTAGGTATTTGAAAAATGCCTACAAATAGAATAGTTCATTTTTCATGTTAATTCCATGGGACAAAAAGATTAGAATAACTGATTGTTACTGCAGTACCATGCTACATATCTGATTTATTTTCAGAGATGAAGAAGGGGCAGAGCATCTACGGAAGCGTAACATGAAGTTGCCCTTCATGTTTGCCACTGGTGAGGCTGTGTTATATGAGGTTTCTTTCCCTATGTCAAGCCTTATGGACCCCTCTCAACCGAAGAGTAAAAGCACAGTGGGAAAAGGAGCCAAAGCAGCGCTACACGATGACTCTGTGGATCCAAACTCCCTCCTAGGTGTCATGTTAAGGCAAGACGAGTCTGTTTATCTCTGCCCTCCAGCCTCACATAAACTTTCTTTTGAGCGGAACTTCTTTGCAGACAGTAGGGATGAACTGGGTGATGTTGTTGGCAGTGGCTGGACAGACAATCTCCTACCTGCTGGGAATCACAACATTCTCAAACAGGAGCTGATGGAGTGTTCCCAGGACAGTACCGTTCCACTTCCTGAAGACAGTGCAGCACTCTTTCAGGATAACAAAACCAGTGATTTGTACAGCATCATGAAAAATCTGGGTATTGACTTTGAAGATCTAAAGTGTATTCAGCAGGACGAGGAGTTTTTTAAAACTGAATTATCTGATGTGGATGATATTGGGGACATCAACATAACTGACGAAATCCTGACTTATGTTCAGGATTCCTTGAATAAATCTGATTTCTTATATTCAGACTGTAACCAGCAGCAGCCCTTGGTCCAGAATGAAGGTTGCATGGTACAGCAAGATTTAGATCCACATCGACTTCATCAGCACCAGAAGCAGCTTGTGGAACAGCAACAACAGCAGCAGCAGCAGCAACAGCAGCTCTGTCAAAAGATGAAACATATGCAAGTCAATGGGATGTTCACAAATTGGAGCTCTGGCATGCCTCTTAGCTGCTCACAGCAGCAGCCCCAGCAATACGTGTTCCCTGGCATGCATGCCAGTACATCCGAGTTCTCTTACAAATCAGAAGTTAACGCTTCCCCTTATGAGTGTAGGCAAGACTTTATTCCTTACAAGCAACCCACAACGATGATGCCACAGCTTTCTAATTTTGCTCAAATGGATTTTCCGGCAGCAGGTTTTGGTGGATCGACCTATTCAGCTTCTTCCAACTTTGAGGATTTTCTCAGTTGTTTGCAGCAAGTCCCTGAAAACCTTGAGTGTGGCATAAACTCTGAGTCAGTTATGTTGACTCCTCAAACATGCTATGCAGGCGCTGTTTCTATGTACCCATGCACGCAGGAGGCACAGCCCAGCTGCGTGGATCAAATGCAGTATGATCCTATGATGACAAATCAACAGCAACAAACATTGGGGAACAAGGTATAGTAAACAGCATTGCTGCACCGCTTGCACTTTGAATCCAGTTTATATTGTTTTGGGTGACTGCTGGGGGGCAGAGTTTGTTGTGACTGAATTGCTGAGTTTGAATTGGATGGGTTAGCAGTGTGTGGATGTCTTTCCTTTATTTGTTCATTAGAGTGAAGAGAGTTGCATTTGGTCAAGTTTATATATATATATGTGTACCTGCAGTCTGATGGCTCTCTTTAGCAGTATTAATTAAGAGTGAATTAATTAGTCTGTGGCACTATACTAGTAATTTTCCTGTTAGGAGCAGAAGAAAAGTAGACTGGTCTAAGTCTTGGAATTTGCTAATAAACCCTTTAGAGAGGAGTTGAGTTTGCTTGGCATACTCATTTTCATTAAAGATGTTGTAAGGATCAAAAAAAAAAAATGGTTTTGAAGTGTGAATATTGTATAGCTACTCAGATTCCTCAATGATTTTAGGATTAGGGAAAGCATTAGATTATAGTATCATAAAAATGGTATGAAATATGAACTGTTTCACTCCTATACACAATGTTGCTGCAAAAAAAAAAATAAATTATATATTGCTATAAGTGAAAGCCAGCTTGTTCCTCAAGCTGCTGTCTAAATTAACTGCCAAAGAAAAAAGAGTTGGAAAAAGCTATAGTCACAGTAAAATAATCTGGTCCTTTTTCACCAAGAACAATGCACAATAAAAGCCATAGAAGAGAGGATCCTGGCTGTAGCACAGACTACAGTTGTAAACACTGTTCTTCATTGGTAAAATTAACTTAGAAATAAAATTCAGTTACTAGTTCCTGATTCTGAATAACCTTTGTTGAAGTACTTTTTGTTGTACCCTTTATTTCTGTTAATGCTGCTAAAGTACAGAGCCACAATTATTTTTTTTTATTGTTGTATCTCAATGAGTTAATGTTCTGAAGTACTGATCCTGCAAATGCTTATGCACATGCATAAGCATTTACAGAATTAAAGTATTAAGTGGCATTTAACCTATGCAAGACAAAGATGAGGAATGCAATTAGAACATACCCATTTTTTACATGCTTATTACAAGTACAAAACATTCCCTTTTTAAAACTGCTTCACTGCTGAAAAGAATGCAATTGCAGAATTGCAGAAACTTACCTAAATTATAGCACAGTTCAGCATGATGAATGGCTTCTCCCTGAGGTTGAAATTGCAGAAAGTGACTTTGAGAAACTGCACTGTGCAATCTTGAGTATGACTTGGCTGTGCTTTGCCTGGCTATGCTTGGTGTTTAGTCTTTCAGAGTGCTCCTTAATAGGGTTGCAGAGCAGTTCCAGGGCCATCCAAGTTTGTCTTTATAATAACAAAGAATTACTCTTTACACAGAAGCTGTATTAATCTGTTGCATCAGTTTTGAACAGCTGTTGCATTTGCAATTCCATTTCTTTATTTTTAATGGCTGGTTTCAATTGCATTTATTTCGCAGATTATTTTGTTGTTACCCTTCCTTAATAATTTTTGTTATCACCCCTTTTTTAATTTTCTTCTTTGCATTTTTTTCACATCTATCTATAAAAAATTTAATGACTAAGCACCTCTGAAGAAATTATATCTATTACTTCATATTTACTAGAATGCTGTGCTGCAATAATAATAGGACATTTAGTTTGTTGTAAAAAAAATTATCAAAGGCCACTTTGTGGAAAAATTGTTCTTACTTAAGTTGTTCAGAGGCAAATTCAGCCCCTCTTGTTAGGGTATTCCTGTGCTGCGTGGGGTTGAGTAGCACTACATGAGCAGAAGCCTCATGTGACTAAGCAGATAGGATGCTGCTGTCTGAGCCCACATTCACACAGCCAAACCAAAGTAGGGCAGTCTTGGTGGCTGGGTTTAGTGCACTGACATCCCTGTCAGTGGTTAGAATCCAGAGAGAGGACAGATATTGCTATACAAGCCACGACTGGTATCTTTTCAGACTTCTAACTCCCATTGATTTTTCCATGAAAAGACTACAGAATGAGAAAGCCAGAAGGGTCTATTGTGGTCATGTGCCTTGACGCTCTGCCTTTCTTATAATTGTGGTGGGAGCATAGCCAGTGCAGTCTAAAACCACTTTCAGTGATGGAGAAGGACAGAAAGGCCTGTGATTATTTGGCTGCTTGCATAGGATCAGTATTCCTTTATTAAGCAGGAGAAACCTTCCTACGTACTTGATTCTTTGTTGAGAGCATTTTTTAAAAATTTAATGAGTGTGGTCACCTTGTTAATGAAGAATATTGAAATAACCTGCTTCTGTCAGAAACAATCCTTGTGTGTACTCTTAAAAGTATATCAGCTTTGATTAAAAACATAATTCACGTGACTATAGCCTTGTTGTTAAAAAGTTAGAGGAATTGTGCACAGTTAGTCAAATTTCAATGTTTGCACAGAAGGAAAAAAAACTAATACTTGGCATAATTTGATAGATGAATGGATGAATGAATGTATAAGACATGTTCTTAAAGACAAACCTTGAAGGAATGAGTACTTATGATATAAGCTATTCCCAAAGAGATGATGGAAATGTTTAAAATACTTTGTTGTATTTTCTTTGCATGACCAAATAGAGTATTTTGTAGATAAAGTCCACAGCATGACAGGAAGCATTACATTAGGTGATTAAAATAATCCTATAAACAATTATGTTAAGACTGATGAAAGCCATTCATTGCTCTTACTTGGCACTGTCAATATGAAGACTGTCAAAAAGCCCACCTGCAACATTTCAGCCAGCAGATTGCACACAGTATGCTTCAGCTTATGGATAGGACTGCATGTGCATTCCTGGAGGAGCTGTTATGTCTGGATCCCACTGCAGACATGGAAAGATGTAAATAGGTTGCTTTTAAAATATAACAGCTGGATGTGACAATTGGGAGTTCTCAGAGTGTACTTTCTAGAAATAGAAACTCTATTGCACTTTAGATAATAGAATTATTTCTTGGCTTAGCCAGAAGTAGGGCTCCCATTGACTTCAACATGGGTAAGGTTCACAAATGATTCAGTCTCTATTTTAATGCAAATTAAATTATCATTAATCATAATTTTAAAAAAAATTAAAGCTAATCAGTGTATTTTAAAATTATTTCATCCAATGTGTCTTTAGGAGGATTTTAAAATACTTATTAATAAATTAATTTCCTATAACTAACCATTTATATTCTCTTTTTTTCCTTCCAGTTCCAAAATGGTTTCAATGGAGGAAATGTAAATGCATCATATCCCTCTCAGTTAGATGTGATCAGTAATGCACAGACTGCCACACATCTTCAGCCTCTTCATCATCCAAAAGAACCCAGATCCTTCTCAGATTTGGCATCTAGTGGATTTATGTGATTCAGATGTAGAGCTCCATCTGTGATTTTGTCTGCACGTCAGGTTGCTCTGAGGAAAAGCTTGATGTGTCTCTCTTTGAGTGTCAGACTTGAACAGCTAAATTACATTTTGAGAATATGAGGTTGGTTGCACTATATACGGGTGGATATGTAATTCAAGACCTGGCTTCTTAGAATGACAGGTGGAATTAAATCTTCCGATTTAAAGTATGCATGTGCTGTTTTCCATCAGGCTGACTGTGTCCTTGCAGTATGGATTACATACATACTACAGACTATGTCATGCTATACAACATAAGATAAGGCAAATGGTTTTGTTGTTTAGAAAATAATTGGGCACTTTACAAATAGCATTGATGGCACAAGGAAGGTGATTCACACGTGGATTATTTCCAGACTTTATTTTTTAAAAACTATTAAAAAGCTCTAAATTCATAAGAATCAAAAGCACTTAATTTTAATGCATACTATGCTCTGTAATCACTTATTTTATATTTGAATCCTTTTGTTTTAAGTCTCCATTTCTAGCACTTTAATAGAAGGCTTAATACAAGGATATGATATGCAACTTCAGGTTTTCTATGAAACAGACCCCTTGCATTCCTCCTTTTCATGTTAACCTTAAGTGCCTCACAATTTAACTACCTTGTTTCTGATGGGAGCTTATTTCAGCAAAACTCACTATAAATGTCATCTCTAGTATGTGAACTTTTAGCTAACATCAACAGTGCTACTGGTTGTGTCTTTTTTTCTTTCCCTCTAACAATTATTTGTTTAGAAAGTGACTTAATTCATCTGTGGATTTGTTACACTATTATCAGGAGTTGTTAATGTTCTGAATTTGGTTCAGTTAAAGAATTTGGGTTTATTCTATACTGCTTTTCTGCTTTCTTCAGGTAATACAGGGTATATTAAAAAAGCAGATTTTGCTGAGGGGGAGGAGCAGATCCTCAGGATTAGTTTTAGATTATTAATGCTGAAAAACATGTGCCTTATCTTGTGTTAAAATGCTCATAATGTTCTTTAGAAATAATACAAGGCTGCTCTATGCAAATATTTTCATTAAAATGGATATTGAAAAGGATTGCAGTTTCAATAAAAGGGGTAAGGGAGTCTCAATAGTGGTTGGCATTGGCATTATTTTGACTGCAATTTTCAATGTTAATAGTGGGGAAAGGGTTGGTTTGGTTTCAGTTTTATCCCTGGCAAATTGCACTGCGAAGAACAGAGGATATTCTTCTTGCGTGTGTTGATCCATTTGAAAAGCTTTGTACAAAATACAAAATTGGGGAAAGAAAAAGGTCATTAGAGAAACTCTTCTCGCAATAGGTTTTATTTTCAGGGAAAAAACCAAACTAAACATATCCACTAAACATTCTGGGGTTTTGTTTTGCTTTTAACTGAGGACTGTAAAATTGCAGACACCAATGTTTGGTGCAAAATAATAATCTATGTGAAAAATACAGAAATGTGTATATGTTCAAAATATTTCATACTCTTGTGTGTTGTATAGTTCATATATAATAAAATGTCTTTGTAAAATATTTTAAAAGGTTAATTTTAAAGTATTACACTGTTATATGTTAAGAACAATTTTATTACATTTGTTATATAATGTTAAATGGCAATTTAGCCAGTTTGTTTGAAACAGTCAAAAGTAAACTGGCACCCTCCAGATAGTTGTTAATATTGTTTAATAAAGGACAATCACTTAAAATTGGAATCCATTCATAGCTGAAACATGTTTTCTTTGAAGAAGAGCATATTTTCTTCCATTCTGTGTGATGGGATACATGATGCCAAACTTCTAACTCACTAACAACTTTTCAGATTCTAACTTCTAACAACTTTTCAGATTAATAAATTCAGCAGTTCTTTTAAGTGAAATTAGCATATATGAAAGGGATATTAAGGAAGCAGTTGCTATTCAGGAAAAGCCCATAAAGACATTGTGGGTTTTATTATAAGGTCACTTTTCCCCCTTGTTTCAGATTTTCTTTTCCGCACAAGACAGTAGTAACAAATTCACTTTCTATAATTTGAATTAATCCTTTGTTCTGTCTTTTTTTAATTGAAGGTGATGTTTTAAGCCAACATCTGAAATGTCTTCCATATCTAGCTAGTGTATCATGTTTGCATTTGAACTGGAAAATTAGAAAAATGCTGTAAAACCAGAAGGTTGAAAGGGATAATATATGTGTTCCATCTTACAAACCATTATATATCCTGTTTATGAATTTAGTTAAACCAAATACATGTTGTCCTTTCACTAAGTGCCAAGAATGCAGTACTACAACAGTGCTGCCCTACTTAATGTAAACAAGTTAGTTGTTTATATGCATATCAGCGTATTTTGTGCATTATCTTATGCGTACAACGTTGACTGTATTAGTGCACTCTTGATCTGCACCAAATTTTACCTACAGTGCACAGGTGTTTCTGAATTGGATCTCTATTAGCCCTTCAAGTCTGTTATAAGTAAGGTTATAACCCAGTGTTAGTCAGTATTACTGTCCGTTTTTATACAAGTTTTCTTACCTTGTTTTTTGTTCCAGTTCTCTCTCCTTTGCTATGCCTGCACATACCATGCAATACACCTCTTGCGTTAAAGTATGGTTCTGTAGCGCTCTTGCTCATCTCCACTAAAGTTTGTAAGACATAATACATGGTAATAAAATATTCACTTGAATGTAGCTGAAATGTATGTTCTTTTACTACAAAAATGTTTGATTTCAGCAGTATACAAAAATACGTTATCGTATGGTTACTAATATCTTTTGAGAGCTTGTCATCTAAAATAGTTTACAAAACTTGTTATTTACGTCACTGTGGACTTTGCACTTCTCTGAATATTAGATGCAAATACAATGTATATAATTTAGAGTGGTGAACAAATGTGTATTTGTCCATGGAATTAGTATTTTATACTTGCATGAAAATGAGTTTATAAATAAAGTTTGTAAATAGCAAGCCACAATTAGTAGTTGGAAGGCTCTTATATATTCGTTGCTTACTCACAGTAAATTCACAGTTGAACAGTACTGAGGCAGGAACAGGTTTCTGCATTGATGCTGCTGAAAAGAAGCATGTTCTTTTTTGTGATCTGGAGCTGGCCATTGGTACTTACACTACACTGGTATTTACTGTTTATTGCTAGTTCATAGTGACATTAAGTTAAGAAAACAATTAGTTTATTTCTAATAATATTTGCTAATATTATTGTTTCCTGTGTGCTCTTGTGGCTTTGCATGATAATATTTTAAATTGTTTATAATGCTAAATCAAATGTTTCACTGTAATTCCTTATGCAGTTTATCAAATTTACAAGAGTTTTTCAGTTTAGTGACATGATGGACAATAATTTAATTGGCTGGAACTACCATTGTCTTGTAAAGTATATTAAGACAAATGTCTTATCTAGAATCAATACTAGGCTATGAACTCTGTATGTCAGTCCTATTGTTTACTTTTCTTGCACTGCACAAAAAGACATGCTAAGGTACAAGTATAATTCAACAAGACTGCAAATCTATAAGGTAACATCTGGAAATAATCAAGCAATAATATAAGCAACACTGGTTATCCTTTTCTTTGTAGTCTGTTGCATTTGTTAAAAGTACATCTTCAAGCCACATATCAACCTGCTCCCAGAAGTATAGGACCTTTCTGTCCTTTTGTTTGAAAGAAGGAGATACTTTCTTCTGGAGAAAGCCATTTTCTTGAAGATTTATGAAGTTTTTTCTGCTTTGCTCTAATTCAGTGTGAAAGTTAACAACCATGGTGATACCAAACCAGCAGTAGGGCACTGCATCAAAAGCTCTGGCAATTTGTTGGTAGAAGTTGTAGTCTTACTCAAGGCTCTGGGAAGCTTTTCCAAATAGCTGTTTTGGAGATCTTCCTAGTGAGGAGCTACGTTTCCCACACACACTTTTAAACTGAGAGCTGTTTTATTCTCAGGTGATTTTGTTTATCTGAGAACTGGCTTTTTAAGTAGCGTTAGTTCTACTATCCAGAGTAAGAGCCCGATTTTACTTCTAATATTTTTATTCTGTCATTGATTAATTTAGCAAATTATCTTCCTGCCTTCTTTCCTCTCTGCTCAGGCATCCTTCCCTTGTAGTAGAATTTGTAGTTCTAACTAAGTAATACAAAACTGAAACATCTTTAGACATCCAAAATGTAAGTTGACATCTAAAACTAAAAATTAAATTCCCCCCATTGTATACTTTGCATAATCTGAACATGTAATTTCCAGCGTGGGGCACTGTTCAGTTTCACCCATTTCATTCCTGCTCCCTCCAGGAAGCAGTGCTTGCTTTGATTGTTCATCAATGAATCTGAGCCAGGTCTACAGAGAGACATCATTCTTTCATTCTAGCAATTTCTGGTGCATTGATTTTTCTGGTGAACCCACATTCTATAAATCCTCTTATCTTTTGAAGTTTGTCTTCTTAACAAGTGAACAACTATAATATTTAGGCATCACTATCTAAGTGATAGTGAAAAAAATTCAAAGATTCAACCAAATATGTGAAATCAAAGTCGTGATCAGTCTTATGAGATAATGAGTTTTCTTCTTAATAACTTGACTTTTCTATTTGATGTCCAACACACAGTGTTATTAGTATTGCATAAAGCTGTATACACTTCGTTTCCAAAGTAGGCAGTCTCTGAGAAAAGGAAAGGTCTCTCAACCTTAAACTTTTTTATGATTTATGCTGAAGCTAACAGGCTCTTATCTTCTCTTGAATCTGGCCAGGATACAAATAAAAATATAAGCAACACTGCTTATAATTTTTATTAATTACTAAATTAACTTCAAAATTAATAATTTCAACAGATATTTTAACACATTTTGAAGGCTGTATATGATCATATTCATCTGGATGTCTGAAGTCTGTAAAAATAAGTTGGAGAAGTTTCATTATTAAAAAAAATCATAAAAACAGTGGAGGATGCCTGAGGGGTGTTTGGACTAACGGGAATCCCTCATGCTGCATAATAGGAATAATAATAAATGTAAAAGTTCCTCCCATTCTCACAGAATAAAAATTTTTGATCAAATGTTCTCCTTTTTGCTGGTTATGGACATTCAGACTTCCCACAACATGGAGTAGTGGGCATCTGTTGGTACATGGTATGAAGAATTTGACTCCTTGTTAGTAAAAGGTAAATTAGAAGAAACTATGAAATTAATTTGTGACACTTGTCATTAAAGTTTTGAAGGGAGGTGTACGAGAAGAAAGGATGGTGTCACTCAGTGGACTTAAAAAATGGTTGAAGGTGTTAGTATTCTTTTCTACTTTCTAAATCATAATCCATGTTTTTTTAAAGAGCAAAATTTAAATCTTCAGAGTCCTTACTTGGCTGCCTTGATTATTCCGTAACTGCTCAGATCCTGGTGATACCAATCTACTTGGCTACCAGTCCCTCAAAGTTGCATGTCAGGTGTTTCTTGCATCACTGTAGGGCCCAAACCAGTAAGTGTTTTCAGAAAATACTGAGAAATTTTGTCCAATGGAAAGCAGCCAGAAAGTCTGTCAAAAGGAGCTAATGTTAGCTACATCCTCTACCTTGTTTGGACTTTGCATGTGAAATGAATGGTCTCCATAGAGGTTCATAGGATATCCTGAAATGAAAAAGTCTGTCCTTTTAAGTCATTCCACTTGGAACAAGTAGTTCATGAATAACGGAGAGAGTGAGAGAGCAAGGGATGTATCCTTTGGTCTAGGATCTGGGACATGCACTTAAGACAATTGGATTCTTCAGGAGGACGTGCTGGATTCCCAGGATAGTCTATGGCCCAGCAATTAGGACATTCATTTAGTTCTTCATCAACATCTTTTTCATTCTCTTGAGGGGAGAAATGTAATCAATTTTGGATGCAAGTTTAGACATAAAAGCCTTACAAACAAAATAAAAAGCTAGTGTGAACGTCATACTTGGTTTTACATCTGCAGTAGAGGAAGGATCTCTGCAGCTGAAATATGTTACAAATGGCCTTGTTGGAGAGTTTATTCTCTTTGATTTTAGCTGTCCATACTGACATACATGTTTTTTAAAGCACAAATATTGAAAGTTCTCTTCAACATTATGATCATAACTGTTTCGCAGATGTTTTTCTACAGAACGTGCAAGTTGCTCTTCCAAGTTATAAATGGAATTGTAGAGTAAGTGCAGAATGACTTTCTGCCAGTGGAGTTCCAATTACAGTGCCAAGACTTGGTCAGGACTTCACAGTACTACCAATCACTGTAAAAAATAGGGCAGTCCTTTGTTGGCAGAAGTACCTAAAATTACTGAACAAAATGGTGTAGCATTTGGAGTCCCTGGTGGGTGGTGGTAGCAGTGCTGTGTAACATGCACATGTGTGCACACAGAGCAGCCTGTGATCGTGAAGGCACATGATGGTGTGCCAAATAATGTTTTAATTATACTGGCATCTAATAGAAACTTGAAAGGCTAATAAGAGGCTGTGACACCTCGCTCAGTATAAAGAAGGATCTGCGTTAAACTTCAGACCTAGACTCATAATCAGTACATAAGCTTTTATATACTTAGCTTTATGGCTCAAATCTACTTTCTGTCCCTCAATAGTTCTTAATAAAATAAATAAAAGGAAGTTCCCAGGCAAAGAAAAGTTTTGCTAACTTTGTATTTCAATTTTAATATTGCAAAGTAAAATAACAATCATAGGACCTTCAGACCACAAATATTATTATTAAGCAGCAAAAATGTGGAAATGATCAGTTTAAAGAATGTAGATAAACCTCATCAAATGCTTCTAAGCTCTGACTTTTTCCCTCAAATATAACTCTGTGAAGTGACTTTGTCAAGTTTCTTCCAGTCCTTCCTTTTTTTGCAGATATCTAAAACCAGCATTTAAAATGTTTCTTGCTACAGATGAGAAATTGCTACAGATTTTCTGACTCAGCTGTGACCTTAAAACTTTTGGAAGTTCAAAATGCTTTGAAGTCAGCATGCCCATTGCTAGAATCGGGACAAAAGTGAAGTATGTGGCAAAAGATCCAGATCTGAGTGGATGTACCACTGGAACATTTTTCCTTGCTTTTATTTATTTGTAGAACTAGAATATTTTTGTTTTAATGGACACATTTACCTACCTATTCTCAGGGGTTGCATAAATCTTACAGAACCTGCTCCAAGAGATACCAGTAGAATGAGACCAATTTGAGTTTATTGTTTAGATATTATCAGTGTAGTTTTTGGTCTCTGCTGCTTCTGGATGAAGACAACTGTGTAGCTTCTGCCATAAGGGCTGAAGTATACTCTTGAAATCACTTTGACAGACAGCAGAGCAGGTGAAGAACGTAGCCTGTGGGAGCCTGTAGAGCAAGAACACTTACTTCATGGCTGGAGCAGCTGCCTGTTTCGTCAGGGAACAAGGTATCCAGACTCCTGCAGCAGCACTGCACAGTAGCTGAAGTCACTAATAGGATATACAAAGGACAAATATGGCTCAGAATTGCTGCCAAGACTCTTAACTCCTGTACAGGCACTGCAGGGAGATCTGCAGTGCTAAGTGCTCTTCGCATCACAGGGCCCAGAGCCAACTGTAAACTCCTAGACCAGACTTGCCTGACTGGTGACTCCTCCTTATGCAACAGCCTTGTTGTTTCTAGGATGAGCCTTCTACCAGGGCTCAACTGGCAGCAGGAAGAACCGCATTCAAATGTGGATCCTCGCAACAAATACACCAGCTGAGCTTCCACCCAGGAACTTGGAATAACTGATCTGAATTATTCAATGTTCCAAATGAGCAGACTCCCATGCTTGCAGACACAGATCACCTAGCCATTGTTATTAAAGGGAGAAGCGGGAGGGGAGGTGAGGTGAGAAAGAAAATTCCAACAAGTTGGTTAAACAGGATGATTTATAACACCTAATGCCTAAAGCAAATACCATGCTATTTTAAAATCTGCTTTCCTCTGATGTGGCAACTGCTAGGTCAACTCTCGTCCACTTTGAGGTACAACCTAAGCAGCAGCCCTCAATTGATAAAATCTATTGGGTAACATGACCCAATTTGAACAGCTGCTAAGTTGCTTATCTGCTTTTTGTAGCTTTTCCAAACCTCTTTGCTACCATTCTTTGCAACTTCTCATTGCACTCCATTCCTTGCTCTGGCAGCTGCTGTTTTTACCCATGGCACATTAGTGAGTGGTTCGTGCTACAGCAGCTCAGAGCACTGAAAATAGCACAGAGAACTATGTCTATGTGTGTTAGCCTAAACAGCTTTTCCTGCTTTGCAGAAGAAAGGGAATTGTTTCATATCAGTCCTCTATTCTGCTTTAGTGGAGAGATTGATTTTTTTTTTTTTTTTTTAGGCCTTGACCATCTGTCTTACAGCAGAATTGGCAAGTAGGATACCTGTCTTGGGACTGTCCCTTTTCATCACTCTTCCTCCTCTGCCCCCTGCATGCTAAGAAAATGGCAATAGTTCTGCTCTCTCTTTTCCAGCTGCTTCTGAGTCACGTCTTCCCTCAAAGCAATCTTTCTCAACATTTTGAGCTGTCAATCTTCATGCAGCCCTGAGTCAGTTCTCCTGCCCAGGAGAAATCAAGCCACTGCCAGCAGTAAGAGGTAGGTAGCAATTCTCTGGCTAAGATAAACATACCCAGCCAGGTATTGCAACCCACTCATGTTACCTTGTAACTCCCCACATTAGAGGAATAGAACTTGTACATACTTCTTCCACCCATTACATCTTTGGAGCCTTTTATAACTTCCTAGTTGTAACCTAAAACTTGAGAAACACTTTAAAAGTTGTATGCAATAAATGATGAAGGACCCTTCTTCCATCCCTCAAGAGCTAGTATTTGACCTTTCATTTACCATACTATATTTTTAGTGGTATAATTTCAGATACAATTACCTACACTCAGCTTCTTAAATCATGCATGAAATGTTTTTTCAGTGCCACATTAACAACTAGCTGCTCAGCTTGCTGGAATTAGAAACCAGATATGTTGTTCTATTTACAATAAAAAATCAGACTGTGGTTTTAGTGTAGATTGCTATAATAAAGAGAAAAGGTCCCTTTGGTGTTCTTTAATTTATGACACACTGTAAAATGTCCAGGCACATTTTGCCTGGTAGCAGAAGGAGAAAAAATAGTAACTCTTGGCTGGAGATTAAAAAAGTCTCACACACTATTAATGTATTTTGAGATCCTGCACATTTGGGAGCAAGTCAGTTACTTATCTGCTTCTGGGATCATACTCATTTGTAACCGCAGTAAAGTCTCTGTGGCTTTCATGATTTTTTTTGTTAGTCTGCCTAAATAAAATCATTCACATCAGATGAATGTCAGTACCATGCCATTAAGATCACATTAAAGAGATCTTTAGGCTAACATTTTTGGCCTTGAAGGATAAATTGCATCCTGTTCTGATTTCTTTTTTTTTTTTTTTTTTGATTCTTAATGTCTCAAAGCTTGCTTTTTAAGCACTAGAAACTAAAAATAGTCAAGTGCTGTGAATTACAGCTATATTGTGCTCTTTACCCTGCTCATGAAAAGTCTTGTCATCATTCTGCTGAGTGTTTTCTGGGGAGCTGTATAAAAAACTGTGACCTATAGTTTTCTGTAGTTTGTGATCATATTGTTCAATCTCTGCTTATCAGTCAGGAACCTTCAAAATGGCTACTTCACTGCAGAACTTGTAGTAGAAGTACATCACCTGATTAACTTCAATCAACTGCATCAGTCAACAAAAACATTACTAATGGATCACAGAATGATGCAAAGATCTCTTACATCATCCCTCTCCTTGCACTGACAGAACAGGATTCTCCATTGTTGTAGAAAAGCTTCATCTCTTTGATTAGGGTGACTGTGGTACATCCTATTCATGCAAGATCCCAGTAGGCCTGTAAAAGCTCTCCCTGTGAGAAGGATTTCCCTTCATTTGTCCTATTTTTCTCCTCTTCATTTCTTCCTTCTAGTCTTTATACAGTTATTTCAAGAAGCTGCCTTCCAGAGAGGTGCACAACAAAATATTTCTTGATGATCACCCTTAATCAATTTGAACAGTATGTATTCAGGGACAGGTATTTCCATACACCATGCTAAAAAATAATTTGTATGAAGAGAAAAGTAAAAAGAAATAGGATGATCCAGCAGTAGTGGCAGGTCACAGGCTATTATTTTTTTCTTGGCAAGATAATTCTTCAATAAAAACCTCCCCTTATAACACAAGCCCATTGTTTTTATTGTGTTTTGAAATCCTTTTCTATCAACAAGCTGGGTTTTTAGGGGGGTTGGGGTTTTTGTTTTCTCTTTATTTTTTTTTTTTCTCAAAGGGAATGTAGTTCATTACGTCAGCGCTGGACAAAGAGACGTTAGTTGAATTGATTGTTTATTATATTAGAGGCATACATATATGGGAAAATCTCTTGCCTCCTTCTTTATATGAGGTAATTCCTTATGCATGCCAGATTTATACTGCTTTGATTTTGCTGAACATTGTGTTGAAAACTCATGTCAAATGCCTATCCAACGTCTCTTTCTCCACCACTAAGAATTCCTTGTTTTCTTCATCCTTTGGAAGAGTTGACAGTCTGCATTTCCCGAAAAATGAGATTAAAAGGGAGATCTGTTCTGACTGAAGAGGATGCAACAGGGAGCTGCTAGATAAAACTGTGGAAGAATGACCAAAATATTAAGGAAGCTTTGGGAGTAATAGAACATCCAGTGATGGTCCCTTGGGGGTTAGTTTGAGGTGCCATTGTGTCGGACACTCAGACCTAGACTGAGCTAGCTTGTACTCTGAAAACAATTTATATAACTTACTGGATTTCTCCCATCTTTTATTCATGACTCTGCTTGGTCCATGACTGGGGCCTTTCATTCTGTGGGAGAAACATGTGTGCACAGCTCAAGACTGGATGCTTGCTTGTGTGCTTTTAAAGGGCTCGTAGCTGCCTGCCAAATTGCTTTTTCTTTTTGGTTTCATGTGTTTTTGCAATTCATACAAAACCTTTGGAAATGACTCACACAAACATTTCAAAATCCATCCAGAAGAACTGGAAAAGGAAAGTGTTTACTCCTTAGCTGACAGCCTTTGTGTATCTATCTCAGCCTACAGCAGGTGTTCTCAGCTATCATCAAGATGCTTTCACAGCAGCTGAACACATACATTTCTTTGCTCATGATATTCGTTTACCTTATGGAACTTGTCAAATTGCAGCATAAGTTTTCTGAGCTTATTTGCAAAAACTGCAGGGAAATCCTGTATTCGCCACTTCTAAAAATTTCTGACAATGTTTTGTGGAATCCTTTTGGCCTATGGGAGAAACAAACAAAAAGATAAGTATAGATTTACCAGCTCACTTTCTGTCTTCCCCTCTATCCCTGGCAGTGTCTATACCCTGACTGCTCTTCCCCACCTGGAGGTCCAGTCACAGTGGATTTAGTTCAGTCTGCAAGGTAAGAAAATTACCTTGTTTAAAGTTGTCAGGTGAGTTTAGAAGTGGCCTTCCTTACTTAGGAACTCTGATGCCTCAGGATAGAGATCACTTCTGCCTGTTCATGTAGAAAAATACAGAACATATTTGCAAAAATAACTGTACTGTCCATATACACCTAAAACAATTTTGGCAGTCTCTGGCTCTGAATGTCACCTCTGGGTGTCCCAACTTTTCTCCCATCCCAGCAGGAATGATTACCGCATCTGAAGCTGGAGATGATTGTCATTCATGTAAAACAGGGAAAAGCTCTTATGCCTATTTTAAAAATCAATATTTATAGCTTTGAAAACACTGACTGTGGGGGATTTTTAACCTTAGTTTTCTGACCTGTGCTACAACTATTCTGGCATCAAAGAAGGGAAGGTAGAAAATAATGACAACAGAAAAAAAAACACAGATCTTTCCACATTTCAGTCCTGCTACTAATCAGCAGACTTTTTCATAAATGATGATACACTATTTGAAGAGGTTGAGACAATAGAACAAAAAATGTAGTTTATTTTCTAAACACCTTTGGAAGATTATCTTTTCTCCAGGTGGCAAAATCAGCTTTTGTGTTGTTCCTGCTTTCTATTTTATTTTTTCTCAACCATTCAGCCTCTCCTTGGCTTCTGTGTAGTTTCAAAGAATGTAATCACTGCCCTTCACTGAGAAATTGAAAACTTTGCAATCTACTGACACAGCAATTAGCAATCTACTGACGCAGACTTACTGGTATGCATCTTTTCCTCCTCGCTCAGCGATAATGTCATCATCCATTTTGCTCTTAACTCGGGGTAATGAAAAGTGACTATTTGAAATACTTCATTGTTGGAAATGGAACAGATCTGTTAGCAGATGTAATTCTAGATGGAGCTTTATTCTGTATTTTACAGAATATCAAGATCATGACTAGGGTGTAAGATCAAGATCAGCTATTTAATTACTCAGAGTATATATAGCTAGTGGTTACACAAATCTTGAAATTCCGAACTCTTAAATTCAATCTCCTATGCATGTCAATGAATGACACACTGGAAGATATTCAAGGACTAAAACACAAACATCTAGTGCCATTTTAGCTATAGGCTATCCAAAATATCTACATAAGCAATTCCACAATTTTACAGAAGCAGCTGGTAGGCCAGGGGAGATTGGTGCCTATTCCAGATATAGGAATCACAACCACATTGAAGCATCTGCATGTTGTTGAGAAGCACTTAGGAGGAAAACAGTTGATAAATAATTACATTCCTTTTACATTCTGACATGATCAGCATGTGGATTTGTTTAACATGTTAATAGGCAATCAGTTTGATTTAGAAACCATCTCATAGACATGGAAATCAGGAGGGCAAAACTGAATTGAATTTCTTATTAGTACTAATCCACCCCCAGGTCATAGTCCTTTTGTGCTTATAACTGGTCAATGTTGTTGTGCTATTTTTTTTTTTTAATTGGAAAGACTTAATTGTATCACAGCATCTGGAATGCAGAAGCAACTTATATTTTTACATACAAGAAACTACCAGTCTCCTGTCACTAAAGAAAACACATAATTTATTTCCAAATATGACCCCATGACAGTGCGTCTCTTCTGGCCTCTGGTGCTCAGCCTTCAATATAAACTCACTCTATCAATTATCCAACACATTCAGCTAAGCTGCATCCTGTTTCTAAGTATTCTGTGAGGAGAAGCCCTTGGGAATCATCCATTTATTGCTGTCAGTGGCATCTTGCCTGTTCCTCTCTCTGTGACGGGATATGAAAGTCGACCAGAAAGCTTTTACAGTGACAGGGATGTCGGCTGTCTGCCAGTACCAGTGGGTGTTACAGCAATCAGTGCAGGCTGCCTTAGGCAGGCATGAAAGCCAGATACAGTGATCCCTGCACTTCAGCTCTGCTGGAACTGCTGGCACTCAGCTTACTTTTCTATGCTTGCTCTTTTTTCTTCAGATCTCTGGCCTGGTGAGGAGGAAGAACATTCTTTAAGAGGTATTTTTCAAGCAAGGTATTTTTCAGCTTTTCTTTTAAAGCTGATTGCAATCCCTTAAGAATATGTCTTGCATGTTTCTGGGCAGCATCAGCTAGCTGTGTCAGTGCTGGATATTTTTCACAGATGATGCATCCACTTCTCCAATAGAAGCTCTGCCATAACTGTTCCACTCTTATCTCCTGTTTCTCATTCTGAAGAGACTTTCTATTTGCAGATGAGGTAATTGGCTAAAGACAAGCTTGCTGACCTGGCCAAAAATTCTGTGGACAATTCTTCACAGTTTTATGAACTAACTGATCTATGACTCAAAAAATTCCGAGAACTATGTGAAAAGCCTCACCTGGGACATATGCAGCATGTAAACCCTCATATTAGCTGTTGTAAGTGATTAAATCATTCAGACTATCTATCCAAGAGAAAATTTTACTCTAAATAAAGCTAAAATATGAGCAGAGCGGTTTCAAAGAGTGTGCTGAGAATCTCCACTATGAAGTGAATAAGGCTGAGAATTATCTTTTACCAAGGTCTGGCCTGACAGAGGAATCAGGAAGTTTTAGATAGATAGATAGATAGTTAGATACATGCATGCATATATATGTAAGAACCAAATTACCACAGAAAGCATCTTGTTAGAATAGTTGCAGTGAGAATCGACAAGAAACAAATAAAATTGTATGCTATAGAGTTCTAATCTTTAGAAAACCCTCCTATCACTTCCAATAAATTTGTTTTATAGATTTCCTCCTGTCCAAATGTCTGTATTGTCAATAAAAGAGGTATTTTATTTTTAAAACACATGCAATTTACTTGATGCTTTAAATTGCCTTTGAAAAACTTTGGCTTCAAAGAAGTGCATAACAATTATCCCACACCCATGAAGTGAATAATAACTTCATTTTCTCCAAAAAGCAATGGTACAGCATTTTTCTTTGGCTTTTTGCCAAATGCAGAGGCATTAATTAAGGTTTTACTGTATTTTTCTTTATAAACACTGTCTGATTTACCTGAAATACCAACATGATCTTTTCCAGAAAGGTCATTTACTTAAGGATTTTTTTTCTGTACAACTTACTTTGCTTGGGGATGACTGTCATTTGAAGTCATAGAGCCACTGACCACTTGCGCCAGACTCTAAACATTGCAGAAGATTGTAGATATGTTCTGACATCTGAGTCCCAACAGATACCAGGTATGGTCAGGTCTTCAGACTCTTTCTTTGCATTTAGTGAAATTATAGCATAATATTTTGCTTTATTCCCTTGACCCATTTAGTAGTCTTTCCCTATTGCTTTGATTAATTTTGGGGAAGCCCCCTTTCCTGCTTGAATTTATGTTTATAATGATTTATTATGTTTAATTGGATTCTGCTCTATGCTGAGAGCCACTGAATGACTTTGAGGAAGAAAATATACACAATGTCACATCAGACAAAGTGCTAGCATGATTTCATTTAGTTTCATAGTCTGCTTTTAGATACCAAAAAGGGAACTAGAATGTATGGTCACTTCCTCTGCTTACTGCAGTGGAAGTGTACTTTGTCCACAAACAGGAAAAATGAAGGCTTAGGGTATAACATGATCCTCATGGGCCCCTTCCAGCCTGAGATACTCTGTGGTTCTATGATCTCCTGCATTCAAATAATTTTCAGTCCCAGACTAAACTAAAATGTAAAATAATAAATGTAAACGTGAACTAGTTTGGAGTCCCATTAACTATATTTCATTTTTTTGCTATACATTTCCTGGTTTTTCTGTCTTGACAAATATGTCAAAATAGACTCTAAGAAATGTAACTTCTTTGATGTACTCACAGAAGAGCTCTGGTCCATTCTCCCCTGACACAGTCAGACACATTCATAGAAGTTGCTAGGGATGGACTTTCTGATTTGAGTATGGAGGTTGAGTGGGCTCCTGTGGAAAAGGTTACTTGTTTTCTTTTATTGCCTTTCCAGGGACAGATTTTGTTCTAAAGTGATCCATTGTCCTTCTCCCATAAGTATGACTAGATCTCGATGGAAATGGAGACCTGCACTCTTGGCTGCTCACTTGTGAAGCACTGAGTCATGTAATGGGGCTGGCCCAAAGCAGGGGAGATTACCCCAGTGATAAAACGTAACTCCTCTCTAGATTCCCTGCTTAAATATGCGTCCCTTTCATTTAATTAAAGTTGAGTTTAAAAAAAAGTTTTCATATTCTATGTATGCAGACCTCAGCATATGAGACTATTTTATTGAGCATTTAAAACAACTTTTGATTTACAGATTCATGGATGAATCAGAATGATCTGTGCCAGCTAGTCTGCATGACCATTATGTAGGTCTGTCTTGACTCACACATTGAAAAAGTGCAACAAAAACAATAGCAGACTGAAAGGGTGTGGAGTCAGCACCAGCCTAATTTTAGAATCTACTTGTGAGCCTGATGTCAGTATTTCAATTGCTATTATCAACAAAGATCTCAGCCTACAGTCAAGTGAAGTCTGGAGAGTGATTCAGATGCTGGAGTCTGGTCTAGTATAATCAGACAGGCTCTCTGATATCAGTTGAGAAGGATTTCCAGGTCACCAGCATCTTTGGTGGTGAAGGAGTATGCTCATATCATTCCACAGACAAAGTTATCAAGTACCACTGCATTTTTCTGATAGTTAGGACACATTTTCTAATTACTGGCCTAACTGTGGTCGGCCAATGATCATTTATCCTCCAAAGCAGGGGAATCTAGATCACACACTGATGGAACAACCTAACCTGATGCAGACCTTAGGGCCTGCTCCTCTCACCATGCAGTCCCATAATCCCAGATCAGTTCTGTTTTGGCGGCTACTGATGTTTCAGGCTCTTACCTGACATTTGTTCTGGATGAGTTCCTGCTGTAGTACTATTGCCTTACACTGCATGGAGCAAGCATACATTCTTCATCAAAACAGAAGAAAACTGCACTGCTGACTTGTATTTACTTTCACTTCATTGCTTCATCCTTTGAACTTTGTGCTGGCTGGTGACCATAATAACCACATATGTCACTTTATGCTGTAGATAATGTTTGCACAATTATATAGCTTGTGTAGCTTTATGGTCATCATCACATCTACGCTGCTTTTCTGCAAGTCCCATTCCAGAAATCAGCCTGACAACTTTTTCTAAACGCAGCTATTTGTAAAGCCTAGAAAAGTTTTCTGTCTTAATCTATTCTTGAAAATCTGAAGTTCTGCACATTTTTTCCTAGTGTTTTAACTTATATTTTTCTTGTGAGGGAAAAAAAGCACAGAACATGTCCAGTGCTTTTCATGTTGCAGAAGATAAATATATCTTCCAAATATAAGAACTCTTTTACTATTTTAGTATCTTTAAAGCAGGAATAAAGTGAAAGTTTTGAATCGATCTTTTCAGTGACAGCTGAAGATGGCCAGCTGTCAGAATCGACAATAAAATAAAGGGAACATGACCAAGACCATTCTGAAACATTCTTTCAAAGACCATTTTTGCAGTTATTCTGTTTCGTTCTCTTTGTGTTTTCATACCTTGAAATGTTATATTGGTTGTTATATTCTTAAAGAAGATATTTGAAGAATGGTTCGCAGTCCATTTATTGTTATTCTGTACAGAGATGTGGTGAAATCTATGTACTCTGCGCCACAGGCATAATGTAAAGCAGATGGTTTTTCCTCAAGCAATGAGTACATTAAAATCAAAACTATAATACAATGTATATAGTGCTTCTAGATTAAAGCTCTTGCATGCCAGATTTGTAGCTTTGATTCTTTCTGATTTTAATGCTTAGTAGGATTTAGCCCAGTGATTCTGCCCTTGGGTCAAAGTGAATCAGCTTTTATCTAGGATGATCATATATTGGCTAAGCCTTGTAGCTTTTATTTTAATAAACATATAACTTTAACCTACCATTACATGCACATAAAATGCTACAAGTCAAGCTTGTGCACAATACCATGGCCAAGCCAGAATCCATTAGAGTTTCAAAATGTGGTTCATTTGCAGCAAGAACAGTTCTAATTTGCGTCCTTTTAATTGTTCTGATTGCCTTTTAGTCAGCTTTCTTATAATCAAATTCATGCTTGCCAAGGTTAAGCTTCTCGTGTTCACAATAAAAAGGCATCTTCAGACTCCTGCCTTCACAGTGAAAAGTCTTCATCAATTTGCAGTTTCTTGCTAGAAAGTGACATAGTCTTGTGTGCAAAATGACTTTCTGATTTCCTTATCTTTTTTGGTAGCACAAGAAGCTACTTTCAAAAAATGTTTCTGTATCATTTTGGCTTATTTTTTAAACCTCTTTGTTTCTCAAGACTTTCAGGACTTTGCTTATATTCCAAAAGATTAAATTTCTTGAACCTGGAGTTATTATTATTCTTTCCCCAACTCTCTAAAAATACATTTTGAACTTCAAAAGTAGTCAAGTAGATCCTCTTTTCCAAAATGTTCTTTTACTGCTGTTCAAGGGCAGAAGTGAAAATCTGTCTCTAAGGCTCCTACCTGTGATACTTGCAAGACGTGTATTATTTCCAGAATTAACTTTGTAGCTGACCCCCTTTGGTCATCAGGGCACATGGTGTGGTGTGGTGTGACACAGACAAAAGCAAAAGGGCAAGTTGCAGTCTGCTCTAGAACATTCTGATTTTCTCAGCACATGGGAAAATCTTGCAGGGTCATATTCAGACTGAAGTTGGAGGGCAGAGGATCATAAGCAGCTCTTTCCACAAGTGATGTTTTTCAGTAATTCTTTGAAAGCATCCTGAGATCTGTGGGAATACAAGCTTGTTTCGTTTGGGAAGATATTTACAGAAACTGAAGCTAGAAGAAAATGAGTATCAGACATGCAGCCCAAAAATTTAACTGACTAGTTCCAGAACAATTAGAAAATAATTCCCTCTCATTCCAAATTGATTTTATATATCTCTTTGTCTAGACTACTCAAAGAGGCAGGCTGAACCTGACCTGCACTCTCTCTGTCACATTGGCTATATGCTTCAGTTTCACAGATTTGATTCATTAACTCAGCTATTGCCTGAGCAGTCCCACAGAGAAGTTCTCAGTAGGAGCAATAACATCTACATAGGCCTGGGTGGCTGAAGATCAGGTAAAAAAATTTGTTTGGGTCAGTCCACCATGTTGAAGACTGTATTTTACTGAGGCAGGAGTCCTGTACCTGTTTGCACAGGCACTGCTCCTGCCCTTCTGCCATCCCTCTCTTTGCCACCAGCTCTGTAGAACTTTGTAGATCTGTCTAGATTCACTACAGAGTGTCATTTCCAAAACAGGATCATCAGCTCCTCAACGAGACTACCTCAAGAACTATGCAAAAGAGATATGCTATCATTCATACAAACAAATTAGAGGGGTTTTCCCTCCTGCCTTTTTCTCCTGCATGCAAAGCAGAGGCCTATTTATCATTTCCTGTAAGTCTGGCAGCTCTTGACTCAGAGCAAAATCATTTACATTAATAAAGAAAAAAAGTGAGGCTTTCTCTCTAAATATAGCAAAGACTTTTTCCTGACTGGTTCAAATTCAGACAAAAGCAGTATAAGGTTGTCACTGAGTGTTAATATAACTCTTACAAAAGACCAACCAATAAAAAGAGTGCAGAAGGTGCAGAGAAAGCAGAGTCCTCCTACACTTTGCAGTTTGATGTTAAGATCATGCAGCATGTGACTTAGACTAAGCACATCTAAAGATGCTCAGCAGGTCTCCAGCAGGTCTGTAGCAGGTGCCAACACATCGAATAAAAAAGTACAAATATTTGAAACAATTTGTATATTTCACATGTTAATTTAGCTTAGGTGACTTTAATACTGTGTGTTCCTTCAGACATTCCCACAGTAAGTTCTCCCAACCTGTCCTTCAGGTGAATATTCCTAGGGGTGGGTGAGATGTAAATTCACAGTCCCAAATGCTCAATTCCTGCTAATGTACTGGGACAGCCCACAAAGCCCCTGATGACAGTGGGAGCTGCACTGGTACATGGAACTGAAACTGCTGCTTCATTTTGCCAAGAAAACAGACCAGTAGATCTTTATTCAGGACAATAAAACCTTTGGGTTACTCCAGCCAGCTACAAAAAGATGAAAGATGCTATATTGCAGTACATATCTACTGAAACCTTCCAGCTCTGGATTGAAATATGTTCAGTTTTAATTACCATATTGTTAGAACTTGTTCACCCTGCCACAATTAATGCAAGGAGAATGCATCTGCACAGCAAATTGTTTGATCATTATTTCATTTTAAATGGGGGATATAAAATTACTGCAGTGCAGATACTCCCTTTTTTATAATTGAAGAACTCATTGTTCTTTGTGAGATTAACTATGACACTCCCATATTTTGTCAACATTTTCGTCTCTAGTTGGAAAGTGGTGTTTTCTGTGGCTGCTAAGAATTCTCTTAATCTACATTGAGCATTTAGTTTCAAAGGAGGAATAACAGCTAGGGTAAATGACTGATATCTGCCTGCACTAATAAATCCCATGTCTAATGTTATTTTAACCAAAAAAGCATTCTCTTTCTAATGTATGGAGTTCACTTCACACAGAGATTTCCCCTAAATTTTAAAATCTAAGGTAATATGTGGGATTATCTACTTTGATCTTGTTTGAATTGGGTTTTTTTGTGCCACATATGGTTTCCAAACAATTCAGAAATACTACTTTTGGACATAATTATCTGTTTAGTTCAAAGCTATAATACATAATGGATAATTTTCTACTTTTGAAAATTTCAGCAGGCATTGAAATTAGCTCAGTCAATCTTCCCACATAAGAATAATTTTTGAAGAAAAAAAATCCAAACAGAGATAAATACAAAGGAAAGTTTTCGATATGACAAGAAAAAAATTAATGGAAAACATGAGGTTACATTTGTTACAGAAGTTACATTTGAGATTATGATGGTCTGACTGTCTGTAAGTGGTAGGTATGCCTTTTCTTCTTCAGATAAATAAAAGGTAATCACTGTGTAAACAAGGATATTCTAGAGAGGAATCAAGTTCAAGTGATATTAGCCAATTTTATGTTATATCTATATAACAATATATACGTCTATAAATATATTTATATAGTCACAGCTGTCATTTTGCTGTAAAGCATTCATGGAGGTTATTTTCATTTTATTCCACCACACAGGCAATGTAATGATTCTGTGGAGTTTCATTTGGAAATATGCTGTGGTTTAATGCTGAGTTCACTTACTTTTTGTTTAAATTCCCTTTTCATTTTTTCACTATGTAGTTATACATATATTTGAATTACAGAATAGTCTCATTATGGTGGCTTCTATACTCAGGGAAAACAAGGATAAATAAAGCTCTAAATAAAATAAAACCATATGCCAAGTATGAATGCTTTGAACCTTTGCAAAAACAGAGGAAGTGAAATGTGAATTCTTTCCTGTGAAAACATTTGGGGAAAGTATGAAATCTGGGAACTGGCTGGGTTCTACACCATGTTTGTTTACCAGATCAAGCACATAACTGCACCAGGTTATGCAATGCATCGTTGTGTGTTACCTGTGGGCACCTTCACAGAGAAGACTTTCAGGAAGGAAATAATAAGGAAAAAATATTAAAAGAAAAAAAATCTACAGTTCACACATAAAATTATCCTCTTCTTATGGAAACTAAAGTTTGCCCCACAGTTTTAGTGAAGAGCAGCTATTGTCACTGGGACTGGTAGATCATAGGAGGACCCTGACTGCAGCCTTAGAGAAACTTTGAGATATTTGGGGAATAGTCTGAGGCAGAGCAGCCACACGTGTGGTGCCCAGCTAGAGCCAAGAAAGGCCCTGGAGAGGGAGACTGAGAGAAAAACCTGGGTTTGGACAAGGTGCTTGCAGGACGGACAGGGACCTGTCAGGATGAGACAAGACCTGCAGGTCAAAAGAGGAGGGCCAGGTCAAAAGTTTGGGGGCCAGGTGAAGGGTTGGAGTCAACAAGAGGTGAGACAAAGGAAGATAAACACACAGAGAAGAAAAGACACATTTCAGAAAGAGCAGGGATTACTCTGTTAGAAAGAGCAGGGATTACTCCGTGTGATAGTTAATGCACCCCAAGTGGGGCTGATCCGGACCCTGGATTCACACTGGGGGTCTCAAGCAGAATTTGATTGCTGAATGCAGCACTGAGGAGCCAAATATGAGCACACAGCTGCTGCAGAAGCCTGCGGACACATAAACACCAGAGATGCTTTCCTCTTTCGCCACAGTTGCCTGGGGCCAGGGCTCACATCTCAGCACATCACCAGAACAGGCCCATTTCTGACGGGGCTGAGCAGCTGGGAGCTGGGGATACAGGCATTCCTTTTCCTAAATCTCCATTGGGCCGTGGTTGGAGAGGCATTTGCAGAGCACGCTGAACGCGCTGGTCACTGATACGTCCCTTTAAACATCGCCACAGCGGAGGGGCCCCTTGGCAGCGCTCTCTTGCTCGCTGAAGGGGCTAAAGTGCTCACCCCAGCTGCAGAACCGCACCTTTGTTTCCCCAGCAGTTATCTTCAGGATCTGGGAACCCAGCCTAGACCTACACTTATCTTTCCTAGTCAGGCCAGCAGGAAAGCTATGTTTCCTGGAAAAGGTGCTGGAAATCTGCTTGCATATTTTTGTAGGAGTATGTGGGCCCCAGCGATTGTAGGAGTAAGTGGGCCTCACCTGTAGCAGTGTGTGCTACAGACCTGGAGGGATCTGGATGTCTACACCATGGTGGAGACAGGGAGGAGGATGCTCTTGTGAAATAGAGGGTGAACTAGCCTGGCAGCATGGCATGCAAGCACTGCTGTGAGGTCACCTTCTCTGCAGTCTGCCAGGGTTCTGCTGGCCCCCACACACAGCCAGGGACCCCCACCCTGATGCAGGTGTCAGGGTGCTGGAAGATACATTAACATAAAAAGGGAGACCTTTAGTAAGTCAGAGCATAGTTGTGTTGGCAGAGGCAGACCTTGGCAGCAAAAGCAAAGGTGTGGTTTTGTGCCTTACCTGCTATTCTGTCCCGTGCAAGCCAATTCCCACTGCTAAGTATTTTTACAGTAAAAGTACCAAATAAATCTGACCAGCACTTTGCACAATGATGATTTCTAGCTTCAGCCTTTAAGACTAATTTGCTTTTTTATCTCTTTTTATATTGATTTTATCCCCTTCAGTGGCATGCCATAAATGAGAGCATCCTAATATTTATTACACCCACATATCTTTGTTAAATGTTGGTGCATGGCTACAAGTAACAGAAGGCAATAAAAAAGGAATAGTGTGAGAACCACTGTGTGTACAATCACTGCAATAGCCCCTTCATTATGCTATAAAGTATGTGCTTTACCACATATAAATGCGGTCTGTATTTCACCACGTGTTGTGGTCTTTAAAAATATGTGTCCTCAGGTTGATTCCTCCTGCTCTGAATTTCTGTACATGTCTTGCATCAGGATTTTTTTCAAGGCCAGACTCCTCTCCATGTGCCATGTACCTGCACATTGTGGCCCCAGGCATACCTGGAGCCCATAATCTTGGGTGCCTGCCCCAGCATGCTTGGGATTGAACAATGCCAGGCATAGCCAGGCAAGCTGCCTGGGAGACATGGCTGTGGTGGGAGGATGCTGGAAACTGGGCACTGCTCAGCCTCTGCTCACTGTCATGACTATTTGGAAATAGTATTTTTCCACTAGAAAAATATTTCCCTACTTCCTCTCAGCTCATACATTGGACCATGCAAAATGGATTCTCTGCTCTTTGACAAGCACTTTAATAAGTTAGCAATTTATTTTCTTGTACTTCTATCAGCCTTTCTGTCCTGAAATAAAAGTGAACAAAGAAAGAAATTTTGTCTCCCTTTTAACAGCTGTTAATTATGCTCAAGCTACTCTTCCTCTGATAGTGATATACAAGTAGCAGGTAAAAAGGATGAAAAATACACTGAGACAGACTTAAACGGTAATTTGCCATTTATTTGTAAAAGGGAGGAAACACAGAAATTTATGTGAAACTTTCCTCAAACTAAATTTATGTATCCCAAGTTAGGAATTACCACTGGGAACATGCTGGGAAATGAAGACATCTGGCCCATGGACACCTGACAGAATTTGCATCTCTGCTGTAACCTTTGGAGAGAAACATTTTATTTTTACCCTAATTATCTTTGCAATCTCACCACACTTAGTTTCATTTTCAGCAAAATAGAGAAGGAATTTCCTTTTCACCACCTAGCACAGTGGATGCAAGAAACATCCTGATTTAAAGATGAGAGGTAATTACAACACAACTGTAAGAGCTGAAGGGACTGATGAGAGCAATGTATACAATCCCTCAACACTCCAGTAGTACTCAGGCCACCTTTCAGGTCTCCAAGACTCTGGTGCAACTCTGATGGCCCCAGTGTACTTATGTACAAAGCTACTCAACAGACTTCTCAATTCCAATTAAGTGTTAAACACCACCTCTATCCTGATACTACCCCTCATATCTCTCTGTACATTCAGTGTCCTCAAAAAAGGACATAACTTAAGCCATAAACACTGTGATCCTTCTCAATATCAAACCTAGTTCTGTTGCTGCTGTTACAGTCCCACAAAATCAGCACCCATCACACACCCCTGACATCATTTCCCCTCTAACTCCTTTTCTTTATTCACCTATATCTCCATTTACTACTTCTGCATGTGTCTTGGCATCAGACAGTACACACAATAGGAAAAAAAAAAGACTGTGGAATTCCATTCTCTTTCATTTAATCAATAAGTTTCAGAAAGGGAAATATTTTTATAGTTAGGAAACCTTCCTTAAGGAAAGGTAAAATGAATAAAAATTCAGTTAGCAAGTAAGAAACCAAAACCTGTTACAATAGTCCATAAAACCCAACAACTTCTGGGGCTGTGTAATGCATTTTTATTGTATTTACTATGATATAACACATAACTCTTTTAATACCATAGCAGTGACTCAAATTAAACTGAGTGGAGAGTCCACCTACGCTTTTTAAGGGTCTTTGAAAAGGTACATAAAAGCTTAACTGTATGAGATGTCTGTAATCCATTGACAAAATAAAAATACAGTGAAAGTGTGTGCCTGTGAGAAACACTGTATATGCTCTGCAAGCAGCTTCCAAACCACAATATCTTAGCAGATTTCAGTTTCCAAAACAAAAAGCAATAAACTCTATAATGCACTGCTACACTGCCAAAATAGTTTTAACCATGGTTTATGGTTAGATAAGCACAAATAGAGCCAAAATGAATAAGGTTTGGGACTTTATCTGTGTGTATATACTTTAGAACAACCATATACATTTTTGTCTTATCCCAGAAAAGTTATTGGCGTACTCTAGTGCACCACAAGTAGGGTTTACAGCCAAAAACTTAGTCCATTGTATTGCAACTAAACTAGTTCTGTTTTGGCTATTAGGTTTTGTTTTGTGGGGTTTTTCCATCTCAAGAAAAATAATAGAGCTAGCCAGTTTCTCATTTGAGACATCAAAGATTTATTGTTTTGAAAGTAAATGGAAAGAGAGAGGTGTCAGTTCCATTTGAAACATTATCTGAAGTGAGAGTATGTATGTTAACCATTCTGGGGGTTTCCAAGCATGATCTAAATATGTGTCTGAAGCACTGGTTGTGCCTATTCGTTCTTTCAATCAATAACACAGACCAGACCAGATCATAAGGTGCTACTGCTAGCAGATCCTTGTCATCTGGACCAGAGCTCCAAGTTAATGCTCTATAATTATTAGTTACAGCTTCAAAAAGTCCCTTTTTATGGTAGAATGTAGGCTGAATAATACCATAAGTTTACATATGACATCCTAGTGAACCTAAGCACTAAATTTAATGCAGTAAGCAATGCATTGCACAGCTTGCCCTCCTCAGAAAGTTTTATACTAAATGGCTGTGGGAAGACTCATCTCACATGCCTGCCTCCAATCACCAAATTTATTCTCCCATGGAAGTAATTTTCCCTCTCTGCTTCAGATCCCCACATTTAACTGAAATGTTGCCTGACCTGAACTTCCCTAAGCAGTGTCTCTTCTTAGCTATCCAGGATTCAGAGGAACAGTTGGAAGAGTACCCTTTGTTCTTTCAGTCTAGTCCATCCACATGCATTGCTAGCAATTATCAGGTTCCAGACCTTGCATCGCCCACTGCCCTGGCCAGCACAGTTTAGGAGAATGGTGTTTTAGAGCTTTGAATGGTACCACAAACTGGTGTGCAGAAGGCTGTTGCAGTTAACATTCCAGATAGAAATACCACAGATTGATTTTCTAAAACTGGTTAAAATTGATATTAAGAAACATCTTCATTTTTTAAATACCCAAGATACAGAATTTCACAATGACATGTTTTCAACTAAGAGCAACACTTGAGGATTCACAAGGGCATGTCAAATGAAAAAGGAAAATTGAAAGCCTTTCTATTATACACTCCCTCATGTTTAAACTACTAATTTTCTCATTTGCATCTCATTTCTCATTTCCATCTTTCCGAGGTTTTGTTGAGGCAGTTCTTGGTAGATGGGAGAAATATCAGTAACATGTTCTAAGAACTGATACTACTACATCATTGCTGAGGTGGCAGAACTTGACATGTTCACCCACTGACAATTACCTTGAGGGTTCATCTTTGTTGTCCTTGTTCTGCTCATATCTGAAATTTATTAAGACAGCATGATGTGAATAAAGGAGATTTTCCCTGAAACTGGATATTTCTTCACATTGCCTTGCCGGGAATTTTTGTTAATGGGTGGTGGCTGGAGGTCCAGAAGGGTGGTACTACATGCAGGCCATGCACTTCTCATGTTCTTGCCCACAACAGATGTCTCAGGTCAAAACTAAACCAAGAGTTAGCACTACAATCTGTAAGGAGGTAACTCTGTAACAAAACATCTTTTAGTCATAATATAGACGAGCTTTAGGCGCTTTAGGTGTCTACATTCTGGGTGTTTAATTCCCCAAAGTTCTTCAAAAATCCTAGGCTTTGTTCATGCAATGATCTACATCATCACTGTCCTTCAAAAATTTGCAACTAACCAAGCCACTTAATTCTGGAATTAACTCTCAATAATGCAAATGAAGATGGTAGAGAACATAATCAAATTTAAATCTGGGCCATGTGATGAATTCACAGATGATCCTTAATTGTTTATCAGAAGGCTGTTCCTGGATTTCTTAGCAATGGTATCCAGTTATTAGCAGTAAGCATTAATTTCCCACAAAAAAGCCAAATGTTGGTTTTTAAGAACAAGCGCAACGTGGTTCCAATAAATTTTATGTTCTTTAAAATTGCTTGATCTCAGACTTGATATTGCAAGTCCTAGAAATAACTACATGTTTGAAGCTCTTTCTTCAACTATTAAAGCATGGGAAAATTCAAACACATTTATACATTTATTTAGTCCTTCTGTTTTCTTAAAAAAAAAAATTGTATTTATGGGCCTAAAGAAATCAGTATGTATTGGGTACCTACACTAACGTTCTCTAAACTAAAAGGTTATGAATTCCTAATGCAGACAAAAAGGTGTAAATATTGACATTTACCAGCTGGACTTAGCCTTTCTTAAGCTTACACTTTAGATTACAGTACAACCTGTAAGCATACACTCACAATGCGGAGCCAATGCAGGATTACAGAAAGTAATAATTTACACAGTCTAGCAATCCAGTTCCCTTCTTCCAGGCAAATCCATAAGTTTCTTTGGAAAACACAGGGCAGATTGTCCAAAACTAATTAGCAGATGCATTTGGAATGGAGTTCTGAATTCTGTAGAATGGAAATATTTGTAGCCTTTTGCTCAGTCACAGGGTTTTGGTGTGTGACACCTTTTGCACTGTCTACCTACCATGTGTCAGGTGCTTGATCTGTGTGGAAAAGCAAAGTTTCTCATATCTTTGACAAAACAGGCAGATTTTGTTATTCTGGAATGGCTGATGTGAGAGAAATAGTATAAATACAAAGGATAGAGAATAGCTGACATAAAGGAATGGGGAAATTTAGAAATAAAATCTACTCTTTGTATAAACTTCCATATGATGACAGTTCAAAGAAAAAGGACAAAACTTTTCATGTTAGAAAAGTTAGCGATCACAACACATTTAATACTGCTTTTTATGGACTGGAAGAGTGTGATGCTGATCTGCTGAAGGGGTCTGACTCTGAACATGGAAAAGAGTTCCAACTTTCCACAGATAGCTGTGACTCCACAGAGACTCCACCGTCTCTATTTGGTAGTGAGCTCCATACTGTATACAAATAAAAAAAACAAATATACATAAAGATCTTGAAAATTATGCAAACAAATATAGACAGAATAGTCTTGTTCCAAAGTTTATCCTAGGGCTCCAGATGACAAAAACATTGAAACATTTGTTTCAAAAGGATTACAATTATCATGAGTTCTGTTCAAGCATCAACCTGCACCATGTTTCTATTGGAAGTAGAGCAAAGTCAGGGAGAGGTCACAGTCACTGCTTATTTATCTGTTTGTATATTTTGGAGGTAAGGAGGAGGATGGGAAAGGGATTGTAAAAAAAAAAAAAAAAAAGGCAAAGAATTATACACACAAAAGGAGCAAAGGGGTAACTAACTTGCCATTGGAAGGATAGGAGGATGAGTTTAGAGAAAGACTGTAAAGACACCATGGGCAAGAGGAATTCTGAGTTCCCCAAAATTTGTGGGATTTCTTGTTTGAGTTCTGCCTCTTCCCACGAATAGCTAGCAGTTATCTACAATTAGCTGCAATTGTTCCTCTTCACATTTGATACAGTTTCTAACTCCTGACTCAAGAGTGTTAATGTTTTAGCCTTCCTGGTTGATCAAGACTGAATTTCTGCTGCCTCTCACCTAAATAAGTTAAGACTTCAGAAAGCCCAGAGGCTCTCATGGAGTGCAACTGGGGTGAGGAGATGAACAGATGGGCAGCAGACAACAAGGAATAGTTTATTGCATAGATCAAAGTACTCAGAATGGCAGCACTAACTCTAAGTTATTATGAACCTTTGGTATGAAAGAGGGAGGTTTTAACAAGTGTTTGAGGCACCATTTGCAAAGAGTTTAAGTGTTTAACTTACAATGAAGTCACTCTTGAATCAACAAGATTTTAGTGTATCATGCAATATGTGTTGTGAATATTTTGAAAACACTGATGTTCTTGTGCCTATATAAAAGCTAGCATAGGAAAAACGTATTCCAACTATATTGAGTAGGGTTATCCTTGAAAGTTGCTTTTTTCAGATTTGCTTTCATGGGAAGAGACATTAAGTATGTAATCAAAAATAGCAATGAGAACACGATAAAATATTGTGCAAATGGAAATGAAACATGATTTCTCATAAATAGCTGTGCTTTTGAAAAAGTTTCTATACCGCGTGAAAAGCACCACATGTCAATTTTATATTCCTGCAAAACTTCATTTCCTAGAGGCAGTCATTAACTGAAGATCTATAGAGAAGAGGTTTTTTTCCATGTTTTCAGAGAGATGAAATATTTTCCTTGTGGAAACTTCTGGGCACCATAATGTCTTCAGAAAAGTCTTAAACATCAGTTTCCGCTTGGTGGCAAATATATCATGAAGGCTCTGTGACCAGCTAACAAGTGATCCTGCTGTTGCTGCAAAGCAACAGGTGGACAACATACAGCGGATCTGATGAGTTTAAATAAGCACGTTGCAGACAGGCATTCCTCTGCAAAAGAAGCATAGGCTAGCAATACCAGATAGGCCTGAGGTGATGTGGGCATTCTTCAAGCCAAACTTAAGAAATCCCATCTGCACTGCTGACCTCCCCAGTTTCTGCCCACTCCCCATCCCAAGTCCCCCTTCCTCAAACCATTTCAGTCATACAGCATCTCTAAACTGGTTGCTCTTTATACACCTGTGACATAGCCTTAATTATTTCTGTCCAATCACAGTCTTCAAGCCCCTCTTGAGATGCAAAACAGTGCAAATACAGACTCAAAAGCTGTTTCTGTGGGCAGGCTATGACAAAAGAACTTACTAGGAAAGAGACTGAGACAGACTAAATAATCCTGGAGCCCTCAAACACATGAGACCTATGCAGCCATTTAAACTGCTTGAGCTTTAGCTCTGCTTTGTGTCAGCATTTCATTTTTCCCACAGAACAGATGCTTGTTTTATGTTGTATCTTCCATATTCGTTCAGTTTTGAGCATTTCACAATTAACTCTATCCATGACAAATAAACCCTGACAGAATTCAATGCGTGGGAGACAGATGTAAATGAGCAGCACTGCTTTGACCAGCTGTATCTGGATGAACCTCAGCAACAAGCTGCCTGTCAAACTCTGCCATTAAAAGACAAAACCCTCACATCTTGTGAGCTGGTGTGTATGTTTGTGTGTGCTGCAGAGGCCTGAGCTGGAATAGAGATCATGCTAAATGGGGAAGAAGAGAACCTGTGTTGGAGTAGCTGCTGCAACTCAGCACAGCTTCATTTAGATTTTCCCCCCCTCCCACAGCAAATGCTAAATCTATCCTGCTACAGAGGAGTTCAAACCATGAAGATATTCTGCACAGAAGAGGATTATAAAGCCCTGTGATGAGCCTGGAATGAAATTAAATATAGCCTGTGAAATGAATGTACTTTTCTTATTCTGCTCTGAGAGGTTTAATGAAGGAGATTTTGCCTCTCAAAGCAGTAAGTGTAATCTCTCATGGATAGATCCCAAAATGTCCACAAAATGTGTGACAAAGCAGTAAGTGTAATCTCTCATGAATAGATCCCAAAATGTCCACTAAATGTGTGACAAATTTAGATGACTGTTAAAAAGGAATGTGTTTGCCTTGTCTGGGGTCTTTTTTTGTGTTTTTGGGGCAAGAGGAGCGTGTGTGTGCATGTGAGTATGTGTGTAGGAAAAGGAAGGCTCAGCCAGTCGATCAGATTTCATTAGGTTTCTAGCTGCCAGCTTTAGGCTAGTGGTTTTGGAATATTACTTGGGATCGTTTCAAGTATTTTCAGCTTTGAAAAGCAAGTTGTTGTAGTTTCTAATTAAAAGAGAGGAAAAAAAAAGACCCCTTTGTCAGTTAATAAATAATGGTCATTGACACTTCAGTTCAAAAAAACAGGAAACTCTGGAGCTTTCCTTTCTCCGATCTCAGCTATGGGCTCTTGGCAAGAGACAGTGTCCCCAGCAGAGGACCACCTGCAGCTCGGGAGCAGCCAAGTTCTCAAGCTGAGATAGAGGATTTTTTTTCATGACCATGATGTCCACTTCCACTCCAGCCCATCTTGAGACCAGATGCATCCAGATACAGAAGTGGAGGGTGCCAGATTTACAGTATAAAACACCTTCTTTTAGCATTACTCAATCTATGGGATCCCGGGCTGCTTATTTTATTCCTCATAACATTAGAAAAGAATATGAATTCTGCCAAGTTTAGTAGTTTCATGTAAAGCAGTGACAAAAAACCTTAAATGGTAAATTCTCTAGTTCTCTTATGTCTGAAAAGTACCATAAACACTCCTGCTGAAATATACATATATTTATATATGTATATAACATCATATCTAGGATAAGGAAAAAAAAAAGGTATACTTAGCATTTCTACTTGCCTCATTCATATCGCTTATTTCACCTTGTTATGACAATTCTTATCCTTGCCTAATAACATCAAAATTATGTCATGCAGCTCTTTTAGTATCTTCAGAAACTTTGGAAAATATTTTGATATCTTCTCCAGATACATGGAGTTTTAGATCACACCCACTTAGTGCTCAGCTGAAGCTACAGATAAGACTCATGCTGGGATTAGTCAAGGGAATAGGAAGTTGATGGGACTTAGGTCTGTGTTATGTTTGTGCTACACATTGTCCCAGAAACCATTATATGTAGATGACTGGAACTTTTGTGTAGAGATCTTCAGACACTATAGGTGAAATTAAAACCTAGCTCTAAAATTAATCATGGCTAGAGAACACCACACTCATTGGTATTTCTGTGGCTCATGTGAGCGTAAGGATGGCCAAGAACAGCTAAGCTGAGCCTTGTACCTAAATACGAGGAAGGTGGGTTGGTAAAAATTCCTCTGGCCTCTCAGAAACTTTTGTTCTTGATTCTGTTTCTGTGATAATGATCCAAAAAATTTTGGAAGGGTCCCTTCATAGAAGTTTTACATGACATCAGCTTTCCTTGTGACCAGCTCAAAAAACAACTATAAGAGGTATATATGGAAACAATAAAGACCTGCTGTTTTTATGGAAGTGTAATGCCATCCAAATAAAATCCACCATCTATGGAAACTTTCATTAAAAACATAACTCTGAAAGACTCACTACTAGTAATTCAACAAAAAGAACCCTTGTTTTCTAATGCAAATGAGAGTCCTGTAATGTCAGGTTTACCAGAGAAACAAAAAAGAGCTATTTAAAAACACATCAGAGGGAAGTCTGCATGTGAAGATAATGAAGGACAGATGTTATCTCATCTGAGATAAAGATGAGATGCTGTGCTTATGATTTCATGCAATGGAGTCTCAAGAATAGGTGTTTCATGCATCATATGCCATTGAAAATTATATTTTTTCATTATATTTGGTATTATGCCTGCACTTTACAGGGGACACAAAACTCCTTGGGCAAGATCAAGCTTTTCATCAGCTGCTGACAATGTGATAAACTGTCCTCACTCTATTTTTCTCTGTCTGAATATTTTTCAGTTCCCTGTGCCCAATCCTCTGCCAGTCCCAGAGAACATACACCTGTGTGCAGAAATACTGATTAGTCAGTCCCAGCTCTAAAGGGTTACAAATGTTGTAGAAAAGGCTCTGACAACAAATCCGCCATGCATGCCCCGTGTCTCTCCACCATGTTTAAACTACCCTTTTGTAGCTCAAACACATGGAAAATTAAGCTCAACTTATCAGACATATCTCAGTATATGTACAAAAATATGATTGCTGAATGATCATTTTTTTTCCTCCGGAGGCTGAGAAAAATTGCAGAATAGCCTATAAATAATCAAATACCCTTTGAGAAATATTTTAAAGGCAATGAGTTAATATTAATTCAACAAAGAGGCAACAGCTTAAATGGTAAAATTCTATCATGAGTAAGGATTTGGCTATAAAGCAAGGATAAATATTCAGCTTTCAAAATGTACAGTGATTATTAATGACTATTTTTAATAAATTGAAAAAAAACACTAGTGTGTGTAAAAAATGTGTTCCAGTATAACTTAGATCAGAATTAAACTGTCCAACTGAGAATCAAAGATGGCTTGCATTCATTTTAGATTGCTAACTTGCTTTTTTTAAATGTTTTTAATTTTTTATTGCAACAAACGTTCTTGTTTTAGTTTGAGTAAATAGAATGGCTACTGTGCTTTTAGTTGAAGAGTTATTTTAGATCTCTCTCATAAACCATTATCTTTCATGCTTTTCAGTGCCCAGTCGTACTAAAAATATGGCTGTGACATATCGTCTGCTGACATTATTTTTTACTTTTTTTATACTGGTGGGGAACCCTGTGAAAGGGTCTTTAAAACATTTAACAGGGTTTTAGATAACTCAGTTACAGAGTATGGCTATCATGTAAGCCTTCAGTGCTTACATGATAGGTCCAGGGTGTTTGATAGGTAATACTTTGTACCCACTGTAATTGCTTGTTCTTGCAGATTGCAGAGTAATCCCAAAAGAATTCTATAGTCACTCTACATTAACATAGAACAGGAGAAGTTGTAATGTGTACATTCCTTCTCCAATAACACAGGCATAATAAAAGAATTAAGTAGGTGTGTCACCGACGTGTTTGTTTCCCACAACACAGGCTGATTCTTTCAGAGCAGAGAGATCAGACACACTAGTGTGGAAAGCAGCACTGGAGTAGCAAGTACAGCAAGTTCAGACAGGTAGAGATAGTAGCAAAATATTTTTTCTTCATTTCAGGTGCAACAGCTGAAAGTTGAATATTGACACTCCCCAGTTCTTTTCAAGTCTGTTACAGAATAGGGCTGAAATATATTTTGGCCTGAACAAGTTATTATCAATTTTAATAGTTTGGGGAAGCGGGGGTGGAGTGTGTAATTTATCTGCATTTTCTTTAACATATGTTCATTTATGAGTTCATTTGTTTAATCTGTGTGTGGTATTTTATCAAATTTTCATAAACAATTTCTCTTAGTTCTTATTATATAAGCAAAGTTCTTACATTTGCCTGTGGAAGAGAAACAGGATTTACTTGAGGAGAATGAATCATTTTTAGTTTTGCTCACTGATGTTGTACATTTATCACCTTTAAAAGTTCCAAGTCAGATTCTCAGAAAGATTAGGTATAACCTGCTATTAATTCTTAATTTATTAATTAGAAAATGTTAGTTTGATGTATCCTTTGGCAATAGTCTTCCTTGTGATATATTTACAGATCATAAAGCGAGCATCAACCAGGAAGCAAATAATGAAAGCCTGTGCAATATAAGCATGGATGAAATCCCACCAGCAACTCAGCTGCAAAAAAATAATTTGGTTAATTGCATGCTTACAATTTACTCCATCCCAAAACCTTTTTATGCTTTGAAGGATGACTAACAATCGTACTCAAAGACACTTCCTCACCCATATTCTCAATATGCACACAGAACAAAACATTCATGGACACAGGAGATGGCTGTGCTTGCAGATGTGCCATGAACAGCACAGTACCTTTGCCATCCCTTATTTTGCCAGTGATCACCATAAAAGATGCAAGACACACTGCCATAAATGATGGGTCAGCAAACTGTTTTGAGAAGAACTTAATTGCACTGGTTCAGGTGTACTGCTGTCTTTCTGCTGTACTGTGGTGGGGAGCTTCCCTGGGGCAAGACACATGGGACACATTCCTCTCACTCTTCAAATAAAGGGAATGAGAAATAACAAGTGAAGCAAGGTCATAATATCCTGACAGAGTTTACCTGGGCTGAGTTGAAGGTTTCATATGGAAAATTATTTAGGAGGCCAGTTTGTTAATGTGAAGGGATGGGAACAGGAGAGGAAACTGTGAATAACAGGTCTGAGGAATCCAAATTATTTTCACTAGTTTTATCAAGTGCAATACATTCTGGAAGTCTCACTCAATTTCCTAAAATCCAGCCTTCTAAAATGAGAATATTGCAAGTGTACCAATCTGGTACTGGTTAACCATAACATTGCTAACAATTACCTCATACCTCAAATCTTTGCCAAGGGTTTCTATTTGCACAGAAAAAGGCTGGCAGTACCCAGAGCCTTTGTTTCAGGCAAAGTCTCTCAGGTTATTTTCCATGTTTTTCCTCTTTCTAAACGCAGTCTTTTTATAAGGTTCCCCGGTTTCATTCTTTCCATATGTTTTCTTCTTGGCTTTTGCACAATTGCCTGAAGTTTGAGGGCCCCAGGTGGTGTCACAGAGAGAGGTCAGCTGTGCCCACCCCCTGGCCTGGGGCCCAGTGGGACTTTCCCAGTGTCTCCAGGTTCTCCACCCCACCAAGGAAGCAGCGTCCCCCTTGCTGTCCCCACAACCTTCAAAGAGTCCCTAGAGCCATCACTCTCCCTCCTGTTTGGCCTGAGCACACAAGAAAATGGATCCCAGTTGCACAAATGGGCAATTCTCAACAGCCAAATTTGTGCCAGGCAACTGATAGTGTGCATTTAAATATCTGAAGCCAGGTGGCACAGAAAAAACACCCGGATGCATGTGAGGTAACTTAAGCTGGCCAACAGGGGATTCCCACTCAAGAGCAGGATTTAGCTCTATTTTAAAAGGTAGTTCTGCAGATTTTTTAATAGAGGGGCAGAGGATTCTGTTAACATACACTTCACAGCTACAAATCAATTCCAGAAGTAGGGTAGATGCAAAAGCGATGTTAAAAAAAGCCAAAAGAGGAAGTCTGTTATCCCAGCTGAATTCAAAGCAGTGAATCCTAAAGTTCAAGTCCCCATAAATTTGATTTAGAGCAACACCTTGAAATAAAATTGCTTTCCTCTTAAGAGAGCTGCCTTATACTTAGAATAAGCCAAGCAAAATCTGTGTTTGTTGAAGGTGATCCACTTGACACACACGTTAGTAGATATATGAGCAGAGATTGTGATCTAAATATAGTAATTTTTACACTCTCTCTAAGCTCAATGAATAATTAAGTGTTTTTGCACAGTAGGACAAGAGAGACTAAGAGGATATCAGAACTGAACACATCTAGCTTTGCTTTGCAGTGCTTAAATGACCTAGGTTTGAATCAGACAGATCAGACAGAGGAAAGATCTCTAGCTGGATATCTCACCCTGCCTAAGCCCTCCCAACACTGATTTCTCAGTGGTGAATGACAGGGGAAGACATAGACTTGAATCAGTGTGCTTTGTTTGAAAAGAATCATCCACAATCCTAAAAGCAGTTGAGACAGAAGACAAACCAAGATGTTTTTGTAACGTGCTAGAGCTTAGTCATGAGTTACTTTTTAAATTAATTTTACTAATTTTATGTCAAGATTTAGACAGAAATATGGAAGAACTTAGGCCCTGAAAATAGTGAATATCAAAGGCAAGTCAGGGAGGAGTATGAAAGCTAAGTTTAATCAATCTCTCCAAACTTTCCCAGCTTGAATATGTTGCAGAAAAAGACGTCTTGATTTAGTCATGTTCTCTAGTGAGAAATTAACACTGAAACAAACAAACAGGAAAACTATGGCAAAGACTCTTGTGCATTTCAATTAAGAGAAAAATTCTCAACAGGTTTATAGAAAGGCTAGATCTGCTCATTTGAATTCTTTGGTGGTTCTATAGTAAAACTATAAACACACAGCCTATCTTGAAAAAACAAAATATCTAAAGCTAGATAATTCACAAGTTAGGAAATAAACTTAAGTGTTATCTTTGTGACAACAATCCAGCTTTTTTGTGCATATGCATCAAGATAGGATCCCTGACCACCCATGCCAGGTGCTCAGGATGGATGGTTAAGTAGGTTTATAAAAATCAGTTTCTTCTGTGTATTGTCCCCAGTGTTTTTACTCTAAACTGATTAAATTCTAGTCCAGACAGAATTGATTTTTTCCCCTTGTTTTTTTCTGTACTCCTTAGGAGTACACAGTGCCCATGTGTGATACTTCAGTATATTTCCCAGCTCAGTGGAAGCAGGAGCACACAGGTGGCTCTGTGCCTCTAAATCTCTACTGACAAGACATTGGAGGATCTGGACTTCAGCAGAGCTGTTTAATTGCTATCCTGTACACTTGACAAGTCATCAGGTCTTGCAAGCAATTAAACTAGTTAGTTAAAATCCCTATTACCATATATACACGGTGAGGATGTGTGTGTTTTAAACTATTCTTTTGCATTATTCATTTGGCATCCTTAATAACATCACAGCTCAGTAATTTTCTAGCTTGCTTGTTTTTCAGGACAAAACTTTGAGACACAATAACCCCATGCAACACTACAGGCTGGAGGCAGAGTGGTTGGAAAGTGACTCGGTGGAGAAGGACCTGGGATGCTGGTAGAGAGAAGCGGAGCAAGAGCCATCATGTGCCCAGGTGGCCAAGATGGCCAATCTCATCCTGACTTGAACCAGGAATAGTGTGACCAGCAGGACTGGGAAAGTGGTTCTTCCCCTGTGCTTGGCGCTGGTAAGGCCACACCTCGAGTGCTGAGTCTAACCCTGGGCCCTCAGTTCTGGAAGGACATTGAGGTGCTGAAGCATGTCCAGACAAGGGCAGTGAAGCTGGGGAAGCTCTGAAGCACAAGTCTGATGACAAGCAGCTGAGGGAGCTGGGGTTGTTTAGTCTGGAGAAAAGGAGGCTCAGGAGTGACCTTATCACTCTCTACAACTGCCTGAAAAGAGGGTGTAGTCAGGTGGGGGATGATCTATTCTCTCAGGTAACCAGCAACAGGACAAGAGGACATTAAGTTGCACCAGAGGATGTTTTGGTTGGACATTTGAAAGAATTTCTTCACAGAAAGAGTGATTGGACATTGGAATGCGCTGCCCAGGGAGATGATGGAGTCACCACCTCTAGAGGTGTTTAAGGAAAGACTGGATGTGGCACTCTGCCATGGTGTAGTTAGCATGGTGGTGTTCGGTCATAGGTTGGGCTCGATGATCTTAGAGGTTTTTTCTGACCTAATTTATTCTGTGATTCTTTGATTATGTGTTATAACAGATTCAGGATGATGCCTTCCTTTAGTTATTTGAGGGTGTCATTTTAGGACAATTTTCAACACCAAGGTCCCTCAAAAGGAGAGTCTCCACATATTCCCTTGGATAATAATGCTTTTACAATTGGCTCTTCCATGATGCTGACTACAGCAATGGGGATAGACTTCAGATTCTATGATTCACAGAATCTATGATTCACGATTCTATGATTCACAGAATCATAGAATGGTTTCATTTGGAAGGGGACCATGAAAATAGTTACATTCAACCCCTCTGCTGTGAGCAGGGACAACTTCAACCAGACCAGGTTGCTCAAAGACCATTCAACCTGGACTTGAACTTGCCCCAGGGATGGGGCATCCACAACTTCTCTGGGCCACCTGTTCATGTGCCTCACCACACACAGAGTGAAGAATTTTTTTTTTCATAATAAGTAATCTAAACTTACTCTCTGTACATGAAAAGCCCAGAAATTTTTCCTCTATGAAGGTATTTGGGTTTTTGCAAAGCTTAAAAAAAAGAGCTGAATTGTATGGTGCATCTCATTTAAAAACAAGTTTGTTCATTCTTCTTTAGAGTTCTCCCAGAAAAAGCATAGAAAGACTTGTTTCCTCAGAGCAGAAGAACTCAGAGTGCAGTTGGAGTGGCATTATGGGTTTTTATATCTCCTCTGTTTCTGTTTTTAATACATGATCAAACTTAAGAGAAAAGCACAGTGGATATTCCTTTGCAAACTAAACTTTAGCTTGTGGAGTGAAAGTGTGGTCTGAAGAAGGGATGACAGTGTGGCCTAACCAGAGACGGTTTCTCATTGTATTTCTGTCTGTCTTCTGGCCTGAATTCAGGGATCACAGAGTGTGTAGGAGCTATTAGGATGTGTTTGGAAGATTTCAGCGTTAATTTCTTCAGGTTAAGGAATATTAACTTTTCCTGTGGAAAATCTTGTGCCAGTGATTTACAGAGCAGACAGTAAGTGAAGGGACAGATTAAAAGAAATATGTTAACTGTTTGTTATCTACCGGTGCTATCCTTTTCTACTGTAATTAATGCTTTTGTAATGGAAATGATGGCCAGATACATAGGAGAAGATCAGTCCCCTGCTTTCATGTGAAGAGAAAGTCAGGTACACTTTGTGGTTTCAAGAACTGTCTGTTGCCTGCCTCAAATCTCTGCTCTGCACTGGTAGATTTGTTGGTGCACAATTTATTATGAATTCTGTCTTCTGTGTCCTACAGTGTATCAGATGGATCAGCCTAAAGCACTGGCATTTGCAACCAGTTGATTTCTGCATCTGACTGAAGTCACTCTGAGGGCTGAGTTCTTTCTTCCCTTCCTTCACCAAAGCCCTGAACACTTGGAGGAGGTTTACCACCCTTACAGACACTTTCCTGAGAGCTGCCACGACAGGAAAGAACATCTTGTGATGGTCTGGGCCCACAAATCTTGTTGATTATCTGTGTTCAGTATAAATCATTCTTTAGTGCTGCAAATTACTGACAAATAAAGCTAGAGTCCTGTGTATTCTTGCTTTGTACTTCCTGCTATTTATGTCTAATGAAAAATCAAGCCATGTTTCCTTGCAAATGGAGAGAGAATGCAAAACTGAGCCAGAGTGTGAGACTACAAAAATTGTGCATTACAACTGTTTTGGGAAGCTGGTCTTAATTTGTAATTTTCCCCCACAGTAATTCAAATTATTTTTCTAAGTGATTGCAGTGACCTTTTTGTGGCAACACTCATGTTGCTATGGCAAGGCTTATATTAATACTAAAAGGTGCTCTCAGACCGCATGCCTCCACTGAGACATTCAAATGCTTGAAGGTGGGAAATCTGCCAAGATATTCTTTCTACACAATTAGGAAAAGGAATGTATGGTTAATAATTGTTTTACTCAGAAGCAAGGAAGGAGAGATATATTTCTACCTTATGTATGCACCATTCCTCAACATCAGAAGAATGTAAGGCCCAAAACTTTGCAAAGTTGTTTGCAAATATTACAAAAATATTTGAATATACAAACAGTTTGACAGGAATTTTCATAATCATGGTTGTCTATGTTTACTCTCAAAAGAGAAATCATGACCAAGCTCAAAAAGATTTATTTTCAAAAGCAGTTATAACTGAGAAACTTCATTGACTTCACTGGGCTTGCCAAACTTTTGGAAGTGCATCAAAAAGCCTATGAAAGCAGAAGATTAAAAAAAAAAAAAAAACTTAAGCCATTTTTATAATAGGTTATAGAAGGCTCTTTGCAATATTTCAGGATCAAATTCTGCTTTTTTAACTCTTTCTTTCTTCTCACCTGTAGGAAGAAACATTTTTCAGCACCACAGATCTTAATATGAATGTTTTCTACACTCTAATTTTAGTTTACATAATATCAGTCAGTATATGTGATTTTGTTCATCTGTGGATACATTTCATATAAGATCCATAAGTAAAAAAGGGTTAAAAAACACCTATTTCAGTTAATTGTTTGTTCAGTTAATTGTTGAGAGCCACAAAACCTGATTTTGAGTTTGGCCTGTAGAGATATCTCTGGGTACTGCCCAGGCCAGTGGTGTGATGGATGGCAAACACTTCTGTATTTACTGTGGCACAGTGCCCAGCCTTTATACTGTCTGCTTCCTCCTCTTTGCAGCCCATGAAGTCTCCAGTTATTTTTCAAAATTGCAGTCCTCAAATGATACCAGAATTCCAGACTCTAGCTGAGACATACATGTCTCCAGCATACCCTCTTATCTTATGAGAAATGTCAGTCTCTACCTAATGAGCCCAAATAAGCTATAATTAGCAGAAACCCTCTTTATACCCCTAATAACAGAATGGTCAATTGTAAATCAGTGGATGAGGTCATTATTTTCAATCAGACTCTTCTGTCAAACACCAAAATTTTGTAGCTAAGAAAGCAGAGACTTCTTACAAACCACTAATCCTCATTCACTTCATAAGTAGCTTAGCAGAGTTCACATGAACATATGAATCACTCTGTGTATATTTTCTCATTATTTTATAATTGTTCCAAAGAAAACTCTTTTATAACAGCAATTTATAGTGTAATAAACTTCCCAGCATATACTCTTGCTGTTATTGTTGCAAAACTAAGATTTTTTTTTCTATTCTTATTCTTTTTGAGGAAGTGAATATTTGGATTGTGAATATTTCCATCCCATTAGCAATAAAGTTCAGAATCACTTTGACTAATTCATTGAACAATGCAGCAACTTTATGAACCAGAAGCTTCTGCAGACAGATGTTTGGGTGGAGAGTGATGCAGATAAAGGGAACTGACCTATTTGGTGTTCAGGAAACAAAGTTTAGCTGCTTCTAACATGGAGAGAGGAATTTTTCTTGACTCTTACACTGTTGGGTGAGAATGAGTTTCTTCAAAAGTTCACTCAAAATGTCTATCATCTATAGCACACTGCAGATTGGAACTCTTTTCAAAAGCCAGAGCAGAAGCAACAGAGCCACTGATTAGTGTGATCCAGCTGTGGTTTATGGAGAGTAGATAGGTCTGTCATAATACTGCTGTTCCCACACTTACCCATCCTTGAGATTTCAAACAGAAAGGCCTACTGGCATCATCTGCTGCACTGATTTCTGTTATACCTTGCTAGGAATTGAAGTGAAATCACAAAAAAAAAAAAAAAAAAAAAAAAAAAAAGAAAGGGTTTAAAAGTTAGTGAGAGACAATATAAATGAAAAATAAGGGAGGGAGAAATCTGCTGGAGGTTTTATGCCTAGAGAGTGCATGTCTGCACACAAAATACCCCTGTAACAGCATTAAAATCAGAGTTTAAGCAGCTTTGGAAATTTGTAAATAAACAATTACTTTTAGTTACCTACAGATTGTGAGAAGTATAAATGCTTTTAATAACTTACAAGGAGATTCAGTGTGAGATAATTACTTCTCTGTGTGGGGTGCAGTTTTGCAGCAGGATTTTGCATTGCTGATTAATAATAGTGTTATTCAAAATAATTCATTAAAATTACTTTTGCTGGCTGGTAAACTCTATTGTACTTAAATGAATTTCATTGTACTTTTCTATTGCTGTAATGGTGAAAGAAACAAACTTACAAATTATTTGTTTTAAATAAGAACAACAATAAAACTAATATGCAGCAGCTCTTTAAACTTTCACTTGAGGACTATTTTTAAATTATATACAAAACATCTGTTACAGATACTAAAATATCTAGGACTGTCTTCCAGATGTGAAATAATGTTTATCAAAGGATGGAACAAAAAGCAGCTATCACTGAAGTAGGTCAAGAGGGAGGTCGCTGGATTACACAGCTCTACCAGTGCTTCACAATAGGCAATGGGTTATGAAACAAACACGTGGTCATAGTCAATATAACTTTATTTGCCTTATGAATAGAGTACTTAATAGGACATATCACTAACTGAGACAAGCTGGGATTCAGAGGAGTACACTGTAAATAACAAGCAGCCTTATCCATACAATTTGTGTTGTATGTTTAAGTTAAAGACTATCTGTCATGTTCAGACAGAGATTAATTGTTGTGCTTAGGCACAGCCCCATCTTGAGTTACACCTTCCCTGAAGGAGTTTGGCGAGATTAAAATGCTTCCCAAGGCTCCGGAGAGTGTGGTGTGAACTTGTGAGCTGCAAGCCTGTTCTTTGTCCCTCTTAGTGGGCTGGTCCCCTCTCAGTGACACCATCAACACCTTCTGCAAGCAGAAACCAGTAGACCCCAGGACTGAACTCAGCTCCTACTTTATAGCTATGCTAACTAATGTCACCCTTTCTACAAAGGCTTTCTCTTATAATTTGGGCTTCCAGTCATGTCTTTAAACTGCCTTTGTATCTTGTCCTCTAGGACTGACTGTTGCCCTCTATTTCCTGATTTACTGATGCATCTGTTTCTTCTGTGCTGCTTTTGTGAACTTTCAAGTTTTCTCATATTGTGTGTGCAGACATTTATTTTACCACCATTCTTACAGAGTTTATTTCTCCCAATAAATGGATGTCAGAATTTTAAGAAGCCCACGGCATCAGAGACATTTTGGTATCCTGAGATCATCCTCATTTGATCTATTCCTGTTCAGATGATAGTGCAGACTTGGGCCATCAACTGACCCATTAAACTCACAAGACTTTCAGAATGTATTGGTGGTCCCAAAAGTAATGTGCAGCTGTAAAAATGTCATCATTCCAATGTAACCTTTGCTGATTTTGAAATTAAATGTGAAAGCTAAATGAAAATATCAGGAGTGATGAGGTGAAGGCTCCCTTCACCAAAGTTAAAGAAAGAACTTGTGGCATCCTGAGAGGGAAACTTCTGACCATGCACTGCTTAACAGTGTGTCACAGTAATGAAGAATGCTAGAGTATTGCATTCCAGTCAAAACCACTTTGATCTTTGCTTGCAAGCAGAGATATTATGTGTCCAGATACATAAAATTGAGGTTGTACTAGAATTCCTGTTATACTCCAAAATTTCTCAGTCTGCATTGCAAACATCTAAATGCAAGAGTTAGCCTCCTGGGATTGCTCACTGTTTGACAGCTTCACATAAACTGAATATTCAAATGCCTCTTCTTTGCAGTAAGGTACTTTATAATGAAATGTCTAAGTGATATAAATCACAAAGATGAGACAAAAGTAGTTATAAACTGTCCTGATGGATTAATAAATAATGTGCTCATTTTTCCAGTTTGAGGTTTCAAGCTTTACTGCTTCCACCTGCATTGCCAGGGCTTTTGATTTGAATGAATTTCATTACAACGTGCTATCTTTAGTCCTACTTCCCATGGTACTTTAGTAAATCCACTCCATGATTTGGCAGAGCAGGATGATTATTAGGTATTGTTGGTATATTGAAGCAGAAAGTAGAGCTGGTTTTGATGTCTGAACAAGTCTGCTTTGGCAGAAGGCCAGAAAAAAAGGGAAGGAAACAAGCTCACGACCTCCAGGCAATTGCTGGCAGCTCTCGGGGAGGCTGCTGGATCATGATAGCAAAAAAGTCATCACTGTAGATTGTGGCATCTTGACTCTGAGAAAAAATTTCCATTTATTAAATTGTTTTATATGTAACAAGAATTCAGTTATACTTCTAAATAGACTTCTAAGTCTTGATACATAAAGCAGATATCATCTATATGCTAATGCTTCCCATGCAGTGATCCTGTGATCCAGTGATCTGAATAGAAGTACAAATCAAAAGAAGTTCAAATCAAAATGTGTGCTGCTTTTTCTTATACAACTGTTGACCTTTTACAGATGACTGCTGGACTGTGAAAATACATTCTTGCAAAACAGAATCTGTGTACCTTTGCATATAATTAGATAAGCCAAACTCTTATTTGCCCAAGGAGGAAAATAGAAACCAATTCCCAAAAATGCCCTCACTCCCTGGTTCAAATGAGTCATATGACTTCTAGCAACATCCTGGTGTTATTCAATATTCCATCTGTGTTGACTGAGGCACCAAGAGGTCAAGTGACTTCAAGGGTGGCTTTCCCATAAAGGCAGATCCAGCAGCTGTCTAATGGAGAAAACATAAAAGCAGTATAATATTGGTTGACACTGGAACATTTAAATAACTGCGGGCTGGGAGGAGATGGCATTTTCCCATTTCCCCGGGGCAGCTAAGGCTTTACAGAAATTGCTAGTGAGATGACTACAAGCAGTGGGCTTTTCACTGAGCTGCCAGCAGGGGTTTTGCATTCCCTAGCACTGATCTCTGATCTCCAGGCAATGAAGTTATGTCCATAAACATTTACCTGGCCTTGAGCTGCCCTCCTGATGACAAAATAACTTTAAAATCTGTTTAAGGAAGATGATAAGCTCATCACTCCTTATAAATTTTATAATTTCCATATAAAATGTGAAAATTCATGACTGTGTTACAAACTTTTATGTAGACTTATTTTCTCTTTGATTCTTAAGAATAGGGCTATGCACAAAAATCAGTTATTTGCCAATACTTACTCCGTGGCAAAGTGTGAGATAAAACATAATCACTTTAGTCTGAGCAGAGGCATAATCTCAGTGTGAGTGGTAACCTACAGAAGAAGTTGAACCAGTCTTAAGTGCTTAAGTCCTGGGTGGAGGGCACGGGCTCCTGGCAGGTACAGAGAGACACTGGCAGTGCTGCACACACAGAAACTGCCCTTCTGCCTTGCCAAATAGCTTGCTATTGAAACAACTTCCAAAATGTGCAGTGCTTTCATCAACGCCACTGAGCTAGTCACCACCTGAGAGCTGAAAAAAACACTCTTGCTCATGTGTCTTGGCCTGATTATGCTTTTTTATAATGTCTACCAGCTGTGGGACACATTCTGCTGTGCAGCCAAGATGCAGCTGGGAAGCCCAGTAAATCCTAGGTAGGGACATGCTCTTGGTGCAAAGGTATCCCAAGTGTGCCCTGCAATAAACCTGGCTTGTCAACCAAAATGTCTGATGCTACCCTGAGTTATGCAACCAGTTTGAAAAAGTAAGGAAGGATGAAATCAACTGTTACCATCTCTCACAAAGTGGACTGTTACTGTCATGCAAGCTGTCCCCTTCCTCCTCTTGCAGACGAGACATCGCACCAGAGTTCAGCACAGCTCCCTCTGTTCCCTGGCTGAACCAGCTGCACTTCTGCCAACTCTGCAAAAACAAAACTTCATAATCTGTTTCAATTGCAATGGATTTCTAGAGGAACTGGGGTGGGTTTTTTGCTTCTTTTGTTTTTCTTTTTATTTTGGCCTTCAGTGCACTCCATGCCCAGGCCTCTGTCCAGCACCAATACCCGAGGCAGCAGCATCAGATACCGACGAGAGAAATTTCCCCTTGTAAAACAAAGACAATGATGTCAACTTATTCAATGGCAACAATACTTAGAAATTCCCATTAATTCCTGCAATTACTGACAATATACATAGGCATCAATCCAAGACTAATACTTTTGTTCTGAACACTTTCACTTTTAAGGGTCAAGAAGGAAAAAAGTATTAAGCAGGACAAAGTGGAACTTTGAAGCAACACATGGGAAAGAAACTACATTATATTCCTTGGCTTTTCTAACACTTGTTCTCTGGCTGTCCTGTTCTGAGCCCATTTATATAATTAATTAATAACAACTTTCTGACAAAAAAAAATGCAACTCCTTTGTTTGCTGGAAATATGTCTTTATACAGCTATTACCTTAGGAAGAAAGTTTTCTTGGGTCAATGGACTTCTCTAACAATATGGAGTGAATAAAGACAGGGAAGAGGGAGCCCGAAAATATCTCAGGGAACCTGTATAGTCGGAGAGGGATGTGTGTAAGAAGAAAAGGACTAAATTTCTAAAGGAGATATAGACAGAGTTTCAGGATCTGTACCCAAGATTGCAGCCTAGAAACTTGTGATAATCTTGCTCTAAATCCACAACTCCTTTGCTCTTTAACATTCTTCAGGTACTCGAAATCCAATCTTGCTCTGCTTTGAAGAGTGTTTTGTCTAATTTCTCCCCAAATTAATTAGGGAGATCTTTTAATTTAAGGTTCCTGAGAGTAACAATTTCCCAGACCTCCTCTTCAGACTTCACTCCAAAAATAGTGGTGATGTTGCCTAATACTAGTTTAGAATGTTTCCCTGAGAAATGGAAGGAAAGGTTAACATTTTTCCTCAGCTTGAGGCATGCAAAATCTGTATCTTCTTATACCTCTTATAAAAAGGCTGCATAGCAACTTCTGAGGTTTTTAGGCAAATAAATTAAGGAAAAGTGAAGTGTGTGTTTGTTTATACTCATGCTAGACTGAAAAGTAACATTTTTTGTACATATGGTCAAATATTCTAGTGAAGTGCATTGGGACTTCACTATTATAAAATATTAATTTTTTACTCCAATTTATAACATTCGGTTCAAAGATACTCATTCCTGAAACATAATCTTGGAAACAAAAGTAGTTTATGCACATTGAATTTTTCACCTTAGAAAATGCAGATATAAGGGATCCAAAGTTAGGATTCAGTACTTTAATGATTTTGCTCGTCTTCTCTCCACATGAAACTGCAATCTTTTCCTGACATTATCAGAGCATAAAACCAGGAAGTTCCCTCACCCAGAATATCCCATATCTGGTTGCAAAATTTCTCTCCTGATATGTGGTTTTGAAATCTTTTATCCAGATGAAAGATCTGATTTACTTCAGCTCTTAGTTTCTGTTTGTATGCTTTAGATATGGGGTCATTTAACAGGTCATACATACCCATTTGTCTTTCAAAGAGTACTTTCACTGCCACATTTTTTGGTGTCTGCATCTTTTATTAGACTTAACACAGAATTTTTAACATGTAAGTCAACTACCGTTGATGCAACTTTCCGTCTGCCATTTCCCTTGCCCCCTCCAAGAGAGCTTTCTTGCTCTGTTAGCTAGATCTGCTTAAAATAGATCCATTAGTCTGTGCCAGGCAGATGTTTACAATGTGAGATATTCTGAGCAAGAACTATATGAAAGCTCTGATTTTCACTAAATTGTTCTGGTTTAATTCATTTTATATCTGCTGAGTTATTTTAAAAATCTGGTAAGCAATACTGGAATATTTAAATGAGCATATAAACTAGTCTAGGATAGACACTGGAGTTAAACTCTCAAAATGCTTATGAACACATTTTACGATATCACACATTTACAGAAAGCATGGACATTGAGAACAAGCTTTACTAATTCCCTCCTGCATTCTATTGCTGTTTGTATCTGCAGAGGAAGCTTCCCCTCATTTACATTTTAATATAGATGAGATTGACATACAGTAACCAAGTATTATATAAATACACACATTTGGGGAGGTGGGGGGGGTTGTCAATTCAGAATTTGCTTGAAGATCTTTGTGATTTTTCTTTTCTTTTGGTTTGAGTTTTTGACTGAAATCACTGACTAAAGGATATTCAGTGAGTAAAATTTCATAATTCCACGATCATTCTTCCTTATTCTGAATTCATCTGTTTCTCAGAAGTTATAAAGTTTCTTTAATTTTTAGTAATTTGTGAAATGGCTTAATTCAAAATACTGGTAAGCTCAAATACTGGTGAACAGATGTGGTATTAACAGTTGTGATTGTTACAAGATACACAGTGTGGTCAGTCATCAGGGAAAGGGTTAAATGACATTCAAAATCAAAGTTTTATTGATTTCTGGTCTGGTTAAATCACCGTAAATGCCTACATTTAACAGCACCACAAGACAATGGGGTCTGAGTATCAGCTGGTGTCTGTGCTTCACCTTCCATATGATGGAAACACACCCCAGAAAACATTTTAGACCATACTGCATATGGAGAGCCAGAAGTGACATGGGGTTCCAATTATAGTAAAATGAACCATATGTCTAATTAAATATATATGTTTTCTATTGATCTCCACACTAATTGCTGAAAACAGATGCACATGTTTCATCTAAACAGCAATTAGCTATGGGTAGCTATAATATGTGATTCTCCCCCATACATCTTTTTCTCACCTGCTGCTCATCTTACCCACTGTGGAAATATTTTTTTTAGGCTATAGATTTCTTTTAACTTGGAATATGCAGGAGTTCTCATGCTTGTTCATATGTCACATATAATTAGCTTTCCCTGAAAGAAATAAGCAAATATTTTAGAAAGCAGTGATATGATTTTTGTCCAGTTTTATGTGAGACATCTTAAAAGATATCCTGAGGGTGGTGCTAAGCACACTATGAAAATCATCCCTGCAAGAACTGCCAAATTAGGAATATGCAGAAATGCTGCAGATGTTTGAATGGAATTAATTTTCTTGGTTATTTCTTGATGAGAAAGATTTCTAAAAAATTATTTCCCTTAAACTGCACAGAAGTAGGAGCAATAAAAGTTCTCAATGTGTTTCCAGTTTTAGCAAAACATACATAAAATTATCATCTGAATAAATTGCCCTTTTTTCAAGAAAAGTAAAAACAGAGCAACAATTCATTATACTAATCTAGAAAAAAATATATCTCATTTTTAGACAGAAAGTCAATGAAAAAACCTTTTCAAAAAGAAATTCCTGAAGTAAGGATGCAATTTTAATGCAAATTTTTATGAAGTTTAAATGAAGACTGAAATCATCCTGCCCAGCTGCAGTTTTAAATGCATTCAGTTCTGCAAGGAGGACTTTAACAACAAAGTAAATTTCATTATGAATAGCATAACATTTGTAGCTGCAGAACTCTGGCTTGAAGCAAAGATAAGTTATCAGAGTTTTTCTGCTTTTAAATATGACAGCACAGTAATGATTTGTCACATAAAGTTTTTCCCAGGAATTTTTAAAATTATCCTTGCAGGCATTATGCTCTTGAACATGTTCATTCTCTGAAAACATTTGAAAAGATATACAGCATAAATAAGTAAATTCTTTTGGAAGTTTTCCATTAAATTTTCAGTGAGGTCTCTATATGACAAAAAAAAAAGCTGCTTAGAAAAATTGTCACAATGAAAGAATTCTCTTTTAGGGGACCAGAGAGAAAGATTTGAGATATGAGAGAGATTTGTCAGTTCTTAAATGTGTATTTTTCCAAAGGGATTGGTCTGAATTTTTTCTAAACTGGTTGTTTACAAAAAAAAAAAAAAAAAAAAAAGAGTATTTTCATAGCAAATGAGCATGGTCTCATTTTAGGTGTGCAGCTTAGGTGTGTTTCAGCAAACTGAGAAGATTTTCTTCTCCTCATAGTTAAAGGGAAGCTTTCAAAGGGCAGGGAGAAGAAAAGAGACAGGATGAGGAGTGGTACCTGTTAGGTGTTTGAAATGGTTTAACCACTGACAGTATTCAACATGATGTCAACTGCAAATATCCCTAGAAGGCAATACTAAAGATGAAACACAGATTGAAAGCAAATTTAAGTTTATTATGAATGTATTGTGCTCAAAAGCAGTTTATGCAAACCAGTAAATTAGAGGTGGCTCGCATCTTTGTTGAGAAGCTTTCTGACATTTCAGAAAAGATCAGAATGTCTGGGAATGATTCACAAACAGAGAAATTACTTCACTTGGTCATTATATAAACAGGTGTTGGTTGGTTGTAAGTTTTCTTTGTCTCTCTTTCAAAGTCCACAAGTTGTTTTGCCAGTCTAGGCAGAGGTGAGCTACACTGGTTTAGCACTGATTTGAATGCAATCCTTCATGCAGTTCAGCTGCCATTATGTTTCTGGACTTTGAGTTAGTCTGTTTGTTGGGAATCAACGTATTCATAAAACCTCTGTCAGTATTGCTGAAAAAACCCAAAAGCCTCCAAAAGATTATTTACTCCACCTCACATGGCCATTCCTCATTGATAATCAGAGTTATTTTGGAATTTTCGAAGGAATGAAATCTACACACATCATTATCAGGAAAAGTAGTCATATACCTTTCATCTGGTGTATTCATTCAGAAAGGCATTTGTAAAACGAGTAGCAAATGAGTCATTAATTTGCTAAAGTGGATTCTTTAAAATTACCTTTTTAATGGAATAAACTATTTAATTTGGTAATGCATGTTAATTCCACCAAAATAATCTTTTATTACAGACCTGAGAGATAGAATTTGGGAAGCTTTGTTACATTTACCCTTATAGGAAAGACTTGAGTTAAATCCTGCAATTCCAATTCACATATTTTCCTGGAAAATTAGTTTCCTGCTTTACATAACATAATGAATTTCAGAACCATTCTGAAGATTCTCTTTTGCTTAACTTTCGAAGTGGAATTTCCAAAATGAAAATAGAGCAGATCACTTTGTTATTGTACTCTGATGAAGACTTCCTTTTCTGAAGCAATCAACCCCCTTTTGCTCTGTTTACATTCATAGGTCATGTTGAGTAATGCCATCTGCTGACAGAAATATGGATGAGTGAGTCACACAACACAAAAGCTAGGGCAGAAGATAAGAAATCCTCATGTTAAAGAAAGACTAATGGCCAAAGAGCCTGCCTCTGTCAAGGTCTGAAGCTGATATTTATGAAAAGGATGCATGAAAACTGTAAGAATATATGTCTCATGTATTTGCAAAATGTCTGTCTTCAAGACACTTAATGTGTTTAATAGTCCTTGATGGATTTTTCTTTCAAAATTCTTGTGTAAAATAAATCTTTATGATTTAGCTAAATCTGGTAGCAATTTATGATTCAGTACTGAGTGTATCTTGTCTTATGGAGTACCACACTGTAATCATATGTGTGAAAAATAATGTCTTTAGCTGGTTTTACATCTATTATCTTTGAGTATCCCCACCCCATCCTTTCTTATGAAAAACTGTTAATAATTTATTGCTCAATCATTCATGAATTTTCAGAACATATGTAAAACTTTTCACCAAGTAGAATTTATATTCATACTTAGGAAAATCTCCCAGGTCTTTCCAAAGAACAGGAACTATTAAAACAACAAATTCCCTACTGATCAAAACTGCCCTTTTTCCTTAAGGAAACTGAAAATCCCACTCACTTCTCTGCTATTGGTGGTCTGCTCAAAATGCAACAGCAGTAGTGTGAGAAGGATGAGGTAAAAAGCAAGTTCAGTAAAACTGAAGACTTTTTTTTCCCAGGTCTTTATGAAAATTCTTCATCACATATGCAGAGTTTTTTAGCAGTGGTTGCCTTATCTCTAACTAGATGTGCAGTCTTGCATAAGTAGAACAGCAGGGTTTTGGTTGATAACATCTGACCTTAAAAAAGTGGTTGGGTTTCCATTGATTTTTCTGCCAAGACTGCATTTACAGTTGGGATGATTGATTAATGAATTTCTAGTTTCAGAGAGATTATTGCTACTTAAACTGATTAGCTAGCACAGAAGTATTTTATGGCTTTACAGCAATTAATCTTTATAGCTAAACTGACATAGGAGTATCCTTTTCACTGTAGCATTTCTAGTTTGTGCAGAAAACAGTACAGAAACAGTACTGTTGACTGTTAATCATATCAATAAAACAGAAATATAGTTAAAACAGAAATGCAGTGTGAGAATGTCACGGGACAAGTATATAATTTAGTAACAGGAGAACACATTAAAGGCACTGTGAGTTAAATATGGACCTCTTTGTCATGTCCTGTACAGATACAACTTTGTGCACAGTGTGGTGTAGAGAGGAGATACCTTGCTGCCACAAGGTACTCATTTAGACAGTGACAAAGTACTTAACTGAGCTCAAATACAGTCTCCTCAGGGTCAAGAAAAATTCTACTGATTGCTGGTAGCAATAGAGAAAAAGAATATTTTCAAGAAAAATAAGTTCTTTCTCTCCTTAAGAGAAAAAAGGAAAATGGGAAAGAGAAATTGGCATTGAAATGTCGCCAGGTTCAGTTTGTATAATCATGACTTGCTGCAGTGCTGTGTTATATATACAAATTAAATGTACATTACACAACATTGTTTGTAGGAACTATGCTATATTGGATAACATCTCTGCATTTAAGAAGGAACAAAAAATTCTAAAAGGCTCTGCCCTTGGGAAACCACCTCACACTGACCTAATTACTTTATTAAGCTTGGATTGAATGGTTGATCCCAAAGTAGATAAAGCTGGAAGCAGGAAAACAGAAAATTCTCCCTCTCTCCCTCTGTCTCTCTCTCCCTCTGGGAAGAAATGTCATTAGGATGATGCTTTGTATCATAAAAAAATTCCTGCTGTGTGTCTCTGTTCAGGAAATTGGCCTAGGTAGCAAATGCATTACACTGTGCAGAGCTGCAGTAATTCATGAAAAAAAGAAATTGCCATAATTATCACTTTGGAGAAGGTGCTGCAAAAAGGAAGAAGGTTTGTGTTTTGTGGGGTGTGTTCTTCAAGTACAAGGGAAAGCATATAGAAAAGGGGAGAGTTGAAACAGGAGAAATGGAAGGTGGGAGGAAGTGTTTGGGCTGTAAAAAATGTATAGTGTGAAGGAATGTGAGAGGGAATATGGAGCTTTCAAGAGAAAAAAACACTGAAATTTTAATCTCATCATAAATTACATAGAAAACAGTGAACAAATCTGATGAGAAAAAAAAAAATCCCTCCCTTAGGGACAAAAGCTGAAGTAAAAAGCAGGGGAAGGGCATATTTCCACTGCCACTAACTATAGTGCAAGCCAGTCCCCGGAGAAAACAAATTTCTTCTGTGATCACTCCAGTATCCCCAGAGTGATCTGAAATCCCTCAACAATTTTGGATCAGCAGAATAGCAAAGGCTGTCCTCAGCTTTTCTCAGTGTGCCTGTGAAGTACGCAGGGTACTTTGGGTACAGTACGAGGATGCACAAAGAGGGTGCAGAATGTCTTTCAAGACAATTTCCAAAATTCTTTTAAAATATTTCTGGGACTGCACCAAAACAAAATCGTGCCAGTGAAATAACTAGTCTTAACTACAAGTTTCTTCACCTTATCTTTGAATTGTTCATGCTTCTCCTTGCAGTCATGTGACCTTGATAAGCTTTCATCAGCTGTACTGATGATAAAAAACCTGATTTTCACAAATATATGTAATTAAATGAACTGTTAACCTCTGCTCTGAACTAAATTGATAGATTGCTGTGATTATGGTCCTCAAAAGAAGCACTTTTCTGAACTCTGTCTCCCAAGATATGTAAACTCAAAGGTTATAGCACTGCCTTCCTAATCTTACTAACAGCACAGTAACTTGGGATTCTTTTGTCCACATATTCTTGTTTCCTGTCTTACCTACAGTGTTGGAGTGAAAGCTGAGATGCAGGTGTCTTTTTCATGTTTCCTAGTACATCATGTCAAAGTTTGGAATTTTTATGCCATGAGAAACTTTGAAGTTTTCATAATTTTTGTTCAAAAATTGAAATTTCATTAGAAAATACAAAAAAAAAAAGTTTTCATAAGGGTTATTTTAGGATAAAGATTCTTTTCAGAATCTCCAAACTTCATCTCAAATACTATTTTTGTTTCTGTATTGATAGAAATATTTTAACTTTACCCCATACCATACTATATATCTTGCAGTCATGGCTCATAACCTCTAATACTCAGATGTTAAAGATGACACTATGTAATAGTTGAAATAGTCTATTCTATCTTTAAAACCATTAAAGACAGCTGTTTTTCAGTGCTGATTGAAACATCTTATCTCCTTCTATAGATCAAAGCATATACTGTGACACAGTATATGACATAGTGTGGCATTTGGATATTTTAAATAGATGGTTTTCAGATGTGTTTTATGGATGTCAGATTGAAATCCCACCAGGAAGAAAATCACACAATTTTGAGTTTTTTGATTTTGCAAATAATTGTAACATTCCTTTCTGATGATAGGACCTTCCAGGAAAATGTGAAGCATTTTAATGTAAGGGCTTCCTAGCACACAAACTAAAATTTTAATGGTAGCTGGAAAGCCCAGTGAAACAACGCTTGTACACAGCCCTGCAGAAAGCTCTCAAATATGGAATAAAAATGGACACTAAAATAAAAACAGGCTGTATCAGTGGCTGAATTTGCATGTAGAGGGCTTTCAAATATAATCCTCAGGCTGGACAAAGCTGCCTTGACTGAATTTCCCCCATAAGGGTGGTACTTTCTAAAGATCCAGGAAAGTTAAAAATAATTAAGTTCTACATGTGGAAAACAAGCTTCAGTTTTGCTTCCAAGTAAAATTAATGTTTGAAACACAGGCTGTATTTAGAAAATTCCATGGGGTTAAAACCTGAAGGAATATCAAAATACCTTCAAACCATTGCTGTGCTAGACAGCTTTTTACTATACTTAATATACTTATTAAGGACACTGCTAACTCAAGGTTAAATGGACTTTAAGTTACATTGCCTACATCTGAGATAGAAGTGAAAAGGTAAACTGTATTTTAATTTTTTTATTCAGGAGTTTGCTCAGGCATCTGGTTAAGAATAACCAGTCACCAGACTCCAGCCTGGCTGGGCATAATATTTTTGCAAAGGGCTGATGGCTGCAAATGCTCCGGAAGAATGTGAGTAAACAACCATATTAATTCAACTTGTATAACTGTATATTCAGGATCCAGATGCTTGAGAGTGAACTATTAATGGCCAACTTGGCTTGTATATTTAATTGTATGTTGCATGTTTCATTCTCTGCTACCCATTTGGACTTGAGGCACAAACAAAAATGGGATAGTTATTTTAATGTAATAAATGAATAACAAACATAGTACAGTCTCCTGCTTCCCCACTGTTTTCCAAGAAGCCCCTTGAGAGTAGGACACTTTCCCTAATCTTGTAATCAGCCACGTTTGTGGTTAGTTCAACTATTTCCATTTGCTACTATTTATTTTTATTATTCATGTCACCCCACACGAGAGAAAATCTGGGGACAGGAGGGTGGGGAGAGAAGGAGAGGGTGTTATGGGGGAGAGACAGAAAAAAAAGACAATATCATATTGCAGAAATACTGGCACCCTGATGCCACAGCTTAAGCTCCAAACTACTGCCATATCCTGAAAACAGATTTTTTATTACTGTGTGAGCAAGGTAACAAATTTAGCTCAGTTGACAAATAAAAAGCTTTCCACTGTGGCAAGGAATAATACTTTGAAGTATTACATGTCCACTGTGTTCAATGTTACTTCATAAGATAAAGATGGTGCCATTGACACAAGATTTTGTGGTTTAAAAGTCAAAGAACCACTCTGAAGTCTGTTTTTAAAATTTACTTTGCAAGATTTAGCCACAATAAGAACACTTAATTGCATTACTTCGATACAAAAGACATTAGCCAATGCACTCTCCAGTACTGTGCGTAGACATGGTCATTTGCAACTCCACAACATCCCATTTACTCTTGTAGACTTGAGTACATTTTGGGTGATCCTTGTATAACTATTTTAGTATTCTGTAGGTAAGAAACATCATAAATAGATAGCTATGGAGAATTGGCTAGATACAGGCTGTAATGGAGTCATTTGCACTGAAAGTCACTTTACATTCATTTCCTCTAAAACTTTATGTTCATTTTATCTGCAAAGTTATTTTTGGGATGAGAAGCTGTCATGATTATGAGCCTACAGAAATTCTCATGCCAGAGGTATGCCGTAGTTATTAGAAACACTTCTGTGGGTTTGGGAGGCATCCAGAAGGGACCAATAGGTAACTCAAAAAAAGAAAGTAGATACATTTGCTGAGTCAATTGTGTACTAAGAATAGTTCTCCCTGCTCTAGGAATTTATCCCTTGCTTTGCACGTATTGCTGGCTGGGCTTGGATAACACATAAACACAAATTTCATGGCTGGTGTATATATTGATAACATCTGAGAAGATAATATCATAATGAATTTCTAGTTAAGGATCAGCTCCCAAATTAGCTAGTAATCACTGACAAAAATAGAGGTACATAGATAAGTAGATTGTTGGTGGTTTGACTGATTAGATACAGCTATGTCAGAGTACCCAGAAGAAATTCACACAAACACCCACTCCCTGTACGTACATAGAAATACTACACAAGTCTGAACATGAGCTCTTTGAGGCAGCAAACTGATTTGAGGTGGCAAAAAAAAGGGATGCATAACCTGGAGGAGTTTGGGAGGGCAAGAGTAATGAGAAATTTATCATTTGTCCTCAGAGAATGTCAGACACAGTTGATACACCTCAAATAGTGCAATCTCATGTTGTAAGAAGCACAATACTCATCTTTGTGCACAAAGAGTGCAATTCTGCCATGTTAAAAAAAACATCTAGGAGTATAAATGCATATCTAAAAAATATTTAATACAGCTTTTACATCTAAGGAGTATTGAACTGAGGCAGATTTTATGGGGCATAGGGTTGTCGTGTCTGAGAGATAAATGTTGAACCATGTTCAGCTGATTACTGTTATTACATCATTACTGTTGTCATCCCAGCTGCTACTATGCAGGCAATTACACAGAGTTTATTAAACAGTTTTCCAAGTCAATCCAAATGTATTAGAATAAATGCTTTCATTTATTTACATTTTGTTAGCTTTAATACGGTTCAAAGCAAAACCTTGTGATCTGAAAAAAAGCAACAGATCTCAAAGAGTGTCAGAAATTCAATTGTGGCCATCTTGAGTGAGCAGTTGTACTCAATAATGATTTATCTTTTTTTTTTTTCAGAGGCAGTGTCGGCATTCTAAAAGCTCTACCCCTGAAATGAAACTAAGACAGATAGTATTTCATGTCATCTTGCTTTTTTTAAAAGATACTACAGTCAAAATTCTTTGATAGTCCCACAATCCCTCCATGCATAGCAAAGATTGCAGTGTATCAGAATACTATCAGGATTCCAGCTGGCACTTGAAGAGATCTTCTGTGTAACCCTGTGCACCTCTCTTCAACTCACTGATTTCTTTCCTCATGATTGAATTTAGACTGAAGGCACTGAGACAGGAATTGTTTAATCATGAAGTCCTGATTTCTGCTGGAACTCCAGCAATTACAGCACCTTATAAATTCTCTGTACAAAGCACAACTTAGCTGATAAAAAGGACCTTCTTCTGTAAAAAAAGGCAAATTAGATTTTAACATATTTAGCTTTTCATAATCTTCATTTGAAGAAATACATTACATGTAGTGTTCATGTCAGCTATTGCTCTGCCATTTTCTAAAGGCAGGATAAGGATGTCAGTATATTTCGTAACCATGGCTTTTTCTTTACACACCTCAGCCTTGTAATTTCAGTCAAGATCTGAGATAGCATGAAGTTTTAAGCCCTCCACACTTGTTGGAAAACTAGAAAACATTTTCATAGGTACTAAGATCCCAAGGAAACATTTGTGCCATCTAAAATATATGATAATACCAGTCCCCAATTTTTTTCAATAATTGTTCCAAATATTGTATTTCTGTATCTCTATTGTCTGTGTCAAACTGTTTTTGATAAAATATTAAGTTTATTGTTTGAAGTATGCAAAATCCTCTAACAGACATGAAGTTTTGTCTTGAAGAAAGAAAAGTGTGTCTATTTGATCATATTTAATGAGAAAGAAAAGTATGGCTATTTGATCTTATTTAATTTAATCCAGAAATGTTATGACAGTTGCAGGGGAATTGAGAGGGTCTCTTTTAAATTCAGGTTGGTATTCTGTGTGTTTCCATTTCTACTTGATGGTGCAACAGCTTTGCTCAAGTACTTTAGTGACAATGGAAATATCTGAACCACATTTTATCCTTAAATACAGGCATAATCCCTTCTAGTGGACTATAGCCTAGCTATTTAATGTACAGTTTTTAGTAGGTACTGTTACTCATTATTTATTTATTTGTGCTTCTTTTATGTGAAATTCTTCTGCAAAACTCAGAATTCTGTGTCCTAAAGGTACTCTTATAGCTGACTAAAATGCAAGCCACTCTTTCTGCAAAAGTTACAAATTTGTGTATTTTCTACATGAGTTCAAGTAACATTAGAGTCTTGTAAGGGACTCATTGACTCATTAGGCACTAGGAAATAGCACAGATTTATAGGAGTGGGTCTGCTGAGTAACTGATCCCCTCATCTGGTGACAAGGAGTGAAATGTTTTGACACCTTTTATTTCAGCCTATCTCTAGTTTGTTTCAGTGGACTGAATACCCAGTGATGGCTGGATCACATCAGCTCTGCTTCTGGGGCATATCATTGTTTAGTTTCATCCAAAAAAGTGTCCAGTTTCAGAAGTCCTAGAAACATTGTTCACCAAAGTACAGCACGAGGGGGCAATCAGGAGACTGGCTTCAATATTCTTAATCTGAGTAAAAAAATGACTGTGTAAATATCATAGTTTTCATGTGCTGACAAACCCAAACCACCCTACCTTCTGAAAATCTCTGCTGGTAAGAGCAATGCTGAGAGATTTGCAATAAATCAACTCTTCATACTAAAGAAACAAAATAACCTTTTCCAACATCAGAAAAGGCAGACAGCTTTCTGTGTCACTTACCTGTTAGCTTTGAAGAAGATATAAACAAAGCATTAAACCAGACTACCATCTTCCCCAAAAGGTCATACCTGCCAGCAGCATATCTCAGGGGAGTGAATTTCACAGCAGATCATAAGCAAACCTGTGCTGTAAACATCAAAGTTCCTTCAGATGTTAAAACCAAAAATTGTTGTGGATTTTGTGGAATTATGAACACCTAACAAGAAACTGGATTTCGTGCCTGGCAGGTACAGTGCATCATGATAGTGAGTCCTAGTAATGCTGTTCTAGTTGAGCTCTCTCTGGTGTACCCCTAAAATTCCAAAGATTTTAAGCTAAGCTCACTCCACCCTGGTCTGCAGCCTGTTTACGCAGGCTGCTTGAGAATACCCGTACCACCTCTGCCTGTGATGCTCCTGCATTAAGAAGCAGCATCTGGCAGGGCCCTGCTTTCAAGAAAAATGTAGGAGTGAATATATGGATTGGTGCTGGAGGCCTTACACAGCAGGTAGGAAAGCTGCCTTCATCCTCTTCTTCTGCCATAGTGGTTCATGCAGGTCCTGGATCCAAAACATGAAAGACAAGATTCCTTTCATCTTCATGCTAGACCTCTCTTCTCTTCTTGAAGAAAAGACCTTACCCTGGTAAAAATATTATCATTCCCTGGTAAAAATATGAAAAAGTAAAAGCATTGCAAAATTCATTTTTGAGGACTATTGAGTATTGCTCCTCCCTAGGAGTTCCTTCATATCTCTCCAGCTTGTCTTATATAGTTACTGTCTTTTTTCAGAGAAGATTTTAAGCTGTCAGTCTGATAACTCTTGATTTTAGAAATTTAATGCAGTTTTTCTACAGAATAAGTGGTGTAATTTGTTCATTTGGCTTATTTACATCTCAGCAGTGCTGCACCTACTGGTAGCTGAGTCATCATAAGACACTCCAGGCTCCTTGAAAACTTTGAGGAAATTCTCTTTACAGAGACCGTACTGAGAAGAGGGAGCAAGACTAGAAAAGACATCTGAGTTTTCAAAGAATTTAGTGACACAGACAATATAAACCCATGAAAGGAAAGGATCTATCAGTTGTCAAAACTCCATTATCTGAACTACCTCTTTTTAAGCTAAGGTTAAAGATTCCATCTTGACCAGCAGATAAATAGTTACTTTATAAAAAGTCCAACTTCTGGTTTGGCTCAGAAAACTAGAACTTAGTTTATTTTTCCATCCAAATTTCTCATAATAAGAAGTTAATGTAATTTATTTTCTTCGGTCATGCAGAAGAATACTCAGACGCCCAGACAATTCCCACTTTTCTCAGTGTTTCAAGGATATGTGCAGTTTCCTAGGCACATGGTGAAAGAGGCTATGCAAAAATCTTATCATAAAGCTAGAAGTAGTAGCTTTTCTAGTTGGTGTCTAACCAATAGCTGGTTTTCCTGGGATATTTCAATTAAGAGAAAAAAATCATGTTAGACTTGAAGCAGTGCTAATATCTTTGAAGGAGCTCTAGTTAGAACAGAAACAATACTGCTAAATTCCAGCAATGAAAAGCACAGATGTAATAGAAGTGTTGCACCTCTAATGTGGTTGGAACAGTAAAATAAGTCCTTGCCTCCTACCAAGTTCTGAGCCTGACACATATGCCAAAAAATGTAGAAAATGCTTCTCTCTTGGATGTACAATGAAACAAACACTTAGTCTGAAGCCAACACCTCCACCCCAAGGCCCACCATCTCCAAGACAGACCTTTGTAGTTTTCTGAAGCTCCTTTCTTTATCTACTTCTCTATTCTCCAACTGAGAAGCTTCTTTTCTGCATACACAGTTTAGCAAAACAATTTTAAGCCACATCTTATCACACAGATCATCTGAATTTTATTTAGGTTTTTATTTATGGAAGCACAGCCTTTGCTCTCTTTCAGCTACCTCACAAACAGGGAGAATTCCTTAGTTCTGGTGAAAGATAAATCCAGCACAGTTACATACCTTTGTTCCAGTAGTCCTAAATGGGACACACTTAAGTCATCTATCCAAACAAAAAGAATGAGAAATAATTTGGCAGACTATCAATGCTGAAAAAAACCACCCTCATATATATATGTAGTCTTTTTTGGAAGTGTTTCACTTTGTCAAAATTCAGTTCCTGTCCAAATCACTTTTTTGAATGTGTTCCAAGCCCCATGGTAGTTTGTCTTTCAGGTACCAAGGGCAGGCTACACTCACATAGCCCTGATGAAACACTAGAGTCTCTGTAAAAATTGCAAACTGGAAGGTATTCTTTCCCTACCATTCACTATTTTATTACATATTCTCTCTTTACTAGAAAATTCTGCACCAATATTTCCAACTTGCCGTGGAGAAGAAGCAAAAAAATAGATGTCAAGATGTCATATCCTACAAGATTCTTAATTTTGGGATATTTTTTTCTTTAGAGATTTTCCAAAAGGAAAAATGAGACAGATATTTTTAGTATATGCCCAGATGTAAATACTGGACTACATTTCATATAACAAATGACTGTTTTCTATTGATTATCTAGGAAAAAAAGAGCATAGCACTTAATAGACAGTAAAAACTATGATCATGGTTAATATTTCCACTATTCAAGCAAAGACTTGAAAATCCAGGATCCATAAAACCTCACAGTTTTCAGATCTGTGCTTAAATTTAACAGATGTGACAATCTCTGCAGGTTTCACTCACTAGTGCCAATTCCAATTTCATAGCCTTTTGGTATCAGAATGGATAAGTTGCAGCCAATATTTGCATGTAGCAGCAGTCCAGCATGCCCCTTCTCAAAAATACCTTTGCACTTTGACAGCTACATGTTGCAATGAAACTTAAAATGGCACTGTATATGGGCCCTCTTCCCCTAAAGCATCATGTCTCTGGCAACACAAGTACTGCCCTTCCTGCACCTATAGCTCTAGCTGAACCTGTAGGCTTCAAACCCTATAGATATCACAGAATATTCTGGGTTGGCAGGGACCCACATGATCACTGAGTCCAGCTCTTGAGTGAATGGGCCATTCAAGGATTGAACCCACAACCTTGGTGTTATTAGCACCATGCTCTAACTGATCTCATCCCAACCCATATTTTTTCCTTTTTTGGGGAAAGGTTTTATTTGTCTAGAAATACTGAAATGCTTCAGAGCCATTCTATCAAGGTTATCTATTTTCAGCTTGTCATGTACAACAGCCAGCTGGTCTGTCTGTGTTAGCTACTTTTGCCTCATTCCTTATAAACTTACTTTAACTCACACTTCCCCAGAAACCCTGAGATGGGATGCTGAACTTGATGACAATTGCCTGAACCAAAAAGTCTCCTAGGCTCACACACTCTAATTAATTATATCAGTTTCTTCACATTTATGTAGGAAAAAAATCCATTTCCTGATGTAAGTGCTCTGTCAGATAATCTTAGATGCAATTCTGATTGCAGAGGTGATGGGATCAGTGATAGGTTGTAGCCAAATACAATTGTCATGCTACAACTTGGCAGTACTTAATTGAACACTGGCTTTATCACTCTGTGAAAACAGCATGAAATACAAATCAAATCAGGTGTACCTAGGAGTAGCCCTAGATCAGGGCTTGAATTTTCAAGGACATGTAAAGAAAACAGCTGCAAAAGCAAGGGCATCTGTGAAGTAGATTAGCTGGCTTATCATGGGGTGCCTAAACACAAACCTTTCTGACATCCGTACCAGCCATCTGTTCCTCGGCCATTCCAGCCTGCTCCTGGCTGTCACACACAAAGCTGGAGGGTAGCCAGCTCTATTTAATCATGCTTTATATCATAAACCTTCTGATCCAATCTTTCCCCATCTCTGCTAGTGCTTCATAACATACCACCACTGCACATGTGCTGTGAGCATTTAACAGTCGCTCTGCAGAGGAAGTCCCAGACCACCATTTAGTATGGATCCATCCAGCTCACCCAGAGTGCCCCAGGACATATCTGTGGGATCTCACTGTTAACAGAATGGTCTTCATTAGTGGTAACTAACTTGTCAGTTTGTTCAGCAGCAAATATAAACCTTCTGATTTTAACCTGCCACACGTGCACCCTGGCAAATAAGTCATGCCAAGATTGTTGTAGAGCCTACATTCATTCCTTTGTGATCCTCTCTCAGTGCTGGTGACAATAACTACAGCAAACTAAAAATCTGTCTCAACAAGACATGTTAAGCCAAAAAGAAGACAAAAGTTGCTTAAAATCACACCAAACCAGCCTTAGCAACTCCTGGAAAATACAAAATTGAATTTATAAGACACAGCAATCAGTTTCCATTTTCTTCATTAAAGACTGGTTTTGCTTTCAATGCACTGCTACACTGCTACAGGAGCACAGGTTCTGGACAATGGTCTGAACTATCTTTGAAAGCTGTTTGATTGATCTTATCTCACTTATAACAGTGCCATTACACTAATGGGGACTGGTAACAGGGAAGTATTAAAGCAGATAAAATGTTCATATGAGTATAATGAATAAAAGTTCAATTGCAGTGAATATAAATGTAATCCACTAGCTAGGCTAGCAATTGTAATACAATTGTGTTTTCATGTGCATTATTTAACCAGGATTTAGGAGAAGTGTCACACAAAGCCATTAGCAGTTGGTAAAGTATTAACAAGATAGTACAAGACAAATATATTTAGATCTTGTATACTTGAAAACAGAGAAAAAGTGGTTTTGTTTCCTACATGCCTGTTTTTGTGTACAACCTGAGGTGCCACAAGCCTGTCCCTGATTTCAGGGTAAGCCAAAGAACTGGACTGCCTGCATAGGGCTGACATGAAGATTTAACGTCCTTCCCAAATCCATGGGTTATGATGCTAGACTTGATGTAAAGATTACTGCACCCAGATAAAGAGAGAAATAAAATCAAGAAAGATTTTACAAACTTACAAATTTCTGGGAAATTAATCTCTGTCTTCAAGGTAAGAGCCTGAATTGATCCTTACAGCTATAATTTGGAGTTATCATTTGACTTTATAGCAAGGGAGCCAAGTTAAGTCTGTAAACAAAATTAATGTGCAGTGTCAAATAAGCCTTCTCTAGTTCAGAAATGTCAAAAAAGCATCCCAGTACATTAATCTGTTACAATAATATTAAATCTTTTGGAAAATAGCCTGGAGAGGAGAGATGCTTCAGAAGGCTGCAGATAGAATGCTATTTTCTGCCAATCACCTTTGCAGATCTGTTCAGCCCTGCTGCACACTTCTTTTCCAAGCTGCATGACAGCAGATACTATTTCCTGCCTTTGACAACTCCCCCTCCTCACACACTGCCCTTCCCCGACCCAGAGACACCAGAAATCCCAGCTGTAGAGAGCTAGTCCTCTCCAGCACTTGGATGCCCTCCAGTGAGGGAGGCAGTGGGGGGGTGAGGTCTGCCTTGAAGTGGTGAGCAATGTGTGTGCTGTTATTACTCTGGGTTACGGGCAGTGGAGGCTGGAGTATTGCAGGCTGTTGGGACTCAGATCAGGACTTTTCTGAATCAGCTGGAGAGCTGGTATCAGTGGGTTCCTAGGTGGAACAATTATGGTAGAACTGGCACCTTAAATTATTCCCTTTTCAATACTCCAAATGCTGGCATTCCACCAAACATACTGCATTCTTATTTCATTTTGCCCGTCTTCAATTCATTATATACACACAAGCAGAATAAATGTTTGTGGATTTTATTGCAAAGGACTGCAACTCCAGCTGAGCATTACAGGAGCCTTTGCACTTCATGCTGTCCTCAGAAATAGAAAAAGATCTCTTACGGCTGGGTAGCACCACTTTAAGAAGTGTCTTTTTAAGTCTATCCTTAAGACACAGAGATGCAGTCAGACTGCTGATTAGACCTTTGACAGACACTGAAAGAACATTTACTGCATATGAAGATTAGAAAATATGTTCTTTGTCAAATTTTTTTCTTTTCTGTTTAAGTGGATAGAATGAATGACAGGAAGTTTCTCTAGTCTTATATTTTCATACAGTAGATTAGAGAGGAGTTACTTCCGAATTTCCACTTAAAATGTCTCTTGGAATGCATAGCTAATTTCCTGCAGACATGATTCGTGGGCTTTTATGTAGACTTCCAATAAATCTCTCAAAAATCTGTCCAAATAACTTTCAGGCATAGGATTTTTTTTTCCTTCCTTTTTTTTTTTATGTTCTCTTTTTGAATATAGGCATCAAGGTAAATTCACAATGAGGAACTTACTGTGCTGTTCAGGATAATCACTTTTTACAGTGATTCTGAATAATGCTACACAAGATAAAATGCAGTCAATAGAACGTAGAAGACCTCCATAGCAGCACTCATTAATACTGAATTTATGCGACATGTAGATGAGCTTACATACTAAACAACTGCATTAGAAGGTTGGGAAGGCTGTGGTTCTAGACATGTTAATTTGGTTCTGGAAAACCATAATGGAATAGAGCTACAATATGGAAGTCTCATGGACCATCTACACAGCTTCACTGTGTGAATCCCACGATAATGTTTTCATGGGATTGCCCAGACTGTATTCCTGTGAAACATTACGGTCAGTCCAATTGAGTTGAAACCACAGTGAAGAAAATCAGACACCTGATAATGAGTGTGCTTTCTGTAGTATACACTTTCTGTTTCTCTCTAGCATTCAGAATTGTTGCAATATCTCCCTACTTTTCCTTTGGTATCCACTTCCCTTTGTAGTTTCCTACTCTGGATTGTCCTTTCACTGTAAAATTTGGTGAAGAACAGTTCCCCATCTTGTTTATCTACTCTCTTCAAAATTTTGTAAGCTTTTTTCATATCTCACTTCACTCAACCTATCACTGCATTGCAGCATTCAGCTCTGCGGGGTGGAATCCCAGCTGCTTTAATCCCACTACAGAGGGCAGCTGCTGTATCCCTGAAGTGTTTTTAGTTGAAGTCAGCACCTTGACTTCACTGTTCCAAAGGACTGAAGATCAGAGCTGCACATAATAATAAAGGGTGGAAAATGTAAAAATTACTTCTCCAGTTTATGTCATTCCTCAACAAAACTTTCTTGTCCTTTTTGTCTGCCATTTTAAACGAAACAGAAATTGCTGAGGATTTTAAGTGCTGACATTTTGCATTTGCTGTTTCCTTCATTTGACAAGATATCCAATTCTTACACACAGAACTTTCTACCATTATAGACTTCTTGTCTTTCCTACTGAGGCCCTCAATATTTAATTGGCTTTTTTTTTTTAATTTCTAGATGAATTTGATTTCCTCTTTAATTATGGCACATGTTTTACCTGGCCTCATGTAGAAACATAGCCCTACTATAAGCCGAGGTCCAGTAGAAGAGAAAGAAAGAGAAAGGGAAGAAGGGAAAACATTTAGAACGATAACATATTTCCTGCAACACAGGCTTTCTTTAAATAGAGCTTATGTAAATGTCATTGTCAAATACCTAATGGCAACACATTTATTTCTCAGCTCACAGATCTAGATCTGTGAAGATCTAGAAGACAAATGTGTCCTCACATTTGTTAAAAAGTGAAGAAGTTAAAAAACAGCAGTTCATCTTACAGGCATATTAAAATAATTGTATTTTCTGCTAAGTTGTTGTCTACAATAAAACTATATCATTTTCTGCAGGTTAAAGACCATTTCTTTTTATTTTACTAGCAATAACTCCTATAATAAATAAGACTGCAATACACAAATATGAAAAATTGAGGAATTTATTAGAAAAACAAATTTATTAGAATTTATTAGAAAAACAAAAGTTATCACACTATTTTAAATGAAAAAATAGCTTTTCTTAAGTATCCCAAAGATTCCAGATATGGTAACATAAAGCCCTTCTTAGTGGTATAAATGTATTGAATATTTTGATAATAATGCAAGTTTTTCTTTCCACACATGCATTTGCTTTTTAGCTTTTTTTATTTCAAATTTTTGACCAGTAGGTATGAAGCAGACTAGTAAAGCTCCTGTAAAAGCCACTTGTCACAGAATTTCAAGTTACATGTTCACAGGTCAGAGACTCTTAGTGCCTGAGCCCAATAAATAAGGCTGGTGATATATACTCCATGCACCTTTAAAGGTACGTGCATGCCATATGGTTACAACCATTACTATTCAGAATTTGGTGTTTAATGGCCCTTAATTCACAAAGTTATTAAAGCTGTTCAAATTGCTGAAATATAACATGTTCAATTTATCTGTTGGTGTCCTGTGGGGGGGATGTAGCAAACATCCAAAAAGTAAACAGCTGTTGAACTTTTGTTGTATGCTTCACTAATTAGTTGCTTCATTCATGGACAAATATATTATATTTTCATGTAAGCATTTGCTGATCTGGGCCTCACTGGGGTGTGAGCTATCTCCAAAATGGAAAACAACCAAATTACTGTTACCAATCAGCTTTACTTGATAGACTGGTTGGTCAAATGAATAATTTTCCATAGATCAAATAAGGAACTGGGAGAGGTGTTACTGGTTGGTTTATGACTTAATTTATCATTTGCTATTTTAAAAATTGTGATCGTGTCATTTGCATGCAATGATGGTGATACGAGAGTGGCAGTGACAAAATTTATTCCAGTTGTGTTTGACTTCAAAGGAAAATTTGGAAATCTTCTATTTACCTTCCCAGGTCTTTACCTTCCAAGAGGTCAACTCATTACTTCTCAGATAGCAAAGTATTTTCGCACCTCAACAGTCTCTAGGCACTAAAAAAAGTAACTTTGAGTCACAAGCAGCTGCTTAAATTGGTCAGGAAGGAGCGATTCCATGCAGATGGGAACTGGAGCGAAGTGTACAGACATGGAGAGTTGCTGCCCTTGATAAAACTCCAGAATTATCCCAGTTCCTTTCAAAGCCATAGATTACTGCCTTGTCCTAAATTTTTGGAATATCTATTGGAACCATTTCATTCTGTTCTGCCTTTTTCCTGGGATACTCCCCAAATGGGTTGCTATTCTTGCATACCAGATATGGCTGCATACTGCACTGCAATGTTTTGAGAACTCTGTCTTCTCTCTCTGTCCAGGCTGGATTCCTATTACAAACCACAAACGTTAAGATAATTACTTGAAAAGTAAATGTGGTCCTCACTGTGGTCTCATAGGAATTCAACAATATTCCCTACTATAAACTTATGCCTGAAATGATCATTAATTCAACCTAGTCATAGAGATGTTTGATGCACAGATGGAACATACCAGTGCTGAACCAAAAAAATATGCATTTGATGACATGTCTTTTTTGGGAAACTGACAACAATCTATATGATACACTCATAATATGGTCTCTCTATAAAACATATGGCAAACTGACGGCCATTTACCTTGCCATGTTTTTTTAAATCCCTATGTTGGCATACAGAAACTTTAAATATCCTCCATTAAGTAAAAATAAGGGAAAAAATACTCCTAAAAGCAGAAAGGCGGGAACTTTACCCTTTACTGGTGACCTTTAAAGACAGAACTAATAAGTGGATCTGAAAGAGCAGCACTCAGGTAACCTCAATGATCCTCTCTCTTAAATGTCATTTGAAGAAAAAAAAAAAAAAAAAAAAAAAAAAAAAAAAAAATCACAGTATATTTCCATGCTTATAGAGTGAAGCTACCTCTAGTACTATGTTCAGGTTAATTTGCTGTTACAGAAACATGACACCATACTGCTATTGTGAAATACATTCCTGATTCCAGAGGCGCTTTATATTTTCTAATTTAGAGGCATCCTTTTCTATATATGGTTACTCAGAGCAATTGCTTCTAACTTGGAGAGTTTAAATGTTATTTAATTTCTTCTTTGTATAAAAATGCTGATTTGTTTCTCAGATGCCCACTTTTTAGCAACTGCTTGTAAATGTTATATTTGAGTTATATGATTTATACATAACAGTCTAAATATTCACGTGTACCACCCAGGGCAATCAGAAAGTGAAATTTGGATTTTTGTTATATGCTGGCTACTCTGATAATGACAATGAATTGATTTCTCATGTACGTTAACACCCACACTGTGAGGTGCTTTATTTCAATCTGGGCTTAAACTATGACATGAAGTCTTTGTATCCTTAAATCCTGCAGAAGCAGACCTAGATTTGTACTGATTTGCTTTCCCATTTAGGACCTTTGCATAAATACATTTCAGTCAAAGAATTGTCAATAAACTCTTTAATAGTCATTATTTGAAGGTTAGACTTGTGACTAAAGCTACGGCTAATGATGATCTAGTTCAGTTTAGATTACAAATGCACTTACAAAATTACTTGTACAGTTTTGCAATTTTTTGTGCTTTCATTCAAAGGCCAAATTGGGCTCATCAGCTTCTAATTTAGCTTCATTAATAAGCACCCACCAAAGGTACTGGGGTGCTTATTAATGAAGCTAAATTAGAAGTTGTTCAGGTGCACAGGAAATGCAGGCTGGCTGTAGAATGACAAGTGCACAGAGAGGCACATTTTATTTTTCCTCTTCAAGTTTCCCAGGAAGTACAGAGATGTGCTATATTCTGGGCACTTTGGCCTTCTCTTGGATCCTCCAAGTAATATGTAAAAGTCACCATGAAATATGCCCACTAGAAGCCAGTGATGGAGACGTAGGGTAGATAAAGGGATTTTTCCAACATCTGAGTAGTTGGGAAAGAAAATAGAACAGAATCTTATGTTCTACAAATATCAAGGCCACAAATCCTTAAGGCTTGGAGCTGTAACCATCAAAGAAATTTCAGACACATTGGTGAAGAGTAAAAAAAATGTTTTTGTTTGGCAGGAACATTGGCAAGGTCCCTGCTTTAGCTGAAGAGAAAATCTTGTATTGTTTGTAAAAATTTTTGGCCTGGACTGCTTTTTTTTTTAAGGGAATAAGTAGCCCCTGGAGTAAAAGATGTGATAAGAGACTAAATTTGGATCCCCAATTGCAGACAGCTGTTAAATAAGTCACAAGTGAAATGACTTTGGCATTGTTAACTCTTGAAAACAGATACAAGCTGAACATTCAACATGCCTGACTTCAGCACCTAATTTTTCACTCCATCTCTGTTTTCTATGATTCCTTAAACAGAACAACTTCAATTTTAAATCTATAGTCTCCTGCCAGGAACTGATTGAAAAAATATGGTTTAAAAACAATGCTCTCTAGGTATGTTTTTAACAGTAGAAAGTATCTTAAAAGTAAAGCAACTATTATACAATGAGATACATTTTAATAGAATTCCTCTGAATATTTTTGAAAACTAACACCTTCATAATCTGTGGAAATTATTTTCTCCTAAATCACTTATTATCTATGTCCCCTATTAGATATATTTTGATGTTTTCTGAGCTGCAAAAAAACCCCAATTTTAGGGCCATACAAGATAAAATATAAGCGCTTACAAATAAAATCATATTTTCATCTACATAATTTTTTAAATTTAGGTACCCTGAATTGCTGTTGGAGCACAGGCTGGGAGCTGAGCACCACCACCACCATTGGCTTATGACTTCTTATTTGGGTTTTCATCTTTCCTTTGTCTCCCTCTTCGGTCTTGCTGGCCATGAATACTTCAACTATATGTCAGACTGAGTACCTCCATTCATTTTCAAGTCCATCTTGACCAAATCCTTCAGTGCCAATCTGACAGAAGGCAGTTGATTGTGCAGGGAATTCACTTAGGATCTGGGAGATCTCTGTTCTGCTCATTACTCTACACCAGGTGGCCGCTGGAAAAATTGCTTGTTCTCAGTATGGGAAACAAGGACAGTAACCTTTCTTGCACACCAGTGGACATGCAGGCAGGGAAGATATTCAAAGACAGTTGCCTTCCCAAACCCAGCTTAGAGTCCTTTACCCAACATAGTCACAACCAGACGTGGTCACAAGTGGGAACAGTTAATCTATGCTGCAGAGGACAAGATCTAGGGAATCAACGTGTTTGGAAGTTCAAAATGTATTCCCAAAACATAAAAAGTGTATTTTTTACTATTTCAGAAGAGGTGGGTTTTAGGACAGTGGTACAAATTCAACCAGTGGACCGGCAGTGCTATCCTCTGAGGAAACGCCTTTCAGAGCAAGTGAGTAACACCTCTGGCAGTGGTTTTACACAAGAACACAGATGTGGCCAGATGCCTTTTCTGAGTGAAACCCACTGAGGAGCCGGAATCCTCATCTGCTTCAGTTGTGCCCACTTGACTCCTTCTTGTCAATGAATCCCTTTCCCTTATCAAACTTGTCTTGTCTTTCAGGGGATTTGACCTTTCTGAATTATACACAGAGCTCTTGTGTAACAGCCCTTATATCAGTGTGTTTACCATCTGTTCTCTTTTTCTGAATGCAGACATGTGTTACTGTTTATCCACTATGTGTCACCAGTTTACTACAACAAATTCAGTCAAGTGGAAATCAGGTCAAGGTGAAATTTATTTCAGGCACTTTTGTTCCACTTCATTTTACAGTTCGTCACATGCTAATCATATGAATTCTGAACAAGGATCAAAAAAACCCAAATAAAATTACATTTCTGGCTTCTGACTGACATTTTCAATGGATTGTTTCATTCACCTTTTGGAAAACCTTATCCTGTACTTGGCTTCACTGGAAAACATAGCTGCTGGAAATTTTAGCAGATTGTTGAACAATATGGAAGGTGAAAACTGAACACTTAATGCAAAACTAAAAAACAAAAATATATTTGTCTTTTAGCACTGTATAGTGGGGAGAGAAGTTGTATAATTCCCATCCTTTCCTTATGTGTACTGAATGTGAGGAACATAATACAAAATCCTGAAAAAAATGTCCATACTCACTGTATAAGAACTTGCCACCACCCTAAAAATTATGCAGATTTTAATCTGATTCCCTGGAAATCAGTCTGCATGTAGCCTTTGTGTTATTGAGCAATACCATATTGTTACATAGAATAATTATTACTAATTATAATTCTGTGCAAATGGGGCATGAATATGGGTTCAGGAGTGAAATGACTTCAGAGGATGTGTAAGAGCAGACACCGGTCACCCTGGGCCTCCATGACTGCTTGCTCGTGGGATGAGGTATGTTGGGTGTACTCAGCCCTTTAGACCTCAGAGAATAACCCAAGACATTTACTTGGATTGTACAAATTGGCCTTAGCTATGGAAATTTCATAAACTGCTTTCCCCAGAAAAAGCAATTTTGCAGACCTCGAAGTGCATACCAGAGCTATTACCACTGTGCTTGTGCAAAGAATCCCTTCCTCTTTACATAAACATAAATTACTTGTTTCTGTAGACCCCTGAGAAAGTTTAAATCTAGTCAAGATTCAAGACATGGAAATTTAATGAGTGAACATGCTTTTGCCTTAAAACATGCATTTCTTTCACATGAGTATATTTCTCAGTATTAACTTTTCTAAAGCGGTCCGTTCTTATCAAGGAAAAAAAGGATCCTCGCAAAATGTTTGCAATTTCTGCTCACTCATTTTATTACCATTTCAGATGTGTTTCATGACCTTTTACTAACAGTCATGTTCTAGTCTGCAGGTCAAAGAGCTTTTAGCAAATAAAAGTACATGATGCCAATCTCAATAACAGCAAATGGAGTCCTCAGCCACAAAGACAGATGCACTTTCCTCTCTTCTTTTCTCCCTCTCTTCTCCATAAGCAGGCTGATCTATGGTAAGACTGAGCAAGGATTCATTTCTCTGAGAAAATCTATTATCACAGATTAGTTCAGTGTAGAAAACTAACTATACTTATAGAACATGTTGATAAACTTATTGGGACAAAATGTAAATTCACTAGAAATACAGGTTAAAAATATTCATTCATATAGCACAAAGACTCACAGTTTTATTGATTTGCACAAGTGTTGAATACTTTCACAGAGCTGTGTCCTGTTGTTTATAGATGTGACCAGTGATATTGATCCCATGTTGCCATTTTTTAAGAAACTGATAAAAAAACACATGCAATTGAACATCATAACATGCTAGAGATATTTTACTTCTGGCTAAATATTTATATTCCATTAATCTGGAAAAGAATCAGCTAGCATGGAGATCCACTGAGCTAGGTCATGTAAAGTATGCAAAGGAATTGTTGGTTCTGGCCCATATGAACACACAATCTATCTTTATATGATTGGACCACTGTAATTCCATTGAGGGATTACAGGGCGACTGCTGCATTTGGAGTTGTCATGGTAATTCCATTTCAAAAAGTTAAAAGAAGTCTTGAAGCCAGCTGCTAATCTCAAAGGATTTGCTGTGTCAGTGGAGATGAGATCTCCTACAGGATGATGCAAAACAAGAGCCCACACATCCTCTCTTGATTTCAAGGTGACACCACCCAGATTTCCAGGCATACGTCTTTCATAGGAACACCAATCTACTGCCGAGGAGCTTAAAAAAAAAAAAAAATGTAGCTTGCATGTTAGTGTGCAACCAAAATATTGCTGCAGCCAAAAAACGTTGGTTACACCCAACAGGGTTTTGCTACAATTCCAAGAAGGACAAAACTTCTGTGCAGGTTTTTTTCTGGTCTTTCCTGTGTTCACATATTCCAGCATGACTTTCAGAGAAGCATCTCCTGTCATAGTACTCTGTTTACTACCTGTAAGTTAAGGATTTAAATATTTATTTCTTTTCTCTCGTCTGGATGCAACATTTACTAGTTGGCCTTTCTCTGAGCTGGGGAGAAATGGATAGAAGCTCATAAACACATTTTTAGAGCATGTGTTGGGTTGACCTTCACTGGACCAGTTGCCCACCAAGCTGCTGTGTCACTCTTCTCCTCATTAGGACAGATCAGGGAGAAAATAAGATGGAAGAAAACATATGGGTCAAGATAAAAGGCAGTTTAAGAAAGCAAGAGAAAACACTGCACATGCAGAAGCAAAGAAATCCAAAAGATTTATTGTCGGCTTCCAATCAGCAGACAATATCCAGCTATTCCCTGGGAAGCAGGGCCTCAGTACATGTAGCAATTGCTCCAGAAGACAAATGTCATAATAAAAAATGCCCCTGTCCTCTTAGCTTCTATTGCTGAGCAGACATCACATGGTATGGAATATCCCTGTGGACAGTTTGGGTCAGCTGGATATGCTGCCTCCAAAAACCATGTCTACTCTCTGCCAATTGCTAAGGGGAAAACGTTGAAGAGACTATGTTGAGGCTGTGTGAGTGCTTGTCAACAACAGCCAAAACACTGGTGTGTTATCAACACCTTTCTAGCTACAAATACAAAGTACAGCACTGTGAGGGCTGCTGTGGGAAAATTAACTCCACCTCAGCCAAACCCAGTACAGTTAATTATGATATTAGTTCAATAACATTTGATGGACAGCTGTGTTTTTATAACTAGATATTATCTGAGTGTGAAGAAGAGTCCCCACAGAGCACTGAAATTCCTGTAGATTTAAGCAATTTTTCTAATCAGAATAGAAAAAATGACTCTGTGCCCACCACCAGGGAGTCCAGAGCAACTGCAACAGCTGGAATTGGTTCTTCCTTTTTTCCCCTCAATGCAGTGCACTGCAGTAGAGATGTTTAGGTCACAATTTTATGTTAGGTTGTTGAGTCAGGAACATGGCATTCCTCAAAGCTGTAGTATTATAGTCAAGAAACGTAAAACATCCAAAATCAAAGCACAGCAAAATATGTGTTTCTGCCTTTTCCTTATCAAAGCTGGATTCCTAGACTGCCTTCACACATGGAATAGAGCTGTAAGATAAAAGAGTGTTATTAAACATTTGACCTTTGTAACCTGGCACCAGTCTCTCCTCTCAGTACAAAGGTTCACCTTCCCCTCCCTTACCCTGCTCTGCATGACTGAGATCAGCATCCCTCAACTCTTCTCATGACTGCCATAAAGCTTAGCCCTGTCCCCTTCTAATCAGTCCCTCAATTTATTACCTACCAGGTACCTGGCAGAAGTGTTACTTGCAGTGGTGCCTTCCTTTGAAATAGTCAAGCCTTAGATTTGTGGCACTATGAGTCGTGCTAAGTTCCCTCATTAAATCCATTAAGGATTTGCAAAACTAGTAAGTATTTTTCTTGTGAGTATTTGTTTAAAATAACAGAAAACATAAGCAACTGTCTTAAAATCTAGACACAGTTGTAAAACTTTTTTCAGGTCTATTAAATATCTAATTGACTTTTGTAAAATTGTGACAATTACAACTTAATAAAAACTCTTTTAGCTCCAGTCTGGAAAGCTAATATTGGCCCTTTTTGAATGCCAAGAAAAAGAGTAACTTTGCACCATAAGCATGATAATTAATTTTAAAATGCTCCAATAGACAGCATAAAATCATATGGTCTTTTCCACAATAGGAGTTCTTAGACTGGGCTTATACAAAACACTCCACTGTATGAAAAATATTTGATTATTCTAATGATTAGAAAGTTTAACATTATCTATTTCATAGATAATTGCAGAAAATGCCTGTCATGTCCATGGCAACGTGAATAAATCTAAAAACTATTATGGCTCAAGAAAACAATTTCTTATCATAAGAAACAGAATGAATTATTTGTGCATTATTTTAAAATTTAATATAGAATTACCTTATAAAAAACTTGCCATTCATAAGATCATATAACTTTGCATATTTAGCTTGTCATATTTATAAGATGGCTCACAGTAGTTTAGTGGCTTTCAGTAATTTTTTCAGCATTGGTTATTTCACTGCATACAATCCAATTTATTAATTTTTTCCATTACTGTTTTTACAGAAGATACTTCTCTGTAGTATAAAACAAATCAGATTCTATGAAGCATGAGGAAATATCTAATGGAGGAATTTATTCTGTTTCTGAAAAATAATAATATTCTGAAAAATTTTCTATCACTCTCTAATCTGTTTCCCACTATTCATTGCTGGAATTTTAAATTGATAATTTCTCACCTTTTCCTTCTTTTACCTTCAATAACACCTCATATCACATTTATGTATGAAAGAAAATAACTGCAATTACTAACAAAAAAACATCTATTGAAAAAAAATCATTCTACATGTAAATTGAGTTTATTGATCATCACTACAAAGAGACATTAATTATAATGACTTTATTTAAGGAAACACATGGCTATATGGGTAAGAACTTGGTAAAATATGTTGCCACCATGATTTGGACATTTCACATTTAATATGCTTCATTACTCTTATCATGTATGTATATCAATCACAGTTGTCTCGCCTTCATTCACAGATGTCTCCTGCTTTAGCAAGAAAGTCCCATCGTGTGAATCCTTTTCTCTTTTCTTTTTCACATTATCTGTGCAATCAATCTGAAGAACAGAGTTTTATTTTTCCCTCTACAAAGTGTGAAGGCATTTCTTTCAAATCCTGAGACATGACCCTGGAACAAGAGTAGAGCTCACCTAGTCGAGACCTCCCTGTAAGATATTCTGAATCAGGTCTCTGCAACAGGCCTGAGCAGATGTTGGTCAAAACCAAAGGTTTCCTTTCATGTGCTTCAGTGACCTTCAGCTCTGATTAGCAGCTCAGAAGGGAAGCAGACGAGGATGTAGTTGCCCACTAGGAGATAGGGTTTACCAACGTGGAGCTGGAGTGCAGAGCAGCACTTTGAGCAAATGGGGCACCTGCAGGACACCACTCAACTCTCAGCAGGGATGATCCCTGAGATCCTGAATGCAGTAGAACAGTTCTGGCATGTGGCACTGGAGCCTTTCCAATGGCAGGGCCAGAGCTCTGCTGTTCAGACTGCCCTGGGGTGTCCCCACATCTGCGCTGGGTGCCGTGTGCTCCCCATTTCCATATCTGCACTTGGAGGCAGATTCCCAACTGCAGCAGCAGAGGTGTATATTAAGACTGATGAACTATCACATGTGGAAATGGAAGCCCAATGGACAGCTAAGGTAACATATGCAGAGTGATACTGTACTATTTTTGTGAAACAAAGTCATGAATGAACTTGAAAAAACTCAATATTGAAAAAAAAAAAAAAAAAGAACTGCACAAGTGAGCTTAAATATACTTGATTCGAACAGCAGCTCTGACCTTTGGGGTTTTTGTTTGCCAGACTATTCTGTTCTATGTATTTCAGAAAAACTTCAACCTACTTATAAAAGAGGAGAAATAAGGAAAGTTGAAAACTTCTAAAAGACCATTTATAAGTCCAAGAAACAATATAAAAATAAAGAAACAAAGAGTGCCTCCATATAGAAAAAGGCCAACATAATGAAAATGTCTGTAACTATGGAGATAATACACTTTGAAGCAACCTGCCTATAATAAAGTTTCACTTACTGGATTACTGCAAATATTTAATAACTTGTAGTACTGCCAAAGCTCAGACTAAACTATAGTTATTTTCCCTGTCAAAAACTATTCAGCTGTGCAATGTCAAGCCACTAGAAGTGGTCTTTATTGCATCCGTATGAGAAAAGCTAACCACATTTCATTTTTCTAGAGTAACAGTTTTCTTTTTGTTAGCATGCTATGAATGTACTGGGAGATCAAAAAGTTGTTATTTAAAACAAAATGTTAGAATGGTTCAAATTAAAATTAAATCATATTCATTTGTTGAACTGGCAAGACTATGAGCAATCTGGTCATATGATTGTAATTAATACAGACTAATGACAAAAAGCCTTTCAAAGTATAGGTGTGTTTATAAAGATTTGGTTTTAATATATCCATTAATAGTAACCTTTCAGCTCTTGGTACATCCCAAAGTCATTCAAATATTATGATAAATTGATCACAGAATAATGTAATCTGCAATTTTTTTTGTTTATATATTAACTTATCATTAGTTCATGCAGTCAGGTGTTGTGGTCTACGAATTGTACTCCCCAAATCAGTGCCCCCACCAAGACTCTCCCTCACCACACACTGGCCTCCCACTTCCCCTTCATGCTGCAGTGGTATGGAATTGTTAATTGGAGGCACAAAAGGTGAAGATTATGGGTTGAGATACAAACAAATTACTGGAAACAGCAATGAAATAAGAAAATAGTGACAGCAAAAATATTAATAACAAAATTATACAAAAGAGAGAGTAATTCACATGCAAAAATGCTCACTTTGGACCCCAACATTGAACAATGGTGGATGGCTTCTCCCTTGTTTATGTAGGAAAGTCTAAAATACTTTCAAAAAAAACCATAACTGCACAGACACGCAGGCAATACCTTTACTTTAATGCCTTTTATGTAAGTATTAAATACCTTTATGCTTAATTGTCAGCCATTGCTTAGCCTGTCTTTTCGACAGAAATTACACAGATGGAGGATTATATTTAGACAACCATAATTAATATTTTTATTGTACACAATGTCTTGCACAATGAAAAATACGGAAAGTGAAGGTTATAGAGAAAAAAAGGATGGAAAACACTTTTACAGACAGCAGGAAGAGGAGTGGAAGGACTTTAGGAATAAGGGCAGGTAGAGATATTTGTTATTGAAAGGTAAAAAACAACAAGGAGAAGTCCATGTTTTGCCACACAAAACCACAAGAAGAAGGCATCAAGAAAAAGCTAACAGAAACATTTAGAAGAAACACATGGATTGTAGGGAAGGCAAAACACAGAAGGAATGCAAAAACTGCTGAAGAAGCTGTAACAGCATAGAAGTGAATGGAAATTGCCAAAGGAGAAGACAGTACCACTGATATTGGTATAGATGGGCAGCAAAAGACCTGTCAGTTCAGGGATTTTTAGGTAGAAAATCCATCCAACCTTTTACTACATTCAGATGTAATGAAGTTCATAAACAAAATTATGTAGGCTTGTATTATTCAGTGGTTATTTATTAGGTCTGTTACACTTGTAAAAAAGCAGATAGTCCACAGGTATCTGGATTTGCCATGAACCTGTTTCTGCATTAATATTAGACATCTCCTGAACAGTTCTCAAGAATTGCTTCTTAAAATTCTGAATAATTCTTAAAATAACTGAATCCAGTAGAGAAACTCACATTAATTTTAATGTAGGTTTTGGCCTTTTTTTCTAAATAGGATATGAAAAAAAAGTCTCTTTCCAGTTCATCTTCTAGAATACATTTATTTTTAAAATGTGTTTTTGGAAGACTATTTTAAACACATGGGCAGCCTATTAGCTTTTTATCTTGCTAGGTTATTACCACAGAATTAGCAATAGAAAAATCATCTATTGCATATTCAGTATGCAGCACGGACTTTTGCTGAGCCCTAAGGGAATATAATCCACCTAGGAAGGAAAAATATTCCTCTCTTCTTTTTCCACAGGGTTGTTTTCATTTCCTCCTGCCTTCCACTGGAAGACATCAGACCTTCCCAAGAGAGGCCAGCTTCAGAGTCTAAAAGCCAAATGACCTAGAACAGTGAGACCTCTGGCATTATTCTTGATTTTTATATCTATTCTGCATGTAAAAGCTATATAAAGAAATGAAGGAGAAATATTTGTTAATTATTCGACTTAATCGTGGGCAGAAGCTACACTGTGAGATTGTATTTATTTTATTGTGCATGAAGACTTGTGCAAACGAACCAAAATTAATGCAGGTAGACAGGAAACAAAGACAACTAGCAGGTCAAAAGTGCAGTAGACTTGCCATGCCTGTCTGCATAGCTTGTCCACAGCACAGAAGACAGGGAACTGTGCATCACTGGGAAGAAATGAGAGGAAGCAGCCAGCCCTTGAGTATGATTATAAAATAGATCATCTAAATGTTATAACTAAGCTTTCGAGTGTTTCAAGTAAATGTTTAGAATACTCTCTTTTTCTCTTTTTCCTCCCTATTCTTTTGAGCTTCTAGGGTACAATGCAACTTTTTTGTACTTCTACATCCGTATCTCATGAAAGGTCACGTGAGCAGTATAGAATTAATTGAATAGTACATGAAATCAAATTATCACAAGTTATTTTTACATATGCTGTTATTATAAGTTCAGAAAGTGAATATTTAAAAACTTTACCAAAGGCAATGCCGTGGTCAGGGACAAACATGCAAATGGTCCATGAGAGCAGAGACTTAAGTTCTGGTGCTCTGGGACTACAATTCCTTTAATATTTTCTTCATAGATAGCAATTCTTGCACAGCTTCTGCCTTCAGAGTTTGCCATTGAGAACAGGATTTATCTTACATATTTTTCATCATTTAAAAATTAACTTTTTAGCTAAATTCACTGTCCTAATTAATAAAGAGCACCTTACACCCAAAGGATTGATCTAATGTCAGGGAAGGAGCCATAAATCACAATTTACAGAAGCAAAGTCATCCTACTCTTTTCTCCACTGACTGCCTAGACACGACATCTAGACGTGTAGTTCAGAATACCAACTTCTGGACATCCAAGGTGAGATGAAACAAAACCCCTTACTTAAAGACATAAATGCAATTAAATGGCATGAAGAGGCCTCTCTGACTTACTTGAGACTATGGCTCATGTCAACAGACATTAAGGGATACAACAGGGCACATGATTCTCTGTAGCTATTTATTCTTGGAGCAGATAATGGACCAATTCAGGTTTTTAAGGGCTGGAACTTTGGTAAAATCTGTGAAAAGAACTATGGATACAATTTTGAAAAGCAGGTAAATTATTCTGAAATCTGGCCACAGCAAGGCAATTTTATTTCTAGTGTCCAGTAAATGAGCTTGCTTGTTATTTCCCACAGAAGAAACCATCACCATGAGTGAAAAATTTCAGAGCTTGTCTATGTACAGCTGCAAGAAAGACATAGACAATTTAGAAACTATCATCCCCCCTGTAGTTGTGGCTTTTCAAACTGGTAAGAGCAAAAGTTATATAGGAAAAGGCTCTCCATACAGGACAAGACACATTCCAGTTCTAGAAGTCTTTGACCTTCTTTAAACTAGGTATGTCTGCTGCTAATGATCAGAAGTTTTTTCCTGTAAAGTGCTTTAAAGTTTATCTGTTTCTCAAGCCTTTTTTGGGGGAGAAAAACAGATAGAGCTTAAGATTAAAGGCATTTATGACAAGCCAAGGCAGCTGCTCAAAGTTACATTACCACAAGCCAGCATTTCCCATTTTATATTCAAAGACATGAGTCATTTACCTAATACATTTTCATATTTCTTTGGATTGTCAATTATTAACTGACCAATCTAAATCAATATGTAAGGGTTTTTTTAAAAGTAAATTTAAATGCCGAATTAATTGGGATCTCTTCTTTCTGGGCTTGTTTCACAGAAGTGGTTTCAGCAGGGAGGAAGCATGCATATGAGAATTCACTCTTGTGTGTATCATGAAGAAAAAATGTCTGGATAAAGAGTTAAAAGCAGCATAGGCCCTTAGAGCAACAGAACAAGGAAATTAAAAGTATGCCATAAAAATTTAGAGAATTTTTATTAATATTCACCATACTTTCAGTCTTCATTGTCTTTTTAGTGAACAATTAAGAGCCATCAAACTATTCATAGACTGCAATTATAAGATATAAAAATCCAACCAAATCAAATATAGTAATTGCTTATGTTTATGAAGATATTTCTGAGTTCTCTAGGATATCTTTTGGCCTTTTGGCCTCAACAAACCTTCTTTTTACAGAGATTTTTGGCAAAGACATTTAATATTAAAATTGCTACTGTTTTTAAGCATCTATCAAATGGATGGAAAGAGAGGAATAGTGATGAACAAAATTTTATTATTCATTTTGCCTCTATTTATGCTAAACCATACCTTGTGGGCCATGAAACCACTCTGTAAGTCTCTGCAAATCAAGGGTTAGTTCGCCCATAAACAGGAAATTACATTGTGTAAGTCTGGGAAGTTGTATGGGTAAGGAATCCATAAGCAACTGTTACCTACAGCACATGCAAGGAACGAGAATGTTGGCCAAGTAACAAAGTTAACCACACAATTTGACTATTCCTGAAATATTAGAGATAAAGCACACAAAGTAGGTGCATTTTCTGCATTCTCTAAATTACAAGAGTATTAAATCTGTCAGAAAATTCTTCAGCACTGGTTTCTGTCCCAAAACTATGTATAGTTGTATAATTCAAAGTGAAATGTTTGTATGTATCTTTATAATATATTTCATGCGATATGTACATATGATTTTATATACATATATATATATATATATATATATATATATAGTACATAAACCTCTCCATAACTATTGAAAATGTTCACTAATTCCTTTGTCACAAATATTTTGGACTCCATGTAAGCTATCCCAAAACAGCCCCATGGTATGAGAGAGTGGACATCCCTGAGTCTGCCAGCAGGGTCAGTAGAGTCTGGAATTTGCCTGACATATTTCTATCAAATTTATAATAATAAGCAATCCAAAAGAATTAAAGTTCACGTTACTGACCACAGAATTATGGTCTGGTAGAAACCAAGATAATTGGTATACCCCATGAGTTTACAGGGTGGACACAAATTTGATATACAAAGCTCTGCTTGAAACTTGATGCAAAGGTGTTGCTTCTAGTCAGGAAGGCTCAGAATTTTCTACACTATGTTAGTGACATTCATCCATGAGAATTGTTATGGGAGGGAAGCACAAAAATTTAAATAACTCTTAGTGAGTTGTTGGAGGCCATCATGCACAAGAGCACACAGCTGGAAGCACAGAGAGCAAGCACAAAGCCTGGATGTTAAAGGAGGTGGAGTAGCTCAGCTGGTCTAAAACAGTCTAACTGACTTTATAAAAGGATTTCAGTTTGGACTAGATGAAATCAGAGCTCTAATAATAATTTTTTTTTTTTTTTTAATGGTGAAGAGGAAATGTCACCTTCAGAAATTAAGATAAGGAATCAGCAAACTTTACTCCTATAAGTAATGTTTTCAACAACATTTAGTTTTTGGACTTTGATGAGATTACTCACTAATCTTTCAATGACCAGATCAGGACTAGTGAATTTTAGACTAATAATTTCCATGTTGTTTCCTATGGTCAGTCTACAGCTCTCCAGCTAAATTTGTCCAAAGCTACATAAACGAATGAACTCAAAAAATAAAATCTGTTCTCTGGCTAATGTAAATAAGAGAGATAAAACCACAGATCACATATGGGGACAGAAGTGTAAGGAAATAATTAAAGATATAAGAAACACTATAATATGCAAAACACTAATTTTTCCAAGGACTATCTTCCAAGGACAACTCAAGGAAGCAAGATCTATTTTCAAAATAAATGTGAATTCCTTAGCTGAAGCAGAGAAAAATATTAAAGAAGGAGACAGCTATTGGGTTACTGCACATTTTCAGAATTACTGGTCTTGTCTGCCAGATAAGTCATTGAAATTAATTATTAGTTGTGATCAGAATGTAATTTTTAAACAGTAAGTCTTAGGTATCCATTTCTTTACCTTAGACAATGCATTCTTCTGTTTTCTTCAAGAAAAGCAATTTAGTCCAGTCCTTTAGGTTTTAGCAGCTTATCTTGGTTGTGAATAGAAATGAATTTACATGAGCAAGACCAAAAAAATCATACTTTGAAATGCCATTTAGAAAAGTTCAATTTTTTTTCCTTTTGTGGACCTAGGTTTCTATTGAGCTCCCAGTCGTACTGATGAACATCCCAGGTTACTCTAAAAAATCCTACCCATCGAGGGCAGTGGAAGCACAAGTGGGAGAAGCCAGAAGAGAAATGCTGTACCAATGGAACATGCTGATGGCACCAGACTAAGCAAAAGTCTTTCACTAACAGCTTTGCAAGACACTCAGTACAGAAGACCAAGTACATACAGGCAAAATTTCTGAGCAAACACCATAGCATCCTGAATAGAAGTCTTCCTCACATGATTCTCAGTCACTGTTTCTAAATCTATGCCATCTTGTAGAATAACCTAAATTATTTTTGACAGAAGGAAGTCCAATTTCCTCGTTCTCTGATTTTTGTGATATTGAGCATCTTTATGGCAGTCACTTTTGTGAGACCACAAATGTCTAATCAAAGTAAAACAGCCTCAACAAGAGACTTCTGTTCCTTTCAGTCATTGCCTGTCCCTTCCTCTGCAGTTATGTACATTGATAGAATTATCACAAGCTCATTACATTTGCTTGGAAGCTGGCAAAGACTCAAAATTCAGCAAGCAGTAGGAGGAAATGAGTTTGGTTATCTTACATTCACATGAGTGTCCAAATCACTGAATTATCGAATTAAAGATGGGCAGTGTAGTACCATGACAGCCACTACATGCGGTACACAAGAAAGGCTATCCAATAGTGATGCCCCTTCACCTTCAGGGGAGTTTTCCCCTACATCTAGTAGCCAGTACTTCCCTCCTAGTTTACTCCAGGTCCTGAAGTTCCACTGCTTCACAGGTTAAATCTACCATAGTAATGATGTTTTAGATTTTCTTCTATATTTTCCTGTAGGTTATGGTATAGATGTACTTGGTGAAGAGATGACACATCTCTTAGAAAACACAGGTCCATGTTTTTGCTAAGTAGAAGATGGCTAAACAGTTATAGCTTCAAAGAAAGCAAAGACAGGACCAGTATCATCAGAAAACCCAGCTGTGAGGCTAAATAATTCAGGTACCACACCATGTTTATTGAGCTGCATTCCTACTGGAACCCAAGTTGGTTACTAGTAACTGAGCAAGGTGCGGCACTATGCCACAGACTCATACCAACTAGTTTGGGGATAGTTTCAGCTTTCTAACACAGCACTGAATTATTTCCATCTAGCCATATCCTTGCTGATGTAAACAAATACCAGAGACTGGGTTACTTGAGAATATTTTTATCAAATTCATCATCTTTTGAGCAATTCCCCAAAGTAAAAGTTTGATCTTGTCATTGCAGTACTAGACTAAAAAATTGCATTTAACTCCTGCATTGTAAGAAATCATCTTCACTCAGCATAAGCAACAGTCCATCCTATCATAAGATCACAGTAAAAATTAAACAACTCCTCAGGACATAACTGTTTCAGAGAAATGCTGAAGATTTTAATTCTCCCCTTACACAAGACAAAGGGTTCAATTTTTAAGGTGTACAGTTCTGCTTACATAGAAATCATTAAAAATCTATACTGCACAGATTTATAGCATGGCATGGAACAATTTTGGAGTTAAAGGAGACCATGCAGATTATCAAGTTTAATCTCCTGCAGGGTTTTTTGGAAAAAAATATTTCTTTAATAAAGGCATACTTTGAAAAACCTGAAGAAATTCAACTTTTTTTTTCACACAGTGATATTAAAATCCAAGAATAAAGCTAAGAAAATTCATACTTTGGGTTTATAATTACAGCTTGTGGTTCATAGAAAACCAGAATGATGGCTCTCATGTAAACCTTTTATATTTTTCCTAATTAAAATGGGTCTAGCTTTCTCATAACTCTCTGCTGGTGGTCTGGTAATGTGACCACAAACTCATTTTATCCTCTTACCTCATTGCTGTGAGTGCCAAGTAAAACTTGTTTGTAGGTCTTCTGGAATACATATTACATTTACTGCTGGACTGCACAGTTTTTTTAGTGATTAAATAGATCTCACAAAGCTCACTAAACCTGGCTTTGCAGACAGAGGGAAAGTGAGTGGATGGCATGTAGCAGAAAATTAGAACGGCATGCAGGAGCCCAAAGAACACAATGTAAATCGGGAATGTGGGTAAAGCTAATGTTAGAAATTGAGAGGATATTCAGAACAGCAGCTGGAAGGAAGAATAATCCTAGAAGGCACAGAGCTAGCTGAAGGGGATGGAGAAGCAAAATTACTCCTTTCTTTGTAGGATGTGTATGCTGGAGATGAGTCAGACACAAACCACCTCCATCTCACTAAGTGTTTAAAAGGTGCAATTTAAAAAGAAGAAATAGGGAGAGATTTGTAAGAAGAGGGGAGAAAAACTGAAGTCTAAAACAGTTAGCTGTAATAGAATGGAACAAGCCCATTTCAGCTTAGTATATGCAATATAGTATACAAAAAAACTAAAATATATTATTATTACTAGTGTAATAGAAGATAGTTCCCTCCCCATTGCGGGGGGACTTGTTTACAATTTTTTTTTTTTTTTGAAGCCACTGAAGTTTTGAAAACATGCAAATTTGCAAAAAAGGAAAGACACGAGTAGCATGTTAATGATAAGTATTATAATAATAACTACTGAGAATGTAAAGTGCAACATTAAATAAAATTTGGGAGCATCAAATGTAAACATACCTCCAGTAAAAATTTTGTTTTTTTGATACAGAAGCGATGATTTTAAATAACTGCATGAAGATGAAACACTACATTTCTATGTTTCAATAACTTTGTAGACAGAAATTTCTGGAATTTGTAGTAACAGGATTAAATACTATAGAAGAGCTCTTTTAGGAGATCATCAGCAAGAAATATTTAGGTCCAGTGGTTGAGATTATGATCAGGTTATTTCTGACATCCAAATCCAAGACATTTGGGGGTTGCTTTCCAAGGTTCTCTTTTCAGCTGTAAAGTGTCTGTATTAAAATTATTAACATGACAGACACTCCTGTGATACTGGCAAGAGTTTGCAGGAAGATATCTTTTTTTTATAAAATACAATTTTTGTCTTGTTAAATTTCGTCTCATATTTAGAGCTCTGAAAAGGGAAAGAAAGTTTTCTCAGAGGAGAAGCAAATGAATTCTAAGGTCTGATCATCTCTGCCACCTTACACTTTCTGAGATGACACTTGTTCAATAGAATCTCAAGAAAATGCTCTCTGACAAATATTGTAGCATTTACAACCAAGTTTGGTATCTCCATGCCTTAAAAATTTGGTGCTTCTGTTTTTGCATTGGAAAGTGAGAGATAGAGATTTAATTAATTGTGTTTGCAGAACACTTCAATGACAAAAAAAAAGGTATTTTTAGATTTCTGCTACTATTGAAGCAAAACACTTGTTTTTAATATAATAATTTGTTTTTAATATAATAATTTTAATATAAAATACAAGCAGCACAATGTATGGTACTTTATGGGTCTGACCTCCTCAAAGGCTGTCCTGCTGTTTCCTGGAGCTGCACTTCTGTGTTCTCAGCCACTCCCGAAAACAGATATAATTTTTGTGCCTTGAATACAGAGCCCTCCATATCACAACCTTATCTCAGCTCTCTGTGACCTGGTTTCCTTCACTGCTTTGTATTGTCACCACTCAAGAAACAGCTTCTAGCTTTTGTGCTTAAAAGCACTTAAATCTAATTTGGCTTCCATAGAGGGATTTCACTCTGTGCTGACACTCTGGGTGCAGTCACTTCATGGACATATTAAAAGCACAAATCTTAAACTCTTGAATTTCTGAACAAAACCACTCTCAGAGGAATTTTTAAGATGTTCACAGCCTTAGCAGTTTGAGAAGGATGGACCTCCCATCAGCTTCTCTTGAGTCTGAATCTCTCTCTGGCTTGGACACATGGGGGCCAGCTGGCTGTCCTTGACAGCAAGCATCCACTTTCTATAATATTGTGTTAGATATTTGTCTGAAGGACATCTTGGCATCTGCAAGTAAACATCCCATTCAGGAAGGCCTGTGTGTACACAGTCTTAGTCATTTATAGAAGAGCAGGATGCTTCTGAAGAAAATGCTAAATTTAGATTGAAAACTCTCATTCATCAAAAAAAAAAAAAAATCCCTATTAAAATTAAACTTTTTTTCTTTCCCCTCCACCCCCTATTTTTAAATATTTCCTTTTAAGTCTACCAAACCTATATGATTTTCCCCTTGAGCATAGTAACATTTTTTTTCATCCTGAACCAAGGAGCAGGTAAGCAGGAAATAGATATTTATTCAGTTTTTTTTTTTTTTTCTCAGCCAAGATGTGTCTTTGATTAAGCACTTTCAACTTTTTCTATTGAATACTAGAGTATCCAATGTTCTTTTAACTAACTTTGGTATAGCTTCAGATGAATGTTGGAAACAAAAACTTGCTTGCTAAGCAGCTCAATCTAATGCCAAACTATAAAAAATAAATCATTAAATGTACTAGTAGATATGCGTAGCTAACAAAGCAAAAATGTTACTTTCTTTCAAGTGAGCTTTTGTTTTCATTTCCCTATTGCACTGAAAATTTGTATTGTTTTACAAAGAGCTTTCTATTTGATGTAGAACTACAGCTAGATATTATTATATTATGTGCTTATATTATTATAATTAGATATAATAGAGAATGTAAGCATAAATAAGGACAGATCTTATGAGGAGAAACAGATTTTGGAACAACAGGGAGAGGATGGGACCAGGAGAAGTGGAAAGAACCTCTTTTACAGAGAGAGCACCCTTTGGAAATGCACTGCTCTGTCGGGAACTTTCATGTTTCAAGTCATTGGTTTTAAAACCATGCAAACTGTGAATATATGGCATGCCATTGAAAATATTAAATTTTAGCTTCTATTGTTAGGCTGTAGCACCACATAAGGAATGCCAGTAGTGAGTTAGAGAAGATATTTGTGTCAAAATGCAGAAGAGAAAGAGCTATGCAGTGCACAGCACAGAAAACATCATCCCTGAAGCTGTAGTGGGGGACTCTGCGCAACCACCATGACCAGGTTGTGTTAATGCTACTGTGCAATGTTCCCCTCTTGCTGGACAAAGCACATCCTAATTACCAACACAAAATCCCTTCTTTGAGGTCCCTACACGAGCATGCAAAGCAGACTAAGTAGAGGTGTTTGCTGGACTTGTAAACAGAAGATATTAGTCCTGAGAAGTTTCTGACCAAGGATTTTTTTCATCCCATTGCAGATATCACAGGAAATTTTTGTGGGTATCATAAAGCAAGATTCTATCAAGTCTGATTTTAAGTAAAGAAACCATAGTAAAAGTTAAAAATAATATTCCTCTGTCATATGGCTTCTTTTTACAGATAATTTGCTCTAACTATATGTAAAGTAAGGTCTCTCAGCAGCTGAGGTGGCATTTCTCTCTTGAATGGTCAAGCCATCTATATATTAATGCCTTAGGCAGCAGCTTTAATTTCATTTGGCAAAAAATAATTTAGATTTGCTGTCACCCAATAGCTGAGAGTAATTCTAAAGAGACTAAATAGACAAGCTGTCCTTTAACAAAGGTGGTTTTGTGGTGGAAGGGGTAGAATTAAGCTGAAAGATGATGTGAAAAATACACAGATTTCTTTGGCTAGTGCAAAACCTTTGCTATCCTGACTATTCTTAGTTTCAATGTTCTCAATATGGTAAACAGTGACACTGCATCTTCTGTAGAAAACCTGTGGGTTGGTTGGGAAGTGAATAGGGAGGATGGTGCCTAAGTTTGCTTACAAGGTGGAGATATAGAGGCATTGGGACAGTGTTGTGCCAGAACAGTGGAGAGGGAAGGGTAGCAGGTTTTTCCATGCAGGCTTTCTCTGCTACTGCCTGGTGTGGTCAAAGCCTGTTCAAATCTATTTGCCTTGACATCAGAGCAGGGAGCCAAGAGTGCTCTGGGCCTGGCTTTGTGGTGTGATGGGCCAGCAAAGAACTCCTTTGCCCTTGCCTTTCCATTTCTTGTACAAATATTTTTGAAATAACCTCATTTCTTCCAGGTTCTGTTCCCTTCCTCATCCTAATCAGTCACTATAGAGATCTGCTTTGTGTTCTCAGAGATGATGAACATAAATTTCATCTCACTCAAAAAACTATTCACTTTCCCCTTATACCTCCAGAGTCTAGATAACTTCTGATTAAAAAAAAAAAATCAATTTATTAAATCTAAAATATAAAAATATAAAGAAAAATAAAATCTTGAACACAATTATCTTAATGCTAGTATGACCTAACGGTATCATTAAACATATTACAAAATTTCACAGGTTTTTTGCTTCTGGTGCATGGTCTTGAATCCACTCCTTGAAGAAACACTGCACTGTTTGCAGTTTGGGATGCTAGACTTTCAGAAAGGCCATTGTATAAAGAGGAGCTTGCTTTCTGCTTTCATTCCTGCAACAGGAATTTAACTCTTAAGGCAGAAAGGCTCGCTGTAAGGCAGGCATTGCAATATAGGATAATATTCCTGACCAAAAAAAAAAGTATTCCATCTGTCTGCTTTCACCACCTCTTAGTCCCCACCTGTATATTCATGAAATATATATGGCTGACAAAGACCCATGCTCTGTGTCTTTTGCAGTGCTAGAATGTAACTTCAGGCCCTTTATAATCTGACACTACTCAGGAAGGAGGGACTAATATAAAGTTTAATTGCTGGTAAAGCTTATAGTAAATATTTGCAGTGTTCTTTAACTCCCATCCCACAGCACTGTACAACACACAAAACCTTGGCAACATCAAGTTTCAAACCAGAAAACAAAAGCACCATTGCTGAGATAAGCTAAATGTTATGTGTACCTAACATATTCTCTAGTTTAGGGAGAGATGGCAAATTTTCAACTTACTCTTCTGTTACCAGAATCAGAATTTGCTATTCCAGTGACCCTGAAGGAAGAAGAGCTCAGCTGTCCTGACTTGATTCTCTATTATTGTGAGGCTTGGCAAAACTGTTATCCTCAAGACCTCATATGAGATGCTTCAGTCTTTGAAGAAACTATTCAGCAGCTTTGGAGTCAAACACAGACATGCTTTTTGGCAGCTAGATGGAGAAGCAACACATGTGTTAGGAACACATGGCCTTGGCGGGTTCATATTTAACCATTTTTACTTCCCAGAAATACAAGACTAACTCTGAGTTGGTAGAGCAGTGAGTTGTTCTCTTTCTTTTTTTTTTTTTTTTTTGAAAGACCAGGAGATATCCATGTTCTTTACTGTCTGGAGGTATTTTTAGTTACACTTAGAAGCCCCAAATAACACAGGAATCTCACTCTAGATCAAGACATACAATTAGATGTTGAAAAGGATATTCACATCCCAGTCAAAGCCTGCAGTCCTGTGTCCCCAGTCTGGAAATGTCTGTGTGTGTGTGTCACCATACTGAACTTAATGAGGCAGCTTCCCTAACAATGTTATGGACGTGCATATGAGCATGAATCACCCCTCTGATAGAGAAGTAGGTGAGGAAAAAATGTCCTGCATAAATAAGTCAAAAGGCTTTCGAGTCAAAGGCTGTAGGCCAGCCCATCCTCAGGCCCTCCCTCTCTTTGAAAAGCTGTCATCATTAATTACAGAGCAGCACATGGAGCTCTGTTTGGACGGGCACAGCCCCTGATGTGAGAGGCGGGGACTGGTACCTGGCAGGGCAAAGCGGGGATGTGGCAACTGCCTCAGTCATCGGGAGAGAATTGGTGAGTGGAGGAGAGAAGAGGCAGCATGAAGGCTTTTTGTGCTGTTTTGGACACACACATGGCTCTTTCAGTACATAAGTTAAAGTTAGGCTCAGACTGGAATCTCACTTTTATAATCTCAAATACCTTTTAGGCTGAAACTTCCCTGAAAGCATTTAATTTAATAAATGCCATGGTAAATATTAATTTCTTATTATATTTTCTTGTGCCTTCCTAAATACAAGGAATATGATTGAAAATGCTCACAAAATGTTTTAAATCACATCTGCACAAAAGCTTCCTTTGTTCATCAAATATCATATGCCTTACTAAAAAGGAAAAAAAAAAACAAACATATGCTGTAGGATTAGGAAAAAAAACCCATATGCTGTAGGATTTTTCAGGGGGAGATATTAAGTGATTATAAAACAGTCTGTTTATGAACCCTTAATTTTTCTTTAAGTAAAGACAGCCAATTTATATACACTGTACAGGAACAGGAGATTCCTGTGGTGTTTTGTAGTGAGTGGATTCTCATTTTGTGGGTGTTTCTGTGGACACAATGCAGACAACAAAACTCTGGTGATTTATTAAATGTTTTCTGAGTATGAAGATCTCTTGCCACTCCCTTCCTCTCCTTCCTCTGGCCAGGCAAAGGTCAGGAGGAAAGCAAGCATGTAGTGGAAGAAGGAACTGTGACAGTATTGGCTGGATCCTCAAACAAAGGCAGAAACTACAGCTGGCCTCAAAAGCCCAAAATAAAGTCAACTCCCCCTCAGGTATGCTTCCTCAGCACCCCCCACACTAATAGCGTGAGAAGTGTTGTCCAGCCATGGTTTGCAGGGCAGCAAGGGCACATATTTCATTAAGAAAAAGAAGTTTATTCACTTCCAAGTCAAAAGCTACTAAAGGTAAAACACCATTTTCCCACTGAGACCAGGAGAATACGTCATTCTCACACCCAGAGTGCCCAGGTACTTACTCATACTCATACATGTTCATGTCTGTCCTGTGATATTACTAGATAATAGAAGGATGAAAGAAACCAGACAGCCAGACAAATCCCAGTTTAGCAAGCAAATGTTTAATGCTCAGGTGATTAAGCCATCAAAGTTGAACAGGTGACATAAACAGCCTCCTTCAAGGCACAAGGAAAAGGTTTTGGTGAAAACTATTAATTTCAATCAAAACCTATTTAATTCTTGGGATAAAACCAAACATTAGACAGTGTTTCTACAGCTGAGATATGGGAAATTAGAAAAAAAAAAAAAAAAAGCTAACCTGTAAGTAATCCTCCCTTTTGCCACGAGGCAGTTCAGCAGCGAGCACAGCATGTTGCTTTCCCACAATAGCAAGCAGTCCCTCGCACATTTACTGTACTGGAAGGTCACACAGTGCTGCCAGAGAGGCAGAAATCTGCGTTGAAATGTGCAAGATTTCAGGGATGGACCTTTTCCATGCAGCAGTCCATAAGTGACTTTGGGGAGCTGAGGTTGATGCATTCTCATTTTGATGGGATCCATGACAGCGTTCCCTCTCTAGCTGATAAACTGCACATACCAACACAACTGGAAGCTCTCCTGAGCTGTCATTTTGAAGAAAAATGGAAAGTCCATCAATGGCCCAAAAACGCTTTTTGTGGACCATTGTTGTTTATGTTGGGCTGTTCAGTCCAGAGTTATTTTGGAATGTGTTTGCATTGGGGTTTGAGGTTTTTCAGAAGAAAAACGCTGGTTTATATTTACATTTAAAATATACTTCTGAGGGAGATAAGGCAGAATCCTTTGTTTTGTACATTTATCCAAGATGCATTTTATGGTTATATTTCTAGTTCCTTATCCTGCTGTCCTACATATTTTTGTCGAAGTCTCTGACCTAAAACATATGGTATAGGCCACTGAGGGATTCTATTTGTCCTTTTCCTACTTCACCTTCTGCTGCCCTTGTGCCCCCTGCCAAATAAATAATAGGGAAGTTATTTTGTCTTGAGCAAAGCTCCTAATCTCAAGGAAACGATAGGATAATATGATAAAGCCCCAGGCACCTACAGAATTGGTTTGGATCAAAAGACTTCGGAAAACAGTGAAATCAAGAATCCAAATAATTGTCTTAGGTAAAGTAAGTTATTTTAAATACCATGAAAATGTTTGTAACATTTAAAATTGTAATGCCATTTATCCAAGAGTTTATACATCCCACTTTTCCAGCAGTAAGGGAGCTGTTTAACCCATAGGCTGCAGTGTTAATTGTAATTCTCTTAGTAAATAGTAAGGGAATCAGTGGGCCATGATTCAGTACAAATGTGTGATATTGTGTATCAGCAATAAATAGAAGACTTTTTAGCCACTCTACAACTTCTGCTTCCCTGTGAAATAATTTTATCCATAAATAATTTCCAATGGAAACAAGATTTTAACTATAACACTCAAGAATTAATATATCTAACTACTGTAAGTAAAACATAAAACCAGATTTTAGGCTACCAGAACAATGAAAATAGTCTTAAGAGTCTAAGTAATTACAGGAGACTTATGATGAAATAACATCTCTACGGAATGCTTCACATTTCTATTTAAAAGATTAAAGCTGAGAAAAGGCGAGGGTTAAATCTGCTATACTACAGCTTCTGTAGCGTTTCTGATGCTGCAAAGGAACAAAATCTCACACAAAGAAGAAGGAGCATAATACCTCTGTACTGCCCGCTTGAGAGACCCAGTATAGAAGGCCTGCAATGATGATGCTTGCTTATGGTAGATCCAATGTATGGGGAGATTCCTCTGCTTCAACATCTTCTGGAGAAAACACAATGAAGCAAAATTTAGCAGAGACCTGAATAAAGTTGTACTCACCTGTCCTATGGGCAAAATAAGGTAGATTAAGAAGTAGACAAGAATATTCTTTCTTTCTAAATCCTCCTCCACTTCTAGACAGAAAATGGTTTGCCTAGGGCAGACCATCAGGGTCGGTGTATGCTTTTATTTTGACACAAAACATCATGGCCCATTTAAGCTTAGGGAAAGGATATTGTATTCAGATGGATTTTTAGCACAGACCACAGAGAGGCTATTCTGCACTTTAAATTTAAAAGGACATGCATTCCAGATCGTGCTCTGAACAGGATCTGGCTTTGGTGGGAAGGAGAGGTTTGTTGCTCCCACAATAAGGACTTATGAAACATTTTAATAAACAATAAGGCTTTGTCTGAAGACAGAGCCTTGACATCCAGTTTGCAGTATATGCACAATACATTCAAACTGAACCACTGTTGTATTCAGAGAATCATGGCAGACTAGTGGATGAAATCCTTATTTGCACAATCGTGCACTTATTGAAGTAGCCTTTCCCAAAGTACTTTCACAGGGGGTTTAACTCCATGCCACCCATGTTTTCTTCTGTCTTTTATCCTGATGTGAGCATTTTTCACTCTCTGAGTAACAAGGGATCTTGTGTGGGAAAATGTTTTCCCTTTATACCTTACAAAGAAAAGTCTTTTCACTCTGAAAAATGTTGTTGTTAATTGCGTTAATCCCATGTTCTATGTGTTTGCTTATTCCGAGGAATTCTCTCAAAATTTTATGGACCATAGTTTTTCTTTGTTCAGGTTACTGAAAAGCTACTTGGGAAAACATTTCGAGTATAAAAACAATGACTTTTGTTTCTAGTTCATTTAATAAAAGAGAAATCAATGTAGGCAACCGTAGTTTTGCCAGACCTCTGCACAATTCTAGGCTTTGAACACCCACATCTCTGGCCATACAGGAGATACACCAGGCTCAAAAAGGCAGGAATGCAGAATCAGTTTTGGCTACAACAGCATGGGCCTTTTGCTTAAGGATTCACATATGTGAATGTACTACACAACTGCTCTCTATCTCAGCATTGCTGGAAAAGAAAGAATTCAGAAGTTCTGCTTTGTACGCTTACATGGAGACTGAAGGATGTGGAGACTGTAGGAGTTTGATTCCAGATTTCATGACTCACTAATGGCAATGCTTTCATCTTGTTTTCCAAACTTGTTGTTTGCTTCCAGTGAAGTTGCAGGCAAAATTTCCATTGACTTCAGAGGAAGTCGGATGGCGCCAGTGAGGTTCTCATAGTTTTAGAAAGCTATCCAAATTTGTCACTAACTTCAAGAATTTGGTCTGAAAAGTCCTTTTATATGTGGGCTAATTACTGTGGGAATGGATACAGCCACTGTATGTACTAAGATATTTTAGCTTCTCTTCATACTGTAATTATATGTATTATCTTACATCACTAATTAAGTTCAAATGTTCTTTTCTTAGCACCGTCATTAATAAACTGTAAAAAAATCTCCCCAGAACAAAATTAAATTAAAAATCCACTGTCCAGACCACTTATAAGAGAGTAATCTGGTTGGGTTTTTTAACTACTGGCTTTCAGATACAGCCTCAGGGACTCCATTTGGGTGGTCAAGTAATTCTGTTTGATGAGTAATAAACAAATAATTCTACACCCAATTCTGTTTTATTCCCACTGAGTGGTAGCTCCTTATGCAAGTAGTTCCCCTTCAGTATTTAGGCATGCACTTAATCCCAGATATCTATATGGCAAAACACCACTCCCTGAAACAAGGGATACAGTATTAGGTTATGTGTACAAAGCAGAAGATTGCCCAATAAAATGCAAAAAATCATATGCTGAAAAGATAGATATTATATTCAGGACTCAGTCATCAAACTAATTATAATTTTCAGTTAAAATAAAGCTTCTCAACACCATATCTTAATGCATATTTTTTCCCAAATTTGAGATGAGCATTAATAAGATTTACATGTCTATTTTTTCAGTGGCAGTGATTTTTTTAATAGGTGGAATGTCCCTGCTGATCTTTCACATAGTCAGTGCTAATGTTAACAAGAGTTATTTTGGTGCTAAGAGTATTTCACTGAATGTTAAATATTATATTATCTTTGACTAGCAGCTGTCAGGTTTTTCAGTTTCAAGGGAAGAAGATTGTTTATTTGGAAAAAAGGAAAAAAAAAGACATCACAGTACCTTCTGGGCACCCACACCAAAACACTTGCATGGAAAACAGAACTATTTTCTTTATTAGAAGTTTAACAAAAAACAGACTTTGGCAGCTAATCTTCTAAACATCTAAACCTCATCAATTACTTTCCTCTGCTGTTGGAGCAAAAGTATGCCATTCTTGGAGAACAATATTCAGGATGTGAAATATGTATGTATCCATTTTCATATATGCATACTCTGGCAAAGATTTTAATAGAAAAATGTCACCACAGCTCAAGCTCAATAAAGAACTGAGCAGTCCAGTCTATGGTTTTATCTTTTAGTCTTTAGGGGTGAGATTCTGACCCTTTTATTCAAGCTAATAATCAGAATTTTCAATGATGTTTATTCAGTATTGGTGAAAGCTGCAGCAGCCAACAGAGGCCTGTGAGTGAAAATGCCATGGAAAATAGGCAGCTCTGTTTTTTTACCCTTGTAACCTTGCTGTGTTATACCTGCAGGTAGAAAACACAGTCTACCTCACTTTACATTAATATTTAAGCATCAAAAAAAGTGCTACACCTGAGGATTATTTCTAAACTTTTCTTCATTTCATAGCATAGGCAGGCATAAGCTCATACACAGCTACATGCCTGTGCACAGTAATACACAGCACAGACTCAAAGGGTCCTCCTGCAAATCTCCTTCTATCTGGAACACCTTTATTATTTGTTTTTCAAATTTCAGTTGAGTCAAATCAAAGACAAATTACTTAAGGAACAAAGAGCCTTACTGACACTTCTGGCAGATTAGAGAACAGCACCTTAACCCCAGATTTCATAAGCAGCCTAAAGAATCTTGATTCAGGCAACTGCCTCTCTTGCTGAACTTCAGAGACTACATTCTCCTCTGCCTATTCTCAAGCCCTTTAAAAATTAAATTCAGAAAGGCTCATGCAGTTGTGCCTGGCACGGTTTTGGCTCTGCAGTGTAAGGCTACTGTCTTGTCTTGGTTGTTTCAAATCAAAAACTTCCCAGAACAAATCTCAAAAAACTGCCAGCAAGTACAATATAAAAACAAAATGTATAAAAGCAATGATATAAAATGAAATGAAGGATATTTTGCTGTGCTTTAAGGTAACTTTCCATCAGTAAATTTTTTAATGTTCTTCTATGCTTTAGGATGGCAGAAACTTCTGAAAAATATATTATTTGTAATCTTAATAATTCATAATTATAATAATAAAAATATTAAAAATGTAGATTAGAAATGACAATTTTATGTCAAATAGGAGAAGGATAATTCTTAGGATGTATATGCATTTGAGGACAACTGTAGTAACTGGCACCTCTGCATTAGCTCTAGTGATGTCATACTTGCCACAGAAAACACACATTAAAGAATTAATAAAGAACCTGCTCAATATTACAATAATAAGAAAAGAAGATAATGTAAACCAGTGACTCTCCATTGCTTCTGGACAGGCCCTGTCTTTCTGTAGCATAATTCTACAGAAAAACACCTTCTTTGTCATCTGACAAACTACCTCAATACTACCTGAGAGAGCACAGCTACCATGCTCTGACACGTGCAAGATAAATTCCCGGGTTTGAGATCAAGCAAACAGCACCTTAAACTCTTGTCCTGAGACTTTGGTAATTTAGCTTATCCAGTGTGATTTTTATTGTATATTTAGTTGAAGCATAGACTATGAGTTATCGTGGGGAGATTCTTTGCTCTGAAGTTTGAACTGGTAATGGGTGTGGGAAAAATCTTTTCTTCTCTAGTGCTCTGTTTTCTTGCTGAATTTACTGGGAACAGCAGAAGTTTAGAAACAGTGAAAACAAGCCTCTGTTATTTATTCCACTTAAAGTGTTGCAACTGTGACTCTTATTGTTAAAGTGCATTAATTCAAATTAACATAATAAATTGTATGTTTTGTGGTTTGGCTCAAAAGGGCCTTAAAGCCTATTTTGCCTATGGATTTCTCAGATGCTATTACAGTTTGCTTTCTGCTAACTAGTCTATGAATAGAACAAGAATGAGGATTGTTTAACAATTAGCAGAAGAATATAATACAAAGCACTAAAAATGCTCACATCCTCTCTCACCTCCACTAAGGGTTTCTTCTTTGTTTTTTCCCTCACTCAAGAAAGAAATACTCTGGAGCCAGCACCCACATTCTGTGTGTAAGTGTAGCTGCTGTTTCTTTTAGGACAGAGAACAGAAAGTCTTTTTACCCAGATATAAGTATAAATCTTTGTAGAATGCATCTCTTCCAGCTCACTGTGCCAAAAGGCTGGTTTTTGAATTTCATTTTTTTCTTTGAAATCATCTGAGCAGAAAAGGGATTTTGGACATAGCTGTGCCCTGTGATGAATTCCATTTTTTAGAGCTCTGAAAGTTTCCTCGCATAGTGTGAGAATCAGGCACACCCCTCTTCTGTTAATTTCAGATGGTGCTATTTCTTTTAAAGATGCTACTAACATCTTGACCATCTATTATTTTTCCTAAAGAAAAAGATGCAAGGCATGAAATTATCTGAATTTTGATGACCACACCTATTATACAGTGCTGCTGTCATCTCCAATGGGAGTGCAAGTGTTTTAACCACTCTGTTCTACAAAAGACAGGCAACTCTGCTTTAATGTCAAGATACAGGAATACAAAGGCATGGCTGTACTAAAGATACAATGCCACACAGTCAAACCAAACCAGCACAGTTAAACAACAGGTACCATGGAGCATTTTCATCTTCTGGAAATTCACTTTAAAGTTCCTCTGGAAACTAAAATATCTCATGATATGGGTACTAATGGAACAGAATAAATAAGACTGGGAGAGATGCACAGACCCTTGAACAAGCAGGGTAAAATCCATAATTAGGCACCCAGCAAGGCAACTGATATGTCATAATGTCCTTCTTTAATAATCAGCAAAAGATGGAGCACATTACTAAGGACAATCCTGCTGTGTTGCCTGTCCTGGGAAGTGGAATTGTACAATGTTACAAGATCCACTTAACTATTAACACAGCTTCTTAACACAAGATGTTATCCTTACATAGAGATGTCCAAAAACAAAGATGAAGGAAACATTTGTTCAGCCACTCAGATGATCTGTATACTTGACAAGGAAGAAAGGCTTTCTATCCTTCACATAAATAAATAAATAAGCATAACAATCCACCATCTCAAATTCTGTCAAAATTTTAAATATTTTATCCAAAAATATTTCAAAACGGGTGGTGTTACATCTAAAAATACAAAACACATGGGATTTTATTTCAATGAGACACAGAAAAATAATTAAAGACATTAAAATTAAATGCAGAAAAAAATTTTGGGAATCTGGTTCAGTTAGAAAAACATCAAAGAGCTTATTACTGTATCTTGAGTTAAGTAAGCATGTTGTCACTCTAACAGACTGGTTTTCATTTGTTCAAACCACTCTGTTGGGATGACTTATATCCCAATATTTCTGGCAAACACATTTAGGAGAGTTAATTATCTTTTCTGAAAGGCACAACAGGTTTTCGTTGACTCAACTGCGGTGCAGAATATCAACACATAAATTCAATAACTTTGAACAGGCTGTTACAATTCAGTATTCTAATTTAGCAACTCCAATTCAAATAAAAACATACCACTTTCTATTTAAAAAAGGTTTTCTAACTTTCTTTTTTTATGATCTTCTTAGTTCTAGAGGCAGTTTATGGGATGAAATTTATGGGGTGAAATGAGAGCCTCAGTGACCCCAAAGGAACTCTACAGTAGTTCACTACCCCTTCAGCCACACCAAAACAGCCCTTTGTGGGAAGGGGAATTTTGATTTGGGTTTTTCTGAGGGTTGCTTGTTTTGTTTTGTTCATGTCAGTAATTCAGCTCACTGAGTAGCCCCATGTGCTGCTATTCTTGTGCAATGGGGATGAGGTTTCTCAACAGCTTAAACCAACTTTGCCACCAACATCTCTGTCTTTCCCTTGCCATCTCCACCCCTCTGCTGCTGGCAATGGCAGTTCCCAGTGGCTCAGGGCTGGACCAAAGGGCTTAACAGAAAGCTACCAGAAATTTCTGTAGGCTGGCACTCTGCTGCCAGGAGTAGTACAAGAGAGGAGAGGAGAGACACAGCAAAGTGTGAAGATGGGACCATGACTGCACTGACTCAGCTTTGTTTAATTTGTCACAGAAGTGTGACCTGAGGGTATGGTAAACACCAGCAAGGAGATACAAGGCACCAGGGCAGAGGGGGTGACTGGAAACTTCTAAAACCAACTTTTACAGCAATGCCAATGTCTTGAGTAATTTCAGCCAGAGGGCTGAGATTGACATAGATGGATCCTGTGCTCACAGCAGGTCCTGGCACAGCTGGTCCCACTTCAGTCCCTGTGCTGCTGACTACGTAGGGGAGAGAGGGGTGGGAAGCAGAGAATCAGCAGATTTAACACAGCTAGGAGACTTTTCCCTGAAGGAAATGTCTATAGGCCATATTCAGACAGCTTTTAAATTCTTATCCTCTTTCAAGTAAAATAGTTATTAAATATGTCTCTTATATCACTTTGCAAGATGGGTTGATGCTTGTCTTTTTACTCTTCCACTCTTTGCATCTTCAGTATTAATAAATCAATAGTTTATATGTTTTAACAAGCTTTATAGTTAATTCTATTGCTTGGGTTCTTTCTTTGGTGATATCTCACTGGGATCATTTTTGTATCTTTTGTGAGCAGAACTGCAGACCAGAGTGAATACTTGCAACCCACATTCCCTAGTAAAGTGAATTCTTGTTGAAGGAGAGAAAACACAATCAAGTCTGCAAGGAAAATGTCATGTCTAGTCAGTGGAGGAGGCCCATGCACTCCCCTTACTCTCATAGCCCCATTAGAAGTGATGCATAATGAGGTTTCTAAATCTTCTGTTAAGCACAGCATGTAAAAACAGAGATTGCCCCATACACTGAATTTATGTCTTCAAGGGAGAGTGATTTGAGCATTTTAGGATTGGAAGGGATTCTCAGAAATTTTCTAGCCATCTCATCAGGGAGAAAATTAGCAGCATCACTGAGGGATTCAATTGTGTTCCATATAAATTAAAAGTATAGGGAAGAGAAAGAAAAAAAAAAGGCATTTATAAGTTGTTTGTTTTGGCAAGCATCCTGCTCTATGCAATTCCATAGATACTGCCAGAGAGTTTATAGAAGGTTCAGCATTTTTATTTAAATATTTTGGCCCATTTCAGAGGACAGTGACCTGTGGGAAACATTATGCATGCTTACTCAGAAAAATATCTGAAATACCACTGTAGACTCCAGCTGTTCAAAAGAGAAGGAAGAATGATTTAACTGCTGGCCTTGACCAAACTTGGATGACAATAGTTAATGTGGGATTCCCATCTCAGTAGACATTTACTTCAGCATCTGCGACATTCAACAATAGAAGGAAATAGTGGGAACCAACAGCAGGATTTCCTCTGAAAATTCACTTTTATTCCTTCTTCCCTTAAATCCCTTTATTCTTGCCTAGTAAAAAATGTATACATAGTAGAAGCTGGAGGGAATGCAAGGTCGGGCCTGAAAACACTTCAATCCATCAGCAGAGGTGTGGCAGCTGGTCAGTCTTCTGTCTTGCAGGAAGGAAGCCGTAGCCTTCGCTTTGAGTCATGAGAAGCAGCCAAGGAGGGAAGCATCCATGCTTAAATGGTGGATGTGCCTGGGTGAAGCTCTGGAGGAAAGTTGTGCACAGAAAACTGTATCAAGCAAAGCTGCTCTGTCATCAGTTTACAGCCAATGTATATCTATGTTCACAACAAGAAACTGAGATCTGTCTGTGTCTGCCTTGGCAGGTGGTGGATTGTAATAGGAGCAGACCTTTAGAGAGACAGAGTTGTTCCTGAAGAGCCAGCTTCTTCACTTTGCTAAGTAAAGAGGATATTACAGCAGGTTATTTCTGGTCTGGCCCAACTGGCCAGAAGTGGTGTAAGCACAGAAGGAGCCAGCTGTATCTCTTCTCATTGAAAGCTCTCTAGTTTGGTCAAACAGTGTAATGTTGTCTTGGAGTGAACAAACTGCAGAATGTGGGCATAACAGGGGACCTGTTTCAGAAGCAGTCTTACAGCAGCTGGTTTTCTTGTATTTCACTAGTGAATGAGTTGTGAGATCAACATCCTGATAACAGAAAGGAGATGGACTAGAATTACCAGCGGTGATCCTTGGAAGGACAAGTCCTATCACTCCCCCTGGGGTTGCATCAGAGGGATGCCTTCTGGTCAGGAGTTCTGAGATCACAGCAGATCCACTGCTGAGAATACTCGAGCAGCTATTGCATAGCACAAGCACTTCATTACAACCAAAACCATCTGTGTGAGAGGGAATATAGTTTAACTACATGATAAATCTCCCTTGAAAGTCTCTCCTATCCATCACCTTTACAAGCTTTTTAAGAATGAAAGCTAAAAAAACTTTACCCAGACAAGAATATCATGTTTAGAGCTGGTGAGCACTCTTTCTGTTCCTTTTCTTTTTCAGAGCTTATTATGGCGCTATGTAGTAGCACAAGCACGATGAACAAGGCTTGGTGGCACAAGGTAGTTGAGGGATACTGAATCAGCTCTTGGCTGGCTACCTGGCTTCCTCTGGGTTAGCAGCAGCCTCCCAAGGAAATGCTTTGAGGAGTTCAGAAACAACATTCTGAAGAATATTATTATATGCAATAGTGTCTTCTAAACCTTGTTACACAGTAATAAGCACAAACCTTTGGAAATGCAAGTGATTTGTCTTCAGAAGATGCAGGAGAAGCTGTGCTTTTGGGAAGAAACATGGACAAACATCTTGGCAACCCTCATATTGTGCCCATTCTGCTGACACATGCCATATACGAAACAAAAAGGAAGAGAGGGTGATCTCCTTACACTCTAACCTAGCTGTTTGACCACATGCTTTACAAAACATAGTCAAAGACAGAAAAGTCACAAAACCCAATGTTAGTGTTCTTTCTTGTGTACAGACAGGCAGTAGAAATCAAGAATTACAGCTGAAACTCCAGCATCAACTCATACTCAAAGACTTCTGTGAAAAGCCAGGGATGTTTATATATTTAGGAATATGTGGACCCAGTTAATGATAAGAAATCCATCTAAACCTTCATTTCCCTATTGAGCAAATTCCTACAGTTACAGGTGGTTTTAATTTAATTTTTGAGTAATTTTTCTTCTACTCAAATTATCACCTGACTAACAAACATTAGGGGATTTGCTACTGCCATAATTTCTTCACTGAATGCTTAAAAATACAGATTTAATTCTTCATGCATCACACACTGTGGGTAAAAAAATAAGAAAGAAAAAAAAAAAAAACAAGGATCAACTGAATTAATATGAATTTATATGAAACCACATTGATTTTACTGGAGCTGAGATTATCCACTGGTCCAACAGCAGAGCGAGACCAAGTCTTTCTTTTAGTATTTTCTTTCTATCTTCTTGTGCCAATATCTTGCTATTTGACTCTGTTGCTAGTGTCTAATGTACTTTAACAAGCATGAGATTCATTATCATAAAATTCTTAATTTTAAGTGAACCTATTTATTATTATTGTAACTATTGCTTTAGAAAAAATCCATTTTGAATTGTCTGTGAAATAGTATCATGGTTCTCTGGCCCTTGGCAATCCTTGAATGACCATTCTCCTTATTTTTAAACAACAAATCTTTCTCTGTAATGTCACAGCTCTTGCTTTTGATCATTTCCACAACTGATGACTTCTGAAAATATCCAAAGTAGGATTAAGAAATAAACACAGTGGGTTCAATATCTACTGAAAGGCATGTCTTAATGTCTTATCAACTTCAATCTTTAGAACAGAATGTGAGGTTCTTGGGTTGAGAGGAAAAACACAGGGAAATAGCACACTGGGGCTGAAACAGGGGTGTGAGCACTGAGCACACACTTCACTGTTAAGTCATCATCTGCATTCTAAATTTGAGTAAAGAAAATTATTTTCTTCTATCAGTGATCAAAGCTTGCATTAAAACTAAGTGGCTTATATAAAATTGGATGAAATCACAATTTGTAGCCTCAAAGGAAACCTCCAAAGGTATGCATGTGTGCACACATTCACACCTATCACCACCTGTCAAAACGCTTCCAGCTTGCTGATCTCAGAGTGTATCTGTGGCTATCTCAAATCTGATATGATTGTACTGAAATTGGACACTTCATAAAAGGGCTTAGAATGAGCAAATGGAAACATGTGGCCTAACTCTCCTCTCCTACTCATATCAGAGCAAATTAAGGCTACCACTGGATTAGTTTTTTTGACAAGCTGCAGAATCTGTATGGAAGCTTCTGAAAAACCCAAGACTTTTGCAAATTTGTGTTTAGTCTGACCAAACATTTCCAATAGGAAAGTATTTTTGGCATTTTGATGAGAAATTATTTTCATTTTGAAACTAATTTTTTTAGCATAAAGTGTTAAACAAATCAAAAGTAATCTTAAAATTTATGGATTATTTCTTTGTCCTTTCTGCAAATGGGAAAATATTATATGAAGTTGTCACTTCCATTTCTGTGGAAAAAAGTAAAGGCATACAGTTTAATATACTGCACAACAGAATTCAGCATGTCACAGTACAAAAAGTAATAATGCACTCTCCTTCCATGGGTCAATTTTGCTCAAACACTAAAGTCAATTAGAATTTTCCAACTGCTTCATTACAGATGAATAAACAGGTCCAGAAAATTTACTCAATTCCTTAAATATTTGTCTCATTTAAACAGAGGAAATTTCAAGGAACTTTACAGAAAATTTGTACTCCTGAGTCCTGATTAAAGACAACAGATTCCTACTTGCAGTGAGTATTCTTTTCACTGCTTGGAAAAGAGTAGCAATGTAAGGTGTAGTCAGTTCACTCCAATTTATCTTCACTTTAAATTTCCATGTCCCTCTTGGAAAGGTTCTAAAGGATCTTAACATAAATTGTATATGTAAGTGATACTGACCTAAAACTTCTTTCAATAATATGGTAATGATAGTTTTGTAGCAGATAGAGTTTGGAGCACTCAGCCAGACCCTATAGGCTCCAGCTTTGACACCACCTAATGTTTCACTTTTGGCCAAAAGGGAGTTAAAATGACAGCCCTTGAGCTAACTCCTTGTGATTGCAATAACAGTGCCTCTTCTCTATTCAAGAACAGAAGCAGTGCTTCTACTGAAAACTATTGGCTATCAGGGAAGTTTTGTGATGGGTCCCTCTCTACAGCTACCTTACTACTGCGAACTCAGGTTTTTTTATTCAGTGTTGACAACTTTCAGAACTTTTCAGTCTAAGCCTGATTTGAATTGCTAACAAAATTAAACTGCTGGGTATTTAGTTTTTTTCCAACCGAGATTTTTAAAAACTTCACAAAACATGTAGACATTTATGCCCAGTTTGCCTTGTGTAATCTTCAACACTATTATGAGTATTTATCAGTATCACTTGACAGTCTAGACTGCATGGTGTGGCCAGAGAGCTGATCTAGTCTCTTCTGCAGTCAAGAGAAATTTTCCTACTCTTTCAAGGTTTGCTTCTTGATTTCTTTTTTTCTTTGTAAAGTATTTGGAACTTCATTTTCTGTTCTTAGTATTCATTGAAAGGTGGAATTTTAAATGTTAAATACCCCCACAAACTGTAACATGGACTACTGTCTGGGATGTTTTAAAAGCCACTAAAATAACTCTTTAATTTTCTTAGTTTTCTTTCTTTCTATCTATCTATCTATCTATCTATCTATCTATCTATCTATCTATCTAGGTGTTGCAAAGAAAGGGTTAAAAGCAGAAAATTTGGCAAGAGGTGAAAGTAGAGTTGTCTTCTTTCAAGATGACCTTGATGCTGAGGGACAGTGAGAATATCTAGCATGGAAAATTTTGTGTATTGTGCTTGCTTTGGGTTGTTTTCTGTCTGTCTTGAGAGGTGAAGTTTTTGTAGAAGATTACAGAAAGCTGTCAAAGACTTGAGGCACTCTTCATGGGCAGGCTTGGAAGAGAGATGAAGAGCTGGGGGTTATGGAAAGCACAGCAAATGCCCAGCACTGTGAAGTACTGTGTGTGCCCCAGGCCCTTGGGGATGCTGAGGGAGGAAATGTGCTCCCAGCTTTTTGTCCTGCTTACACAGACTAAGCTTAGCAGTGCATGTATTTCCTCTTGTTTTCGGAATCCTCTAGCCAACAGGGTGATGGAATAAATCTACTCTTTGCATTTCAGCTGTGGGTCGTGGTGGCCTTTGTTCCTTGTATCCATCAAAGCACACACTAGGTTAGACTGATGACACAGTAATTATCCAGATTAGACAAGTACATGCCCAGGAAAGAGGTAGGGAGAGGGTAAAATTACCAATTCTAGATGGATAGAGTGTACTGATGGCATCATTTTTGGATAACTGTTTGTTTGGGGCACAAAAAAAAAAAAACAAAAAAACACTTCAAAACTCTCTCTGTCTCTGATGGGAAAATTGAGGAATGCACACGGCTTCAAGATGCTACTTGACTCTTACTAGACAAAATGCCTTTTGAGTGTTGTTGTCACATAGATAAGGTGCTGGGAAAAAGCAGGAGTGAAGTCATAAGGATGAGTTATGTAGTGCCAACTCTCATAGGGAGAGAAAGGATATTGCCAGGCCACCACCATGAACAAGTTCTCAAACCTTTCCTGCATGCTGTGAAGGTCTAAGGCATTGTGTTGGGGTTGCAGTGCATTTCCTTCCCAAACCTGAGGCAGGAAATGGGAGTGCAAGGAAACAAAAGAAGAAAGAGAAGTCCAGAGATAGTTCCATTATAACCACATGTGACACTGCAAAATACTTCCTCTCCTCTATAAGAAAAAAAAATTTAAATTAAACTGAGCTGTGAACCTGGACAAGAAATGGTCTTCAGTCCCCCGGGAAGCTTCCCTCTTATACTCCATGTTAAAATTTTGTCACATGGCTGCATTACTTATTCTTTCTTTTCCTGCCCAGCAAAAAGTTTGAAGTGCCTGACTAGTGAGCCAGGAAAAAGACACAGAGAGACCTCTAAGTTACCAGAAAACCCTCCTGATTATCTCCCTCTCAGTTTAAAGGGGATTCAATAGATTTTTTTGCTTAAAAATATAATCCCTTTTTTTTTAACTGCTTTTCTTTTCCTCCTTTTCCCTGAGAAAAGCATTACTGTTCATTTTTTCCTGGAAAGATATCCACTCCAGTCTAACAAATGAAAATTAATAAGTCACTGTTATTGCTAAATCAAAGGCACTGGAGGAATGCTTGCACTCCAAGCCTTCATTGACTCCAGGAGACTTTGTACTGGGACCTCTAGGGGAAACATAATATGAGACTAAACAGGTTTTCCAGTAATCGCATTTGTTCATTCTTCCTAATGCAATAAGATACACCCAAAGTTACCTCAAGAACATTAACCAAGAACATTTTTATACTTCCAAATATATTTTGTGCTGTTAAATGCGTAGATAAACAGCTTGAGGCTACAGTTTAATAGTTCCTCTCAGTATTAATCACATACACATACAAAATATTATTCATATTTCCACTGAAATAGTTAAATACTGAAATTTGAAAAGGATCTTTCTGTAACAGGATTGGGAATATTACCTCTGGGCTAATGTGCACAGTAAAGGAAATTAAAAGAGGCTGCAAAGCAAAAGTAAAAGTAGAGCTGGCCCTTACTGAAGTCAGTGAGAAAATTCCTTTAAACTGCAGTAAGACAAGAACAAGCCCCAGCAGACTGGACTGACTACAAAGCCAAGGGCAATTTTAAAACATGAGTAATAAGAAGAAGGAACAGTACAATGATTATTAATACTAAGAAATTAGGAATCATGCCTTTTAATATTTAAAACAGTTCTCCAAATACACATTTTAATTTGTCTTTAGGATTAGTACAATGTTATCAATTAAAAAAATAAAAGATCTATCATCTTAGTCTAATTGTGTTTGTTTTTCCTTCACAGTATACATGCGGTGTAAATGCATTTATATTTCTGTATATCGTTACCATGCATGCCTGCAAAGAGGGAAGGACCGTAGTTACATGGGCAGGAAACAGAAAATGTTCCATTTTCCAAGCTTATCCTTGCCTTCAAATCATTACAATGCCAGATTTTATCAGGAACGCTGCTTTTAAAAAATTAAAGAGAATTTCAGTTCCAGATGGAGTCTATAGTGATGTTACAAAGATAATATAAGAAACAGAAAGTGGAAACAGATGTGTCATTTTTAAGGAGATGGATTACATTAGCGTAAAACTCTCCAAATGTTCTGCGAGTTGTGACATCTGCAGCAGTGTTTTCAAACCTGGGTACTTCTCTCCCCTTCCCTTTATGGGTTTCCTTGTTTGGATGGTCTTTTCTTCCTTTGTAACTTCATAGATTGTAAGGGACCATCTAGCCTGACCCTCTCACAGGCTGCAGGACTTCCCACAATTAAGTCCTAAAAAAAAAGTTGTCTTGAATAGCAGCATAGTAGATAAACTATGACAATACTTGCTAGCCATACTAATGAATTTTTGTAGATAGAAAAGCAGAAACCAAATGTCTCAGGAGAGCCATCCTATAATCCTGATCACAGGATTGTCACCACTTTCCCTCAGTCATTATCTCCTCTGTTGCATTGGTGGAATGTTTCATACTTTGATGAATAACCTTCCTATACAAAAATAAATTATTCTCTTTCTTTCTGCATTGATACATCAGACAGGAACCACCTGTCCTCTGACAGCTGCCGGAAATGGTTAAAATGTGAGCTATCACAATGAGGTTTTAGTCTATGCTATATTACCAATTGCCCCTTTCATGTCTTAACCAGAATTCCAAATGAAAAATACTTCACTGCCATTGTCTTTAACAATCAAACATCTCAATTTATTCAAAACAAGATAGTAAAAGCTGTTTGCTGCAAACCTATGTCAATGGATGCTGACACTAGGACTTTACTTTCATTTGTCCTGGAGAAGTTCTTCAGCAGCTTCCCACAAATCCTCCACCTACTGCAGTCACCGTTTTGTTCCTTTAAAACATTAGTACAGTATTAATTTTTCTCAGCTCTAGATTAGAATAAATGTTTACAGGGAGGCTTATCAAACTAATTTATTTTAAAATATCTAACTTGAATGGTATGTGTTTGATGTCCTTAAATAGTGGATGACATGATTACTTAGAGAGCAGTTCTGCCTCTCTAGGTTATTATATACAATATTAGCACTTTCTTTTAGCAATTGAACTATATAATTGTAACTTTTCTTAACATACTTTAAAACTTCCCTCTTCCACTCTACATGTTCTGTCTCTGTGGGTTTTTTTCCCCTTAACAACTCTTGAATAATTCCTACCTTCTTTAATGTCCCTTCCAGCCCAAACCATTCTATGATTCTATGATTTTGACTTGTATCACTATCACATTTGCCTTTCTTCCATTTTTGTGTAAATTACCATCTTCCTGGGTTTATTTTGTTTGTTTCATATCTGTTTCTACTTTCCCTTTGAGCCAGGGTTTCATTTTGTTTAGTTTTGTTTTGTTTGGGTGGTATTTTTTTTTTTTAACAATATGGCCTTCTCTCTCATTTGTGGTTTTTGAAGCATTTAGTAAAATATTCCTAAGCAGCTCCCAATTATCATTCACATTTTTCTGTTTAAAAGCCTTTTCCCCAAAGATTTAGCTCTTGATTGTTTTCAGATTTATGAAACTGCTCTTTCAAAGCACTAAGAGAGGGGGAATGTGAAGTTGTTTTTTACATTTTTTGCTTGTTTGAACACTCTTTTGCTTTGATATGCCTAATATAATTTTGCTGAAGATGTATGCCTAAGCATTAACAGTGGCATTAACACTGAGTTTGAAATTCCCTTTTACCTTACAAAGTAGGTTCAGTAGAGGGCTCAGTGTTCCAGAAACATTTTCTGATTTAAGAAACAGATAAAAAGAAATTACTATAACTTTTTTAATGTTTAAAATAGTTATTTAAAGAACCAATTGTCATGGTCTTTTCTGTTACTTGGTGCTGCAATAATCTTAGAAAAGCAAAGTTAAAAGCAGGGTTTCATTAAACATTTGGTAACAGGCAAATAGAAAAATATTCTTCTTGCAAGACTGGTCAGATCTCAAGTGACACACTCACCACTGCACTTCAGATTTTCACCATTTCTCTTAAATGTTCCTCAAGTGTCTTGACTTTTGCTGGATGCTTGGTGAAGAGTGATACAGGCTTTTCAGTAGAAAAAACACTAGGGAACTGAGGGGAATGGGGTTTCAGAGAGAAACAATACCTCAGTTTCTATATTAAAAAGTAATGAAGTTTATATATTTGATGGAAAAATACAATTAAAGTTTGAGTTTTTGAATGCGCTAAGAACTGGACTACATCTATGAGCAGGTGAATAATCACACTGTCATCCCCCTGACTTAGCAGATGCTTCATTTGCTCAGAAGAATTACAACTGGGTTACAGTATTTTTTTTAGAATCCATCCAATCCCAATTTTTAAATTAATTCAGAAGTGACATGGATAAAAATAAGAAATAGTGACAGAGAATAACTTCTTCATACTTGTATTCAAAGTTTAGTACATTCGAAACTGATCTTCTGTGGAGTTGTGTTTTTAGGTTCCACTGTATATATGTTCAGAATGGTTTATCCCTCTGTACCTTGTGCCTTTTTGGTTCATCCCAGGTTTTCCCATCAGCACCTGTGTGTCCATCAATCACAAAAACCCTGACTCAGGCCCCTGACCCCTCCCAGGTGACTTGTCCATCCGTCCCCTTTGTCTGGAGGCTTCTTCTGGGGTCGCTGGGTGACGGGACAATGGCCTGGGGTCCCTCCCCTCCTCCCTCCTAAGTGGATACCCCGGCTGTCCTTCCCTCGGAGTGCCACTCCCATGTCTTCTCCCATTGGCTGATCGGGTTTCCCGCCCACCCTATATCAGGGCCTGCTCGAGGCCCAGAGCTCACGCTCTTCTGGGACCTCTTTGAGTGCTGTCGGGGTCTGGGGCTCTCTTCGGAATCACAATAAATCTTGGACCTATGCCCAGAAGAGTGTCGCCTCCTTCCTTGCTGGTGGGATCAGCGGTGTCCTCGGACCCACGAAGGCGCTCTCTAAAGCCCAGCTGGGTTCAGCAGGGAGTGCCTCTCGCTGCCCTTATCGCCCCAAAAAGAGCTAGCCGGGACTAGCAAGGGATCTGCTCTTGTGAAGTTGGGACGAGATGCGGCAGTCTTCATTGCTGACCCACTGAAATAATCACAGAAGTTTTTCCACAGTGTTACAAAATTCAGTTATGGGCTTTGTTTAATGACTCCGAGCAGAATTTAGATCATTTTTCCAATTAGCTCCTTAACTAAATAATCACTATTCTCTTCTTAACAGGATTAAAAGATATGTAGTAACTCATATGAATTACAAGAGCATTAGTGGCAGTAGTCATTTGAAGAGATCCAGTGTGGAATAGGCAGAAGTAATTTGGATGCCAAGATCAATTTCCTTATTATTGTAAGAGAGCTTATGCTTCCAAAATTAATGAATTGAAAGACAGTCAAGATTACACTGCAAAATCTTTTTAACAATTTAGTTGGAAGGAATTAGGGGTGGTAACTTACGGGAGAGATTCAAAGTCTTCAGGTTTAGTGATACATCAAAACTGTTTCCAGACAACTTTTAGGTATGTGGTTTGGATTCTCCCTTTGACATAACCAGCTCCATCTCTCAGTGCTGACATGCTTTTTCTGTGTCTGGTCAGTAAGGAAGATCCAGAGGGGACCTGGGTTGTTGGGGCAGGGAGAGTGTTTTATTTACAGTATAAGCATGGAGATGTTTATTCTTCAGTGGCAACACACATTGACACATCAACCACAGTGTCCCAGTTGAGAACTATTCCCAGTTGAGAACTATTTCAAGAATAAGAATAGACTTTGTCTGGTCAGCCACCTCTATTTTATGTACCAGAAGAAAGGAACAGATTTTTTTCAAAATAGTCAATCTTTGCTTCACTTACTGTGTCCACAAAGTGAATGATTTAAGCAGGTAATCAGAAAATTTTAATAAATGTCTTGAATAAAACCAATTATTAGAAATAAAAATAGTGTTTTGGCTTGAAGAAAAAAAAAAAACTTTTCAAAGAAGATGTCATAGACTGAAAGAAAATTTTGATTTAGAGAGAATATCCCCCAAAGTGTCTCTAGTAAGATTCTGAGAAACAAAAAACTACATTTTAAAATGATTAAGACTTTCTCCTAGTAGACAAAAATAAAATCAAAAAATGTTTAAAGCTGTAGGGACTTTGGTTCCATTCATTAAGGAGTTTTAAATCAACGTAATCTAGTTCCTAAACAAATGTCTGAGAAACTAAGTTATAGACTGGTTTTGAGGGTACCCTCCTATTGCTTTTCCTCACTTTGTATTAAAACTCAAGACAATAATTGGAAGTAATCACAGGTTTGAAATTTGCTTTCCAATCTCCCAAAGCAATGAACCAAATTAAGAGGCTGGAAAGTAATTTTTTTCTGTGCTCCAAAAAAATATTCAGATAACTTGCATAAAGCAAGACCACACTGATAAAATGGGTCAGACTTTATCAGAATACTTAGACAAGATCACTAGAGCACTCTTTTATGTGTACAGTGCTGTTAAAAACCTTTTGAGTTGAAATCTAAATCTCCCGCTTTCTGAAAAAGCACTCCGGCTATTATTCAAAAGACTGCTCAACACACACACAATGTGTTAAGATGAATCCTGTATGATCACTGTGTATTAGGAGCCCCAGAAATCACACAACTAGAAACAAAACTTTCTGAGAACTAAGGCAAGAGGAAGTATAATTTCTTGACCCTAAACCTCATTAAGTAGAAGGCAGGCTACTGACAGGAATTTATTCAAACCAGATGAGCTTCTGGTGCACAGTCCAGTCACCAGCTCAAGAGACTGAGATGGTCTTTCGCCAGTCCTTTCTGGGAGCTGTTGCATCAGGTATGCTCTCGGGAGCTGCATCATATTTCTAGCTCTCCAACTTCTACATAAGCACCAAAATTGCAGCTTTCCTACTACTGCAAATCTTGCTCGCCATGTACTTATTTACAGCTTTGAAGTTAGCAATGCAAATTACCAGTTTCTGCATGCACAGATATGTCCAGAAAGGCCCAGTAAAATGATTCAATACCCTCACAAGCTTCTGCTGGATTTCCACACCCCAGGTGTCCACCAGAGTTCCACCTTATGCTGAGTCTCTCCACAGCTGAGGCCAAGTACAATGTTTGGTGGTCTTCTCTTCCTCAGACACTCACATTATTAACACCAGGTATTACTGTCTGGTGAATTACCTTCCTTCCTTAGCAGCGGCATGATAGATGGAGGTACTAAAGAACTCATGTTTGTTTTTCAAATGAGACAAGTGAAATTATGATCTTAAACATAGATTTGAGGTTCTAGTCACTTCCACAGTATGAAGGAACAGAAGCATGGACAGGCTGATAGGGGAGGGAAGGGAATGTAGACTTCCAATAATGGAGATCCAAAGAGCAAAAGAAAAAAACATATACATATATACAGATATACATAAGCAAATAAAAATGGAAACTACTATGAAGACAAAACAAACTGCAATAGAAGGAGGATTCTAAGAAATGGTGGTGGAAAACAGAAAAAAAATCCAACAAAGTATTAAAAAAAAACCCTTTGATCAACTATATTTTTATCAGCCAGGCTGAAATTAAATGTGAAAAAACCCCAACATTTTCAATTTAAAATTCTGTTTAGAAAGTGCTCTTATTGGGGAAAAAATTACATAATGAACCTTTATTTTTGTTGCACTTAAAAAGCAGTAAGTGTTTCTTTTCCTTCTACTTTTATAAATGGGCATTACATTATATCTGTTGACACAAAAAAAAAATTCTTAGCTCCACTGAAGTGAACAGAAAAACTGTATATGACAATTTAAGTACAGAAATTGTATCCATACTTTTACAAAAGATATAAACAGAACGTTTCCAACCTGATCAAGCCACTAAACTTGAAAAGTTATAACCAAAAGGGAAAAAATATGACTGATTGAAAGAGTTTAATTAGGAGATCCTGCTGGATGGTGTCAGTTTTCCTTCTATTCAGAATTTAATTTGGTGTAAATCTGAAGCTGACGTGGATAGAGTAATAATGATTAGGGAAATATAAAGCAAAAACCCTTCTCACTTAGTTCTCATTTATGCATTGTTATGTTACTCAGCTGTCTCTCAAGCTGGGCAGAGGGAGAGATTTAAGAGAAGTAGCAACTTATCTGAGTGCCAGCAGTTTTCCAGAAGAAAGTGGGAAATGCATTTTCTTTACAAAAAGACAGCTGCTTCAACGAGGCAGAATATGTCTGCAAGAAAAAAACATCTATGGTGATTATAGTTAGGACACTGAAGTTTTGCAATTGAAACAAGCTCCCTTCTAAATGAATAAGACATATGTGAGATCTCTTTCCTCTGCTGGTAATGGGCACAGACAGCAATGCAGTGTCACAGCTGCCCCTCTCCCCATGCCAGTGACAGCACTGATGCTGCTGACAAAAATGAGATTTCCCTGGGTGCACATAGTGTCTGGAAACCAAATAGGAAGTGACAGTGTCAATGAGTTTTTTTATGAATCATGGGAATGCTGAGAAGATTGTCAGGGAAATGAGGGTTATGAGGAGACAGACTGCACTGAAGACTGAAGGTGATGTCTTGAAATTCTGAAGTCAAAGGCAAAATTTCTCCTGGCTTCTACAGGGCCAGGAGCTCATCCTCTGTATGTAAAACAGTGAATGCAAAACTTACTAAAGGAAATAAATAATTTTCACCTCAGAAAGAATTCTGTTAGAGAATCACTCCCCCTGATAAACATACCATGATGACTTAAAAGCAAATCTTTACATTGCCTACAAATGGTGTTGTAAATTAAGCTTAAAATGACCATGAGAAAGAAGCTTCTAAAATTATTGAATTCTTGATATGACAGCATGTTAAATTGTGACAAGATTCACAATACTTCTCCCAAGGCTGAGTAATTTGGAATAAACTTCAGAGCACAGCAGAGGTATGTCAGTTCTGGTATGTCAAGGGAGTTACTTTGAAAACCTCTGTACACACCCAGGCACCAGTATGGTCTTCCTAAGGTCCAACACAATTGAATAATGTAGCTGTAGCCAGCCTCGGACATAATACATGTATTATTTTATCTTATTTTACCTAGTAAGAGGAGAAATGTTACTGCTGAAATGAAACATTAGGAACACCAATGACCCAGAAGAGAATTAGCCTGGATGAGAAGCTTACATCCTGGTTTCCAAAAGCTAAAATCTACCCCAGCTTCTTCTCTCTCTGCTCATTTTTCTCTGCTGAAAAGTGACAGTGATTGATATCTTCTCCCACCCTAAGTATGCTGTGGTTATTTCTCCTTATGGTTAGAATTAAGCTAACAGCCCAGCTCGAACACTCACCCATTTAGATGAAGTATTTATTAGCCACGAATCCTTCTGTTCTTACACCACCTCAAAGTTCTTGTGTACGTCACTGAGGAACACAAAGGGAAGGATTCTGGCATTCAGTCCGAGGCTCCAGCACCAAACACTCTAACAAGGCGAGCAGGCATGGAACGGCTCCGAAAGCCCAGATGTTTAAACCATATGAAGCTGCAAAAGAAAATAAAGAGCAGCTGAATTACAAAGGAGGGGAGGATACAATGTTTGTGTATGGTTAAACTACTGTAAACTTTGAAATTTGTATTATGGAATCCATTAGGAAACCCATAACTTTGATTTAAAAGTAATAGTCGTAAGATTCTTACTTCGCCATTATTTATGGTATAATGAGAAGGTACGTTACTAGAATCCCACAAACCAAATAGATGGATTTCATTAAAACTGTCCTGATGAAGAGTAAAATCGAAGGAAAAAGGAAATAACAACTTTTATTTGATGCCAATTTATTTTCATAGGCTGCTTTGCACAGCAGAAACCTAGGAAGATAAAAAGACAGGGAAAACTTTTCCCTCTCTTCCATAACAGAAAGAAACTTTTTAACGGTATTTGAAGGGCGGAAATGACCTACTTCCAGTTGCTTCTATATTAAGAATCTGGCTATGTATCCAAGACTTGCCTGAAGAATCAAAGCAATGTACAAATTCAAATCAGGATTTATTTGTCAACACATTGGTTAAATAGAAAATTTGTTGCTAAAGAATGTGCTGTAAAAACGAATGCTTGAAAGTCTGCCCCAGTAGGGTCCTTCAGGGACATAACTCCAGTATTTGCCTTGCCTCCCCCCCAGCTTTCTCCTGCTCTCCCTTCCTGTCTCCACTCTGATGGCTGTCCTGGGGAAGCAGAAATCACAGGAGCATCATGGGCTTTATGCCTACCTTTCAGGTCAGCTTTTTACTTCAAAGGACCCACAAACCAAGTCTGCACAAACTGCAACCAGGACTGTTGTGGTATCCCTTGGGGTTTTTTTGCAGGGATCCCTTCCCACTCAATGAAGCCCCAGGAGTTCACCAATCCCCCCTTGCTCCAAAACTGTTCCTGTTACAGAGTTTTTTCACAAGACAGAGCTCCTCCAGGAAAACTGCCAAGACCAGAACAAAGTGGCTGTCCTGTCTCATGGATTCCACTTTAAATAAGCAACCAGTGAAGGAGACTGGCAGAAGCCTGGAGGGCTCCTCTCCATGCTGGTAAACCAGCACAGCACTGATATCTGCACAGGGCGTGCACAGAAAGGCTGCTCTCCTCTTCCTCCTCCCCAAGAGCAGTCTATAGAGGTTTATGCTTGGGATAGCATGAAACAGATGATAGGTCACATAACATCACGTCTGGGGCTGCACCCACCCCCTGCCGGGAGGAAGAGGAATGAATGATCCAGCATTTGAATGTTATTATCTTGTGGGGAAACAGGAAGGTCACAGGCAACTCCAGAACTGTTACCTTTAGTCTTGAGTTATAATTATGGTCATCATATAATCTATAGTTAATTTTACAGTAATCAAAGGGTGCTGTCCATAAAATCTATTTATTTGTCTACTTTGCAGCTTGAATGGCCACTATCCCCCAGCTAGTCTCTACTGCCACTTTCCCACACCCTAGGTTGTGTTTCTGGCATGCTACAGTTGGCCCCTCAGGCATGCCAGTGCTCTTTACATTTCAGCCCACACTCACCACCTCCCAAGGCAAAGGACTAGAGCTGGGTGCAGCATTCTAGGTGAGTGCTCAGCCAGCCTCAGGTCAGAGGTGCTAAAGCTCCTCCAGCTTCACTGGAAACTCTTCCCCTTGATTCTACACCTTGATTATTGATTTATAGATTCCAGTGTGACTTGAGCCTTCTTGTCATCTCTTCACTTGTAGCCTACAGACAAACTTTTGGCTTGTTCTTCCTAAGTCTGAGCCTTTGCATTCCATGTTAATATGTGTATCACCTTCAGATAGCTGGAGCCCTCATATTCATCTACTCTTGTAGTGCTACCCTCCAATTCTTCTACCCACAACAGCATCATTTCCAAATCTGTATGGGCCCCCAGTGTGTTGTGCTGAGCCCCCAAGATCAGTGGAAGCTGAAATCAGCAAGCAAGCAACATTTCACTGAATACCTAGAAAAATAGATACTTTTGTTTCCAGTTTTTCTTTAGGAAGTTGCATCCACTGGTGTGCACATGTGCTTCTCAGATGTACCCCTGTGTGCACACACATAATATGAACATTAAAAGAGCAGGCTTTAAAACTGCTCAGTCATTTTGGTAGTTTTGCACTCTCAGCTATTGAACTAATGGCCTGAGCAGCTGATTTTTGGGGGGATGACAAAACAGACAGGCTGTAAATTCAAACTGTGGAAACTTTGACACTCCCAATTCTTGTTCTTATTCCAATGTTTTAAACTATTCTTGTTGATTTGTTAGGAGTTAAAAAATCATGGCAAGAAAATTAGAGCCATTAAGTACTTCTCACTTATTTAATTTTAAATATACAGACTTTTGACCATCACTGCCTTACAGTGACACCTTCTGGAAAATCTAAGAGGAGAGGGAAAGCTCCTCCATAAAGAATGTGTAGGGGCAGATGTGAATCAATGCAGATCAGCTTTGGAGCACTTATTCCTGGCAGACTTTTGATGTTCAAATACATGTACAGTGCTGTTACAGACACCCTACAGTTCAGCTCTCTCTAAGAAAACAAATCTATTGCTGTGTCATTAATCTGGTCATGTTTGTTTTCTTCCATAAAATGGTGTTAAAGTGTAAGGTAGTCATAGTATCATTCTTCTTAGCTTCTCACAGAGATAAAAATAAAACTAGAAGTAGTTGTTTTTGCTGGATTAACATTTATTCTGTTTGCAATACTGTCTAATTATATTTTTCTATATGCTAAGAGACACATATATATGTATTAATACTAATTCTTTAAGGGACAACAACAATAGCTGCAGTACACAGGTTCAGCTGATTAGACAACTTGCTTGATCAGGCAAGAAAAGCAGGGGAAAAAAACCTCAAAGTTCATTAGAGAAGACTAGCAGAGGATGTGAAAATACAGTTTCCACTCATAGAGAGTAGTTCAGCTGTTGACAACCTACTGTCATGGCAGAGCTTCCAGTTTCTGGGAGGCTCCCTCAATGTTTAACACACAAAGGAGTTACACTGGCATCAGCAGTAGTTTCTGAGACTACTCTCAATACACTGTCACAAGAGTGGCTCTGTTGTGTCCCACCAGACTTAGAGAAAAGGAAGGCTTTGAGGCTGGCTGCCATTTAAGCAAATGAAAGTTTTACAAGGAAGATCTGGGATCTGGGGATGGACATGTTTGGTTCATTAGCAGAGTTACATTGATGAACAGCTTGTGCAAGAATGGTGTAGGAGTATAGACAGTTTATTATAAAAAGCTGAAATCTAACTGAAAACAGAGCTGTTAGGCCCCCACAAAAAGTATGGCAGGGTGATTTTCCAAATTCGCAACTACTGACATCACAAGAACCAACTCCAAAATGTCTCAACGTCCTTACTCACGTTGTCACTGATGACCCTTGTGCCATGAGTCTCCATCCATTTGTATAACAGTGCTAGCTGTAAATTTCCAGCTCATTAGTTATATATGCAAACATGAAATCAGCACAACCATGATGATTTAAACCAGATGAGGGCTGACCTTTAGTTCGGACACAGGATCATGTGGGAGAGGAAATTGTATTACATGGGAAAGAGTCATTACAATTACCAAAAGGTGAGCTTGACTCTACTTACAGGAGACTGACCCTTGTGCCCAAAGCCACCAGGGTTGACTGGCACTGACTCAGCCCAGAGCAAAACACAGCTGGGTGATGCAGTTGCTGAGCTCTCTGCCCTGAGAGATGGAGCAGGCTGGTAGTGTGGTGGGACCTGCCACCTACGCAGACAGACTGTACCTGATGTACCTGACAGGGGGACATCCCACATTTCCCACCTCTAAAGCAACTCAGCCTGCACAATTCATCTGTCTGGTCTCAACGTGAAACCAGCACGTGGACAAAACCTACACTCAGTCTCAAGAAATTGAAAATTGTCCCAGTGCTGCCAGCAAGAGAGGACTTCAGTCTTCAGGAGTTGGAGGACTTTACAACAGAGATCTTTCCAATGCAGATTAGCCCAATTTTTCATTTATTTCCAAAGATTTCTGTTATCCTTTGTGTGTTGGTAGTTTCTTTATTTGATTACATCAGAAAGGGCAGTTAACCATTCCCCCAAAAAATATTGTATTTAACATCACGAAAAGGGGACTTTGCTATGGAAACCCAGTTTCCAGAGGAAAAGAGGAGAAAAATCCACTGAGCAATAAAAAAGTTGTTATATATTCAAGACTGATCAAGCAGATTTGGTTTAAAACCCATTAAGTTTCCAAATTTGTGACTACCAACTCTTAGAATTTATTTATTTAAATCCTCCAGCTTCACCCAGGTGAGGCCTTTAGGTAGACAAACCTGCAGCAGCTGGGGTTTAGAAAATATCATAGGATTTTCAATAGTAGGATTTTCAATAAAGCAAAGAATGAGTCAATCCTGATTGTATTTCTATATAAATCCAATCCCTTTTTGCCCATCTTGTTATTCCAAAGGCTGTGGTCTTTTGTAGCAACTACAAAGGAGGCCAGAAAGTGGTGCACAATAGGTGTAATATGGAGAGAGCAACATGGAAGGAAACAAAACATGGACTCACTGGAGCTCATGGGAGCAGAAAGGGAAAGGAGTAGCTGCAGGCATGATCTATGCCTAGTGAAGAGACTTCACCTCAGTGGCGTAATTTAAAGGGGCTTAGTGCTGGAATGCAAACTGGTGACCACTAATTTTTTTTTTAAAGGGGAGTCAAATTTGTCACATTAAGCTCAGAACAGCTTACAATAGCTGCCCCCACTGAGGCTCTAGAAACACCATTGCAATAGAAGCATGAGAAACTGGAAGGAGAAAAGGATTTTGCAAGGAACAGCTTAAGACAATGACTATAAGGTTTTCTTTTTCCTCAAGATCTGCTGAATTATAAGGAAAAATTACTACAAGGGGTGCATGCATTTTTCATTGATAACTATGACAGTCACATAGCTATAACAAGAAGTTTATTTCAGCCTGGATGCAAAAATTGGTCTTGAAATCATGAAATAAAGGAGAGAAGGAGAGAGGGGAACCGAGACACAGAAAGAGAGGGTCTGTGTTTTTGCAAAAGGACACAATATGCTGCCAGGTAACAGGACAGGGAACCTTCTGTACTGTCAATGTAGTTACTATAAACTGCCCCTGAGAAAATATTTAAATGCAAGTTTCTTTTCAATTCAAGAAACAACCTTCAAAAAGAACATCTTTACTTTAATAGTAATCCATGTTAATTTACTGCAACAATAACCAGAAGTCAGTTTGCCAGTTGATGTTTTGCTTTTACTATAAAGCTTGAAATGGAAACTGTGGCCTTGATGAAAACTGTAAAATTCCAGTAAATGGGATTAGTCATCCTTTTGTGTGTCCCAGTTCCACATATCAAATAACAAGCAGTGACACCCTCATCTAGCAAGTGGAAGTAAATATACTTCAAAAAGGGGAAAAAAAGCCACAGAGAGGATGAGTAACATTTGACATTTTCATGTACGGAATTTCTGTAGATGTCTCTCTCCCAGGGGAGAAATCTCTTCCAAAATATTTAGTTCATTGTGGTATTTCTCTTTGATAGAGTACTGTGAAATCCAGAGCGTTGAAATCCTTAATTAAAACATCTTAATATTTAACTCTTTGCAACCTTGGATCATTTAAGGCTTTTCAAATCAAGATTAGTATAACAAGTGGCAAAGAGAAATGGATTTCAATCTTTAAGATTCCAGCAGATTGTGGAAAACTTCACTGCCTGATCTCTCTCCATCCAATGCCATGAGCCTTTAATTTCACCTTCAAAAGAAGAATTCCACTGAAAAAGTAACTACTCCATTAAGCAAGCAGATGTTTCTCACACTAATACTGTATGTCTAATCTCTTTGATTTTGATGGAATATGATTAATATTTCCCTCCCAGAGCTCACTGTCCCCAGCAGAACCTTCATATATTCACTTTCTGCTGATCTTGGTTACACAGTATGTTTTGCCAAAGCATGATGCATGCTGCTGCTTGCATAAGCAAGGAAACCCCATTGAAAAAGTTGCATTTACTAAGTTTCTGGGTTAATTGACTGTTGCTATTGAGTAAAGCACCTGATTGTTATAAGATTTTAGCATACTGAATGGATCTTAAACAGATTTCCAGTCCAAACATGCTGTCAAGCACATGGTATAATAATTATAATTCTTTTGATTCATGGTCAAATTATAGGACAATAAAAATCCATTTAAAAATTTTAGTTGCAAATTTCAGTGATAGACATAGAATGAAAACAACTCTAGCAAACCCAACCTCTTGCAAGTGCTTACTGTTTTTGTAATTCTAACTTCATGTCATGGATCATAATGCCTCACTAGCACTGGTTAAAACCTCACAATTCCTGACAGCTCCTCAGGATTGGAAACACCCTAAGTCATTTATCTCCATCTTGCAAGAAAGCCATGCTCCACAGCAATCCCAACCTTCAGCCTAATAAAGAAGGCTCTTTCTCCAGAAACTCAACCCTGGATGTCTTCCCTTGTCAATGTTAGTATGAAAGTCAGAATGGGAGAGCTCCAACATCCAGGATACCCATGGCCCATCTCTAAATGGACAGGTAAAGGTCAGAGAGTGGAATTTCTTCTGCAGTGGCAGGATATCACAACAAAAGGCCACATCCCAGTCTTGCCACCCTTACCATCTGGCCTATCAGAGTAGTGTACAGGTGAGCAATGGACTGAAGTAATCAAAAAACCCACCTGCTTGGCTTCTCTTGGACACATACAGATGTACACCTCAAAATGCTTTGTTTTAAATAATAGCTCCAAAAGAGAAAGGATCTTTTGCTTATTGCTGCTATAAGCGTTAGTTGTGCCACATTCCTATTAGAAAGAATAGAAATTTACTTTGCCTTTTGAGAAGATAATCTGTACTGCACAACTGGGCAGTACAAGCATTGCATACAAGCATTTTGTGGACTTCAATTTGGGATCTACAATATTTCAGTATTTTTCATAAGTTAATGTCTTACATTTGATAGCAGCTTTTTACAAAAGTTGAATGAAGAAAAATACAGCACCTTTCACTACATTCACTGGCAGGCCATGGCAAGCAATGCCTGTAGATGAAAGGAAAGCTGACACAAGCTGGCCAAGGTAGTTTATGTAACAGTAAGAAAAGTCTGTGTTCTCCAGGCTCACAGTAATTACAGCAGTTAGGGCACAGGGAGCACACATATGCTGCACAAAGCCCTGCAAACCCAAGTAGGGCTGCAGGCAGAGCTGGCCTCAATGCCAACAGAAAATCACAAATGCCATCAAAATTCTCCTTTTAAGCTACAGCTGGCTGCCAACTGTTTAGCAGCTGCAGAGGAAAGGAGGAGAAACAGGGAAATTTTAAAATTTAACAGGATATAGCTTTGGTACAAATAATTTCAAGGAGAAATGGAAGAAGAAAGCAAACACATTAAAGATACATTCTCCCCCTTGCTCCCACCATTTTAAAAGGAAGTAAAAGAATTGCAGGGAAATGACATGGCCATTTATAGACACCAAATTTCTGTACCAGCTGAAAGACCAATGATAACAGAACAGAACAGATTATACCCTTAGCGAGGTAGGAGAAAGGCTGGAGTTTAACTGCTCTACAAATATCTAAAGGAGACCGTTCTAAGTCTACAAAATACAAATTCACAAGACACATAAATTTTTGACATTTAAAGAAAGCTAAGAGATGACTCAGGACACCTGAATCAGAGCATGATTACCATGTGAGACACAAGACCCACCAGTGCACTGCTCTAGGCTCATAACATCCACTGATGAGATGTATCACCCACTAAGCTAAAAAAAGATGCACAAAGGAAGAGTGGGTTCTGGGAAAGAATTTCCAGTAAAGCCACCCCTGTATGAGTAGCACAGACCACATAGTGAGACACAGCAGACCCACCACAGAATAAAAATTAATATCAGAACTACATGTTTCCCCAGACTGCCTGTTAAAGGGGACCAATAGGAGACCCCAGGGAGAAAATGCATAGAAAACCTGTACAGGAGACCAATAGGAGACCACAGAGGAGAAAACCTGGAGAAACTTGTTGCTGGTTTTCTAAGCATATTGATATGGGAGATTTAAACTCATATGCTAATTATTTTCTCATTAGAAGAGTGCTGTTGCACTATTTGCAGACTAAGTTACTACTCAGCATGTGCACTTTGTCCCCAATCTGTCCCTTAGCAGGGACATATTGATACTCCGTCATATGGAACACATTACACATTAAATATAAAAGCTGTTTTTGTTTTTATATAACTTCACACACAGAGAAAATAATATCCCACAGACTATATATTAATCATGTTTACTGATCTCTGCAGAGTATTAGTACACTTTGAAGTCAGCCTGTTGTGCCAAACCTCTGTCAGCTGAAGCCATAAATTTTCTGCTTTACTCCTTGTGTAACTTTTCCTTTCTCTCCCCACCCTAGCCCTCAATGAGGCAAGGTTAGTTTTGAGCTAGATGCATTTCTATGTTAGCCTGCCAAATCATACGAGATGTGTGAATGGATGACTTCAATTTGAAGGTACATGTTCAAGTACCCAAATCATCTTTTCCATCCAGTAAACTTCTCAAACAGTCATCCTTTTTGAATTGTTCTGCAATGGAATGAAAGCTTTCCAAAAGCACAACTCTGCCCATCAGCACAATTGTTAGCCACATTTCAAGCCAAAGACTGCAAGTTACCTTTAGAAAGTAGTGATTATAAATAAAGCATCTGAGATATGGTTTCTCCCATATTGTGAATCATAGCAATAACATGTCTTTAACTGAATAAGTATTTTGCATCAGAATACAAAAACATGTTCCAGTTTGGAAAAAACCCCAAACCAATAGCAACAACAAAACCAGCTGCTAAAATGAAGTGAAAAGATGTGTTGATAAAACTAAGCATAGAGTTGTGCAGAATTTTCTGCCCTAAGACACAATGCTATCTAGCAGGGGAAAAGGAGTTATCTTTCAGCCATCAACTAGTGTAGGCATGCACAGACAGGATAATGCATGCATGATGTAGGCATGCATCCACAGGATAATGGTATCAGCCAGTGGCTGATGTTCCCAACATCTCTCTGCAAATCCTGGTCCGGTAGGAATATCTCTTGAGAGGCTTTCAGCAAGAGTCACTGACATTTTATTATGAAGTGTAAGTGTATGTATCAAGGCACTTACTGGATGCCAAAGCAGAAGCATTGTTTGATAAGAGCAGCTCAGGAAAGTCAGTCTAAACTTTACATGATTCCACCATTAGCACCAGCTTCAGCAGGGCAAACAAATGCAGCAGTACAAAAACATAACCCTGTTCCTTCACTCAGAACAGAAACACAGAGTGCATACAAACAAGAAAGACACATGGAAATCTTGGCTCTAGTTGGCATACAAGTCAAAGTTAAGGAAGCAAGACTAATTTTCCCTGGAGTTCCATCAGCACTAGTGATTGTTTGTGGCTATGCATAGTTAATATCTATATCCATCTGCATTGCATTTAAAAGTCTAGGCTTCTGATTTTGACCGTCTGAAGAGTACTGAAGTAAGCTGCCTGCAGTAGCCTGAAACCAGTGGTGAATATACATCACCCTCACTATATTTTTCATAATAAAAATTATTTCAGTCCCTAGTTGCCATTTGACTACAGTTGTTAAGGACTAAAGAGAGCTATCTCAGCTGGCAAGGACAAAAATTAAATGGCCTCGAAATCTTACTGACAGTCTCTTTCCTTTGTCTTCCAAAAAGACAGCCCTAACATAGCTAACCAAACATAGCTAACGAAGCTGACAGAGCCTAAAGAAAGCTGAAGTACCTCTGAAACTACTGCTAGCACCAAAAGTAGCAAAACTAGCAAAACATACCAGAGCACTTCAAACACATTAACTTCATTTATTAATTGATTGATACAGTTATGTTGGTGTGAAGTGGACTTTTTGCAGGGCTGATGTTAAAAGCCAAGCTGCTGTTCTGGTGAGTGAACCTGTTCCTCCAGGACAGACCCAGACCAGCAAGCAGGGAAAGAAAAAAAGTGCCACCACTTCGGGTGGGGGAATCATGAAGGGGCTTGTATTTGCCAGGTGAGGTCTCTATGCAGCTATGATGAAAAGCTGCTCAAACACCACCTTCCTTGATGGTGGACATGATAGGAACAGGAGCATGTGAGGCGCATTTAGGAACAGGGATATAAAACAAAATTCTCTCCCCAACTCTGGGAAAGTGTCATTAATTTAACAACACCTTGAAAACCATTGGTTTGACTCATCAATGGACAAACAAATGTCCTTTTTCTGACTATACAGCCAAACAAATACAGCATCTCTGAGAATCTGAGCGGTGTGATCCCACACCAAGGCCTGTGCTGGCTCTCAGTAAGAACAGGCTTGAAAGGTGTCTGTTTCCATCCCATTGGAGCTGCCTCCAATGGGATAGTATTCTGACGTTAAAACAAATGCGCATTATTCACAAGGGAATTATTAAAGAAACAACAAGCCACTAAATTACCACTTTTTAGTTTTATATCTGAAATTTTACCTCATAGGAGTTCATTTCAGTGCATTAAATAGAATGGTTTCCTCGAAAAAAAAGTACCTGCCAGCACACTTATTGCATCCCTATTCATAGTGTGTCCAGAGTGCACACACTCTTTTCACCACAGGATAGATAAAGATGAAAGCTCAGAGACACTTTTGAATGCTTTAGAATTTGTTTCTACTTTGAAAGAGTTACTTATCAGGGCTGTGATACAACTTAGAGGCAGTTTTCTGATGAAGCTGAAATGGCCACTCTCCAGGGCTGGGAAAGGATGTTACTGCAAGAGCTCCATTAGTCACCAAAGCATTTTTCTCTTAGGTCAGTTTTTGACCTTGGAGGTCAGCAATAGACTGTGCATCTGTTGTTGGTTGGTTTTCCTGAAGACTCATATCTTAGAGCTCGGGCTGATGTTTCCCTAATTGCATTTCCTTTTTACAACAATTTGCCATTGCCTCATTCAAAAAGGGGTTCATCCAACCTGGAAGTTCTTTTTGAGGCACCTAGGGACAGCGTCCGCTCCATTATTTCTGGCTGAGAAAGAACTTCCAAGCAGAGCAATCACAAACCTTTACATCCTAGTAAAATTAACCAAAGGGTTCTATGCAGAGCAGGGGAGGGGGAAAACCCAAAAATAATATACAACTAAATCAACTAAATCCCACAACACTGAGATACAAGGAAGCCACAAGGGAGTTTTTGTTTGCAATCAGCTGCAGGCAGAGAGCTTCTAGTATACGGACAACAGTATGAGGAAAATGACAGCAAATATTACCAAAATATACAAAAAATACAGGAATGAAATACAGACAATTTTTTTCCCAAATAATTCAAACAAGTGGATGAAAACGACAAAAAAATTTCTTCTTTAAGAATCTCTCTTCTTGTAAAAGACAAATAGCTTAAAACAGGAAGCAAACACTGTGACACATCAAGGTTATTGATGGTAAATGTTCTTGTTTCCAGTAAGAATTTAGTGTGTTTTGGATAGCTTAAATGGAAGTAAAAAAAAATACAGAAAATACTTCTGCCAAATACAAAGAGGCCATCTTTTTTTCTTGCTTTTCCTTCCCTGTTACTTGAAATGCTCCCTTTTTTTCTTTGTATATTTTAAAGCAAATACCTTTTAAAACCTGTTTGCATTCACCCAAGTGGTGAAATACAAGAAAGGCAAAACACTAAGTATCCTATATGTCTTCTCTGTGTGTAAGAGCAAATATTTACAGCACATCTCTCAGTGAAAAGTTTCACAAAGCAGAAAGCAGTCACCATGGGAATGACAGACACAAAATATGGATTAATATTGCAAATCAAAATCTACCATCTGAGAGTTCGCTTCTCAAAAAAAAAAAAAAAAATCCAGAGAAACAACCAAACCTGAATCACAACAAACAAACAAACAAACAAAAACCAACCCCGAAACAAGACAAACCTACCCAACCAAATAAACAGAAAAATAGTTCACCTGCTCTTGATTTCCTGATGTCATATCCTTAAATCCCTCCACTGAAAATGTCACTTAGGAACAATATTAAATGCGCAAGCAACCCCTGTGATCAGGATTGAGCATAAAACAAGTTGACACAGCATGGGAAAACTTTCAAGAGGCCACAAAAAATAACTTGCACAGGCTTTCTGGGAAATCACATATCTGGAAAAAAAAGTCCATTACATGATAAATATCACCCAGTGGCAATACCTTATCAAGCAGACAAGCCTTTTCACAAGGCTAAATACAACATGTATTTAATGTCCAAGCATTTCAAGCTTGAAATCCAATGAAAGTGTATTTACTCTCAAAGCTACTCTTTCAAACTTCATGACGTATTTATAAAAAATAAATTCGTTTAGTAGAGGGTTGTATAAGGTGGTTAATTCTTCTCTATTCACTAGGTGGCACTATGAGTCCGCCAGTGAATTTAAAGCTCGTCAGTATTTTCTACTGTAGTTGTTGCAGATGTCTGTCTGAAAAAACAATATTATTTTTTAAGCCTTCTTTAAGAGCTCTTCTGGGGTTTAACTAGATATGCTTTGTCATGTTAAGCAGGAAAGCAATTTTTCGGTAAGATATTAAATCCACAAAATGCAGCATGTAAATCACTTTATATTTATATTGCTCTGAATGGTGCTCAAACTTCATAAACTGAAAGATCCAGCAGGGGGGGGAAGAAACAATGAATTTGTGCTTTAAGCTTGACATTTCTAAATGTTTAGATAGAGAATTTAAGCTGCAATAATAGTAATAATAGATGGTACTTATTTTGTTTGTATTTATTTACTTACTGACTACTAAAACTTAAACTAATAGTCCATGTAGTAGGTTTGCTGATTTTTTATTGAGGGAAAAAAAAAAAAAGTGAAAATGATGGGAATTGAATTTAGAACCTGACTTTTCTTAACCTGAAGAGCCAATAACTTGGGACACAATGTCCAGTGCTCTCCAGTGAAGGTGACAGGGAGGGTGGATGTGCCAGCCCAAGGGTTTGTCACAAAAGCCTGGAGCAGCACTGATGGTACAGGAAAACACATTGAAACCTGCTCTGATTTCCAACATTGGTTTGGCCAGCAAGCCAATGATTCATGAGGCTGATTACCAAGAGAAAGGTGGAAAGAAAAGCCAATTTTGTTTTGATAGCAAAGGAAAGCAGCAGGCCCTGCTGTAAGCCTGTGCTGTTTCTCCAGCACTCTTGGTGGGTTACTTTTGCTGAAGACCCTTCCAGCTTGTCTGTCCAGGGGCTGTGGATGCAGTGGGTGCAGCCAGGAGCTGGCATGGTCTGCAGCCAGCATGGAGAGGAAAAACAAAGAAAAAGCAAGGTAAAGCCAAAATAAGAAACAGCTGTGGCACTTCTCTGTCAAAGTGAAGATCCAATGGTTGCCCATGAAAAGCCAGAGCCCACTCCCCTTGGGGTCTTTTCCCTGATGCAAAGGTCATGTCTACCATGAGCAACAGTTTTAAGTGGTCTGTGATCTAGCTACAAAACAGAGCTAATGGCAGACCTGTATGTGAGATATGAAGAGGAGGGGCAGGATGACAGGGCAGGTCTGACAGGTACCCAGGACACAGGACAGAGGTGCACAACCTCTTCCAAGGCCTTATGAAGGCCAAAATTCCTATCTCATTTGTGTGCCACAGAAAAGAAAGGCCCATTCACATGTGTGTCCCAGCTTTCCCACAGGACAAATTCCAGCCTTGCTTACAGTGTAAATCATACACTGGCTTTCCAAATGACCAAGAATCCTTTATAATTATGTTTTCAAATACACTTACCAGTTTGACTGTTTCTGAAAATCTGGATCTCAGCTGATGAAATAGGAGATGGGGCAAATCTGACTCTTAGAAGGTGTCAGAATCATAAATATGAAAGAAGAAAATCCCTCCCTTTTAAATCAACCCTTCTGTAGTAAGCATATCTTCAGTGTTTCCAAGCAGGATATTTTTAAAAAATCATATATTACTATTCACAGGAACGTGTGCTTATGAGTAATTCCTGGGGTACTTTAAAAGTATTTATTTGAATGTTTTTCTTCTTCCAGTTTGTCACTTGCTCACATATCAAAAGTCCAGAAAAAGGCACAGAGCACCACTGTGCTCCCAACCAGCTCCTTGAATAGTCCCTTGGCAGCTGTAACTCAGCAGGAAAGCCTAGGGGCTTGGATGTGTTAATTAGTTGGCAGCTCTCCTCAAATTTTCAGCAGTAATGCTTATTGCCATAGCTCTGTCTCCGGGCATACACTTTCATTTTACTGTTTCACCAAGCAAACCCTGAAAAAGGAAGAACAAGTGCTGAATTTAATAGGAGTTAATGCATTACTTTGCAAGTGCTTTGTGGCTGAGAGTCTAAAGTCTTCCTCCCAGCAATGTGACTGAGACAGCTGCAAATCTCCAAGTAATGACCTCTGCTAAGTGACTCAGTCAGTTCACTCCAGCTCCCAGCAGATAAATAACACCATATATCTCCTCTTCAGCTACTTACCCAGGCTTGGGAAGGAAGCAGGGCATGTGAGCCCTATCCTGCTGTGGCTGCACACAACCAGCTGTACCCCAGTGAGTGAGTGTGAGATTAACCCAGCAACTGAGACCTTGCAGCCGCTCCGTGACTGGATATTCCTGTCACACAAACTACCCGAGAGCATTAGCAGCCTCTAACCCCCGTCAGCTTAAACACATTTTAGAGTATTATGCACAGTTTCCTCAACACCAAAGGTTCTTTCAGATAGCACATTACCTGGCACTTCACATATTGCAGGAGGATATTTCAGTTTCTGGAAGGAAATGCTGGACAAAACCAGAGTCCCGTCTGAGCACTGGAAGGGCCCAGTTTTCAAAAGCTTAAGAATTCTTTTCTTCTCTATTTCAGCAATAAGCAATAATAAGTAATTAGCACCCTCAGTATTATTTCTACATCCATTTTCTGGACCCTATTTAACAAACTTCACACTCAAAACGTTTCTGTCATGGTTAAGTTTTCTTCTGCAGCTTTTCCTTATGGACAGGTAGCAATGTAAGATAATTTCATTAGGCTGTAGGGAGTAGAGAAAAGCTCAGTTAACCTGAAAAGAGTATTGTAATCCACTGCCATATATCAATATTTGTACTTGCTCTAATTAAATACATGCTGTTAAAAGAGAGCATAATATATCTAACATATTTAGAGGGTGGTTAAGGTAAATGAAGTTACCTAGTTTTGTTTGGATGATAAAGCTCATACACTTTGCATAAGAGGATTTATCCTTAGTTTGGATGTCTGTCTATACAACATCCTACAGTCTACAGTCTTCCTTCACAGCTGAAAAAAGGTCAAGGAAATAACTTCAGCCATCATAAATAATGCTCAATTATGATGTTCTAGCAAATGTGCCACTTCAGATGCCATTTGTGTGGCAGAAAACAGCTGACAGTAAGTGTGGCCTTTGAGATGACAGGGCAAGAAGACAAGTTATGTTTTAAAGAAAATGGTGCAATGAACCCAGAGTGTTGCTTGTCTCTGTTATTAGTGTCCAGCGGGAGACATCAGTCACAGGGAGAATCAGTGCCAAAACCAGCAAATGCATAACTGGGCAGATGGGGAGAGGATGGCCACTGCCACCCTGCACAGGGTCAAGGCAAAGGCACCTGCCAAGAGAGGGGACCTGCAGCAAGGTTCTACACCCACAGTGGCCCCCCCCGACAGTTGTGAAAAAACACTCCCTTTAAAATCATTAGGGATATAGTTTGTTTATAAATTATTGTGTCTTAAGGTCTAGAGCTTCTGTTTCTTTAGACTGACTTATACCAACAGTTAAATATGTCTTTAAAAATAGTATGTGCAGTAGGAATGTAAATGTAAGGTTGCTTGTTCCACTAGAAAAATACCAGATCAGTGAAGTGATTCAGTTTTGATATTGCAATTCCTACTCGTTAAGGAAGTCACCTCTGGTTTGGAGCTCAAGAGGCCTGCAAATGTTTATCCATACCACCGTGCATTAAATATGGAGATATTTAACAGTGCTTAAAACAATATTGATTAGCCTCATTTCCAGACATCAAATTGGGCAATTAGTACAAAATTCTGAAACCAAAGTGCTGCTTTGGTAAACATTTACATTGCCCGCCACTGTTTTTTCCAAGAGGTAGTTTAAAGAGGTCTAATATTTAAATATTTGCCTTGTCTTGTCACCACAGGAATATCTCAGGCACTACAACTATTTTTCCATTTTTAATGCAGAAAAGACAGCTCTAACTAGTTGGATTTCCCGCAGCTATAATTACCTAATGTCTCTAAATTTTTCATTATGTATGCCCCCCTGGATTCTGGGGCTTAAAAGGGGCCACAGTGCTAAATAAAGGTAATAAGCAGGACTCTGGTGGTTTCTCTGTGTGATACCCTCTCCCAGGGATCCTGACTCATCACAGTCGTTGACCAGGAATACAGTTAACTACAGAAAAGCAGGCATCAATATTGTCACATAAAACCTGTTTAAATTTGTTGCAACCCATCCAATTCAGCTCAGTTTCCAACCAGGAGGTGGCAATCTTGTTTCATACTTGTGCTGTTTTCAGCCAGACAGACTCCAGCATCAGGACTTTGACCTGTGTGTGCCTGCAGAATAAATAATGAAAACCAACTCAATTTTAAATTGGCAGCTACGTCTTATTATAGGCATAACATGAAAAGAGAAAAAGACTCCTCATCTCTAGAAATAAAGATATATTAAAGTTGAGCATTCCAACTGGAAATAACAATTTTTAAAAGTTGTTCTTGATAGGTAGAATTATTTTGCAACGGGTCTCTTATTTATAATTACATTTAGGGTGGAGAAACTTGTCATGGGCTTACGTCATAGGCAGAACTTTTAAAGTGGAAGCAGATTCAATGGAAAGCTCTTTCTTTACAGGAGGTGGGATTTGCCTTCCTCATGAAATGAGCACAGATAAGCTTGATATTGGAAAGATACAGTAAATTTGGCTTCCTAGAAGAACCTGGAGTAAAATAAAAAATTAATAGGTGCCTGAGCACACAAAAATTATATTTGAACAGATACTCAAAAAATTGCATACACTACAAAGTAATTCAGCCCTGGTCTGCAGAAAAAAAAAAAGAAAAAAAGAAAAGAGTTTCTTATAAATAAAGATGAAGGAGCTACTTCTTACACAGGGCTTGATCCCAGCCACCACCAACACCTTACCCAGAGAAGGAAATGGAAGATTTGCCACAACAAACTCTGTGATCACTATTGAACAGGAGGAAACACAAGTCTGGGATGATTTTTTGCTCCCTGAGCTCTAGTCTTCTGCCATAGCATTTCTGGGCATTTTGGAAAAGTTTGGCCATTCTGCCTTTTCAAGGTCCTGGGTGCGGACAGAGACACACCGAGAGACAGAGGTGTACCGCAGAGAATAGTTTTACTGAGACCTTTCACAGGCATCACAGCTGTGCTTCTGCTCTCCAGAGGGATTATTCTAACACAAGGCAACATGACATAACTTATTTTTCACTCCAGAAATGTTTCAAGAAGTTCTTTGTTTGGACAAAAGAACTTCATCTTGCAAGCTGTGTGTAAAACCAAGAGATCAGCCTCTACAGAAGTCTACCATTAGTAACAAACCATTTCATTTCAGGCATTGCAGATTCCAAAACATTCAACACTAAGCGAAAAGCTTGTTCACAGAGAGCACCAGGAGCTGAGGCTTCTCAGCAGTGTCCCATGACCTGCTAAGTGTCAGGATCCCCACCAGTGGCAAGTCAGGTGTTTGGTGCACCAATGCATGGCTGCACCTCCCAGATCAGCACCTGAATTGGGCTGTTTTCTCTGGGATCCAGCTGTGCCTTGCAGCAGATGCTTTTTCATCAGCATGTACATTTTTTCAAAGAACTGTCCTGATAACTCTAAGCAGTCCTATATTAAGGGAAATAAGATCACACAATAGTAGAACCAAAGAATTTCTGGTGCTTTAAGACACCCTCCATTCAAGCCATGCTGTGGCTGCTGAGGCCCAGGGCTCTTCATCCCTGGCTCTCATAGTTAATGGATGAGTTTGTGCCCGTTACAGCATCAATCCCTCCATCCTCTGCAAGAGGCTGCTGTTCTGGGCATCAGTACAGCACAGTGACTGTAAAGGACAGAAAGTAAGAATTAGGTCAATAAATTATATGTTTCAAAGCAAAACAATCATTATGTTGTGCACAGGCGTTTGCAGTTCATTTAATGAAATTAGAGTAAAGGCCCCAAAACCAGAGGGTGTGGAAACCTTCAATTCACAGATGTGCACTAACTGCATACCAACTCAACATGAGACCAAAATAAATCACTAAGATAAGAGAAGATTCCTCCTGGAGACTGAAAAACACTGGAACATCTGGAAAGAAAAAAAATTTAGTTGAATATGTGTTTTGGATGCTTTGTAGGAAAAATATCTGCAAGAGACTGTCTTGTCTTTAAACACTGAACATTGAGACCCAGGATGTTTCCTGGGGATTTATAACTACCTAGGAGAATTAATGACCCAGAGAAAAGCTGAGGGTCATTAAAACCAGTCAGTCATCAGGTCATTGGGAAATGCCCTCTGCTCAAGTTTGTTACGGTTGCTGACAGCACCCCTCCTTCTTGGTAAATATAAGAAAAGAAAAACGCAGCAGCATACTTTTTCTGCATTGCCAGAAAGCCCTGCAGCCATCCCTCTGTGAGGGGAAATGCTGGGAGGGCATCACCACTGTGCTAAACCTTGTAAAAAAACCCAATATAATGTCTCCCCTTGAATTTAGATAATAATGTTATGTTTCAGTGTGCTTAGATTAGGCATAGTTGCACACAAAAAATCTAGGCCACCTTTCAATAAATGCTTGATATCCATCAGTTTGAGTATTACTTAAGAAGTTTTTTACATAAAATATTAACTTTTTAAATAAATGCAGTTACAGTTATTAATTGCACTTTTAGCTGAACAGACTTCTGTCTAAAGGCACCCAAATATTACCAGTTATTAAACCCTGATTTGCCAATGAACACTGGGAGAAACATAGTGCTCTGAACATTTCATTTGTCTGAGGCTTGCCAGTAACAAGGACAACAAGACAGGCAACAACTATAGTCATGTATTTCCTGCCTTAGTTATACACCACGATACTGGCACAGGAGTCAGCAGCCAAAAGCAAAGTCACAATTACCCTGGAAAAGATGTTCTTTCAGGGAAACCTGCATCTGCGTTTAAGTCAGGTGGTCAGCCACAAAATCCAGAGGCAGAAAAGTTTCCTTTAATGAGTAGATTGGGTAGTGAAGTATGTCTAACTTAAAAATGCATGTTTACAAAACCTGAACAGAAAGAGGCAGGGGGGCAAAATTAACAAAGGTAGCTTGAAAAAGCAGCAGCTCTCACTTATTAGGTACTACCATCAAAAGACCTTAAACACCAATTTTAATTCTCAGCCATGCAAAAAGATCCAGGTGAACACAGATGGCTGAATCAGTGAAATATTGCAGGACTGGAGTTCAGGCAGAGACCAATGAGGGAGTGCCCAGGCCATACCCTTCCAGCAGCAGAGGCTTCAGACAAATTTCAGAGAATCAAGGAATCACTTAGATAGAAAAAGATCTTTAATATCATAGTGTTCAACCATTAACCAAGTTCACCACTAAACTGTGTCCCTAAGTGCCACATCTACACTTCCCTTAAATACCTACAGGAATGGCAGCTCCACAACTTTCCTGGGCAGCCTTGACAGCATGCTTGGATAATACATTTTCCCTACTATCCAGTCTGAACCTCCTCTGGTGCAACTTAAGGTCATTTCCTCTTGTCCTGTCACTTGAAGGAAAAGATTTACCCACACTTCACTGCAATCTCCTTTCAGGCATTTGTCAAAAGCCATAAGGTCTCTCTCCCCTGAGCCAACAATTCCAGCTCCCTCCTCATAAGGCTTGTGCTGCAGACCCTTCTCCAGCTCTGTAGCTCTTCTTTTGCCACACAGAAACAAGTTTACTGCCTTCTTCCCCCACTATGCTGGGCTGGGATTGGAGCTCTATGTGAGCAATTTAAGAGCCACAGGACAAGGGTTGTACAGGTCTGACAGAAAAGTCATATGAGACACGACAGTATCCATGTAACAGGGACCTTCTAAAACAGGCAATTATTTTAGAAGTCTCATTTCATCTACTTGAGTCAATTATTCAGAGATGATAAAATAAATCTCTGTGTTTTCTTCTTTAGAGAATCTCGCTGCATTTTCAACCAGGAAACCTTCTCTTGACTGAATATATGGCTCCTTTCAAGAGAAGCCTCTTCCTCCTTGCAGGAAAAGGATTTACCACTTCTCCTTACAGACTTTGTTTGGATGTTGCTCCTCATTATTTTTCAAGATGTGCTGGGCCTGAAATACTCAGAATAGCAACTTTTACTGCAGGAAAAGTGGAATACTTATTTTTAACTGGTCCTACTTTAAAGCCAAGTGTCTTGGTCTTTGTTTTATTGTTAGGGAATTTCTCTGCACTTAGAAAAATAAAATTTCACCAGAACACTGAAGGATCTTGGGAGGTTCAATCCAGCCTACTCCCACAAGGCATAATTAGGCAAATAAAATTTCCCAGTGTTTACTTCTCTTCCAAGCTTCACTTTTCCATATCTTAGTGTGACAATCTTAGGCAGCAGTAATCATTCATTAGAGAGAATGGAAGAGAGATTCAGCAGCTTCTACAGATGAATGGGCAAATGCTCAAGTTTAACCTGACATTTCAGCCATCAGCAGTAGGCATACAAGTAAAATTATTTGCCATATCAGCCCTGTGATACCCTTTTGAAAGGGCAGGGTTCAATGTAAGTGTTAAAATAAAGATGGAAAAGTGAGGCAAGAGAGAGGGAAGACTGCCAGCAAGTCAGAAATCTCTTCCAACATTTTATACAAACCTTCAACTTTCTGAATTTTGCACATTTTTGACTCAAAGTAGTGGCAATCAGCACAAAATATAAGCAAATATAGGCAAAAAAATCAGCCTAATAATTTTAATATGGCAAACCTGCAAGACTGGGAGAGATGAAAAAGAAATATGGAAATTCAAAACAGAGAAGTTTCCAGTATCTATGGCATCATTTTGCCAAATATCAGGCACAACAAGGAGAGCAAGCATCAGAAAAATAAAAGAAAAATTAATCTCTATCACTTAGTGGATGTATTTATCTCATGCATTGCACCAGGGTGACTAGGAAGGTGACCCAGGTCTCCTACCAGTTGCAGAAGCAGCCACCACGCTGCACCTGGGCACCAGACTCTTCACATTTGCTCAAAGTGTGTTTGCTGTACACAGGAGGCAGGTCTATGAGAACTATAAAGTAGTACAGCTGGGACAGTTTCTTGGGGAAAAAAATAGGACTATTGCAAATCAAAATGAGCATGTGGAGGTTTTTTTAAATATCATTTGCCAAAAACTGATAATGTGTACTTTTCTGACTTTGCTATGGAATCTCTCTGCAGCTTAATTTTTCCTATTACTGCTTCTACAAGGTTCTGGGGGACTAAAAGATCATGTATGCTGAAAACAGTTACAGTAGGAAAAGCAGAAAATTATAATAGCTGCTGTTAAAAATACAGTCTTTGTGACAGTCCTCTGGAGAGGTAAGATTGCCCTTGTCAAGGCTGGGGGACAAAGCAAACTGCAATAACCTATACAATGATAGCCTCAACATGTGTTAAGTTTCAAGCTTCAAGCAGTCACCAGCTGTGACAAGAGTGACTTTTCTAAAAATTCCTCTTTAGTCATCATGTGCAAACAGAGACTTACTAAAAATCAAAACCTGTAGACTGAAAGATTGTTTCTTCTCAAATATCCATCCCACATCCATGAAATACATGCAGAATGGGGGTAACAATTCAATAGATGTCAGATCCTTTGCCCACCAGGAGCTTTTACACAAAGCCAAGAAAGTGATAGAGAAAGGCAGCAGAGAATGACCTGCTGAAATGAAATTCAATATTGGGTCATCCTTAATACAAACATCGCAATTATTTGGGGTTTGGGAAAATGAAAAAGACTTTCTAGATCCTCCTTAAACAGCCTGTGTAAGCTGGCAGGGCTACTCCCACCAAGATCTTTGCCCTTTTCAACTCCAAGACCATGTGACTAATGCCTGCCCTGCCAATACCACCTGTAACCACAGCCCATGCTGACCAAAATTGCATCTACATTAAATGTTTTCCTATTTTTTTCCATTCAAATCCACCAACATCCCCAAAAATATCAACAACAAACAAACTAAACAAACAAACAAAAACTGTCAACACAAAATCCTTCATGCAGCTCTTCAGTTTAGAACCCATTTTCAGAAATATACTTTCAATCTGACTACTTATTCAAAAACAACTATTAACATATTCACTCTGGAACAACTTATGGAGAGGAAAAGAAGCAGTATCATTTAATATAGGGGCCATACTACTATACAGGACTTTCCCCAAATTAAAATTGGAGAAATTGCTAATAGTAGTCAGAGAAATTATGCCAATGTTTTTGGTAAAAAAAATTAGCTTATCAGGATGGAAGTATCCTTAGCTAGCAGATTTCAGTGACAGAGCTGGTAACAGATTAGCTTCTGTACAGCAAATTAACAGCCTATATAATAATATGCACTACAACATACACACACGATAAGTTTTAGAAATTCAGACTTGACAGAAGACAAGAAACATTTGCTTGGGGAGAACAGGGCTGCGCAATTTCCTTCTTTCTTGACCTGGAATGCCAAGATCTACACAAGGGGAAGCTCTGGAGATAACTCTGGCTTCTGTATCTTGCAAAATCATAATCTTGCAGTCTGTCTGTTAATTTTGCCAGACAGTCATGCATCTTATTTTTGAAGATAGCTGTTCTGGAGAGGAAGGATTAAGCTATCATAGCCTGAGGTCCAAGAAATTAAATTTGCTACTTCTCTGAATGTCACTCTGGGACTGCCTTAAACTTTTCTGGGGCATGGGGGTGGGATGTTGTATTTCTCCAGCCCTGCTGTTTTTCAAGTGCTTTCACACGGGAGAGAAGGAGACTGCAGCTCTTACACGTGACACACTCAGAATACAACTGCCAGGCAGCCTACCCTTCTGCAAATGCCATTAGGAACCTTTCTGTTCAAAAAAACAAACTTAAATAAACATTAGCACTATAATTATTGCAAAGCTGATGAATAGGCCACTCTGTTACCTAAAGTCCATTTTAATTCCAAAGCAACATAGTTAGGATGGGAAAGACTTTTTAAAGGTATTTGAAATATGCATATTCCATTTCAAGTCCAGGGAATCAAATTACCAGCCTGTAAGTGAGATAAGGCAGCAATAGAGCACCCAGATCCTGAACGGCTGTGGGACTTGGGTGATTTGCTTAGCTCAGTCCTCAGGCTAAGCAAAGCCCTCGATAACACCAGCTGGAACGTGTGCCCTGCAGCCCTGGACAGCTGGAAGGAGAAAAGGCTAGTCACAAATTAAATTAAGAGGTGTAATATAGTGTGAGAAGAAAAACAAATTGAGATTGTGAAAACAGGTGCCAACTGACATTTACTCAATACTCAGTCACACTTTCCTTTCTCTCCCTGTGATTAGCAGCTAAGCTGAATTAGGATACATTTCATGCTTCTGTGACCTTCTAGAACCCCCTTACAGAGAAAGAAAAACACCTGTAGCAAGAAAGGGTTTTTTCCAAGAGGGTAAAAGTGCCTACTACTGTGAAGCTAGGCTGGCCAAGATTAATACACCAAAGCAAAAATATAGTGATGCAACCAGTTAAATTCTCTTTTTTAAAAAAAGAGCAGTAAAGACAGAGATTTAAAGTAGTGATGTCTTAAGTTTAGTTAGACAAATCTTTTTCCAGCCCGAGAACCAAGAACAGCATTGCAGCTTTGGGCCCAAAAAGTGTAAACAGCAGCAAATTGAGGAGAGCAATCTGAGAGGATGGGACTTCATAACCTGAAGCTGTAAGTGGACAATTAACCCCAATATGTAAAGCAACCAAAACTTATAAAAGTGTAAAAATTCGTGACCTGGAGTCCATCTTGGGTGTAGCCCTTGGCTGGGCTCTTGTACTGCCCAAGGTCTATATTTTGAAGGCCTTTTTAATACCTACTTTATTCCTACTTTATAACACTGTCTAGCCTCTGTTCTAGGTAACCTCTCGAGGCATCAGTAGCACCAGGCTAGAAGAGTCATGGATTTATTTATCTGCGTCATTCAAGGCTATCCTCCTAATTATCATTCAGAGAATAAGCTGAAACCCATGAACACCATCCTGAAGCTCCTGGGAAGGACTAAAATGAAAAGCAATGGACCAAATTGTTCCCTGCAGAGCCTTGTGCTCTTTCTGTGTTGCTGAAAGCAGAGCCATGATTTTGTATAGGCTCAATCTGGGGCTCCATGAAAGAAAGGCTTTACCTGTGAGAGTGCAGGAGATCACCCCAATACCACTACACCTGAACACCATTTCTCCGGTCACACCACAATTTGGGGTGCAAAACTTCTTCCACTGCCAGGGCAGTCTCTCCTATTCAGACATGGAGGCTCCCATGGGCTCAGTGCTGAGCCTGGTCCACTCTCAGCTGGGGGACTTTTCAGATGTTCCTCAAGGCTTCTGCTTGGTGCAGGCTCCACACAACCTGTTCCTTCTCAAAGCTTTCTTCCTAGGAGGGAAACTATGGCAGATTTTCAGCAAATGGACCTGCAAACACGTCTTTTGATGACTCAGGATGCTAAGGAGACCCCTGACTTTGGCCAGGATAAGGTTAAATAGAAGATATGCCATATCCAACTGCTAAATCCAGGACAACCTCCTTGTACACCCAGAGACTATGTAATTTCAGAAAACCCTCTTCTGACACAAGGATCGGCAGGTCTGTGGGAACAGAGAACTTCAGAAGTGCAGCTTTCAAAGCAGACCTTTCCCTCTTCCCAAAAGCACCAGAATTATCAGAACAAAAGCCTTTGGTGGAGCTTACCTCTGTCTGTGTGAGGCTGTGCCCATCTTGCATGGCTGAAGCAAGCATTCAGCCTTATCCTGTGCTCCAAACTGAAGTTCAAAGCATGATCCCACTCACAAACAACCCCAGTTGTGCTACAATGCACAAAGACCAAGTGCTTTGGAAGAAAATACTTCAAACGACACCTTCCACTAATTTTTAAGATTACAGACTTTTTTGCAATAACATCAAGTTTTGGAACTCTATCAATGACAGCAGCATTGAATTAACATTTTTTCTAAAACCCTCCACAGCTGAACAGATGATGGCAAGCATGTACCATAAGACCATTTTATGAAAATGTCAGGGGTCTTAGAAATAGTTGACATTCTTGGGCCTTCAGTTTCATGATCTTTATCATACTAAAATGTTTTTGCTTATTCCTTGCACACCTGCTGTGTGTCAGTTTTCCCCCAGTGGAGCTCCCTTACCGCATGCACTGATCACACTGACATACATAACCACTTTCTTTATACCAAGCAGATCTCAGGCACTATTGGACCATCACACACTGATAAAAAGCAGAGAACATAAAACACTTTGTGAAAAGAGAGGAATGTAGACCAGGAACGTGGCTCAGGGTTAGAATAAATGAGAACAAAGGCCTGGAACTAGCTGCCATGAAGCTTTGGATGAAAATTCACAAATATTTCTGAAGTATTTATTTTCATCTCATACAGCCAATTATTCTTATGAACGGTCAGCAGCAAATCAGGCCAGGAGATAAGCTTCTTGAATTTTGAAGCCATAAAGTATAACCAAAACACTGCAGGGAGTGGGAAGGATGGACAAGAAGAAAGGGTATAGATCCAAGAACTTCAGTGCCTGACCTCTTTTTAACCTCTGCAGTTCAAGAGGGTTTCAGCTCCTCTGCTCCACTTGCTCTTAACTGAGCTCAGTAACTGCTGCCTGCCCACAAGTACCTTGTCACACGGATCATTCAACCCTAAATACGCACTATGCAGTCTCCTCCAAAATACATCTGCTTTTAGAAACATACTATCCCATGCTTGTACTTACAACAAAACAACTTAAGGAACAACAACAACAACAACAATGTTAATTTTTGACAATAGAGTTGAAAAAGAGCAAATTTTAAAAAGTTGCTTTAGCAGGTTAAATTGTATTTGTAAATATTTTACATTTTTTGTATTTACATTAGTTTAACAAGAAACGGTCTTTCAAACTGATTCCTACCCTGAGTAAACAGTTGTTGCTGTAAAACCTACTGAGCACAAACAATACTAGAATTGCCTGGTTTACTTCAAACATAATTAAAAAATCAAGAGTAGAATATTTTTAATTTCATGTGTTGTGCAAGTATGGAAAGTCTCAGATAATTATCCTTGCAATATTTTTTATTAGGACTTGTAAATTGAAATTACCTAAAAGATGCAGCGGGCTGTTAAGAATGGAATTTAGCTTACATGTGGAATTGATAATAGGAGAAAGAAGATTCATTTAAATGAAATTATTCTAGGCCCATAAAATACAGGCACAGAAACAGAAGTCCTAACTGTGATTTCTCTCTTGTTTAACTTAAAGGAATGGCCACCATTCCTGTAGAAGGCAAAAGCATTGGTCAAAACATTACTCATACAGCAAATAAAGAATCATACAAAAAAATGCATTAAGATAGGCATATTTTACATTAGCATAAAATAAAAAGCATCATTTTTCATTTCCCCATATTTGATTTTAAAACTGCACAGTTCCCCCAAAATGGTCAGGAGGGTGGTACTTAGTTCTATACTTTGCAATACACAACATACACTTATGTACATATATATAACCTAATGCTACATGTTAGACTTCCTTGATTTGCTGACTGATAAAAAGTAATCAGAAGAAACAAACATTATTTCTGTCATTTCCCAGGAGTGGCACTTAGTCTCTTTTGTCAAACTTAGACTCTTTTGTCTCTTTTAACAAAAGTGAAATATTTTCTAGCTGAGAAAATGTAACTGATTTTGATGTGATCTACTAAAGCAGTTTGCAAAGGCTAGGCAGTTTATTTGGAGAGTGCTTCCCTTCATCTGTGATAAAAACCTACAAATGGCTAATGGGAAAGAAAACAAGTACTGCGTGTGAAATAGTATTTTTCTGATGTGAAATGCCCAATACAAAATGTGTAAGTCTCAGAAGTACAAATGCACACAATATAAAAGATGCACAGAAAATCAATTATGCTGCAAATTTAAATAAATTACTGTCTAGTTTGTAACAGTGTAAAAGCGTAAAGTATTGGAATGGGATGTCAATGGAGACTTTATTTAACTTTTCAAAATAAATGTGATGCTGAGAGATATTTCTGACCTACCAATTTTTCTTCTGCAGTGTTCTCCTTTCAGATTATTCAATTCTCTCTCAAGTTAATGAACTGAGACTATTGTACTTCACATGCTGTTGCTAAATGAGTACAAAATTTTACTGTTTGTTTTCTAAGAAACGGGTTAGTAGACCCACTATGAGAGCCATATCTCTCTCTAAGTTAAGTAAGTGATCACTTGACTTGGCATCAAATAAATCATCAGTAAAAAAGTTTCCAGGTAAAATAATTTTAAAGTTATTATTCTTAATTAGTCATCTTAATTATTATTTAAATTAATCTTATTTTTATTATTGCTTCTTCTGGATTCTTTTTAGCTGTAGTCCACAATACTAGGAGAAAAGTATTACAATTGTCAAGCCAAGAGTCCACCTACACAAACAGCCCTCTATCTATTACTACACTCCTTAGGCTCAGGATGACACATCCTCTAGAGACCACAATATTCTTGGCAATAGCAATACCATTGACAGAAAGTAAAAAAAGGATGGATTTTATAGCAAGTAGAACAGCACAAATGTTTCTGTGTGGAACCACTCAGGTGCTTCAGCAAGTTCTTTTCAGTGGTGAGAGCCCCATGTGTTGGTTCTACAGAACCCCTGTCAGTAACACATTTCTACAGGCCGCACTTCCCTCATGAGCAGAACAATGAGGCTCCAGCACATTCAGAGGCACTTACCACAACTACCCACCACTAGCCTCAGCAACACTTAGAACCCACATGCAATAAGAAGAAAACTAAAATACTTTTCCCTGAGATCCACTGGAGAACCATGAGTGCATTTTTCCTTTATACAGCAGTGCACAAAGTCAGCAAAACTGGTGAATTACCAAATGGATGACATCCCAGTTTCACTTTTGCACTGATACAACTCCAAAAGACAGAAGAACATTGCATGAAGATCCTATCCCTTATTTCTTCCAGATAGTCGTGTTTTTACATTAGACATAAGCAGGTCTTGTTTACTTGCAGAAATGATGTTCAGGATTAATGGGAAACCAGTGTTTTAAATCAACATAGATAACAAAATTGAGTAAGATGTGAAACCAATTTTTTCAACAGACTATAGGGGAATGCTTTGTATGAAGTTCTTGATAACAAAAACAATCCTTTGATAATCAAATTCCAACTTCACCGTCACACTGAAAAAATAACAAACCTGTAGGGGAGATGACATATGCAAAGGTTTGTACTTACCCTAATACAGGCTGGCTATGTTAAAAAAAAGAACCAAAGTGAAAGTTCTGGCTATTCTGTGCATGGAATTACCAGGTAACTTGCAGAACCATATTCCACACGCTGCAAATGAAGAAGAATGTTTCCAATTCAAATAATTTTGATAATCTCTTACCTAAAACTCCCAAAAGTTGGTAACAAAAATTTCATCGTTACCTCTCAATTTAATTCAGAATTAACATGTTTTCAGAGCTCAAGCTGAGAAAATTCAGCATAAAAACCTCTAAAGACTACTTTAGAATAATGTTTAAAAGTGTTATGGTTAGAAAGAAAAATACAGTTTTTTAAATCTACATTCCTTATTTCCATTTAGTACGTCTTGATTGCCAACAAATTCAATATAATCTTGTTCTCTACTTAAACCCAACCTCAGAATTAATTTGCAGACTAGTCTAATTCTAATATGCCAAATGAGAATTCCAGTTAGCCCTTGCTGAACCAGGTATCAAATTATTTAACTGACCCATGCAGATTACCCCAAGCCCAACATGCCATAGTAATTCAGAGACATGGCAAGTATCTCAAATTGCTGGGAAACAGTTATTTGAAACCTCTGAATACAAAAGTAGTCAAACGTATTTTGGGGAGGGACACACTATAGTGGTGTACATGTTTCAAGCGTTTACTAAAGCTTAGTTTCTTTTGAAATACATAACAAAAGTGAACTAATTGTTTTCATGATGTAATTTCTCTTCTTCCAAGAGATAAATTATGGAATTTGTGTCATGTCAAGGAAGACTGATGCTACTACTGAACTCTAAATAAACTTTAGCAATCACACTGCATTAGACATCAAAACCAAAATGAAATAATGTGACAGACTGAAGATTTAAATAAGCCACAAGACACATATAACCCTCAGTTAGCAAAGGGTAGATAATTTAAAGATTTTTTTTTTTTTAAATAAACTTATTATGGAGTGTATTTTTGCCATGAAATTACCCTAGGATAACAGGTTCAACAAATTAGAACTTCCAATCAGCTAGTAAAATTCCTGATATGCATCTATATCCTGTAGCAAAAGTGGTAAACACTTTACTCAAAGAACTAACATCTCTCTAGCTCAGGACATCTTTTTGATGAATGTGAAACAGCTGGAATAAACACATCAAGGGTAACAATTGTGATCCCATGGTAGACCCAGCTGCTGCAAAAATAAACCCAGGGGAAAGAGCCGAAGATTTAAAAAACCTGCAATATAAACCCATCTTGCATCATACAATCCCATTGTTTCTGCTTCTTTTTAAAATACAGTACTCTCTGTAAACACTGGTCAAAAATGAATGTAGAGATTAATTTGTTAAGAAGTAAACTCAGTTTATAAAACATTTAAAAAATTCAAAGAATAGGTGTTTTATTTAAACAGTAATAGTTTTATCTTTAGCGACCTTTTGTACCTGCTAGTGAGAAAGTTATTTGAAAAATAAATGGAGTCTCATACTAATCCTGTTAATACTTTATTAGTGTAATTTTTTAGCTTTCTATTGGACAGAACATAAATGCAAACTCCAAAAAAAATTCAGAGTCCTCTGCCATTCAGTAGAAGTGACCATGGCAGCCCATTTCATGTTCATTCTTTGTTACAGAAACGAGAGGAGGGGGAGGGGAGGGGAAAAGCATCAATAGAACAATTAGGCACACAGCTGACACTTACTGTACAATGATATGCACAAGTAATTTATAACAGCTTTATGAGTTTATGAGATGTGTTCTTCAGATTCTTCCCTTGTAATACATGAGCTTTGCTCAGGCGAGCAAGGATCATTGAGAACAAAGGAATTAACAAAGGAGTAACAAGTAAGACTTTTAAAACAAGTCCTTAAATAAACTAAAGTAACAACAGAATGCAGAATTGTTCACCTGAGAAGACATTTTTAACCTAGACTTCAGAACATTAAAAATTCATTTATTTTACAGCTATTCAAATACACATGCATTAAATGAAAATATTGCACAAAATTAAAATTTAGATTGTGGAATTTATATAGTTTCATTTTGGTACACATTCTGGTAGCACTTAAAATTAACTGTTTAGTTCTAGCAAACACCAGCAGCACAAGCTTGAGGATGAACCAAATGAAAAATTCAATTGCTCATTTTATCTTAAAAATAATTAAGGCTAAAACAAGTGCATTTGTTGACAGTGGCACAATTTTCAGCGGTCAGTCACAGCACCTAAAGGCCAGAAGATACACCCAGACACTTAAGTGCTGTATATTAACATTCAGTTTTGGAGACTTCCTAGGATAATAGGCTGCATGGGTTGACAGCGTGGGTACTTCAAATTGTTGACAGGAACACCTTTTAAATAAAGATACATACAAACTCGCTTTAACAAAAAGTACTCATTTCTGAGGGTTCTTGCCAGCCAAGAGGCACCACTGAATTAGGAAGCCACATTCTGTAATTAAATACAGAAGATAAAACTTCAATACATATATACATATGCACACATGCCTATATAAATGTGTGTATAGGTATATGTAATAAATTCATTAAGTAAAATGACTAATAAGTATGGTGTATTATGTTTAGTTCACATTCCTAGAGATATTATTTTTTTTGTACAGAAATGTACCAGATAACTAAAAAATAATTTAAAAAAAGCCAAATTTGTATATTATCACTATCCTGTTGAAATTTTTCATGGTACCTACAGATAGATAAAAGGTTCCACAGATTTGACATAACAGTATTTGAACTTCCCATTTTCATACTGCTTCACAAATTCAGTGACTTAAAAGACATAAATTAGATTTGGTAGGATTAATGAGATATTTACTGTATCACCAAGAACAACTGCTGAATGATCTTTCATCAGTCAGATATGAGCTATACATGAGCACCCTCACAGAGGAAGATACAGGCATGTAAACAATAGGAGCTGGCCATGTTGATTACTTCACACAGAACTCAAGAATTTTGTTAAATTCAAAAGCATTTAACCATCACACTTCCACAGAACCTGCAGAGAGGAAGGGAGAGGGGCTCTTCTATATTTACCAAGTTGTCTTCCTAGGGATTACAAAAGAAAGGGATTTAATTTACAGCATTTAGTTCTGCAATAAAGAAAAAAACAAGTGCACTTGAGCCCATGCATACTGTATGAGAATGTTAACAGTACAATATGATCATCATTAAGTAGTATGATAAAAGGCTACATTTCAATAATAGAGTCCATGAGAAAAATTATCAATATAGAAGTGTCAGTCAATTTAACAAGGTCCTTTGAGAGCCTTCTATCTTGTCTCAGAATGCTTTCATCAAAGGTCTATGTTTCTCTCTTGCATAAAAGGACCATTTGCTCCCATTAACACACAAATTACAACAAGGATCCTTGGGATCCTTGATCCATAACTGTATTTTACCCTGTGTTTAGTGTTCAGAAAAAAAAGGGACTTTAAAAGATTACCTTCTATTCAGTCAAGATAGTAGTGCTCAAACAGTTGGGGACTATGAAAAAGAAAACACAAACTGAGATATGCTGTGGCCAAACAGGATTATTCAAATGTTACTGTATTTTTAATCGGACAGAACTTCTTCCATGAAACTAAACAGATGGATGTGGGGCCTTGATGTCAAATTTTTATTAAAATTTTACACTATGCAAAAAATAAAAAAATTATTTAAAAAAATATTGTAGTTTTATTTCCTTTTTATTTTCATATATACACTGAGATGCATTCAGAAATTTCCAAGTGTTTGCATATGACTAATGAAATCTTTTACCTGTGAGGAACCAAGTAATTCTAGCATTTTTCCATATGAGGCTTACACACTAAAAGGTAAGGAATCTTTCAATTAAGTAGGACATAGTTCTTTCACATCCCAAAAATGCTCCAGATTTTAGTGGGAAGTTGTGTGTAAACTGTGTCTTAGTGCAATTTCCTCATCTTCTAACATTATATCTATCCTCTTTGAAACATATATTCCTTTCCTTCTACAAATACCAACTTGACTTATGTTCCAATAGACCAATTGAACATAAACATGATGCTCCTTCTCCACTGAAGTTACATGCAAAATGTATGCCAGGTGCTGTAAGAGCAGCATACAGCCATTAAACGCTACAGAATAATCAGAATAAATGGTTTGTTTCTACTGCACCTCTGCTTTTACTAAAACCCCCATTAGATATAAGGTTAATTTAATTTTCAAAATATGAAAGGTGATGCAAATATGGCATACAAGCCACCTTACCTCCACTTTTATTTAATAAATGTACTTTTATGATGGGGCTATAGCTATTTCTCCCTGCTCCTATCAACCTGCTATTCCACAGACTGCTTTTCCGGTTAATTCAGCCTTTACAGGAATGTTAAAATAGCCCTACAGAGCCTCAAAACTTTTAACGCCAAACAATTCCACCTGACTCTCACACATTGCACTATCTCCCAGTGCCAAAACACCCCTTTCTTCAATTGTTTCACCATAGTTGTGCTTTACTTGAACAGCCTGGCACTTTGCATTGCTGGCAAAACATCGACTCAGGAACGGAAGGGATCAGCATTCTGATATACTGGGCCAGTTTTCTTCCCAATGTTGCATGAAGACGCACCAAATCATTTAAGACACACAAACCATTCTGGTCGTGGTTGAACTACAAGTGAAGATGAGAAGATCCACAGGTCTTACAGATGCATTAATAATCTAATATGTGACACTAGAAGACTGGTGCAGAAATGACGGCATGTGAGTTTGAAGCCCCAGAGAATCTGCCCAAGAAATTAATCCTGGACAAACAAACACCAGCTAAATGGATTTGAAGTGTCACCTTTTCTGTAAGGAAGGCGCTTGAGTAGAGTGTAGTCTCTGCTTATATCTCTGCATTTGCTTTGACCTTGAATGCAGTTTGTGGAACAGCTCAGGGAACTTATTTTGTGGAAATAAGGTTTCTAGAAATCTCTCCAGAAACACATACACCATTCTCTTATTCAGCTGACTATGCTGGAACATTTCGAAGACCCGAAGAATGCCTTTCCGTGTAGTCTCAGCGCCTATGATGTGCTTCAGTTCATCTACAAAAACAGAAGTCCCACAGAAGTTTAAGCAACATTCTACTTCCATGTTAACAACAAACTTAAACTGAATATTAAGTCTTTCAAACTATGTAGCCTGAAATCTGAGGTAACAGTGACTCTACACAACATGAATAAACTAAAAGTTCTCTTACAGAAGGGACCATTTCTGAAAATTACTTCACTCTTACTCTACACATGTGGGAACCATATTTACAAGAAATCGGACTGGTTTGGAATATACCCATTTTAGGCACAACTTAATCCTCTAGAAAATTAATGCTGGGGTGGCTCTAAGAGAATTACTGAGATTACACGTGAAAATGTCCAATGCTTTAATAATTAGAAACCTTTTTATTTAAATACTGTTCATATTATCAAGGTTTCTGTGCAGTACTTAAAACAATCAACAAGAATCCTGACATCAATTTCAGTAACAATATATCATATGGATTATTAGGCTTTAATCCCAGACTCACTTACCTGGCATTACCTCCAGCAATTTGGTTTTCCCTGCCACTCTTGTTCTCATTCTAATAGCTTTGTCCCTCCGTGGAACAGTTTCTGCTAAAATGCCGTTGGGCCAAAAAGCGTCTCTGTAACAAAAGCAAGTCTGTCAAAAATACATTAACATTTTATCAAGTGAAAAGCTCTTTTAAATCTCTCAAGGCTATCTCATAAAATAAATACAAGAAAATAATTTGCACACAACCTAAGAAAAAAAATGAAGAATGATGAAGAAGATGAAATTAAAAGCAAGTAGTACCATACACTCTATCAATAGCGAACATATACGTTTTGTACAGAATCAGAAGAAATGAAATTTTAATAAAATAATACAAATCAAAACTCAAATACCACATAGTTCTTACATAAAACAGACCTAAGCCTTGCTTTTACCAGGCTTTATTGCTGCTGAGGTTCTAGGTCTATTAATTGCTCCCTCAAAATTTTGAAACTAGCAGTTAGCCTTTCAACAAGCTAAAGCTGAGAAGAAATAGTTTCAGTGTAGTAGAAAGTCCAGTGCAAAAGACATGCCTCTAATAAGCTATTCTCCCTCAGTGAAAGATGATTTTTTTTCTGAATAAAAAGTAAGCATTCTTACAGTTTAATCAAAGAGTAACAGAACACTTGTAAAGTATGACCCTTCGGAGAATATATGACCCTACTTTGACTTTCACCCCAACAAAAAAACCCCAAAATATATGGAAAGAAAAAAGTGTGTAACATTTTCTCAACACCAATGTAGAAGCCATTAAAACTTTTAGGATATTGATAGTTTCAAATTCAAACTTCAGTTCCATTGTATCTATCCAAAGTGAAACATTATCTCAGAGCTAGGGCTCTTTCAGCACTAATTGCTTGCCTTTAAAAGCAAGGCACGTACATGCCTTCATCAAGGCAAACAAGATATTACATCACTACAGTGATAAATTATGAAATTTCTAAGTATGCCTGTACCCTAGCTCTTCTAGACTGGTTGACAAATAAGTTTTTAAGGTAGAGGAGAAAACTTAAAAATACTCTTTTCCATGTGACAATTGCTTTCTCTCACTTAACGTCTAAAAAGCAGTGTATGATCCAGCTGTATTCTGGAGAATAATAATTTCTTCATGTAAGAGGAAAAGGAAGACATATTAGACATCAATTGGTGAGTGCTTTGTATTTAACATCTGTGATAAAAGACATACCTGAAGCGTTTCACTGCATCTGCTACTTGCTCGGGAGATGTCATCCAATCAACATGATCAACTATTTTTCTAAAATCAAAGCAACAAGTCTCTTATTTAATTTTTAAAGCAGGAAACCCATAAGTGAAGCATTTTAATGAGCATTCTAGGGAAAACAAAGCATAATTTAAACTTTTTCCAACTCTGTAAGTAGGTTCTATAATACTGCACAATAGGAAGGCAAACACTGATTCTCAAGATAGAAATCTAAGTTCACTGATCACTTCCTAAAGCTAAAGCTTTCTTCTCTTTGGATAAATATGTGATAATGAAGTTGGCTGCAAAGCTGCTGTTGCATCTCCTGTCAGCATTAGATAACTGGCTTGCTTCTAGACTACTCCTCTTCAGGCTCTTCAAGGAGTAAGCAAAGGACCTACTCAGAATCTCAAAATACTTGCTGCAATGTGTACAGTTACTTCACAATCCTTAACAGGAGATACAGACTGATAATTCATCAGGCCTTCATTCACCAACCCATACATATAGCTCTACATCCAAATCTAGGATGCTTACAGAAATGATACATGCATCTGTGTATCACCACAATCACAGGACTGTTTCCCTAACTACAATTTGAATTTAGTTTTCTAAGAAACAGAACAAGATGATTTTTCTGCAGAATGCTATTAAATCCTAAGAACTTACCAGGACAAGGTATGGCCATGAGTATCTGAAATGGTTCTAAATGCAGAAGCAAACTAGAAATACACTACAGCCATATCTGTAATAAGGAAGCAGCAGCCTGTGCAGAAACTGCTGCTTATACTACAATCTGGAAACAGCAAAAAGTATTCAGAGTTGTTCAACAGGGCAGCATGTTCTTGGAAGTACAGTTCTCAAGACAGTTTTCAACTGGCCATAAAATTGAGAAATCCCTGTGCTATTTTACAACATAGTTACCTCATTACTGCTACCACAAGTCTGTAAGTTTAACAGTGATGATAAAAACATCACAAATATAATTGTGAAGGGTGAAAAGAAATGACACAGTGAGGAATGTCCTGAAAAAAAGTAAAAGGAAGCTCTTTCTCACCATCTAGAAATTAAGTTTTTTGATTCACGGCACTAAATTGAGAGTAACAATGCAGTTCTAGAATTTGTTGTTGTTTATATTTGCTCACATTTCAGAAACAAATTATTAGAAGGCAAGCCTGGAAACTGTATATTTCTAAGCTGAAGGCAAGAAGCATTACTTAATTAGCACTATTAACTGGCTTTGTATTTGCATGAATAAGTGTACATGTGAAGTACAAAGAACATGGAGTGGCCAAAACAGACCCCAAAGGAGTCCTTTTTCTTTCCCACTTCCATCTTTTAAGTGTGAGAGCAAAAGCTTAACACAGCAACTCAGTACAGTTCACATAATTTGAAAGTGCTAGTGTATCATTTGTGGCATGAAAGAGATGTAATCAGAAAAAGTGCAGAAAGTAATAAATAATATTAATAAAAAAAGGTATAGTGGTAAAACAGGGCAAAAAGCATAAATATTAAGTTACATTCACAGAAACGTGAACTCTAACATGTGAAAGCTCCTTTGTAAGTTCTCTGGCATGTAAAAGTTACTGGAATTTTTCTTTCAATAATGTTTTGTGTTTAATCTCCATTGTACACCACATTCGCACTCAGTTTATTGATTTTCTCCAAGGAGGAATGCATGCAGATTTAAAGCACAATAATTTAGTATCATCAAAAAGGATGTATAGACAGATACTATACGGTGTCACTCACATGATTGCTCTATATAAGAAAAGCAGTACCTATTAATTGTGTCACCATATGTTGCTCTAATAAGTTGCTGAAGCAGATTTTTTATATTTCTTCTTAACCACTGATTTCTCTCCTTTAAATCAAAGACTTCATCCATAAGTAGAAGCATTACTCTCAGCGGAATATTGTCATCCACCTGACCACCAAATAAAAGAATAAAGAGTAAACTTTTATTTCAGTTCAAGAAAGATACAGTTTTAGAAGCTACTTTAGCTGTCAAACATTTCAGTATAAGCACAACAATGACAAACACTTTACTCTGTATTTTACTGTAATGTGAAATTGTCCCTAAATCTTCTACATCATTAGTAGCAAAGAAGGACTGAAAATTAAATATAAAACCAGATACACTGAATTTTTAAAATATGACAAGAAGAAGCAGCTATTTCAAAAGTCAACAGTTATTATGGAAGTTGAATAAAATTAATACATATAAGTATGTCCTAAAGAGAGACATCATCCCTGACCTCTTCCTCGTTGCTGTGCTTCCAGCTGCCTTACAGAAAAACTCAGGAAGGAGCTTTTCTTGGGCACCATTTTCTTACGGACACTAAAAACAGTGACATTTCACTGCAATTAACTGCTTTTTATTTAGACATCATTGTAACCTGCATAACTATCCTGTGCTTTTATGCTTGAAGATTAAGAAAAGGATCATAATTTTACTTTTTTAGTAGATAATGTTACACAGATGGGCCTACAAAAAACAATGTTGGAAGGAGAAGAGAAAAAAATCAAAAAACTAAACGCCCCAGCCATAAAACACAGAAACAGTAGTACATGCACACTTCACGGTCATTCCAATGTTGTGCAAATCATTCTAGTGCGAGCAAAAATGTTAATTTTAAAAGGAAGTATGCAAATTTATTTTTAAAAAGTTTAGAACTGTTTTGATGTGCCTGGTATAGTGTCAGAAAACAATAAAAGTGTAGCTCAATACAGAATAAGTAACAAGTTTGGTTTTAGAGGTGTCAACTTTGAAAGGACAAACATCAGACTCACATTGTCATCAATTGGTGCAGCAACACGGCAATGGTCAGGATCTGAATAGGTTTTCTGCATCAGAGGTGGCACCTGCAATAAAAAAGGCTATGTTAATGAAAGTAAAAAGTACTTTAGGGTATGAATAAATGAGAAAAAAATCATAAACAGTTTGGTTATGAAAATATAAAACAACATTTGGTCAACAGTAACTGCAAGCTAATATATACACAGCAGCACTTTCACCTTCCAAAACTAATAATCAAGTCTGTACATTTTTGTATAGCTACCAAGATTATCAACACCTTTAAGACAATCCACATCTGATTTATCAAGTGCCTAGTGCTTCAACTGAAAAACACCTAAAAACTCTTATGAGACTGAGATTTCTTTTGATATTTCATGCTGATCTTGACTCCTGCCTAGTCACGGGCTTCCCAGCAAGTACAACTGCAATTATATTGCTAGTCACACACCAGGGAAGTTTACTAGCAATGATAAAGTCCAGAGACAGTCATTTTACCCTGCAAGTAATTAAAAAAACTCACATATCCTCCCAGGCCCCAATTTATTATCCTCTTTCATGATTTAAGGGTTAATTCCCCCATCTCAGTTGCTGTTCTACATCTGCCATATATAACTGCTTTGATAGCACAAACCACAGACCTTACAGCTACATACAGGAAGAGGAAGACCAGAGAAACAAAGGGAAGATGAACATGTTCTGAACATAACTATTTTCATAGGACTTCCAAATTGCATACCATGCTACCATTCCTCACCTCTAAAGTATTATATTTTATCAATGTAAGAGATGAGGGAAGATGGCAGGAAAGACAGAAAAAAAATAATTTAAACCAGAATTCAGCATGGAATAAGCAAAAAAGAGGATATGTCTTTATTCTAAGTTTCAAAATATATGTTTTTTTTCCCCTAACTAAAACAGCAGATGCAGGAAATTAGCTGATTGAGAATGGTTAGTTAAAAATAAGCCAGGAATCTCATGTTCTTCTCAAGTTACTTTACTGAATTAAGTGGAGAACTGTAACAGTCTGTAGATGCTATCTTAAAACACGTTATTTAATTGCAAAGACCTCAATTTTTGCAGTAAAATCACTGCTGAACCTTATTAAAAAGATGCAGGTACAAAACAGATTGGTCTTCTGTTTAATGACTTGACTCTCCTATATAACATTAGTTTCAGTGTGTCAATAGTGACTCTTCTGTTGATTTACTAGTATGTATTAACCATCAATACTTTCTTACCTTGAAAAATGATTGCTTTATGTCTTGTCCCAGTCTCTCTGACATTTTACCCATGTTGTCTGACATTTTAGTCATTCCCTCTGCCAGACTGTCAGGGATAGACTTGACTGCATTTGATACGTTTCTCATAGAGTTACGCAGTGGATTTACAAATGTGTCCATCTGAAGGGGAAGATGTTTAACCAGAATTGTATAATCTATGAGGACACCAGCATATTAATACACTATGAGAAGCATGGCACAGAGAACAAGAACATAATAGTTGTTCTTACAACTCAAACTACTTAACTTCATTACAGAATGCAGAATACAGTTTTAATTTTATTTCCATTTATATTTCTCATTTGTTACATCCCTACTGCAGCTATTCACATCTTTCAACAGATGTTTTCCTGAGTCATTTCCATTTCCCATCCCTTGGTTTTTCTTAGCTTAAATTTATTTTCCTTTTCTTCTCCATTCAACACCATTTCTCCCTTCCAAGCTTTCTACTTCCAGATGTTTCAATTCTGCTTTCAACTCTTCATCTTTGCAACATGCCTCTTCTAAACAGCACTGGAATAGTATGTATCATGGCAAGTATAATTTAAAACATAAAGTAGTTTCACAGAAACTGTTACAATTTTTCTTCCAGTATATACTCTGAATTCAGTCCAAACAGAAGCACAAATACAAGAGTGATGCCCTTTAAAAAGTTATGCTTATAAAGAATCTTGTAAGCTGGAAAACACATCATTATAAAAACCTTGATAAATATTTAACTATTTCTCTGTTAATTATTTCAGGAATATAGGCAGGACAGTAACTTGAGGTGACAATGGAGTTGCAGATGCTTTTTATATCTAAATTGCTTAAATTTTAGAAATGGCTACATTTGCAAAGCAGATGCTCACACAAACTGGTCAACTGAACAAAGAACCACTTGTCTGAAGACACTTCTGGTGGCTTAACAAAAACGACGAAGAGCCCAGAGCTCGGAATTTGACCAATGACTCTGGATGGTTACACCTAAATACATAACAGGTGCTTCTGAAGGGAAATGCATATTGTGTTTTGGGCTGAAGAGTGGAAAGCATGGTAATAGCAGCAAATACAGAGTAAAGAAATAAAAAAAGAAATCTGAGTAAGACTATAAAAAAAATATCGCAGATGTCTGACAGAAAGCAACTTGCAACAAACACACTTTTAGACTAGTAGAGAAGTCTCAGTGGAATTCACTGGGTCCAATTTCAAAATTTTATTTTCTTGTCATACAAACAGATTTGCCTATTATAAAAATGGCAATTTTTTGGTTCTGTATGTCCTCAGATACTTTGCCACTGAAAGTTTTAAAGCAACGCATTTGCAAGATGTTTTCAAAGTGCTACATAGCTCTTTAATATCAGTTCAACATGTCTGTTTAATGCAATCATTGCATGAATGAATGCTCTAAAGTTCCCCTGACTGTACAAAACATTCTTACCTTCCGTGCAAAATCCCCCTTCCCTTTGCTGTAGGCTTTATTCTCCAGGAAGTCATACACATAATGGGCTAAAGCTGGAGAAGCTTTCATCATCTCAGGATTTAACAAGAGCTGAGTAAAATAATTTTTAAAAGTTATTTTAATACATAATTAACAAGACAATCAAAGACATCACATGTAGCAATGTATTTTTTAATTCCTAAATTTTATTCCAACATTACAGTAGTCTCAAGATGGAAACAATGGGCTTCTTAGTAATTACCATAATTTTAACCACTATGGTAATTATAGCATCTCACAGGAAAATATACACCTTTATCATCAAACTGTCATTTCACAGTGCTTTACTCATCTTCATTATTTATTGTTAATATGTTCATTGACTTGGTCAACATATTTTAGTGCTAAATGACTAGAAAGTCCCTATGAAGGAAGACTTTTTTTGTTTGGGCTGATACAGGCTTTATCTGAACAGAGGGACTGTGTGGTTTGCTACACTGCTCGAGTGAGCGCCACAGAAATCCTTACACAGCAGCACAAGAGAAAGTGACCACAAACATGTAAGTAGGAGAAGATCAATGGCATAAAGCTCAAAACCAACATACCTGGAACTTCATCAGCTCAGAAAAGCTGTGACAGAACTGGCCAAGAATAAACCAAAACACCAAAGAAAATGCACTTATAAGACAGTATCAAGTTCTTATGGTATATTATTTAATTTTGCATACCAACTACAAAACAGCTTTTTTTTTTTTTATAAAAGAAAAATCCACAAAGGCAAGCCACCTCTGAAAAAATAATTCTAAGCACAGAGCTAAAAAAAACCAATAACAGCTTACCTGCAAATAAGCATTTAAATCTTTTTTCCTCTTTTCCAAAAACTCTCTGTCCATATTGTTAAATGTTTTTTTTCCAGGAAGTTTTAGTATATTTGCAAGGTTTTCAAACTAGAAAAAAAGAAAAGATTTTTTGTTGCTTTAAAGAGTTTCAAGTCTTCATATAAGGACATTCTATTCACCTATTCTTATGTATCATCTAACACCTGACAAAAAGAATTCTGCATCATGCCTGGAACTCAGAATTCTTGGAGAAGCTAAAGAAAGAGGTACGCTGTCAATAAAAAATGTGTGAAAATTCCCAGGAGACTATCACAGGTAAAATTTCATATATTGTGAAACTCTCTTTTGAAGTACACTTTTGAAATACAAACCAATAGTGTGCAAAAGGCTTAGGCTCAAAATTTATCATTATTATTATTTGGAATGAAGTTACTACAATTATAAGACTATAAAGAGTAAAGATTTTTAAGAGAACTTGTAAATCTTTCTAAAATCTCTTTCCTATCCTGATCAATTCTATTAAGGAAATAATTAAGCTTTTCTCCCTGAAGAGATGGCAGCACCTAGTTTAAACAAAGGTTATCACAACTTGCTCTATATGTAATGATCTGTGCCTTTTCTCCAGGTAATGACAGTGATTGGCACTGTAGTCTTTGACACTGTACATCGTTGACATGTACTCTGATCTAGTTTTGCAGGAAGAATGGCAGTCCCAGGGAAGGAGAAAGGAAAGAAGAGGCCCTAACACTTAATAAGGCTGAATATATTTGGTACAATGCACAAAAAATTAAAAAGTGACAAGAACAAAACTTGAAGAATCAGGACTATCCCCATATAGAATCCAGACTTCCTGTAAATAATATCCTTAAGGTGGTAAAGAGAGAAACATACAGTATTCTAGGCTTTAAGAAACAATATGGAAAGAGGTTGCATCCTTTTTCTCTTTAGAAAAAAACACAACATTACAGATTTAAAGACATGGATTCCATTCAGTCCTTGCAAGATCTCTTCTTGCATCATTAAACTTTGGAAGGCCACGAAGCTCATATGAAATTTATGGTCTGCAGGAAGCACCAAAGAATAGTTCTTTACAACTTCAGAAATCCCATTCCCTTGCAAGTAGGTCATAAGGGAAAATAACTGAACAGAAGATGGTCTAGTTTTAATAGTTTTCATTTGGACTCTTATATCTAACCAGAACCAATATAAGCAACTAACAGCCTCTATTTTAAATATAGGTATTTACTTCAAATGGCATTTATTACATGACTGACTAAAGGAACTGGTGCGAATCTATTCAATGCTCTAAGGAAAAAAATACTCAGATACTTTGAACTGCTTTGAACTACTTCAATTCCATTTTGGATCGACTATCTATTTTCTCTGAAAAACAGTCCCTGACCTTCTTACTGATTTTAAATCAATGATTCTAACTTTTACCCTTAACATGTCAATAAAAACATCTTAGACAAGCACACAAGACAATAAGAATGTCTATTTTATTGTCAAGACAAAGCAAAACTGTTGGGCACATCTGAGATGCCACAGTGAATCACAGAAATCTGTTTACTTTTTGCAATCTTAGTGCTCTAGGTTAACATTTCCAGTCTCTGTAAATTCAATCAGACTTAGCAACCAGAAATGTTGAGCTTTCATATTTTGAACATCTTTGCTTTTGCCATTTATTTCTACTCATTTAACGTTATGTTGGTTTTAAATTATTGTCCCATACCAACAGGATGTTAATTCACTCTAAGATCCACGATTCTTCAAAACACTGAATTAATTTAAGAAAATAAATTTGAAGGAGTACAAAAATTGGTATTTTAACTTTATTGACAGCACACTAAGACCATCAGAAATTCAAAGGAAAGTTGGACTTCATTCATAATTAATCCAAGTATTCAACATGTTTGCTTTTTTAATAAAGCCTTTTCAGTTTTTATTACTGCTGTAACTTTAAAATGCTAACTTACCTGCACAGAATTTGTTCCCTATGACTCTCAATTAATAACAGAGTAAAGGGATACAAACTGACACTTCTGACTAGTTCAAAGGTTATGCAGTCAAATCTGACTTCTGCAAAGGCTTGGTTTTAAAGCACTTCAGCCTCCTTTTAAAGGCACCGTGTTTTCATCTTTTTTTCATGTCAATAGGTTCTACTTTGTACCAGTTGGTAAATTACAACTCTCTATTTCTTCCTTCTTTCATTTTAGGAGGATAAAGAGTCTGAGAATACACGTACAGCAGTAAAAGGCAGATTGGTAGTAGTATAGTGAAGTGCTACCAGCTCTCCCTTTTGCGACCCCACCAATTCTTAATATTCACTTAAAATCTAAATACCTATTTCCCAACCTCAGCTTTTATTTCTTAATCTCTGACAAATATAACTAACTCTCTTGGAGACCAACAGCACTTCCAAAGAAAGATTTAAAGTAAAATTAAGCCGTATGGGAAGAGGTGGGGAGACTTTCTAAGTTCCATTTCTTTTTCAAAGAGCAATCAGATATTTACCATCAATTATTAAACTACAGGAAAGTGTACCTATAAAGATTTTCATGAGACTGGTTACCTGTTCAGTGATCCTCATGTGAAAGTCATGGAAGTCGCTGTAGCGCCGGTATGTCTTCCACATCTCCTCACTGTTTGCATTTCGCCGGTGAACGGTGATGGCGTACAGGGCATATGTCTTGCCGTGGTCATTACACACTCCTGCCACAGCATATGGGTCAGAGTCAGCATAGACTAGCAGTTTTAAAAACAAAAATAAAAAAGGAACAAACAGAAAGAAGGAAGACGAAAGGACACAAATGTGAAGTGAAGAAATGTCTGAAATGACAGATTTGAAAGATAAAAATGGACATGCAAGCAGAAGACTAAACTATCCCTTTAACTTAAACACTGTATGGTACCCTCCAAAACTTACTGCATAAACTTAGAGATTAAACAGCTTTAAAGCTAGACAGGTTCAATGACATGCAAAACATAAACAAACAGAAAAATTTTCAACTTTTAAATAGTAAATAGAACTTTAAAAAAATATTTTAACCTAAAGAACTCAAGATGGGGGTGAAAGACAACTGTGGAACCAGAAGAAATTCCAGTCTGCAAAGTAGTCTAATCACATTGCAAAAGTCTGCCCATCAGAAAAGTCTATAAATACAAGACAATGATTGCAAGCTGCAAGCATTCAGTTTTGTTATTGGCATCAGTAGTTTTTTATTAACTCAGCAGTTTGTTATTAACTCTAGGATAAAAATCACTTCCCATGCTATTTTAGTTAAGTATATTTACAGACATGTGTGTACATATATATAATTCATTCTCTGTGTGCGCACACACACACTGTATGGAGAAGTCAATTCATAAATAAAAAGAACACATATAGCTATCTAAAATAGAAGCAAACATCTTTTTGATCTCCGTTAAATATTTAAGTCTTCTTGGACTTCCTCCCTCACAGAATTTTCCCAGTACAGTTTATTTCAAAACCTTCCATTTTATTTAGAGAATAATCTAGAACCAATATTGTTTACACTGCACACCATTTAAACTGGCAACATGTAGTGTTTCTAAGTATTGAGCCAATATCCAGTACATACAGTTATCCAGTGGCTAGATGAAAGTCTTTTTAATCAAGGTCTCAGCTGCTGCCTATGCAAGAATTACATACTAGAAAGGAGAAGAGTGGGCACAGAGTTATCTTGTCTTTGCAATCCAACCTCTAAAAGAAGAATGTTGAGTGCTGAACCCCCAGGGGAATGAGCAGGCAGTCAGGATGGTGCCAAAAGACTGCCCAGAGAGCCGTCAGGAACCCCCTGCACTACGGATGCTGCACAAGCCCCATCCTCTACATTGACATTGACCACTTGGCCCTGCAGCCACCAGACCACATTCCAGGGGCACTGCCAAGTGGCATCTTCAGAACCACTTCAGGCAGAAAAAGAAAGAAGTTGCTGTCCCTTATGCCACAGCTCTTAATTAGTATTTATTTTGCAACCCAAGACAGTGTGAATCCTGAAACACACAGAGATAATCCTGTCTGTATATAACCCTCACACACAGGAAAGGATAGTAACTGGGTGAGGAAAAGAAGCTGTTCACAGATGCAGTTTAATACTACCTTGCAATACAAACCTGTACAGATCTCCTGCTACAACTGGAGTATTATGTATTCAAAGTCATAATGGTAGTTATCAATACATGCTGTCCTTAAGATTATAAATTTTACGATTGATGTGGTTCTAAGTTTACCTTTTTTTCTTAGGTTAGAATGATGAAACTTCTAAGTTTAATTCAGAAAAAAAGTACCACAGGCCATTTTAATAAAAAAGCAGAATTTGGTTAACTTTCAACGCATTTTCCTCTTTCCCTGAGGACTGACTACCATTACACTCGGTTTGCACACTACCCTCACATTGAATTGGAATAGGTTTAATTAAAATGTAAAGTAGCTGAATGCTTACTGACAGCATGTGTCCACTACATAAATTCATAGATTTAAGAGCTTATTGCATAGTAAAATCTACCCAAAAAGTATCTGAAGATCACTTCATAATTTAATTGCCCAATGCAATCTAATTTAATTAGAGTATTTGAAATAATAGTTGAAATTTTTGTTATTTACTTTCATGTAACAAAGAAAAATAATTTCTTTCTAGGCAAAGTTTTTTAAAAGATACTGAAAAATGCCATCACAGTAACAACAGAACTCACTTCCTTAAACTAAGCTAAGTCAGTAAGGAAGCACAAAGAATAAGGGAAAAGTATTATACTAAGAGAATGAAACAGTCAAGACTTATAATTCTGTGACTAGAAAGAGAGATATCTTTCAGAATTTCTTTAAATAATTGCTAAAATAAATCCTACTCGATAGTAAGTTTAATGAATGATTCTCCAGAGATAAAAGTAGTAATAATAATAATACCATACACAATAAAAATTAAATTACTTCTTAAGTGATATATAGTCTGTGACCAACAGAACAAATACTGGAAAGATTTCCAAAAAGACTTAATGGAAAATATGAATTCAAATGTTTTATGAGGCCAAAAAAATGAGACAACCAGGATTTCAAGGGCCTGTAATACTACAAAATTAAAAATAAATTATGGGAAAAAAGTTAGAAGATATCGTAACAGATTCACTTACCTGTATCTGAGATGTATGCATGGAGCTGAACTGACTCATCAGCAGGGACATTTGAAAGGTCATCTAAAGACTGCAGGTGGGGAGATAATATAGGAGGAAAAAATACGAAAAAAAAAATAAGATCAGAAATACATTGCACTTGAGATGTGTTTTGATTAATCTATTTAATTTTCAAACTTTCAGTTCATTATACTAAAAGCTTAGCGCACTGTAACAGTGCAGGTGTTTGTACTACTTGGTTACCAAAGCCATTCTTTTGCACAGTATAGGGCATTTCATTTGCCCCATCATTTTCACACATAGTTTTGTGACCACTCATATTTGATTAAACATATTTGCCACTTCAGTTTGATATCTCAACCCTAATGAAAGTACAGCTAAAAATGGTCTTTTACTAAGCATTGGAAAAAAAAACAAAATAAAGCCAGAAAAGCTCCCAAACAACTGGGGAGATACGGATGTTGTGTAACAGATGTTGTGTTTGGCTTTTAGCTTCATAGCATTCTATTTTCTTTCAAATGTCTTTATGCCCTACACAAAAGTTACACAGCAGCAGAAACTGGAAGTTTTTCTGCTTTATGTAAAAAAAAAAAAAAACCAAACAAAAGCCAACATTTTTCTCAGGAATATTTTCTGTCGTAAAAAATGAACAGGTACATTCTCAGCTGGTTAATGCTGTCTCCATATCTAATAATTACTGGGATCAAAAGAAGTCTAGTGGGTCTTTTAGAGAAGCTTTGGTTTTAGTTAAAATTAATACATCTGATTACTAAGATTTAACATAATAAAGCTCTTCAAGACTGTTGGAAGACTTGGTTATGCAACTGATAGAAACAGAGGATGGGCCACTATGCATCCTAATCTTAAATTATCAGGTTAAAAAAAAAAGAGTTGGAGCTACCTAAGTATAATTCACAGACACTCAGATCCCAGTTACTTTATGTATTTTACCCCAGAATTCCCCAAAGAAACACATTCAGAATGAATATAGCTATTTGCTATCTTTTATAATTTAACCAAGCCAGTTTAATAGTGACTTACCACGAAAAGTAATCTAGAATGGGACTTAGTAGTTAACCATGCCATTCCCATATCAAACTAAAACCTCTACCTACATCAATTCAGTTTCTAAATCTCTGTTTCCTTAACATAAAACAATATACGAAATCACAATCAAAAGATAGGCTGGATTTAAACATGACTTATTTAAAGACTCTGCTCTTGCCCCTTCTTCATCTGAATTTTTATCAACTCCACAATATCCCAACATAATACTCCATTGCTTCCTCCTCTAGTTCTCTACAAGGAATGGCTTTTTCCTGTCTCAACCACCTCAATCAGTCTCTGCCTAAATGTCTACTACTGAAGGTAAGGGAAATAACATTTCTGTTGTAAAGTCTAGATACCAAATAAAAGGCATCTTAAAAGTATCTGAATAACATGTGTTGGAGTAGGGAGTCTCCTCAATGATATGCTTGTACACTTTTAGTACCAAAGCCCCACACTGAGAAAAGGTAGAAGAAAGAAAAGCCCTTCTGAGGAAATCTGTTTTGCCACTACATGCTATAGTGCTAGAAGTATGTCTGTCGAATGGTAGAACAGATGAATTTATGCAAAAATATTTTGACACCAGACATCATCTTTACCTCAAGAATCTACAAGTTACTGGATGCCGGAGAGTTATTCTGGAAATGTATCACCATAAATGGGCTTTCCTTTAATCTTTATGCTTGGTTTCAGTCACTGTTGGACACAACACTCCCACTTAGCCCATTCTGGATCAAGTCCCTTGAACAGCCATGACCCTCTCAGGTGCTGCTCCATAATGCTGTGTTTGATTTATGAGCAGAGTATCACCTGGGACTGGCTAGCAGAAGACATTTGTGGAAGCCTGGATAAAGTGCTTGATTTTAAAGCTCTAGGATTTGATTATCAATAAGATGGAAGTGATGTGATGTTACAAGAGAAGACAAGTAACTGCCAACTGCTCAAATGTTTTGTTTTCCTCAAAATACTGATATTAGGGTACTGTTATATTTTTAAAAGGCATAATTATTTATTGTTTTCCTGCTTCCCTTCACTGTCACTCAAGTTCAGATTTCTTTGTGATTACTGAGTGGGGCTCAAGCTGACATATGCTAATGATTGCCAAAAGTTCAACCCAGTCACTTCTGCTGCCCTTCAAGGTCTTGGAACACCTGTGTAAATCCTTATATTTACTCAATGCAAAGCTCCCATTATGGATCCTTTAGAGGAAATCTGCAAGAGTCTATTAATATTTATAATAATTTTATACTCCAAAAATGTGACCCACTGATTTAATATAGTCGATTAATGTATCAAATTAAAAGGCAGAAAATAAGATTTTTTTGTAAAACAACTTTTCCTCAAAACAGTTTTGAGCCTCTCTTCCAAATTCTTCCAGTGAAAGTATGAATTGCAGACAATTTATTTTATAATAGAAACTTTAGGAAACACTCAACTACTGTGGCAAGGCACTATACAGCAACTATTAATACAAGTAAATTAAAAGGTTGAAACATGAACAGATAACACAACAGACATTTAATATGAGCTAATATATCTACCATTAGATATATTCACAGGAACACAAGTTAATTAAAAACCTAAAAATATCACAACCCAATCTTATTTAATACATTGTCATTAGCTGCAAGTACAGAAATTTCCTGACCTTTAAAGTAACCTCTCCAAGCTCTATTTTTCTTACGTAACAGACTAACACAAGGGAGCTAAACTATGTGTACAGAAATTTACTCTTGACATGGAATTCAGCCATCAAAAACTAATCTACCAGTATTCAAACACCTGTAAAAGCACTGAACACCCTGAACAATATGGACTACAGAAAACTAAGAGTAGTTCTGCATAAAGAGAAATTTACTTATGGATTTCTCCTAGAATGTTCCTAACTCTTTATAATAAATGTAGTATTCTATAAATACCCTTGTCACAACAAAAACAAAAATCAAGTCTTTGAAGAGTCCCATGCTAATACCTATTTGCAGTGCAACAGTGCTTGGTAAACTCTTTAGGTCTTTCTAACTTAGCTTGGAAAGTCACTTGAAGCAGCAGATAACCACTAGCCAGAAAAGCCACAATCATGACAAATCCTCATCCATAAAATATAACTCTGGTATGGCACAACATTATTAGAAAGAGTACTTTAAAGACATTTGAAAGATCTTTGTTAAAGAGATTAGTCAGTTAAAAAGCTCTTGTGAAAAAATATGGCTAAATTAAGTTTTTCTTCTGCATCTACCAGGAGTTTGCATTAATTGTATCAGCCGAACACCTCCCCTTTTCTTTACATTTCAAAATGTCAACAACAGGAAAATAATAGGAAAGAAAATCTCAGTTTAAATTAAAAAAAAATCCAAAACTCACAAAAAATGAACCCCATAAACAACAAACCCCCACACTGAAACACATTGACATTAATGTTACGTGTATTCCTTTAGAAAACACTCATTCCTTTTCATGCAAGCATGACCTTATCAATGCAATGGAACTCCTAAGGAGCTACAGCACCTTCCAAGAACAAACTAGAAGGGCCCAGGCATCGCATAACCCAGGAAATTGCATGCAGATTGTAAATCTCTACGTAAACCTTCATGAAACAAAAAGGTTTGGAAACATACTATCATATGCCCAACTGAATCTTGTGTACCTTGTGGCTCAGCTACACACTGTCTGCAGAAACATGAGGAGGATATATACCAAATTTCTTATGATTTCTCCTGTTTAAATACATGTATTTGCATTTTTGGTTCAGGTACACTCATTTAACAAAGAAAAGGTTTTGACAAACTGACACAGGTCAAGAATCACTTAAAAATAATAAAACTGAACTTGAAATTAGATTAAAAAAAACCCAAAACCATAGACTCATGGCTGGAACAAACTCCAGATACTTTAATGCTTCCAAATCAACTCCTAATGAAAAAAAAAAAAAAACCAAAACAAAAAAAAAACCAAAACAAAAAAAAAAAAAAAAACCAACAAAAAAAACCCCAATAAAAATGTAATTAAATGCCTCATTTTACAGTCTATTTGAATTTAATTCTTTGAAATTTCTCTTTCAAAGGATTTGTTTTCACCCATTATTATGTAACTCCAAATTTATATCTATTTAAGAAAAGCAAATAGGGATAAGAAATTATGCTTTCCATAAATTAACTGTTTCTGTGAGAAACAATGCAAAATTTCATTAAACATGGCAAAATACAAAAAGGAGATGTTTTATCTTACGGAGTAATGAATAACTTGTGTGTTTTAATTTGGTTAAAAAACTTTTTCAGAAATTCAACTGCAGTGAAGTAAAACCTATAATGTACATTAAGTTAAACTATTTTATCACACTTTCTCTACTGTTGAGGACAAAAAAAAAAAGAAATCAAAGCACTTACCAGATTTATGCTGCCAGTAGGAGAACCATTAAAAGATTCTGGGAGCAGTGAGGAAAAGGAAAGAAAAAGCCAAGTCAGAAGATTTCTCCACATTGTAGGATCACACATAAATAAAAATGCATCCACAAAACATTATGAAAAATGAAGGGACAATCGTGGCACTGGGCAAAATGCTGCATCCAACATGCAAGTATTTCAAATTTCCAGTAAAGACACTTAAAGAAATGTAGGTTTATAAAGAGTCTAAATAAATACTTCAGAGATAACATTTTTTAAAGTTTATATCCCCACATGGTACTGTTGTGTTAACAAGCTAGTTTAACAGTGAAAACAATTTCCACTGGATTTGTACTTCAGTTAACAAGAACAATGTTTTTATTTGCTTTAAAGAGTCACATCTCCTATGTACTTTCAATTTCTCTTTCCAGAGAGGACTATTGTTATGTATTAAAAGAACCTAATATATTGAAGAGTTTTAAATATTTTCACAAAAAAAAAGTAGAATGGAAGAATCGCATATTTATTTTAGTGACAAACTAGTTACCAAGACCGGACAAGAATTTATATAAGATTAATAAACTTATTACAGTGAAAACCCTATGTGAGTTTACACACAAAAGCACAAGGAGGAAAATAAATTTAAGTATCAAAGACACCACAGGAGTATTTAATTTCCTAAAAACAGTGTGGATAATTTTTTTATTTTCATTTTAAAGCAGAGAAAAGAATGGTCCCAGGAAATAATCCTTAGAGATACAGAGCTCACCTCCTTCACCATCATCTGATCCTCTGAAACTGGGATCCTTCAGCATATCCAGCTCAGCTAACATACGCACATACAACACGTTCTGCTTGAATGAAGGGTAGAACCTCTCATCTCTCAGCATCAACTCATATACCTTATTGAAACAAAAATGCCAAATTCAGAAATACTTATTGCATTTTTTAATCAAACTAGTTTTCATAAATTCTACTTGAACAAGAAGTACCTGTGCAAACGCGTCTCTGACTTACTCTTAATGAAAAGGTTATCAGAAAATATCTAACTAGTCAGATGTGCACATCTAGGAAGGGAAGTAGCACCATAGCTGTATATGCTTCTGTTCTCTGCTCTTAACCCTTCCAATTGCAGTATACACCTATTTCATCTTTATCTATTTCATAAAAGGTTATCTCAGTCCCTCCTTGTGGATAAACTATAAATGTAGACCTGCAAACACTAAGGGCAAGAGGTGAGGAGCGGGAAAGAAGGGGAGAGAAGACACCATATGTGACCGTTCTGACAATTCCTAGTTTAGCCAATACAATATAGCCATACCTCACAAAGACTTAACCACACCACCTCAAACAATTTACCTTTACAGCATATATACAAGTATCTCTACGTAGCAGGAATTAATTTACAATGTTTGGATACTCATGTCAGCTCTAGAATATTTTAATTTTTTTTTTTCCATGGACTACTGTTCAAGTACTATCATCTAGTAAGAATAGGAAAAAACCTAATCCATACAGTTTTCAGGAAGTTCATTTCCTTTGTAACATATGGGAAATTTATGGTCTTCAGCAGAATTCACAAGTAAGGCCCAGATTTCACAAGGGACTTTAATTAGTCTTAAATGGAGTCCCACATACAATAGTGTGATTCTAAATTCTACAGCTCATACCATTAATTTGTAGCATGAATGAGAACACTGAAGTAACGATCTAAAATAAAAACATTTCAGACTGGGTATGTAAGTTATTGCCAGAATATTAATCATTCACTTTTCCTTTTTAAATACATGTATTAGACTTGAATGATAAAGTCTACATATGCAGGTAGTAAATATATTGTCTTTTTCTTCAGTACTTGAGGCTTCTAGCGCTTCATTGGGCAAGTCTGCAGAAACAGATGAGTCAAACTAATTTCTGGGAACAACTATAGGATTTAAGATGGGACCATTACATTCACCTTTGAAAAAGAGAAGTAAAACTGAACAAAAACTGTATGTTTTAGTCTACTCATTACTTTTTTCTTAAATTGGTGCATTAACACAAATAAAAACACGATAATTCTAAACTGTGTTTCATACTTAGATTTATACAGGAAGGACACTTACTCCTTCTGTCTACTGCTTTGAAAACCGTGGGCTAACGAATGGAAAAGCAAAAGTTGACAATTTTAAACGAGTGTGATTTTCATAGAACAGAAAAATTATTACACAGCTTTTAGGGTTTAGATATTTGACTTCTTTCTTTTCTAGCATCTGTAGTTATGTTTCCTACTCTATAGCATTAACAGTTCTTATGAAATAAAGGATGAATAGAGTATACCTTTCTCTGAATGTCATCAAAGATTTCAGGTGTTGGATCCTCATGGTTCAGTGTTTCTGCAAGTTTTGCTACTAAGTTGTCATCAATATTAACTCTTGGAGATGCCTGTCATAGAGATTTAATCAACTTTTGCAGCATAAAAATAAGAAAGTTCTACTTTATCAAATAAAATAAAATCCAATACAATGCTGCAACTCTCTAAGTAAATTAAATTTCTTTTTCACAAGTATCTCTGTAACTGTCTAGAACATATGATAGGAGTCAGATCCCATCCACCCCCAAATTAAGTTCAGAGTTTGTATTAAAACTTGGAAGTTTCATTATTAAACACTAGGAACTGCCTCAAAAACAATTTATACATACATTTTGAAGCAGTACCTAAATCAGATTTACTCAGACTTATAAACAGTTTTTATTTGTTTATGAAAAAGATTAAAATTTAGAAATCAAGAACAAGCCAGTAAAAAAGTAATAGGATGAAGTTCTGAAACATCTGAGGAAAGGCTAACAGTTTGTCAACTGCCCATTTCTGAGTGAGAGGTGATTTTTATGCACACACAAATTCAGAACAAAAATGCTTTGTCAATACAAGCTAATGAGCAGTTTCTTCCACAGAGGAATCCTTACTGCCTATTGAAAGATACCCAATGGTGATATTTGAGCAATTTACACAGACTATTGTAGAGAGGCACAAGAAGCTATTTCATTTGATAACCCAATCATAATCCAAGTTTGGACAAATACTCAGTTCCATTTTTTTCAATAACACTTCTTAAGGGGGCAGGCAAGGATAGAGGGCAGAATAAATGGAAGGAAAAGGACAGCATACGCAGAGAGACGCTTTTTTATTCTGTCTTGACTTCTAGAAAGTCAACTTCTGAGGAACACAGTGCATCTGACAAGGCAGTCAGTGGCAATATGAGCCTTTATAAATAAGGGGGAACACAAAAGAGGAAGACTTCCTTACTGCTTGAGATGAGAGAGAGAGAAGATACACACGCAATAGCTTAAATGTCAACATGTAAGCAACTTGTACTACATAATAACCATTTCATATTAACTTAGCCATAACCATATCAAAGAAGTATCAGTATAAAGAATAAATAAACTGCAGAATGAAGTTATTCCTACCTTTTCTGATAAATATTGCTCATAAACTCCAAATGCAGCTGCTCTTAATAGACCCTTGGTCTGATTAGTCTGATGTTTTCCATCTTTCTGCCGGCTTTGAAGTACCTCCAGTTGTTGCTGTGCTGTAACCCTGTATCCTTCCACTGTCATCCAGAAAAACAGATGTGCTTGGCCACCAGTTTGCTGCATGTAATCTCCAGAAAACAGACACCACATGACCTTAGTTACTGTTGTGCATCTTGGAATAGGAATGATGTTGACTACATATGGAACACCAGGATCTGGTTATACATCTGGAATACTTGCCATATAGAGTCAATTGAAAAATACATATACATATTAGTGATATGTATGTATATATGTACATATTGGTGATAGTCAGTAAAAAAAAAAACCTGAGAGCAAAGTCTAGGAACTAAGCACTGAATCCTCAGATGCACATGTAAAATGTGAATCCATCACTACTGTGTGAATGTAACAGGCTTGTACAGAATGATGCAAATGGAGACAAAATTCAAACTGAATTTCTAAAAAACAGGTTCATAGAATCATGGGATCATATTTACACTGGAAAAGATGTTCAAGACTGCCAATTTAACAGTTTTCAAGTCCACCACTAAACCATGTTCCTAAGCACCACATCTACATGTCTTTTAAATATCTCCAGGGATGATGACTCTACCACTTCCCTGGGCAGCCTGTCAAGCCAATGCTTCACCCTTTTGGTGAAGAAATATTTCCTAATACCCAATCTAAACTTCATCTGGCACATCTTGAGGCAATTTCCTCTCACCCTGTTGCTAGCTGCCTAGGAGAAGAGAGGAGCCCTCTCTTCACTCCAGCCTCCTTTCAGGCAGTTGTAGGGAGTGCTAAGATCCTCCCTGAGCATCCTTTTCTCCAGCCTAAGAAACCCCAACTTCCTGGGACACCCCACATAAGACATGCTTCAGACCCTTCCCCAGCTTCGTTGCCCTTCTCTGGACATGCTCCAGCACCTCAATGTCTTTCTTGTAGTGAAGGTCAGGATTTGAGGTGTGACCTCACTAGTGCTGAGTACAGGGGAGCAATCACTGCCCTAATCCTGCTGGCCACACTGTTGCTGATCCAAGCAAGGATATCATTAGCCTTCTTGGTCACCTGGACTCACTCCTGGCTCATGTTCAGCTGCTGACAATCAGCACGCCCAGGTGCTTTTCTGCCAGGCAGTTTCCCAGCCACTCTGCTCCTGCCTGCAGCACTGCCTGAGGTTGACACAAGTGCAGGACCTGGCACTTGGCTTTACTGAATCTCATACAAAAAATCTCGGGCCATAAATTCAGCCTTCTTCCCTCTAGAGAGCCTTCCTGCCCTCCAGTAGATGAACACTCCTGTCTAACTTAAGTGTCTTCTGCAAACTGACAGAGGATGTTCATTTTATGCCCAAGACAGCCTCCAATTATCACATCACCCTGTTTGCAAACAACAGGTTCAGACAGGTGCCTTTCTAGATTGGCTGCCTCACCAGCTGTGTCAGGAAGTACCTCCCATGCACTCCAGGAAGTTCCTGGACTGTTTCCATCTACTGCATTAAAAGGACTACAATCACCAACAAAAGTGATGGATATTCTTAGTACTGACACTTAGCAATTCCAAGTACACTGTCCTGTGAGTTAGCATCGTCCTTATAAATAAAACAGATCAGATGAATTAACACTTACCCATAAAAAACTGTAGTGCAACATTGTCTACCAAAATATGGTCCAGAGGGACTGTGCAAAGTTTTCCAAAGTTTGCTGCCAGTTTCACAGTATCTATTTCCTGTAAGACACAGTTCAGTGTGTTCATAGGTTTTTTTTTTAATTAACTTTCAAAAGTTCTACTTACTACAAAGCATATAGGTTAAAAAAATTACATTTCATATAATAAAGTAGCATCTCAATGATTAGCTATTTTCATGATCACTAGTAAATTAAGGTCTAGATTAGGAGGTCATGTTTTCTTAATTATTTGTCTTCAAAACCAGCTGCAGCTGTTCTGCTACATGATAAGCTGGATTTTAATACTGCTGTTCATGTAATACTCTACAGATCAAATTAACCCTGCATACCTCATCAACAGTGACAGTAGCAGAAAATAAATTAAAAAAAATTAATTTCAGCATTTGATGGGCTGCAGTTCACCACAACTAAATTAATCTCTGCCACATTTTCCTCTGCCTATATGACACTTCTTGCTATTACAGCAATACCTTCAGGTCCAGCTATAAAATGCTTAATCACTTTAATAGTCAATACATGCAGAATATTATATTATCTTGGAACCAAATCTAGGCCAAATTAAGAGAATCAAGAAATTAAGTAAAACCAAACAAACCAACTCTATCAACCCTTAATTATAAAACAAGCAAAACTAACAACTAGTCAGTCATTTGCAACCTCACTCTCTTGAAACCAAAAAAATTTTAAAACACTTACTTTTCCTGACTGCAACCTCTGAATTCTTGAATCACATACTTTAATAACATATAATAAACTGTTTATTTGATTTTTTATAGTGTTGATATCTGCAAGCAAAAACAAAGACAATTAAGCAATACAGATGACTAAATAAAGTCTTCATTTTTTTTTCTTTTCAGTTTAAATACCTTGCTAATGAAAGTGAACAAGAACAACTATTTTTCTTTTCCCTTTTTCATATTAATGGTTAACTACCATTAACACCTTAAATATTACCGAAATTAAGAACCACCAGTCAGGCAGTTTTGATTTAACAGAAATACACTTAGCAAACCAAATTCTCTATACTTACAAAAAGGAATCAAACATACACCAACTAAAAAAAACACTTATGAAAACAAAAACTCGAGTTTTATGAATTCTTACTCATTTTTTAAATAAAATACTTTATACTATGCTGCATCAGAGCTTTTATTTTTTAATTGTTGCAATAATCTACAGCGATCATGCTGGTAAGTACATTTCATATTTTGCAAAGCAATGCAGCACTAACCATCTCCTGCTGTATCTAGAGATCGAAGATATTGCAATTCTTCACTTGCTTTATCTTTCACAGCTTCCAACTCGCCTATATTATCACTTAATTTAATAATATTCATAAAGGCCTCATAGTTACAGTTGGAATCACGAATCTGAAACACAAAGTTTTACAGTGTAAGTAATGCAAACCAGCTAAAAGTACAAGACATGATTTTTCTTCAAGTGAATTAGTTTGATACAGCACTATAAAGTGGCATTTTGAAAGTTCTTTGACACTCGTAAATTTTCCTCTTGGTACTCAAATTCTACATGGACTGAAACAGAAAAAGCACGCATAGTCAAAAACTATTTCACTTCATCACTTTCTGTTTCCAAGAACTACAACATAGACACATGGGAAGTCCATTAACCTCCTTAATGAAGATGTCCAAAATCCAGTCTACCATCTTCTGCTATTATCTCCTTAGCTGAGCAGGCAGAAAATGGTGAGACCACTGAAAAGGTTCAGCTTCACCAAGATCCCCTGCAAGTACACACGCTCCCAGAGTAATGGTTTCTTAAGATACAGAATTACAAAAAGAATTAAAACATTCTACAATGTAATCACAACCTACTAAGGGAAAAACAAATCTACATGACTCCTCTCTGGAACCCTAATTCAGATACCCTGGCAAATACTATTAAGCTATTTAAATACATACAATTTTACCAGTATTGGCATAACCTGCTCTAGGGACTCAAAGGAATTTGTGCAAGTGAAGGAAGCCTACTGTGCTGCCAAGATCACTGGAAACTGTGCTGTGAATGCAGCATGGAGATCAGGGAAAGGTTGGCAGCATTACAACACGTGCACACAGGTGCTGAGGATAAAGACAGCGTTAGAACTCAACCATCTGAAGCTAAAAAAGTCACTTCACCCACATCTCTTCTAAGTGCTCACTTTGATATGGAAATGTAATACTTGGTCTGCACTGAAGAAGTGCATTGACACGAGCTGCATGAAGCAGAAAGAATGAAGACTGGATACCACTGATCAAAGTTAATGGAAAAATCTCCCTAAAAATCTGCTTTTAAAGTAATAGTACAAGCAGTACTTGAACTTAAAACATTTTGTAAATTTGTGAATTTCACAGTGAAGAGAGACCTTTGAATTTACTTCTGATTTTGTATCGAAGCTTTGTATTTTATTGCAACAGAATTAGTATCGGACTGTGGTATGTCTGGAATTAAACCTCTCTTTTCCAGAAACTGATCCTTTCATTCAAGTGTGACTTTATGTTAAAGGTTCCAAAAGAAGCCAGGATTTATTTCGGTCATCTCTACTTCTGACCTTAATTTCTGCAACAATCTCCATTTCATAAGACTTGTATTAAATTTTTTCCTTATCTTTTGGCCAGCACATTTGTTTCTTCATCTCAGAAAGCAATTTTGAAAATTAGTTATTTGGGACATCACTATCACAACAGAAAGCTTTATAAAAAGCACAGAATCCTATCTCTGGATGCAGCCGGGGGCAGTGCTCAGCAAATAAAGAATGAGGCCAAGTTACAAATAGAGAACACACGTAGGAGAAGAGGGGAATCGAAAATTGAAAATTCTGGTCCAGATGAGCAATATTTTTTCTTACTAACATAGGTTCCAGTAGAATGCGTGCAAACTTTTACATGAAGTGAAGGAGGCTGGAGTGAAGGAAACACTGCACATATACACTTGAAGCCTGCACATATACACTTATAATTCCATACATAAGAATAACTTTGAAATACAAATATATTTTCAGCATAGAATTTGAATGTACACTATAGGACCAAAATATATGACTAAAAAGAGAAAAGTTGGGGAAAAAAATTAAACTTGATTCATTAACTATACAGGATAATGACATACAAGAGTAAGTTTTAACTTGCTTTCCAAAGAATCAATATTGTTAATTAAAGCATAAATATTCTATTTATGTTAGCATATTTACTATGTAATACTACTTTAAAATTTTAGTGGCTTTTCTTGCAGGTGCATTAGAAAGTTATCAAAGTAAAAAAATTGTTTCTGCCCATTCCATTGAATTATTTGGGTTAACACAAACAGTCCTAAAATAATTGCCCTGAAATTCCTTCGCAGAAAATAAATATTTCTTAGTTTTCATTCTTGAGGTCTCTTAAGCTTGAAAGGCCAAACTGTAAACACAGGGGAAAACACCTCCACGGGTACTGCCATACTTCCCAAAGAGCCAAGCAGAACAGTCAGAGGACTGAATTTTACATTTTGTTGATACATGTCCTCAGTCAGGCAACTTTTGCTGAACAATCAAAATGAGGAGTGCAGATATATAGACTCTTTTTTTATGTGTGTATAAAATTTAGTATAGCAGCCCTAAGTTCACTATCTCTACCAACATATCCAATGGTAACGTTTATACCAGACACTTATCCATCGTGATTACAGGGAACATGAGTAAAGCTGTATATGAAAACGTTCTGGAAATACAAACAATTTTAAACATTTTATATCTTACCATCCATATGACATACTGATTAATATAATCAGGATCACTGAGCTGGTTTATTAATGGAAGAAGAATTCCTCGGGAGAGGATTTCCTAAAAAACAAAGGATTTTTATATCATCATTTTTACACTTATTCATAAAGTTAGTATAACTGCAACAATTTAAACATTATTGTGTAGAGCTTAAAACACAAAAGTGTAATTACAGAGAGCATTTAATAGGCACTACCACATTCTCTTCCAATTAACACTACAAATGTAATTTGTAATTGCAAGAAATTACAAGAAAAACCTCCTCAAGAAAAAACAATCTCAAAAAACCAACATCCACTTTTTCATGCTTTTGTCATGATAGAGCTAAAAGAACCTTCAAAAACATTTCAGACAAACTGTTCCCCGCTATTAAACACTTATCAAGACTCTACTGCTTTTAAAATACCCTAATATTAAAATAGATCAATTTTAGAAAATAAGACCAGCAGTTTAAAAATTTTTATGACATTAAACCAAAGAATTGGGATGGCTTTTAGAGTCTGTACGTACCCTGACAAAGTATCGCATGATCTTGTTCTGGAAGTCTCCAGGAGGTAGCAATATATACAGTAAAACCTCACACAGATCCCTTAGGAATCCTAGAGAAGGAAAACAAAAACGCCTCAGCACAATTTCACATTATGTTACTTCACATCTAACCTGATATCACCAAATGCCATAGATAAATCCTTAATTCTGAGTTCAAACATACAATACATGTATCTCTGTAATGCTTTTATTCCAAGCATTACAGTAACACCTTTCAGATGGAATATAAGCAGCACTCATGAAAAATATCTACCTCAAACCCAAGACAACAAAAGCCAAATTGCAAGATTAAAAAAAAAACCAACAATCTAACTCTAATGCATTTTCCTTACTTAGCATATTCAGGTTTTTCTCCCCTCCTTCAACACTTTCCCTAAAAATATAGTGCTTTTTGCAGCAAGACTACAGAATAGTGATAAGGAAGGCACATCTACCAAAAAGCAGTAAGAATCTGCAAAACCATCCCCTCCCTCCCAGGAAAAAATATTTTTATCTTAGAATTTTTCCAATAAAAGGAGGAAGACTTACATAGGTACATGCTTCATTTTAGTTATCACATTAATATGTCCAAATCGGAAGAAATATACACGTATGGTACATAACCACACTGAAAGTCATATGCTAAGATTTTATACTGTGAACACAATTGTTAGTATTTTAATTTAGTCTCCCATACTAAAAGATTTACTTAGAAGATAATATTGAGAGACCTTCTTCATCTTTGGGAGAAGTGCAGACTAGATCACGACAGACTTCTTTTTCCATTTCAACTTCAACCTCAAAGAATGTATCTACAAGTTCCTCAGCTTGATCTATGCAAAAGAAAATAAAAAACCATGTTTTTGTCAAGACTAGAGACTTGAGAGAGAACTTGAATTATAAAATAAAGCTAACTATATTTCACACACATAAGATACCAGCCTACTCAGACTCAAATAAAAAAAATCTTCCCATTACCTTTCATCTGATTGCCTTTCTCTGCTATCCTTTGCTGAGCTTTTCTGAAAACTCGAAGATGAGTGCCAAAGTCATCAACAAGTCGTGTAGTGAAATAAGGCTGCCAGTCTGTCTCCTTTGACCTATTAGTAAAGGACATCCATGGAAATTAATTATTTTATTGTGAACACAAAGAACAATAATAAATTCCTACCTCTCCTTCCTTCCTGTCAAGAACCACACTGATTGTAAACATGGAAAAGCAAAGAAATAAATCAGTCTCCTAATTGCCTATCCACTGAAAACCCAAATATTGTAAAACACCACTCTTGAACCACATTAATATTTATGCTTGATTTAGTTGAAAGTCAACATTTGCATGTAGAATAGCATTCTGATTTGTGACATTGTCAAATATCTGTAAGAAGTCCTGATATAAACAGTTCACAATGTAAAACTAAAATACTCTCCAGATCTTTTTCAGCCATACTTCCTACTATTTTGGAAGGCATATAATCTAAATAATTTTCTTCTCAACTTGCAGAATATGCACCAGTGAGAAAACACACACTTCATTTGAAACTAAACACAATCTAATATTATCAACAATTGATTCCACAGATTATATGAGGTTCTTAGCATACTCTTCCAACAACATAGGTTTAGATCAGAAAATAGTCACTGTTAGATTTACATAAAAGTACCTGAATGGTGTGAAAAGGATAGAGGTATTTTTATGATATCTGTGCCTTACTAGGCAACCTAACAATCTGATTGTGTGTTACGGGTTTAATGAACCTTGATGCCAGTAATAGCTTTTACACCACACTAAGTATTTTATTGCCTGAACTCTCTCAAGGTGTTATAACACTAACCCTTCTACAACACTTCCTTTTTTTGTCTTTGTTCCCTTACCTGCTCTTTCTTTTCTCAAGGAGAAAGAGCTAAGGAACTCTGGAAGAAAGGGAAGGCTACTGCAAAATCTAGATGTGTAAATAAGAAGCAGAGCTGTCCCAAAGGGCCATCGATCAAGCAATCCAGATCCCCATCCACACAAGACAGAACCGCACAAAACCTCTGGATGGCAGCCTTAACCCAGGCTCCCAAAGCTGCAGCTCTCAGGGAATACTAAATTCCCACTGTACTCATTCTCCCCAGAAGCTGACAGGCTGTATGAAAGTACAGGTGATGGTACTAATCTAAACTGCTTCAGCTATATCCAACTAAAGGCATTATAAATACACTACATCATTTTTTCTACAGAAGAAGAACTGCTGCAGGCCTGTGAAATTGATTTGCTTTCTACAGCAGAACACAACAGCACAGGAGAAGTGCCTATTTTTGAAGAGCTATCATACTGCAGAAAAGAAAAATAAACTTGCCAAAATTTGACCTACTTTGACACAAACTCAGCGCTCAACACTGTCCAATGAAATGGAAGGTACCAAACAGACAAAAACACTGAAGCTAGGTAGTCATGTCCATTTCATGCCTAAGTTTGGTTGCTGTAACAGTTTATTTAGCATCGTTTTCACCATTTCAATATTTTTTCCTAGAATTTTCATTATTTTATTACATCATATATTATTATATTCATAATTATATTATAATTATTTTTTCTTAGTATTACACCCAGTTCTCCATCTTTGGCCCTCACTGTCAGAAAAGCACAATAACCTACATTTTCAAGTCAACAGAGGGAGGGGATAACACCATAAAATTGCTAAGAAGTTACTTATATTTAGGTGACCCACAACCTCTTCTGCAGGGAAAGCAAGTAACAATAAGCACAGTCAGATGAACACCTGCAATAAAAACTTAATAAACAAGTATATGGATATAAATGCACACACGCCTGGGCTGAGAAATCAGCCATACTAAAGAAGTGAATTTCCCAGACAAGTTGCTAATCAAGTAGCAAAAAGTCAGGGAACAGCAGCAGAAATAAGGAGTAATTAACAAACTATCCGTTTGTCCTCAATCAATCCTGTTTAAAAAAAAAAATTTTGCATATGTGACATTCTATTTCACTTCCTGGACTATTATTCTTTCTAAAATACCCACTGTTCTTACACATGGAAGAGCCATACCACTTCTAAAAATCATCTCAGATGATACACATGTTGAATTCAGACTTACCTCGGGAGTGGCCCTACTCTTTACATGAAGAATACAAAGAAATAATGATTCACAAACTTAATGCTTAAGTCACAAAAAAGGAAAAAAATAGCAGTTCAGTGATTTTAGACAATCTAAATTTTTAAATGGCCATTTTCCAAAAGATTATGATTTCAAACACTGCCATCTCCATTATTTCCTAGGGGATCAGCAAAGGATCGTATTTCTTATATTATAATCTTAAATTTTTACATGCTCTTTCTGAAAATTCACAACTAGGCTAGTAGATAAACTTAACCACGTACCTACTACCATACAACCCACAGTATATTGATGGAAATAAAAACAAATCTTACCTGGCAGAAAACTGAACAAGTGCGTACTGAAGAGCCTGCCTAATTTCCAGAAGAAAGGATTCATCATCACTTAGTGTGTAATACCAATACTGCACATAGTCTCTCAGGGAAAACTGGATTACCTGAAATTGGAAAGAAAAAGAAAAAAAAAAGAACTAATGAAAAAGTGAAAAAGGACAAAAAAAATATACAACATTTTTTTGTGCCTGATAACACAATAGCAGTTATCCTAAAAGGTTACCAGAGTGAACAACACTCCTTTGCCATTATGAAACTGGGAGTGAAACAATAGAATTCACACACTGAAACTTCTTTTCAGACTGGTTTGCACACATTGTTTTTACCACCACTACACTGAGAAAATAAAATAAAATATACCAAAAATATACTCAAATATTGCCCAATATCCCAGCCTATCTCCCATGGTTCTTTCATATATCACTCTCATATATGGTAAAATTTTGAAATTCTATTTGTCACTCAGCTACTTCTGCATTACATAGTCAATATTGGCAAAGTAAAAAAAGTAGGTTAAATAGTCCTGGTTAGAACTTACCTGTTGCAAAGGCTCATCAATTATGTTTGCACCTGTCAGTCTTCTGTCAATCTTAATAGGTCTGGCTTCACGTTTCATTTCTTCTATGCACTAGAAAGAGATTGGGAAACGTAACTTTGCAGGGTTTAGCTGTAATTAAAAAACAGCTCTACTGCTTACGATATATATGCATATGCCCAGTAATGACTATATATATTTTCTATATTATTATAATTTATGGAGAAAACATAATCATAGAATCATAGAATTATTTGGGTTGGAAGGTCTAGTTCAAAACTCCTGCAATGAGCAGGGACATCTTGAACTAAATCAAGTTGTTCAGAGCCCTGTTCAACCTGACCTGGAATGTTTCCAGGGATGAGGCATTCGCCTCTGCTCTGAGCAACAATATTTTCTGTATTTTTTTCTATATAGTACATAATGAAAACCTACTTCTTGCTTAATATAAACAAGCAAGTGTTTGCTAAATTACTAAGGAAATAAAACTCAAATAGTTAGAAAAGGAGGGAAGGGTGAGACACAACAGCACAAAGTAGTTTTTATGCAAGACTCCAGTTCCCCTCTTGCTTGTGAACTTGACTGTGCAATCTCAGGCAGATAATTTTCAGTTGGGTTTTTGGTTTCTTTATCCACCTCAGTTTATTCTATATGCCAGAAGAGAAACTACTTTTCTGTACAATTGCTTCTCAACAGATGAGCCTTTGGAAAGTTATTGATGAGGAGGGAAAGAAATTACTTTATAGAAGGATTTACAACTCAAAGTAGTTAATGCCAAGAATGACCTCATCAGAGCTGACCTTTGGCAAGTGACATACTGAAAAAGAGCTCCCTTTATAAGTGCTTCTCTCAAGTGGACTAAATGCAGTGTCTTTCTACAAAATTTCTATGAAATTGGCAATAAACTTCTCTATTTTCACAGAAATAACATCCCAACAACTTACTATTGTTCAAATAAATCAGTAATTTCTTTGATCTAAAGTTATGACTATATTGGAAAAAAAAAGAACTGCCAATGCCATAAATGAAGGAATTATAAACCATACACCCAAGCTTTTTATTCCATGTGATTAAAACTTGCCTTGAGTATCTCTCATTCAAATCAGTTAACAGTGAATGGCACTGAAATATCGGAGGCCAGAAAAAAAAAAAAACAAACATTCTTCTCTTTAAGCAACTCTGTATCACAACACAGTAATACTTTGTTGCAAAATTTTGTATATTTTATTAATTTTCAAGGCAAGTGAACCTTCAATGCCACTTTAATACAATTAAGACTGGGTCCCATTCAAACAATTAGCATATTCCACCTATTGACTAATGAATTTGCAAAGTATTTTTGTGTTGATTGTGTCAAAACCACCAAATTATAGGGACCTGAATAATTAAACATTTTTACTAAACACAGCATCATATAAATTACCAGAAAAAAAAAGTCAAAATAATTTTGAAGGACTGCATGCATAAAACCACATTTGGAAAAGAGAGGAAAATACAGCAGTAAAAAAAAAAAAAAAGCAGCAGGCACAACAAAGAGAGGGGCACAGAGAATATGCAAGATTACTTGGTAAAAATTGGAATGTTCATATGCTCATAGAATCCAGGTTTTGACCTGGATTTCAGGAATTCATCTTGTCCAATGTTCTGCTCAAAGCAGAGCCAACTACAAGGTTAGACCATTCTTTCATATTCTTTATCTCCAGAGAAATCCTTATGTGCCTGCAGTATAATTAAATTTGCTTTCAGTATGTCTGAAAACATCTAAAATTTAGAGTATGTGCTTTTATTCCATTATAGGTACAACAGCTGACTATAGTCTCACTTGGAAAGCATTGTTGGTTTTACTTCTGCCTTCCAGATATTGACACAGAAAACAGACTTAAAGGAAGGACCCAACTTACATGACAACTGTCCCATTTGACTGTCACTTCACTCACAATTAGTCTGATGTACTCTACCAGTATTAAATCATTGGTTAGGAAAAATGGACATCACTTCTTATTACATTTGACACCTCCTTGCTTCATTTTAAGCAGGGAGGAAGCACCTAGGAGGAATGCAAGATACAGACTCCACAATGTGAGATGCAACAGAAATAAAACCAGGCTCCACAAGCATCTAACTGCACTGACTGAGTTATTTAAGACTTTTGTTTCACTGCATTAATGGGTATTTTTGAAGTCCTCTTTTGAAACTGCAGCCACAGGGTTTCATGAGTGGACAAGAGACAGAGCATTTACACATCTGCCTCAAATCTGTAACATAGGATATGACCAACTGACTTAAAGAGACTGAGAGACTATTCAGAGATCCAACATGCAACTACTGCCTGTAAGTTGTTATCACTGTTTTCTTACTGTACTTTGGCAATATTGCACCAAGCCTACTCTTTGTCTTTTGGGTAAAGCTTATAGACATAAACTATCATAACCAAACATTTCACACTTCTGTTGAAGTTGAAGTGAAATTGTAATTTCAGTAGGAAGTGGCATTCAAGTTAACAGTTCAGAAGGCTCTAAACTTACCCTTCACTCAACATTGTTTTAATACAAGCCTGCAGACAACTGTGTATCTTGCAGATCCAGTTCATTACTGCATCATCCTGTAGGTTCCTGACATAGAAGTTGTATACAACTTGCAAAAAGAAAAGCAAGTCTAAGCCTAATTTTGAAGCCTCCCTGTGTGTTTGTAAACAAACAAACAAATTGTAGAAAGGTATACAATCTTCCATCAAATGTACCTTAAGTATTCTCCTTAATGTGAGGTATTCACTATATATTTTCTAGTAAGTATAATCTGCAGCAATCAAGGAAACCTAACACCACCAAATCTGGTGTTGTAATGTATGGTACATTCTACACATTACATCCAGCCACAACTTTGATTCTCTGTATTATTACTGATTTCTGTAAAATCAAGCATCTGAACATTTATCTTAGCCTAAAGAAAATCTCTAAGTACCAAAAATACCCCAAAACTATCAATAAAACTCAGATGAAAAGAGCATCTTATAAAGAACCAGTATCACCAGGTTACTCCTTAGACTATCACAAAATAATTTCATGTTCAGGCAAATTCAGCTTGTACTTGGTTCATGGAAGAAGTATAATCTCTACACATCAGCCACTAGAAAGAATATTAATTGTTCAAGACCACTTAGGTCCAAAATGACTTTAAACATGAAAAAAAAATTCAAGTTAAAAATATTATTTTCCATACAAGTCAGCAGCAATTTAATAGAGAAATAGCAATAGGAATCACAAAACAACATGTTTGGTTTTGGATGGGACTCACCTCTACTTGCACTGCTACTGAAAAGCTTACATACCCTTGTTAATGCTACTTTAATGCAGTGGCAAAAGAGAAAACACTATTGTAGAAGACAAAAAGATTTTATTTGGTGAACAGCTTCAAATAACATTTCATAAGTCAGCTAAAAACAAATACCTTCATATTACAAAACGAATCCAGAGATTAGTCAAGACAGGTCAATTAAGGGAAGTGCTGTGTCAATTGTCCATACTTAAATCAGATGCCAAAGTACTGGATTTGCAAAGAGTACATAAAAAACTCCATAAGATTTTATTCTTTTATAAAGCAACTAGCGCATACATACATGCTGAACCCAAAAAAGTAACACTAACATTAAAAAATGTTTCAGCATGTAGAGGAAATTTAAAAAACAGAAAAACTTCTCTAAATTTGCTCGCAAAACACAAGACATTAAGTAATAACCTATATAACAGAAGCACTAAAGTCTATATGGCACCAAGAATCTTAGCCATCAAAAATGAGGTTTCATTAACAGAACAGAAACATTAGCTGACTACTGACTTTTCCTTTTTCAGCCTTAACCTTTGTACTTTTCATCTGGAGCAGTGACTTGACTTTACAGTTTAGGGTATACTTTCAGATTTATCTTAAAATATTCAAAGCCTTAAGTGAAAAGGCCACTTACCAAACAAGCAATGAACCAGTCACAGAAAAAGTTCTGTGACTAGAAGACACTGCTGAATCACAAGGTAAATTTCTACTCACCCCCTTAGATAAACATGAAATGTAGTGAGTGACAGCTAAGAAATAATAGGATGCTTCAGTCAGAATAGCTGTCAGATTAAATGTAATATAATTAGCAATCTTTGGGTTAAAGTGTTTATTCTGATGAGTGCAAATGGATTAGACCAAGATATATTTAAATTTATGACCTAAAAAGATGCATTGGTTCATAAACCAGGGATTCCTAGAAATTCTACCTCCTGGGTTTTAACAACTTTTTCTGTACTAAACAGATGCAGATTTATCAAGTTAGGAACCCTGAACTTGAGTCCATCAACCAAAATGATGTGGCTGTTAGGTATTCAGAAAAGAAAAGAGCTGAAAAGTGGCTTCCACTGCTGCTCTGTATTCATCTATGCCTTTCCAGAATTTTTGCTTGGTGTTGAAGAGAGCTGAAGATAACCTCTACATCCTTGAAGTACTGCAAATCTAGACTTTGTAACAGTTTGACTTTCTTAGTTAGGCAGGCAACTTTTTGACCATAATCAAAAGTGGAGAGACTACAGATCCAGTGATGGAAGACACCTAAATAGTTGTGACAATCTTGCACAAAAAAGCAAGAAAGAGGTAGCCCCCAAAACAAACCAAGAAACACAAGTAGTCTGGAAAGGAATGGTTTAGTAATTTCTTCACAGATGATATTTGCCAGTCATATCATACTCATTTCTCACAATGAAGAAACAATTCTTTAATCAAACTTTCCACAACCTATTGAAAAAAAAATTGTATTTCATAAAGGAAAAATATGGCATTGCATTCCACTTACACATTGCAGCTGACTCAAAAGATAAAAGCAGGCGCTTTTACCTTGAGAAATGGGCACAATTCTTACATTAAAACTGATTATTTCCAACCAAGTTATAAAATCTGATCTAGAAGTTAAGACCAGAAACTTTCCTTACCTTAGGGATCCCAACTGATGTACAAGGGAGAAATGAATGTTCACACTGCTCAAGATATTTTTCTGAATTGCTTTTTCCAAATAAAAGAGTAACCACAAAACCCCTAAAATGGAAAAAGAAAGACCAGGTACAACAACAGCCACATTTTCTCACCTCTAGAAAGTATTTAACAGCTAGTTATAAAATGACAATACATGATAATCCTCGCTGTTTACTCTTGTGCTTTTTCACATTGTAACATGCTGCTCAAAATAAGTGATACAACCCTAAGCATGAAGTTTCCCATGAAGTCTTGTATTGTCTGTCTTGATATATTCTTACCACATAGAAAATCTATGTAGCATTGTCTATGCTACAGTGTGCCTGCTGTGATGGCACACTGCCTGTGCTCACAAATATTAGCACTTGGGAAGAGGGGTACATACAGAAGTTGCACTGGTTACATTTATATTAAAAGTCTCCAAAACAATGAAGAAATAAAATCTGTAGGCTGCTCCACTGTAGTGTATGCCACAAAATCACAGTCCAGGAATAAAGTGATGCAGCAAGCATAACTAACCGCTGCATATGTTTAGACATTGTGCTTACCCTTGCTAGAACAGCAAAAATTTATTTACAGCCTATGACACTAGGGCACAAAAACACATGAACATCAAGCTGGCTTTACTTAGAAGAAAACCTAGTGTCTGTCCCAATTCTAGCATAAGCAGAGCATGTAGCTTTTGAAAAAGAAAAAAAGAAAATAAGATTAACCTTGAGATGGCTAAACAGTTTCTACACAGATTTCAAAGCATTCCATTTAAAGGCCAGCTGACTAGCATTTGCAACCACAGGAACTCACAAAGCTATTCCAGGCTTGAAATGTGCTGAAGTAATATGTTCTTTTAATACAGATTGCTGTTGATATGATACTTTCACTTACAAGATTACAGAAAAAAATACTATCCAATCTAAAATATGCCATTTAAAGGTTTTAATTCCCAAAATTAAAAAAAAAAAAACAACTTTTTAAGCCCCTCAGAGGCCCAGAAATTCAGAAGCTATGAGGTTAATTCCATGAAAGAGGGAAAAAAAAAAAAGCTACTCAAATTATTATCAGTAACTTGAAAATCTGTAAGAGGAATTCATTGGATACTCTAACTCCATTACAGCCATTCTTACCTGCCATATGACAGCAAGAAATAAAAGCAGGTTTAATTGCCCCCCTGCTCCCTGCAACTTTAAAATCATAACACCTATCAGAGTTCACAGACAACAACTTGCTTAGAAAAATCACAATATTAGTTTCACTAATGTTTTGGATTGTTTTTAATTATTTAAGTTTGGATTTTCTTTTGATTACCTATGACTTTGCTATTAGAAACCTCAGCTGTCTTTTAAAGAAAACAGTATACTCAAGTTTGGCCTAAAATCAACTTTAACTTTGAACATCTATCAGACAGTTGCTTCTCTTTTTTTATTCAAAAGGAATGAAGCCTTGGAAATAACTACCTATAGATTATATCTCTGTTTTCTCTCAAATATTTTGATACTTTTAAAGTTAATGACTCATTCAAAAATACTAATACTACCAATATGGTTAAAAAAAAGGCTAACCTTCTTAGATGCCTTGAAGTATTATCAGTTCTATGCTTGAAATGCTAGGAGCTGCTTCTTCTCTGGCAGAAACTAACACATTTTATTCTCTAATGTAAAATCATGTGAGCATCAGAGAAGGATACATAGTCTGAACATTCAGGACATCTGTTAGCTAACCTGAATCTTCTAGTGTAAATGCTTATTTAATTCATCAAGAGGATTTTCAATACATGAATAAGAAATCATATTAGTCTTCTGTAAATGAATAGATGAAAAAAAGGAAAAAGATTGTATTTTTCTTCATTTTTAAAAAATTCTTCCAAAGATTACTGGATGGGCAGCTTTTTCAGGGTAAATTAACAACAGAACAAAGGTAAAAGATAAAAAAATGAAGACTACAGATTTATCACTTTCCCCTCAATTCTGAAAAGTAACAGTCTCAGCTGAATGCTTTGTGAAAGTCAAAAAGCAGCTACAGAACCATCCCTGATTTGGTAGGCAGTCACAATCATTAACGGAGCCAGACAGTCACATATATATGGATGTGATTGAGTATCAATAATTACGGGATTTGATGACCAAGCAAATGCTTTTAAATGGCAAAGCAATTGATTTCAAGAAATTTCAATTTTTGTATTTGGCAAAACCACAATTCACATCATTTTTATTTCACTTTCTTAGGGCTGAAAGAGGGAAGGAAAGAGAATAAGATAAGAAACACTCTTAGTGAGAAAGGCAGATGGTAACAGACAGGCTCAGCAGTCAGGTAAAGGGGTCTACACCAGTACTTGAACTGGAGAGGAAGAAAGAATACCACCCTGTAATATTCTACACAGGTTAAGTAAACAGTATCTATCTTTAGCCTCCTGCTTTCGAACTCAGATCCCTAAGTGAATGATCACTGAATGGAAAAAGGCTAACATTTTATAAATCAGTCTTAAAACAAAACAAAATTAAATACAGAGAAATGGTGCTTTTGAACTTTTACTCATATATACAAATAGTTTCAGTATTCTTCCATGTACACCAAAAACAATAGTACATTTACTACAAGTCATTTGTGCAATCACAGAGCTGAGTGCATATAAAAAGAAATAATTACACATAATAGGAATTAAACAGTATAAACAGATTGATTACATTGACATAGATATGGCATCACCATTATCTTCCTGCACAGCCCACTGATACATTATTTAAGTACTTAGGGTCAATACTAAGAGTGTGACCAGCTGTGATTCAGCATTTTCTTTTGTTAAAACTGCAAAGTGGGACAAAAGCTGGACTTCTGGCTACTAGAAGTCAGAAACCTTTGACGGGCCACTTCTTTTTTGAATGAAATATAAAGACCTAGAAAACTGTGTGAAATTGGGTAAGAACTCCAAGTTTCAACAAAAAATTCAACCATAAAAATCCATGTCCAAAATTGCTATTTTGCTCCAGAGAAGTTAAGTGAACATTACAGACACGACTGTAACCATGAACCAGAACTGAATTTTTGTTTTCTAAATTTATATATATGATGTCATGACATATAATTGCTAATCCTAAGTGCAAAAGTTACTTCATAACAATTTCTGTTTGTTTCTAACAGGAGCATGACCAAGCATTTTGTGAAACTTCAGGGAAATTAAAAAAAAAAAAAAGCAGGCAACAATAATTTAGCTATAAACCTATTTGGCCTAGTTATCACTCACAGTTCTGTGTGCTGAATGCTAAAGTAAGTGTGTCATTCTTCAAAAGATTAACAGTGTAAAAAAGGCCAGATCTCAGTCATAGCCAAGATGTATATGTTATAGTAATGAAGTGATGACATTCTACTGCAAGGGCTGAGACTTCACATCTATATATTTAAGTAAACACTCTGCTCCAGCAGATGCACTACCACTAGATGAATCCTTAACAAGATCAATGTTTTCTGACTAGCTACAAAAATTAATCAAAGCACTACAATAACCACAGCAAAGAGATAGGACAGCTGACTTGAGAATGAATGAGCTCAGGCACCACATGCAGTTTAATGGTGCCAAACTGTAGCTGATTTCAGATGTGCTCCAAGACCCTGCTTTGACGGTTAGCTTTGAAAAGCCAAACTGAAACTGTGCAAGAATGAAGGGTAACATCTTAAGAAATCATTATATCCCATGTTATTTTCCATACTGCAAGTACTAAGGAAGTGGTAAGACAAAACAGCAAGCAGATAAACTCTGACTTTTGTCTTGGACTAATAGATAGCAAAATATGCCAACCACACCTGTATCAAGACTTAACAAGACAAAAGCATTCATTTCAAGTTAGTTTTACCTTAACTAAATCCCTTTTCTAGCAGACTGACTATTCTGATTTCTCAGAGATGAAATACCAAGCCTAATACAGTTGAAACCCAAGCATAGCAGCTCTAATTCTAGCTACTAAACTCTACTACATTTTTTATGAGATATACAGGAATATACAAACGTTCTGCATGGTATCAAGTAAGAAGGTAAAAAGAATATCCCACTGAGACATTCTAACTTGCCACTAAAAATATTTTAATGGTTACAAGGCAAACATCATAATATACTATGTAACAATGGTGCTAAACTTACGTTTGCTCCCTTCCTGCCTATATAGATAATATATGAAAAGTCTACAGCTGCTGAACTGATCTACTTGTTCAAAGTGTAGCATTATTTCCACATACACAGGACAACATCCACTGCCATGAATCAAGTGCCTTAGATTGGAAAATGAGATTCTGATAGAAAAGGAAACGTAAGTACTTAGAAGTACCTGAGAAAAGAACTGACACTAATAAAAAGTATGAACTGAAATTACCACTGCTTTTATGTGAGCATTTTTCCTCTAATGTCCACTAAAAATAGCTATATTGGGAGCTCAACTGCAAAAACTTTGCTCATAAAGACGTGCTCAAATTACATAAAGCCACTTCAGATTTTCAGAGCAAGCTCTTTGCTAACACACCCATTAAAATTTTACTTTCACGGCAAATTCAACAAAACACTTAATAACATACTTACCCACCCACAAAGCAGAGGATATAAAATGCAAAGTAAAATATAGCGAAGGGTCCAAAAGTTACTAGAAAAAGCACAAGGCCAAGACTTCCCCATCCCCATATGGAAAGACTGGTCTGTAAACAAGAACACAGAGAAAAGGAATAATTAATGTTATATTCATACAACTTTATGTCTCCAGAGCAATACTTGTATTTCTATAATGTTTGATACATTTTAACCAGATGTAAGCTCTGCTTGATGAAATAAAAAATTACCTTTGTTTTTATGCCCCCCATTATACTGTGGGCCACTAATCCAGTTTAGCCAACATTACAGCATTTTTCTTTCAAATACTGTTCCTCATCTCCCACTTCAGATACATCTGTCATCCTTTAAGGTACCACTTTTTTCTTTTCTATTCTCCCTTTGTGCATTTTTGTTTCTTGAGATCCCTTCCTCCTCACCTCTTCCCCCCATCCCCACCCTGAGAAAAGTTCTCCACCATATCCTAGGAAAAAGTAGGGTTTGTGATAGAACAGGAATAGACAATACAGCCTTGTTTTACACATCTAAACATGTTATTTTCTACAACCAAGCAATACTGTTTCTTCCCTAGATCAAAGGAGGTGCAAGACAAAAAAGGTGTCCCTTTCTCCAGTCAAGTCAGAGGCGGGTCAACAGGTGCACCAAATAATTGGCACAAGTCTACTTTTCCACATAAATAAAAGGGAGGGAAACTTCAGCAACTGATACTTGCACAGTGGTTATTTGAAAAGCTCATGATGAAGTTAAAGTCAGTCACAAGAGCACACGTGGGGCTGGTGGGATTCTGGGAGTTGATGTTTGGCATAAATGCAGCAGGCAAAACTCCTGCACTGGCAGTCACCAGGAGTACAAAAAAAGCAGCGAGATTCTGGTTATAGTGTACGTGCATTTATATATACCCATGTATACACACACATACCTGATCTATCTATCTATATAGATAGATGTGTGCCTGTACATACCTGTGCATACATGCATGGTAATCTAAAAAAGCAAGGCAGGGAAAACCTGACTGATCTGAGCTACAATAGTTTTTGGACCGTCACAATGCTGCAATGCAATCAACAAAGCTTATATAAATTTAATTAAATCTAGTCTCTAGTTCAATATGGAAAACACGCTTCAGCCAAGTCCCAAGAGTGTGAAACACAACGATGACAAGTATTTATAGGCCACCCAAACTTTCCAGCTCTAAGGTTCTCAATATTTTTCTTTTTGGTTGCTGCTGTTGTCTAATTTACACCTTTCCTAACAGTGATCAAATGACACCCAATGGGAACTCAGACAACTGTGGCAACAAGTAACACTAAGAAAGTATTTAAATAAACTTGTCTTGCAGTTTGACATTTAGAAAACAAACAGAGATTGAACACCAGATTTGCAGATAGCCCTTTTTTAGCTTTTAATATGAAGGAGCTGCAGCTCATTTCTCTCAAGGAACTATTTAGATTTCATCTTTTCATTTTAGGCATAGGATTAAAAAAATCAACTTTTTCAAAAAAGTTTTAAAAATCCTATATAGAATGAAAAAGAATATAAATTAAGACTTCTAAATAAAGTAGCTATGATTATTTTTTGAAAGCAAGATCAAAAAGCAAAATCACAGATCTGAAGAGAGACTTTCACAGATCTAAACTGTAATAATCAGAATTATTTAATTCTTTCTAGTTAAAAGTTTAATGTAACATTGAGATGAAATTCTATTTTCTTCCAAGTTGAACTTTCTTAGCAGGAGATACAATTTGTACTGGCTTTGTTCTCAGTGTTTGAGGCTGGGAAAAATTAAACACACAAGTATGTAGATGAGTGTAATTAAAGCACAGCAATTAAAAAAAATGCATTGCAAGTTATTCAATTCTCTTTAAACTGAGGAATTGCTTCAATAGATAATATAAACGACAAAATCCACACTACTAAAATCACAACCGAGCAGAAGATTTTGTTGTTTTGTTGACTCATAACAAGGAAATGCAGTAGATAATTGTGGTCTTCCAGTAAATGAAGAGAGCCCACAAGAAAGACAAGAGAGAAACTATTCACAAGGGCATGTAGTGACAGAACAAGGGGGAATGGCTTCAAACAGAGATTAAGTTTAGATTAGATATAAGGTGGTGGTGGGCACTGGAACAGGCTGCCCACAGAAGCTGCAGATGCCCCAAACCTGGCAGTGGTCAAGGCCAGATTGGGGCTTTAAGCAACCTGGTCTAGCAGAAAGTACTCCTGCCCATGGCAGGGATGCTGGAACTAGATGATCTTTAAGGTCTCTTCCAACCCAAACCATTCTAGGACACACCAGCTGAAACAAAGAAAGAAAACCTGGCAAATGCAAGAATTAACTAAAACATGAGATCCCATTGCACATCTACATTTCAATACAAAAAGAAGATTCAGCATATTCGTACCCTCAGAAATAAATTTTAAAACTTCTGCAGAGCACTACAAGCATGATAAGGAAGATATGCACACAGAAGATAGCATTTAATGATGGTCTTTTTATGTCAAAAACCCATTATGCTTAATCACATCATTCAAAAAAGTTTAAGCTCTAAATATGGGATAAGCACTCTAAATGACTTAATTAAACTAGAGGGTTGTATAGTCAGAGTTGGATGAATCCATAATTAACAAAGAAAGCTCTATAACTCTAATAAATAAAACAGTGACCTTTTGTCCTATGCTCCAGTTTTGCAATTTAGTATATGGGTACAGAGATTCAAATCTCATTTGGTATTTTAATAGGATTTCTTAAAAATCGTAGAACTTGGTACACTGCAGGAAGCACAACTGATATTGGCCCAATTCTTGTATATTCTAATGAGTGCTTTATATTCTTACGGATTTTGAGACATTCAAAGGGATTAAATCATCAGGATGGTACCCTTTCTGCTGACTGTAAACAAAACTTTCCCTGACTCCACACTTCTTGAAGGGACTTCAGCAGTAAGACTCCTAGGAAAAAAAATGAAAACTTAAAGTTCTTTATACATAAAAACCCACTATTTTTGAATAGAATGTCCAAACATAACAAATATGACTATACTGCTGGTCAGTATGAAAACAGTTCAGGCATTTAAATTCAAACCTCACTTACAGCTTATTTCCAAATTCTATTTATAATGTTAATTTTTTAGAAGATTTACAGATTTAGTGAAGCTGTATTAGTCATGCTAAAGTTAGTTGCAGGGTGTAAGCTTATCACCCTTAACACAAAGAACAAACCAGTCTTCTGAAGAAATGGTGTAATTGCTGGTGTTTCAGTCACAGCTATCCAGACCCTTTAAAAGAAGCTAACCTGCCCTATATTGGCAGGGCAAACTTCCAAGCTGACCTGGCACAGGGCTATTCACTGACATTCAAGGAATTAGGGACAGTTATCTAAAGCCTGAAGAGATGCACAGGTCTTAGTGCTGTGGTAGGCATGGTTGGGTATATACTGTGTGCATACACATGGGTAACGGATGTTTATTCCATGTCAGCAGCTGCTCCACTTCACCGGTTTTAGCCACTTTTGCTTACCACCACTACAGGTGCTCTATGTTTGCCTCACAATCATCACTTCTTAGCTTTCAAGTCTAAGATTTTGCAAAGACTTCTGCAGAATATTACTGAGGTCATATATATATAATGGGTTAATGCAACATTGTGGTCACACATGGTAATTTTCTTTCCACAGTTGGAGTTGCTTCAACAAAATAAAAGGCAGTTGAAGTACAGGGGTGTCTGTAAGCGCCAACAGTACACTGCAGAGGCTCATCAGGTGTGAGAAGACACAAAAAGGTGAATATTCATACGTGTTTGATTCAGCTTTTACAGCTAACAAAACTGTCACCTCAATGACCCCTGCTTGTTGGTTTTTTTTACTAGGTTTTGTCCATTTTTCACATGGAATGGTACTTCCACAGTATGCAGCTAAGTACTAAAAGCAGTACATAAAGAATTTGCTTTTTTACGCATATTTGCTTCTTCTTTTTTTGGTTTCTGCTTCCTAATCAAGGCAACATTTTGATGGTTGAAGCTGCATGCCATTATGGGAAGCAGCACTGAGCTAAGACTGATTACATCACTTAACATGACCATTCACACAGAAGTTTCTAGAAATTATTTCTTCCAGAAACAAACACAATTTTGTCTTACTAAAAAGTAGCTTCAACAGGTTTCTTATTTGCTTAATCCATTTGACAATCTTTCAGACCTTTGCCCCACACCCATTTTTAAGCAAGATCTTTGGTCTTGACACATCTTTCTCTAGAAATGATTCACCAAAGTAATATAAGTTTGTTGTTTGAATTTGAACTAGTGCTGTCAATTTTAGCTTGCAGCTGGCAGTAAGGTTACACATGTGTCTGGTTTAGGGCAAAACAAATGTTACTCTACAAGTTCAGATGACAGGCTCTTCCCAGCCCCCTCTGCCACTGAACAGAGGACGAGTATTTCCACTTATGTGGCTCTGGGTGCCACTATCCTCCTACTCCGATGAGAAGCTCTTCTTCCCGGCACTTGTCTCTCTTCACAATTCCCACACACATTGGGTGAGAATTGCGGTTTCAGGTTTGGAGACACAGTTCAAGAGGAAATTAAGAACACTCATATGGGAAGGCAGGGCTCTAGAATCATCTGCTTATCAATCTTATTAAAGCTGAAGCAAAAGACAATTTAGATCTTACATTAGCATCCAAAAGACTGATTCTACCTTGGAAGATTATAATTTGTGATTATTTTCACATTTAATGGTCACAACAGAATAATCTGAGCTTTGACAGAACAGCAACATTTAAAAACAAAAACATGTTGCTTTGCTCACAATTCTTTCACTTTTGTTGATCAAATTACATTTTCCATTAATATTTTAAAAGTTACAGTAGCTGACCTGTTTCTAACAGACACTGATAAACTATTTTTTGCCATTTGGGTAGTTTAAATTATTAGGGTTTTTTTTTTTAATGCCTTCTCTGGGCTCACATTAGAAAAATTGTCAGGGATTGCATTTACAGTAGATGTCAAGTTTAATTTTGTTAATTCCACACATCTGCCTTTTAATTTGTCTTCCATTTTGAGTGCAAATGGAACATGTTCACATATAAACCTTTCTATAATTAAGGTGTGTGTCACTTTTGTCAAGTGATTAAAAAGAATATTTTAGGTTTCAAATTACTGCCTCTTTCACTAGCATGACAAGTAAAATTGGAAAGCTGTACCAACCAGAGTGCCAATTTCAGTGCAATGAAATTGTTACATTACACTACTCAGAGAAATATTTAACAATCTTGAAGTAAACCATTAACAACTTCCTAGTTACATTCTCCTATCTGCCAAAGTTAAAGCAATCATCTGAAATATATGTCAACATGGTTTCAACTTCTGCATATCATGATTTCCTAACAGCACTAAAGGTCTCTTTTTAACCTCTTTCTTCTTATCCTTTTCCCTTTTCCTTCCTCAGCCCAAAAAGGCAAAGGAAAAACACACCCTAAACTCCACTCCTACTTCATACTATGGAAAAATAATTGTGGTGAATCTACACAATAATTTACTGCAGATTGTTGGTTTTTTTTTTCCCCAAAGAAAGCTTAAAATACTAGAGCATATAAATACACACTAAAAATCTTTTAACTAAATGAAAAAGGTAATGTTAATTAATGTTAAGAGTTTAGAAGTTTGGCCAATGAAGGTTCTTCTAGATAAGTGTAGTATTCCCGCTGGTCCCTCACGGTTACGGAGTCTGGAAACTCTCTGTTGCAAGCAAGAGTCCATCTGTCCCCTCTCTACCTCACCTCCTCTTCTTCTGCTAACGCGCACTTTGTATGTCAAATGGCTTAATTACTTAACAGTTGCATTAATTCAAACATAATCAAGTCTAACTGTTCTGAGTTTGGGTTTTCCTGCTGTTCCTCACACTGCATGAAACAGCAAAGCTTTTGGGATCATTTTCCCCTACTTTCCCCTATGGCTATTTGAGACAGCCAACAGATTAGGCTTTAATGGATAGGTGACAATTTTTCATCTGTATTCACTATCACTGCAGTTTTGCAGTTTTATTGCTAAAGCTCATTTTCAGAAGTGCAAACACTTAAATGAAAATACATGCTAACATTCTCTTTAAATATGTAATATTACAGTGTGTAACTAGAAAGATTAAAAGTTATTGTGCACATTACTTTGATTTTACTATTTATCTAGAGAACAACAAATTCCCTTTTACTAAAACTTTACTGTTTGGAATAATCAGAATATTACTATACAACTTGTAATATAATTAAAAATAAAAACATTATGTTCCATATTTTGATACAACTGGTTTTTTTGCAAGAAAAAGACCAATTTTCTGTTTAACACTTACAGTTCTATAAGAAATGATAAATATTTTCAGTGACAAATTTTCTTCTCTTTCACACCTGGCTTTGACACAATTGCTGATCATTACATGAAATTAGGAAGCAAAATATTCAGTGTTAAACTGACCTTCATTTTACTAACCTTTTTTCCCAGTGCTAACAGCTACTTTATTATATAGCAGACATATCAGCAAGGGACAGAAAGTTTCATTCCATGCAACCTTTTCTTGAGTGGCCCAAGTACTTGCTGTGAAAAATAAAGAGGCTACCTTCACAGATACACACTCTCTGATAAGGCCTGCATTAAAACACAGTCTGAATCATGTTCTAGTTAAAGGATGTGAAATTTTGGTCAAATTTAAAAGAAGCACTTGAGCATCTTGGATACCAATGGGAAATAAGAGAGGCAAGCCCAAATTTCTGCTACTTTCTTGAATATAAAAGTGACATACTCAAACTCATCTTTAATACAAATTTCAAGGAAGCGATCCTTTTCTTTTGTAACAATCCATATTGACTTGTATCCAAGCTAATTTATTTATTTGGACAGAAAGCAAGACAAAAAGATAAAAGCATTTTGGATCACCTTAGGTGACTGAAACAGGGTCAGGCTTGACAGGATTGCCTAAGGTGATCTAAAGTGAGAGAATAAAGTAATCCCTCTAACTCTATTTTGTATGCAAGCCAATGAGATAATCTACACTGTTCTACATTCAGCCTCTGGATAAACAGATTACATCTATTTCAAGTTTTTCTGGTGCAAAATAGTGGCAAAGGGGAGAGAAGGAGAAGCCTCCAAAATCTTTAGCAGGCGAAAAAAAAAAGAGATCTGTTCTCCTATATGGCTCAAAATAATGAGGTCACATGCGCTAAGTCAAGAAACTGTTATTGGGTATTTCATTTGTGACGACTGCTCAAGCAGCATCTTAAGCTTTTTTCTTTCCTGCAGCAAGGAGTTATCTAGAAGTTCTTTTCACCATTTTTTTTCACTGCTAAAGAAACCTGATTCCACTGAAAGAACTTTAAGAATCATGAGCTTTGCTTTGAGAACAATTTCTACCACTCCAGCTTCTAATGTTTATCTGAATGGAAATTTATCTGTATGCATTAAATGAGTCTCTCTCCACAAGAATCAGATCTAGTGGTCATCTCTTTATGATTCTAACAAAAACATGCTGGCAGAACTGATGGGTACTACAGAAAAAGTTGCATTGGACACGTTTTTAAAAAGATTTCTTCATACCTTAAGAGCTAAGCTTTTCAAAGGTAGAGAAGAATTTTCTTTAGTTCTAAGCTGTTTTTCCATTGTAGTGGTAATTTTAACTCAGCATCCCTTCTACCAAGCAATAAGCATCTGCCGACTCCTGGAACTTAAATCTCCATTACACTTGCCCAATTTATATCATTACTAAAAAAAAAAAATTATATAAAGATTATTTATATAAACACTACTTTAAAGACGGGTTTTAAGAGGTCTGATGAACAATGATTACTTCTAAAATAAATCCATTCTTTTTCTATAGAGATACCACACAATTTCATAGCAGTGGCTGTGTGCAAAACAGTTTGTGCAATCTCAAATTGATAGAATCAGCTTAAATATAAAATAAATACAAAAGAGTTCCACAATGATACAGTTTCTGGAAAATATAAGACATTGGAAATCTCGCTACCTTCAACCAACAACCACACTATAACATAAAGTGAAATGAAGTAAAAGTGCACAGTTTTTGCAAACACAGAGGTGTCAAAGACATGAAGGTATAAAATAAGACAAATTATATAAAATTTGGAACATTTTTGAACTGCACATTGCAGCAGCAGTCATTGATCTTTATTGTTTTGCTTTTTCCTAAACAACTCATCACATGTAAACAGTAGACAACATCTTCAAATTTTATACTGACAAAAATACTAAGATTTTTGTTTCTATCACTTGATGACTTGCTTGAAAGCAGCAATAAGCAAATAATTATTTTCAAGCAAATTTCTTAAAATCAGTAGTTTCTTCTAAACAGCCTGATAAACCATACATTTCAATACATATCTGCAGGATGTGTGATTTTTTTTTAGTGAGAGTTAAACATTTTATATGCATTTATACATATTTTGCATATGCACAAATATTATATATACACATATGAAATCCAGTACTGCAGTAAGGTTACTGCAGAAATATTTAGTCATTATTTTCTGATCAACCTTTTAGTACTCTGGCTTCGTCAGGCTATAAAATTAGTCATCAAAGAGTTCTGTTAAGTTCTTTAACCCACTGGTAATATTATGTTGCTATTTGCAGCAAAATTTTCAGCATTATTCCTAGTGGATGTGTTGAAGTAGTTCACAACTTCAAAAGTTAAGAAGCAACCACTTTGGATGCAGTATTCTTTGGCAGTACATACCACAATCTAATACATCCCAAATACACAACATTCCTCATCTAGATGAAAAAGTTACTTTAAAAATACTAAGCTAAAAATGTGACTTTAGAATCTTTTTCTCAAGCACTGTACTAAATAAAAAGATTGACTCTACTTGCCTTATTAGGTCAGGTTACAAATCTGAAAGAATACAAGTGGAAGAAGCCAATTCACATTATCTATCATGATTGCCAGGAGTCCTCCAGTAACAGACATACTCAACAAAACTAAAAATTGATTTCCACATTGTCCCTCTTTATAAAGGCTGTTGTCTCTAAATACAGTCAATCGTACCACCTATCCTTGTAGAATTATTTTGGCAAATGAAATAATGTGGTTAAAAACATTCCTATCCTTTTTACTATCCCTAAAAAAAGTTTGGGTTTTTTTTTTTTTTGGTTGGTTTTTTTAATTTACTAAAAAGGAGGAGAAAAGCTCTAAGCAATAATGCAGTGTTTATAAAGGAAAACCATGTTGAGTTTCTCACCTGTAATGCAAAATGTCACCTTGCTTGAAGACAGTACTGTAATTGCTTTCATGGAATCCAAAAAACAAGGCTTAACAGAAAGCCACCATAAATGATTTCTCAAACTGTACTGGCAGCACAAGACCAGCAAGAAAGAAGGTCCAGGCCAGGGAGGAAGGAAAAATATATGCCAGTCAGCATCACCTCAGTCCCTAAGAAGGTTGTGAGCAACCAAAAGAGATTTACCAAGTGCAAATCATGTCTGACCAACGCAATTGCTTTCTGTGATGAGGGGAGTGATGCTGAGGACAAGGGTGGGGCCTTATATGACATGCACTTTGCCTTTAGCACAATATCCCACACTAAATTGCCGGATGAGGCCGGATGAGTAGATTAAAAGGTAAGTGAAAAAATGCCGGATGAAAACACATGATCAGTGGTACAGAGTTCAGTGTGCAGCCAGTGACTAGGTGGGAACCTTCACGGATCAATATGGGACTGATGATGCCTAAGCAATGTGGGTGATGTGACACAGTGAGCTCTCAGTAAAAGGGTGCACAGAATCCTGAAGTGGGGTGAGCACTCATTACACTGGAGGGATCTGAGGTGTGTCAACAGGCTGGAGAAAGGGGTTGACAAGAACCTCATCGAGTCCAACAGCAAGCACAGGTTTGCATCTGGAGTGAACTAACCCTGGGCCACAATACAGTCTGGGGCCCACTCTCTGCGACACAGCTCTACACAAAGAGACCCCGAGGTGCGCTGTAAGGTGAATGCGAGTCAGCAGCATGCTGTTGTAGCAAAGGTGGCCAACAGCAAAGTGACCCTTCCTCTCCATTTGGACATCCTTGGAGTCCTGTGTCCAGTTCTGGCCTTCCTGTTACAATACAAATCCATCTGGAAAACAGTGTACAACATCCAATTCTACCACAAAGGATTTTGTGCTAAAATAAAATACATCCATATTATGAAGTCACACACTGGCTACACTTGCCACCAAGAGAAGGATAGATTCAGAAAGCTTGTTGGTGCTCCCAGTTAACATTCTGACCTCCTTTTATGTGACTGAGAAGCAACACCATTTTTAAAGGATTACCCCCTTCCTCCTCTCCCTGGCGCTCACCTTTGTCTTCAAACATAAACAAGTAGTCTCTAGTCTCTTACCACCAAAGTAATAAAGGGCATCTACTGCCTCAACACCGGATTCTGAAGAAACAGCTACCAACACTGTATTCACAGATTTTACTATTTTGGCAGATTTGTTTTGTTGTTTTAATTCCAAGACCTCAGTCAGTGCCAGCACCATGAACTAGTTTCAGTTTGGACTTCTGCTTGCAATGATCACCCCTTCACTGTAACTGATTTCTTGTCCAAAATGTACTGATAATTTCACAACAGTTCTTAAAACTATATAGTGCTTTTTAATCAGCATCATAATTTATAAGCTGGAAAATTAAATGGATATTAAAAATAGAACTCCAAAGATCAGAGTATGCACCACAAAGAATTTGTTGTCAGTACACAAATAACAAGTAGGATCCCAAGGTGCAAATACAGTCAGTTTTTAAGAAACTTAAAAACACTGACACAATACTAGCACCTTCCTTTGGAGATCATGATGTTACTCCACCATTTTCTTCAAAAGTTTAAATTTTATGCAGTTCTCCAAGCACCACAGGTTTTCTCCAGTTACAAAATACACTCTGATACAACCACTATTTCACTACGAATTCCCAGTGGTCTCTGAGAGTACATCTGAACTCCTACACAGCCAAATTTCGTATGAAGCATGCTACTGGATGAACACAAAATAACCATGGAAACAACTGTTATACAAAGTGACGCAAACCCTCACAAAGCTTGAGTAAGCCTAAAAGCTTACTGTTCTTTACTGTTTTTCTGGACAAAGTATCATCCAGTTACAGAAAGTAAAGCAAGAGAAAGAGATCAGTGTCAGCAAGTTTTTCAGTAGTTCACAATATACAAAAAATCTGCATCCTCTTTAATAATCAGCTGATGCCTAAATCTTCACAGAATGGACAGTGAAAACACAGAAAATCAGCACTCGGACTTTGCTTTGAATCAGCGAAGGAGAAATTGTTTAAACATTATTGTCTTTTTCCAATTGGACAAATGTAACGGGAATGTAGCAGAAACAAATAAAATCTTTCCCCTTCACGTATTTAATATCCCCCTTTTCCAATATCTCTTACAGTCCTTATTGCTTGTGTGCTTTACCCACTTGCTTTCCAGAGATGTTTGACCCCCATCCCTTTTAGGAAGGCTTGCTCACTCCATGCATCTCTTTCACAGTCCTCTCTGCACTTCTGCCTTTCCCTTAACACCATTACTGAGAAAACTGCTGTCTGCTGACTGCAAAACCCTGAGAAACTCCACAGGTTTTATTTAGTGGTTTGCAACAGAACGCTGCTGGCAGCATTGCAGGTAAGTGTCAGTAGAGTGGAGCCTCCTACAACTTCTTCCAAGACTCTGCTCCATGACCTCTGTCCATCTGGCTTCTCTGTGGAATAAAAGAGCCTGTTGAGTATCCTAGATTAATCTTTTAGGTTCAAGTTATCTTCTTCCTTGTACAAAATCTGGGCCCAGAATCAGCATGTCAACTATTTCCTGGATATCTCCCAACTTCACATACTACCTCTCCCACAAAGACACAGAAGAGGGAAAGGAAGTGTGAATACCTACAAATAACATTTACATAAAGGGACAATTTTTTGAACTTGCTGGAACACTTCATTCTCATACACAACGGCATGGAATATTTCCAACAAATTTCAATGAATTTGGAGAGAAAGGAAACCACAGAAATGGTGCACCAACTCTTGTCACTTCAAGATCATAGACTGAAACTAATTATAGATTAAACTAATTGAGTCATTTGAATATTCAGCTCCCAGGGCAAGTTTAGAGAAGATATCTAAAAACTTCAATCATTGCCACATGTCCAAGAACAAAAAAAGAAACCTAACTGGCACTACCAAACTTTATTTTTAATTTTTTCTGGAGACAGAGATGCATTCAGAAGTCACAGAAGGGATAGTGACATTCCCTGATTCAAAAGAACAGGAATTATTTTGGGTATTGACTCGTTTTAGATCTACACCGAAGGAAATGCAGACTAACACTATACACTTCCCTAGCACTGAACCATGCAGCTGTTGATTTGGCAACTTATCCTGGGTTCCCACCCGCATATCCCTCCACAAGACTGGTTCACCAAGGCAAAAGAATTCTTCATGCAGTTGCTACTTAGCTGCTAGACCTGAAACAAGAAGCTGTCAGACCAGCTTGTGTCTGGTGGAGGGGAGAAAACCACTTTAGTAGCAGCCAAACTAGATCCAGTGAGGTTAAACATGAAATGGCATCTTAAATGCCTTTATGCATGGACGACATCTAAAGAAAAATATATGGCCAGTGACAGCAGCAGGAAAACAAAATATATAAAGAAAATAATAAAGAAGAGGGCAACACACAAGAGAAACAAAAGAACGAACAAAAGAAGAACCACGCAGACAGCAAGGTGGAAGCATTCATGGACCACCCCAGGTATACAAATCTACACAGAAACAATGCAGCTACTTTTATCACTGGAAAACAAAAAAAAACCAAAACCATGTGGCATACTGCATCAAAAAACAGAAATAAGGGAAATTAGAGTTATGGGCAATTCTCTAGAAATCTAGAGAGAAAAAATAAGAAGACTGCAAGCATCATGTTATATTGAGATTGTTAAAATAGAAAAAAATATTTCAAATAAAAAAGGTGCCAGTAAAATAAAGCACAATTAAAAGAAACAGTGATTGGCAATAGTCAACCATCATTAATTGGAGAATTCAGTAAAAGAAAATATCCAATAAAGTAATGTAAGAGCTTAGAAACATTCATAGACATATTGTTTGCTGTTGGTGTCACTATTGCTAATTCATAATCTTCATAGGAATTTTTAAGAAGCTGCAGTAGAGCAACTGCCAACTGAAAGACACACCTGTACCATTTAAAATCCAGACCTTAAAAACAATTTAGAGAAATAAACATAACATTTATTTCAAAGTTTTAAGCACACATGCAAGTCAAGCATGAAGCACTAAAGAAGAAATTAAATACGTAGTTGTAAGATCATAAAGCCAAGTACCAGTATTAAGTGCTCGTATACACAAAGTAAGGACAAATTATTTTTAATACACCTACTGCACTCTATTAAATTCAGAAAAAATGCTGACTGTAAAGAGAAAAGCTTTGGTAAATGTGAAAATTTTAAATAAAACCATATTCTCCTAGTCTAATATTATAAATAACCTATCAAAACAATAAAAATTATATTCACAGAAACCAATTTGTTCTCCACAAGAATTTTTGAATTTTATAGAAGAAATAAACAAGCATAAAAGTAATTACCATTTCATTATATGTACCATCAAATTAAATTTGATTTTGCTTTACAAAGTTAATGAAATTTCCATTTGTTATCATTATGATCAAAAATACTAATTTGAGTATATAAACGATAAAAAAAGTCTTTTTCTTCCAAATATATTAAAAGAGGTTGGATACCTCAATCCCCAATAGGTTTCACTAAAAATTAAGGTATCTATCAGTAGCAAATATACCAAGATATACCAGGGGAGAGTAGAACAGAACTACAACCACTTGCATAGATTTTTAGAAAAAAAAATAAAAAGCACACAAATACGTATGAATGCAGATGTGTTTTGAAGCACAAAGAGGTCCTTCAGTGAATAAGAAATATATACAATTTTTACTGATCCCATTATTTTCGAGATATCACAAAAAATCATTATATAGGCTTTAGAAAAGTAAGCCGATACAACAGTATGAAACACCACGACCTTTGGGGAAACCCAACTTAAACAAAGTTTTGATTTATAATAATGGACGTGGAATGTAAAGGTTTAAGTGGGCCTCATAAGGGAGAAAAGACTCAAGACTCTTGAGATATCTCAGCCTGCATCAGCCACTGTTAGAACAGCAGCAGGGCAACAAGCAAGGCTCTCTCATCTCTCTAAGTCAGACAGTTCCAAGACCATTTCGACAATAGGCAAGATTTCAAAGCAATCACTCTTTCTACAGTAACACAGGTTGGACACTTGTTTCGCAAGGCATGTACAGCACCAGATTTTCAACTCATCCATGCAGTCTGGAATGCCAAATCCTGAATGAGGGGTGACTGGGAATACCATACAAATTTGTTCCCTGTTGCTTTCAGTATCACTTAAGAGGTATGTGAGAAATTATTCCAAGTCTGAGGCACTCTTTCATAATCAGCTGGACAGCTGCTGCAAGAATTTTGCTATTCTAAATTATTTTCTACTTGGCCTTGTATAACAGCTCTGACTGGAAGAGTGGAAGTGCAGGGTGCCCTACAGGATATGTAGCAATTCAAACTTCCTGCTTAAGTTCATTCCCTTACATCACAAGAGATAGCCTAACCTGCACTGCCCTAGAGGCACCAGCAGAAGTGCTGAGTAGTCATTCCTTAGAATTGCAAAAATATACTGATGAACAAGAATCTTACAATAGTAACAGTTATGAAATCAAAACATTCTGACACAAACAGGTGTGATTAAAATAGCATCAGGATCACTCTCTTCCTCCAAGAAGCATGAGATTAAGGGAAGAAGGCAAAGGAACAGACATAAAAGATAAAAGATTAAAAAAATAACACTGTAACAAAAGCAAAACTGCATTTAAGCAGTTAATACTCTTCAAAGAATGTTCCCAAAGTTATGAACATTCTTGGAAAGAAAATGCATGCAAAGCTCTTCCTCCTACTCAGAACTCCAACCACAATGGGATACTGAATTAAGCATTTCAGACATCAATGGTACCTGTGAACTTTTAATTAGGCCATATGAGCCCTCACATGAACAAACATGGTGCCATTTCCATCTGTGAAATAAAGAAAAAGTTCTTGAAATTTAGTATTTCTAATTATCAAAAAATCCTTCCAAGTGAAGTTGAAGAAAGGACATCATACAAGCCATCTGATGCATGAAGGGATTTAATGGGATTCAAGCCAGCAGAGATGATTTTATTTCCGTCTCCTGCTGGCAAGTAGTGGACTGACAAACTGGTGAGGTTCAAATCAAATTAGTCTTGTGCTCACTGTCTGAGAAAATAGACAAAACAGCAGGACTGAAAAGATTTCAGTGTCACTGGTAAAACAGCTTTAAAATAAACTACTGTACTAACCACTATGGTCAAATTCCATATTCCATGCTAGGAAATCCCGGATTTTTCATAACATCCCACTTGAAAAAAAATAGTTAAAAATTTGTGAGACTTTAATGTTTGTAAAATGTCAGTGTTAGAATACAACAATAAATTTGGCTCACACTATTTTAACTGCAACACCGAGATCACATCTCATTCCACACAGAACACAAAGTCAATCAACAATGCAACTTCTTCAGAAATCCATCTCTACCGCCTCAGGATTTTACAGCTACTCCTGTTTTAGAGCAATAATAACCTTTAACAGATCCTCCCAAACTGTGACAGAGAAGGAATTGACCTCTTGTCCAAAACAAATGGTAGTTATAAAAGGAGTCCCCATGGCTGAACATATCAATTATCTGTGCTTACTCACAGTACAGACAAACACATTTCACCTCAAACCTGTAAATCACCATCATGCCATCATATTTTGAAGTGTGATCCCACAGAAATTATGTAAACATGGTTAGAGTGCTCTTGTTCAAACTTGTCAATATGCTTACATCATGAAATAATGCCTTGCTTTATTAATTCAGAAATCAGAGTATCAGGCCTAAGCTTACAATTCCTTGTACTTCTTGAAGCTTCTTGCTCACATAACTGCAAGTGCCAACTGCAATTGATTTTGCTGTCATTCCAGCCTTGGTATTCTCAACCAAGCAATGGGGAAAATTGCTAGTGAGACTGCAAAATATTAATCCTTTCACTGTTGCAAATAACTTAGATGTAATATCAATGACTTCTCTTTTCTAATAATAGCAATTCTCCCAATGCTAGCTCAAGGAAAACATGCTTTGTCATCTTTGTAAGGGTGGGGAAAAGACGACAAACATATTTAAAAGAGAGATAATTCCCTAGAGTGCAACCAGACAGAGGAAATCATCCTTCAGCTATCTAAGCCGACAAGCTATTACTATTTTTGTTGAAGTAAGGAACTTCATGCTTTTCTTCTTCCACGCTGTTTTGGGGAATGGTCCAGACTGACATTTTAGAGTTGTTGTAGAACTCTGCACTCAGTCTCAGCAGTTTAGGCCCAACTGTACACTCTAAGAATAGTCCTGAGCGTTTAGACACTGTTTTACTAGTAGCTAGCAAAATATTTAAAAGCAAGTACTTAGGACTATATGATAACTGTTCTTTGCAACAGGTTAGTTTTCTTAGTTTTATCATTTTTCACATACTTTCAACTGACACTTCATAAATTACAGAGTTATTAAAATAGCTCTAATAGGAACAATTAGGGACACAACACAGACCATCTGTAGAAGAAACCTCATTGACAGAAAATACTGAAGGAGAAAGAGGCTTTTTACCTCCCAAGAGCTTGCAGCTAATGCTCCAACTAGATCTCATCTAGCAAAACACTGGCACTAAAGAAAGCCCCAGCACACAAGTTTTACAAAAGGACAGAAAACTTACTTATTTCAGCACCCTGGTAAATGTCTACACATTTGAAAATGGCTCTACCAGTGGAATATAGTTCAGACACATAAAGCACCAGAGCAATTTGCCACTGACATGTATCAAGAAACAGAAAAATGCTAAAGTACATCAAGCAGTTAACTGTGTTCTGTGTCTTTCAGAGCCATACTAATATACTTTACAATGTGCTACTGTTGCATAAAGGCTAATTCACTATTATTCTAGAGCAAGTTAAGCTGCTGAGTCAACCTTTATTCTTAAAAATCAGGCTAATTTGCTTAGTTTTTCTCAGAAACAGTTCTCAATGGCTAGTAGTTACCAAAATTTAACAAAAAAAAAAAAACCTCTCTTATAAACAAAATATAGATTGTTTAATGGAAAGGAAGCATGTAGTTAGTGAACTATCTTCACCAGTTGCAATAACAAGAAATACCAACACATTAGAACTCATTTAATATGGTTCATTTTTAGTTGTGGATAAAGAAAAAAGGTTACATTTCAAAAATCTTCTCAACTGTCACTAGTACTGCAACAAGTTACTCTTGCTAAACTGAGAATTAAGTTGTCAAAAATTTAGCTGCTGATAAATTCTGAAGTCCTCCCTAAGCATCTCAAAGTAGTTTAATGAGTAGCTGGGGAAGGAAAAAAAGGAACCTACTTCTCAGCTGAGATAAAGTGCCTTCTTCAGAGACAACACAGACTGCAAATGCAGACAGCACAGACCATCAATTTGAAAGGCACCTAAAACTTCTTAAAGTCAAAATCCTACTGAGTGTTTGGTCCATCAGAATTTAAGACACTACTGACCACCAAGAGCCAGAGCTGTAAAACATCAATTGCTTCCCTGCAGTCTGTGCAGTGCGGTTACCACCACACAAGAGGCGAGTGTGACAAAGCCAGTTGTCCAAAAAGACAAGAGAAAGACCACTGCAACTTGTGTCCATCATGGCCTTGCCAGATGAGAAAGTGCTGAGGCAGTAAGTCACACGGGAACAGGCCACACGGGCCTGGAAAGCAGAGGAGACATCTGATGAACAAGAAAAGAGGAACAAGTGAAAAGGCACGGAATGGCCAACACAACAGACTAGGGAAATGATCATCACAACAGGACTCTAAACACATGCCAACAGAATGAATTCAGCATTACTGCAGAAATAAGTTTCATGGTGAAAAATTTGGAAATGGCATTTGCTGGTTAGGTAAATAAACGTATGTGCTTGCCATTCAACAGCATGGGTTTTGAATACAAATAAAATAAGATGGGCAGAAGGGGCCAAATAAAAAACACACACAGTATTTTTTCCTGACAGGAAGTGTGATCTTCCCCTGAAATTATGATTACAAAGTCCTAATCCTAACTGCATTCACACAAAACTGAAACAAATCTGCTGGGGTCTGCATATACAGATACAGTCAAAGGATGTAGGAAACTGACCCTGAGAAACTCAACACTATGTTACTGCATGATAAAATACATGTAAAACCCAATGTGCCTTTCCCACATTCTTAAACATATTTAAGAAAAAATATTTTCCACGTTGGTAAGTTATAAAACTAGCAGTTACAGTAGGGGAAGTGGATCTAAATTTTTAATGGCTAAAAGCAAAATTACAGTGATTTTGGCCAGTCTAGACAGTAGCAAACTTGACAAGGCCACAAATACCCAGCACCAAAAACTAGTGCAGTTTTTGCTTCTAATGTCAGTTCACCATACAGTCAATCCCAATTTTCATATATAAGGAAATCACGTATCAGTAGACTTGAAACAATATGCATATTCCTCCAAAGTGTGGTAAGGGTTCATGGGTGCAACTGTGTACAGCTTCCCCAGGCTGTTGTAGCTATCAAGTCACCATCAGAACACCCAGAAAAGTTCACAGGGAAAAGACTCCTCCAGTTCACCTTAGGTAGGTATTCCTGACAGCCTAGAGCTATCTGACTGCCTGAAGAACTCCCCACAATTGCTTTTCAGGCAGGCAAAGCCTGCAGTTTTGCTAGACTCCCTTAAAACTTAAATTCATCTCCTTGGCAAAGACCAAGGCTGGAATACTTCACCTTGAAGTATCTTGTCTACAAATGACATATGTACAGGAACTAGAAGAAGGGAACATCAGAACCCTCCCCTCCTGACAACAAGGATAAGTGTCATAACTGGTCATCACACATGAAATCATGAAGCTTTATCTCAAAAAGCCAATGGATTGTCATCCACATTGCTATTCACAGAAATTCAACACTGTTAAAAAAAAATTCAGTTCCAAGATAAAGCGTCTTGGATGAGCACACACAGCCACCACCAAAAGGAACAAACAGTCCAGTAGGAGGCACCGACCCAGAACGTTCTATGCTACCCTTAAAATAATTTAAATTACTATGGCTAATAGTTATAGCCATCACACTCACCAACTCTCCTTAATGCAGCTTATAAATCCTGACCACCCACCAAATACCCTCAATTCAAAAATAGGTCATATATTTTTACAGGTTTAATTCATTCTGCAAATTTTACCCTCCTGGGGAAATCTGAGAGCTCATGGCTCTACAGAACTGCTTTCTGAATGCCCTAAAACTTTGAACTGATGCAAATTAAAACATGGAAGAAACTGTTTCATATCATTCAGGAAAGCAAAGCTGAAATGTTCAGGTATTGGAAAGCAAGCCTTTACCCTGCAAGACTTAAGACAACTCACTTTTGGATGAATAACCTCCACTGTAAAATAATATGACAAATTATAAAACATGAGTAACGCAGTCATTGTATTGCAGAAGTATCTGGCACTCAGGACACCTTGCTGACATTAAAAATAGAAAATCAACTGCTCTTTGTAGACAAAACAGAATACAGGATAAAGTCTAATTTCCAGCACCTGGAAAGCACTGCCAGATTCCACCTTTTAGGATGCCTTTGGACACAGCAGACATTTATAGCCCACGCTGATCCTCAAATACCTGCCTGCCTCACAGCCAAGCTGCTTCGGGACAGCAACCCTCCACCAGGCAGAGGTGATCCGGGGCAGTCAAGTTCTAAGTACCTACTGACACAAACTCCTCCAAGCACAGCCGAACCGCTTCGCTTAAGCCCTTCAAAAAAATAAACACGGAGCCTTTACGAAGCCACCGCGGAGAAGGAGGCCAGAGGGGCTGAAGCCGCAGCGGGCGTGCGGGGCCCAGGCGGGGGCATCTTTCCGGCGCGGCCCAGGGCCGAGGCGGGTTCCCCCTCGCCAGGTGCGCTCCGCTCCTCCAGACACGGGCCCGCACCGGGCAACACAGCCCGGCCGTCTGCGGACCGCGTCGGAACAGAGACCGGGCCCAGCCGCCGCACGGAGCGGGCACGGCGGACCGGGCTCCGCCGCGGAGCCGGAGCGCCCCGCCGCCGTCCCACCCTGCCGGGAGAGGACGGAGGCTGATAAGAGGGGCCCGGCGCTACCCTGGGCGAGCCGGCCAGTGGCTCTGCCCTCCGCGGCCAAGGAGAAAACTGCCAGCCGCCGAGAAAACTCGGAGGCCCCGGCGAAGGGCTGAGCCACGGCGCTGAGCGCTCGGGCGGACAGCGAGCCGCTCCCCGCGCTCCCGCACCTCCTTGGCAGCGCTCTTACCTCTGTTAACATTATTACCCCGCTGCGCTGCGGCGGCGCCTCGGCGGCTCTAGCCCCGCAGCATGGTGAAGCCTGGCGGCCGCGCGGAAAGCTACCCCGCACCCCGCGGGGAGGCGAGGCGAGCGCCGCCAGCCCCCGCCGCCGCCCCGCTCAGCGTCCGCCCGCCGGCCCCGGCCCCGCTGCCGCCCTCGCAGTCCGGTCCGGAGCGGCCGCCATCTTGGGACGGCTACGTGCGCCACCGCCCCGCCCCGCCCCGCCCGCCCAGCGGGGCCGCGGGACCGCCCCTGCCGGGGCCGACGCTCCGCTCCGCGCCCAGCCCGGCCCGCGCTGCGCCTGCCCGGCAGCACCGGCACCGGCACCAGCGGCGGTACCGGCACCGGCGGCCCTTGGCGGGGTCCGGCCGCAAGGCACACAGCTCGAAACTGCGAGTCGGGTTTTTTTCCTTCTCTCGCTTGGTGTGACCTGTCTTAGAGCTCTTCGGTGTCAGGCAACTGTGCTGCGGACGCTAATCGAAATATTTTGTTAAATTTCTGACCAAGCAGCACATCTCTCATCCACCAGTGACGTATGCAGCGCTGCGCGTCATTCCCTGTTCTAGATGCTAAGGAAGAGCGCGTGTCCTATCTGGAGCACAAATCCTTTGAGAAGCGGCTGAGGGAGCTGGGGGTGTTTAGCCTGGAGAAAAGGAGATTCAGGGGTGACCTTATCACTCTCTACAAGTGCCTGAAAGGAGGCTGTAGCCAGGCAGGGGTCGGTCTCTTCTCCCAGGCAACCAGCGACAGGGCGGGAGAACACAGTCTTAAGCTGCACCAGGGGAGGTTTAAGTTGGATATTAGGAAGAATTTCTTCACGAAAGTGTGTTTAGACATTGGAGTGGGCCTCCCAGGGAGGTGGTCGAGTCACTGTCCCTAGAGGTGTTTAAGGAAAGACTGGATGTGGTGCTTAGTGTCATAGTCTACTGGAGTGATGGTAATCGGTCGTTTGGACTCGACGATCTCAGGTCTTTTCCTAGCTCAATGATTCTATGAAAGAAACTTCTATAAGTCTGTTACCTACAGTGTTGTTAAGTAATGGCATAAAGTATGGAACAGAAACACGTCTCCTCAGAAACAGAGCCATATCTGCCCCAACCCAGAGAATCTGGGCTGATGTGCCCCTACAGCTTAGTATTTGAATACATAGAAATATTCCCGTCTGAAATTTGCTCTTCCTTTAAGCACTGTTCTGTGGGCTTTTGTTTGTGTGCTTGCTTTTTCACTAGACTTTAAGGTACACAGTTAACCTTAGGTGCATTAGGAGAGTAGGAAGAAGATGGGATTTTTTTCCTGCATTGCCAGTAACAACATGCACATCAAAGAAATAGTAATGGTTTGCAGGAAAGATGGAGAAAAACAACACTACTGTTTTAATGTGAAGAAAACTAACCTTCTTCAATTACAGTGTTTTTTCTCCTCAATAAAAGCAGATTGTGTTTTCTTGCAGAAATGTGAAGGGTATTAAACAGTTCTTAAGCCTGATGGGTTTTGCAGAAGTTCTGTAATTTTCCCAGGTATTGTTGAATACTTAACATTTCAAGGCTGACCACTTCTTCGTTTTATTTGTGAGTATTACTGAGTTTCAGTTTTACTCATACAACTGTTTTTCCCGTGTTAGAGACCCAGCTGTTAGTCATGTGAAGCAAAAAGAGCAAACCCTTCATAAATAAACTCATAATTGTTTATTTGCCTTTTATAAATAATAAAAAATACTGTTTTTTCTAAGTGTCTAATAAGCTTTTTACTTCTAAGTCTAAGATTTTGAATGTTTCATGTTAGCAGTACTCTTTCCCCCAAGCTGATCCCTCAGGGAATCTTACAGCACACAACTCTACTTTAAACCATAGGCTTGGCAATAACAGTACCATGCAGAGGTCTTGCACATGGTATTTCACCACCTTGATAAATTAAAAATTGTTCAAAAACCATTGAGAAATAGGAGTTTTGAAATACCAATTTCAGTGTATTGCTTTGGTCCCCTAAAATTGTGTAGGTGCTTATTTGGCCATTGTATATGTACACAGCTAGGATCCACATTTGTGGCTTTCATTGTGCTTCAAGTCAAACAAACAATGCCCTTTGCTACAGGAAATCATGAAGGTACCCATAAAATAGCAGAGTGATCAGTAAATGATCATTAGTGTGTAATTATGAAAAAACTTCAACACATATTTAGGTAGTAGGAAATAGAATCAAAATACTTAAAGCACCTACTGCTTGACATGTCATTGAGTCAATAAATATGTCCTCTGGGCAAGGCACAGTATCATGAACTGATAAGATTAATTACCTATTCCATAAAATGTAAGGGTTAAGCAAGAGGTAAAAAAATCTCATTATATTTATGAATATATATAAATAATAGTAAATGAATCAAGGTGGTAGCCTAGAAAAACAAACTTTCTAGGCATGGTATCTGTTTACTTTGTGTGTTTAGGTATAGCAGTTAAGGTTTTCAAAAGAAATAATCCCTTTTGACAACTTGCTGCAAAGATGTATATATCCTAAGTGTGCTGACGTAAAAGAAGATCAAATCTTACACAAATCTCCCAGCAAGATGAAGTCACAATTAACACTTTGTACTTGAATTTGCCCCTACTTCTGCTTGGGATTTGGCAGCCCAACAGCATAATAGTCTGGGAAGCACCTTCTGTTCTTGCATTGCTGGAATAAACCTACCAGTACTTCTGCTGAAAACAGTTCTCTAATTTTACAGAAATCAGCACAGCCTTAACAGTGTTACAAATTGCTACTAATGCTAGATTCCATTGTTCTAATTTTTGGTCAATATCATCTCAGCTTCAAAAGGGAAAGGCCGTGTAATTGCAACAGCAAGGAATGAGGCTGTGAGGAAGGACTGAACCACACAGACTCAAGGCAGAAGAAGAAGCAGCCTTTTAAAGGAGAGGTGAGAAGGGGCAGCAGCTTGGGAAGAGTATGATATCAGGGAATTCTTGAAAAACTGCTGGGAGGAAGAGAAACAAACCAGCAGTTATGTTGCCAGTTCCCATTCTTATAATAAACTGAAAAGATGTACTTTTTTTTTTTTCCCCTAGGAAGGAGGGTGTTTCTAAATTAGTGTGAACAGGTCTGGAAATGAGGCTTCAACACAGACTGAAAGAATTATCAATGGTAGGCCAGAAGATCTAGAATACTTGTTTCCTTGAGCCCATCTTCCAGTGACAATAATTCCATTAGACTTGTTAAGTCATCCGTAAAAGAGCTTTATCCATGTCATCCTTTTGTGTTCATTACACACAGCTTGGGACAGGCACTGCAACAAGCCAGCATTTTAACAGCAGCAGGGCAGCCACGTTAGCACCACACTCATCCAGGCAGAGCAGCACATACCTTATTTTTCATGTCACTTCCACAAGCCCACAAGCATGGTGTGAAGTACTGTGTTAGGGCAAGTATTTATATCTGCAGTCAAAGGCAAACTTGGCAGAAAGTGTTTGCACTCAGTCCTTAAAATACTCACAGAATTTTTTCCTCTTAAGCCTAGACAAATGCTTAGCTCATCTAGAAGGAGTACCTGAAAGCAGATGGCTGTGAATACCTTCATAGTTATAAAACAGCTCCAACCTGTTGCCAAACATCTTAGTGTTCTTTGCATTCATTACAGTTTTCACTATAAGCTAAAGGAGTGGTCTGATGGTCTAGATCCACATTTTGAAATCCCACAGGGAACATTGGGAGCCACGGGGCTGAAATGATGGATGAATGCAGCATTAAAATCTGAAATACAGGAAGAGAAGACAGAGATAGCACCTTCAGGCTCTACATCCAGAAGTTTATAAAGATTTTGAAAAGTAAAGCATAGAAAGTAAAGAGACAAAAATAAAGAGCATAGAAAATAAAGAGGCAAAAATATAGTCATGAGGGGAGGACACAACATGCACAGAAGCAGAGGCATAAGCAGGATTTAGCAATAAAAGAGCAACTGTGCCAACTTGCAGCAAAGCACAAAGGAGTGCAAATTATTTTCCAGCCCAGAAAGGAGGGCAGTTCCACAACCTAAATAACTGTTAGCTCACCAGCTTATGAAAAACTAAATTGGTGACCTAATTGCCATCATGATAACCTCTGAAAGTGCAGTAGCCTGCATTTGGAGAGCAAAAGGATATGTTCTCCTGACCTGTACAAGAAAACAAGTGAAGACTAAGGAAAGGGGAAACTACAGGCAGGGTTGGGGGAGGGACGGACTGAAAGAACAACAGACTGATTTTGCTTTGCAAAGCAGTTTTATGGAAGTGGCTACAACACTGTTTCTAACATCAGTAAGCCTGAACTTCTGTACCTTTCTTTAAAATATAGAAAGATCTTTTACAGAATTATTTCTAAATGCTGTAGTTAGTTCTGATTGTCTGTAACAACTGATGCAAACCAAAGTTTGGCTTCTGTTCTCTCGTTTAAGTTGCTCATAGCTCAGGCTGGCAGTATGGTTAGAGTTTGCAAAGGGTTGATCAGTTTGGGATTCACTCTTTTTGTTGGGGGAGGAGGTGAGGTGGAGAAGATCTGAAGAATTTGTAGTCATTAAATATTTCAAGTGTTAAGTCTTAACTGTTTAAGTGAAATTCTCTGTGATTGCATTCCATTCCATTTCAAATAAGGTCACATGACCCCAAAAGTCTACATAGCAACATGATTGAAAGGGGAACTCAAAGTATCTTTTTGTGTGAAATTTGAATATTCCGTTATTTCAGGATGTTGCCAATTCTAAGCTCTTTGGTTTGAGTGGCCTGATCAGAAGTTTTGTTTCTGGTCAGGATCACAACTGTATAATTTCCAATTAAATATCTCATTCACTTTAAACTTTTTCATCATTCTTCTGAGATGCAGCACAGACAGAAGATGCAATGGTGTATGTCAAAGGACCACTCGAAGCAATATAATCTCAATGTTGGGCATTAGATAAACAATTACTGAACAAGTATCAGCTTAATTCCTGTTTCATCCTTTGCTATAAGGATACAATATCTCCCAATGTTCATGTTCTCAGAATTGTTTATGGGAGGCTGAAATTTCTTTTAAAGATTTTGCTAGCTTATGTCTTTGCTATAGTGAACATTTTGTATTCAAACAGCTGTCTGCAGCTAGACAGGCTAGACAGACACTGTTTGCCTTAGCATCTTAATCCTAGTTTTCTAAGTAAGTATTAGAATAAAGATAAGCTATATTTTTAATACAAAGAGAACTTTCAAAATTATGGTGTCTCTTTCAGAAGTCTATCAGAAGGCTATCACAACTAGAGTCATATCAGAATTATAACATAGATGTTAGTCATCAGCTGCATAGCTTCTGGCTGGGGATTTTTTTGCACACAAACAGAAGGCTTCTTATGCTATTTGTACACTGCTGACACAAAGGCGAGCAATGTAGAATGCAACAAGCTGTTTAGAAAAGTCACCTTTATTCTTAAAATTCCTTTGGAAACAACCAGTGCAATTCTTTATCTGAATGATATGATAATTTGTAGATTAAACTGTTACATGGAATTTTTTATTCTATGTTATGGTAAATGATCCCACTTCTTTCAAGTGGGTCAAGAGTCATGAAAGCATATTTGTGATTTAAAGATATTTCTATTGCTCTTCAGACTATTTACTGTTACCCAAGCTTGACCTGGTATCAACAGCTAGCCCTTACAAAAGGGTTTGGATGGTTTCTCTCCAGAGATCTGAACCCCTGAGTATATCTGTCAGGTAGATCAGCCTGTGTGACAGTCTAAAAGGTATCACAGGGATCCTTCAAAAGGATATTTTTGGTATCCTCTCAAGCATATGTATGCACAATTTTAGAACGTACTGCAAACAGTTTGTGTACATAGATTTTAGTTTTGTTCGGTGATGGTGTTGCAGTGGACTCAGTTTACTTTTCTGGTAAGAAGAATTTGTTTGTATCGTTATATCATAGTTATCCTTCCAGACCTTAGGTGTAGGTAAGAAGGAGTTTGGGCCTGAATTTTCAGGTTACAAATTGCTACAGTAGCAATTATAGTGATATTGGAACTATGATCATTACAACAATGCAGAATTTTGCCAGTGACTTCAGAACAAAATTAGGATGTTCAGTGGAACAGGGAACACAAAATAAGTTATATCTAAAACATTCTGGGGGGAAATATCTGCTTAATAAGACTAACAGCTAGTAAAAAAAAAAGACAAATAGGAAGCAAAGTTATTTATTATGCATTAAAAAAATTAGCATCATTTACCATATTTGTATTCTGCAAAAGTAGTGTCTATTGGGTCCTCTTTACATAATTCCAGATGAAGATATCATCCTGAGAAGTCTAGAAAGCCTGACTAACTGTACTAAGTTAACACATGGTACAAAAGGTTCTTGGTTAGGAAATGTATTAAAAAAAAAATCTGGGCAGAGAGGTATTTAGACATGATTCTAAAACTTTTTTTTTTTTTTCTTCTTTAAACAATATTTTCTACTGAGTCCTAAAGGCCTAATCCATAATGGATTTGGGGACAATGTTCAGGCGGAAAGGGACCTGGGTGCTGGTTGACACCCAGTTGAATAGGAGCCAGCAATGTGCCTTGGTGGCCAAGAAGGCCAATGGCATCCTGGCCTGCATTAGGAATTGTGTGACCAGCAGGAGTAGGGAGGTCATTCTTCCCCTGTACTAGGCTCTTGTGAGACCGCATCTTGAGTACTGTGTCCAGTTCTGTGCCCCTCAGTTTAGGAAGGACATTGAGATGCTTGAGTGCGTCCAGAAGAGGGCAACAAGGTTGGTGAGGGGCTTGGAACACAAGCTCTATGAGGAACATTTGAAGGAACCGGGGTTGTTTAGCCTGGAGTAGAGGAGACTTAGAGGTGACCTTATTGCTCTCTCTACAACTTCCTGAAGGGAGGTTGTAGACAGGTGGGGTCGGTCTCTTCCACCGGGCAGCAGCTGACAGAACAAGAGGACACAGTCTCAAGCTACATCAGGGAAGGTACAGGTTGGATATTAGGAAGAAATTTTTCACCGAAAGAATAATAAAGTACTGGAATTGTCTTCCCAGGGAGGTGGTAGAATCACCATCTCTGGATGTGTTTAAAAAAAGACTGGACATGGCACTTGGTGCTATAGTCTAGTGGAGGTGTTAGGGCATAGGTTGGATTTGATGATCTTAGAGGTCTCTTCCAACCTCATTATTCTGTGATTCTGTGATTCTGTGATTCTGTGATTCTGTGATAATCAATAAAATTTCTAGGACAGTTAATCTGCTTATAGGGGATGGATGTGGGGGAGAAAACGAGAAGAATCTAATAGCTATGAGTAAAATAAATATTCTATCTACAGTATCAGCACCTTCAGGTGTTCAGAGCCATTAGCCAGGCCCTAAGAATCATGACATTGGAACTGAAAGTTGTTTACATTTTCTGTGTCTCGAACCTGTAAGAAATTTTCAAGTCGTATTTTCATTAGGCTTTGCTTTGCAATCATAAACACTACAAAATCTTTTAAAAGCGTATTTCCTCTGGCAATAAATGACTTGGCTCCAAAAACTATAAGAAAGAAGCTAAATATTTTAAGTTATAGTAAACTTTTAGGACTTGGCAAAAACTGTGAGAATACTGGAGAGCTTATTATACTTTCTTTCCATTGTGCATCACTGATGTTTACATCTTGTCTTTGTGTGAAGGACTTTATTGGTACTGTATGTGCTCTCAGAGTTGAAGCTTTAGACCTTTGAAGCCACCTTGGGAATTGGGAGCATTCTTCTGCTCATTTGTTTTGCTGCCTACTTACAGGTGTTTGTTCTTAACAAACACTGATGCAACTACAAAATGCAGAGATTTAATTTCACCACTGGAAACAGCCACAGTATGTTCAAACATCTGAAACAAATATACATTAATTACATTATATATTACATTACAAATATATATTAATTACAAATATACATTGTAATGCATTAGGAGGAGGCAGCACAGAGGAGTACAACAGTCTTTTTTTATTTGAGTAACAACATTTCCTCTGGTTATCTGGGGCTCTCACAGTACTCTCCCCTATGGACTTTACAAAAGAAATCAGTGCCTGCTCCCCTGAAGGAGTGTTAAAAACTGGTCAAAACTATGTCAATGCCAAATTTGTTTTCATGTACTACAAGGACTACCAAGTTCCTCCTTCACCAGAAAAACCTGTTCCTGAGGCACTCCTCTTCCTCATTTTTGGATGCATAGTCAGAGAGGCCATTATGAAGAATTTCATTTGGGTGACTTTAATATACAAGATATGTCCCTGAATAAAGATTTGATCCTCTAACTGTGTCCATGGTTTGCTGGCTTTAATTTCGACATTCTGATTTCTCCTTAAGTTTTTCACAAGTTTGGTTTTCTGATTTTGGAGGTTTTTTTCTTAATGTTACAGTTTGAAAAAAAAAAATCTCTGATTGTGTGTATTGTTCCTTCACTTTACCAGGAGGACTAAATGCCACTAGTCCTTTCTCATCATGTACATCCAGTTCCCAGAAAGACAAACCCATTTCTCCACAGCTTATTGTGAAAGAATTGGAACCATGTATGCCACTACTGCTGACACAAGGACATCAGCAATACATCGAAGGTCACAAAGGATCAGTAAGGGCATAATCTTAGATAGGATTTTGCAGAGTGACTCACATATCTGAGTATTAATCCTTGCAGCAAAGGCATATCCTAAAGTAGGACGGTGAAATTTTCCATGATAAATCCCACAATTTCCTAATAATTCCTGTTCTTTCTTAAAATAGTTCCTCTGGAAATGCCAGCTAGAAAAGAATTTGTAAGCTTAAAATGCATGCTTAGTCTTTCCTTTTCTCCTTGATGTCAGTGGGTTTAACAAAGGATATCATTTTTTCTTCGGGCTGAGAATACAGTACTTTAGGCACACTTATGTCCCATATTACAAGCAATACAGATGCTGCAGTTAAAATATAGTCTCAAAGCAAAAGTATAATCACAGGGATTTTATTTGAAAACACTGAATGTAAACAACAGTTGACTCAGACTACTCTAGAGTAAAAGTTGAGATTGCAAAGTAAAAAACTAAGCTAAAACCTCTGTAGCAACTATGCATAGGAGTTTGCAATGTAGTTTTGAGTTGAAATTTAGATCTGCTTAGTCATCATAGTGATGAAGATTTTGTGTTTACACAGATAACTGCCAGAAAAAGCCTGACTTACTGCAAACTCACCAGTGTTTTGGAGGTGAGAAAAGAAAAGACAAACGATGTGTTCTGTCCAAGCCTAATACATAACTGATCTGAACATTGTTATTTTGAATTTTTATTTAAAAATTATTTTATTAAAAATATATTTATATATTGTATAAAAATATATTAAAATTTTATTAAAATGTATTAAAATTTTTATTTAAAACCTATTAAAAACTTGCCAGTTAGAAACAATTAGGTACATCAGGTTCTTCCTCAATACATGATGCAATTAAAAACTTATGTAATGCCTTCAGGTCTTGCCAGAGTTAAAAACAAACAGCACCTCTAATTTAAGTTGCAAATTATCTGACAGAAGTGACAAAGAACAGGGCTGGAACAAACATTTTCCAGTTACAAAATGTAAATCAGCTGTACTAGATCTTTTCTTGCTTCTTTCTGGAACAGTCCAATGAACACACAGTCAGAAAGCGTATCAGGAGAAAGAAACAAAACTAAGTTAGAATAAAATACTGAAAAAAAATTAAGATTAAAAAAAAAAAATAGAATTACTATCCCATTTACATCCAGCTGTGGAAAATAAACATCTTCCTTGCAAAGTCTAGTCTTCCTTGCAAAGTCTATCCATCTGTAACTTCTCTGCTCATTCAGTGCCATTTTTATATTTTCTTTTGTTCTTCACCCTGCAACATCTGGATGTAATACTTTCTTAATTCTATTCCTCCATTTTCATGGGGGAAATATGCTTTCTTTCAGTTTCTAGGCCCCCAGTGTGGCAACAGCCCCATATTCCTTTCAGAAATGCTCCTCTTTCTCACAGCTCAGCATGAATATGTCTTTTGCTTGCCACCTGGGGAAAGTACCGTCCCAGGGGAGTGAGCAAGCTGCCAGGATTCATCTGTCTTCTGTCCCTCCCTCAAACCAAAGAGCTTCTATCTCTGAGAGGAAATGTGCTGTGGAATAAGGCTGATGGTAGCTACCAAAAGCATTTCTGGATAGAATAGTCTCACTAATGGGGGAAGGATATGTTTTCTCTGTAACTTTAAACTGTATAGCTTTTCAGTAAATATGAAAGAGCTTTAAATGGAAAAACCAAATAGAGTTCATCACTATAGCAGGTTCTGGGGTTGGTTTTGTTGCTTGACCTAAAGCTGCCATCTGTGAAGACATGTGCTTGAGCCATGTGATGATGAAGGATTCTGCTGTAGGCAAGCAAGTTTTTGTCCTTCCTCTTGGAACAGAAATGCTTACTTACGTGAATCCTAAAGTCTTAGAAAACTGGGTAAGTAGAAAAAAATGCATTTCTAGTTTGTGATACGGGTACCACTGGATTCAAACCCCTGCATCTTGGTTACTCATAATGCTTTAAATCCTCAAAAACTTTTGCATGTGTTAACTTTACTACTGGAGTAATTTTATAATCACTCAGTGCACAGAACTTTTATTTATACTTTAACACAAATATGTTAAAGTGTCTATAGGATTGTAACCAAAGCACATTTAGACATCTTCTGCCACCTGCTACTGACAGGGTTGCTCTATTCCAAACAGCACTCCAGAAGCAGATTAATATTTAAAAGTATGTGATCAGTCTTCTTCTCCAAAATTTGGAGATTTCCAGGACATAGAAGACCTCTTTAGCAGTCTTTATCCAAAAATAGCTATAAAGAGACAGAGCTCTGCTCCATGAGGACATTTATTTCTGTGAGGATAAGGAAAAATACTTTCCTTACCTTAGGTGAGAGATGTGAATATAATTGCATTTATTCATCCAGATCCACATAGCTGGGACTAGTCTAGTTACGCAGAACTTGGCAAAGCCTTTGTAAACTGTTTCTGAAACTTTTATATTATATTGAGAGAAAGAATTGGAGTCCTGAATTCAAGCTAGAGAAAGCAAAACTACATTTATTTCTATGGAACACTTTCCTTTTTTTTCTTTGACATTAACACACTCATCATGTATGTAAAGTACACAGCTGCTGATTAAAAGATTGCAAAAGGGATGCAAAAAATATTTTTAAACATACAGAATGAAATAGTTTGAGTGGCATTTTGTGATTTGTTTTCCAATTAGGAATGACATTTAATTTTAAGAGTTGAGCTGTTTTTAAGATAGCATTTTTCTAGCTCATGTGCATATGCCTACTAGTGTGATTACTGATTGGAACTCCCAGGGTTTTAGGCACAGATACATGGTCCCTTACATCTTTTTCCAAGAGTCTCAGTTTTAATATGTAGGACTATACTTACTGTTGTGAATGACACAACCCCAAATGTATTTTTGCTTCCAGTTTTTATGTATTATGCATGTTTCTCGATTATTAAGGAAGCAGTAGGTTTAAGATCTTCACTGACTTCACCAGCGTTGGTGGTAGACCTTTCTCTTCAAGAATAAGGTAAAATGCAACTTGTATGCAGACCACAAATTATCATAAGGTCAGTTTTGACGTGTGTAGGCGTTAGCACTGATATGACAGTTTTCACATTAAAATCCTATGGTCAAACTAATAAATAACTAATAATGTACTTCATAATAAATATTTTGAAGTTGTTTATCTAAAAATGGCAACACTTACAAGAAAAATTCCTTTTTTTAAGTACCCCAACTGTATGAGATACTTCATAGAAATAAGGAAATCTACATCTATGCTCATAACTTGCAAATAAGAAGCTGCAGTGATGGCTCACACTCATGTTAACCTGACATAAATTGACTCCATCTCCTCACATGCCCAGCTGCTCACTCCCAGCATCTTCCTTAGTGCTGCTACAAGCAGGGAGGCTTTTGAGCGCGCACAGTCAGGCAAGTTAAAGAGCACATGCACCCATTTTGCATGTAATCAGCAGGATTTAATCACATTAAACAGACTGTATAATCATGACCTGATTCTGCAAAACTGTGAGTTTGAGTTTTGCATCTTAAATGACTGCACATCTTAATCATGTTATAGCTTATATGATGCTAAGCACAGAGCAGGAGACCTGTGCTAAGGAAATCTATTTCCACTTCAATTGGATGAAGTTGACAGCATTACTGAAGGAAAACTGTGATGAGGGAATTAGTAGGTTGGATATGGACTTTTTATATAATATCAAAAATAGGTGTGCCACAAAATAAAACGAGGAAGGACAGAGAACCAGATTATTTCCTGTTTTGCTTTTAGAAAATTGTTTTCTTTGAAATGCTTGCATGTCTTTAAAAAATGCTTTAAGCAAACTGTCTGGATTAAATCAAAGCAGTAATTATTATTTCATAAGTTATTCTGTATCTTTTAGGACTGAAGCTTTGATCTCTGACATGCTATATTATATTAGTATTTATTACAGACCACCATGCTGTTACTTGACAAATAGGAAATCTTTCATTATGCTGGGACTTACATATAGTTAAAGTATCTTGCTGGGACTATAAAAATAATATTTTTTCCTATATAAGCTTAATTCTATAGTTCAATTTTAGTTTTTATGAGCAATAGAGAATTTTTCCAAACCAAATAAAGTGTCAGCTTAATGTATTTGCTTAATGTATGTTCTTAATGTATTTGTTGTTATACAACATGCAGATTACTGCTGAAGGGTATGTTTTAAATTGTATTTTCAAATTGGTTTTTATAAGATAACAAAAATGCCTGTGTGGGCTCAAATGTGTTTGTGTGTGTGTGTTGAATGTATGCACACTTGCATGTTTATCTCTCTGTTTTCCATTAATACCTTTGAGCCCTTTGGCTAATTCCAACCAAATTAACTTAGGACCATAGTTCTAAAAATAAATATGTTCCTACAAGGCTTGGAAAATGGCCAAGTGAAATAAGGAAATCTTATCAGTGTTCTTGTTAAAGGAAAAGTTGTTGTGAAACTGCATACATGATTAGACACTAGAGAAGCTACCTTGAGGACGCCCTAATTATCTCAGAGGAGGGGCTTCTTGGCTGATACCTAAACTGGGTGATGCAGGTTAAGATGTATTCAAGATGCATAGCTGTCTGATTTTATGTCTTCTTTCTTTACCAGCTTTGGGAGTGTTTCCAAGTCCTCCATTCATGTGTAGTCTTTGATGTTACAGCTGTTAAGTCTCTGGAATAGGCAGCTCCATGAAATTACCTGAGGACTTTTAAAAGGTACCTGTTGCCTCCATCCAGCCTGTGTAGATGTTTGTTTCCTGCTGGTAGCAGCACCAAATAGGCTGTGTCCTTCAGGAGCATACATCCAGGCCTGCTACCCTGTCCTCAACCCTCTAGGATGCTCTGTAGTGCATGGCAGTCAGATAATTTACTGAAACATCTAAAGATAGATTTGCAGAAACTTCTCAGCTCATTTTCACCTCATAGGCCAATGTCCACTGACTAACAGAGACTCGGTACTGCCAGCCACCGCAAAGGTCTCCAGAGCACCAGATTTAATAGTTTAAGGAATCGAAAGTGCAAGAAACTCTGCCCCCTTTGATATTTTACAAGTGATTTACTGTTGTGTTTTTTCCCCATTTTTCTGATATTTCCAATCCAAATTCTGTATGGCAGAAAAAACTTTTCTCATTAGTATTACATGTGGCTATGGACTTTTGTCAGACTTCTGGGGCTTTCTTGGAACCCCCACACTCACATAAAGTTTCTTTGTTTGTGGTCAAAGAGAAAGCTTTAGGAAATTATGTAATAACATAAAAGAAAATCAAAAAAGAAGAAAAAAAGCCCACAACTTCACACTTATAAAAATAATTTAGGATTTTTTGTGATTTTGATTAATGAATTCGTATGTTGTATATTGTCCTTGAACATTAATAGTGTGTCCTAACTAGATAAAGATGTTAAGGAGGACATTCAGAACATCCATAGCAACAGCAGTACTACAGTCACATACTACTTTTAGATATTTTTTTGCATAGAAAAGATGGTCTCCATTTGGCATAGGCTATAACTACCATAAAAATGTATTCTAAATTGTAATTTGGTCTTTTCTGGTTATTCTGTATGCAAATATATTCAAAATGCTTGATGAAGTACTAAAGCTTTCTTCTATGCGCAATTACATTTAATATAGAAATTGGGAGAAAAAGAGATTGATTTATTCTATACTTATTTGAATTGATGGATATTTCATTTTGCAATAGATGTTCCAAGTTCTAAAATACTAAGAAATATAATGGCAACTATTTACCTCTTTTAAAGTAATTATGGAGGACATCTGGGGAAGTAATCATCATCCATGCATGAAACTGTTGCTTTAAAGGCAAACATCAGTAACTTTTTCATGTAATGGTGCATATACATAGTGAGAATTTGGAAACTTTCCTGGAGTTTGTGATCTTTTATGGATCTTTTATGGATTTTTTTTATGTAGCTTTTTTGAAATGTTTCTAAAATATTTTGCTATAGAAACTAGCATGGAAGACCACTGATAGAAAAAAACAAGAGTCTAATTAAAGACTTTAAATATCTGTGGATGCATTCCACAGATCAATCAAAAAAACATATTTATAACCAAACAGTTTTATAACTAAGTATGTATTTACTTATATACTACGATCAAAACACACAATGGAGAAAAGTTATCTTATTAATGATACAGTTTCTTAATATTTCAGTTAAGGTGTGAGATTGAAAAATAACATGGTGGAAGCTCTGTAATGTCTTCTCATAAGACCCAGAATTACAAAACTTAATGTTCATGGTAATTTTAAGTTAAAAATTTACTTTTAAAGGCTAGTTATAAATCTTCAGGAGCAGAATAATCTGTCTTAAAAACTGAAAATTAATATTAAATTTTGGGTTTCTGTGGATTTATGATGTAGCCATGAACTCTTGCAATAATCCCATATTGCCCCAGGTCCATATAACACACTCATTGCAGAACTCTGGTCTTCACCAAGACCTTTATTGGCCTCATCCCTAGCAGTGTCTCAAATGTCCACCACAATTTGCAAAAAGAACCCAAACAGCCCAGCACTCAGCATATCTTAAAATCTACCTTAATTCTACCTGCTGTCTTTATGGTATGACTAGCTCAGTTACATCTGTTCTGGCTGGCTGGCCAGTGTTTGTAGATCAGCCAAACACTTCTGTTAAATAGGATATAAATGTTTCCATTCTATCTGTCTAGAAAGACAGAATTGCTCTATCTTATTCATCACAATTACTTAGTACAGAGTCTCTTGAAGATTAAAAATAGCATTCCCTGATGCAAAGCAGATGATTACTAATGAACATTAGTAGCAACTCTTTTCTCTCTCTAGGTGTAGTTTTCTTTTTCACTGAGTATGAGGATATATATCAGCTATGAAACCTTAGTGCTTTTTGTGGTCACTGGTGCTACCAGCTTCCAAGTTACCAGGAGGGGAGGTTGCACAAGAAGAACCATTTCATAATTTCTGAGGGAAGTGCACAAAAAAACCCCCAAATTCAAATTTAAAAAAGTCACATTATCTTTTGACTATCTTTTGCTTTTTTTTTTTTTTTCATAGTGGCTTTAACATAAAGCCCATGAACAATTATAAAGAAGTAATTCTGATCGTGATCTTTTTTGAATCCCATGCATTCAGTTTAATGCATGGGGTCCTAAAGTATAGGATTAAGTATATGATTTTGAGTTGCAAAACAAGTGAGAAACAAACTAAAGCTGAAGAAGAATGAGCCTCTGAATCAATATATCTCATGTGAAGTCACATCATATTCCCTGGATATGTATTCAGGGGTGACCCCTTACTCTGTGGCTCAAGTGTATAATAGACTAGGCCTGCCACTTCCACAGTAGTTTTGCCATCCCTGGATTGAGAGTACAGCGTGTCACTGATGAGCATTTCACTTGTGAAGCTCGTTCTACATTGTCTGTCAATCCAATTATAATTATGTTTATTCATGAGAATCTGTAGTAGTTTCTGATGTTCTCCCAAGCTTCTAACATTAGTTCAGGAGTACCGTAAGATTCTTTATTTTGCCAGCTTCATAACAATCTGTCTGAATTTCCTTTTAATCACATTTCCTTCTTTCTTCCCATATAGGCCCCAGGAGACCTAATTTAGTGCATTACATCTTCTACAATGATGGCTCTACTTTTATGCTTAGCTGAAGAATTGAGACAAAATTAAAAATAAAAACCTTTCCAACTGAAGGACAAAGCTACTGATAGCTGCATGAATTCACAGGATTTTTTAAAAGTCAGAACATATCTCTAATGCAGTTCCTATCTGTCAGACAGCCATGTCAAAAAACACATTTCTTATAAATTTAGGACAAATTGTTTTCAAGAATTACTGTATCTTATTCTTCACAACAATTGCTTAGTACAGAGTCTCTTGAAGATTAAAAATTGCATTCTCTGATGCAAAGCAGATCATTACTACTGGGAATTAAGTATTTTCCCAAGTCTTCATCCCAACTGGTGTTATTAATATTTCTAAAGGTATACCTATGTTCAATGACCCTTTTAGAATAATTATCTTTCTGAGAGGATTTCAGAGATTATCTGATTGTTTAATGTCAACAGTTGAGCCACTCAAAGCAAAAGTTTGGAGTTACTTTTTTTCATCATGATGATTGTAATTCCAGAGGAATTCTCATGGTGAATGAAGACCTATGGTTCATGTCAGGGTCCCAAGCACACAGAGAGGCTGCAATTGCCATGAGAATCCTTACCTGAGACCTGGACCCACACAGCTTCTGCTCCTGCCCTAGACCTCCATTTAAGCTCTGTCTTGTCCTTTATTTGAAAATTAAGTCCCTTACCATTGATTGTTGTTGGGTGCAAAAACATGTCAAAATTCTCATTTTTCCATGTGTACTACAAACCTATTCCTTCTCAAGCTCCCTTGCTCAACATCTCAGAGTAGAGTTAATAAAACAAGTTCCCTGTCTAAAAATCTGCAACTAATTTATTGCTTGATCTAAGTTTCCACAGTAGCATCTGAGAAAATAGAGGAAGGAGTGGTGGAGAAAGCAGTAGGAGTGAAATAAGCAAGAATATGCTTTCCTAGGAGAATCAAAGGTACTGGATGCTTCCTTATGCTTTAGAAGGGCCTGTGTGGTGTTTCTCAACATGTGCCGGGTGACTTTTGTTTTGTACTGAGGTTATGACTTTTACACTGGGTGCGGCTATGAATTATGCTGATCTGTTTGCCATGCATAATTCAGCAAGAAACGCTGGAGAACTGTGGAATGGTTTGGGTTGAAAGGGTCCTTAGCGATGCCCTCCTGCAGCTCCGGGCACTGCCGTGGTTTCTGCCAGCGCCCTGTGGCAGCCTTCGGCAGGGCCAGCAGTGCCGGAGTGTGGCTACGCGGTGGGAAATGCGCTGTGGCTCAGCCTGCTCCCTCCAGTCCTCCTACCCCAATTCACTGCTTTTATTGAGACTAGTCATTAGTTTTACTTTCTTTTTGTCAGAAGATAATGACTCTTACTAAATAAACCCACCAGCCATTAACTGATACTACTTTAGTGATGTGTGCTTGAGGAAACAGGACTTAGCTTGAGAAATTTAGATGAAAGAACTTCTTTCCTCGAGGAAGGACTTTTTCCAGACTAATCCTGCCTCTCTCTCAAGTACTTGGTGTATACATTAATAGTGTTAGAATTTCTGAAGAAGATCTGTAAGGAAAATTTGGTATGTGTTTGGTTTCTGTGTTTCTTCATTGTGAACTTTATTAGCCTGCTCAGTAACAACAGATGTCAGAGCAAGTTATTAACTGCTGCTTTTAGCTAAGCTCTGCAATTTGACTTCAGAATTGCAAAACAGAGGGTTCTGCAGCCAGAGGTATATTTAGAGTGTAGCAGCAGGTCTCTTCTGTGCAGCACTATCTTCAGTGTTACTCACATGATTTCAGTGGTCCTAGATGAAGTTGGCAAAGCATTTGACTAGTGAATCAACTCAACTGCAGCAAAGCAAATGTGTTAGGCAGGTAGAGACAGGGATATTTGACCCCTTCTCTTGTCTTCCAGATGGGACTGAGATTCAAAATTCCAGACTGTGGAGGTCATAGGTTGTGTTTGTACATATTAGAATTGGGTCACTGCAGTTTATTTTTATACCACCTTTTTCTTATCTTGCCCATACTTAGGCTGCTTATTGAACAAAGGCTGCCTGAGCTACTAGCAGAGTTAGAACCCAGCCTTTGCATAGGTCTAATTAAAAGAAAAAAAAAAGTGATCAGCTAGAAACCTATATTTTAAAGGAGTTAAGTTGTCTGAATGAAAAAAAGATATGCTTTTTCAAATGCTTTTCATTGCTTTTATAATTGTCTATCATTGAACTTAAATACAGAGATGCACAAGTCCTTGAAGAAATCTGTATGTAAATACTGCTGATGACAGCAATTCTACATTCAAAAAAAATAATCTGCTTCTAGGGAATAGTCCTGCTTTTAGGGAATAGTCATGCATTTATGGATAGTCCAGGTATCACTGCTTGTCCTAGGTATCTATGGGATGGGAAAATTTATAAGCAGAGCAGACTTAGAAGTAGGGAAAAAGTAATTTATTACTTTATAACAACGGCTTGATAAACAACTACTTGACATGGACTGAACTGCACAGCTTCCCTGTATTTTAAGGACTAAGTACTTCAATTGCAAGAATAGATGCAGCTTTTGTAACATTTAATGGGTTTGTGCAAACTTTTACACTATTTCTGTGTCTGCGATTTGAGGAGTCTTCACAAACCATGATGATGATACAGCAAGAGTAACAGCATGGCTTTTAGAAATGCTTCTGAAGCATTAATGACAGACTTAATGCTACATGAGAGCTCTGTAACAGGGAGTAACATGGTTATGTCATATCAGCTACTGTCTGAGATAGAATTTACCGGTGGATTTGAGGCTTGCTGTAAGTTATTACAGAGGAGCAAGGCATTATGCTTCCAGTATATAGTGACAATACAATGAGTATGCAAAAACCACCTACTTTTTTGGTTTGTTTTTATTACTTTAGATTTGATTTTTTTTAGGAGCTCACTATTCATCCATGCAGGCCTTTGCTTGATCTCCTGCCTATCAGCTGGAAGGATCCTTAAGAAGCACCTAGATCTTTTAGACCCCTTGTTCCTCTGGGACTTTCTATGGGATTCTTCTAAGTAACCCCCTGAAGAGGCCTGAAAGTCAGGGCTGTGATTCTGTTCATTGGAATTGTTTCCTTCTCTCAGGATCCTGAACTCCACAATGTCATGTGGAGTCATTGCAGCCAAAGCTACCCTCTGTTTGCCCATGCTCGGGAGTGGCCACCAGTGCTCTCCAGAAACCTCCTGGATAATTTGTGCTCTGCTCTGTTGTCTGTTTATCAGATAACTGGTGGTTCAAGTCATTCCTGATGAATAATTACAAATGTGAGGGTGCTTCAGTTGTCTGAAGAGACCTCATTGATCAGACAGTCTGTAGGAGACACCCACCAAACATTGTCCATCCTGATCTCTCCTCTCATCCCAGTCCATAAGCTTTCAACTGTGTCATTGTCCATCCCAGGGCAGAGTTCTGGGCATCCCTGTTGCTCTCACACATGAAAGGCTGTTCCCTCTCCTTGCCATCCAGAGTCTGTCCATCCTAAAAAACCTACATCCACTCATGACAGCTCTCCAGTCATGAGCTATCCTACCATTCTGCTTCCCCTCATCCATTCCCTGTGCTGTGGATGTTAGTTCAGGAACCGAAGAGGCACTCAGCTCTGCTGATTTAAAAGAGAAAGTATTAAATCATTGCCTGTAATATTTTCTCTCTCATCAGTTCTTTTTTTCCCCTTTCTGCCTTGTTTTGGAGGTCCACCTTATCCCTCTCTTCAAGCAAGTTTTGCTTACCAAACCTGATCTACCACTTCTTCACTCCCAAGCTGATCAGTTGGTTGCAAAAGGAGAGGGGAGGGGGAGGTAAAACAGCTTAATCTTGTTGGCCATTCCTTTATAAGTGTTCACTAACTAGGTTTATTCTCTCTACTCAATCATAGATTTCTTCACAGCTTGTAGGATTTGAAATCTGATTTCCAGTTTGATTGGTAGGGAACAATGCATTAAAATCTTACTGGGAGGAGGCTTCCAGACCTGTGAACATATGGCATGATTTGGTCAACCACATTCTATCAGAATACTAGCACAAAAAAAGAGTATGTAATAAGTTGTTCTGCATTAAAGGACTGACAGGTGTTAGTGTAAGGAAAGATATTAAAGGGGTCTAACTTCCATGCCCCTTTCTGCTATAGACTGCATGATATGCATCTTTTATGTACTTGTTGTATCTCTAATAGGGAGATTTTTTAAAAATGCCTGTGTAAACTGCTCTGGGAAATCAGATTACACAAACCATCAGTGTCTGGAGAAAGTAAGTATTTAAAGGACTGGTCAAAGGCCACCTGTAGCATTCTCTACTGTCCTCAGCTGTCACATCTGCCTTAATGCAGAGATTATTTTTCTACAGGGCAGCAGAGGACTTGTCAGCACTTTCAAGGTACTTGTTGGGATGGAATGAACTTTCTTCATAGCAGCACTGTGGTGCTGAGGCTTATCTGTGTAGCCTAAGCAGTGTTGATAACACACCAGTGTTTTGGCTATTGCAGAGAGATGCTTGCACAGCATCAAGGCTGTCTCTTCATCCCCTCACTGCCAAAGGCCAGCAGGGTGGGGGTGGCAGGGAGTTGGAAGGCTGGGAGAGCTGTCCCACACTCACCACAGGAATTTGCCATACTATGTGATATCCTGTCCAGCAATAAAAGGTAAGGGCTGGGGGTGTGGGGAAGGTAGAAATGGGCAACTTGTTTTTAAAGTATTTGTCTTCTGAAGTAGTTGGTATAAGTACTAAGGCTCTGCTTCCCAGAAAATGGATGAACAGTGCCTGCTGATAAGAAGTAGTTATTCTCCTCCTTTTTCTTTTGGTATTTGTTTTGCTTCTATGTATAGCCTTTGCTTCTTTTATTAAAGTGCCTTTATCTTGACCCATGAGCTTTTAATTTTCTTTTCTCCCTGCCTTGATGAGGAGGGGAGCTGAAAAGCATCTTGGTGGGCACCTAGCAGTCAACACATAACATTTACTTAACATAGTTAATAATAGTTTAAATACAAATAAAAAAATAAAATTCAGAATTCTTGCAGCAGGTATAGGGGGCAGTAGATATTTATTTGCTTTAAAATGCATCTAGGATGAAATTAACTATCTAACAAATTTGTTGAGACTCGCTAATACACAGGCAGTCCCAATGGACAGAAAGCGTCTGCCAAATGAAAAACTGGCACCCTGGTTTCAATAATACTTGCTCAGACTATTGATCACCATTAACAGAGTGAGAATAACATATGCCAGTAATGATCTCTAGCTCCTTACTGATTTTTAAATGGATTTATATAAGTCAAGAAATTAGGCACATCATCAGATTCCATTTGTAATCTATATCAAATGTGTACTTCCTTTGCCAGTGTGCAAAGACTATGCTGACACCTAGTACCTGGGTCCTGAACATTGTAATAGTAAAGCTGTCCATCTTGAATATAAATGTAACCAAAATTAACATCAAGGATTTAACTCTAGGTGGCAGTTTATTCCATATTTTTTTTAATGCAGTCTTAGCAGAAGCACAGTGATCAGCACCCTTTTGTAAATGCAACATTATAAATGCTGAAAGAGAAAGCAAATAAAGCTGTGGTGATAGTTATTCTGATTTTTTAAATATAATTCTTCCTATAACCATGTCACTGACCAAATCAATTTTAGAGGGTATGACTAGAGTTTTACTTTACTGAAGTATTAGTCTTTTCTATAATTCTGAGATGGCCAGGAAGAGTCTGATACTGGCTCTGAAACACCTCTGCAATTCTTCTTTTACTGTATTTTTGGCCAAACCAGTCAGTAACTACTAAATAAATAGTCTCTAGTAGTCTTGTAACTGCTTCTTCAAGTATTTGGTGTTGGTTGCTGCTCCTGAGCAGTCTGCACAATTTTTTCAGCCCCTGGCTGCATTACTTGCTCTTAAAGGTCCTGATGTTCAGAATATGCAGGACCATAAAATAATTCAGGCTGGAAAGGGAGAGCCCTGGAGGGTTCTAGTCCTACCTTCTGCTCAAGGCACGGTCAGCTAGGAGTCAGGCCAGGTTACTCTTCCCTCTACAGGGAAGTTAATTTTGCACACTGATGACTTCAATGTTCAGTTACACATGCAAATAAAGCCAAGGGAAAGGAATGTCCATCCTTCATTTTAATAGGAAGGAATTACTGAGACTGACAGTATAACTCATAACTGAGAGACTCAGTAGATACTATTGAGTGTTATGTGTTAGGAAAACTGAGCAGATTTCCTTTTCATCCCACATAGACCCGAGCTATATGAAGAATTTTAATAGTGGTCTCAAATGACATACCATGACATTTCAGGCATATATTTGAAATGCAGCAATGATCAAGAACACTGATTTTCAGCTGGAAAATCTAAAATTTAAAACTCCAGCAGTTATTGCTGATGGACCAAACTCTGGCTTACTAAATAGGAAGGCAAGAAGTACAATTAAAAGAAAATGTTCAAAGTTAGGTAGAAGGGTATTAATTTGGTATATTTTGAAAGTAGAAGCCAGAGAAGAAAGTAAAATTTTCAAGAAAGAAACTGATATATAAGCTTTTTTTTTCTTCTTTTTTTTCTTTTTTTTTCTTTTTTTTTTTTTTTTCTTTCTATTTTTTATTTTTTCTTTGAATTGATTAAATAGAAAACAATCCCATCCTGCTGTAACTGATGCCAGTGACAAAATATTCTGTGACTTCAGCTGTGGTCACATCAGACTCACTAACTTCAGCACCATTAACTGAGGTGGGAACAGTATACTCTACCCAGCCAATATGCAGGTCAACCAACCATAGGTCTGCTGTTTGGTTTAAACTGGAAAAAGTCCCCGGTGTAGCCTGAAATTATATATTTCTTTTTGTTTTAAAATCCCTGTGCGAAAGTAATTCAGACTTAATATAGTTTGGGTGATGTTCAGGATTTCTACAATTAGCTACATATTCCAAAGCTAAATATTGGTTTCAAAAGTGACTAAATATGTAGGAGTTAGGGGAGAGTCTAAGGAACTATGTCATTGTATGCATTGCTGCTGATCCAAGCCTCTTATATAACATGGGTTTTGCTGATAAGACTGACAGTTTATAAGTTTTAATTTAAATAGATTTATAAAGATAATTTGAGTTTTTGGGTAGCTATACCTATTTCAAAATGCAGTTTTGCATATTCATACATATCCAATCCCAAGCTTGTTTCTAGTTGAGATGAGTGTGATATCTAAGGAATATAATAGATTGCTGTAAATGATTATGGGAAGCAGTCCCAACAATTTACTTCATTTTAAGAGTCAGAAATTCTCCGTGGATTACCACTGTAATCTTTGCAGACAGCCTAAGGTCTTTAAAAGAAGTAAGGGTATTTTAACTTTTCAAAGTAATATAAGTTTTCATTTTGAGTATTACTCTGTTTGAAGGCATGTTAGACTGTACACAATCTATCTGGAGTAGAGAGACATGGGCATCAAACTGGCATGTGGGGAGCCTAAAATCTAACCTAATTTCTAGTGTTTATGTAACTCTTGGTAAGATGCCTAAAGCAAGCTCTAACAAGCCTAAATCAGTCTTTCATAGATTTTTTTTTTTTTCACTAATGACAATTTAAGTCAAGGCAAGATCCCTACTCTACTTCAATCATTTCTCTCTTCAAAATCCCCATTCTCTCTCTGCTCTCTTGCCTACTGGGCCCTGACAGCACCACTAGTTCTTGCAGTGGTGTCATTAAAAAAGGTTGGCAGTTTGATTTTAATTCTATTAAACTTTTCCATATGCTATAGGGGTCTCTTGAGGTTCAGCTTTTTGGTTTTATTTTAATCATGAAAATATAAAAATCCTGATCTCTCAGGCTTTTGGCTTGAAAGGACTTCATTACGAGGGTTTCTTCCATCTCTGTTTCCAGATTCAGAAATCAAATTAAGTCTGTTCGATAAATATCTTCTTGCATTAGTAGACATACTGTCACTTAGTTTTTTCCTCAAAAAAAAAAAAAAAAAAAGAAAAAAAGATGGGCCAGTTTAGGTTGTCAAGTACAACCTCTAGGTGGTACTTTTTCAGTTTTGGAAGTTTTGTGTCTACATGGGAATGTGTTAGAAATGTCATCACCCCCATAGCAGAAAGAATGATGGTAAAACATGATTTACCATGGATTGGATTTCCCTGAAATTATATTTATAGAGAAGTTAAGGCATCTAGAGTTGGTTTTGTTTAAGGCACTCTCATTTTAAAGCATTCAGTTGTAGTTCAAAACTACTCTAAGCATTAATATTAATTAAAATTATCTTGATTTATCATTACTATGATTCATCAAAACAGTGTCAATTTCTCTTGATTGAACTGCTGAAATTGCAATATTTCTATTATTACGTGAAAAACAGAGTGAAATTATCTTTTAAAAGATGCCAGCTAGGAAAGGTACAAATTTCCACGGAAAAACAAATTGCTTTAAAGTAACTCAGTAGTTAATTTTATGCTCTTCTGCAGTTTAAACTTTCATGTTTATTCCTTATTTCTAATATTCTGTTAACTCCCTGAATTCCTACTACTACAGAGGCATGTTAGAAACCTGTCATCAATAACCAGAAATAAACAGTAAGAAAGGTAAACTAAGGTCAAGTCAACAGAACAAGTATCTGTCTTTCTCTCATTCTCCCCCTGTGCTAAACACATTTGTTACAGCTACCACTGTACCTTTTCCAATGCTCCAGAATTCCTCCAGAGGTGCACATCTTCAAGTAGATTTCCAAATGTGCTAATAGGAAGCCTCATTCTTAGAGAGGACTCATTTTCCATGTCTCTGAACAAAATTTAGAAAAAAAAAATTAACCTGTATTCTAAAAGAACAAGTGAGGTTTAGAACCTGATCAGTTTTCTCTGCTCTCCTTTAAACATCAGTATAGAAACACTATGCTGTGTTATCTTCTGTACAGATCACTGCATCTTAGCATTAGGCTATCCATTGCATGTAATCCTCTGTTCTCCTTTGTTCTCATGAAAATAAGAAATTGAGACCTTACCTGCCCATTAGTTGAAATTATGACAAGTTTTATTTTGACAGAATAATTTTGTGGATCGATTCTCCATTTTTTTTGGTTGTTTCTATGATTGATTGATGATTTGTATTTATAATTGCTATGAAATGTGACTATTTTTCCTTAAAAATTTAAGCTTATAACATGTCCCAGGACTATTTTAAAGATATGAAAGTTTCTTGTACATGAAAATTCAAAGATCTTTTGAAAACCAGATTTGATTCCAAAGTATTCCTTTCGAACAATAAAAAATATTTGAAACATGAGAGAATTCAGCTGTTTCAATAAAGATGGCCCTAAGTATTCCTTGTTTTAGATACAGAATACAAAGAGAGGTGGAAATGTCTCTCTGAAGCAGTGGGAGTTATCAGAGAAATACAGGCCTGAAAATGAGAAAAATCCCAATCAAAATGCAGTTGTTATTACCTTTACAGAAAAGCAAACGTGGATTCCCAAAAGAGAAGAATCTGTGTTGTGAATTGGGCTGCAGCAATCTATCACAAATAGAGGTGATTAACAAAAAAAAATATATATCTGAGCCAATCCAAGTATTAGTTATGAGAACATTTTGACTCACTTTAAAAAGTGACTAATCTTTTTTCTGGAATTACGCATTTGCTGATATTCTCTAATATTTCAGGAGCTGCTCAGTTGCCATCAGCATCCAAACCTTTCTGAATTCTGTAGCAGTTGGATACTTAGGTCTTCTGAAAATTTCAACCTTAAATCAACATCTCAATGGTTTAAAGGAAAGTTATTTTTCTGAAATAAATCAAGTATAGTAACAGTGCTTCTAGCAGCATTATAAAGAGGAATGGATGCAACCTTGGGAGGTGATGTAATCAATCCATCTGAACAGAACAGGAATATTGTGCCAGGTCTCCTGCAGTCTCTATTGTTGTTAATTGATTCTAGTGTGATGTTTGGCTTTTTCATAGCAGCATGAAACTGCTAACTCATGCTCACTTTCTAATAGGATATAACTCTTAGCTCTTATTTCAAATTATCTTAACTGAAATACTGTATTTTTGCATTCTTCTTGCCCAAGCCTAGTATTTTTACTTTTGTAATTGTATTTCATCTTTTTTTTTTTTTTTCATGTTTCTCTGCTAATCAAATTCTCAATAGGAATTTGAGTTCTGATCTTCTGCTTTAGCATACCTATGGTTCCTTTTAGGTCTGTGTTTCCTCAGATATAATAACTCTATTCCATCAGGTCCTTTCACTGGTCCCCATAGAGAAGAGATCCATGCCTGCCCTTCCTCAACGAGGAAGTTGTAGCTGCAATGGAGTTTTTCCTCAGTCTCCTTTACTCCAGGCTGAACAGAACAAGTGACCTCAGCTGCTCCTCATACAGATTCCCCTCAAGGCCCTTCACCATCTTAATTGTCATCCTTTGGTCACTCTCTAACAGTTTAATGTCTTTTTTATGTTGTGCACCCAAAACTGCCCCCAGCGCTCGAAGTGAGACTGCCCCCAGCGCTCGAAGTGAGGCTGCCCCAGCTCAGAGCAGAGGGAACAATCCCCTCCCCTGCCTGGCTGGCAATGCTGTCCCTGATGCCCCTCAGGACACGCCTGGCTCTCCTGGCTGCCAGGGCACTGCTGGCTCATGTTCAACCTGACAATGACCAGGACCCCCAGGTCCCTTTCCTTGGCCCTGCTCTCCAGCATCTCATTCCCCAGTCTGTCTGTACGTCCAGGGTTGCCCTGTCCCAGTTGCAGAATCTGGTGCTTGCCCCTGTTTAACCTCATATGATTGGTGTGAAGTATTCCCCACCCAATTCAATTTACTTATTTAAAAAGCTTTAGCCACAAGAACTGAACTGCTTGCTCACTATTCCTCACTGCATCACTTATTCATGTGTGTGAAATACAATCATTAGAGATCTAATTTCTTGTGGAAAATGCACATTGGATTACTGCACAGTGTTGCTACGTTCCTGTAGCGTTCATTTCAGAATGTGTTTTACTTTAGGCAAACTTGACTATCCTGAGTTATTTTGTTCATGGAGCTGAACATTACAGAAGAAGCCTTCTGAGAAAACAACAATGAACAGTACCATTTAGGCAAATGGTTAATTTTATCTTCGTTTTGCCAAGTCGCAATTCATTGTCCTTCTTGATGGTGCAAAACTAATTGGCTTTTATCACAGTTACGTTATCTCCAAAGGCACATAAAATTAATGCAAAATAAACATCACCATGATCAAAGACAGACTTAAAAAGGAAATAGATTCACATAAAGCTGATGTTGAAATCTACAACAGGCTGTCTCAGAATTATAAATCAAAAAGTTTTTCAGGTTATAAGCTATGGCTCCAGTTTATAATTTTGCATTTGCTTTAACCTTAGAACACCCTTAATGCATCTACTCTGCAGTGATTGATATGACTGATGAAAATAAACTATGGAAGAGCAATGTTATATTGCATGACTAATTACTTTATCAGGTTACTTGTTTACAGCTTTTAAAATGTTTTTGTTCATATAAATAAATCAAAGCCTGTTGAGCTCTGTGTTGTATGTGAAACACGATCATATATGACTGGTACTTCCAAGGGGAGTCTGTCACTTCCAAGAAATTATACTTTGAACTGCTGAATCTCCAGCCTTGTATTTTCCTCCATTCAGTCCCTCTTATATTTGCTGTATTTGCAGGAAGATCCTGTTGAATATCTGAGTAATGTAATTTCTCTCCTCAGAGTTCACGTTGGAAAAAAATTGTATATTAAATTCCTTCTAAAAAATCTCAAATAACTTTGGCAGTTGCTATTGAGTCTGAATGAAAGAAGGCTTATTAGGCATAACCACTGAAGGGTCAGGATCATCATTTGACTTTTTAAATTTAAAAATCAAAATTCAAGTGACTTTATGTAATCCCAGTCTTCCAAGAAGAGTGCAGAAACATTCTTGGAAAAACAGACATTTCAACTTGAAGGTAATAAGTTGTATTTAATCAAAAGTGGCAGTTAGTTTTATGTGAAGCAAGTAAAATTCTAGAAAGGTTGAAGAAAGAGATATATTTATATGGGATTTGTATTTGAAGACTTGACAGTTACTCTGTACAAGATAATTGATTTTAGAAAAAATGGTTCTTAATTAAATTGAATGGCTTAGAGACTGTTATTGGGGAAAATATAGAAGAGCTGTTAAAACCCACACAGAAGTAGGATAAATTCAGAAAACATTGTGGTCTACAAATTCATATACTGACACCTAAAACCAGACAAATATGTAGAAGACTACTGCAAAGAGGTAAGAAATTCATTATTCTCCGCATGCAGTGGTGATTCTACAAGGAGTCTGGAACTTAAACTCTAAGAGAGGGCGCTCATATGAATGTACTCATTCCTGGAGAGCAGGGGAAAGAGAAGCTTCTCTTCAAATTATTTCTGGAGAAGGCAAAGCCTTATCACCTTCATCACAGAGGATCCAAACAGGACATGTTGCTATCCAGTAAAGAATATACTGGAGATTACAGGCTTAATTAGATGCATCTAAATGTAATGTTTTCTATAATATTTAATATGTGTCATATTAAATAGCTCAAAGAGAATGTGTTAGGGCATTGATGTGGGTACCTGAGTGAATCCCAAAATGTGGATTCAGAGCCTCCATTATGTGAGTGACTGTAGGGAGCAATGTGGAGAAAGGCAAAATCTGGGGAATGAAGAAGTTACACAAGCAATTCCAATATCCATATGCAATTTTCCAGAAGAACAGCCTGTAATTATTTTCAGTGAATTCTGTTTATTTTATATACAGTTTTTCATTTCCAGTGCTTCAAACCACAACTGAGGTATGCAGTTTTTCATGTTGTTTTACCAACAGCTTTTTCTATTTTCATATAACAAGGTGGGTGGGTTATGTTGCCATCAATAAACCAATTGTGTTCTGTATTATCAAAGGCAGAATTAATACATAAATTGTGTATAGTCAATCTGGACACAACTAAATTGTAGGGGTTATGCTTTCTAAGCTGATGGTCTGCACAGGATTCACTCATAGTTCCCAGAAACTCAGCACAGAGGCTACATGGTCAGATAGTGGCTTTAAGGTTCATCTTTTTTTTTGCTAGGGAAAAATAATTGTTCCTTTTGCAGGTAACAATGAGTCACCAAACTGCCTCAGCCCTTCTGCAAAGCAGCAGCAGAGAAAGTTTAAATTAGACAAGGCCACTCTTGTGGTAAGGATTACTAAGTACAAAAATAGATGTCATGGGAGGTTGTGTAAGCTTCTCCTTTAGAGGTTTTTGAGAGCAATGATAAAGTAAAATCTCTCTCAAGTCTGACAAGGCACAGCTGATCTATTTTCTGTGATAACTATTTTATTTTCTAAAATCCAGCACATATAGCATTTTATAGAAAACAAAATGCATTACATTTAATATTGGTGACATGGGGCATTCAAAATACTTCCAGTTTATTGCCTTTCTCACAAAACCCTGAGCATGTGATAAAGATGAACTAAACTCTTGTATCTATTTAATTATTTTCCAAATAAATAGTCTACTTTTAGAGAGAAAAACTCCAGAACAGAATTAATTTGTTGCCTGTGTATTTGTATAGTCGTCTTTTTATAGTCACAGAACACAAACATCACTGTCTTTAAGAACAATAAACAGCCACAGCTGCATTCCCTGCAGTTGAATTAGTAAATGGAAAGTAAAACTTCTCGAACAGCATCTAAGTCATCCTGTAATGAGGGAATTAATGTGGAACAAACATAATTGAGAAACATAGCCATTTGAGATAAATATGTTTTCATCTAAGTGCTTGTTAATCTATTGACCCATTTTGAATCTGAAAATATTATTGTTGTCTTTTTGACATATTTCCCAGTTCTTTTGCTCTTCTACAGCACATTTGTAAGGATTAGAGAGCAAACCTTTCACTCCCTTTCCATCAAGATCAGCTCTTTATCTCGCATAGAGAAGCTTTCTTGCAAGGACATTCAGCTGAGGCCTCTGACAAGCACAAAAACAGACCTTCCTATAGCCCTCCTAACAGAGAGCTGAAGCCAGGTCCTCTGTGCTCCTCTCGTGGTCATTAGCCTGCTTAAAGTTAGCATCTTTGTATCATAGCAACACAAGAGAATGCAAAGCACAAATAACACAGCAGTGTTTTGTTACAAAGAATAATTGGAGAATTCCTGAATTGACTTTTATGTTTGAATGATTTTTATGTGCAAATTCATGAAGCAAGTTTCCCATCAGATACATAAATAATGGCATTCCAGAATTAAGTCAGCTTGTAGATGAGAGAAATGGCCTCTTTTTTCTTAAAATGTATGGCTATGTCACCTGCTCCTCAGTCACTCAAGGAGAAACAAGTTCCACAATGTTATTGTGATGAGGGCAGGTCAGCTGGTTATTTTTAGCTTGAGCAAACTCCCACAAGAGGAAACATTCTTTACCTACAGCTTATTAGCATTCAGAGCTGCACAACTCCATCCATTTGAGCATCAAAACAGCTTAGTCTTATTTTTCAACCAAATGCTTGCTCTTCAGTATTAAGGAAAAGGTGACTCAGAAAAAAACAGCATAATATGTTTCTGATCTCAAAAGCAAAATGCAAAGACTGATTACTAAAGTCTCTGGCAATGGAGTAATTAGCACATAAATATAAGGACAGCCACTACCAGATGTTAATGACTATAGCCATTATACTAAATAATTAAAACTCCCCTGGAGTAGGGAATGGATTTTAACTGCAAATTTTTAAGGTTTATTTTCATTTTTTCACATCTACGTACATAAAATTTTGATGGAAGCTAGCATTTATATTCAAACCCTTTTATTTACGTCTAGTGAGGATGACGTTTTAGGATAGGCAGGATCTTTTCTATTGCGCTCCTTGACCTGGCTGCATAGGTTCACAGACATAAGAGTTTATCTTTCTACTTTGCTAACTAGAAACAGGTACCCCAGAGAGAATTCCAAATTAGCATCTGGAAAGGTTTGGAAATATGATCTACATTTTAATACTAATTGCATACCTATACAAAGTCAGGGGTGGGAATGTTCTCAGAAGGAACAGCTCAAAAACTCCTGTTTGCTGTCATCTCCTGGATGTATTCCCACTGCAATGTTAGATACTGTCTGATTTTGTAGATATATACAAGGAATCACAAAAACAAAAAGACAGAGTGAAAAAACAACACTTTCTTTAAGTACTATACTGCACTGGTGTTACAGTTGATTAGAAATGTAAACTTTAGTCAATTTTTAAAGTTCATTGTTTACCAGTAGAGAGCAGAACTTTCCTTCCTTCCAAAAGAAAGGCAACTTAATTAACATTTCTAAAATATCTCCTTTTAAAAAAAACCTACTTTCAATTCTCCTTATAGATATTTGTTGATAATACTTCTGACCATAAATTCCAAGCTGACATCAAAGGGGCTCTGTCATTCAATTTTAATTTGCTGAAAATTCTGAAGATTGCATTTATCACAGACATCTTGAGGTCCTAGGTGATTCTTTCTTACCCTCATCCCACAGAAAATACTTCCATTTCCTCCTCTTATACTAGGATTTCTCTTTTCCAACTTCCCTCTATCACTTTTTATTTTTCAAGTCATTCAGGATGCTAGTGTTTACAAGCTGCATAGTACAGATCAATAGAGAGAGGATGAAACAGCTTCTCTGGAAGAGTTTACTAGCTGGCAAAATCCGAAATATCCCTCTGTTTTCAGCGGCAAAGGCATTTGGAGCTGCTGGAAATCTGATCTCAATGTCAAGTATCTAAGTTTGTCCTTTATTTCTAATATTTTCTCCTCCAACTTCCATTGACCCCGGTAGCCACTCAGGGGCTGAACTCAAAAGTTTTGCTACATTATGTACAACAGAGGAATCAGAGCATGTAGGTAGGAGACTGGTTTTTCTAAGCAAGCAACATCACTGCAACACAAGAATGTTGAGAAGTTCTCAGCACATAAGGGATATATAATCTGAGAAAAAAAAGGAGAAAAGAAAAGGAAAAGAAACAACCCCTCCCAACACCCTCGTTATTAATTTCTTCAATTGACTCTGACTTATGGGCAGATAATAACTTTAAGCAAATCTAAATGAACCAGGAGTTGTAATTTTGTATGCCCACATAAATAGATCAGATAAACAGATAGACCTGAATCAGTTACTTACTTTCTTGCTGGAATAAGCTTTCTGTTTTATAAGGATACTCCTAAGGAAATGTACTGGTTGTCAGTATCTCAGTGTAAACTCATAGAATTTGATAGAGGCATCAATTGGTTTTCTTCCTTTAAGCATCTCATGTCATAACGAATACCTCACTGCAGTTGTGGATGTTGGAGATGTTGGATTGTCCTTTCCAGTCACATTTAAGGAAATGCATTTGGCTAATAGCAGTTAATAGTTTGTGAGGCTTTTCCTGTTTCTGAACTGACTCTTTGGTGTCAGATTATTATTTTATGAGTTGTTTGCTCTAAAACTGAGCTTTAGATTGACTACACAGTGTGGCCATCCTACCTCTCATTCAGGATTGTAGTGTGGCATCACTGTGGACACCCATTATGGCTAGTTAACTGTGTAAGAAGGAATCAGTAGTAGCTGTAATTTGAGAGTAAGAGACCCTGAACTGAGAGTTAAGGAGTATAATGTGTAGGAGTCTTGCAATTAGAATGGAACAGGTGGAGAAAGTTACTCAACGCAAGCTTGTGCTCTTACTTGTCCAGCAAGTCTTTTTCTTTTGGCTTCCCAATCCATTTCTTAGACAAACTCCAGTCAGGAGGAAATGTTAAGCACATTATTGACCCCTCTAGCTAACAGAGGAAGAGTTTACCATGTTCTTCCTCAAAAGCCCCATGACTGTACAGTACAGATGTGCCAGGTGACAAACAGTTCTCACCAACAGTGCACCTGGAAAGGGCAGGCCAGGCAAGAATGAGCAGGTCAGTACTGATGACCCCCAGGACTTCTTTGTATGCAGCTCTGCTGCCACGTCTCCACTGCAGCCACCATGGATGAAAAAGTACCAGTTCTAGTAACCACACTCTCCAAAGCACAGATTGTTGTTCAATTTTGTCAACGTTCCTGTTAATAAAACTTGACTGCTGGATTGTTTTCGGTGAATAAACACAGAAGAACCATGTATGCTGCCGTAGTGAGTTGAAGCAATACTGTCGGGGAGTGTTTGCTGTAGCAGCGGGGAGTTTTAGTGCTCAGTACTTCAAGAAAGTACAATTTAGTCATAGACCTGGTAACAGCTCGTGTACTACTGATCCATTAGGGCAGTTAATTGGTTATGCATTGATTGCAATCCTGACTACATGGGTTGTTAATGCCCAAGAGACAGGTCTCATTTCCCTCATCCAAAATGTTCATTCAATTCTCAGACCAACAGTTCACATCATGGGATAGGGGCATATCATCAACAGCTCCCATCTCTATCTTTTACAAATGTTTATGGTCATATTAGGATGACTATATGCACAGATTAATACTATTTAACATTTATCCAGAGTAACAGAATGGCAAATATTGGGGTACTCTTCCCCCTTCTTGACCTCAGTTCATGTTGTGATATTCAGAACACATGCTTATCAAAACCAGCTTGACATTCAGAAATTTTTGGTGGTGTCAGTAAACATCCTTTCTGTTAAATTGCTATTGGTTTCCTCAAGCTAATAATTATTTTAGTCTGAAAAGTTCTAACCCTGTCACTGGAAAAAAAACTGAAAAAATGAACAAAAAAAATCCTTAAATCTGACTTGCAACCCCTAATGAGAAAAGAAATAAAAAAATCTGTCATCTCATTCAGAAGAAAGAAAAAATGCTAGCTTTTTTAAGTGAAATAAATGCTTTCTCTAAACATGATCGCAGTTGACAAAATGCTGGATGTTTAGGTGGCAATTATAGCCCTTTCAGAGTCTGTCAAATCTTGTCACAACACATGTTATAAATGAGGACAGATTTAGACATCCTTTCTGACAGTTATGTGTAGGATGTGGATGGTTGGCAGTTAAATTTCAAATGCAGGGAAATTTTCCTTCCAATAAATCTTTGCTTGTTTATTAAGAGGGAGTTGCCGTGCACTGAATCTTGAATCTACCATGTGCAGCTTTTCATCCTTACAGCTTTTGACATTTCACTTTAACTTTCTTTGTGACAGCCATCTGAACATTGTTTTAGGTAAAAAGTAACCTAGGGTGCTCTGGAGATGTAAGAATTCTTTTGGTGTTTTCATACTGAGATGAGACTAAGAAATGTGTCGTATTATACACGGATGGATAGATAGCAAGAAAGAAAATAACTGAGATTGCAACAATGCTGATTGAAGGCAGCAGCTTCATGATGCACAGAGAAAATGGGATAGTGCACTAGCCCACATTCATCATGTGATATGTGCAAAATGTTGATGAAGTATTAGTAATAATACTGTGCATCACAAAGCACAATTCATGTCATGACAAACTACTTTGTGTGTCATTAAAGGCCAGACCTGATGTGGATTTCAAAATGTTTTTGATGGTAAGAGGACAAACAGCATGGGGAAAAGAGAGGTAAGAGGAATCATATTGCCATGGGCCAGAATCCTGGCTGGGTCAGAAAGAACTTTTTTGGAAGTTCTTAAGGTGGGCATGCTGGAGCAGCCTCAATGTTGCGATGAGTACAGCATAAGCCTTGTCAACTGCCACTGCCTAAATCTGCTAACCAGCACAGATAGTGCAAAGCTATGCATTCACCCTTTCTGCAAAGGCTGATAAAGAGGTGAGAAAGTGAGGGGCAACATCTCTCAGTTAGGTGATGTCCAGCATACTTTGCATTATGTACTGTTAATAGAGAGAAGTCAGCTACAGCTCCTTTAGTAACTGCTCCAAATGCCAAAATTCCCTTTGAGCTCGCAGAAGTATCTCCTCCTGGAAGAAACTCGTAAGAGGGAAAAAAAAATCTGCCTATCCATTTTGTAGTCCTCTCTCACTGGAATATTATAGACTAAGTTTTATGAATGGTGGTGTATAAAACCCCAGTGAATTAGGTAAGTGTAAAGCTAACATTTCAGAGAGACAGTGAGGAAGATATGTAATCTATGATATCAGGACCTTGTGATTCTCTTATTTAGCTGTAGTAGCAGTTTAGCATAAGACAGTTACTCACGTGCAAACTGTTGAACAGATCTATGAGTTGTTTGCTGGACCAGGACCAAAGTGCTCATTGCGTTGGAGGATGGAACGCATAAACTGGAACACTGTGGGCAGCTATACCTTTTGCAGAGCTGAAGTTTTAGCACTTTCTATTTTAATGAGTGACAGTGTTATGTAACTAGCATATAGATGAACTTGTATTCATTCCTAAAGATCGTAAAATATTCAAGAATATTTGTGAAATTCTATCTTGAGTGATACAGCTTAAGCCCTTGAATTCTGAATGGGTTGCTCTCCTGTTTTTTTTTTTTTTCTGGTTACAGACCTTTCACTTAGCCTTAATGACATGCATTTAAATAAATGCTTACTATTTCACAAATGTGAAAATAAATTTACTGTTTCTGTGCTCCAAGACATCAACATTTATTACTTCATTTGGGGAAACAGCTGAGTTATTTGGTTCATTTATACTCTATTCAAATACTGCTTTGAGAACAGGGACCATCATCTTGCATCTCAGAGCTCTTCATGAATAGGGATATATATTCCCAGGTATCTTCCCTTCTATTTACTTGTATGAAAAAATCTTAAGGGGTAAAGTATTACAGGATGTCTCAGGTATGGATCATTAATTTGCTCATAAGCTACTGAAATGTAATATGTAAACATTTTTTTTATTTGTTCAGTTCCTTACTCAGCTGAGCTTGTATGTCTCTACTTGACTTCATGGGTTAATTTACTATGTGTGAACAAATTCTACGTGACTATGTGTGAATAAATTATGGTATCTCTTCTTCACAACCATTTAACCCATGAATCCTGGCTGGCAATAAAATATTGCAAAAATGTTTTTCTGTTCAAGAAATATTTCTGACTCTTTCTAAGGAAATGTCATATTTGCATGTATGCGTTCAAAAATAACAAAAAAAAAAAAGAATTACCTACTTCAGGAGTAATCTTCACATTATTGGATTGCTACAGGAGTACACCATCTAATTTTACAGCTTTAGGCAGTAATACTGATTGTTATGAAGCTTATCAGAAAATTAGAAAAGCCAACAATTTCAACTCTTTTTAGTGACAAAAAATTAATCTTTAAGATTATAATTGTTTGAGGTTTGTCAGACTTGTTCTCCTATATCTACTCATATATTTCTAATTACAGTAAAAAATAAAGAAAAAATATTCCATCAGGATAATACAACCAACATGTTCTCAGATAATGTCTATAAGGAAGCATTGACTGGACCTAGGAAAAATTAAAATGCAATAACAAAGCATTCACGTTTAGATGGAAGCACTCTAAGGCTCCTTTCAGTAATTGGCTTTTCTTCAAGGCAAATAGATCTTTCACTGCTGAGGGATATAGGTGTTTCTGTACTATACCTGCTGAAAATCCTGACCTCCAAATTCTTACATTAGAGACCCACATACACCGATTAATGGCACTGCTGTTGATGCTATGGAGGGAAAAGGATATTGTGTCATTCTGTCACTATGTCTGCTCTGAGTGTCACAGGGGCCATGTGGATCAAGATGGTACTCTTAAATGAGTGGGAAAAACAACTCATGGGTACATGACATTGTCCTTGAAGTTAGTGCTACCATAATTAAATACACAGGTGTGTGGCAGTCCAGTGTTCTATTTTCAGGCCGCTGGAGGCACTACCAAACCTTACTGTCTCTGCCTTCCCTCCTGTGGAGCTCACCTCAGCCTAACCATCACTCCATTTCAGCCTCTTCTGAGGCTGTCGTTCCTTTAACCCATGAGGCAATTGCATGTTATGCTGTGCTGCCACAGCCCTGCCATCATTGACTCCACTTCCCCCAGCTTTATCCCCAGGAGCCTGCAGTCCCAGGAAGACCTCAGTTCATACGTCTGTAAAGTGCCCTCCATACGAAAAGAAATCTGAAAGGTGAAGAATCAGCAGTATGAGGAATCACATCTGGTCTCTGGCAAGCTCTATGTGAACTACAAGATGAAACCATAGAAAAAATGATCTGAGCTAAAGTCACTGTATTTCATTAACATCAGACAGAAAAACACATAACTGTGGATTTGGATGCTCAGTTCTATGTTCCTGCATTTGAAAGAATTTGGTATAAATCACAAGGCCATCATTCTGTATTGAAGAAATGAGTGGATATCTCCTCCTGCTCCAGCTTCTGACAGCTGGAATTTGGAAGTTGCTTCTCTACCATTCAAAACTACCTGCAATTGCAGGTAATCTGCTTCTGCATCACTGGCCAAAGCACTGGCCCAAACTTCCAGAGAATGTAAGATATTGCAAGATATCAATGTCAGCATACAATCAAATGCCGTAATGAGTTACTGCTTAGTTTTCTGCAAGATTTGGGTAAAAACATAGCAGCCATTCCTTATGGTGTACTGGGAATGGCCGACAACTTAACACAATGCTGCTAGGTGATTTCAGGTAAAGAGAAGGTAAAGAGCAAGAGAGAAAACACCAGAAAATATAGTTGGGATTATTTGTTTTGGACAGAGCAAAGGGAAAAAAGCAAATTCCTTGGACCTAATGATTGCCAAAGATAACCGTGTTTGAATTGTTCTATTGGTCACTATTAGAGGTGTCACAAGCAGATCTAACACATTTTGTATTTTTTTACAGGGACTATTATTGATCACTTTTCATTAACAATCAGACAGTCAATAATATGAAGAAGCACTGAGATGCTAAATTTGATACCAGTCCTCAGTTTCTGCTAAAAAAAGTACTTTTCTACATGTACCAAAATAATTCTCATTCAGATGGTTCTATTGGCACTGGAGTTATGATGGGGTTCTAAAGAAAATTATTTTTTGCATGGACTGATGATAAGGATCACCTCCTTCAAACTCAGCAGTGCTGCACCCCAACAAAGAGGAAGTCAAACAAAAACACCCAGAGACATGCATAGATGAACAGGGACCTCCTGGACAAATTTGCCTTACAGAGGGTGGAAGTATGGACAAAGAACCTGAGGAGAATACGGAGAAATTGTTCAAGCAGACAGGGATCATGTTAGGAAAGTGAATAGATTTAAAGGTAGAATTAAATCTGGCCAGGAGCATCAAGGGCAACAAGAAAAACTATTATGGGTATGTCAATGATAAGAGAAAGGCTAGGGGAAATTGTACCCTACCACATGGAAATGGGAGTCATGGTTACTTGGCAGATGGAGAAGGCTGAGGTATTCAATGACATTTTTTTGCCTCAGTTTGGACTGGCAAGTGCTCCAGCCACACCAGCCAAGTCACAGAAATGAAAGACAGGGACTAGGAGAATGAAGAACCATCTGCTGTAGGAGAAGACAGGTTCAAGGCCATGTAAAGAACCTGGAGGTGCACAAGTCCATGGGACCTGATGAGATGCCTCTGCAGGTCCTGAGGAAACAGACAGATTAGGTGACTATGACACTATCCACCATATTTGAGAAGTTGTTGCAGTCTGCTAAAGTTGCCAATGACTGGAACAGGGGAAATGAAACCCTTACTTGCAATATAAGAAGGACATGGACCTGTTGGAGTGAGTCAGGGGAAGGCTGCAAAGATGACCAGAAGGCTGGAGCACCTCTCCTAAGAGGACAGGCTGAGATAGTTGGGTTTGTTAATCCTGGTAAAGACAAGGGTCCAGGGAGACCTTACAGCACCTTCCAGTACCTAAAGGAGACCTACAGGAAACCTGGAGACTGATTTTGTACAAGAGCATGTAGGGATAGGACATGGGGTAATGGCCTTAAACTGAATAAGAGTAGGTTTAGAGTAGATATTAGGAAGAAACTCTTTCCTGTGGAGGGTGGCAAGGCACTGGAAATTGGAACAGTGAAACCAGTTGTCCAGAAAAATTGTGGAAGCTTCATCACTGGAAGTGTTCAAGGCCAAGTTGGATTGACCCTAAGCAACCTGGTTTAGCAGGTGGCATACATGCCAAAAGCAGGGGAGTTTGAAACAACATGATCTTTAAGGTCTCTTCCTACTCAAACTTTCCTACGATTCTACAGTTCTATGATTTCCCATTCTTTATCATGCTACCAGGAATAATGCTTCATAATTCTGTTTCAGCAGTGCTGACAGTATTTAGCTTTGTACTAAATCCTGCCAGACATCAGCCACGGCTACAGGCACAGACACAGAATTATAACAGCATGACAATTTTTATAGGATACAATAGTGAAAAAAACCTCTTTTTAATTCAAGATAACCAAAAGTTTGGTCATTGCTGACCAGTACAACACCTTTAAAGACAAAATGGGTTTGAGTCATCATAATGAAGTCGATTCCTCATAGATTTTTTTATTATGCCGAGAACTGTCTATGCTCCAAAATCTTAATGGTATCATAGTATCAGAACATGAAACAGCCATCAAAAAAAATGCACAAATACCTTTGTGAGGCATTGGCAAATTATCAAAACATGGCATTCTAGAGAATTGACAATTGTCCTTCATTGCATCCTAGACAAGAAACTGTACAAATTCAAATTTACTAGGGATGGTTTGGAGAGAAAAATTGGGAAATAGAGCACTTGAATTTTGTCTTACATATATGCTTCTCACAAATAAGTAAGATAATAATTGTTCTATTTAGCAATAGCTTTGACAGTTTATGTCATATATAGGTAGCACAATCACATAGAAATATGTATGTATTATTGTTGCATATAGGCAAAACCTTACAAAAGGAAGGTCTGGTGAAATCATAGCTCGGGCCTTCTACTTCGGCTAAGCAGAAAAGGACTATGGGAAAGTGACTCAGCTGAATTAGAGGTAGAGAAATGAGTTATGTAATCATTGTGTGTTCACACTGGGGTGCATGGTGGTTGGTTGAATGATGTTTCTTATGATTTAAAACTGTGTAACTGATAATCAGTTAATTGCTTAAAAAGGCCAGGTTTTTGGAATAAAGTGGCTCACCATTGCACCTGCCTGGGGACTCTGCATCACTACAAGCCCTCGCCTCACATATTATGTTTTGCAAATAGCAGTAAATCAATAGAAACTTTTCAATTAATAAATCCTTGCTTAATATGAATCTTCATAGGTGAGTTTAAGATTTTCTAGAGTTTTGTTTATAGTGATTACTTAAGTTGCATGGTCTTAACCCTCAAGAAAAAATGTCGTAACACTTTTCATTTGAACAGTCTTATACAAATAAATGTGTGTGTTAAAGGAGTTCTATAACAAATTATATTACTGCTGTTTTATTAGTCTCACGTTTTAAAGTAGCTGAATGTTCTCTAGTAGCTACATTGTACGCAGAAAAGATTTAGGGCAGAGATCAGAGTTCCTCTCCCTTACATATAAAGACAGAAATCCAGAAAGAACAGCCTTTGTCTACTTCTCTTATATAATTCTAGTACTGTGACTCAGAGGAATAGGAGGAGTTTCAAAGGTTATGTACAGGTGAATTTTGTTATAATCATGAATTCTTTTTATACAATAAAAAGACTGCAGGAAGTTGAGATAAACTTTTTCACTTTGTGTAGGGGGATGGAGGTAGCTTTCAGCTATAACTTGGAATATATCTGTATGTTCATGCTTAAATATTATACATATGTTTATACATACTTATGTAAAAATATAATATATATATTTATTTACATGGTACACTGATATGCTAGAGATCATATGCAGGTATGCATATATATTTATATTTATGTGTGTGAGATATTATGCTGTATTGCAAAATTTTTACTAACCATTAACACAAAAAATATAAGGCTCCAAAATGTAGAATATGTCACTCCTACAGAATAGGTCGTATTCAGTGAACAAGTACATTTTTTTTTTTCTTTAGGGTACAACAGATTGTGTGAAAGCTTTCAGAAATTGGGAATTCATTCAGTAAAGTGACCTCAACAAAGTTATTCGGTTACATGACAAAGGAATAGTAGGTTCTTTTCAGCAACATTTCCTGAATTTCTGTAGCTGAGAGATAATAACCATAATGATTGATCAAATCAGAAGAAAGAAAAGAATGAAACTGTGGAGGACACACAAAAAAACAGAGTGGAATATTTGAAACATACTAATTACTAATAGGACTTTTTGTAAGTAAAAGGCACCCCTTGTTAAATCCCATTTCTGACTCTTCCCCTGAAATCACCCTCAGATTTTTCAGGACCCTATCAATGTCTCAATGTCTCTAAATTGAATGTATTATAATTGTTGATGTCCACTTCTTCCTGTAGTGTTAAAATTGCAAAACACTACAATTTTAGAAGGAGTATCCATTTGATATTCTTGAACACAATACATCACCTTGATGGCACATGAATCTGTAAACTAACAATAGCTACAAATCCAGAATTTATGTAAGAGTAGACATGTGTCTCCTTGGTGGCCTACAAAGAATTTCTTTCTGGCCACTTGACTGGTAAAAACTCCCCTGTAAGACATAATGTAATAAAAAAGAATAACAGAGAGCAGACACTGCAGGTGTGTTCAGCACCTACAGTTGAATGAAAAGTTGTTCCTCTGAAACTATTTCTCTCTATTGCTTGACCAGGGAGCTGAGGGCAATGTTGTCACCTAAGTTAGGGCAAAAGAGTTTCACTTCTCTGAAAGCAGGATGCCAATACATATTGTGGTTTGGAGGATGCATCTGTTGGAGTATGCTGATCCTGTATGATAAAGAAATGTTTTTTTTGCATTCATTGGAGAATGAAAGGTTTGATGCTGCAGGCACCAAGGCTTTGTGACTCTCATTGGTTTGGACGAGCATGGATGGTGCTTTTCACCTCACATGATTACCATTTCACCTTTCTGGGGTGTGCTGAGCATCAGCTGTGAGGTACTGAGCAACCTCAAACCTCATTAAAGTCGTTGGATAGAGCCCTGAGCTATCTCATGAGATGAAGTTGCACTATTTATACTCTGAGAACATATGTATACTGTACTATTAGTGCTAATATTTTTGTCAGAACACTTTCTTAAAGCAAAATGTGAGAACATTTGTGGGAAGTAATCACAAAACAGGGTTGACAGCTCCTTCCTTCTCTTACTCAGTCACAAACGTTTTTCCTTTCAACAGATGATGAAATGTAAATGGAACTGGTCATTTTCAGAAACTGGTGTTATTTTATTGATAATATATGCACACCAAAAGGGAGCTGACAAGGCTGTTGCCAGATAGAACTGATAATTGTAGGGTGTCTGCAGCCCTACCTTAAATTGAAAGAGGAGTTACATAGCCTGACAGTAATACCTGAAAGCGGGAACTGCATACTGCATTTGCAAAAGTTCATAAAAGACAGGGGAACTAAGCCCATCTCTTTCATTTCCACCAGATCAGCAGTTACATGTCAAATTTTATTTTACTGATAGCCTTCCATATCATGGAAGCCTATCCCTGTCTGAAAATCCAAGACCTTTCCTCTTGGCTGAAAACTGCAGGAAAAGCTCTTTCCATGAACATCATGGTTCATACTGTCCTGGTACTAAGGTGTGGGATCTCAGGCAAGAAACAATACTGGAAATTAGCAATTCAGAACAAGAAATGACAGGAAGGAATAATAATAATGGAGCCAAATTGTTTTGTACATCAGGAAATGGCTTGCTCAGATACTCTCATGGAATTGTTTGTTGCACTTGATCATCAATGAATCATCATCAGGTCCAGGCTGCCTGCATCAAGCTTTTGACAAAAGCTCACAGCAGTAACTTCTGCCTGTTCCCCATCACACCTCTGTCATCACTAGAGAGCGTGGGATAATAACAAAAAAAAAAGATAAATAATAAAGAAATCCTACTGATGAGTCATTATAGTGAGGAAGATTTATGTGATTTCAGACTCACTCTTTCATTCAGAATCACATATTATCTGTTATTGCAGTTAATTGTAATAAATGTATAACAAAACCTGCCACTGGCATCCATCTGAACAAGCATGATCTGGACAGGTTTAATGACAGGGTGTTCCTCAAAGAGTTCCTCTTCTCAACTTAAACACAGTGTGTTCAGTTAGGAACTTAAGAAATTCACCTCTATAACATTCTTTTCCCTCTAACAATGATTATGAACAACAAATAAAACGCATCAAGTGCAAAGGCCAGTAATTTTATTTTTGCAATTATTAAGAAGTTTTGCAAAGATATATGCATTTGGAATTTTGTAAGCTAGATATATTTATGATCTGTGGGCAGTTCTTGATGTAGTTGTGATATATCCTTCCATCCATATTTTGTTAAGGGTAAGTAAAGAAAACTTTAATGCCTGCTAGCTTAGTTGTGGCAAAGAATACAAACTACCTTCCAAACTGGGGATCAGCATAAGACAGAAAAAGGTGCTCAGTCTGTAAGCCAAGATAAGGTGTGAATACAAATGCACTCTTTTGCTGGAGCTGTACATATTTATGCCAGGAAGAAGCAAGGACATCAGAATATCAAGGAGACAGTAAGAAAACACCACGAATATGTAAACAGGGATGGAGTGACAGAATTTGCTGCTCTGCCTGAACAAAACTCCAGATAAGACTGTCACTGGAGTCTATTGTTAGATGACTTTCAGAAAGACACCTACTTCAGAATGAGTAGAAGACAAGGTCAGAGATCAGAACAGGGTTAGGATATCTGAGGGGTCCTTTGCACCAGTATAAGGGGACATACTAATGTCTTCAAAACAAAGTTCAGATAGTTAGGCAACATTGAGAATGAGAAAGAAGGATTTAGACAAAAAGCAGGCAAAACTGCAACAATCAGAGGTGTTTATGATATGGACAGAAGAGGATTCAGGATCAAGAGCAGTATAGGAAAACAAGGACAGGATACAGCTTCAGCTCCAGTAGTCCAAAAACTAACGGGAAATCTTTCAACAGACACTCAATCATTGTATTTAGATCCCCTTTTTATATGACTGTTTGTGAGTTCTGTGCTGCTCACCACAGCATTAGGGGGCACTTAAACATCCTTGCTTGTGTGAGTAGAAGAACCACGTTGGATGCATGGTTGTGTGCAGGCTTGGCATTATGAGTGAGCAGTCCAGTATGGTCACTCATTTCATGATTTACTGCATTCACAGGAGTAATATATGTCTATATTCTCTGCATACAAATAGGTCAGGGTCAAACGCCACTTGACTTTATAATGTTTTTTTAAAAAAAGCCCACACATTTCCAAATATTGGCTAACCACTGGCACTAAAACAAATGTGTAATAACATGTTTAATTTTAACCACCTGAATAGTCCTGTTGAATGTAGATCTGTGTACACATTCCTGAAAGCCCAGGCACTGAAAGAGCTAATCACACATTAAATTATCTCCAGTGTGTGGGAAATATATTATCATAAGACATTTAAGTATATATAAAAGAATTCTTTTTTTTAATGTTAGTCTGAAAAATCCTATTATCTTTAAAATGTTGGCATCTGTGTTAATTTATTTAGATTGCATTTAACTGTGGCAGTTAAGAGGTTATTTACGAATTGTGTAAAACCGATCAGCTAAATGGCTGATCTTTTCCCAGGAAAAATACCCAATCACTTTCTGTAAACAAAATCAACAATTATACTCAATCTAAAACATGCAAAAATGTTTATGAGCTACTGAGCAAGGTACTTGCTAAAAGACTGGAAGACACACACAAAAGAAGAGCTTTTAACTAATTCTTAGTCTAACAGACATCACAAATAAGTTACATTCCTTCACCTCACCAAATTTTGATGGTCTTCTTATGGAAGGCAAATATTAAAATTTTAAAGACAGACAATGCAAATATTCTCAGTAAAAAAATCTTATTCAGACCCACAATTTAATACGCACGTGTACAGTGGAAGTCCAGTTTGTTCTTGTTAAATGTCCAATGGTTTTTCTGTTCATCTTGATTGGTTTCACTTTTTGTGAAATGGTGATTTATGAACTGGATTGGAAAGGACTATAGCTGAATGCCATCTTAATTTTTAATGGTCACACAGTACAGAACATCCTAGATGCTCTCTTTCAGTATCATAGTGAGGGAATTGCTCACTACTTGATGTGACTTGGGTACTGCTTGATGAGCTGTTATACCTCAGAGCCTTTTTAATACCTAAGTTAGTTTCCAGTGAAAACATGGAATTTCCAAAAGCTATTTCTCCACAGTATTAACCATACTAAATATGTGTCAAATGGTTTACTGAATGTTAAAGTGTTTTATGCATATTAGTTTTCAATATTTGCAGTGTTTCTATATGACTGGGGGAAAAAAGAGAAAAAATGTTTATGTTTTTTTTCCTAGTGTTTTTGTTTTCACTAGGCACTATGTAAAGTAAGAAATCATGGGGAAGACAATTTTTCTTTTTCTGTGTGGTTTCCAAAACTGTTTGTGGCCCTCCCAAAAAATGACCATTCTAATGATCTGTGTGATAAATACAAAAGTTTTCCATTCAAAAATCCAGTAATTATTGTAAATTAGAGAATATATGAAGGGCACCATGGCCTTCAAGGTCAGTAGGCATCAGTTCACAATGTGGCAGAGATGAAGCTTCAAGGATGATGTGTGTCTTTTTTTAGGGATAAAAATATTTTAAAGATTTCAGCACCCCATCTCAAGTTTTATAAATTAAGCTTATAATGCAGGCACAGCACATTCTTTTGTAATCCCCATGACTTTCAGTAAATGTTTGTAATAACTCAGAAAGACAGTGATAACATAGGGAATGCTACATTTGAATGAAGAACTGCACATATTCACTCCAGCAAGTCAGTCAAGCCTATAAATCATTTTTTGGTCTGTAGGATTAGAAGTAGATAACGAAGAAATGGAACAGCATGAGTAGATATAGGAAAAGCAAGATAAAGACTGGTGAATAGAACTACAATGCACCACCACTTTATTATATTTATTAGCACTGAGCAGAAATAAGTGGGGCAAACAAAGCAGTATCCAAACATGGAGATGTCTCAGAGACGTTATTTTCCAATATAAATTCAGGAGTTCCCAATGTAGCATTAGAATGGTGATTAGTCTTTTGAAACCTAATTATAATGCTGATGCTTCCTTTGAGTAGACAGAGGGCAAGAGTATATAATGAAACAAAAGTTATGGATCAGTTTGAAGTGTATTGATCTGTCAAGGAAACAGTGCTGTGTGATTTCATTAGCCAGTCTGGACTTGGATCTGTGACATGGCACTCCATGACTTTACATCCAGCATTAGCACTGAAACTGACTCCCAAACTAAAACACAAACCAAAACAAACCAATGAGACTCCTTTCCAAGTTGAAACATACTCAGACACAGCTCTGTTTTTGAGAAGTGAGATTTATTTTGAGGGTCACAAAAACCACTGCTTACCATACTTGAGTTTTCATCTGTTTTATTCCTTGAGCAATAAATGTCATTCAGGCCCAAATTCCAAACCTCTTTTTTTAGCAGTTTTACCTTTTTCTAACTTCACCAGTTTTGGGAATAACAATTTGAAACACTTGTTTCCAAAAAGCACATCTGAAAGCAATACAATCTAGAAAGAATAAATACAATCAATCTCAAAAAAACCAAAAAAAAACAAAAAAAAACCAAAAAAAAACCAAAACAAACAATTAAAATGCAGCATGAAACTTCCAAAGAAAGACAGCTTTTTTTTTTTTTTTCTTTTTCTTTTTCTTTGATTGCTTAGATATCCAAGAACTAAACTCCTAATCTTTCCCTGGAAGAGAAGAAATAAAAGGTGACACTTTCTCTCCTGAGTAATGAAGAGATCTATCAAAAAATTTAGACTAGAAATAAATGTGGCTAAGAGAGATTCCATTGACCAAAGTGCTATATATGCTGTATAAAGCTGTATTAGGAAAAGAGAATTCTGGAGGTACTTGATCACTACCAAAGGGACTGAGTGGGCATTCAGAAAGGTGGACATTCTCTAGTTGAAGATACCAAGAAATATTGAGACTGATAAGACGAGCATGAGATGAAAGCAGCACTAGAGAAATGTGCAATCATCCCGGGCGTGACAGCCCAAGGGAACAGAATCACATTCACGGCCTCTAACACCTCCTTTCTCCCTGTGCCGAAAGCCGGGACCCGGTGGAAGCAGCGCGGGTGCCGTCCCAGACCCCGCTCCACCCGTCCGGGCCCCGCTGCCTCGGCGCCGTTCCTCGGCTGGCAGGGCAGGCAGGTGTGTCCCCTGCTCCGAGGGCTGACAGAGCCCACCAGCGGGAAGGGTGCCGTGGAATAACCCAGGGCTCCGCCGCCAGCCGGTCCCTCGGCGGGCCCGGGCAGCCGCAGCTCCTCGGGCTCCGAGCCCGGAGCGCCGCCCGGGGCACGCTCTACCCCCGAGCCCGCTCGGCGCTGTCCCCGGCGGCGGCGCTGCGAGGCCCGGCCCGCTCGGCCCCCAGCGGCCGCGGCGGGGAGCGCCGCAGCCCGGCCGCCTCCCCCCGCTTCCCCCCGCGCCGCGCCGAGCCGAGCGAGCCGCTATTTTTAGCAAATCCTCCCCGCGTCGCCACGGGCGGAGATCGCAGCGCGCAGCCCCGCGCCAGCTGCCGCCGCCGCCCCGCCCGCCCGCCGCGCACGGCACAGGCTCGCCCCGCCGGCGCGATGGCCACCTAAACGCCACCTAATCGCCACCTAAACGCCGCCTCATCCCCGCCGCGGCCGCTGCTGCCGCAACTTTTCCTCCCCGCGCCGCGCCGCTCCTTCCCTCGTGGCTCCGTGGAAGATGGCAACTGGGGGAAGCGCTGGAAGTTGCAGCCCGCGAGCGAAGAGATAAGGCGGAGGAGCGGGAAGGTGAGTGGCACCGGCCGGCTGCCCCTCCGCTCCGGCCCGCCTGGCTGCGGCGGGCAGCGAGTGCGGAGCCGGCCGGTCCCGTCACCCGGACGTTGTCCTCGACCTGCCGCGGCAGTATTTTTGGGACCTTAGGGAAGGTTTCGGGAAGTTGGACTGTGTAAAGGCTGGCTAGTGGCGGGGGAGGGAGGACACAGCCGCCCCTGGCAAGTTTTACTTCGCGGGAGGGTGAGTGGAGGAGCAGTTCCCCGAGCGCTTGCCCTGCCAGGCGGGTGGTGCGTTTCTGGGTCCGAGGGATCTTCTACGACGCCCGCGTCCTGCGGGGCCCTGGTCGAGTCGAGGGTGCCGGCCGGAGAACGGCTGCTGGAGCTCAGCGGGCGGTGCCAGCTCCCCGCGGTCGGCTGGGACCGCGGAGCTCCGGAGGGCGCCGGGGGAGCTGCCCCGTGGTGGCCGAACAGGTGGGCGACTCCGGGGTGCGTCCTCCTCGGGCACCGCCGCCGGGCCGGTGTCGGACTGCCCGGAGCAGGCGGCAGGCGGAGGGCGGGGGCGTCCCGTCCCGTCCCGTCCTGTCGCGTTCCGTTCCCGTTCCCGTGCCGGGTGGGTGGCCAGAATTTTGTATAATTGTATTTACGGTGGCAAAGCGGTGTGTGCATCCTGGCCGGCAGCTTCCCGGTTGGCAGCGCAGGACGTGAGGAAGGTAGTTTCCAGCAAAGGTACAGTTGTTTTGAGTCATCTAAAATGTCTGAGTTTTGATATGAAATGGAACATAATAGCAATCAGTAATCATTCATGCTTATCACTCTTATAGAAAAAAATCAGGTATTACTCATAATGCACAAAATGCGTATTCATCTTTGAATATCTACCCCGAGCCACAGCAGTTTATATTTTTAAGTGCTCTGATGAGGTCTAAACCCACTGTTAAACAACATGAGAATTTAAGTGTAGACAAATATTTAAAACAAGCCGATATTTCAGGAAGAAGTAGTGAGGTGGATTGTGGAGACCTTTTGACGTATGAAAATACATGAATGTGCTTTTTTGATGGAAAAGTTGAGATTCTCTGTCACAAATAGCATAGAGCAAGCACTGACACAGAAACTGAGGAATTTTAAACATTTGTCTTTCAACATTGTCAGCTTTAGTTCCTTGACATTTTGTTTTCTGTGACAGAATAGTTTTGTGACAGTTATTCAGCATTTAATTTGCAAGCTCACAAAGGCCTGTAGATGTGATGAGAACTCATGAACAAAAAAAGGAAGGTATTTCACATTAAGCTTTTTCAAATGTCCTGTCCTGCTCAAATGTCTTGTCCTACTCCTATCTTCTCTCCCCACACACCTAGGTCCGCAAAAGCATCCCTGTATCTTTTGAGTTATCTTGTTGCTTAGTGTCTCTAAATTTTCTCTCATGTCCAATATATTCCTGTATCAGTGGCCCCAGCTCATATGTGTTTTGTACCAGGAATACCTACTTTGTTCAGAAAGAGATGCCAGCTTGTTCTGTGTCATAACACTAGAGCAGTCTTGGAAGGCAATTCCATCCCTTCATACACTTAAATTGCATTGTTGTTTGTGTAAAATAGCTATGTCTCAACTGCATAGAACTTTCTACCATGAATGATGCAAATACACTATTTTAGCAGCTCTTTTTCATTGTCATGGCAAAGTTGTGATCCAAAACATTTGGAATAAACATGACATGGCTCCAGAGAAAAGCTGCAGTCAGTCATGTTTGTGTACCACTGGTGCAAGTCTCTTCATATAAATATTGAAATAGCTGTCTTTTTAACAAAAATGTCATTGTCAGTTCAGAATTCCAAAAAAGAGAAAAAAAAGCCATTATACTTCTTGGTGACCAACTTGATGCAAACACAGCACCATAGTTAAGCCTATCTAAAGCACTGGTCTCAGTGTCAGATTCTTCTGTAAGTCTGTGTAAATGTGTAATACACCCAAATGTTTTGAATCTGACTTTAAAATGTTAGTTTTGAAAACAGTAGTGTTTGGTTTTCCATTAAATTGCTTTTCCACAAATGAAGCTTGGTGTACATGACTAAATGGGAACAGTAATTTGTAAGCTGCTGTGTATCTTCAGTTCACCAACATCTTCCTGCTCCCAGAGCAGTTTAAAAACAAAAGCGAAATAGTGTCTTCACTGCTGGAAGTCAATACATGCTTCATTTAGAGCAGTTGTTCCTATTAGAATTTATTTCTGTGTGGGAAAAAAAAAAAAAAGATAATACTATAATTAAGTGGCATATCTATTTTCTAATTTCTTGCTAAAAATAACATTAAAAAGAGATTCAGTTATAAAAATGATATACTTTCTAAAAAGCATGTAAACTGGAAAATAACTTCCAGTTCTTCATCTCACTACCTGAAACAGAAGTTCTACCCCATAGGACTTGCTGTTAGAAATATTACTTGCATATTGAAAATATGTATCAAATTTAAGTTTACCTGTCCTGAAAATTGTATGAATCCTGATATGAGTTACCATGAATACTGATGGTACCTAAATGTAATTGCAGTAGTTAGTTTCTTAGTATTCATCTTATGGTTAGTAGGTGAAATGTAGCTTTGAAAGTAATCAAATCCTGTTGTGAATGAACAACTATAACCAATGAAAAATGACAAAAGAGTTGGGATGTAGTCTAATCATCTCCAAATTGGTAAATTAAGCACATATTTACCAGAGTGTTTGTAATATTGTTATTTTATATTCATCAGTATTCAGACTAGCTAATTTAAAGCTACTTAGGATATGTGTGTTGAAACTGCAATAGAAAGTATTGTGGCTTGCAGCATGCTCATAGCTGAACCATTTAGCTGAGAGAGCTTAGTGCATCATAGGAGTGAGGCTTTTTCCCTTTTACAAAAGAGTTCTGGGCCAGATTTGTTGAGGATTATATGCTGTGTCCTATAAGCATGCTGTTTACATGAACTTTCCATATAAATTCAAATTAAAGGAATGAGTATTCATCAGAGTTTTCCAGTCTCCTCAAAAGTAAGAAAATGTTCTTTAAGTTGCTGCAATCAAGTAGAAGGTACATAATACATCTGTTGAGTTAAATTAAAGATAGCTCTCATGTAAAGACAGAACATTAGGCTATTCTATGATAAAACATATTTGTCATGCTTCAAAGCCTATGATTTCCAGATAAATAGGCAGAGAATGTTGCATTGCTGAATCACTTAATGTTATATTGTTTGCTGAAACTGATAGATGAGTAAGGCAATTTAGAGCTGACATTACTTGATGAAATCACCTTTCATTTTCTCCTTTTGGTTTTGAGTTTTTAAATTAGGATGATCATACATGACCAAAGAATTTTTCCTTATTCAATATAACTTGTAATGAATGTGTTATGTTGTGAACATCAGTGGGTGCTGGGTAAGACTGTGCTAGTGTTGAATTTATTGTTACAACTTTAATAATAAATTGCAAAGTTTATTTGTGCTGCTAATCTATAGATTCATCTTCAAGTAGCTAAAAAATTATGGTGAAATAGTGCTTAACTACTGCTCAAAACTAATGTTTCAATACTTTGAGGCCAGCTTAGATCTTTCCTGTGAGGATATACCCACACTTATCCCTGCTTCTCCATTTTTGTACAATATATAGTTGTATAACTTTCTGACAAAGAAGTTTGTCAATGCAAAAAGTTAACATGAGTTCAAAAAAAGATGTGGACAAATTCCTAAATAAAAAAAGAAAAACAAAAAAAATAAAGGCTAGAAAGCAAAGACATAATACTTCTGAATCAGAATGTCCCTAACCAGCAAAAAATCTAGAGGCTTCAGAGTATTTTAAGAAGGTACCATTCACATGATTGAATTGCATTTCCTCACTTTTCGTTATGCATTTGCTGTTGGGCATCTGGGGAAAAAGTGTTGGATTCTGAGCAGGTCTTTGGTTTGGTTAGATTTTACTGTTCATGCATTTTTACCCAGTCAAGGTGGACAAGGTGATATGCAAATTAGACATTCTTTTATGATGAAAAGTGATTGGAAACTTTTGTTACACAACCTTCAGGCAGATGTTTACTTGAATTAATTAGCATTAACTCAATGTAAGATGTTGCTTATGAGATGGAAAGGTAATAGGAAGTGAATATTTGTTCTTATTTTCCAGTAACTTATTGTTAATGGTATATTTCAATATAATGTTAACATTGGTCATTCACAAACCATGATACATTGTTGAAGTTTGTTTATGATATGTAGCAACTTTTAGGACAATTTGTTTTAAATCTATTGCATAACTGTAAGCTATTTTTGTTTAAGAAAATTGAATGCTTTTCAGTGAAGGTAGCTCAGAAGTACCTGTAAGAAGATGATTCCTTACAGTATGTCTTTTGTTTGTTCCCAGTTCCTCAGTTTTGGAGTTGAAGATGATGGATTCTATATATCTTCATTTGATTTCTGCTCTGAGATGCTCAGTCTTTTAGATCATTTCTGTTCAAGATACAGAGTGCTCCTTCTCTAGAATGGATGTCTGTCACTCTTGGGGTTTCATTCAGACTTGAGTCTGGTTTTCTGGTTTAGTCTGAGCATGCATGAGCCTCTACTGTCATGTTCAGCATCCAGCTTTTGTTTCCATGCTCTATTAACCTGCAAGAGAGGTGAAGATCTCATCTAAAGAGTATTTTGAAAAGGTGATGTCCAGTGCACAAGAGAAATTGGCAGCCCTGAAGGATGCCAATCTTGTGTGCATACAAGATATGTGAAGACTTGAGCCTGAACTTATTCATAAAGGAAGTGGTGCTGCACAGTGCCTTTTGTGCCTCAGCCTTTTACATCACCAAGGATCTTCCATTTGCAGCTGCCTTTCCATTGCAGCTGTGTCACCTTTCACCAAAGCTTCTAGGGCAGTGTTTGCCTTCCTGTCCTCATGCTCTTGGTCTCATACTGTTATTCTCATGGCCCTGTACCTCCATACTGTGCTACTGCTCTTATGTCATGGAGGCGACTGACACTGCTGTAAAAGTCCAACCCCTTTCACCAGCCTTTTCTTTCATGTTTTTTTTTGCAGCTTTTAGTTTGCATTAGGAGGAAGACAAGTATTTGCCCAGCTTGCCCCAGTAATAGCTAGTTAGTTTGCAACACCAGCCTCTGATCAAAAACTACTTCATTTGGGGCTAATGGCATCATAACAGGGGACAGGCATTAGGGAATTTGAACAGATCATGGGGAAATTTATGTGGTTTCTGTGGGAAAAGTAGTATGGTGCATCACCTGATACACTGGAGAGGACATCTGGGAGAGGGTGTTCAATGGGGAAACCCTGGCCTCTTCTTGACTAGCCACTGGAGCTTTCCCTTTCCCCTTTTCATTTTCTCCTTTTGCTTTTACAGTTACCTTTCCCCCTTTTTTATGTTTTTATCTCTTCCACTGCCTTCTTTTTCCCCTAAAGGAACTTTTATTGTTGGCTTTGATGCTTGTCGCCAGCTATAAACTTTGCAAGTAAATCAGGAAGGGACATAGAGATGTTTATATACTTGCAGGGAGAAGTTTAGGTGAATAGATTGGTACAATTTATATCTATGTAAATAGGTATAAATTTTTCCTCATTTTACTTACCTCATTTTATTTCTTGGTCAAAGAGAAGTTGTACATCTGCTGATCATTTATTTAGTCAGCCTGAATTTACTCTTCCGGTTTATTTTCATGGGAGAATATCTCTATTCCACCATATATCTCTGTTTCCTTCTCTATATCCTTTTCAGTTTGAATTTAGGTTTTTTCAGTAAATGTGATCAGAATAATAGTCTCTGCCCACAGAAATCTCTCTATTGTGTTGTCCAAAGATTGTAATACTTCATCTCCTTTTTTGAAAAACTTCAGTGATGTGTCCTAGGTTGTATTAAGCTCAGTCTGAAAATTTAATTTCCTGTTACTTTTTGTAATGCTCATGATTACACTAAATCACAGAGGCTGGAAGGGGATCTGTTGGTCAAAATAGAGTCAACATAGAATTCAGACTGTGTTGTTTAGGGATTAGTTCAATTCTGCCTGGAAAAGCTCCAAGGAAAGCAATTCCACAACTTCTCTGAACAATCATACCCAATGCTTAGTTATCCTGGTAGCACTTTTTCTTCATGTTGAGTCATAGCCTCCCAGTTTCAATTCATGAGTATTTTCTCTCATTTTTGTGCCATGCATGCCTGTGAAGAGCCTGGCTCCATCTTTTTGGTAAAGCTCTTCCTAGGCACTGACAGGCTGGTGTTAGGTCCCTGCTAAGGCTGCCTCATCTTCAGGATGAACAGGTCCAGCTCTCTCAGCTTTCAACAGGACAAGTCCTTGAGCCCTTTCCTACTTTGACAGACTCTGGAGGAAGCTTCATTCAGTTATTTGGAACACCAAGACTGGATGCAATATTCCAGATGCTTGAGTAAACTGGAGACAAGAAACTTCATATTGGTAAATCTACCAAATAGTAAATAGCACCAAATTATAACAATCCAGGAATGAGACATTAGGCAGAACTTTACTGTCTTGTAACCATAAAATTAATTCAAGCTATTGTACGTTTTTTGAAGAATTTCTTATTGCAGCTTGTGTGAAAACAAAGTTAATTTGATATTTCTTCTGAGGAAAGTTCTTGAATCATGTTATTTTGGAGTAGGGAAATAATGTGATATTGCAAATTTATTTTAAAACCCTTTATATGCATTATTATATCTCCTTTATAGAAGCATATGAAGAAAAATATATGACACAGATATTCTGTATGTCTAGGCATTTAATGATACAAAATTCTGATTACTCAAGTTTTTGACAGTTAACATTAAGTCTCCAGGGTACCTAACTATTGAACTAAACCTTGCTTTGACAAGAGGTGGGTGAACTGCAGACATGAATGTAAGATTTCCAAGGAAAAAATTTAACCTAATTCAAAATTGGAAATAAGCAACATGCACATAGTAACTATTTGGTGCATAAAGTGTGTAAATTATTAATTTGTTTCATAGATTGATAGCTCTTCAGTTGTCCATATATAGGTTAAAACTAAAGGAATGTGTGGACAATATAAAATACATAGGGTTGCCATTCCAATCTTTTGTGTTTCCCCTTTTGGCAGTCAATATAATCAACATTGATTAAAAAGTCAAACTATTAGTTAAGCAGAGTTTTGATATTTCATTTGGAGTTGAAACTGTTTTATTATTGTCTATAAATAACTACTCTATATATTATCTGAAAACATATTATAATTGAAAGATCAGTGAGTTAAAATGGAAAATAATTTTCTATACCTGAAACTCATCATAGTCCTCTAATGTGGTTTAGGTCTGCCCTCCTAATTGCCATAAACAGTACCAGGGATCTAGCTGGAGGCTGTCATAGGATTATTTTTGGCCTCAGTGTATGCAGTTTTCCTTACATAAAAATCGGAGCAATTAGGAAGCAACAGGGGACTGAAGTTGAATCTCATCCACAGGAACAGAGTAAAGACGTAGTCAAGATTCAATCCTGTGGCAATCAGGACCACAGCCTACAAGAGTGAATAGTTAAGGAGGGGGGGAATCCATGCCAAAGTATGAATCACAGAAAGGTATTTTCATTTGTAAATTACATTTGTAGGTTCAATTTATGGGTACCCACTGCAGTACTAGCCTAGCAGTCCCTTCCTCTAGCATATGTACATTCCGTGCTTGAAGGTGGACAGTCTGCACAGAACACCGAGTACTGTTGAGCAGAGTGTAACAAAGAAAAGATAAGTAAAATCTTTTAGGGGTGCTAGCTCTCCTATTTCAAACATATTAGTCTCCTACGAAGACTGTAAATGAAGAAACCACCTAAGAGAATATTCAACTGCTCTCAGTATATCCAGGTTGCTTACTCAGAGTCTCTTGCAAGACTGTGAAGTGTTTATATTTATTCTATGCCATCATATACACCTTGTCTTCCACTCCATCTGGCTGTATGTTTTCACCCCATTCAAAAAAAAAAAAAAAAAAGAAATTCTGTTATGAAAATGTGGTTAAATATTGTTATCTTTTGAACTGTTGGAACAAGGATTCAAGGCTTACTTTTGACTGAAAAGTGAAGTTAGCCTCTTGACCAAAAAATCCACTTACTAACTTCAGAAACTAATGAAAAAGGGGACAGGTTTTATGTGATTAATGGGTGTGTAACCCTAGGTTTTTGTAGCATTTTAGTGAGATACATATGACTGGATCAGTATCAGCGTATTAATGTGATGAGGCTTCCTTTAGGACTTCTGAGAGCTAATCAACCATTCTTCTTCCTTGTGCTAATGCACATCATTTATACTGGTCCAGATTATGAAGAAAATGCAGGTTTCAAAAGAAGGTGAAAGGAAATGACATCTAAAAATTTGCTGAGGGTGACACTAATATTAGCAGTATTAGGACCTTGATTGAAGACGTCATGAATTTTGCTTGTGTGTGAGGAGTTTTGCAATTGACTATAATGAGATCAGAATGACACCTTGGCATGTGAAATTTTCACTTCTTTGATGGGCTGTTTATTGTTTGTTGTTGAAACAGATCAGATTAAGAGGAGAACTTGTGAAAGCCCTGTTCAAGGTGGAGATCTACTGTAGACATGCATGGAAGACTGTAGTATACTCATTTCCTTCCTAGCTGGAGCAGAAATGGCATGAAGTACGGAATCTGGGACTGGAGCTAGCAGCAGTTGATCTTTAATTCCTTAAGGCAAACCATAGAAGCTGATTCAATTTAGACAGACAGTCAAAGCAGTGGAGGAGCTAGAAAAGTGTATAAAAGATAATTCCTGATTATTCTTTGCTGCTATCTTTTCCAAAATACCTTTAAATAAATTTAGCAGATTTTGGCATGCACTCTGGGTACATCAAACTGTCTGCATACTTCTATTCCCTCCATAACTGGTTTTCCTTAGTGATGCCTAAATATAAGTTTGTAGCTTCTTCAGTGTACTCTGATTACAGGCAAACAGAGAGTGCTGGTATGCGTAGGAGATTTTTCTGGGCGTCTGGCAAATGAAATAATTTTTCTTTAGGCCACAGAGTAGCAACTGAGCTGCTTTCACAATTTCACTGCAATTTTTATGGTGAGTCTGTATACAATGCCTGTGAAAAATCTGGAGGGGCTTTGTTGAATTGACTTTGTAGTGACAAATTGAGCATCATTTCTGACACAGCTTCACATGTACTTATCCTCAGAATGGTCATTCATGCTTTTGGAGAGAGTTGCTTGGATGTTGGTTGCCTGTGGAGTCTGTGTGCATCATTTTTCCTCACTCTTTATTTCTGTGGAGTGTTTGTATTGCTGTTTTTGTAAAAAGAGACTGAGCTGGGAGAGTCAGCAGGAGCCACAACTGAGAGTCTTTTTCAGCTATCATTTGGACCATAATTTAGGTTGTATGCATAGAAGTGTCAGCTCAAAAGACACTTCTGTGTAGATAATGAAGCAACATAATAAATCCATTATCATGTTAAGAGAAAAGATATGGATTTTCTTCAGTGATTTCAGTCTAAGTATTTCAGGAGAGAGAATTTTAAAAGGCATATTTTTTGTATTTTAAGGCCATAAATGTAATCAAAACAAATTAAAAGTAAACTATATTTAAAAAAGGTTTTAAATTCTGGTTGCTTACTCTGATTGAGGGTGATTATCTTGCATAAAACTGATTAACTATGTGATATGTAACCTAAAGTAGTTTTCTTAAAATATCATAGGATTACCTCATCTTTAGGTTGCCATTGCTGTGTTATATATATGGTCATTTTATATTACTCACCTCTGTGAAAAATAGCCCTATATAGCTTCTTGCTCCAAGTATGTTGAAGTCAATATGATGAAAATACCAATGCTCGTCATTTATGGTTTGTGAATGAGAAGCGTGAATTTCAGAGTGAATGGGAAATGCATAGATAGGCAAGGCCAGAACTGGGGTCTAATATATGTATCTTTTTTTGTTCATAGTTGGGTTTTAAGTCCAAAATCATAACAGGATGTGGACTATATGCTAAGCACACATAAAGCAAAGCAAAGACAATTATTTTTCACCCTTAAAGCCGCAACTGTACATTGGCGCAATGATCCATCAGATTTTTGTATGCAGGCTGTTATCCTCTTGTCTACAGACTTTTCCCAGTAATGTTGCTGCTTCACTTAGGCAAAGGAATAATTAACTCTACTGATCTTAACGGAACTGTTATTGCTGACATGTATCAAGGGAAAAAAAGAGAGAATCTGACTTGTGTCAGGTTGAAAATGTGTTGGCTATTGGCTCAGTCTAATAATACTGAATTAAATCTAATTGCATATTGTCATCCAGGCCCCAGAATTTTAATAGTAATTGAATTCGTGTAAAGTTATAAGGGTGATTTAAAAAAATAATGTAAATTCCGTGGAACATTCTCTGTAAAAATTAAATTTCTGGAAAAAACAAACAGTGTTAAAAGAAAATAACCATTTTGGTGAGGAAGTTTTTGTCAGAAACCAGTAATTAAATATAGGGGATTAACATGAATAGAAAATAAACCTCAAGGTTTTTCGCCTTTTTTATTTTCGCAGTTTTATTTTATTATCTATTTCAATAATTTATTATCTAATACTGAATTAGAGAAATTGCATAATTTGTTACAAAAGAAGGTACTACTAACAGTATTTCTGTTCTAAAAGATGACTGCTACAGCTGAATTGCCTACATTTACCCTGGTATAGAATAGTGTTGGCTATGGCATTCCTAGAAGTAGAAATGTAAATACAGTTTCTGTGTAGTAGATAGCTGAAGAAGCGATCCTCTCTGAATGAGAATTTCACTTGGTTCTGACCATTTTGCAGCTGGTTAATTGTTTAAAGTGAAAGTAATGCTGTAATGCATATGGGCAGACATAGCAGTTGGTTCTTGAAACCAGTTATGCTTCATTCTGCATCAGTCATTAAAAATTGTATTGATTAGACAATAAAACCAGTGCTTTTAGAAGAAATAAAGGGTAAGTTAAGCAAAAAAAATATTTTTTTTTCAATTTGCAGTAGATGAGGAGACTATTTAGTTTAGTAACTGCAATATTATTCAATGCTGTGGTTCTCATTTCCTAATAGTAATAAATTGGAATACTGTTATTTCAGTTTACATTGATTTTTCTTTTGCAATGCATCTGAAATTTAATAGAAGCTTTGCCTATTTTATTACAGTTCTGCAAAAAAAGGAGGAGAAATAAAAATTGCATGTGAGGATAAAGCCAGTGGAAGTATTTCTGGGAAGCAAGTGGAAGCTTTGGAGTTGGATATAAAGGCTAACACAGGCACTTGGATTAGGCAAGTTCATCTTGGCTGATGGCAGTTAGAATCACTGTCTCTAATAGAGAATTATCACTGGAGAGCAATGGGAAGTGAACATGTAATTGCAGAACTCTCTATCTCCATTCTGCCTGCCATACCAATGCCTTTGGTACCATAGAAGAAAATATCTCTTTCTCATAGCTATGAGATGTATCATGAGTGAGAAAAATACTGAAAGATCTAAAAAAGAGTCTCAAAGTGAAAAATAAAAACCCAAACAAAAAAACCACATTTTTGTTATTTGAATACGCATATGCCAACTGTGCTGGAAATGTATACAATATACAGACTTGAATAATTTATGCTTGAATAGACAATGACATCAAATAATAACAAAGCCTGATTGTTTCTTTCTTTTTTTGAAGGCCCGCTCTATTTTGGTGCTGAGTTCCTGATTAGAAGGAATCATCTTTCATGTTCCAATGGAAATAAATCCGTTTTAATAGTATAATAGAATTTATTCACTATTAAGTGCATAATTCTTGGAACAAGAAAACATCAGCAAGAGAGCTCTCCATTCTCTGTAAGGTTGTAAAATCTGCAATTTTGTTATAGAATGGGGTGTCTTTCCCCTTTTATCTTTGTACTGTCCCACAGAAGGTAATTGCAGCTTTTGTGTGTGTATAAGCACTGGGGACAGTTTCGATAACTGAATTGAATAACTGAAGTAAAGAAGCTGAAAGAAAGAAGGCACATTCAACACTTCACTTTTTGGAACAGTGAGTTAGAGTGAAGCTGTGCCCTTATAGAACCTGTAATTCTTCATTTCTCTCTACAATAATTTGAAATGCAGTCAATTTCAATCTGCTGTTTCAGCAGCATGATTCATGCAGAAAGAATGTTTATTTCTTATTCAGATTCTAGTAACCCTCTAGTTACTGTGTCCAGTGGGCATAAGTTCTATTTAGATAAATAAATTCTTTTTAGATAAAGTGGAGTACTGTGACTGTGTTTAAGACATAGAATTCTATGCATGATTGTTCATAAAGACTGGGATTCATTTTCCTGCATGGAGAAATGTTAGATGCCACTCTAAAATTATGAATCTGAGTTTTTTTGTGGGGAAATTACACTTGATTGTAACACCAAGTAGGAACTTATGTACAACTTTATATCCTCTAGATGCTCAGGCCTTCATCCCAAGCTATGACAACTTTCTGCAGGCTTATCAGGATGGCTAAGCATTTTTAAGCATGCAAGGCGCTGGCTATATTGTCCAATAATCCAATTAATTTACTACTTATTTTCTTTCTTCTTCTGAGTACTGCATTGCACCATATGCTGTGGAGAAGGGCATTGCAAGGTATCTGTGTAGATTGCCTCTTCTCAAACCCAATATAAAATATCTGGTCAAAATAGTGATGAGAGGAAACATGTGGCCCAGAGAATACAGCTAGCTGTTATATTGGCCTGGTGACTATCAAGCCATAGGTAATCACAATGGTATTGCCCATGCACAATAAGGGGACAACACCGAGCCAATATTGATACAGTCTGTGCTGGTACAAGACCTTCCAATGCATGATGGTTCTTCCTTTTGTGAATAAGGATATTCTTCCTTACATTTTTTTTCCCAGAGCTTTTTCCCACTCCCTGTGGCAGCCTGAGTTTCAATGAGTCTCACAGCTCTGAACAGAAAGTCCTCTACCAACCACAGGCAGCCAGCATGGACAAGTCTTAGCTTAATGTTTTTCCTCTTTCTGGCCTGAAAGATGCAGAATTTTGGATTACAGGCCTCTTGGTGATTCAGAATCAAACGGGACAAAGGCAGAAGGAAAAACGAAAAAAGCTCTTCTTTTCATGAGACAAGTCCTGCTATGCTTGGCACCCAAATCACAAAAACCTGCTGGATAAGTGGATTCTTCCCAGTTGCAAGACATGCACCAACCACCATTCAGCCTGCAACTTCTAGTGCTTCTTGTGCAATATTTATGGAAGTCCAGTTACAGGACAGGTGAATGTCTTTTTGTAGGCAACCTTTGCTGGCAGGAAGGAGATGACAACCAAACAATTTGGTTGACAGACCAAACAGTCTTGACAGACTGAAAACAGTGACGCTTGAGCAGCACCCTGCCATTGCTTAGCATGCAAGTGATTACTAGCTCACAGCACACAGTTCTGGACCAGCCAAGTATAAAATTTGGAGACAATGAGAGGCATGACTGCCTTCTCAAGTGTCTTGTGCTTGGTGCTCCATCCTTCACCTTTTATTGGTGAAGGATGCTTAAGCAGCATGAGTATGTGCTTCTAGCATGGACAGTCAGCAGTTTTGGCCAGGTCCTGCCTATGTTACACATTCAAAACAGGAGTCTGATCCTTTTCCTGCTCATGACTAGAAGAATAGGTCTAAAGAGTGTCTGAGGTGTTTAAAATATGGGGAAGTGAGCAGGTATTAAAAGACAGTAGTTATGATGGTTGGCTTTCCAGACCGTGAAATGCATACTGGATAGGAGACCTAGAGAGAAAAAGAATTTAAAGCAACTTGGTAATGCTCCATCTTTATTGTGTCTATTTGTAGACTAAACTGAGTAAGTGGCTTGAGACACTCAAGTTCCCTCTTTCATCATGGAGTGGACACTTGAAATGAACAGTTGTGTTCTCTGTTTGTTATTACAATGCTGCTTCACTTCATAATCTGTCCCAGTCATAGCCAGAGAGAGCTGACGTAGCAACACCAGGAGCAGGATGGCTGTGTTTGGTCTGAAATCAAGCCTGGATGTCCTGCAGTGTAAGAAGTTTTCAGTTTTTTGCTTTTTTAAGTAGCTAAGCATCTACTGAGTGATGGACAACAATTTGAGTAAAGAACAAGAATGTTGGAAGAGCTGGAGTCTCTAGGGCTGTGCTCTGGAGACCATGGTGGTGCCTGAATGCAGGGCTGAGGTGCCTATCTTGCATGGTAGAATTACAAGACATTATTTGTAGGTACACAATTTGTGGTAATTGGGGTGGGGCTGTGGCCTCATTGCTAATGGTTTACAGCTGTGAAAAGCAGGTGACCTGCATTGAAAGCAATGAGCCATGGAGTGCCGAGGTGCACTGACCCGTCAGGAAAGGGAACAGAAGGCACACAGGTGTAATGCATATTTTACATCATGAGGGGTATAAAAGATTGGGCTAAAGAACAAGAAGGGCAGATACTTGCAGTGTTCTGATGTTGTTACTCTGTGTATCATGGCTGTCTCAACTGCAATGTATGCTGTGACAATTATTTTCTTTTTCTTGCAGCTGGGGAAAGGTTGTATCTTCTCCTCCTGTTGGATACAGGTGGTATGATAGATCTGCATTCCCTTAATTCTCAGGGCTGGCAAATGGGTATACATAGCCTTTCACATCTGGCTTTTTATTCTGTTCAATCATATTAAGTTACTTATACATGTATCTAGCCTAAAATGTTGTCATCTCTGAGATGATTATCATGTAAGAGCAAGTTTGGGAGTGATGTGGAAAGGGACTGTTCTGACTTCTTCAGGTGTCAACTTCCATGTTTTTACTGCTTGGTCAGGTTCTCTAGCAAATATCTAAAAGAGCATGTGTCCTCTAGGCAGAACATATATATCTTTATCCTTCAGTTTCCTTTTTGCCCAGCTGGCAAGATTTAGTAGCTGTAGAGACAAACTTAATCTAGTTCTTCCTTGGTATCTTAAGGGAAATCAGTGAGATCCAGGAAACTTGTCTGATGGCTCTGTGAATTTGTTTCTAGGCTGTGCCTCTGGTATGGGTCTAGAAGAAGGTCCTGAGGCAGGAAGAGGTTATCTGAAAGTAATTCTGGTGCTTCACTGAAGGTTACCCTAGGATACACTACTAGGATTTGTGGCCGCCTCTCTGCGCTCTTCATGGAAGCGGCAAGTGTTACATGAAGTGGTCACAGTTTCTGTACTTTACTGATACTGAACTTTTATAAACTTCAGTTTAGGATGTTGCTTTCTCCTGGAACACCTGATATTATTTATGATCCTGATGTATGACCATAAAAACTTACTGTTAGCAGAATTATAAATCCACATGTAGCCTTACGTGGTCATATATGGCTCCCAGATGTCCCCTTGCTATAAAATCTCCAGTACCCAGACCTGTGCCGAGGGATTTCCTTTAGAAATGAAATGGCTGTTTGTCTCATTTTCATACAAAACCTTTAGTAGAGGCTTGCGAAGTTGGAGTGGGGGGAGTGGTGGTGTGAAGCACAATGGCTTGGCAATGTGGCAACAAACCTTTTAAATCTTGTTCCTTGAATGTTTTTTTTCTAGAAAGTTGTCTTTTAACTGATATGTATTTCTTCTCAAACTGAACATTTGAGAAATTAGGGGAACACAAAGTATTTGACAAGTGCTATAGAAAGTCTCACATCTGTGAGAACATCAGGACTAATGGACTTGAAGGACTTGTTAATGTTTCTGCTGCTTCTCTGTAGCTCCAAGGGGGTGTACACTGCACTCTTGAAGAGATCACTTCTTTTCTTTGTTCAGAGTTATCATAACAAGTAATCCTTTCTCCCGTGGCATTTATGGATCCCTTCTGCCAGCTCTCATTTAGATTTGATACACCATCAAATGTTGATATGCAGGTTATGAGATGAAAAATGGCCACAATTTAGCCTCTAAAAATGGCATAGATAAGTGACAGCACAAAGCTTTCTGAGCTTAAATCAGACTTGTGCATCTAAATAATTTAAGACTCTTCTTAACAGTTTTCTTAGTTTTGTAAGAGAAAATAAACCTACAGTTACTAGGAAATAAACAGTAAGCATATAACCAGATTAAGAAGAAAAGTGCTGCTTTACCTCTTTCTTCCAAGTGAACTTTTAATTTTCTGGATGAATGCTTTTTCCAAAATACAACTTTTGTCTTTCAATTTCCTCTAACTACCTGTTTTAGAAAGTATCTTTCTCCCAGCTCATTTCTCCTTTGTGCTGTGTCCTTTCTTGAAAGGATTGTAGAAGAACTCATGCTGTGGTCACAGTTCCCTAGAGCAATTTCCACGGCATTTTGCCTTTATATCACAGTTGTTTCTGTGATGAGTTGTTGCACCAAGCTGTATTACTTTTTCAGTATTTGTAGCTTAAATACTCATAGAGATTTCACTTTTCTTCTTGGATGCCCCACAAGGCCATGAAGACTTTTTCTTTTTTCCTCAGAATTAGTAAACCCAGTATTTTCTGTAAAACTCTTTAGATATCTGCAGTTTTGAATACTGCACCTTTTCCGCTTGATTTATAATATCATAGATTTATAAAATGGTTAGGGTTGGAAAGGACCTTAAAGATCATCTGTTCCAACCCCCCTGCCATGGGCAGGGACTCCTTCCACTAGACCAGGTTGCTCAGAGTCCCATCTGGCCTGGTCTTGGACACTTCCAGGGTTGGGGCATCCACAACTTCTCTGGCCAAGCTGTTCCAGTGCCTCACCACCCTCACAATAAAGAGTTTCTTCCTAATATCTAATGTAAACCTATACTCTTTCAGTTTGAACCCATTTCTTCTTGTCCTGCCACTACATGTTCTTGGGAAAAGTCCCTCTCCATCTTTCTCATAGGCTCCCTTCAGGCACTGGAAGGCCACAATTAGGTTACCCTGAAGCCATCTCTTCTCTGGGCTGAACAATCCCAATTCTCCCAGCCTTTCCTTATAGGAGATGTCTTCTGATGCCTTAAGTTTAAGCTTTCATATTTTTCAGATTGTGTGCTGCCTACATGTGTAGCTCTGAGCTTCATATTAAGCGTTAGTAGGTTCTGTTCACAGGGTAGGTAGACAAAACAATCCTTTTCCAGCTTGAGACCAAGGACAACCGTTACAAGCTTCAGGCCGAAAGGTATAAACAATGCATAACTGAAGAAGAGGCAAACAAGAAGGATGGAACTTAACCCAAAGCCGTAATTGGACAATTAACTCCAATGTGCAAATGGACCAAAACTTAAAGTGTGAAACCTTGTGGCTGATCATCCATTTTGTGACCATTTTGGGTCCACCTTAGGTGTAGCCCTGGCCAGGCTCTTGTACTGCCCAAGATGTGTCATTTTTTAAGGCCTTTTGGTAAATACCTACTTTAATTCTGTCTAGTCTCTGTTCCAAGTCAGCCTCTCAAGGCATCACTTCCAGTTTTCTACTAATCTTCTTGGGTCTCCTCTGGATTCATTGCAACAGATCAATGTCTTCCCTGTGCTGAGCACCCCAGAATGCAGTATTCCAGTATTTTGGGTGGGATCTCATGAGAGTGAAATAAAGGGGCAGAATCACCTGCACTGACCTGCTGACAATGCTTCTTTAGATTGATTTCACAGGCCTTTAAACTGAACTTCCTTCTTTCTAAGTTACATGTCATACCTGTTAAAAATCAAATTAATGTTATTGAAAGTAACAGTCTTGGTAGCGAAATATGCCTAAAACTGCGTGCAGCAAAGCCACTTTTGCTAAATAAAAATTTTAAGCTGTTATTTATTAAAACATGTGGTGGAAAGCATCTTGTGGAAAGGATTAAATATATTATTACAATACATACATGTAATATTTTTGAATACAATGCATTTTTTTGCATGTACAGAACTGAATTTCTTCTCTGCACAACTTATCTTCATGGATTTTCACATTTCTTTTAAATGCTCACTTAGATGAAAAGTGTCATACACCTAGCACCAGCAAATGATATGCAGTAAGCAAGTTATAGTCTGTAACTAAATTTCTTATATACTGAGAGTTGATGTTATTGGAAATAAATGTGTCTGTTAAACCTAGGCATGTACTCTGAAAGTTGGTCCTTTAAAATTTCAATGTCATAATTTAGATCTCAGTCCTGCTCAGCATATACTGAAGTAACAAACTGCAACTACAGGCTGATGCCTTTCAAAGTACTTGTGGCAGATACTAGACTTCAGCTCTCTGTAGAACTGCACCTACCTAAATTTAAAGATGCTTACCCTGCTGGTTTTGATCTTTTCCTGTCAGTTTGATTATAGTGCTGTTCTTTGAAGACTTACTCATTGATTTCAGTTTTCTTAAATATAGGGAGATTAAATGCATTTTCCTCGATAATCTTGGTAGAAAGTGTGTGCTCAAAGCAAAGTTTGCACTGTTTGAGAATTTTATCTGTTTTTTCAAACTACAAAGACCTGTTGACAATGATGACATATCTAGATGGAAAGCTCTTATATTTACTTTTTGAATTTCAGTTTTCTTTTATGCTTTTTCTTTTAGTTTAAGTGATGAATGTGACTCACGCGAGATGAACGAACCCTTTTAATATTCATATGTTTCAGCAACAGTGGAAGTACAGTAGTCAACGAAACAAAAACATAGGGCAAGGCAAATCTTAACATTTGGTGACAGCAATGGACACTGTTGAAGTGAGTGGGTTATTGAAAATCAGAATAACAGATAGGCAGCTGGGAAGCACATCTAAAGGGCACCATCTTAGATGTATTATTAGCAAATAAATAGATGGACAGATGTGAAAACATATGACAGGAAAATAAAATTACCTGAATATACAGATTTACTCCTTTGCTATAGATGGACATAGGTTGACATTGATAACCAGGTAAAATCTTATCATGGTTGAAACAGATTAGAGAAGCCCAGGTAGGAAGTGGTGCTGGATGAACACCTGGTACCCACAACAGTTTGGACACATATCATCTATTAATGAAAATGTGCCAGTACAGAGAATAATTAGGGTAAGTTGTTAAAGCATGACCTGAGAAACAAAATTATTAAAATTAATTGTGTGTAACACTAAAGCTCTTACTCATTTTGAGAAAGTGGAGCTGTAGCTTTAAATGCCACTTTTTCAGGATGAAGGTTTTACTTTGGCCAGTAAGAGTAAAATCGGAAAAGTAATAGAACGTATTTTTCATTAAAGCAGCTGCTGTAGTCTGTAATGCCCTTTCTTTGGCAGATGCTGACATTTAATTTGTGACTTCGGTGCCTAAAGAAAGGTAGTGAAAATATCTTCATTCCAAGGAAAAGGTGCCTTTCTTACTAACAGTACTAACAGATATTCCTGACTTGAAAAAGTCAAGAAATCCTATCATTTTTCTCTCTGAACATCATGCCTGATTTCCTTGCTATATGTGGTGCATCATGAAAAAACTCTGTGTTTCTGGTATCTTATCAGTATCAGGAGGAAGGACAAAACTTCTTCCTGGGTCTTGGGACATATTTTTTTTTTTGTCTGCATGCGAAGATCTTTTATTTTTGTTAAGGTAAGAATAAAAAACCATAAAACTTTGAAAGAAGTGATAAATACTGTTACTTTTTTTTTATTGTCCAGCATTTGAACTGTGTCAATAAATATTAAAATGTTATTAAATGGAAGCAGAACGACATTCCTATAGATTTCAGCAGGACTGAATTTTATTACATTGATAAATATATTTGGCACTTTCCTCCTGCTGAAATAGAAATGTTTGTGATCTTCCTCTATTTAAATTTAAAAATGTACATGAAACAGAGTTCTTTGATTTGCCTGCTTCATGAGTTGCCTTGCAGCTCTCCCTTTATTTTATTTTTTATTTTTCCCATTCCTCTTGCCCCAAGCTGATGCTTTCAAACTTACATTTTTTTCTGAATGGAAATTCTGCTTTCCTGTAAACCATTCTAACTTTTACTTAGTGCTTCTTTTCCTTGTCTCTTTATCACAGTAATTGGCTATTTTAGCTGAAGGCATGTCTTGGGGTAAAGTTCAGTTCCTTACATCATCTTCTGGCAGCCTAGCATATTCTCTTAACCTTTTCCATGTCCTCTTCTGTCTCCTGTTCTGTTTCTCAGCTTCTGGGCAATTTTTTCTTGACTGGCTGCAACTGAACCTTTTTACCTGCCTCTAGGAAACTGATATTCTTCCTAGTTCTACTAAAAAAGAGGGGTTGAATACATAGCATGCCAGTTTTTATAAGGCTTTGTCAGTTATAGTGAGAGAGGAGCTTCTTTTTTGATTTTCCTAGGCATTAAAAAAACCAAAACTTTGCAAGGTGATTAAACTGAACAGTATTCATGGGCTAGTGCAATGCTTTGCTGCATAGCTGCAGCATCAGTACAGCTTTTTCTTAGCCCTGAAATGTGAAAAGGCTGTGTGCTGTTAACTTTTATCTGGATAGGTTCAGTTGTGTGCTTGTGGAGTTTCTTGTAGCAGTGCAGAAAAACAATAAACGACTAAGACTTTGCTTCACATTAGTAGCTATTTTATCAATATTTAGGTGTTTTGTCAGTACTAAATCTCAAGCCAACATCTATAACAACCTCATATTATTAGTGGAAGCATCAACTAGTCTTTCTTTTTGCATATTCAAAAATGTATGTAAAAGTGGGCTTAGAATCGTTGAATGGTTTGGGTTGGAAATGGACCTTGAAGATCATCTAATTCCAACACCTGTGACATGGGCAGGGACATATTTCACAAGATCAGATTGCTCAAAGCCATATCCAACTTGAATTTAATGATGGGGCAGCCACAACCCCCCTGGACAACCTCTTCCAGCATCTCATTACCCTCTGAATAAAGAATTTCTTCCTTAAGTCCAACCTACCCTCTTTCAGTTTCAAACCATTGCCCATGTCCTGTCACTGCATGTCTTGGTAAAAAGCTTTTCTGATCATTCTTATAAGTGCCCCTTATATATCCTGAAGATCTGCAGTAAGGTCTCTCTTAACTTACTCGTATGTGATAATATCAATTCTGTGAAGCCAATTCTTCATTTTACTGGGAAGTCAGGTTGTGAACTAGTGCCAAAATAGCTGAATGCTTAATAATAGTCCTTCTGTAGGCAAATAGAATGTAACTCTTCATTATTATTTTGGTTTCAATTTCACTACATAACTCATTTTCTTATATTTGATACAATAATCAGAAAAATCTTCAGTCACAAATGCTGGATATTGCTTCCTAGTCTTACTCAATGTTGTGCTAGTCTAGAGATCCTTGAAAATAAAGCTACATTTGCCTTGTTCCTGTCTTTGAAGCCTTAGATGACCTGAGATTTGGCTCAGGCAAAATTTGAGTGCGCTCATTTTTTGGGAACCTCATCTGGTTTTATACAGGCTATTTTAGCCACAAGTTTATGGTTAGGGATTTTTATGTTCATGAGGAAAGTAGCTTCTTCCAGCTACGGGACAGTGGAGTTGTTCTATATTTACTTGCTTTAAGCTCAAATTTTATATTGCCAATAAAGCATAGTTGAACAAAAAGCTTTCCTGTTGTGAATGTCTGTGCCTTTATTTAAGTTGTCCGTCTTTATTAAATAAATAGCTTTAATTATTTAGTAACTAATTAGGTTAGGCATTTTTTTACTAGGTAAAGCAAATTTTTTTTCTATTTTGGTTTCTTTCAAATTTTGTGTTAGGTTTTACTTTGTGTAGCTCCGTTTAGACAAATCTAACTATGAGGGTGTTCATGCGTCCAAAAGTCAAGAGAAATTTAATTACCATACTATTAAAGTTTAAAAATAAAATAAAAATTATAATAGTATCTTTATACTAAGTAAAAAACCCCTTGATTATACTGGAAAATATTTCAATGTGATGTTTATTTACCAGTCTGTGGCATGACATGCATAGTGTCCTCAAGCATAATGATGCAGCTTGTGTTGAAATTGTTTCTAGTTGTAATTTCAGTATGGTTGGTGTTGTAACAAAAACAATGAATTAGGTATCTGAAGTGAGGAGTCTGCAGCAGGAAGTATGCAGCTGTATGAGCAGTCATGGACTATGGACAGGTTGTTGGGACTTTGCCAGTAAAAATAACATAAAATCTTTTCCTGTTTGTGTATCTGGACTTACTTGCTAAAAGAATTTGGCAGCAAATCCAAATGTAACAATAAAATTTTAATGATATACTCTTATGCTTCTTTGTGTGGGAAAAATCTAGGGCTGCTTTCATTAACGTCTCTTTTACTGTGGAAGTATGGTTACCAGCGTGACTTTTGCTCGAATGGGAGGTGACAGTTCATTTGGATACATATGTGATTTTTGTACAGGAAAAAAAAAAAGAGTGAAAGTTGTATTTCTCTCAGTTTAAAACTTGAATTTTCCTAAAAGTGGACTGTTAAATTCTACACTGAATATCTTGTAAATTCCTAAATCCCCTTTACTTTCTGGTGTACTCACAAGCACTGTATATTCAGCTCGTCTCTGAATTTCAGTACATTTAGAATGTACTAATATTTGTACTTGGAATGACAATCTATAACTCCTGTTTTGGTGGGATTTTTCTTTCTTTGGTTGGATTTTTTTTTTTTTCTATACTACTGGGGGGTTCCCTCTTGCTTACATAGACAATAAAGGAAAGTTACCTTCCACATTCCTTACCCCAGCCATGTACTGGAAGCCCAGTTCTGTTCCACTTCCCCCATTTATTGTGTCCCTTCCTGCCTCCCTGCCTTTGCTAAACCATCTGCACACTTTCCTTTGAGTCCCAGAGGCTTAAGAAATATCCTAGTTCTTTGACGTTAGTTTTGTTTGTATTAGTTTGACAAGTGATGGTTGGACTTAGAATTGCTTCTGCAACCTAAAAGTAATTTTTAAAGGATGACATATTTGTCTTTCAGTCTCAAATTCTATTGGCCTCTTAATGCTATGCAGTAGTAATTAAAAAGACTGCATTATCTAAAATTTGTGATTAACATGATGGATTTGGGTAAGTCACAGATTCAGTACTACGTAACTTCCCTACTAAGGGATGAGTACTCATTTTTATGTGTTTAAAAAAAAAAAAAAAAACTTTTGCTATTCTTTTACTTCTTTTAGAGGTAGCAGCAAGAGAAATGGTCTCATTGAAGCATGAAATTAGTTCTGTGATTCTGTTTGACTGGTTGACATCGGCATCTTCTCCAAGCTGAACAAACCAATTGCCCTCAGCTGCTCTTACAAGGCAAGACTTACAAAGTCTTGTCCTCAAGCTTTCACCATCTTTCACCATTCTTGGTCCCCTCCTCTAGACACATTCTAATACCTTGATGTCCTTCTTATATTGAGGTACTTAAACTAGCACACTGTCACATCCCTCAACTAGCTGTTGATGCTGTGCTTGATGCTCTCCAGGAACCATTTGGCTTCTGGGATATACCCCTGACTTATACTCAACTTGCTATTGACCAGGACCCTCAGATCTCTTTCCTGGCTGCTCACAAATGCAGCCTCTTTCATGGATATTCAGAATGCTGATGTTGAAAGAATAGGAAGAAAAATAACTTAAGCTTTTAATGTATTTAAGCAACATCTTTATATGTTTCATGCATTTGTGATGGCAAGTGCAATGTTCTGTGTTGCAAGTGTTCACCAAAACCATCAAGTTTTTAATTCCAACTGTTTTCATCTAGTCAGGGTTGATGAAAAAAGCAGTGAGTCATCCTCAACCCTGGTTTAGCTTGTTGCGCTTTTGTTTTCACTGGAATCAAGTGCAGCTTTTTTGTATAGGCCTAGAAATTGTTTTGGGTTTTTTGTTTTGTTTATGTGTATTTTCTTGTTGTTTTTTTTTTTTTTTCCATCCCCAAGTAGTCAAGAAACTTGGTAGCTTAAGGTGATTTTTCTTGATGTCTTGAAATCTGTGATTCAAAAGTGAATTTGACTGTTGAAGGAAGAAGCCCACACAGATGAAACTGAATTAATGGCGCATGCGTACTTTCCACAGTTGTAATCCTAACAAGAAGGGAAACTGAGTCAGTTGATAAGAAGTCCATTATTTTTTGTATGTATGTAGCTAGATGCAAAAGGGCATGGATCCAGAATTCATTTTATTAGATCAGGAGATTTACCTATAGCTTGTTGCTAGGTATAAATTTAAATTTTTTTTTTTTACACTTATAGTGATATTTATATCTGATATTTACAAAGGTGTAAGCTTCCTTGTAATTAAATGTAGGTACAAAAAAAAAATAGCATTAAAAATCATTGCAAGTATATGTATATCTATATGTCTGATGGGGGCAAAAAGATAGATGGTTGATTTTATGTGTATTGAGTTTTAATTTATTTGCTCAACCCTCAGACAGTGAGCAAGAGTGGACAAAAGCTTGCTCAGAATGTGGATTGTGTTGAACTTTTTCCCCCTCCTGCACAAGACTTACTTTCCATGAGCTTCATGAATGTCATGAACTTTTCCCATTATTTTGTCCTACTGCTAAATGACAATACACACTTGCAGCAGAGATCAGAATTTTCTTAAAAGTTCTGATTTATGAGTTGATCACCCAGCTGCATTAAGAAGTCTCTTGTATTGCTGTCAAGTTCCAGTAGGAAAGATGTACTATAATAATAATTTATAAATTATCAAACATAGTTTATTTTTTCCCAGTGACCTTGGTGAAATCACAGAAAACTAATTGAGCATGAAAATAATTTTCAGTCTTCAACCTGTGATCCAATTTAACTGCCTGATACAGGGAGTCTGTTTTCTTGGTTTGTATTCCACTGCTGAAAATGCCAAAGTATTAATCAAACTTCCATGTATCATTTAGTCTCTGCTGAATCATACTCTTAAAACATGTCAGTTTAGAATTAAACCTTGTCTTGTGAAAACAAGTAAGGCTCTACAGTAAAGAAATCTATTGTCAAAGGACATTCAGTGTAAATGTTCTTCAAAGCATCAGCTGCAGTGAAAGGTTTATTTTCTTGTAAGACAAGCTTTACAACATTTCTTACTTACCAAACACTGCAAATAATGATTTCAGCAACTAAAGACTTTGTGATAATAGTTCTTTAGAATTGGAAAGACAAAATTGAAGCCTAATTTATCTAGAAGCTAGTGTAAAAAAATACGTCAAATCTTTGATAAATTTCAATGACAGCAAAAAGTTTTCCTTGTGGGGTAAGTTTTCATAAAATAATTCAGCTTATATGTTCTTTGGCCATCTATATGCTTTTCCTGAGGAAAATTTGACTGAAGCTTTTTCTTTAATGAACAGAAAACTACTTGACTGTTTAGCAACAGAAGCTAAAGGAATCTTGATGTTTATAAAGACAAAAATCATTTTGCTGCAAAGCAAGATAAATCCACTTTTCCATCATAGATTTAAATGGAAAATTTTGACTCATCTCAGTTACTTTTAATGCATGAAATAACACTGGACATCAATCATCTAATGTAATGAATCACAACTATGAAAAATTTACATGGAGAGGTTGCTTCTACTTCCTTCTAAGCTTGCTGGCAGCTTCTATGTACCTATAGACTCTCTCCTGCATCAATTCTCTTATTAATGTGATTTTTATCACTTTGTAAAAATCTTAAGGATATCAATCTCCACTCATCACTGTGCTTGGTGCCTGCACTATGCCCTGTTTCTGTCTCTGTTGTGTTTGCAAGCTCCTTGCAGGAGGAATTCTTTCAAGTGCTACATACACACAAAATGATGTTCTCACATGGAGACTCTGTGTGTTACATAATGGAAGTAGCTGACTAATTCCTGTAGGTGATTGCCATGATTCCTGGCTTGTGTTTTACCTGTGTGGAGGTGAGTCTGTTTCTTTGTATTCTGGGGACTCCTGACCTAAACTTAAGTTGTGAATTTGTATTTTCTGTGCCTTACTCCTTTGTAATATTCAGTTTTCTGGAAAATTGTCTGTCACATACAAGTTAGAATTATTGACAATCCAAATGGATTACAATCCAAATATGACTGCAGGTTCGAAGTTCTCTGCTTTATGCTTCTTCAAATATTTGTTTCGCAGATTACTATTTTAAGACTAACAAGTGATAAAAAGCCGAATGTATATAAGAATACTTTTTTCCTAAAATGATGCCTCATATCATAAGTGGCTAAGACTTCCCTGAAATCAGAAATATATGTGTGTATAGAAGAGTACAATTACTTACCTGTAAATGAGGTAACACTTGTACAGCTTTTTTAGTATGCCTGTGTCACTGAAGTAATGCATCTGAGACTGATACTCTTTCTTTAGAGGAGAAAATGGTACACATGAGAAGGTCATGTCTGAGACCTGTGTTTTAGAGTCCACAGAAATTTACTACTTCAAAGCCATTGAGGCATGCTGTTCCATATTTGACTTTTCAAAAAGGTTTTGATAACTTTTAGAGATCATTTAAATAACAGAGCATTGAATGTCTTACTAAATGGTTTGAATCCTGGATGGGACATCTAGGTCCTAATTTAATGGAAGTAGCAAAAGTGGCTCAGAAGAAATCAAAGACGTTTGTAGTCTCTGTGGAAGGGCTGGAGAGCAGCAGAATATCATGATGATTCACCCTGAAGTTTGTCTGGATTCATCCAAACCAAATGTCAAAGCAAAACTTAGAGACATATTGTGTTCTAAAATTATGAACTGTTTGCAAATCAGGTGCTCTTGACTATGGTTATCCATGCTAATATCTATGTATAAACATACAATCTAACAAGAATATGGATTTTCAAGAGTATTTTGTTATAACTTCACTCTAGCCTTTTTAAAGGCAATGATGATATTCCCAAGTGTTTTTGATCACATCAAAATGATCATTGTGTACTAAGGAAGGTTTCAGTGAGGGAGAGTATGTCCTTTTGTCGTAAAATCAGAAAAAAAATTATTGAATTCAAACAACTTTACTGAAAGTAAGTTTTTGTGGATTCCAAATTAAACTTTTATAATGTCAGAGGAAGTTTATACATGAAGTTGGTCTTGTAAAATTTTATTATATTTTTTTCCTTTTAACTTAACCATCATATGCTCTCAAGTTTTCTTTAACAGTTGGAAAGGAAAGCAAGACTGATTCCTTCAGAGAACCATTCAGATCGCAGGCCAGGCATCTGAAAATGCCTTTAGAGGCTTTCCCTTCTAGATAAGTAGTCTCTTTGAGGCTGATAATTCTTGTTTCATGGGAGGTGTTGTGTTATTCTAAACTAGTACGATGTTGCAGAAATGCAAAAGTGTTTTTTTTGTATGAAAGAAGTTTTGATGTTCTGATAGGTTCTAGTTACTGAGTCCTGCTGTGGTAAATATTCAGATGTTGTCCATCTCAGATTAAATTCAAAACATAAAAAACAAACTAGTTTTTACACTGCCCATCATGTGAAAAGATAGACTAAAAAAAAATCGAATAGAGAAAAATTCTGTTGCTATCTCTAGTTCTTTGAGTGGCTATATATAAGGTACCACACCATGCAACAAGGTCAATAACAGCTGAAATACAATTCAGTTTAAGAAAAAAGGGGGAATGGTTGAGAGAAAGTTAGTTTTCATCTGGTGAAAAGGCAAACAAATGAAAGCTGAAGTACTGTAAACTACGTATTATATGCTCAAAGGGTTTCAGAAGTGTTCTGTTCATGGTCTAATTCTTGTCCCTTTGAAAGAACAAGTTTGTAGTTCCAGTGCACTGAACTATGTTGGTTTACCTGAACCCATGGGAAAAGTTGTATTCTAATGTAATGTTTATCTACTTAATTTTTTGGTTTTGTGTTCAGCTATTTATTGAGAATGTGTTTTGTAGTGTTTTCTAATTATTCCATGTGTATGCAGCTATAGAATAAACAGTCTGCCTCCTTCTTTCCTTCCCTCTACTGTAACACATTGTTAATAGTTTTCATGGGTTAAAAGACTCTTAATCTCGGGCATTTTTAGGGAAATGGATGTTCTTGGACACACAGCAGGCAGAGATGTGTAAGAGTATGCACAGAAGGGTTATTTCTTTTCACATTACTTGAAAGGGTGGGTTTTGGGATCTTTAATTTATTTTTTGTTTTAATTACCAGTGATTGAGTTATTAATGATGATTGATAAAAAATTACTGATGATTGAAGTGTGGCCTCCCTGATATGCTCTCTGAATTAAGCACAGTATAGCTCCATAGTGCAGAGCTCACAGTGCTCCTGTAAGTCTGTACTCCAGCTGTCACTTAACTTTGCCTTTGCTTACCACAGAATTTCACTTAAAGTTTTTCGAAGGCAAATTTAAAAATTTAGAAAGCATTTCTAAATTGAGTGCATGAGTTATCTGATGGTTTCTTACCAGGAGCTTAGATAATTAGTTTTGATAGTGCTGGGTAAGAGAGTCAAAAGAAACTTGGAATTTGTGATTTCCTCCAAAGTAATCTGGACTCTGTAACTTCTTGTTGTGGCTCACTTTGTCTAGCTTTTTGAGAAGTTTTAAGAGACAGATTCTTTCTCCCTGTTGTATTCATCTGGTGGAAGTTTCTCCACAGTCATGCATGAGGTGAGAGGACTGTACCCACTTTCATACAACCTACAAGGACTGTTCTTTGTGCATCTTGTGTGTTCTTCAGTGTCTTGTGGCAGAATGGCTGGGGCTGGAAAGCATTTCTAGAAGTTTTCTAATTCAATCACAATGAACAAAGCACAGTCAGCTACAGTAGACTGGCCAAAGCCCTTTTCTCTTAGGTTTTGAATATCTCCAAGGATGGAGATGACATCTGGACAACCTGCTCCAATGAAAAAGGGTTTTATTTCTTTGTTTCTTTCCTTATGTACTTCAGTGAACTCTGACTTTTAAGTTTGTTTTTTCTCTATAAGAAGTTGTTTTTGTTTTCAGTACTAATTAAAATCTAGCATAATTAAAAAAAAATCAAAATGAGGACCCAAACAGGCCTGTCTCATATTTTATTTTTCTGTTATGAAAGCACAATATAGGCCAATCCCTCACCTGCTGTGGTATCTGCTACTGCCTGGTTGTACTTGATACAGGCCACATCTTGTACATCAGCTCTACTTTGGGAGGGCGCAGCTGGATGTGCACTCTTTTTAATTCAGACAAGGGGCTGGCATGAAAGAGGAAGACAGGACAACGTAAGCTACAGCAGAAGTATTTCTGCAGTATTTCTGTGGTGAACAAGTTCCAAATCCTGATTGAGGCTGAAAGAAAAAAAGATTATTTGGCTTTTTTTTTTTTTAAGCTATATTGTATTTCTAACTGATTTCACTGGGAAACAGAGCAGAAGCTTGTGCCAATTTGTTGTAACTGGCATAGCAGAAGTCCAGCCAGCAGCTTAGCAACACATTATTTAATCCTGTTGATTGAGGCCTTGGATTCTTTTTTGGTGGAAGACATCATCTTGTCTTGATTTTTAGAAAACTTGTTTGCTTCATCTCTGTAGTCAGCAGTAAATGTAAAAGAGGTTGTTGAAATAGCTGTATAGCTTTACTGCTTGCTTTAAAGAGTTTCAGGAAGAAGGATTTGTTTTACTGGACAGAAGTCTGAGCCTCTCACAACTGTGTGAGCCATGTGCTCACAGCATGTGTGAGGTCTAACACTGCTTAATATTGCATATGAGTAATTAATAAAATGTGGTGATTTGACTTATTGGTTAAAATAAATATTTGCATGTTAGAAGTATAGCTGAGAATTCTTTACATATTCTGTAAGATGTACTTTTCTGTTAGGCACATCAAAAATTACTTTGTTGGGGAAATACAAAGAATATGAAATTCCAGTACTTGCTGCTGGAGTGGTTCTTTAATATATTACCTTCAAAGGTATGTACTGCAAAATTGTTACAGACTTCAAAAAGTCTTTAAGTAGATACCTAATTAAGAGTAAGATGCCTGAATACCTTATGGTAAAATACTTAATTCTGCACTGAGCTCTGGATTCTGAAGCCTTTGCTGTGAAACCACTAAATTCCCACTGAAAGCAGTTATATACCCCAATGTGTATTGGACTAGGCTTTGGTCTTTTTACTGCAAGTAAATCTGCACTGTATTTCCATATAAAAGTCACTGTGTAATTGCATGTGCTGCTGATGGCCTGGTTTTGCTTTAGCTTCAACTTATTGTACATTTTTAAACCAATTATAAAAGCCATTTGCTTTTTTGAACTGATGTCTTTAAGTACTTTGCATTGGAATTCACACCATTCCTTAACACCTTACCACCTTTTCCATATGCCAGTTTACTTCCTAATCAAATTTAGAAGTTTGATACAAGGTTAGAAGGGTTTGATTTGGCACTCTGGGTTTGGCTTACATGGGTGCAAATCACTTCAGCACAAGTTCATTGTGATTTGTCTTCCAGTCATTATGTTGTAGTGGATTTATTATTTTTTCTAAGAGGTCTTAATGTGATTTTCATTATGTTCTATATGAATACCTATTCAACATTTTTATTTTGAAAAATATCTTTTATTTAGAAAGATGTATTCTTTTTTTTAAACATCATGCTGTTCATATTCTAGAGAGAAAAACTATTCTTTTGTTTTTTGTTTTTCATTTTGTTTTTAAGCTTTCATATTTCTTTTAATTGAGCTTTTTGCTGAACTACTCATTGAACAGCAGAATTTGTACTAATTCTCAGAGCTGTATTACATGTTTGGTTTTTAACAGATGAACTGTTAAGTGTGAGAAGTGAATATTTTTTCTTCTGACACTTGAGCACTTGTGACACTTAATGGCCTCCAGCATTTTAATCTCAATTCCAAACAACAATTTTGTTTCTAAGTAACTGAAAGCTATTTTGAAACAATATAAGCATCAGAGAAACAACTAGGTGTATTATTAAGGGTACTGACCTGTCATATTCAGAATTTAATGAAGTGTATAATTCTATATTTTTATCCACAAAATGTTTCATAATGGTTTTCTATACCCCTTTGCAAATAGAGGTATTTTAGGTAAAAAATCCTCCTGGAAGAGAAAGATCTGGAAGATACCTCCAGGATGTAGTTGAGAAAACTATGGATTCATTTCAGAAGTTCTCATGAAAAATTCATCTTGGGCACAGGGAAAATAGAAGTAGAAATATATTTTTCATCTGATTTCTGTTAATTTGTATTCATTGCATCCTATCTCAGAAATTCAGTTCCCAGAAGAATTTTGAAGTATAGCCACAAGATAGAAAAAAATGTAGTCAGTGAATATAGTTTTGGGACAACATAGTAAGAGATGAGAGTTTAAAGGGATAGTGTCAACTTGTGATGCTTACTTATGTTAGGAAATACTGTACCTACAATGTAGTCATGAGAAACAGAAGGATTGTGGTGGCTGGTTGGCATGAAAACCTACATTCCATCTTGCACTCTTCTTTTGTAGCAATTTCAAAGGTGCATCAGTCGTTGAAGCCGATATGAATATGAACTGTTGAATTTCCTTTGAAGAAAAAGGGGAAGGTTTATGGTTCCTGGATAAACGAATGCAAGTTGCTAATGTGTAGCATCACCTCTAGTGATATACATGAAGGTAGAAATTAATTTGCTGTATATTGTGCTGTAGACTAAAATGCCAGGTTGATAATGAGTAAAGGATGAATTATCATTCGGTTAAAATGTAGTTGAAAAAACCCCAAACCCCTGAGAATGCTAGTGTTGAAATGTTAAAGTGTAGTGCCTTAGGAAGTGCACTTAGTCTATCCTAAATCCTGGAGCCCCTTGCTGTACCTTAGCTTAGTATCTTGAGGATCTGACTGATCAGGAATTGTGTGCTGTTTTTTGTGGGTGGAGATGGAGCACAAATTCATCTCCCAATGAACAAAGCCCCCCTCATGAAATTTTAATGCACAATGGCCTGTGCTGTGTTTTTTTTAATTTTCAGGGCTAACATTAAAAAATATGTGGCACTGTAGTTCATGATGTCTAATTTGCACTATGACATTCCTTCAGAAAAAGAAAAGAAATGAAAAAATGTCAGCTTATCAGTAGAAGTGTATTTGAGAGTGTCTGTGTTGCGAATATAATTCTGTGCATGGTGATGTGGAATTTTTCATATTCTAAATGGGAGCTTTGACAATGTGAGCCTTGTATCATATTTACAAGGAGTTGTTAAAACTGAACCTGAACAACAATATTCAGCTTAGTGAAAGCTTTGCATTTACATGAAATATATGGAAATAGAGTATCAGGAAGGATGCCAACTGCCACTTCATTAAATATAAGACTACCAGTACAGTTGAATTTACGAAATTCCTTAACAGAAATCTTTTTGTGGAAATCCCAGCAGTACACTTTCTTATACTGGAATTATTCTCACTAGGTTTAACTACATTGAATATTCAATGCTCATGCTGTCTTTGGTGATCTTGAAAAGGAAAAATCATATAATAACAAAAGTATCTCCAGACCAGTGGAGGAGGTACCTAGTCCACACCCCTCTTCTAGGCTAAGTCAGCTACAGTTGGCCAAGACTATGTACACTCTCCAAGGATGGAAACTCAAAAAATTTACTGGGAAGCCTATCTTAGGTGTTTGGCCTCAATAACAGGGGAAAAGTACCTTCTAATGTTTAAATGGAATTGCCCATATTTTAGTTTGTGCACATTGCCTCTTCTTCTGTCTCTGGGGATCACTGAGAACAGTCTTGGGATCTCTTCTTTGCTGCTTTTTACCTAGCTACTCTGCAATAAAGTAGCTAGCTCCTTTTCCGCTGATCTTGGGGCTTTTTCTGTTTCTCACTTTTCTCCCTGCCACCCACCCCAGCCTTGGCACACACATTCAGTAGATCCAGTTTCTCTAGCCCATTGAAGTCCCTCTGAATGACAGCAGAACCATCTGCTCTGTCAACCACTCCTTCCAATTCTGAATCGTCTGTGGAATTGCTGAGATTATGGTCTGTACCATGAGCCAGGTCCTTAATGAAAAGCAGTCCTGGCACCAGTGTTGACCCCTGGGGGCTCCATTGAAGGGACTGGCCTCCAGCTGGACTTTGGCCTGCAGATCACAACCCTTAGCGTTTGGCAGCACAGGCTGTTTTCAGCCACCTTGCTGTCCACTTCCCTGTGTTTCACAGTTTGTGAGGGTCTTCTGGGTAACAGTGCTGAAAGCTTTTCCTTTATTCAAGATAAACAGTATTCTCAGCTCTCCCCCCATCTATTTTCTAACTATTTAATTGTGGAAAACTATCATGTGGGCCAAGCATGATTTTCCTTCATAAATAAAGGCTGCCTATTTCCCACCACCTTCCTGTCCTTCACATGCTTGGAAATTGTTTCCAGGATTATTGTCCAATCACCTTCCAAAACATTGAGTTGAAATGGACTGGCCTTTGGTTCTCTGTATTCTCCTTGTCCTTCCTGAAGACAGGAGAGATTTTTGCTTTCCTACAATCTATTTGAACCTCCCTTGATAGTCGTGACCTTTCACAGCTCTTCTGGGAGTGGCTTTGCAGTGATGCTGCCCAGGTCCCTCAGGACTTGTGGGAGCATCCATCCCCTCAGGTCACATGAACCTGTGTGGCCAGCTTGTTTAAATCTTCCCTAACCTGATTCTTCTCCAAGGGTAAATGTTCCTTGCTCCAGAAGAGCAGGGAGGAGCTAGGAAGCAGCTTGTTTCTACAGTTTCAGACAGCTGGTGTCCATAACCCAGTACAGGGATGCTGGGACCACTGTTTTGGGTACAGATTGTCACTCAAATGGAATATTTGCACTGATAGGAGCATGCCAGTCATATCTACTGATCTCTCTGTCTCACACAACTATCCCAATTATTAGAAATTGTCTTACTGGGGGGTGAAAAAAGTGAAGTGTGTTTTTGTGGGGAGAAAGCTTACCCATTTGAGAGTGCAGTTGGAACTGACCATGTGTTCTCTGCTCTCATATGAGCTTCAAATGTTTACTTAGATGGGAGGTCTGAATGAAGCAAACTTACACAAAATTATAGTTTCAGTTATGGGGATTATAAGTTAATTTCAAATATTAGGGTATTGTAAAATCCTATTGCCAGAATTTTCCTAATACCCAAAAATATTATGTTTACCTTAAATGTATGCTGAAAATTCACTCAAGTAAAGCCCACAGTCATGCATCAATATCCATTTTCTATTTTCTGAAAGAAACCGCATCGTCCCAGCTGAGTCTGGATACTGAATGAATGGATGTTGGATTCACTGGAAAATATTTTTTCATTATCTGTGTAGCTGCTAAGATAATAATGAGATCAGTGAAATTAACTAGAATCTTAGAATTCTTGAATTGTGTATTCGTTGTACTTTTATTGGTAAAAATTGCAGCTATATGCCTGCTGCAGTGGATCCTTACTTATTCAAAGTAAGGATCTGCCCAAATGCACATTTTGGATAGGGCTTAATGGTAGAGTCTGTTCAGTTTTATAGTGGCTCCATGTGATATTTGATGAATTTTGCTGCATGAGGCAAGGAAGGGAAAGTAGGTTTTTCATGAAGTATAATGGATTTTGGTTTTACAGGTGCTGTCTGCTAGAGTGCTGGTTGTGTCCAAATATCATGCCTATTGGAGCAGTGTATGTCCATCTTGCTTTAGGGGGCATAAAAGCAGAAGTTACTTATCTAAATTTTCCTTTCTTGAATGATAATGATACTAAACTTAAATGATTATACTTGGTTAAAATGTAATTTACTATCTCAAATTTGGCTGAGCTCAGCTTGAAACTAAATGTGCAGTTGGTAGTTTAAAAAAAGTGACAAAAGCTGCTAAAATATTCAGCACTAAGAATATCTTTGACTACTTAGATACTTCAGGAGCAGTGGCTGAATAGGATAGTCACAGTCGTAATGCACTACAACCTTCTCTCTCATTATGCTGTTTATATCATGCTTGAATGAAAATATATTTTAGTTCCTTGAAAGCTTCTCTATAGCTTTAAACTTTCAGCAGATGGGAGTATTAGAGGAATATTTTTGCCTCTGCTTCTGTATTGAACTGAGAATGCCACAGGACTGTGAAAGGATTTCAGCCAAATTGCAGAGCCTTCCTTACTCTCCCTACTCTCGAGCAGCCCATGCCATTAGCAGTTCTCTTTGTGGTGTCAGAGATGTCATTAGCTTGTCATGGGAGATCCCTTCGGCTGTGCTAATTATTTCAACAAGTTCTGTTCATGAGCTGTTCAAACACTGGAGCTTTAGGAAATAGTAGACATTCCTGAAAGACTTTTGAATGCAGATCAGTTTCTGTACATTCATGTTTTGATGCTGACTGCAGTAAAACTGAGAATTGGCTACTTCTTATATGCAAGGATGTAGTCCAGATATTTGTGGAAGGACACAATTAATCCTTTGCTTTTTGGTACTCCTATGTGACTGTAGATGGGCTGTAAAGCAAATTTCTACTTGAGCTGCTCTGAAGCTTTAAGATTTCTGAATTTTAGTCTTTTTTTTCCAGTGGTCATCAGTGCTTGAATTTGCAGCAAAAAAGTGCACTATAGAAAGAACCTTTGGGTGAGAAATTCAAATATTATTCTGTTTAAGTGTGTTTGATATAATTGCATTCTCTTAAAAATATTATATTGTCAACAAATAGTCAAAGGTGTTTTTTTCTTCTTTATTTTTCTCAGATTCACCCCACTTGCAGAAGAATCTCAAAATCTGGACAACTTCTGCCACAGTTTGCTTTACACTTTAACAAGATACCATTCCATTAAGAACAATGAGCTCCACAACACCAGGTCAGTTTGTTTACATTTATACCTCACTCCTGCATAAAACTGTGCCTTCTTAGGAAATAAGTAATCCTTTGTGTTGATGAAATGAATTTGGCAAATGACTGATATGCAATACTTGTTATAAAACAGGACAATGGCTGTATAGGCAGAAAAGGCAATTTTGGGGGTACCTTATCACAGCTGGATTTTAAAGCCAGGATAATACTACAGTACATTTAAAATATTTTTTTGTTAAGAAACTGATTAATCATTTTGTAATATTTTAGTTCTTAATATGTGTAATTAGACATTAATTTATTTTCTGCCTTTGCACAGATGCTTCTTTTCAAGAAAGACTTCAAATGGTATCCTGTTATTTTTCTGTTTAGCTCCAAAGTCATCTTTGCCCATAAAAGGCATTCTTTGCTGAGCTTCCTCCTTTAAATATGTGTAATTAACAATGGTCTCTGAACCTACTTTATCCAGTGCCTGCAAAATGAGTCACTGAACTGCAGGTTCACTTGATAGAAAATGAACTATCAGTAGCTGTTTAAACTTCCAAGAAAACAGAATGCTGCATATGGAACATGCCTTGACTTCAGTTCTTTTGAGGAGTGAGAGTCCCCAATTCAAATCTCTGCAGCGTCCCATATGGTTCACACTTTGTTCACCCACACTTGAAGTATCTATTCCTAGTACTGTTGGTAAAATAACCCTTTACAGGTGGCTTGTTTTATGACTGATTTGATTTTGTGCGAACAGCCTATAAAAGCATCAGGGAAAACACTGTAATACTTTGTGAGCTGTATTTATTTGTATGTACCCTATTGCACAGAAATTTAATTCAGTGTGCATTTTTTGAGAATTGTTGATTGTAGTATTAAAAACTGGCAATACCTTTTATATCAAATGATGTCAAACATAGCTCAGTTTCACACTTGGCCTCTTTCTCTTACAGTGCAATTTGGTGCATGCAGTGAATTATCCATACAGAGCACAACAGGGCATTCAGCAGAAAGGCACATCTTTATCTTATCACAGTGGTGCTTAATAGGAAATAATCTTGTACTTGCCTAAATATACAGTTCAAATGCCAAGATACTCCAGCCAATTTGGTATCCTTCTAATGTTTCTTTTGTGTTAAGTGCAGGACGTGGAAAGTTTTTTTCTCACAAAAAGAAAGTAAATTTTCCATTACTCTTATTGGTATGAACAAAGAAGATAGCTAATGTGAATGTATATTTGTCTGCATATGTCTAATGCAAGGAAAGAGAAATATTCAGTATAATTAGATTACTTGTAAAGGTATTTAGATACTTCAGGAACATTACTTTTGGTAGAAGTTAGGTGCCTAAATATCTTCAAATCTACTCCTTAGTGTCCCCCATCATTAGAGTTTGCCCCTGAAAACTGAGTTGCTTCACCAACCATTTCCATATACCTATGTGGCATGTACAGAAATGCAGTATTCAAGGGCAGTGTCGGCCTTGGGATTCTCATTTTTCTTTCCTTCAGTGGAACAGCAGTGAGGCAGGATTTATTTTTACTTTAGTCTTACATCCCGCTTAAAGTTACTGCCATGAACTGGAGGAGGATGGGTGTCTCCATGTGGCATCTCTTCTGTCCCCCAGCTGAGCGAGGTTGAGATGTTTTGTGCAGTGCTTTGTCACCTTCTGGAAGTCACTGAAATTTCTAGTTCCAGTGCAGTCCCAGTCCCGATGCAGACTGGTAGGGAATAGAGTGGTAGGAGAAACCTGCCATTTCTCTGAGCAGGTAACATTTCATTGGAATTTCTTAGAAGATAAATATTGCTAAATTTTCTTATTGCATCCATAGTAACTGAGTTCCCCTTTTCCAGTCCTCTTCAATTGTGCATATTTTTTCATACATGGCCAATGTGTTTGTCCCATTGCCGTTGTTATTGCTACTTTTCCTTTATCATAGAGTTTGTTTTTTATGAGAGTTAATCTTATGAGACGAAGAGATGGAAGGGAAGTTCCATTCAACTTTAAAGGTCCCTTCCAACCAAAAGTATTTTATGACTCTGATTCCTATGATTCAGCTTCCAACTTAGGTCTAAAATATGTATCAGGTTGTAATTGTTTCACCTGTAAGATGCTCCAGTAGTTGCAAGTGTCCCTAGTATTACAAAAGAAAAAATAATGAATTGCCCACGAACAGCTTCTTCCTGTGATGGTGAGCCTGTGGTAGGCAACTCATGTATTTATGGCTTGTAATTTAAATAGCAAAAGCCTGAGTGTTCAGTAGTGTTACAGTTGGGGATTTGTGCTTTTTCTTTTTAAATCCTGATAGTCTTGAATTTCTTCAGGGAATAGGTTGCTATATTATGTTATATCCAGTGGTTAGGGCAGTTTGAAATAATTTTTCAGCCTGACACTTTAGGCACATACAGAATACAGACAGTATTTATAACCCTTTTTTTCTATGGTGTAACACCAGGATGCTATCTCATTTGAATACCAATCTGTGTGTCTTGTACATAAGACCTGTGAAAATCTTCATAATATATGGTAAATGTTGATATTTTGGGTCATGGTTGTAAGTTACAACAAAATGGTGAATGTACTTTTTTTTTTACAATATATCTAGCCCGCATATATATATATAGCTTGTGTATGTACATTCATACATGCTGTTTACACAGAAGATAAATATATTAGAAAAAAAAAGGAGAGGAAAAGCAAGAAACAAACTGATAAAGCATTACTACTCTGTAGATGAATGATATACACCAGCCCACTTCATGGATGGCTTGTTCTGTCAATGAAAAATTCTGAAATGTTGTAGAAAGTATTGTGCACACTGTGCTAAATTTCTGTGGTTTTATGATGAGATGTGCTAAGCAAAAAAAAATTATTTCTTTAGAATTGCTTTCTCTTCAAACCTAAATTGTCTGAAAGCCCGTTGAAAAACTTTATATGGAACAAACAAAAATTATGCATGTTTTATTCAACCATCATCTGAGGAACCTCTTTGGATAGAGTTTGTCTGTAAAATCAATGCATATGAGTATTTCCTTGTATTATATGATGCAATGAATGTAGAGCCTCCAGCATAGCAACATCTACTTGCAACAACTCTGTAGCCTATTAAATTGATCCCAGCTCTTTGAACCTTCAGGGACCAGGCTCTTCCTAATCTGTAAAGCTATTAGGTGAATTCTGAATCTCAACAGGGAAATGTTTGCTTTGCTTGTTATGAATGGTTAGATCATTAAGGAAATGTTTACGTTCTGTAGCCATTGCATGTTCTAAACTGATCACTGCGCATAAAAAGCGTTGGTCAGAAAAACAAAATATATCACAGAATTAGGGTTGGAAGTGACATCTGGAGATAGCCATTCAAATCTCTCTGCCAAGGCAGAGTCATGTAGAGCAGGTCACACAGGAACTCATCCAGATGGGTTTTGAATGTCTCCAGAGAGGGAGACTCCATGACCTGCAGCTTGTTTCAGTGCTTTGCCACCCTCAACACAAAGAATTTCTTCCCCATGTTGAGGTGAAACTTCTTGGGTTATAGTTTATGACTATTACTCCCCATCCTGTAGTTGAGCACCACTAAAGTCTGCCTCCAATCTCTTGGCACTTGCCTTTAAGATATTTGTATGCTTTAAGGAGATCCCCTCCCAGACTTCTCTTCTCTGGACTAAACTGGCCCAGCACCTGCTCTTACAGAGAATAGTTAGCATCAAATTCTGAGTGAGATTTTTTTTTTATTTTTAAGTACTAATACTTTCCAGGGTTGAATTAATATACTCACAGGTGTATTTTGGAGTTATCTCTCTGTCTACTATTTTGAAACATATCTTCTATTAACATGGTGGTGCAGTTAGAGATTGTGTCTGTTGTATGCCTACCAGCTCAGTTTCCAAGGATTCCAGCCCTTGGAAAGGATGCTACTTATCTGAACAAGAGAGAGATTGCTTCATTTAAAGCATGTGTTGGTTTAATATAGTATTTTTTACCCAAATTTTTTGGAAGAAAAACAGCATCTATGGGGAATGGTGGATTATAAATATTTCTGTGAAGATACAGATCACAGGTTTTCTTTTTGTAACCTGAGGAGAGGAATGACTCCACAGAGATCTCATTTCTTCTCCATTTTACTTCTCCTGTCACCCAGGTCTTTCAGACTTTATGCTCTACCTTTCCCCTTGAAATTAAAAGCAATATCAGAATAGCTAAATGAAAAAAAATCTATTAAAAAACCAGAACACCAAAACCACTAAAGTTGGTCATGGAATCATTTTCTGTTAGGGTAGACAGACAAGTGATATTAATACATGGCACTGATAAATTATGAAGACGGGAAAATACCTGAAACTCTTGATCTTTATGGAAGTTTTCCAGATGCTGCAACTATTGCTAAAATAGCAGTGTTTGGTATCACAGTTTTCTGATGGAAAACCACACATCCACTTTATCCGGTTTCTTGCTTTTAATATTGCAGATAGGTGAAATGCTCTTGTGGAAAGCTGGTCAGAGAGCTTTTTACTGTCTCTGGTTTTCAGCAGCATTCCAACATGCCTGCTGCTGAAGATAACAAGTTCAAAAGGTGTCTGGTTTACTTACACACACCCAGGTGAAATCAGCTTTTTTATCTATCTGTAATTACTGAACTGAAATCCAAGTGTGATATATAATATTTTGGAAATCATTGTCCAAACTTCTTTCTACTCTTCAACAACATTACGTTATTTTTTCAGGTCTTTAGTGTCTTCTAAGAGCTGCTATAATCAACAGAAAGTGATATTTCTTAATAAACTGAGTGGGAGAGAAAGGAGCCGTATGGTAAATTCTGCCAGCTCCTACTTTTGAGTCACTTTTCTGTCATCTTCATTCTGAATTTCTTTGATAGGCATTTGTTTGTTCCTCATGAGAAATAGCTTGTTTTTCCTCACTGCAAAGCTGACTCCCCCTGTTTCTTGTTCTGCTTTTCTCTGCATTTTTATAAGTAATTTTTCTCATATTAGTAAAGACTAAATATAGAAAAAGTTCCAAAATGCAATTTTCATTACTGTTTTAAAATTAAAATGCAGTGAATGTTTATATTGTAGTCCCGTAACGATCTCTTCTCCAGCAGTAGATGCTGTGAACAGATGACTATTTTGATGCATAATCATGTATCTTACTATAAAATGTATTTTGTCAGCTTTTTGGTAATAAGATGTAAGATAACTTTGAGTCCAAAACAAAGAAATAAGTTAAATAGCAGAAGGCTAAAACCTCTTCTTCACACATAGGCCTGTTTTGGAGGTTTTTAAGTTCCACTGAAGTCAAGTGCACAGATCTTTTTCAGATTTCTGACTGTAGACTGAAGGAATCAAATACCTTTGTTCCTTGTGATGACTTTGTGATGAATTTTCCTTAGATTAAAAAAGAACTGTGTCACAGGCTGGATTAGATATATATGGAGAATTCAACGAATATGGCCCAATAAGATTCAGGATGAATAGATCTGTTATCTATATCTGTCTATGTATGACAGAGTACTGCAGCTCTTTAAGATATCAAAAAGGAAAATCTACAATCTACAGCCTTAATATAATGTGTGTAAAATAAGGATTCTTGCCTCACAGCACTCCCTGCTTTTTTAACTTGTCATGCAAAGCATGACTGAGATGTGCAGCTCAGATTTTGACCTCTTGAATCTCCTTACAGAACTCCAAAACAGCTTCAGACTGACATAAATCATAAGTTTCCCCTTATGAAATGTAAAATATGTTGCTGTTTAGAGACTCTCTCTATATTTTTCTCATAGTAATTTAAGCCTGACATCTTTATCTAGGTATTTCTAGGTAAAATTTCAACATGCTTGAATGAAAAATTTAGATTCAAAATGTGTTCTGCCACTGGGGTTTTAATGTACAAGAAAAGTCAAATAATTAATAAAATGCTCTGTGCATGCATTAGATAAGAAAGCGTCATTTTGTTCACTTGCTATAATTAAAGTTTGTAAATACATTGAGCTACTTACTATGCTTTTTTTTCTTCCTCTTAGAAGTAATTTGCACCATTTACAATGAAAATTGATAATTAAAGCATTAAAGTGTCATGGTTCTACTATTATTTGTGCTTTCATACTTGCATATGTTCATGAAATTCTATTATTTTGCATGCTAATTCTTCAGATTTTAAATGAATAAATAATGACCACTAGACAGTGGGCTGTGAGATCAGTTACTACTTTCAACAGATTCAGGTTAACTGAAGAAAACAAATCTGAAGGGTATTTTTGGTATAACTTTGTAGTATTTTAAGATGATACATACATACAAACTTTAACCTATGCATGCACAAAAGATTCCTATCTCTTCAAACAGATACTGTGCTTGACAATTAGAACCATATTGCTGTTTTCTTTCAGGAGTCAGTTGTTAATGTTGGCTGCTGAATGGTTTTTGTCTGGGAATTCGTCTTTCAAAATAACTATTTTGTTGGTCTGTGTAGCCAAAGCACAGGTCTGACTTTTTGACCATTAGCACCTTGAAAAGATAAATTAGTTTTCTGAAAATAAATATTGAAATGTTTATAAAGCTTGTAAACATTCTTTAGAGTGGCTTTTTTACATTAGAGGTGAAAACTTTTTCTTATTTTAAGTATGTAATTTATCCTCAGTGCTCGCTGAGAACGTGCACCTGTAGAAAGAGCCACCAAATTTGTTGTCTAGTGGCAAAACACAGTCTTTCACTGTCCTTTTTGCTTATTAGTAGTTCATTAAACCAAGGTGGTGCAGTTATACTTTCATTGGAGTCTAGTGAACTTTAAATAGGTACATGTATATGTTTATATTTTCAGTGACCTTAGAAAAGTAAATCACAAGACTGCATTCTCTCTGGAGAGTGACTATATGGTGTGTTATAACAGTGTTGATAATTAGCAATTGGAATATGCTGGAAAATAGTGGAGAGGCTGATTCCTCATGTGGCTCATCATTACAAACTATGAATCCCAACAGCCACCTAGAAGTTGCTTTGATTGTCACTAAGGGTATGACAAAATTTTCATGTGTTGTTACTGAATAGAAGTCTGCCATCACTCTAAGTGAGTTTGGAAATCCTCCAAGTTCGAAGTTTGGATTCCCATCTCACAGGAAATATTTAACCAGCTCTGCTTTTATTACTTTACTGCCTGTAATCCTGAAGTTATTGTGCTTGCTGGAAGCTTACATGGTGGGAGCATCCTGCGTTGCCTCATGAAAGCTTGCCTTTACTTGAAGCAAACTCCTTAGCATAACCTGTAAAGCCTTTCCTAAAAATAGGAATTTTCTCGAGGAACAAAAATTGTGTGTAAATCTAAATCAAGTCAGAACCTGAAGCTCAACTAAAGAGATGTCCCTTCCCCATCTCATTTCAGCAGTTGATACGTGTCTTCCTGTGCTCTAATTCTATATGGTCCAAGGCATAGATTTTTATATTATTGGAGGAAGGAGGGGGCTCACCACCCTCTCTGAATTTTCTGTCTAGGAAGCTGGACTGTCATATATACAGAATATTCCTTGGACTGTGCCAAGTATGGGAATCCTAATTTCTTAGTGGGTGAGACCAGTCCTAGATAAGTGCATCTACTTTTGTTGTTCCTTTTAATTTTTTTACTTTTTTTTTTTCCGGTTTGTTTGTTTTACTTCTCTCCCTCTGCCCAGCATCTGAATTCCATTCTTAGTCTTGTCATACCAAATAATCTGTTTGTTCTTCTACAGATGATATTTGCTTTAATGTACTGTCTGATATGTTTAAGGAGGGTGGCACTGGGGGGGAAAGTTCAGGGTATTGTGTTTTCAAGAAATCCTGATTAATATAGCTCAAAGACTATAAAAAAAAAAGTTATGCCTCTCCAGGTGGTTCATTGTTGTACTCTATTTGGTAGATCAGTTGGTTTTACTAATTCTTGTCTCTGTCAATTCTCACATTTCCATCTGGAGAATTGCTGTTGCAGTATCCAGATAAACAAAAATCTTTTTACAATGTCATTCTTAGCAGGGTTCTTTATATCTGAAAACACAAGAAGTGTGGGAGATGTTCGTGCTTCCTGCTTTGCTGCAAACACACTTTACCTCCTGAGTGTTTTGCCCCATCAGATAACTCTTTAACATCTAAGTGATGTGGTGTCCTGCCTCATTGCCGTGTGTTTGCTGTGTGGGGGGTTGAAGACAGGACAGTGTCACCTCCAGGACAGGAGAGCCGGTGCAGCTGCATGGTTCAAAGAGCCACCAGGGGGAGGTTACATTTTGGCAAGTCTTTTTCAGTGGCAGTATCAGAATAAGCAGCTCTAGTGTCTGTTGTTCTCACTCTTCCCATTGACTGCTCCGCTGTGCCAGGTATACTTATTTGTATGGCCACAGGATGAGATGAACTCGGGAACTAATCCAGGCTCAGCTGTTGCCAAAAGTAAGGGTTGTTTTTAGCCTGGATTTGTTCCTCACTGTGGTTTACTACATAGCCACACTATGGTCCTGGCAAAGTTAGGAAGGAAGAGGGGAGAGAAAAAGTACGTTTAACTCATGTCCTACATTTCAAGGAAAGGATCATGATTCATCCTTGAACAAGAGAAGCATGGTCAGCCTCCATAACTGTGGGACTGCTTAACCATAGGTAAAGCTGGAGAGAAGTACTAAGGACTTCTTCACACTTCTTCACTTTACCGGTCATTTCTCATTTATGGATTTTAAGAATTACTTGTTCTGTCCCTGCAGAATTTGGAGGCTCAGTGAACATTTTTGTAAATGAATGAAATTACTTACCCAGTCACATCATACAGCCACTTTTAAAGTGGTACTATATCACTTTTAAAGTGATAGTTCAGTATCTGGCTGCCAGGCATTCTTTCATATTCATCAAGATATATGCAATGCAAAGCCATTAGGAATATGAGAAATGTGCTTTGTTGAAAGATCATAGATTTAATATTTACCTATATAAATTTATAACATCTACAATTTGGTAAGGGTATGTTTCTAAAATGTTGCATAATACAGAAAGTTAGATTAAACTCCAGGAATAAAAACTTTTTGGTTCTTCATGTATTAGGTTAGCTGTATGAATACCGGTTATATTGAATACCCTAAAAAAGGCATGTTTGCCAACTTTTAATGTTTTCACACCACCTCCTAATTTTGTCTCTGGCAGATGTGTTTCTGCAGAATAAGTGGTTCTGCAGTGATAATTATAACACTTATAACAGGTAATTTGCAGATTTGGTAACACACGAAAAGCAAGACTATTTTGTTGCACCTTAATTTTGAAGCTGGAAGCAATTTCAAAACTTCATTACAAAATCTAGAATGTTGGAGTGTATGGAATATCTTAATCTAGAAATTAAGCACTGCTTTGTAGCATTTAGCAAACAAATGTCTAAAGGGAGCTCAAGGTGTGATTTAAATCGGGGAGGGGCGTATGTCATACTTTACTTCAGATGATGATGTGCACATTGTGGGTGGATCCAAGCCCTGCTGAACCAATGAAACTCATGGTTTCAACCTGTCTCAGGGTTTGTTTTTTTTTTCTTAAATTATTATCTCTAAGAAGACGAGATGATTTTCAGTTTTAAAAGTTAATATCATAATAAGTTCCACAGTCCCCCTTGATGACCTGTTTCCATGTGTGATTTAGAAAAATACTTAATATATATATTTATGTTTCTATTAGTTAAATCTATTTCTGTTTAGCATTGCAGTTTAGATATGCAAGATTTGTAAACTGATAACTTCTTTTGAAAGTTTAATGAGGCCTAAAACAGATTAACACAAAAGATGTTGTTTTGGACTGCTAGTCTCTGCAGAGGAGGATTTTGATGTCATGCAATACCTAGGTTTTTGTTTGTTTGTTCTTTTAATAATGACAAAGCTGGACAGCTGTCAGAGGTCCTGAAGTAATATCTAATTTTTATGATGACTCTAGTTCTAAGGGTTGTGCTACAGGATGTTGATGTTGTCAATCTCAATGTGTGTTTCAGAAGGGAGTCTGCTTCAGGTACTGACCTCTGGCAGGAAATTCTGAGAGAAAGGAAGGCAACCTGAGATGGTTTGACAAAACTCCCATTAGTTAAACATAAGATATTTTGAGTTCAGAACTTCTGGTTTAACATTTTGGCAGTTTCTGCCAAAGCAAACACTGAGCTGTTTTAGGATCCCTGAATTCCTGCCCGAAGTTCCTTTTGTTATCAATTGTAGTTAAGAGCTGACCTGAAGGCATGAGGACTAGTGACCTCTGCCATGCTATTTTATCCTATAACTTGTTCAATGTTCTTCTCCTAGGAGATCATTTGTTAGTTGTTCTTTCCAGTGTTCTCTTAACCAAATTGTTACTTTAACCTTTTTTCATAGATAACAATTTTAAATATCTCCATGTTCTTTTCTCTTAGATTCTTATGGTGCCACCTGTAAGTGACAGGAAGGTTCCTCTTCCATAAAATTAAGCAAGTACTTATTGTTTATTAATCTCATTGCTTTGTAGCTCTCAATTTTCAGATATAGACATTCTCAATTGTCCGGATTATGGATTAATCAAGAGTTTGTATCCCTTAATGCTTAACTGCAGGATATTGTCTTTATATGAGTAGTGGAGATGACAACTCCTTGCACATGGCTTCCTCTGTGTATTGCTCTTTAAGGCTGCATATATGCTTTGCAAGACTTGACAGATTTTTTCAAAATTCAATGTTCATGTCATTCATTTACACAAGTTTCATGTTGTCTGTATTCTTGATTTTTCCTGTGTTGGGAAATGGAAGATGATCTGGGTGAGAAATTCACAATGGATTATTGATCTGGGGCATGGTAAAGGAAAAAAAGGTTTTCTGTAGGTATAGAGACAATGAGGTGTTGTGTGACTCACATCACTTGTATTAAAAAAGTGCCTACTCTGTATTTTAAAACAATACTATTTTGAGGCAGTACCCTGCAATAACGGCTAGTGCACAATACACAAACTTGAGGCTTCATGAAGAAGCAGACATCAGATATCTTTCACAGCTCCCCCTAAGGTGCTTGCAGCTGTTTCTCTAGCCTTGAAGTATATCTTTAGTGACTTAAAGTGAATATAGCTCATTTAGATATCCCCAACTCAGCTTTCAGTAGTTGCTGTGGGTGCAAAGAGCATTCTTTTATATTGCTCAAAAGCTGCCTCAGATCCTGATGAATATCTTTTTTTTCCTCTATTGAAGCATTCAGCAGTTGCCCTAGACGATTTTTTTATGGACAAATTCACAAGTATTTGTAAGCTAAGTCAGGAAAATCCTGAAATAGCCACTGAGTACTTTGTCTTTTCTGTTCAGCTATTTTTAAAGAGTAGAAGAAGAGAGAGGAGCCCAAAACACAGTGCTTCTACATGGAATACTGTTTTCACCTTTCCCATGTGTTATTTCTATGACTTCATAAATGTTTTAGCTTTTCAGTCTGGTGTATTAGAACATGCCTTGCACCATGTTATTGGATACATTTGAGGGGTCTACTTGCCTTTTCTCACAAAACATAGAAGAAAGCTTGTTCCTTTGTATACTTCTTAAGCCATTACCATCCAAGGAATCTGTGCTAGATGAAAAATAATGTTTTGATTTCAAATAGCTGATAAGGAGTGCCTATAGACTTGTGGAGGCACCATTCATTTTTCTGGCAAGGAGACTAAACTGCAGTGGCTGTCTTTGTGGTGCAGACCCCCAAAAGTACATTGGAATTTAATAAATCAGTATTATCCTTTATAAATCCTTTCAGTAAGAAACTCCCCAGCCAGGAAACTGAAAAATTAAGCAAACTCAGCATTGCTATGCAGAGGATTTGGAAGAAGGACAGTGACACAGGTGCTTGAAAGCAGCATAGAGAAGAGAAAGTGACATTGAGTGAAGATGTTAAGAGCCATGGAGGTGGAAAGCACTGGGCTTAGACTAAAAGAATCTAAGAACAAGAATGTAAGAAAAAGGTATATAGAGAAGACATATGCAGAAACCTAACAATACATGAGAATAAGTGTGTCTAAAGTGTTAGTGAGGAAAAGAAATTTTTTGAAAGAACTTCCTGGGGAAATAGCCTCCCTTCCTCTTGGCGCTGGTCCTCAGTGTCACAAGGGAACTGGGACTAGCTTCAGTAGTGCTCTGCATGCCTAGATGCTGAAATGGAGATCTGTTTCAAAGTTGACTAAGATTTTACAGCTAGTCAGTACTTTATGGTGCTGAAAGCATTCCCACTGATAGGTTTCTAAGGTGTTTAGCTGGCACTAGTTTCATCGTTCTTTATATTAGTGATGTAGCACAGCGGATATGGACTGGAAGAACAAATTCCTTTAATTGCACGCTAAAAGGAAATCTGGATTACTTTTGCTGTACTTTGTATTTTCTCACCCCTGGGAAGTGTTTCTGGAAGAAGTTAAACCTTTTGCATCCGGGATTAATAGTCCTTTTGGTATAACTGCCCAGAACCAATTCTGGGAGCATACACTTTTGCAGAGTGCCAACAGGGCCCTGTGACAACTCACACTGGCTGGTGCAGCTGCCTGCTTCGGTTGGGAAGAGCAAAGGAGCAGAGATGGAGGATGTCACATATAAACAGTGGTCTATGCAATACACTAAGTTGCAAGTTCATGCAAAATGGAATTAATACTATAAAACTGAGGAAGAATTAGCTTTAGATTAGCTGTATTTGACTTCATTATACCAGCTTGTCTTAGCCTCCCTTCACTCCCCAGTTATGATGTGGCAATTTAGTTATCGCATGAAATAAAAAAATAAGAGACCTTAATAAAATCACAAAACATATTCTACATCTAATCTTTCTGATGCATGTGTTTAACACCCTTTTGAGAGGGGTGTTTTAATGGTACAAGAATTATCTGATATTTTCCAGTCAAAAATCAGGTATAAACTCTGTGTGCATGTGTGTCTATCTATAAAAAACAGAAATATGATAATGCTTCCTGGACTTGCAGCATCCACTGTTCTGACATTTTCAGGGCTTTAGCAGCAGATTTCAAACATTCTGAATTGTACATTGATAATTATTCCACATTTAAAAAAAAAAGAGATATTTTTCTGGTCAGGGGTTGGGTATGCCACCCAATGTTACTTGAGAAGTAAATCATCCTGTAATCCATCACTGTCTTCTTCCTGCCATTCCAGCTGTCCAGAGGTGTTTTCTGCAGTCCTGTAGAGAGGCAGGAGGTGTACAAGGTCTCCTTAGTTAGAACACATGATGATTTATTTAACCATCCATCTATGTTGTGCAGTGACTGTTCTGCAAGAATTGCACAAAGATTTTAACTGTAGGCGGTTGTTCATTTATTAATGTAAACACCATGTGCCTTGGATGTGCGAGCACTAAAAATAAAGTTGCAGAGTTAAAAATAGATCTCTGGGAGTACTGAGATGCTGCTTAATCAGAACCAGCTGCAAGCTGTCTAGAAAATGTAAGTTATATGGAGCCAGATGGCTTTTGCCCTTTTTGCTTTAGACAGCATGTAATTTGGGTAACTGCAGCTACAGTAATATATTTTCCTAGTCAAACTGTTTGATAAACATATTTGTTTTGAAGAGACACTTCCAATTACAGAGCCAGTAAAATGTTAATTTATTTTAATATTTCTCCATTTGGGTAAGCCAGAGGAAGGTTACATAATAACAAACTCAAAGGCATGCACAATTACTTCTCACAGATGTATTCAGCAGGAGCTGGATTATGACTATGCATCTTTGTACAGGAAAGTTCTTATTCTGGGAACAATCCCACTGAAAGCGAGGGAAGAAGGATATAAATTAAATAAATAATGAAATGATCAGTGGGAGTCATGTGGAGTCAGTTTGCAGGAGTAAGACATTACACAAAGTATGGGAAGTGTGTCAGAATGCTATCTGGCAAGTGCACATCAAACAACAGCCTGTGTGATTTCAGGAAGACTTTTTTGCACACTTATTTAACTGATAGTGTTAAAACCAAAACCTCTTCTGAGTCTTGGCAGTTTCCACAGTTCACTAGCCTGTTGTTAGGGCCCTGTGTTTAGACTACATTTAAGCATCTCAGTGATTAGTCTAGGAAGTGGGAAACTGAAGCTCTAGTCTGCTTTCTTTGATTTGGAGCCACTTGGGGTGGGAGATTATGCTTTGATTGGGAGGCTTAAAGGCAAATACCTGAAACTGCAGGATCATCCTAACTCTCTTCTTGAGGTCTACTGGTCCACATTTGGGGGAGCTTAGTGTGAAATTGCAGAGCCTCAGACCATTGTAGCTGCGCGCGTATAAATTGCTGTTCAGTCTCGTACTTCCATAGCTGGTGTTATGATTCTAGGAAAACCCGGTGGAAGCAGGTGGGATGCATTTGAGGAAGTAGCTGCTTTTAGGAATTATTGTAACAAAAGCCATGCCCTACAAACCTGAGAAGCAAGTGACCAGCTTGCATCTTTTTTAAGCAAGGATGTCAGATGAAGATCGTTGTGCAGAAGATCCAGTAAATGAATCTTGGTTTAAGTGAAGGCTTTTGATAGATGGGATTTATTAAGGTGCTTGTTTTACAGGCAGATGATACAAATGACTTGCAGTTGGCATAAAATAGTCATATTGAGTGATTAAATCTCTCCAAGTCCTTCTCCCATCAGTGTTTTACATTTTCTGTGATAACTGGAATTACAATCTTGATGTTCCTTTGATATTCTAGGGGATTTTTCCTAATCTTAGCACTATTAGGTGTAATTAAATGAATAATTGAATTTTCTGAATGAAATGCCTTTTTCTCTGTGATGTTTTCATTCTATTCAATAAAAATTTTTCTTTTTCTGCTTCATCCAATCTCCCAGAATTCTTCAACTTCAATATCTTCTATGCAATTTGTCATTATCTTAAAAATTTAAGCCTCCCATGAGAAACCACACAAAAATTCCAACCTGTTTCTGAAGGTAGCACTAGCTGCCTGAACTAGTTTAGTGGTGGGTTGGTAAGATGTTTGTTTTATTTTCCTAAATGCTTATATTTAAATATATTTACAATGCAAATCTGTCTGAAATTGGTAGTGTGGCATTCTCTCCTTGACTTTAATTCTTTTGCACCTGTCATACCCATGAGTCATGAGATTTTTTTTTTTAGCTGCAAGAAGTAGTTTAATCAGTTCTTTGTGGCCTGTAATTTTTTATACTAATTGATGCCAATTCTAGGTTACAAGGTTTTTTGGACACGTTTCAGTATGAAATTAACTTTTAAAAGTGCTTTGAAAGTGCAATTATTGATTAAAAAAAAAAATTGCTCCTGTTTGGTCTATTTGATTATTGGCTGAAGCTACTAGTGATTTAAGAACTTGCAAATCTGTCCTTGCCTGAGCACGATTACAGGTTCAATTTACAAGTGGTTCTTAAAATAGTAACACTTAGAGTCAGTTTCTAAGATGTTTTAGGCTGAAATCAAATTATAAGAATTTACTAGTTTTTGACAGCAGAAGTGATAAAGCTGTGCAGATGATTTTTTAAGTAGCTATATACATGACATTCAGTCTTAAATTGATGAGTGCCTGGATTTAGATCATCCCAGCTGTAGGAAAAGCTCTGTGATGATCTGATTGTTCCAGGCTTTCTCACTAAAATATTTTGTCAGTGACCTGAAAATGGTTGCTACTGTATTTGCCTTGGGATACTTAAGACCCACTCCTAAGCAAGAGAGCAAGAGGGGAAGAGGAAATAAGATTGCACGAGCCCCTTGGCTAAGACTTCAGTGTTTCCTTTGTTAGGAATCATGTAGAAGAGAGAATGCATTGCTTATCTACTGTTTTCCTCCCTTTCACACCTACTTATGGAGGAGATTAAGATTGGACATAGAATTGTCTTTACATTAGGTGTGCTATTCAGCAGAATGGGTATAAGCAAAGATGTATGTTGTACTAGTAAAGATATTTGCAGTACTTTATGGGAGATAGTTTCTTTTAAAGAAAGGAAAAGCAGGTAGTCATACTTTTGACCAAATTTAGAGCAAATAATTGACTTCTGAATTTGATGATTGTGCTCTAACTTCTAAAATTTCAAGTAATTTCCTTTACAAATGCCTCATGAAATATCTAAATAATTCACTTAAATGGCATCACAAGGAAAAAAAAAAAATCATTCCAATGTTTTTAGCACAGGACACCTTCCACTAGACAGGAAAGCCCTATCCAAACTGGCCTTGAACATTTCCAGGGATGGGGCATCCACACCCCTCTGGGCAACCTGTTCCAGTGCCTCACCACCCTCTCAGTAAATAATTTCTTCCTAATACCTACTCTGAACCTGTCCTCTTTCGTTTTAAGCCATTGACCCTTGTCCTATCACTGCAAGCGTTTCAGAAGACTGCTGTCAACAGTTTAAATATTAGGGTTTTGCTAATCTGGTACATTTTGACTGGAATATCCTCAGAAGCATTTGCAAGAGCAGCCCAATATGCACCCAGCTGGGGGATGGAAGCCCCATCCTGAAAGATCATGCCTGGTGCACAAGTGCAGACAGGTTACTAGGAGCTAGTGTTACCCTTCCTTGCCAATCAGAACCTTCTGTTCCTCCTTTACGTCTTGCTGTGCATGGCCTGAGAGTTATTGTAAGCCAGGTAATCTTGGTCTTCCCTGTAAAAGATAGATAATTTTAGAATATCTTATTATCCACTTGAATTTGTATGTGAAATTTAATTAGCATGTTAATTTGTCATGTTTAAGATTGTTTTGTGCCTACATATAAATAAGGGTTGAACACTGAAAATAGCAAATGACTGCAGGTTTCACATGCTGCACCCTTTCTTTTTAGATTTTAAGAGTAAAAACCTTTATTTTCCTGGAAAATGATGAATTTCCTATATAAAAATAAACTTTCTTAAATGTGGAAATGCTGGCTTATTATGAAAGTTTCTAGGCTTAGTTGGAAATCTTCGTCTGCAATTACTTTTAACGTTAGTCTAAAAGTAGATCCTTGTCCTCATTTTAACACTGTTACAAGAAAATAGAAATTGATTTACCTCAGAAAAAAGCCCCCAAGTTTAAAAATTTAAATGCAAATGTCCCCTTTGAAAAAAAAAATAGGCAGAAAAAAAATAAAGCTGTAATAAAGGCTTACACTTATTATAGAGGGTCTTGCATATGTTATGGGGTGTGCTCTTAAACTTAGCCAGGTTTTTCTGCATGATAACCTTTCCAGGATCTTTGGGTTGGTTTACACAAGAACAGGCAAAAAATTGATGTACACTAACCAGATTTGAAGTGAATTCATTAAATTGCACTAAATCCTTGTTCAGAATGCTTTTAAAATTAGCTTCCTTAATTTAATTTATATTAATTTTTTTGGATGTGACCTAAACTGTATGGAGTTAATTTAATCCAGAATGAGTATCCATAATGGGGTCAAACTAGTTTAACCATGCTTTTTTAAAAGTAAGTCTGGATTGTTTTCAAGTATTTTGATATTCCTTAGAATTTCTTCTTCATTTAAGATGTAATGTCTAGAATTGCTTTTATACATGGGTTTTTTGGTGGTTGGGTTGTTTGGACTTTTTTGATTGTTTTCAACTCACTATGTTACTGTAAGCAAACCCATATTTTTTTCATTTAGAGTATGTTGGTATTTGTAAGCAAGAGGACCCATTATATCTATTCATAGCTAGTGACCAGGAGACAGGTGATATGAGAGTCTCAGGCTAGTTCTTGGAAAAGTGCTGACCTTTTTATGCCATCTGGTAATATATTCCCTCCTGTGCAATGTATCTGTTGAAGTGTACAGTTATCTGCTTTTTTCTATCTTTCCTTAAAACCTTTAAAGTGATACATTTCCCTTTTTGTATTTGGAAGGATGTTGATCTTATGGCAGAATTTGCTGAGTGATTTCCATATCTTTTGCCACAAAAAAAAAAAAAAAAAAAAAAAAAAAAAAAAAAAAAAAATTAGGAAAAGGAAAAAACTAGATCTGTGAGATTCAGTAAATGAAACCACTTTTATATTACTTAGGGTGGATGTATAACTGTTAATTACTCTCCAAACTAATTAACATTGGAATAAATTTTTCTGCAAATATGTATTTAAGCAAAAAAAAAAAAAAAATTCTCCATGCTTCTTTAATGGTACTGAATTTTTTAAATAAGGAAATATCAACAAAAATCAGTGTGGGTTTTTTCTTTGTTACCTCTGAGAACCAAGATATTATGTTTATGATGGAAGAGGAAAGTGTCATCCCTTTTCTGGTCTTTTCTATATATGCTAAATAATTAAATTTTCAGCAATTTTATTTTGGTATTTTAATACTTGATTTGTAGCTAATTTCATTAAGTGTGATGGTCTGTGTGAACATATGAATTCTGTGTGTACTAAACCCAGTAGCTTTTCATTCTATGTCTGCTTCTGAGTGCTCTTCCACTCTCTGTATACCTCTATCAAGCTTAATGTATTTGAATAAATTATTGTTGCCACTTTTCCTGCCAGACAGAAGTAAAACATCTGATGCATATGACAGATCTTTTTTCTTTTTTTACATAAAATATCTCTGTGAGGAAAAAGAAAGGGGAAAAATGACAGTACGTGAAAGCTCACACAGTTGGAGCACACACAAGGTCTTCTTAGTCCAAAGTAACACTAAGACATACCCATGGCCCTCATCTTCCTTACATCATAAATATTGTATAATTTTTATTTTTTAACCCCATGTTATTGTGTATTTGGCTTGTTGATGAAAAAGTTGCAATATTTTGCTTTATTTTCTGATATTTGAAAACTGTTGTTGCTACTCCTGGACAGAAAGGCTTTGTGACCCCTGTTGGTGCTTATCTGATGCTTGTAGCCTTAGAAATTCTCATTTCCAAGCTGCCACAGTAATACTTCTCTACATTCTCCCTCATGTTGTAATAATCATATTGAAGTCTCATTGCAATTTTCTGTGCTCAGTATGTGTTCAAAAGATTTGTTTGCATTTCTATCCTGAATAAATTAAAATAATTTTGTTGGAAAATGGTTTCATAGGGCTTGAGTTTTCATATGTTTAAATTCCTGCATACTTATATTTTAATCTGCTAGAAATGTCAAAAATTTAAAGGTAAAAGAAATGCAAATACTTCTTAGACGTGCATTTAACATGTCTCCTGGATGCTTGAAGAGATAAACTACTTATTAAATTATACTCATAATGAAACTCAAATTTTTGAATTTTGACACATCAATGTACTTTTTTTTTATTGATAGAAGATTTCTTTACTAAAAAATGCAAGACTTGCAGGAGTTAACAGTATTGATCAGGGTTATATAACAGTAAGCTGAATATGAATTTACAAAAAGTTAGTTTTCTCTAGCTGGAAAACTAAATCTAGTTTGTGATGTAGAAATATTCACTTAAAATGAATATATTCATACTTTATCAATAAATGTGTCATTCAAACTCCTAATACTTCTTTTCATGCCAAGCTATGTTTCTGGTATCTGCTGAATAGTTTGTGATTGACAAATTCTTGGATTATTTCAATGTGAATGTAGGACTGTGAGAAAGATGCTTTCCTTAATAAGCAATATTAATTTCCTGAAACATTTGTTTTACATTACAAGCTTTTTAAAAAATATATGCAAGAAATATAAAGTATGCTGGGTTTGTGGTTCGGGTTTTTTTTTTTTTTTTTACAGCATAAGAGATGCAATCACAATAATGTGTAACATAGAGATTCAAACAGCACATTTTTTAGACAGGTAACCAGACCAGGCTCTCATCTGAAGAATTGTTCATTTTCATAGCAGGCCAAAATTTATGTAAAGTCAAAGATCCTGACGTACTGTCTTATAAGAATCTGAAAGTTTTGCTGTATTTTCAGAATTTTCAAGAACCAGCAGAACTGGACAACAAAATCATTAAGGATCAGTTCTAGTAAATGAGGAGAGTGAGTCCCATACAGGTGAATCAAATAATGATTCAAATATTCTAGCGGGTTTTCTTTGTTGTTGCTTTTTGTTTGGTTGGGTTTTTGTTTGTTTTTTTTTTTTTTTTGTTTGGCTTTGTTTGATAATTAAAGTACATGGAATTAGTCAGCTCTGGAGGTATTTTACAGTCTGGTTTTGGTCAAATTAACATTTCAGGTGTCAGATGTCAGGGTTTGGACACCCATAAACATAGCCAGGTCTTTTGCCAGTTGTGGTGGGTAGATCCTTACTGGATACCAGGTGCCCACCAAAGCTGCTCTATCCCTTCCCTCCTCAGCTTGTCAGGAGAGAGAAAATATAGTGAAAGGCTGGTGCACAGAGATAAAGGCAGGGAGAGATCACTCACCAATGACTGTCACAGTCAAATCAGACTCACTTGGAGAAATTAAAATAATCATAGTCACACCAGAATAGAATAATAAGAAAGTAAACCCCAAACCTTTAAAACACCTTTCTGTCATCCCTCCCTTTTTCCAGGCCCAGTTTCACTCCTAATTTTCTTTTTCATGTGAGTACCTTTGCCCTGGGTGCTGTCCTTCAGGAACAAGGTGTGTTCCAGCACTCCTGCTTCAGCTTGTCTCCTCTCTCCATGGCTCCACAGGTGCTGCCAGGAGCCTGCTCCAGCATGGGCTTCCCGTGGGTACTTATGGGTATCAAGGGAAGCTGGTACAGAGCAGGTTCCAAATAAAGGAAGGGGCATGCTTTTTTTTTTTTTTTCCCCTGAGTCTGCAGGGATTGTAAACAAGTATTTAAGGAGAAATGCCTGGAGGTTTCTTAGCATACCACAATCATATCTGCCTCAAAAAGTTCCTTGGAAAGGGTTTGGACTCTTGAAGACTATTTGGGGGGGCATCACGTATGTCCTGTTGCTACTTTTCCCTGGACATCTGCTTGAGAATACTGACAAAGCTAAGATATTGGTCTTACCTTATATTTCATCTAACAACCAGTTGAAATTGTAGCATATTTCTGTTGACTTCTTAATTCTTAAACTAAGAGGTTTTGTAATTTGGTGGAGTTTTTTTTAGGAAACAAACTATAATCTGATCTTGGCTCATCTTCACTTAATGGAAAGTGGCAAAGTATTATCAAGGTATTTCAAGGCTCTATTAGATGCACAGCTTCATCTCTTTTGAATAATGAATAGTTTCAATGACAAAACATTAGCTCTTTCAAACTATGGACCAGAATACTTTTTAAAACAATGCAGTCAGAAATGTCAGTCTAGATTTTTTTTTATTGTTTTATTTTTTTCAATCAAATGCACTAAATTTAAACCAAGCTTCAATCCAGGCACGTCTGATGTATACCAAGGTAACATTGTGAAAATGTTTTCCCTATTCTTATTCTTTTATGGTGGACCCATTTCAGTCCACAAGATCATTCATGTACATGTAGGCAAATATCTGCTGCTAAATGGATTTTTGAGTTCCCTTTTTGTTGGTAAAGTATTTCTTCATCATAATATGACCAGCAAAGACAACAGTGTTGAAGTTTTTCTTAACTACCTATTAATGTGTACTACTGAAAAAACTTATTCTGTTAGCCAGCACTACTACAGCAGCAAAACCATATTGTATTAAACTTATGCTTCTGTGAGAAGAGAACAGGCTGATTTCCCAGTGGGAGACAGAGAGGGGCAAGGAACACTCCAGCTTAGCCATGTCTGTGTGGCTGCATGTGGTTTAATGATAGTGATTAAGTGATAGTGGCCCTGCTGTGCCAGGATGTGTCATAGCTGACTCCCAGGCAGCTAAATTGCTAGAATAGGTTTGTAGGAGAGAGTGGATTTCTGAGGACTAAATCAACATGATGACTACACTTTTTTGCTTTTGTTCTGATGGCTTTAAGTAAACCAAGTAATTTACTTACCAGCAGCATGTGGAATGCTGTGGCGTATGGAAAAGGAAAACAGAAGGTCAGTACATTACTGTTGTCCCTCCCTGCCTTCCAGTGAGCAGCCTCAACTTCCTTCTGAGAGCTCCTTGCATCCACACTGTGTCACGTGGAGCTCTCCTTAGCTGGAGTCATGTAACAAATATGGAAAACTCTGCAAAAGTAGCTTATGAATAGCTAATGTTGATAGGACAAGCTAATGATAAGACACGTTTAAAAGTATAGTTTTATTTCTGGCAAATGTGGGCCTAACACCTACACTGGTCAGAACTTCTCATTTTATTCTTCCTGGAGCAGTTGAAGACATATTCCTTCTCTCAGGTCTTTTAGTGCTCCCCAGCTGGAGGTTCCTTCCCTTACAATTCATTTGTATCCTGGCAGTTTTACTTAATGGTCACAAAAAATTTAGGATCATTTTTCTGTGGATAATAATTGCCATGTCTGAGGATTATAGGAAAAATAGACTAAAACCCACTGATATTAAAAAGTGGTAAGATGTGCTTAAGGAAAAATAAATTCACAGTGTTTCGTAGATTGTTTATTCATGTTGGATGTCCAGAAACAATGTTCACTGTGTGATGAAGCAATGCCATTTACACTCAATTTTTAGGCTTCCAAAACTTTTTTTTTCCTGTAGCTTTAAGCAGTTTTTGAAAGCAATGTCTTGCCTCTCAGAAAGTCCCCAAACAAATGGATTATCAGGCCAGAGGTATTATAGCTTCCTGAAGGAGGAGTTACAGAGGAAGGTCAGTGGCCCAAAGTCACCAAGTTAAGCAAGTCCATTTTAGGCTTAAAATGTTATAAAATTAGGATTCAATACATTTCTAGGGTTAAAATTATTTTTACTTTTAGAATTTTATTTTTTTTTTAGATTTAATATTTTTTAGATTTTTTTTTTTTTTTTAGATTAGAAACTATTTACATCCCTATATGATAAATTTCTGGTTCTGTAGACTTTAGCATTATTGAGTAGAATATGTACAAATAATGTGATTAAACAAATAAGAGGTTTTTTTGCGTGAGAATGTGTTACTTTATATGATTAAACTCCATGTAATTATGATTAAACTCCATGTAAAAAATTAGTTTTCCAGGACAGAAGAGAAGGCAATAAATGGTTGGTAAGAAATGTATGCATACTTAGAATGAAAATCAGCTAGGTTTTAGCCAGTACTAATGTGTCCTGCTAAATTCCTGTTTTTTTCCCTGTCTTTACAAATTTGAATCTATCATGATGATGAAAATGGAGAGGAAGACTGTCAAATTGTTTTTTACAGCTTGTAGGAAACAAGCTGCTGCTTCTTCATTTTGAAGAATACTGAAATATTTTATTTCTCTATGAAGTGTGTGGGGTGTCTCTATTTTAAGAAATACATAACAAGCCCCACATATCTCTATGATTGCAGTAAATTACTTCTAAAGATAAAATAAGACTTTTTGTTGCTGAGTTGTATGTCTTGTACAGTCATATTTTTGATTGAGGTAGGGAAGTGGCATTGGCGTGCTAATGATAATAGCTGATGCAAAAATGTTCTGGAAGAGGTAGTTCTGTAGCATGGCTATGAAATTTAAAAAATTGCAGAACACTGAATAGCAGTTAGTTGTGGAAATAGCAATTAGCAATGGAAATTTATTGAAAACATTTGGAATTGCTGTAGCTGAGTGTATCATATCAAACTTAGAAAGGTGCTTATCATATTTTTGAACAGTGCTGTTAAATCTTGTGCATGTTTAACACTCTCTTTCATCCATCCTTTGATGAGATAATTGTGTAATTTGGACCACTACTATTTTCCATTCAGAAATACTTCAAATTATAGAAGAAGTCATCAGAGTAACTAAGAGGTAGGATATGATACTGTTCCTGTCTGAAGGACTTCTACCAGAGGGGAAATGTGCAAAAACTTCTATTTTTTCCTCCCCTCCATCCCCTCTAGTCAACTGGGGACTGATACACAACTGGTTCTGTTGCCCTCATCCAAAGCAAACCCAAGTTCAGTGGAGGAGGTACAGGCTTCATTAGGTAGTCTTTTTCTCTGTCAATAAAGTAAAATGGAAACTAGCCAAAAAGGCACTAAGTTTATCTGAAGTAACACTTGCAGCTTTGTGGAAGTATGCAGCTGAGTAATAGTATAAAAATAGCAAGTTATTTTGAGGAAGAGCATATGTTCTGTAACAATGAGAAATTGGTATACAGATAAAAGAAATTATGTATCTAAATATAAATTTCAGATGAGAAAGATCTGTGGCTTAGTGCCATGAAGTTTTCTGTAGATGCAGCCATTAAAAGTTGTTTAATGCTCATTTTTCTAACATAGTTATTTAAAGATGTGCTATCATTGGTAAATTGCTGTACTGCCTTAGGGGTGCATATTTTGTAGTCTGTAGCAATACAGATAATAGGCACTTTTTATATTCCAGTGCATACTGATACATAGAGTACCACACAGTGATAATTGCAGGGTTTTTTTTCCTTACAAGAAAGGTACATTGCAGAGCCATGGTGTTTGCTTACTATTTAAAGACATTGACAGCCAAATGCAGCTGTCTCCTGTTAGAATTAAAAATTAAGACAACACTGAAAGAGATTTTCAGGTTACTTGAGGAAGCAGTTAGGTATATATGCTTAAACACTGGAAAACAATTCCAGTACCAGCACTTGTGCAGCATCATTTAAAATTTTTCATGGTTCATCAAATAATAGCAAAGTTTGTTTAGAAGATAGGAAGTATTGCTTTGAGGATTAAAACTTTCCTCATAGAAGTTGCTCTATTTCATGGAAGAGATTATCTTCTTTATAAAAATATGTAGTGTGCACCAGGTCCCTCAAAGTCTTTACCTTTAAATGCTTCTGCATCTGCATTTTTTGTTTAAGCTTCCCCTTAAACAATTAGAGATTGGCATATGTAAAAGTCATACTGATGAGCAGAACAAGAGATTAGAAGATTAAGCTGCAGTTAGATGTTGAATAACTAGAACCTAAGGTATTACCAAATAAAATCCATGTCAAGCTCTGCATAATGTAAAGCTGACTGAATAGACTGAGCTGATTGAGCTTTGAAAGCCTCAAAGGTATTGCGTAAAATGAAATCTTCATTGTTAAAATTCTGCTATTTAGGAGCTACCAGTTAGAATATATTAGACTTTAGGATAGTCTTGGCAAAACAAAAAAAAAAAACCTATTCTTATTGGGTTTTGGGGTAAATCTTTTTTGTCTTTTCTGAGCCATTTGTGCTTCAAAAATCTACGTGCTATTTGCTGTCCATAAGAAAGGCATGATCATGCACAATTTCTGTTTCAGAAGAGGAAAAATGTTGGCAAAGGAGAAACATACAGAATTTAGGAGTCATATAATCACTCAATGTATGTATTTTTAACCTGTTTTTCTTCTTCCCTCTCTCCTAATCATTGAATAACCATCCTTATCTCATTGTACTACAAAGTACCTGTGTTGTTATTCCTGGGGAGGAATGAGGAGAAAATGTTCCAAAATTAAGACAAAAAATTATTGAGAAACTAGGAGAAAAGGCTAAGAAAGAAATCCTTATAAGATTTTTATTCTCTGGATTTTTTATCCGTGTATTTTCTCTGTACTCTGAAAGTATTGAGACAATACTGAATTACAATTCCCTGGAAAAGAGCCATCATCTCATCATCTCTGAGCCATCATCTAAAATAGTGCCAAAAAAGGGAAATATAGGGGGTAAGATCGTATTTCTGCTGTTAAAACTTTAATGCACAAATTTGTATTTGGTGCTTGGAGCTGTTTTCTAGAAATAAAAATTAAAGTAAAAAAAAATCCTAGATTTTCATGATCTTTCTGTATGTCTGGGATCTGTTTCATGTATACTTACTGGTATGTTCTGCAGTTCCTGGCTGGGCTACATACCCTGGTTTCTTTTCTGTGTAACTAAGTATGCAGAGGAATAGCTCATGCATGTCCAGATGTCAGCCTAATACTTCAGATGGAGTCTGGAAACTTAAATGATAGTTAAATTATAGACAAGAAGGCAAGAGAATACAAAAATATCACCAGCCACTATAACTGTGAAGTCTGGACATTTAGGGAGTAGTCCTATTGAGGCATTCTGGCCAAAATCAACAGTTAGAATATTGAGTTTGGAGAGAAATTGGAAGACACTTTTCTTTAATGAAGGAGAACCAAATGTTTAGTATGGTGCTCCCTTTGTAGAGAAGTTCCTAGTACTCTATTTTACTTGTTTATTCCTGTCATTTTAAAAAAAAAGCTCGTCACAAAATGCTCCTCATTTGGAGTTTTGTGCAACCATGCCATATGTTAAAAACATGATAAAGAGTAGTTGTAGAGTCACTTCAGCAACACTTATCCTTTATCTTTCTCTGCACCCACACTGAAATAGCAGACTTATAGTCTGTTATTTTCTGCACCATTTTTTCCTCCCGCAGACATAAACTTAAGCTTTCTGGCTATACCACGTCAACACTTTTTAAATTGACCAGAGAATTCATATTTCTTTTTTTTTTAATTATTTTTCGGACTCACATTTTAAGAATCTATATTTAGGTTCTTTGAAACCCTGGACTGGTATATCCAGAGTACATAAACTAAGAATTGAAGATTTAGTAGTGACTAAAAGTAAGTAGAAAAAAATCACTATGAGTTTTTTGAAGTACTACCACAAGCACCAATTCTGTAACGCATTTTATGCTATTTTTCGTATTTTCAGTGTGTCATTTGGAAGTTAAAGGAAATTCTAAGAGGATTTTGGGAGCCAACTTTAGTACTTCTGAATTTGTTTGAACAGTGTAGTCTTCAAGGAGAAATAATACCCAATTTGATTTATACATGCTAATATCTTGGCTTGTTTCTATATCTGCCGCATACTCTGGAATGTGAAAGAGGGAAAAGGTTCTTATCCTGTTTGATCTAATTTTGTTTACTGTTTTTTCACTTTGAGCATCCTGTGACAGTCATTTTTAGCAATGGAATCACAGATGGACTTATTGCTTGATTTTTTTTTTTCATAATGACATAAAAGGAAGTGTCTAGACCACGTGTCATAAAGTACGATGTGTGTTTAAGCATGGAGAACTCAGAGCTGTTCCACAAAATGTTACAAAAGGTGGTATAATTTCACATGAAAATGTCTGTGGGTGAATATGAAACTAGTAATTTTCATTGAAAAATAATTATCACAGCATGTTAGGTAGAACATGTCATCAATGATTTGTTCTTGTGCAAAAGGTGCTGGTCTCTCTGTGTTTTGATCAATGTGTGAGGAAATTTCCCCAAAAAGTATGCTTTGTAAATGAGTAGTACATTTCTCTGAAGAGTTTTACTTCAGATGTCAATCCTTTGTGACAGCTTCATTTATCTTGCTTTGGTCATCTCTTCTTTAAGTCAAACTATGAGCAATGGCCCAGATCACATATCAAAGGTAATGAATGGAATATTGGACTGTAAGAGAAAACATTATCTAGGAAACATGTAAAATAACTTTGGAAGCTCCATCATGCTCAGAGTCTTTTCACATAGCAAGGATCTATGAGGTAAGACCAAATATGTACAAAATGAGTTTCTTTTCTGGCTATGGAACATGAGTAACATAAGAACGTAGAGAGATGCTGTTTTGTGACTATCACTCATGGAGGAGGCAGTGCTGAACCTTCTTGGAGTGACTCCATCCAGGAACAGCTTGAGGGGCCTGTACCAGCAGTGATCCAGACATAAGTTACATTTGTCTCCTAGACTCTGAAAATAAGCCATCTTTGTAAAGTAAATTTGCTCCTTGTGTAACCCTACGCAGGATAAAGAGCATTCTTGTTTAATTTAGCTCTTGTTTAGTGTCGGAGTCATTGTGTGTTGAAGAAGCCTTAAGGTGTTCCCAAAAAGGAAAGCTGGCATTGAGTCTCCTGTGATGTGTATCATTCTCAAGCTTTCCTCTGATGGAGCTCTTGGCCTCAGGATGCCTGGACTCTGGGAACAGGGAGAATTCTTCTGTTCAAAAAGAAACTTTTAGAAAACGAAAGTCCTCTGCATAGCTGAAGGGCTACACTGTAACATGTACTGCACACCTTGGAATGTGCAGTCCTGGCATTGTAAAATTAATTAAGAGTGTTTTCAGTCCATTGAATAGACCAAAATGTTCAGGTCAGTTTTTAAAAGAAGCCATTTCTGTTTTGTCCATTGTCCATATGAAGACTGTTTTTCAGATTCTGCTTTTTTTTTTTTTTTTTTCCACCCTTTATGCTAAGATATTTTAAAGAAACAGCTTAGGGAAATGAAACAAGCTGTCCATATTTGTAAAAGTTACACTTCCTCATGGAATTTCAGTAATGTATAACAACTGGTCTAAATGGGGATCGTAACAGTTTAGATTTTTTTTTTGGTTATTATTTTACATAAGAATGAGGACTGTAATGATTTCCCAAGAGAGCAGGGATGACAAAGTTAAAAATCATACTGGAAGAAAAATAGATACCTAATGTATAAAAAATGTCTGAGTTTATAATGTTTTGTCTCTTAAAATGAAACATGTAGCTATTTTTTCTGCTTCTGTGGTGTTCACCTAGTAGAAACATCTGGCCAAACAGAGCAACATTTGAACCATGTAGAAGTAGATTGACTAGAGAAGTAGACACTGTAGTTGACTATTTCAAAATTTGTTAGTTGCCTGGATGTCTGGTATGTTTGCCACGTGACATACGTATTAGTTATGTATATTGTGACCAATGGAAACAGCTTTATGCACTAGCTCTGGTACAGTAATTTTTACTTGCTATCAATATTTAAAGTTTACTATTTCTTGATAAGCCACTGTACAAATGAATGCTGAGATTTCAGCAGATACTGAAGGGAGTTTTTAATTAATTCTTCTAGAGCTGAAGGTAGTATTTTCTTTATATGAAGCAATCTGGCAATTTATCCCTGTTTTGTTATTTAAGTAGCTATCTCATGCTGTCCTATAATCTGCAGAAAGGCAGAAGCAGATTGAGAGGAAACTCACAGTGTGTGCTAATAGAATCTCCAACATGGTTTATCTGATGATTTCTAAGGACCCCAAATTTGTGGATTTTCATGAAAAATGTTGAAGGCTTTTCATGGAAGTTTGAATAATAGGTTGTTTATTTAGTAGCTAAAGATAGGTGCAGGCTGAGAGTTGGGGCTGTTCAGCCTGGTGAAGAAAGGCTCCAGGGAGATTTTAGAGCAGCTTTCCAGTATTTAAAGGAGGTTTACAAGAGGACTGGAGAGGGACTTTTTACAAGAGCATATAGTGATAAGACAAGGGGGAATGGATGTGAGCTGAAGGAGAGAAGATTTAGATTGGGTGTAAGGAAGAAATTCTTTACTGTGAGGGTCGTGAGGCACTGGAACACGCTGCCCACAGAAGTTGTGGACCCCCATCCTGGCAGTGTTCAGGGCAAGGTTGAATGAAGCTCTGAGCAACCTATCAAGGGAAAGGTGTCCCTGGATAAAAACACCCACCTGCCCACACCCAGGTTCCCTGAATATGTGTAGGGGAAAGCTGCCAAAGCTGCTCCACAGCCAAAGATTCTTTTCCACCAGTGCAGTCATTACAAGTGAGGGAAAATCTGTCCTTAAGCTAAAGGACAGTTTGAGCATTAAAATGCAGTGGTTATAGATGGGCTATGAATGGCCAATGTGAGCTACTCCAGTGCATATGTTGGAATTCCATAAATGTTTTGTCCATCAGGTAAGTGAAACTATGGGGATAGTATCTTGATAGAGAGGTACAGGAAACATACAGCAGTAATAGTGTGATGTGTTTATCAATGTGATGTATTTGCTTCATATACCATTAAATTGCATAAAAAAGGTAGCATCACCTAGTCCACATTTCTACTCCTGCTGAGTAAAGTCTTTTTTAATAACCTACATGAGTTACATTTTTAACAGGTTTTGGAGGATCCTGTTTTTTCGGAATTGTTTTTTCATGTTTTTCATGTTTTTTCATGTCACTTCAGGAGAAATGACATAATTCTACAGAGTCTACTTAGTAACTAAATATAGTAGAAATTAATTGTAAAGCCTATTGTAAAGTCCTATGTGCTGTCAAGCAAATGGGGCTTGGTGATATCCAGTTGAATACCAAGTTACTGGGGGGATGCAACAATAATGTTGTTAGAATTGACCTGTGGAAGAAATGGCAATATATGTGTGATAGAATTTTGTGGGTACATTGAAAGTTCTTACAAAATGTAGCTTCTCTGTAGGGTTAGATGGGCAAATCCCTATGGGTGGAAGAAATAAATGTGAGAGAAAGTGAAGCATGGCATGTTCTTGCTGCTGTGTAGCCAGGTCATTCTTTCATGGCAGCAGGAGAGCTTCTGTAGCCTGCTGACTGGGAATGGTGTGTGGGTGATGGAGAGGGACACAGAGAGTGCAGTTCCTTCTGGCATCAGTCACATGTTGGCTTTGGGATGCAAGGGTTCTTTTTGGTAGGGAGAGAAGTTGAACTTTGGTCTAGTTTATGATTTATCTCAAGTACTCAAACCTCTGGGTGTAGGCACTAAATCTCTGATGTACTTTACAAATGCCAAAGGAAAACACTGGGTAAACCATAAGACCACAAATGTAAAGATAACTTGGGCTCTTTCTGTGGCAAACCTTTAACCAACTCCTCTTAATCAATTTTATTTTATTGCACAGAAACAAAGGGAAATATCTTGTTTATTTGTTTTTTCCAACTGCTACAAAAAGTAGAAATTCTTTGTGTCAATTCTTTCAGAATTCCTTTAATGTGTGGTGTTAAACATCATGTATTAGAAAAAAAATCATGGCTCAGCAGTGAAATTGAAATTTTAAATAAGTTCCACAGAACCTGATTGTAACTTGAAACAAAGAAGCATACAGCATATGTATGAAAATATGTTAGCAAATATGGCTTTAAGGTAAAAATGAAACATATCAATTTAAAAAAGTGTAATTTTTGCTTCTTTTTTTGTCTCTTGTTACCCTTGGTCACTTGAAGTAACTATAAAATACTGATTTTTTTTTGTTAGATAGCATCCTCTATTCAGCTACAGATGTATAAGTAGCTGAATAAAATGTCCTGTCCCTTGACTGAAAATAAGCTTGATTTGGGCTGTTAGGTAACTTGACTAATGATATATACAGATAATTTATTCTTCCCTTCCCACTAATGCAGAATGTTATTATTTTCAGTCAAAGCAGCAATGAGAAAAACTACTGTTAAATAGATTTTTGGTTGTGATTTTCTATTTTGAATTTTCCTTCTGAGTAAACAGAGATTACTACTGCTTGGATGTTGTGTCTAGTATTTGTTATGACTATAGGTATTGAACATCTGGTTTGAAACACAAATAATCCTGCAAAGGTGGTGTCATACTCCTTTTGGTTTTGTTTTTTTTTAAAATAAACAGAATTAACAACTGGGATAGTGAGCTGAATTATGACCCCACAGAGATAGGTACTGCTGTAAGAAGTGGGAGGGAATAACAGAACCAGCTAGTTGACTAACCACTTCCCTTCATTGTTGCTTTTAATATCAGAACAGCCTTGCTAGCTTTCTAAACCACCATAAGTTGCATTAGAGAGATCATGTACACCCTAACTGGTAAGTTCCTTTCATTTTAGATCTAAATTGAAAGTTGATTGCAAGCGATCCTCAGTGGCTGAAAATTGAGTAAGATGTATTGCTTTGTGTTATTATATCATAATCACAAAAAAAAAAGATCTTCTGTGTTGTTAAAAGTGAACAAATCTGGACACATACCTGCCTTAGCAACAAACTTCATGCAGGGTCAGAAGGATATATTCACCTGACAAATTACAAGCTAATTACCAAAATAACAATAACAGTTGAAAAAACACAACAATGCAAGTTTGTAAGGTCTGAAAAGGGGGATTGATTGGTATTTTTGAATGAGTTGAGAAATTAACGTCCATTTCTCTCACAAGTACTATATTTTGTGTTCTGCTGTCCTTCACAAGCTGAAGCCATTCATGTTGGTTGCTATTGCTGCTTGGTGTTTGGAAGATTTGTCTTTGATGGTTTCTGTTACAGGTCCTGGTAGTAATAATTATTACAATTTAAAGTCCTAAATAACAGGCTAAATAAACAAGCAAATACTTTTTAGTATAGTATAGTTTCACTTTTAAATGCACTAAATAACCTGAAGTGAGGCTATCTCACAGTGGAGATGCATAGTCAAGGCTAAAATAAGTTTGGTTTATGATTGTTGTGCTCAAAAAACTGTCAGTCAGCCACGGAGTCTGTGTTAAGTTCAAGCCTGGTGTCTTGGCAGCAGTTCAGTGGAAGGTATTTACTGGTCTGAATGGGAATTAGATTGGGTTCTTAGTATTCAGCCAAAAGTTGTAATAGGGGTTTTACTTGCTATAGCTACTTCTTTTTGTCTTACTGATCATGTGTCTGATGTGGCTAAATATACCCCAAGACTAAGGAAGGGCACATCAGTTCAGAATCTGTTTTATTGCAGTCATTTAGTGGGATGAGCTAACTTCTGTTGTCAGTATATTTTTTTACTTAATAGCTTTACTTGAAATTTATTAGGAGCTTTTCAATGATGATTTTCCTAGCAATAGAAGCCCAAAGGCCAAGAGCAAGCAAGCAAAAAAACCCCAGTAAGGGGTGTTTTTCCTAGGGAAGGTATAATTAAAAAGTTGTCACTATATCTTGAGTTCTTAATATATTTTATTTTGTTTTATTTTATTGCAAGCTGTCTATCCACATTAGCACTCTATAGGTTCTACAGCATGCATTTACAGAGTGTCTGCTATGTATTCTTTTCATATTTGGGTATTTACTTCAAAAAGAGGAAAATGTTAGTCAAATGTTTGAGGAGCTTCATGAGGTTAACAAAAAGTAAGGATTTGAAATTATAGTTTTATTTATAATCTCATACTGAAAAACATTGCAAGTAATTCCATTTGAAACTCATAGAAGAAAACATGCTGAACTGTGGATCATTCAGCTGGGAGTGACCTTGTGCCTGCCAGCCACCTGTGCTCTAAGATATGGTTGTGCTGTGATGAAAATGCTTCCACATAACTTACTTTTAATGCTGATACCTTTTAAGACCCATCAAAGAATAATTCTTTTTCTTCTTACAGAACTTACTGGATGTTAAGTCTAACAGTAGAAAAAATGTTAGAGCAGTAATAGCTGCAGGAAGTGTTGCTTTTTGAGGCCATCCACATCCCTCATCTGAGCAACATGAGCGTAATTAGCGAGTACTTTTGTCTTACTGGGTGACAAAACAAGCTTGTTTTGCAGACATCTTAATGCTTGATATTGTCCTTTGTTTCTGTATATCAAATTTTGTTATTATTGTTATTCTTTTACCTGGTTCTCCAGCTACAGGTGATCCCCTTGGAGTTTTTCAAATGCTTCCCTTATTCAAGTCATTAACAAATTTCACCTCTTCCTTCAGCCTTCACTGCATTGCAATGCCTGCTGCTGGATCCTCAGCAAATTTACACAGTTCTTAAAAGTCTTGGTGGACCTGTAACAAGATACATTTTAGTGAGGCATTTGGTCAACGCTACTTTAATTTCCAACTGAACAGGAATCATGAAAATATATGATCATCCCAGCTGTCATTAAAGGAAGCAAGACAATCAGACAAAACCAGTCTTGTCCTTTCCCCGCTCCACCTGGACTCTTGAGCAGCACAACTGCAGCAGCCCGGTCTGAGGGAGGAGCTCCCCTGTGTCCTCCCTGAAGGCTAGCAAAGGCAGCTCCACAGTGGGAGCACTACTGACATTCCCTTTCCTCTCCCAGCTGCCATTTTTGGGTATCTAATATGTTTCACACCCTGTCAGACCTGGCAGAAATCACTCTATGAATTCAGAAGTTATTGTGATGAGGGCCTAACGGATAAGTTTCATTTCCTTAGGAAACCAGGCTAAAAATATCTTCTTAGCTCTTCTGTGTGCAGAGGAAAATTTTTTGAATGTTAGTACAAAGTTTGTTGCAAAATGGGAGGCAAAAGCGATTAAAAAAATGACATTTTAGTCAATCAGTGTGAGGAATCTGTTGTTGAATTTTTAAGGTATTGGGTTGTCAATTCTTTTTTCGTTTTCTCTCTAGCACTCAAATATGCTTAGTGCTATTCCTGAGCTCCTATTTTTGGTCTTAGCAGAAGCCATCGTGTAATTATATGTGTTACCAGAGCCTAACCTCAGGGATCCTAATTCTGTCCAGAGTTTCAAATCAACGTTCCCAGTCCAGTATTTAATCTCAAAACAGTTGTTCTTGTATTCATTCAAAAATCTATGGTGTTAAGAGTCACAGCAAGTGTAGACTTGTTTATATTATCAACTGACTATCAGTGAAATTAATGAACTGCGTTGGATCCTGAATACCGGGGGTAGAGGAATCCTTTCAAGTCAAGAACCCCTCATTTTTGAGATCTGTTTTCAAGTATACTTTCTCTTAGACAGTTTTCCTCTTTAGTTTAATTTTTTTTTTCCCTTGCAGTTAGTTGTAAGTTAAAGGGTGTGCCAGCAAATGTAAAATAATTCCAGAGAAACTTTCCCCATGTCATTTCTGTGCTATGTGGTGTTAATGTTATGGAAAAGGTTGCTGCACATCCCACTTCCCAGATATATTTTTCTAGTTAAAACAGTACTGTTTCTGTATCCAAAACATGGGCAAAATTAATAATGTTACAAAAAAGTCAGGTCAGGCCCTAAAATCCAGCTTCTGACTAGAAAATATGTAGTGCTCAATGAAGTTTTCAGCTACATTAAACATTGTGTGAGTCACCATACTTAGTATATGGTGAAATATAGATATGCTGGATATTTTAAATAATGTTTTTAAAATATGATCCCATAATACTTCTATAGGAAAGAGACTTTCAGAAGGAGGAATGGTTGAGGGAGTCTTTGATATTGCACTATTTATGTAGTTGTTTCTGGAGGCATGTGCAAGAAATGAAGCTGTCTCAGATTTCACAGTTTATAGGAGAAGATACTTAGCAGCTCCATTGGAATGTGTCCATGGCAGTTGCACATTCCTTTGTTTCATATGTCTGTAACCTCCCTGCCCATCATAGGTACTTGCAAGGTCCAGCCTGCATTTGTCATCTTCTGTAGTTACTGTGGAGAGCAAAGGACACGTGGGCAACAATTAGAATTCAAAATCATTTCCATGGTGCATTCCTGCCCTCGGTGTCTGAGTGCTTATAGGAAATGAAACTTCAGTTGAGTTCAGAGGAATGGTGGGGTTTGATGGTTCCCAGCACTTCTTTTTTAATCTAAAGCAATGATTATGGTTATGAAACCCAAAATAAATTTGAAGAGCTTGTAGTTTATAGGAAGTAGTAGCATTTTAAAGCATCTCTGAACCTTCTAAGTTGCCTCCTCGGTATCTCAGGTAATGGCAGCATCATTCTGACAGTGTAGATTTCAAGAGTTAATGGAGAATTTTGAATAATAAAATTCACTGAATACTATGATTAATTTTTTTTAGTCTAATTGTCTACCCAGTGTTGGTGGAAGATGAAACGGAATAGAATTGGTTTGAAGAGTATACAGGAATTCTGTAGGAACAGAGCTGAAATTGTCAAGTAACAGCTTGAGAATGTTTTAATAGAGGCTGGAAAACATTTGCCATATTTGAGTTTCTGTTTAAAATAGCACCTATTGTGTCATAAATATTAGTACGTAATTTTATTTTTAATCCTCATTTTTTCATCAAATATTCTTGTATGAAGCATGATTATTGCACATCAGTGTTTGAAACCAGAGGAGGCAGGAGAGTGCACAACTCTGTAAGAAAGCTTAAAAAACCGTATATTTGCAGCTGATTTGATGTACTGTTGCAATGAAATAGCAGATGCTGCCAATTATCATCACTCTGATGGCTCTTTAGTGTTGTTACATTTTTCAAATTATTCTCAGCTCGTTAATTTGATACTCTTACCAAGTCTGTTACTAGAGCGCTCTTATTTCATTATTTATAATTACTTTTGGCTTTGTAAATGAAAACAATCCTGCTGGTGATTCTGTAATTTATAATCCGAGTAATTGTAGATTTTCATTAATTTCTTATTATTTGCCAAATCTTTGTTGTGCAAAAGACTGTTATTGCTGCCATTTTTTTATGAAATGGTCTTATATCTTGGGAGATTTCCTTCTTTCACCTAGGATCTATTTGCAAATTATATGCATTTTTAAAAAATAAGACAAAAAATTGCAGGAATTAATACATTGTTTCCATACAGAAGAAAATACTGAATAAAATTTGGGAGTAAACAATACAATTAATGGAAAAATAGTGAACAGCATTATTCATTTCATTTTTGGTATTATGATTCCAGTTTCTTTCTTATCTGTCTTTATAGGGAGAGGGGTGAAGAAAAGGGGTCCTCAAGCAAACTATCTTAGGCAGACGAACAGAGTATTTAGGAATAAACAAAACACTGAATTTTAAAAGTGTGAGGTCATAAAAATGTTTGGGAGATCACAACCATTTTTTACTCTTCTACAGATTTCTGTTTGCAGATATTCTAGCAAGATTGTTAGCTGAGTCTAACATGATGATTTGAAAGGATGAACTTTTATATGAAAACGTATAGCAAAGTGGGAGTAAAGTTTTGAAGTTATGCCAGGAGAATCTTTGACTGACAGATGAAGATTCTTTTTTTCTTATGAATTTTTTCCCTGTTGTAGTGTTTTCCCAGACTGTGAAGAAGATTTTAGACTGTGTGAACCAGATTTATCCTTTCATGTACTCACTCACTCAGAATTGCTGCATTTAGAAATGCTACAGACAGTTGAATGCTGTTTAATAATAAATTGGCCAAAGTTCTAAAGAATATAATCTTTTCTCAGACATGTATTTTTCTGAAAAGGCCATACAATAGTTCCTTAATGAATATTTATGGTTTATAAACAAAATCTTCTCTCTCTAATGTCACGCATGTCTACTAAGAATACTTAGTGTGAAGATTGAATTAGGAGAGCTGCTTTATTTTCCATGAAGGTATGGCAGAGCTTTGAGTATGTCTGCTGAAGACTGTTCTCCCTTAAGTTAGTTATTTGCCAATTAACTTAGGTTATTTTTCTTGCTTGAACACATACTTGTAGACCAGAACAAATGGAAGACTACATGCTATTTTACAAAACCACATTTGGTGCCTTGAATTAACTCAAAATAAGCTAACTTGAGGGGGAAATAAGGAATCATTCCAGACTTTGACTTGGGCTTAAAAATAACATTTTTATGTTATTGCTGTGTGACTCAGACACATAGCCTATAGTAATGTATAGACTGCAGGTTATGTATGTGAAGAATATAAAGCAAACCTTCACTTGGACAGTAATATTGAGCTGTGTGTGTAGGTAGGATGCTCTTCTTTTCAAAGAACCCTCTTCCTTCAAGTGCTCTCCACTGCAATAATCTGCTCCTTCTGCAAGACAGTGTTCTAGACTCTGTCTTTAGTTTTATGTGACTCTGTGAGGATCTTGCTTATCTACTCTCTGATTTGTTAGTAAACACATTAACAGAGACACAGGATATATGCATAGAAGTGTGGTATTCTATTGCATTTTCCAGAAGACACGTCTTATTTGACAAGCTATTTTCCCGTCCAGAATTTTTCTTTATTCTCAGAAATAAAAACAACAACAACAACAACAACAACAACAACAACAAAAAACCAAAAAAAACCAAACAAAAAAAACCCCAAACCCTGAAACCCTAAATAATAGACCTCTCTTTCCAAATTATAGACCAAGAAAATCCCTCCAAACCTATGAACAGAGTAAAAAATATCTTTAATTTATGTGAAGCTCTTGCTGAAGCACAGTTTGCAGCAGTTTGGCTATAGCACATTGCTAAATTGCTTTTTTTTTGGGTGGTAAAGGTGCCAACTCTTCTTGGGCCTTTCTAAATCTCACCTTCTTTAGAAGATACTTTGGCCCTATTTTTAAGACCAAAATATAGTCCTGCACTCCCCAGGAAGTTACCCACTTCTTTCCATCCATCCTGTTTTAATAAGTCATCCTTTACATATTTTGTCTGTTTTCCAATTTGATTCTGCTTCCAATCATCATTCCCCATTCAGCAAGATTTATAATCCTAATTCTCATTTTATAGCTCTAACATCAGTAAGTCAATATGTCCTTTTTGAACAGATGCTAGTTTACTGTTTCCATGCTGCAAACAGCTGGTAGATGATTCTTGCTGCATCCTGAGATTACAGAAAGCTGTATTGGTACTATGCCTAAGCTAATTGAGCCTATTTCTTAGCAGCATGAGTTCTGTGGTGTCCTAATTGCAGTTAAACCACTATCTGTTAGCCCAGGAGGCACGCAGAGATTTATTGCATATGTCTTCAGATTTTCGGAGAGGTTAATGGTATTCCCATTTAAATCCATGGCAACTCTCTTCTGTACCCATCCACATATATTCTTTGATTCTGAATTTTGAAAGAAGACATGAAGATAATAATGGATAATCATCAGCTAGTCTCTAGAAAATGGCCAGGAAACGCATTGTACCAAGGAGATTCTTAATTTGGGAATTTGCAGAGTTATGTGCAGGACAGGACACCAGTGTGTAACTGGTGTTTGCTGGAACCTGAGCCAGCATTGTCTGTTCTGAAGTTTGGCAGCAAAGCTATTTCTCCTTTTGTTTTGCTAATTCCTTCACTGTCCTTCCCCAGGATGCCTCATTCTCCATCAAATGTGTCCAAAGGTGTAATATACCTATTGTAAATAAAACCAAAAACACCAAACAAACCTTGTCTCATTAATGTTCTTCTAAACAAAGAACAAAATCTGAAGTCTAATATGCCTGACCATCTGGAACTGGGGATGTTTTGATTTCTGGAAAAAAAAAATAAACAAATCAGTCTTTGTGAAGTTAAACAACTACATATGCAAATAAAGGCATTTTTTCGAATTAACATACATTTGGTTATTACAGACTGAATTAAAATGACAGTGAAAGAACAGCCTCAGGTGTATGACTGTGCATTTTAAAGTGCTACATTTAATGTTTATGCAGAAGTTTTTTATATTTTAGGAAGTGATTAGCACCTTGGCTGTACAGCTTTCGGGAGATTTTTCTTTTCTTTTTTTTTTTTTTAACAGTGCATAAGATTTCAAGATTTTCTTTCAACATTTGACCTACTTAGGAAAAAAGTTCTGATTAGCACCATGTAATATACTCCCTCAGTTTTGGAAGTGCCTTTGGGTAATGTATTGTAGAGAAAAGTAATCTCATCTAGTAAATGGACCCTATCATGTTTTAAGATATAGATTTTTTTTTTTCTCCCATCTATTCCCTAGGCCTAATTTAGTCCTCAGATGCAGCTCTGTTTAATGAATCCACATTCAACTGTCGTGCTTTACTGATAGCTTAATTCTGTTTGCATACAAATTCTTTTCTTCAGTGGCTGATTAAAAAGAATCCCTCTCTTTGAAGTCAGGTGGCACAAAAAGAGCCTAAAAAAGTTTATTATAAAATTAGACTTTTGGATATTCTTTATTTTCTGAGTTCTGTAAAGCACTTTGTAGTTAGCAGGGCCTAAACAATTGTGCCCCCAAAAGGCAAAGGTGACCCATGACTGTGGGTTATGATCCTAGTTAGGGAAAACCTGTGGGCAAACAGAACACACATTGGCTGTAGCCTTCCATCTAGACTGCAGCTGGGAGCAGGATTGTTTGGAAAGGACTCCACACTTCCCATTTCTTCTTTTTTTACCTACTTTCCATAATATGAAACATTAGTTAATGAGGTAGTCTGGTAGTCTGCTTTCATCTGGGAATTGTTGAGGGAGTTCCTAAATGTTTCTCATCCCATGTATTCAATAGCTGCTTCCCTGGAAATAAATTTCAGCACAATTACATTTCTTTCCTTGAATTCCAGGACTGACAAGAGGAATAACTAATGACTTAAAAAAAAAAAACAAAAACAAACAAACAAACAAAAAAAAAACCAAAACAAAAAACAACAACAAAAAAAACCAAACAAAAAAAAAAAAAAAAAACAACAAACCAAAACAAAAAAAAAAAAAAAAACTGGAAAAAAAGGTGTCTTTCTGTACTGCTTTGCTGCTTCTGCTGGGATTGACAAATGGGCATTGGTGGGTGAGAACCTGACTATTGCCACCAGAATTTGCCTGAGATGAGACTGGGTAAATCCCCATTAATGAGTAGATCATGTAAAAAGTCATAAAGTTTTATGTAATAAGTATTTGATGGTGCCTTTTGTAATTGAAGATAACCTTTGTGGCTTATGAAGCTGCAGAAGTGCAAACTGATTTTTAATGGTGTGAGATTCCACCCAACTCCTTTCGGAACTCAGGTGCCAGATGTGCTTTTAACAATGTGGTGTAGGTGTAGCAAAGGATGAATGTGCTTAATACCAAAGCCAGAGTGAAGACTTGGCAAAATTGAGTAAGGCAAAGTTGATGATGTAAAATAAAATGCTGCCCCTTCAGTCCTTGGTTTGTTTAAAGCAGTTTTCCCTGAATAATGAGTACCAGTTTGGAATGAATAACACTTTGTGGGCGGCCCTGTACTTTTGTTCTCTGTGTTAAATTGGTGGAGAGCCCTGGGCACCTGCAGGTCTTGAGTTTTGTCCTGCCAGCTGAAGTCTCTTTTCTCTGCAGCATCTGCTTAATTATATTTTCTTGTGTATTCAGTGTGGTGCCTACAAACGATTTTTTCCATAATTATTTTAATAAGTAACTTTTTAATGAGACATTAATTTTAATTTTTAACATTAAAAAGTATTTTTAGTGTTGCATACAGTTGATGCTTTTATCATTGGGTCAGAAAATTGTAGGTTGATTTATTTGTATTTTTGGTCTAACTGTCTATTCGTGTATGATAAAAGAATACTTCCAAAACTTTCTAGCTCACGTTCCTGATGCAATGTTTCTACGAGTACCATCTTTCAGATTTTTAATGCTGGTTGATAGCAATCATACATAGATATATTTCACAATTTTCCCTCAAAGTTGCTTCTACACCACTGTGATCAGAGTCAGATATCAGATGTTTGGAATGCATATTACTACTCCTTAGGAAAGCTGTCTTAGTCACAGAGAAGGAGTAGAAGCCTGCACAGAAGGGTTTTTATTTTTGGTTTGCTGTCTTTCTCCTTTATTCCTTCATGTATTAAGGTGGATAAGGAATGCAATACTGGATTACAGTTATTCATGCATCTTGATAAATGACATCTGTGTTTAACAAATATTCCTATGCACTGTGTTTGTCTGCTCTGAATCCCAGATTAATATTAAAAATTTGGTCATTCTAATCATAAATAAATGAACACTCTTTCCTACAGGGCCTGTCTATCAATTCACTTTGCCTTGATCATTTTACCATACTTAAAAATGCCACTTTGGTCATAACTACCTGTTTTCTTCCTCAGTTTAATTGCATTTGACGGGAATTGATGTTGTAAGTGACTATCATTTGTTCCTAAACCTGACAGTAAGCAACAAAAGTCTTATCTGGTTTGGAGAAGTTAATGAGCACAATGTCAAAGCACTTGAAATAGTATTACTTGCTTCATGTTTGTATTACAAAAATATTCCGAACAATGTTACTATTTCCTGGATTTTCCTGACATTGACTATTTGTCAAAATAGTTTGTCATTCAGTAAAATTGCATTTTCCTTAATAGAATAACTAAGCCCATGCCAACAACATTGGAATGCATGAACTGGTGTTCAAGTCTTGAAGTACATCTGAAGGACTATCTAATTAATTCTGTTCTCTTGTAAAATCATGTTCAGCAATAAATGTCTAAACATTTGGCTTTATCAGAGAATTTTTGTTTTCATGTGTTAGGTACAGGTTTTTCTAAATGTGGATCCATGCACTATTGCAGGGATGTGAAAAAAAAAGGTACAGACATTCCATAATTATTTATTGTAATGTCATTCCAGTATTCAGATTTGTAATTTCATAAAGCAATTTGCACAGCTGAAAAAAGAGTTGAAATATTGTAAGAATCATCTGAATGCTGCCCAAACCATAAATGTTTTTATCTATTTGGGTTGTATAGTACAAGATAATGAAAGTTGTGGAGGAAGGTGAAAGAATTGGAATTTACACAAATATTCTTTATACTGATTGTATTAAATTTGTGCATCTCTGGATTCAGTGTGTGTGAACAGTCATTTTTACTCTACAGTACCTCACAATGTAGCTGGCCTGCCTTTTTTTTAATAGGTTTTTTTCTTTTTGGCTATAATTTCTTTTGAATTCAGGTTTGTGAAGGAAATGTTAGATTGATACCAAATTAATTATTTCAGGTAATATACTAAGAATATCAAGATAGATTGCTACAATAACATGTTCCTAATTTATTTTGTAAGCTAATTTACTATGCTGATATTTTTCAAGAATGGAGACCTAAACTTTCAATAACTTACTAAAAGTAAGAAATACACTAACTGGGGAATTTTAAATGCTTACCTATGGCAACCCATGTTGAAATCTGTCTATTGTATGCTGCTACCACTTAAAAATATGTGTGGAATATTTGCAGAGTTATTTCTTACACATTTTTTTTGTGTGTCAGCATTATTATGAGTAGAGAAAAGGATGAAAAGATGCACTTATAAAAGAAATAGCATTGTATGCAGAACTATGTACTTTTAAAGTATATATTTGTGTAATAATTGTAGTGTTTCTCTAGTTATCAATTTTCTTCAGGTTGTCACATATCAAGTTATTAGTCCTGTCTCAACACAGATGCCATATCTGTGGCTATCTGTGGGGCTTTTTATCAAAAGCAGTGATCTGCTTATGTTCCCACATTGAAAAATGAGATTTGAAGTTTTTAATTTAAGTGCATGCTTTTTAAGTGTATGTTTAAAGTATTTTGTATGCTTGTCTTAATTTCCACATCAACATAGTAGTGTAGTTGTATAAATGGATAAGACAGAAAGAAATGTTACTTTAGAAGTAGGTATGCAATTAATTTATTATAGATGCAAATAATGATCACATTAATTTTTTTTGTGGCTTACTGACACAGTAGCAGTTTCTAAATCAAGTGGCTGTATTTCAGTTGCTTTGTTGACATTACAGGTGCCTATGAAGTATTGATAGTGGTAAATAAACAGAAATCATATAATTATGAAGGATTTATGATTGGCTTTTCAAATAATGGACTCTCATAGTGAAAAGAAACAAATATGCTTTGGTAGTGTCCCATAATAGAAGAATGCTACACAGACTTCCACAGCAATTAGATCTCCTGAACAAAGCAATCAGGTGCTGGACTGAATGGTGGGTTCTTGCCACAGTGTTTTCATCTGGATTGCATGAGACCCCCCCAAACCATAGTTCTGCTGAATTCTTGCAACCCAGCTGACTCACACTCTTGTGTGATCTCCCTGGCACGTGTGTGGTCATTGCTCACTGCTAGAGAGTATCTTAAACAATGTACAAATAATCTCCTAAGTAATTTTAACTTCAGAAAACATTGTATGTGACCATTTCTACATGTAGAGGAACAGGTTACTGTCTATTTGCAAGTGTCTTATCTGTGTGCAGTTTGGTTTATTCTGCTGCAGAAACTGCCTGAGCATCTCTCTGAAATGGCCAGAGACTCCATGCAGGATAATAATCAACACACTGAAACAGATGAGTTTATCAAGATACAGCAGGACCTACCAGGGGGAATCATTGGAACCATCAGGATTCCCAGGTGGCAAGCTCCCTTGGCAATTAGTCAAAATACATATTTGCAGCTAGAGATGTAAATAGGTCCTTTCATTTCATCCCTGTAGTGAGCTCCCTGGGGAGTTCCTGCGCCACCCAGGGAATTCAGGACTTACATGCACTGGGATGTGCACATAGGTACAGCCCTGTTACCAAGCTGTGCAAAAATTAGAATAGATATGTGCCTGGAGAGGACAGGCATCAAGAAGTGCTGGTTGGTTTCTCAAGGATCTCCCAATGCAAGTTCCATCCTGATGTGTAGACAGTCAAAGAAAACTGCTGGGAGGCTTGTGTGGATAAACAAAGAGGTCCTGGCAGAAATCTGACATTAAAGGGAAGCATAATGGAAGTCAAAGTAGGGACAAGTGATTCTGGAGGAAAAGGGAGATACAAGCTTTACAAAGCCAAAGCTCACTCGGAGTTTAATCTGGCAAGGGACGTTAAGAACAAGAGCGATGAGAAGTGCTTCTGCAGGTGTAGTAGCCACAAAAGGGAGACTACTGAAAATGTCAGCCCACTTCTGATTGGCACAGGGGATTTGGTGACAGAGAACATGGAGCATGCTGAGTTGTTCGATATCTTCTCCATCCTGTCTTTTTTGCCGACCTTCAGGAGCCACATGCATGGGACCTGTCTGGGTTACAGAAGACTGATCTTCAACAGAAGAAGATTGAGGAACACTGGACATGCAGAAGTCCATGGGAGCTGGTGGGGTGCACCCATGAGTGTTCAGGGAGCTGGCCAATGTCTTTGTGAAGGCTACTCTTCATTATCCTTGAAAGAGTGTGGTATTTGGGAGAACGGAAATGCCGTTCCTGCCTTCATGAAGGGCAAGGAGAATACAGAGAACTACAGTCTGGTCATCTTCAACTTGATTCCTGTGAGAGTGAGGGACCAAACAACAGAGGAAATCACTTCCAGACATATGAGGGAAAAGAAGCTAGTTGGGAATAGTCAGTGTGGACTTAGAAAGGAGAATTCATGCTTCACCAATTTCATAGCCTTCTGCAGGGGAGAGGGCTGGGTGTTGTATATTCAGAAAGCTTTGCAGCACAGTCTCCTGTAACATTCCTATGGATGAAATATGGGCAGGTAAGTGAACAGGGAGGTGGACTACAAACAGGCTGAGCTGCCAGCCTCAAAGGCTTTGTGAACTGCTGCTCCTGGTCCAGCTGGAGGCCAGTAACTAATAGAGCTCCCCAGGGGCTGATAACTGGTGCCAGAACTGTTTAACAGCTTCATGAAGGCCTTTGCAGGCTGGAGAGATGTACCAACAGCAACCTCATGTGGGACTTAGCATTTCTCTTGGTTGAACATCAGCCTTGGGAGGAATAACCACACGTACCAATTCTGACAGTGGGGCAATTGGCTGGAAAGCAGCTTTGCAGAAAAGGAGTTCTTGGTGGAAAAGTTGGAAGAGAAGCCAGAAAGTGTGCCCTTGCAGCAAGGGAGGTCAGCAGCCTCTTAGGCTGCATTAGGCAGTCTGCTGCTCAGATGTCTCCCTTTTGAGAACAGTTCAATACATAGTATTTAAAAAAAGCCACTTAAATATCTATATAAGGTGGGTTTTTTTTAATATAGCTAAAAAATGAACATGATGGTCTGTATTTTGTTTTAGTCCCGTTAGATGATTTTTTTAAAAAATGAAATACGTAGTTATAAGCAGCTTTTCCAAGAGCTTAAAAGCCTGATTGCTTTCAGGGAAATTGAGCTTCTTGATTCAGTCAGTTATACTTCCCATTCCTCTTCTTCCCTCAAATATTATTCACAGAAATTAATGTGTAAGAATTAATAAGTTTAACAGAAAAAAACAGTGTTTGTGGTAAGTTACAAAACCAGATTAGCTTTATTGCATTTCTTCAAAATCTGCTGTATTAGATAAGTTATGTGTCAGTAGCAAAAATCCTTGTAATTTTTTGTACTTTTATAATGAAGTACTGGGAAAAGGCTAATCTAAACGACAGCTTCCATAGCTTGAAGGTCAAAGCCTGTTTCCATGGACAGTGTGTGGTACAGATTCTGTCTTCCTACAGTCACTGAAAATGAAGGCACTGTTGGGCATGTACAAGCTGCAGTTCTCAGAGTGCCTGTTTGGCATGAATAACTTCAGCCTTGTTTTGTCTTTCTTAATTACCATCCTTCCCCCACACCCCCTGAATGTGAAAGAAAACCCACTAAACCATTCCCCTGGCAGAGAGATTGTGTGGAACAGTGCATGTGGAGACATGCACCATTAGATGTATTTCTGAAAAAGGGTAATGTGTAAGTTGTATCATCTTTTTTTGATAGTGCAATTAAAGAGAGATTTTGTTCTCAGTAGTGTTTCTCAAAGCCAAACCTGAGAATCCAACCTTTTTTTCTTGACAGATTTTTCTTTACCCTTCAGGTACTTTCACAGATGCTTGTTAGAGACTCTGAGTACGCAACTATAGCAGTAAAAATACAGGGAAAGTTAAAAAAAAATGTTTCTAAAAGAAGAAAAAGATTATATGGGAAATCATACTGTATGAAATGGCCCTCTGCATGGAGGTTCAGAGAATGACATTCACATCTACCCTGCCCGTGTTGACACATGGAAGAAGCTTTTGTAAAGTCCAGACTTTCTTTGTCTTCAACAAAGCAAAAAAGTAGTTCTTCAATGCCCATTTCACTCTCCAGTTTAGTTCTGAGGTGAATTCAAATGAGGTATAGATGTTTCAAGATCTGAAAAAGGACTTCTGTACAATTCTAAGGTATATGAAATAAATTGAGGAAATTTCTATTTCTTGGAAACGCTCTTTGAGGCCCATTTAAATAGCATGCAATAACTCCTGACCCTGCAGTATTATATGGGAGTGAAAAAGTTCTTGCAGGATCCCAGATCCACACAGGACTTGCTTTAGGCATGCTGGGCAGTCTTTGGGGTGGTTATTTTTTGCTTTTGTTTTGTTTTTGTTGGTTTTGTTTTGGGTTCTTTTTTGTTTTCTGTTTTGTTTTTTGTGGGTTTTTTTTGTGTTTTTTTTTTTTTGTTTGTTTGTTTGGTTTTTTTGTTGTTTTTTTTTTGTTTGTTTTGTTTTTTGTTTTTTTTTTTTTTTTTGGGTTTTTGTTTTTTTTTTTTTTATTGGACAATATTTCCCATCTCAGAAATAACTTGCTATTTGGAGAAGGAATAACCTCAGCTGAGTAAAATTTTAATGGAAAGATTGGCTGGTAAAGACATGGTCTGTTAACTAGACATGCTAGCATAGCATCCCTAGGGAACTGAGGCAACAACACTTGGATTATTAAGATTATTAGCTTTGGAAGCTGGTGGAGATACTGGCTAGACATGGATATTGGCAGAGGATAGCATAGTGGTGAAACTGGGGTTAGTGGAACTTACCTGCAAAAGGGAGAAAACTGCTCTGCAAAGGAAGGTGGTCGCTCGTCTCCATAGTGTAGAGGATTCTCTTATATTGAAGGGATGTTGAAAAAGTAAAATGTGTTTCAAAGTGATTTTCTTCAGTTTTAGGGAGCTCATTGAAGAAGTGAATAATTTTATTTTCAAAGGAGGATGTAGGTAATGTCTGATAAACTGCTTTTGGAACCTTAATCAGTGAATAAGGGGAACAAAGTATAAAAGTTTTTTGTTAAATGAGTAACATTGATCCCTTCTATAAGGATTCTAAGAAGCATAGAAGCACTTAATTAATTTTTTTGCTATAATCCACATAAGAACAGCAAGCAAATTAATATGTCAAAGGCAACCCTAATCCGAAGTTTTGTAATTTCAAAATGTTGAATTTTGTAGCCTTAATATTCTTTAAGAGCTTTATGTTTGTAAAATATGTATATCAAAAGTCTGAAAGTAGAGTCATGAAACAGTGTAATTCTGATTTTTGCTTTTTCCTAGTGGATAGCTGTTGAAAATCTTAATGGTTAAGTTTTTATTTTATTTATTTATATTTATTTTATTTATTTTTTATTTTAGGTTTGGTTTTCTGGGATTTTTGTTTCTTTTGGTTTTGGTCATGGGGTTTTCTCTGGTGTGTGTGAGTGTTCTCTGTTGTTGTTGTGAGGTAGGTTTTCTGTTTGTTTGTTTTGTTTGTATTCTTTTCCTCAAGAGGTATAAATGAAGGGAGGAAGTCTGTCTAGAGGTATATATAGCTTCCACAAGTCACTATTATAATTTTCATTATCTAAGTTATATATGGTAAACCAGCTTTAGGCACAAAATGGAAACTCAATTTTAACTGTCTATACAGTTTGCTACTTGCATTTATACATTTTGCTACTTACATTAGTCTTTTGCTTAAACACTTCTATCATGAATATAGCTAAATCTTTCAAACTCTTCTGAAAACATTTTGTTTCTGACAGCATATTCTAAGGAGCTCAGGGAGTTGGGTTTGATTTTAACATCATTTTTGCAATTAAATATTTTGACAAATTACTACCAGCTTTATTCTGCTGGCAATATTTTGACAGATGGGAGAAAATGTTTCAATTTTTAGAAGAGTATTTTAAGGTAATAAAAGAATTGGAAAGACTTAGAGGTACCATCTTTGAAAACACTGCATTCAGACTTCCCTAATACTGGAATGAACTGGAACTAAGCTTCGATGTGCTCATTGTTTTGTAGACATATATCATTTACTCAGAAGAATTTAAAAGAGAGAATGAAAGTAATTTAAAAAAACTTTGACCTATGTGAACAACCTAGAAAAATCTGAAAGGTTGATCTTGGAGATTCCTCTGAGTGAAAAAACTTGTGATTTTTTTCATTTTTCCTGACTGATACCTAGAAATTTGTACAACATACAATACATATATAATATATAATACAATACAATATAGCCTATGTGACAAGTGTAGGGAAAAAATGTCCTGTGGGATGCATACATTTTTTTTTTGTCTTAGCATTGCTAGAAGCAAAGTCCACTTTGTTTGTGACATTTTGTTAGTCTCTTTGAGCATTAGATATCTTTTCTCAGGTGCTAGCTATATTAAACAATGTAGTGAAAATTAGGTCAAAAGAGGCAAGAAGCTGATGCTTATTTGTGGAGCTGCTGTTGCTGACAGAATGGGCTTCCTGCTTGTGAAAGGTAGATGGTATATGACTCTGCTAAATAAATACCTCTATCCAAAGATGATAACATTGTTGTCTCATTAGTGCTTCACAGCTTCCTTTGCAAGGTGCTAAAATAAGCCTTTTAAAATGGCCAGTTTCACATGGCGGCTGCTGAAAAGAAGAAAAATCTCTCCTAAGTAGTATTGCTACAGAAGTCAATGAATTAATGTTTTTTGGTTTTTTTTTTCCAAGAATCACTATTTCTCAATTTAATTTTAATTTGGTTGAGAATCCAAATTGGTGTATTTCCATATGGTTACTAGGATTACAGTTTCACTGTCTTGATGAACAATGTAGTAGATGAAGTGGATTAACCAGCCTTTTATAGAGTATTTTCTTCCTTGGGTTAGGAGAGCAAAGCTAAGTGTGATATTATTGTAAAAGACTCCTGAGACATTCAGGTTCTCACCTTACAACTTCCTCAATAGTTTTCAGCAATGAGGATATCTTTGTAACATCTGGTTTATAAGCTGTATTCTTCTTTTCTGGGCTAAAAATCCTCACACACACACACAAAAGAAAAAAAAGGGCACCATGATTAAGCAGATTGCTTTTCTCTTAATACAAGAGAAAAACATTTCCCTCATTTTCCTTCCTCTTTGATCACTTTCTGTATCTTTAGACAGAATTAGGTATTTTCTTAATTTAACAAGTGGTTGAGACTGCAGTAAAAAGTTGCAAGGAATCAGCCAAGCCTAAAATAGGTCTGTACCAGCTCCTTAATCTGTAACAGAACTGTTTCCCTATACTTTTCTTCCAATGCTTTTTTGTAGTATTTTGTTTCAGAGCCACACGTGGGTGTCTGAAGTAGAGTCATTCAGTATTGCCCTGGTTCAGATGAGAGTATTTAGCTACTTCATAATGGGCAAACTCTGGTTCCTGTAATACTTAGGAAATGAAGACAGCATTTATGCTTTTGAAACATGGTTTCTTCTGAAGCTGTGCCTTTGCTGAGTGGCTGTTTCCTTCTAGGCGTCTTTCCAAGCACTCTTTGGGCTCTCACTGGTCTGTGAACGTGCCATGTAGTAGCAGCAATCTGTACTTGATGCAGTATTCACAAATGTTAAATCCATGGATTGCATAAAGAAAAGGGTTAGCTAAGTCCCAGGAAAAGGGATATAATTGGCAAAGTCCAGAGAAAGATGAATTTTTGAAGGGCAGATAAGAAAGTTGGGAAGAAGATGGAACTGGGCCTTGGCATGGCTGAGTGCCAGCCTCTGTGTGCATGAGGGGACCAGGGAGTGAGCAACAGGGACACCTGAACCTACTATAGCTTACTTTTCTGTATAATTTAAAGAATGAGAAAAGCAGTCTTTTTCTTCCTGCTCACTTGGGTCCTGTTTGACCTGAGAGAGTAGTGCCCTGCTCTGTGCCACCCTTTGGCTGCAGTGATGTTATTGTGCGCTAGAACGTGGTTCAGCCCAACTACAGGTGTTGGATCCTTGCCCAGTCCTCTTGAGTCTCCCTGATTTGATCTGACAGTAAATCTCTTTAGCTTGCTGTCCTTCTGCTCTAAGGTGTGCTGCCTTCTTGGGTATGGACAAGGAGAGTCTCCAGTCTAGCTCTGTTCCCTCAGTGCTGCTGTACATTGAAAGGACTGGAGCCATTCCAGCATGCTGCTGTGTGTGGGATCAAGCTGTGCTAACTATTAAAAAAAAAAAAAAGTTTATAATTTTGTAAGTTTTGAGACTTCTTTCTTCCTACTTGAGCTGATCATTGCTTACCACACAAAAAAATTGAATGCTGCTGCTGAAGTAGCAATGGCATAGAGTAAATGCCCTTATCTGTGTGATCTAACCTGGAAATATAAGCCTGTTTTCTAAAAGATCAGGCTGAAAATGGTATTTAGTTGCAGAACATTCTGGACAAATGCCAAAAATAATAATTTAATGACAGAAATTCTGAGGAAGCTGTCACAAAAATACTGGCCCATATTTTATATATGATTGGGGAAGACGTGTTTTAAGCAATGAATGAAAGTGTTTTGAATCTTTTAGATACACACATTTGTAGAAATCAAATAATTTAAGTTTATTAAACTTTTATTATTTTAAAACTAAGAACAAAAGAAAGTGAATTTACCAGCAAACCCCCTTGACCTATGATTAAAAAAAACCCGCAACAACCACCAGAGTTTTTTAATTTGAAATTTGTTAGTACAAGAAAATGCTGAATGTATTAGTTTGAGTTCTGAAGCTCCTTCTATGTAGGTTTTATCAAAAAGTAGGATATATATGTAAACACTTCAATTTCCAAGGGTATTAGCCTAGTTTTAAAGAGGAATTTAACATTTCCAGCTGGTAAGATTAGTGTGTGTGCATATTTACACCTTCTCAGAGGCTATGATTTGTCTTCAAGTTTTGGGTTGAAAAGAGCATTTAGCTTATGACTTCATATCGTGTCTTTAAGAATTGCAACACACTTACTTGATTTTAATTACCAAAGTGATCATTAAACAAAGAGATGCTTTCTTGCCAACAGTAAGATTAAAGAAATCCCAAACAAACTGAAGTTAGACTCAGCATCTGAAGAGCTGGGACAGTAATAATTCTTCAGCCACTATTCTGCCTAATTCTAGCCTACTATGACCAAACAAATGTGCAGGTAGTGGTGTTTGTATTTCAGCTGCACCTAAAGGTTTCAGGATGTTGTGCCTGGTGTTAGGTGAGCATAGAAATGAAGTTTCCAAACAGTGAGCTCTTTAAGCACTTGTGACTGCACAGATCTGTAAGGATTGGGTGGAATTGCCATGTTGTCAGTGTCTCTATTTACTAAACATTGCTTTAGTGTGAGAAAAGGATTCTGAAAGTGGCATAAGTGTACTGCTGCTCTTCAATAAAAGTATTTGATGTATTTATTGCATTTATATGCTATATAATTAGTTGGTATGTCTACTGCTTTTTTTTTGTGCTAGATATATGATCAAATACTAAAGTGAAAACAATTCATACTTTCCATCATATATATGTACACACTTTTCACTTATGTTGCAAAAAGTATCTGGAAGAAACTAAAGGTTTCTATTACCACTGCACACTAGGAATTTTAAGTATGCAAACTGGAACTGTGCTAGGAGCAGCAGATCTCAGCAGTGCTGGCAGTTTTATTCAACAGAGAACATGAGAAGGAAGAGTCATGCTTTCTTTGGGATGCTTGTTCTAGATTGATGTGAGAAATCACAGAACCAAACAGAAACCCCAATGCTTTGTATTTCCGTCTCTTACTACTTTCAAGCCAGGGCAAGGCTGCTGTATTTATTGCTGTGTAATGATACAGTGTGAAAGTCTTGGGCTATGGCACTCTTCTTTAGGTGTAGGAATAGTAGCACAGATGTTTTTGTGTGAGGTACATTAGCCCACATACATCCTTAAGCAAGTTAATAACTCAGTAGATCTTAATGACATTCAAAGACAAATCTATTCTCTTTTGGTCTTCCATTTGAAATTGGAGTGTCTGGTGATCATGACGGTATAACAAAGGTGTAAAAAAAATTGCACTGCAACTTGCATAGCAAAGACAGTAAAAGTATAGTATTTGGGGTGTCAACAGTAGATGCACTGTGCAATACTCAAATATGTCTAAGTTCAGTGCTACTCAAACCAGTTTTGGTAGAAGTATTATGTATGTCTCATAAATCAGCTACTTCTAATGACTCTTCTCTTATACAGACATTTTTATACCAGTTTGTCCAGAGCTAGCTTGTCAGAGGATGAGCCATTGTGTTATTACATGAAGAAACTCCTCTGCATATCAGCTTGTTAATATTTGGGATGAGGATGCTAGGAATTTTTGACGAAAGGAAAAATTATGAGGATGATAGGAATTTTTACCTTTCCAGCTCCAAGCCTTATATTGACTGGCTCTGTGTTACAGAGAGAGAGACAAAGCAATTTGGAGCATTTGGGACTAATGACTTTTTCTCCATAAAATTTCTCTGACTCTGTTGACTTCTTATATCAACCTTCACATCCCAAGTATTTGCAAAATAATAATAAAGAACCTATTATAAAATATCACCTTTTTTTTTTTTTCTGATCATGTTCTGATTCTGCAAGGAATGTTGAAACAAAAAGATGTCTCTGAATAAATTTAGATTGTAGTTGTTAGAGATAATATTGCAAGTGGTTGTGGACATGTGTATAGATCAGATACAAAAAATAAATGTTTCCTACTTTTAACAGAGGTATTGCTATAGAAATTGTATTAATTTGTGCATGTATTTGGTGCGCTGCTTCTATTATTAGAGCCTTTATTTCTATGCAGCACGTGGATTTTAGCACTATTCTGGAAGCAGTCAGCTTGTGTAACAAAAGATTGGTGTGTGGTCTGAAGCGTGAGTTTGTCTGTGAGTTTGTCTATGAGTAAATTCTGTTTGACCTGAAGGGAGACTTTGCCAAATTCCAGCCCTGAATTCAAGAGTTTCAGTCTCTATAGCTAACGTGTTCTTGAACTTGTTTTGTTTTTTGTTTTGAAATTCACCTACTGTGTTAAGTCACAAGATAATATTTGAGAAATCTGTTTTCTGTGTCATATCTAGCTAGACAGAGTTTTGTCAGCTTTTGATGAAAATTGTGAAGTGCCTTGAGACTTGTAATGTGACAGACTCCATTTGTGTTGTACTATATTAAAAACTGTTCTTTAAAAAAAAAAAAATAAATCACATTTTAGTTCCAGATCTGCTTGAATGCTTTTTTAGCAGAAAGCAGACTAGAATTTTCTTTAACTTATTTTCTGGATTTAGAAGTCATAATTCATAAGCATTCAGTGCTGTCAAAAGATGTGCCTATTCCAGAAAGAATGAGTTCTCCCAAATGTGCCTTTGCCTCTAATGGGTGCCATAGATGTATGTTGTAGTCATATGAGTCTGCATGGAAATAAGTAAAACCAAGTGGATTGTTAATTTTGGGAGGTAGGTAGGAGGTGATTTTGAGACCTGTTAACTAAAGGGGTAGCATATTAGAATAGAAGAACAAACTCAGTTTAGGAAATAAGACTGGGAAATTTTCTGGGTCTGTTTTTTTCTATTGTTTTTCTATTTTCTATATTGTTTTCTATTGTGTTTCTGTTGTTTAGTAGGATATTTAGTTTTGGACTAGATTATACCTGATTTCCTGCAGTATTTTCAGTACTTTATCAATGGTTACAATTTAACATAAATGTGCTGAACTCTGTATGTATATTTCATTTGCATGAAGCTACATCAGGTTTCTGTATTCATTTCTGCATTACGGATAAGCAATTTTTCACAATAGCTTATTTTTAATAATAGCTTAAAATCCTTCACTAACCTCAGAAAACTGAAAAAATAAATCCAACCCCCCAAACCAGACTGACAGCTGTCAACTTCTACTTTCAACTTTTTCAAAGAGATTATTCAATATTTTTCCTGAAAACCAGACCTCTAACTGCTATAATTTTCATTCAGTTCAAAATAACTTGTCAAAATTACCCATCTTCAGACTGCTGGAGCTTTTAGACTAGAAATCCACACAATATTTTTGCACTATCATTTGTCAAGGTTTGTAGGACAAAGATTCTGTACACTCAAATGAAATCCAGACCAAAAAGACAGTTTTTGTAATTTTCTAATTTCTTAAGTGTAGGATTCTTTTACTTAAATAACTTTAAATTCTTTTTGAAATGAGGGTTAAGGACTAGCCAAAATGAGAATAATTGAACAGTATTAAAATATTATAACATTTAATTTGGATCACTAAAAAAATAATTCTGGCAAGTTTTAAAACACAGAAAAAAGCAAATTCATTAGCAAAATGAAACATTTGCAAACTTTTTAAAGCATGATTCTAAAAGGAAGAATATAGAAAAAAGTGAATGTCATAATCTGAATATTTGAAATAATAAGATGAGAGAAAAGTAAACTATCACATTGTTATATCATATTAATAACACTTGGATTATATGATTTCTCTTCATGTATTTTAAAATTAGAGTAAGAATGTACCAGATTGCTTCCAAAAATCCACCCAGAATTAAGGCTTTCTTCCTGAGGCCATAGGGAAGCATGAACTAAACATTAGTATAGCCTTAGCATCTAACTAATTTCTTATTCCTGCTTGGACCCTTGTTTCCAATAGCAAATTCTAATACTCTACATAAAAGCAAAGATAGCAATTGTTTGATTTTGTAATTTTACCTGGCTGGTGGGGCAGATCTATCAAGCCAGATGAAAACAATTTTCCACTCATTGAGATAAACCAGTGTCATAGGAGGAAGAGGAGAAGTAGTTCATCAGTACAAGATCATTTATTTGTGGATTAAAACTGTGCCGTGATGTACTGCCATACTTAGAAAGATTATACCTTGCTTGAATTTCAGTTTTTAGCTTTAAATGGTTTTCAGATCAATTGCTGAAACTTCAATTCAGTTCATCTTTCAAAGCAGCCTGTATCACCGCTCTCAGAAATACATTATACCATCCAAACCTTTCAATTTCATTAGTTTAGGTCTGTTTTCAGGAATTTGTTTTATACATGCAATTTTTACATGAGTAGAAAAAAGTATTCATGTGTCTGTGAAACACATCAGTCCTGCATTTTTTAAAACACTCAGGAGAACTTTTCTGTCCTAATTATTGCAATGCTAGTGGCTAAGGAGTTTATTCAGAAATCTGCAGTCCAGCTTACCATGCTTTGGTGTGAGTTAAACTAACTAGAAACTGGTGTTTGTGGCATTAAATACTTGAAAATTTTCCCCTGGGTATTTGACTTTAATCTTTTTGGCTTGAGGCTTTCCTGTGTTCTCTTAGCTTTCCAGAAAATACAAGACTGAAATCAGTATAAGCTTTTCACTTGCCTTCTTGGCTTAAGCACAAATACCAGTAGGTAAGTAGGTGGGTTGGCATGTAAACATTTATTTTGAGGATGCTTTGCAGTCCATGTGAGCTAGGAATATTTCACACTTGAATGCCTGCCTTTTTTTTTTTTTTTTTTTTTTTTTTATCTTATGGCTTCATTTGGGAGTTTAAGCAAAGTGTGTGTGAGAAAGTGATCACACAAAGTTTAGTCTGAAGATTTCTGGTTAGGTTAACTGAAGAGACATAGAGTTGTTGTGTATGAACCTACTACACAGTCTTGTTCTTATTGCGCAGAGAGAGGTCTCTTGAGAGCCAGGATGATTCAATATTGATTCCTTTGGGGTTTTTCAGTTTGTTTCCAGCAAAGATGGTGTTTTTTGGTATGAAGAATCAAAATTTTGTTGTCCAACAGGCCTTGAAACAGAGACTCTCTATCAATATGAAAATCCTACCAAGAGTTTCCCTTGTACAAAGAATAGGAAAAATAAATCCTTTGTGAGAAAAAATTTGTTGACAAAAATGGAATGCACCAAAGCTTGGAAACAAATATTACAAAACTGCATGCATGCACCAGGAAATACAAAGAAAAATAGTTGTACAACAATAGTTTAAAAGTTTGGTTTCAACCATGAAGAAAATCTTATTTAGTACTGAAAGCTTTTTGTTAATGTATTATGCTGCCAAACTGCATAAAGTTAAGCACTGCTCAAAGTATCAGATATATTCCATTAACTGGGATGCAGTGGTGGTGAGTCTCATTCTTTATAGCCCTTCCTTAGTTATGTTTGATGTGTTAACTGTTACTGCTAATAACTTTGTAGTATATTTTTCATGTCTTCAAGTATAGGGTTCATTTAAAAGCTTTTTACAAAGGTGTTGCTGGTGAGAAGGCTATTTGCAGAGGATGTGAGAATTGCATGTAAAATCTCAGAGTTGACAAAATTGCTTGCCAAATCTAATGTATTAGACTGTCTTGAAGCTGAGTCAACTCAGGCTTGGCATCACACTGACATAGTTCAGAAGCAGAGCAAGAAGGAGGCTTTCCCATATTATGCCACATGAATGTAGCCTGGGATTGTAGTGGAAACAGTTGTATCTTTGTAAAATTTTAATTATGCATTCTAAATGTGAACATTTCAATCACATCTGAATTATTTACCTTTCTTTCGGTTTTCTCGCTTTCCCCCATTTTTTTTGTTATGTGCAACAAAAATAGTAATTAAAATGCTCTTAATTTCCATTGCTTTTAGGTACAGAGTTGGATCGAGGCCTATGAAAACTGTAAGCAAAATTTAACTTTGTGCCCCGAAGGCTGCCAGGGAGTAAGCATTTTTTTTTCCTTTCTCAGTGGCAGAAAATGTCAGAACTCTTGAGCTCGTTGCCCTGTGCTAGGGTCTGCCTGCCTGAGCTCAGTGCCAGTTTTGACAATGCAGTTAACCAGTTTTGTGAAGTGATAGTGAGCCTGGAAGCCTAGCTTTGATGTGGGAGGAAAGTGAGGTAGGTTGGATGCTTGTTTGGTTGGTTTTCAAGGAGTCTTTCAGAGCATCATTCCTCTTCATTGATGCCCATTCCTTTCAGTTGCTGTGCTGGCCTGGCATCAGATTCTCAGAGTGCAGACTGCCTTCAGGGTCTGATCAAGGATTCAGGGACTCAAATCACTTAAACTAGAGCAATAAAAAGGTGGTGGAATTTTAATCAGTGGGAGTTAGTGTCCCTTTATATTGAGTCTTGGCTTTCCTGGGACTGAAGAACCTTAAACATTGTGAGGCATGAGGGTAATTCAAAAGGGGTAGCATATAAAAACTGATGAAAAGTCTGTAAGTCCTTACTTAGGAATGCTCCTGAGTGAGGGGATCAGAAAGTATTCTTATGACTCTGATAATATTTTAGATTTTATAATGTCATTAGTGTGTGATCACTGGCTAGTAGTCCTGAAATTAGCAAATATTTTTCAAAGGACAAATCCCTATAAAATAGCTCAAATGCTTAAAATATATCCTGATGATATTTTTTCCAGTATATTCAATCACAGAAAACCAACTTTTCTAAACAAAATTAATTGTCAATGTCCGTTTTTAATTCTTCAGCTTTCCAAACCCAAGGGCAGAATTCTACATGCATTGCTTCCCTAAAAATAAACAGAACAACCAACAGATTCTTAAACTCTAAGAAATGCTCTAAAAATGTCTTCTATTTGTGTTTTGCATTCCTATAGGTTAATATAGCCAAACTGATTTCCCTCCTGATGTTCTGTTAACTGAATTTCCTCTGAGGCACTGTGTTTTGGTACGTGCTATATTTTATCTCAGAGTAGATTTTTATATGCAAAGTATAACTCTCGGAAGCACACTCTGTTGACACCACTTTAAGTACAGTTGCACTGGCAGTAATATATCTGCATGGAAAGAATCCACTAAACAATAAAATTATGTAAATCAGACTATAGGAAGATTATTCATAAGCAAATGCCTAGATATAAGCTTAGCATCTCCTCTGTGGTTCATGGATTTTGTTAAAGTATGACAAACAATCCTGGCAGAAATCACAAGAGAAATTAAGATCAAAGCCTAAGCATAAACTAAAAGAAATGAAGTATTTTCCACTGATCAATTAACAATGTGCTTTGCTGCCAGCCTGGAGTAATAAACCAAAGAGGAAATCACATTAGGCTGCTTTTATAATCAGGCATAGAAACAGCACTTATGTATAAAAAGAGAAAAACTCATTACGTTTATCTCTGTATTGTTTTTTAATTGTTTTTCCCCCCCATCATTGTTATTCCTCATCATTCATATTCAGATTAGTTACCTAATTTTAGATGAGCGACCAAGTGTGTAATAAATGCATGAATTCCATTTGGTTTAAATATCGCCATCTAATTACCCTGTGCTTTTGTTATCAATCTCAGATGTTAACAGTCTAATGGCAAAAGGGGTTTCAGTAATTAAATTGTTAGTAGAATTATTGTAAAGCACGTTGACATACCAAACACACAGAATCATAACTATAAATAGGCCGTAAAGGCTCTCAGTGGGAGTGAGATTAAAAAGCAAAAGAATAGCAATCCAATATTATATTTCATGTCCTCTCCCTGTATTTGAAACTGTCTTATTCTTTTCTGCAGCATTGTTTACCATTTTATGGGGTATTGAGCTTTTCCTATTCTGAATTTATTTAGCATCCCTTAGATGCTGAAGAATAGGAAGGTCCTGCTGGAAATTGCATAGTAGAGCACAGAAGACACTTTTCCATTTTCTCCTGTAAACCAATGCTACAATAGTGGTAAATGCAAGTATTAAGTGATAATTGCTTTCTGAATATGGCTTTTTTCCTCTCTGAGAAAGAAAGAAAAGATGTGGGAAGCTATGCTGTAGAAAGGACAGCCATGGTGTCCTTTCATGTGGGACAGTAATGTCAGTATGTGTTTTTGAATGAGATGTGTGGAGTTACACCCAGTTATAAATGGTTGTATTGATTTCCATAGCAGCAGGGGACAAGTATGTTCCTTCTCATCTTCAGAATGAATATAGTGAGTTGAGTTGTGTCTTAGTTTTTCAAGTAGGAGGTGTAAGGAAAGAAAAAATAAATTGCTTCAGGCCAATGTAATTAGGAAGGTTTTCTTTCCCCCCTCTGCTACGCTCTAGCAGGCAGCTCTTCTGCTTTCCCTGCAGTTAAAAACAGAAGAGAAAGAGAAACAAAGGGTGAACTTTAGTGCCCATGGTTCAAAGAGTGGTATAAAGTCACTTCCCCATCTGCTGCCAGTGCTTTGCTATGTAAATATTCTGTAGGTGGAACTGGATGTCTTCATGAAGTGCAGTCTTGCTGCTGTTATCTCAATCTCTGAGCCTGCCCCATCCTGCCACGGCCTCCCCCTGCATCTCTTCTTTGCACAACTTTTTCTCCCAGGGCTATTTCTTTCTCACATCCCTTGCCCTGCCTGCCTTTCCTTGCCTGACCTTGGTCAGTGCACTGAGGCACTGCAGGGCAGCCCAAGTCAGAAAGCTCAGCTTAGCTGCAGATCTGGTTAAGAGATCTGGGGCTGGGTTTTGCTGGATGAGAACTGACAGTGTAAAGCCTGTGAGTCCCAGGAATGTGGTAATGGTTGAGTAAAACAGATAAGCTGAGGGACTTTGCCAAAAGAGAGGAGGAGAGGAAAGGCCGGGATCTGAAGATACTTGGCTGAATGGCAAGTCAGCATAGACTAATGGTTTGGTTTTGGGGATAGGAAGGAATTTTCCTCTGAGTCATATTAGCAGAAATGAATGTGGTTCTTTTTGCTTCCTTTACAGCATAGAGTCTTGTTCATTTTCAAGGTTCACCAAGTTTGCTTTACCTAATAAAATTTCTTCAAGGCTACTGCAACTCCTTTTTTTTTTTTTCTCCTTCCCTCTCTGTTTCTTGCTCTCCCTTGTATCTCTTCCTTCCCTTCCACTAGTTTCCTTTCAGTGTACTGCTGTTTTGAGGCTCACAGATCTATCCTGTGAAAACTCTTGCACTTGTTCTAACTATTTTGAGGAAAATTCTGGAAAAAAATAATTATATTTTCTTTCTGTTTTTTGATGTACTGAAGGGCTGGCATTAGTCTGGGTGTGCACCTACTTTGAAATAAGATTCCATTAAATCAGTCATTTTAGTTGTAAAGAACTGAATCAAGCAACCCAGGTATCTATCTTGGATTCCAGTTAGCTACTTTTAGGCTGCTTCTTGCTCACTGCACCAATTTTGTGGTTTGTCCTCTGAGGTGACTAATTTTTCCATGACCTGGGATGCTCTGTAATGAGAGAAGAGGGACTTAACACTGTATTTTGCATTTGAGTCTGTCTACTACACAAAATTTAGGTGTTACAACATTAATTTTTAAAATTGCATTAGTCCTTGATTTTACTTGTTTTTTCTTAAGTTTATGTGTAAAGTGAAATCAGAGAGAGAATGCTACAATACACATGGGATATCAAAGGCTTTTGATTTTCAAGGTTTTATTTCAAAAAGGAATGCAAGGGTTACATTTTTGTCCCCTTTTTTGTTCAATTAAAAAAAAATCTGGTTGATATGGTAGGAGTTGCTTCTCAGTGTGTACAAAATGTACTATAGCATACACCAAGGCATAAATCTGTCATAAATCCTAAAATCACAACAGCTGTTGAGTTGATTGTAATGCTCACCTCATGTTTATTAGGACTTTTATAGTTATATTTCCTAATTGTTCATCATTAATGAAGTTCCCACATCTTGTAGAGGTCATTTCAGTGCCTGTATCAGGAGATGTTCAAATGGAGTTAGATCATGTTTTTCAGTGGGCTTTGAAATCTAATTAGGCAGTTAAATTCCACAGCTCAAAATAAACGGAGCTCCATCTTTCTGTGAGCTATTTTCAAACAATGAAACCTGCTGAGTACAGACTAACTACAACGTGCAATGCACAGATTTTGTTCATCAAGAATAAAAATGGTGCTGAAGTATGCTGTTACAGTCTGAGAAATGTTAGGGCCATAGTTTCAAAAATTGACATTTAGCAGTAAAATGTACTGTATATGCACAGTGTAGATAGGGAGGTCATGTATTTTGTGCAGACTGCCATTTATACTTGCAAGTGAATTATTATTATTAATTGCCATGAAAAATGGCAAAGTTTAAAAGAGTGTTAAAAGACCCAAGCAGGTCTTTTGAGAGGTTCTTCTAAGAGATTAATTGCTACAAATGAAACAAACTGTCTTGCAGAAATTTGAAGCAGGCAATTGCCTTGCCTTGACCTGTAAGTACCCAGAAACTGTAGTCTCTGAGGATAGTTCTAGCATTTTTTCTAAAGCTTGCTAGCTTTTAAGGCTTTTTAAAATGCTAGGATAGACAAATGAAAAGTCTTTTAGGTTATATTAACATTTGGGTGTGTGTGCACTGCACTTGTGAAGTCACTGATGAACCTTTGCTGGTTTTGATCACAGACAGGCTTCACTTGTAATGAGCCTAAAATTCTTGCTTACATTTTGTTCATGTTCACCTGTAGAGGAAATGATGTGTGCTAAGCACTGTATTAGTGGGGTGGATCTGTCTGTACCACTTGGAAACCACTGCTCAGCAGTGAGAACATTCTGCTCCAGGGCTGGAAGATATCCAAGCTGCACCCAAGTGCCAGCTGTATTTCCATGTGACAACATGGAGCTTCTCCTGTAAAGAAGCAGTAACTTTTGGTACTTCCAAGATGTTAGCCAGAGTAGCCATTGCAATGAAGTAGTGTTAGAAATTTCTCCTCATCCTTTTGCATCTAGAATAATTTCAAGGTGCACAGCTTTAAAATAAAAATGGAATTTCAGGAATAAATAATTGAAGATTTTTAGCTGTAGACTAGATTTGCCTTGGCCCTGAAAAATCTCCAGATTTTTTTCAGATGACGTGCAAATTTGGATGAGGGACAGTTAAAACAGCAAGCTTTCAAATGTCCTCTTTTTCATAGTTCTGTAATGTATTTATAAAATTGTTTCTCACTTTGCTGATGAGTGCCACTGAAAATGACTAAAACCAGCTCGTTACAATTTCTGTTACTACTAACCATGCAAGCCTCTCTCTTCTCTGACAGATCTTGCTAGATTCGGCTTAATGCATGACAAAAGCATATTTATTTCTAAAAAAAAAAGAGGAACTGATATTATTCAATACAGAGTTTCAGTATACTGTAAAGCTACGCCAGTCCAAATAACTTCATTATCTGCAAGAAATTAAAATTGTGAGGTTTGTATTTCTTCGTATTTAAGGAATTGTATGGGTTTTAGTTGAGTAAAAGTGGCCTCACCTTTCTCATTCTGCCTAAGTGCTCTGGTCACAAATGGATTATTCCTTTTGGGTGTAATATCTTTTAAGAAGAAATTCCTAGCATTTTTACACTCACTTGAATATTTTGATCACCTTTTTCTTTCCCATCCTTATTTTCTTTGATTTTGTTTCCTATGGTACATCAGTCTCTCACTTTGAATGTCAAAGAAGTTCTGCCTCTTGATTCTTCTTTAAAGTATGTTGGGTTCCATCTAGAAATTAGCCATCTATCCTGAACCTCTCACCGCTGACTGTTAAAGTATCACATTATCTTGGACGTAGTCATGTAGATGAGTGATTGGGAATTAATGCATCTTCAGTCTTCAGCAAAATCGCCAAATAATGAAGAGAAGCCTACAGATGGTGCTTTAAATTAGTATTGATATGATATTGAAAAAAAATCTGCAGCACTGAGATTAGTTTTGAGACTTCTCATTATCACCTAAAATCTCCAAAATTATAAAAAGATATTTTCTTTGGTTTTTTTTTTCCCTTCCTTCAAAGTAACATCTACACAGGTAATCTAAAGGAAAGGCCTAGTGCCCAGGTGGCCAAGAAGGCCAGTGGCATCCTGGCCTGTACCAGCAATAGTGTGGCCAGACAAACCAGGGTAGTGATTGTCCCCCTGTACTTGGCACTGGTGAGGCCACACCTCAAATCCTGTGCTCAGTTTTGGGTTTCTCACTACAAGAAAGACTTTGAGGTTCTGGAGTGTGTCCAGAGAAGGACCATAAGGAGCAGCTGAGAGAGCTGAGGGTGTTTAGTTTGGAGAAAAGGAGGCTCAGGGCAGACCTTATTGTTCTCTACAATTCCCTGAAAGGAGGCTGTAGCCAGGTGGGGGTTGGTCTCTTCTCCCAAGTAACAAGTGACAGGACAGGAGGAAAAAGCCTCCACTTGCAGCACAGGAAGTTTACTTTGGATATTAGGAAAAACTTCTTCACTGAAAGGGTGGCCAAGCACTGGAGTAATCTGGACAGTGAAGTGGTGGAGTCACCATCCCTGGAGATATTTCTAAGATGTGTAGATGTGGTGCTTAGGGACATAGTTTGATGGTGGACTTGGCAGTGCTGGACTAACTATTGAACTGGATGACCTTAGAGGTCTTTTCCAACCTAATCAGTTCTATGTCTCTGTGATGTATTCATACTAGTGGGGGGCTTTGATTTTAAATGTTTAGAAGCAGATTTTGGACTAGTCCTTTCTATGGCATGAGTTGTATGTGTTACTTCAGTTATTCTGATTGACTATGATTGGTGATGGCATTTTTAAGCCTCTAAAGAATGAGTGAAATCATGTTTACTAAATAGGATGTCTCCTGCTTAACTTTAAGACCACCGTAATCAAAGATACAATTTCTTTTTCTCACATAGTAAACTAAACAACTGTCATATTTTCTCCCCTCTGCAAAAATTCACAAACACTTTTCTAAGTAGCTTTTCATGTTCTATTGAAATTTTGATTCCCTCTGAAATGACTACTGTGGAGATAAATTCTTAGCATATCTCATTTTTCTTTTGTTTAAAAGAGCTTAATATGGAAAAGAAAAGAAAAGAAAAGAAAAGAAAGAAAGAAGTCCTGAGGTTTTGTGAAAATGCCTTCCAGTAACTTTTAAATCCCTTTGCAAAATAAAGTTATAATACGGTAGTATTATAGAATCAAGAAAATGCTTGTTCTTTGAGACTGTATGTTTCAGCATATTTACATGTGAAAAATCTTGTCTTTGTTAAGTTACTGAAAAGAAAATTATTTCCCCAGCTTTTTTAGATCAGCTCACTGAGATCTATTATTGCCAAGGTATTTTTTGTTTGCTTATTTACTAGTTTAATCTCTGGCTTTTAGGAAAGAGAGTTACTGTCATGCCTTACACTCTCTGATTATGATTATACATTCTAGAGTCCCCTGCCCAGCCCCAGAGAACCTGTGGTAGGTTTTGCCTGTAGTGCTTTGGCTGCTTGGATCAGTGGTAAGGCAAGGGACTGCAGCAATGCCACAATGGTAGGCACTATAGGTACTATTTTGAGAAAAAAGGCAAAGATGTGATGGTGACAGAGTGTTTGATGTCTTCCTGGTAATTTTGGAAAATATTTGCTGGAGAAGCTTTCTTAGCTTTCTTGCCCTCTCTTCCTATGTTTAGGCATTTTTCGATGTATGTGTAAGTTTTACTCACCATTTCATATATCAAATAAAACAAAGTCAAACAAAAACTGCCCACCTTGAAAGACTTCTCTGATATCTCAGTGGTAAAGTGCCATCCAGTTTTTCATATTCCTCTGCTTCTAATTTGTTTCAATAGATCTATGGCAAATACCATAATACCTCCAAAATACCTTCCAATACAGACTTCATCCGTGTCATAACTTCTTCTAGGGAAGGTATTTTAGTAGTGCCTAAAGTTTTCCTCTTGCTTGATCTTCCTGCTTTTTGATGCTATCATTTTTCTTTTAGAATTAATTATCATATGTTCACAAGCAATTTTTTAAATTTTTTTTTCTCTCTTCATTTTTTAAAATGTTATTGAATATTCACTGAATATTTGCATTTTATTTACATTTAATAGTTATACCTGGATTTCTTGCAAAAGAAAACTAGTTAGATGCAACCACAGATCTGAGAAAATAGTGCAAGCTGCATTGGACAGATATGTTTTACTAGTGACAACCCTCTTCAGATAGTGGGTTCTCAATATAGACTGATTCCCTTTGCCATCTCCCTGATACCATGGCCAAGCAAAGTGGTAGCGACCTCAGCTGTGGTGCTGACACTGCCAGATGAATAGTTTGCTGTACTTCTTCCAGGGAAGAGATGACTGAGCTCCTTGAGGAGTCCCAGAACTGTTTGACCAGTCTGAAGAGTTCTATGATAGACTTCAGAGGCATCTATCAACAAAGGAGAGGAGGAGGGCTGAAAGGGACAGACTGTATTGTTCTTTAAAATGAAAATAATTTTTAACAGTTCCTTGTGCATTAAATGGCATGAAGGCAACTGCTAAAACGGCAGCCACACTTGCTATCTCATGAATTGCCATAGGAACCATAAGTGTATTATCTCTTGTCTTAATTATAATTGCCATTCATAATGTTGAATTAACAGTCAGTATCAGAAACCACAAATATAGGAGTTCAGTGTAACTGTAAATGTTGTGACCTTGAAAACTGTATTCCCCTTCCCTCTCCTCTCCAATCTTTTAACATTTTTGTTAATGTTGACCTTAGCCATAGGAGCATATATTTAAAATAAATGAGGGAACCTCAGCAATCATTCTGCCTACTGCTGCCACCTCCTGGTTGGAATCGCCCCCACTTACGGGCAGTTCGTTTTCTTTCTGTAGTGAGAGAAAGCTCAGACAGTTCAGCCTCCTGTGTTTGAGGAACTAAACATTTCCATGCCATATGTATGTGGGCAGTTGATGCTAATGGTGTAAGTGCAGCCACAGAGAGTTAATTTGCATTACATACCAATGGCACAATTCTAGATTTTATTAAATATCCAATTAAAAAAAAAAAAAAAGCAGCCAGATCCTTCCAATTTGTTTTCATTACTGTAATCTTTTCCTTGAACAAAATCTGTGATCGAATAAAATTCTGTTTTTCATTTCCTTTTTCATTTCCATTATTCTTGTTGCCACCAACTAACTTTACCAATTCGATTTGAAGAGGTCATCTTTATCAAATATATGTTTCTAGAATAAATATATACAACCTGTATATTTATAACTATATATGTAGGAGTGTTTTTTGAACAAAATCCTGTTGAGGCAGATGTCTGGAACTTTCTTTAGTTTCATGTCAAAGACACATGGCTCATACCTCATCTAAATTTACGCTATCCAATTTACATTGAGCAAGGATCTGGTCCAAAGGTGTTGCTAGAACTCACAATGGCATTAGTATGGGAAATTTCTGATGAATACTAGTCATGGGATCACTATGGGGATTTAGTTCAGCTACCCAGATATTACAGAAAAACTACAAATTCATTTCCAAACTGGTAGTGTTGCCTTAAAAAGAAATTAAGATAAATATTGCTAAGGGCTGTACCATAGAGGTCCAATAATGATTGTGACAGTAAAAAGGTGAGAGCAAGTTACAAGTCAGTTGCAACAGATTAAAATCATAAAGTAGCCTGTATATTATTGCTGCCATCTCTTTGTCATTCATCTCTCTTTGGGACAAAATTGAGGAGGTTTTTCTAGCATGGCATGAAGCCGCAAACTGGAATTCACTGCCAGATAGGCTAACATTTGGAGACTCTGTTTGAAGCACTTTGTGCATGGCTATTTGCTTAAATTCCAGTGTCCAGATAAACTGCAGTGTGGGATGCTACTGGCAGTCAGTATTGACACAAATTAAAAACTTGTCACATTAATGATATTTAGTGGTCAAGATAGGAGCTGAAGCAGCAAATATTACCTAATGCCTTGTACTGAATTTCTCATAATGAAGTGACAAGTCTAATTTTGTAGCTAGAAATGTAGATTATTGCCCATTGTTATCATAAAATAAAGGAGTATTAAGGTAGGGCTTTTTCTTTCTTAAATGGCTTGATCTGATTAGGTGTTGCTTTGGCTTGACGGGCTTGCTCATTCTGTGCTTTCCTCATCCGAGGAAATTCTTCGCATTTCCTCGGATGCTACTGTGAAAGCATCAGGAGAAAGGTGCTGTCTACAATTTCCTCATGAGGGGAAGCAGAGGAGCAGGCACTGATCTCTTCTCTGGGGTGACAGGTGACTGGACTCTAGGAAATGGCATGAAGTTGTATCAGGAGAGGTTTAGGTTGGATATTAGAAAAAAGTTCTTCACCCAGAGGGTGGTTGAGCACTGGAACAAGCTCCCCAGGGAAGTGCTCACAGCACCAGCCTGACAGAGTTCAAGAAGTGTTTGGACAACGCTCTCAGGCACATGGTGAGATTCTTGGATCTGTCCTGTGCAGGACCAAAAGCTGGACCTTGGTGATCCTTGTGGGTCTCTTCCAACTCAGGATATTCTATAGTTCTATGTGAGACTGATGTTTACCAGTGGGTAAGAAACACCAGGGCTGATCAATGGAGATAAAACTAGTTAAATATTATTCTTTCAAAAGCAATTTGAATGGAGCCAGTTTAGAGAAGGTGATCAACCATCTAACATCTCCTCTTTTACCAACTACCCTGTGGTGGCACAAGTCCTTTGTCCTGCCAAAACTGACATGGGACAGCAAGCTCACCCTCCAGCCATTCTTGGTCACCCTGCTTCCTAGGCTGGCTGGTTAAGCAGGAATGGCAGCAACGAGGGGGAAGAATGGAATAAAAACAATCCTCTTTAAAACAACAGCACAAGACAGTGGGCAGTGCACTTAAAGATCTGCAGTTCCTTTGGGAAGGGGGCACACAGTGAAAAACTCCTGATGACCATCCTCAAACTGCCCTCTGAATAGAAAGTCCTTGCATTTGCAAAGCTCTGTTATGGCTGAGTTCCTGCCTTATGGGTCCCTCTGCTGGCCTTAGTTGTTTGATTGAATATTTTCAAATAAAACGCTAATTTAGTTTTCTGTCTATTATCATCATTAATGCTCCAGGCATGGTCAGAACAAACCCCAGCTGGCAGCTCCCCAGTCTCTTCTCCAGGTTCAGCTCCCTGGGTAGAAGGTTCCCTGCAGGGCCTTTGGGAATCAGGGAGGAAACAGCAGGTCCCCACCAGTGAGAGTGGTTACATGATGGAGGGGTTAGCAGAAGTACACAAAGCTTTATTTAAGTACTCCTGTGTGTTAGGTCAGGAAGAAACCATTTTCTCAGTCCAAATGAGTTTTGCTACTATACAGAAAAAATTGTGAAATACATTGGAGTTATTGTTTATTAAAGTTTAAGCTTATTCTGTTTGCCAAATACATATTTATGTCAATGCACAAATGTGTGTGTGGCAGAGAGGGATGGAAATATTCTTTTGGAGCTAATTAAATTCTGTAGATGAAAAAAATGTAGTACACAATCTGTAGATTTTTTCTGGTAGGTTTGGGGGGGTGTTGGGTTTTTTTTTTACTTCCTTCTGTTCTCTTGTTATATTGATGATTATTTATTTGCTTTACATCTCAGTTCAGGAGTTGTATTGCTTCTTAATTTTTTGTTTCAAGTTTATATCTGAAGCTGGTGTCATAATTCTAGAATCTTCAGTTTATGAAGTTTTCTTTACTCTTTACTGTCAACCTGGATTGCATTCCTCTTTTCTACAGCTGAACAAACAGAAGGCCATATCCATCAAAAACATAATCTTGAACCAAGTGAGCTCATATAAACTATATACCTACACAATACTGAATTAAAATTGATTTGTACTTACAGGATGAGAAGTCATTTCAGATTTTCTGTCCGTCTTCTAGGATAGTTTATTAGTTACTTACATTTAGCTTATATGAGAATGGCCTTAGCAAAGTTATAAACGAGAAAATCCTGCCAGAAATAGTCCTGGTGTCTTGGTTTTTTTTGTATTAGGTTTTGTTGGTTTATTTGGGTCTAGGGGTTTTGGTTTTTTGGTTTTTTTTGGGTTTTTTTTTGGTTTTTTGTTTTTTTTTTTTTTTTTTTTTTGTTTTTTTTTTTTTTTTTTTTGTTTTGTTTTGTTTTGTTTTGTTTGTTTTTTTTTTGCTCTGTGGGTTTTTTCCACTTTTGCTTTTAAATCTTTCTATAAAACTGAGGTAAGGAAATTCTGTCAGGTCTATCTTCAAATAAGAGCATTGGGAAAAATCCAGAACTCAATCCCACAACTTTTGCCTTAGAAAACCTTTTGCATGTCTGTCACTTTTTTCATTTTTATCAGTAAAACCACCGTCTGAGCTGATTCACATAGACTGCTGCAAATACATTTCAGTTGCCAAATTCTGATTAAAACCACTCATGCCTGAAGGTAGCTTGAGACTTTCAGGTTATCAGCTGTCCTTGTGCTTTTTGTTGTGCTACACCAGACTTATGTATCAAGTCTTTGCTTTCAATCTAATTTAAAGGAAATCTTGTAGAAGGAAAAAAGAAAAGTGGAAAGAAAAACCCTGTGACATTAAGGCAGTTTTAACAGAACAAAGTAGGTTTTAGTGATGTAATGAAAAGTCACATTTTACATATACTGTTTATTTATCTAATAAAACAGCAATATCACCGCCTTGTGTTTAAATCTAATAGTTGCATTTGCATTCCCAAGGATGATGCAGTTCAAAAGGCTCTCAGAGAAATAATTTTACCTCTTCATACCAAATCTCTCAAGATTCGGATCATGCTCAGGTTGGTGTTCTCCTCCTTTGTCCTGCTTGTGGAGATGATCTGGGCCTTTCCTATAAGCCATTCACTGTCTGCTGCTCCTCTAAGCCAAGATATTGTGCAAGCAAGCATTGGTAGTTCTGGAATACAGTGTGGATTTGTAAACTTCAAAGTGAAATTAAATCCCATGTACAAAAGAAACCTGAATATATTTCACTCCGTCTTGTTTCACAGCTGTATTTTCATAAGAAAACAAAATTCTCATTGCTTAATATGGGCAGTCAAATGCATTGATTTTGAAATTAATTATAGTAATGTTACATTTACCTTGCTGCACTTTCATTTATGTAATTATATAGCATTTTCAAGATCTAATTTTTACACCATTATTACATTGAAATGATGAATGGCATTTATTTCATAATAGAGTTTTTTTTATCAGTTTGAAAAGCTAGAATTAAATTTTAAAGAAGCCTTTTAGTTTTATTTCTCATTATTAAATAGTTTTATTCTGCTATTTAATGTATTACATATTTTTTATTTTTTGTATTATTTTGCCATAAATGTTCTGGCTATGTGAGAAACACACTTCATCAAAACATATTATGTGTTTATTACACATCAATAGTGTTGATTATTAAAATTAATGGAATCTTTCCAGTTCCTTCCTGGCTTAGATATCTGAAGTTATTTAAGCTCTCCCAGACGTCATAAAAGGATTCTACAGTTAGCTAGGGCACTACACTGTGTCCCTGCAGTATATACGACATAAATAACAGGATAATATCAGATTAGTTATTGTGTGTTCCCCCACCTCACCCAAAAAGCTAATTTTCTAGATGCATGGTTCACAAGATACTGATTTACAGAATCTATTGTAAAATTATAATTCAAAAAACCCAGATTATTTCAATATGAAATTTTAGTTCTATACTCTCCCCATTAAGATTAAGCATTTCTAATCTTCTGAATGATAGCCTCTAAGGAGAAAATATATTTAAGAAACTATTGCTATTTTTAAGGTATGGTAAATAGCATTATTTCTAGTAACAGTTATAATAATTTATTAAAAATACTATTATTATACAAATATGATTGTATATTTGATATTTTCAACTTTATGGTAAAGAATAAATAACTGGTTTTGCTGTGTTTTCATATAGACTGAACCTGTAATTGGGATCTGAGCATGAGTTTAAATGAAATATTAAGTAGAGTATATACAAGCTGTGGCAGGCAAAAATTCATTGTCTGTCCTCATCTTATAAAGTAAGATGAAAAGCTCATATGCTTCTTGAATCAGATCCGTGGTTTAGAGTTTTTTGGTATTATATCATAAATATCTAATGAGGCATTTCTTGCTGTAGTTCTAGATGTGTAATCCATATATACAGTCTGGTATATTTTTTTCAGGTTCTTTATTTCACACTTCTTAAAGTCCCTGCTACTTCTTAAGGATTAAAAAAAAAAAAAATCATTATCGGTATAGCAGCTTTGAATTTCATGTCTCCTTAAAACAGTAGAGAGACGTCCTGCCAGCAGTGATTAGCTGAGCGTGGTCTATTGCCATAAAGATAAACTGCATAGGTTTCCCAGCAATGAAGGTCAAAGGACACATGCACAGCTATTTATTTGCTTTTAAAACAGAAGGAATATGATTTATGCAGGATATTAGCTAATGTCATAGCGTTGAGCTTTGCAGGTGCGGCCATGGGAGCCTGACCCCCCGCTAATCCCTCTAAGTGCAGCGGGCATGCATGCAATGGCTTTGTTGTTGCCGTGCTGCTCTGTGGCTCACTTTGTTCAGTGGTTTGAGAGGTGAGACTGCATTTCCCTGGACAGGCTTCCAAACTTTTGGTTAGATTCGAACTGAGCAAGCTACAGACATTTGGGCAACACGTTTGGACAGAAGCGTTGGTACCCAGAGTTTCTTTTAGTCTCACTGCACGGGTTATCTTGCTTGGGTTTGAAGCTGCTTCTGCTCACTTTTGTACTAAACTTTTGCTGCAAGTGCGTCACAGTCTCCCAGCCATCTGCTGATCCAAAACCTGCTAAACACCCTCAGCTGATGGGCTCTACAAGGGATTCACACAAATGGGCTGGGCTTGATCCACACACACTCACTCTTCAGGGAGGTGAGCCAGTGCTGACATTTCTAAGAGCTGACTGTAACTGTCACAAATGCCCTAATAATGCATCTAATAATTCAGAGCTTCTTTTAATGATGTATCATTACCCTGTCTTACCTGCATTCTCTAAGATGCAAAGCATAGATGGCCAGCCCAGCCCAGGGAAGAGGCGCACAGATTTTTGGGCCTTGTTACCTTGTTTACCATATAAATAGAGAGCATAAATGTTTTGTAACAGATTACAAAAAGCAATCTTATTGCTTCTCTGTTTTTTCTTATGTTACTTTTGGGCTTAATTTGAGGTGGTGAGCTTATTTCTTGTGTGCTAGCAGTGTATCTAAACACTAAACAGTCTTTAGTGTTTCAAGCGCTAAAGAATAGGCTGCAATTTTACTTTGAAAGATTAAGTGAATAATGATGCTTTAACACCACTCAGAATAATAGTAATAAAAAAAAACTCCTCGAAGGAAGAAGTGCATAAATATATGACTGATGATTTTACTTTAAGAAAAAAAATAATTAATGATGGTTCACATCAGAGTATGTCAGAAGATTATTATTATGAAGATTTGGACATAATTGCTTTGGTTTGAAATATTTTCTCACAAACATATAGGAGATTATGGCAATTTAAGAACAAATGCATGCTGAATTTTTGCACTTAAGACACAGAAAAAGAGAGCTAATTATACCTTTTATCTTTTCCACAGAGAGGCAGAAGAAGCATCTCTTCCCCAAAATGATTACATGTATTATCTGCATGTGTAGTTATGTCAGAATCATATACTTCATCTCCCTTACCAGATATAAGTGAGAAATAGTTTTATAGGTTATGTTAAAAAAGTGTGTTCTCTAAAGACACATGTAGAAACCCCTAGAGGGAGCCAGAAGCCTTCCTTAGAACTGAAACAGCAAACTTACATGGAGTTCTAGAGTACATTTTTTTTCTCTTCTAATACAGTATTTATTCCTACTTTTTTGGTGAGTTTTAAACATAATGCTTTGCGTGCTACTCAGAAATATATTTGACAATTTATATGTTGAATTTCAGAGCTATTAACCATGATCAGGAGGGGAATGTGCAGCAGTAATATGCTCTGAATGATGGAGGGGGCTGTGAGTGTGTCCTGCTATGCTGGCACAGCACTTATTGGTGGGTGTGTGCTGCTTTGGATAGTGCTGAGGGAGATGTTCCGCTTCCTACCAAAAATCACATCTGTTTCAATATTGAAATACAGGAGTAACACATTTCCTTGATTGCCTTACTTCTTTTCAAAAACTAAAAATAGTATGATTTGTGAATGTTTATATTTTCTGCTTTGTCCAGCAATGATGAAAAAATAATATCTTTCACCTTTCCCTCTCTATATAAGCAGAAGCAGAGGGGGACAAAGCAGTTCCATCTTTCTTGTCTCCACCCTTCCTAGTTAGCACCCCAGACCTCACAAACTGCTCATATACTCCTTGTTGTGCCAAGAGTTTATTCCACAAACAAGTTTGTTGACAAGTTCACTATAAAACGTATCTCCTTCTGGGAATGCCATGCTATGCACTCAGTAAAAGTCTCCCAATACCCTAGCGAATCAGCAACATATTTTAATAAATGCTTTACTTCTATGAACCAAATACCCTGATGGTTATTGGATTTGTCACAGGATATAGGATTTCTCCTCTAGCCACACCGAACTTCATAAGCTATCGTGCTGCAAACCAAATCTTAATGTAATTAAATAATGGGAAAAAAATGCTTGATCAACAATAAATCACCCCATTTTCAAAAACAAGTAACTAATTTTGAGGACCATCATTAAAGCTCGCTTTTTAAAAATTCTGTTGGTATAGCATTTTTATCTGTGTTTTGAAAAGACAGCTGAACATTGAACTATTTTTAATCAAAAAGGTATCAAACTCCTTTCAGCAAGACACCACGTTTATGACTAGACTTAGATCTTGTAACTCCTAATTGCTACAGAAATGAGCAGGTCATGAAAGGCTTTTCTCCTGGGGAAAAAAATGTATGTACTATGCAGCCATAAATTCTGATATACTCTCATTATAGCACAAGGAATTAAAGAGCACTAAGTAAATTACTTTTTCCCTCCTTCTGTGTGCTCCTGAGTCATGTTATAAATGCTGGATTCTGTTGTTGAGTGATGCAAAAACTACTGTCACAGCCTTTTATTGCCTGGGTGCAAAGCAGTCTTTTGCAATGTAAACAAAGGACATCAATGACTTTTTTTTTTTTTTTTTTTTTTTGCTGTATGATGCCTATCAAGAGCATAGAAGCAGGGGTTGCACAGAACCAGTAACCATGATGAGCTACCATTATGTGAAGGCTCATGTCAGTGAAGATTTAAATAATTATTTAGTTTGGGAACCCCTTGACACTCTACTTTGCATAGTATTCTTCTGACTAGCTTTGTATAATGCTTAACATTATACCATGTGCTTCTATCCTAAGCAAAGTAAAAATTCAAGACTTAAAAGACAAAAGCATATTTCTAGAAGTGAGTGAGACCTACAAATTCAATTGAATTTAATGGAATTGAGTGTAAACTTTAACATGGCTTTAAATATGGGAGAACAATTTTTAATAATTTGTATATCAGAAGTTCTCTAACTTCTAAAAATAAATAAATTCCTTCAGATGCTTGGTACCAGCTCTGAAGTAATAGTGACTTGTTTCACTGGCTGGGCTCTGCTCTTCAGCAAACAAATTCGCAACATGTGATATGGGTGCTAGAGGGGAAATAGCCAGATTTGGAGTATAGCAATAAGTTAGTCTGCATTTCAAGTACATAAATTATGCTTTTAGCTTGAAAGCACTGTGTTAATGTATATTTTATAAAGGTAGATAAAAACCTACCAGATAGTAAGAAAAATCAAGACACAGAAATACCCCAAATGAGAAGAAAATACAGTGATTTATAAAGCATGCTTTTCGCATAATTTCTGAGTTTCATGTGCTAAACACCTACTCTTGACCTCCAATTGACCTTGAAGTTTATGAGCTAAAGGTAACAATTATGCAACAGCTAAAATATGCAGACAGGACTTTACTGCCTAAAAAGAATTGCTGTCTTGTGTTTTGTTTGAATTAGCACGCTTTGCTGTTTATGAAACTTAACTTTGTCCTTTTGGGAAGCCGGGAGAAAGAAATGCTGGTAACCAGTGTGCAGAAACCTCAGAACAGAGCGTGGCTGAGCATGGGAGGGTGGCACAGGCATTGGGTTAGGTCAGTTCTGCAGGAGAAGTCACCATCTCTTTCTTAGTGCCATTTCTGAAAGAGAGAAGTTATCCCAGGGAGTGTCTCCAGACAGAGATTTAATGCTGGAAAAGCTCAGCTGCAATGTAAACATTCAAGCAGGGTGAAATGAGCCTTTTTTATCTGAAGCACTTGCTCAGAATGAAATGGCCTTGTTGGAGGCTTGGCTTTATTAATTTTTATCACATCTTACAGATTCTAAAAGGTGTCATTGAACTTCAGCCTTTGAGTCCTAGTGCATTCATACAGCAGTAAAGTGACTGTATTGCATTTGCTGTATGTTGCAGCTCTTTCTCTGAACACAGACATTAAATGTAAGAAATAATGTGTTTAGACTGTTACTTGCACAGTAATCACAGGTATCCGTTCTAATTTAAACAGATGTCTCTGGGTTTTATCCTTTTGTAAATAGAAGGCTCATTTTTCTGTTTAAAAGGAAAAAAAATCTCCAAACAAAACCACCTCCAAATCTACTGCTTTGTTCTTCTGTTCCTTTGAATAATGCAATAGACAATGATGTGACATTTTGAAAGTAGAGATACCCAGACATACATGCATAGTTTCACAAATAAACTTTCTTGTTTTTCCTACTTCCTAGCAGCATGAAATCTCAAAGCAATACAGGCTGTTCATGACATACGTGCATGCCACTAATTTTGGCAATAAATGAAGGTTTCTTCTGATCCTATTTTACTCTTTGTGTTAGCCACAGCCATCTCCTTTGTCATGAGAGGCTGCTGAAGGTGCAGTTTCAATTTTGCTATTGTTTTTCAACCTCTAAGACCTTGGAGCAAGTCACACAGTGTCTTCATCAAGTGCACAGTGACATTTTTATCTGCTTTTCTTGCAGATGAGTTTAGGGAAGATGCTGCTGTTTGAAGAGTATTTGTAAGATACAAAGGGCTGGAACCTTACAGTGTTTTCATCTCAGGTAAAATCAAATGTACTCTCTGCTGCTCCAGCTCTGCAACAAGGAATGAGGAAACTAAGGAAATTCCAGGGCATTGCTTTGAACAGCAGGTGTTAAGTTGCTGTGTCTTTTCCAAACAGATGTTTTAGCTGCAAAAGAATCAGACCAAATGCATACACCCCAACTCTGGAAAAATTCAAATCTATATTTTTAAATACATGGAGTTATTTTATTAATAGTAAAAGTACTTGAGAACTAATTGTTATAGATGCTGTGAATTCTCTTGGGCATATTACTTATGTTTGGTGGCAAATTTCCCTAAAACCATTGGACAGCATTTTGCTTCATAGTTTCTTTAATGCAGAGGTTTCTAATGGCTGCAAAATCCTCTAAGTAGTAATGAAATCCTCTCTTTTAATATTTTATTCAAAATATAGGTATAAATGCTATTATTCATTAGAAAATTATAATAAAATGAGTCCCTTTGCCCAGCTGGCTTTCCTGGGAAATAAAGAAGTTTTTTTAGACAGAATAAAATTGTTCACTCCAGTAGTGCCAGTGTGAAATACTGCACATCATTCTTGCTACTTAAAAATTTGTTACACTTCTATTCTAGGCTTCAGGGACCTTGAGGTAAATGATGACATATCAGATGCCATTCTTTTTCACAATTCCTATAAAAATATCTAGTTAACTATGCATGAAAGAATTTTCAATAGGAACAAAAAAGTTAGCCTTTTTTTCCTAGGTTCCTATTGGAGTGTATTCTAAAAAGCTGTGATACCATCTCTGACCATTTCAGGTTAAAGAGACTCCTCACAGCACAATGGGCATGCTTTAAATCAAACCCTGTGTGCCAATTTTACTCTAGTGGAGTACCTAGGAAATACCTTTCTTAGTATATGAGTTGTATCTAAATGCTGTGATGACTCTCTGCATTATTTTCATGACTTTCTGCCTGAATCTACTATTTGATAGATCCAGTAGGTGACTTTCATCCAGTGCTTTAGGTGTTCTCATGGATTGAGTACAAACTTTCTGTTGCAAAAGAACTAATTTAACTAACCTGAAACAAATCCTCCAGTTGGAAAGGTTTATGTTGTATAGTGGAGAAATGAACATTCAGGAGCCCCTTTGGCTGTGGTTACATCTGGGGGGCTGGCACCACAGTGTCCAGCTGTTCAGCTACTCAACAGTTTGAGGCTGATTTTCTTTTTTTCCCTTTAAATGCTTCCATTTCGTCCCCAGAACAAAGTGGGAAATTTTTTGAAATCTAATAATTTGACAGTATGGCAAAATGCTATTTTTCCCCAGGAGAAGGTCTGCAAGGCTCTTCTCACTTGGATGGGAACTGTGTTTCAGAGAGGACCCCAGAGCCCTTTGCTCAGCAGCATCTGGCAGGCTTCAGTGAGGTCCAGAAGCCATTCTGCTTAGCCTTGGTCTTGTAATGCATCACTTATGCTCTTTAAGGCAGTCTCATAAATTATTAGTGCACTGTGTGTAGGTGGTGTTTCTTGTCCTTAAATCTTTAAGTCATTTACTGTACTGGCTCTCCAGAACATATCATGTTTTTTTCATAGTTGAGAGTGGGGAACTTAGACATAATGTCAGTATGCTGTACTGAGTTTTACTAATCTTGAAAAACTGATGTAGGACTTGGACTAATATTTTAAATTAGTACTATCTACAGTAAAATGCAGAACTCAGGAATTAAAGTTGCCACACTTATGTTTTCCATGTGAATACTGCAGCCTTGGCTTCATAAAGCCAGAAATTCTTTGCTGTCTCTGGGGGTAACTCCTTCAGTTTGTTGAGTGTGATGATAATGAAACACATCCTGCAATTCCTTATTCAGAGTGCTTAGGGAAATGGGCTAGGCATTGGGAATTAAGAACAGTGCATCACTTACTCCAAGTAGATTGTAGGGGTGTACACTTCTGGATGGGAAAAACAATAAAATGCGTGCCAAGACACTACTAGGTATAAAAGCATGCAGTGATGAATAACATATATAGTAGCTATAGGGTTTTACACTCATGTCCTTTGGTTTTCACAATAATGTTTTCATCTGTCAGAAAGCAATAATCTCAGTGCTTAAAATGGCATTTAGGAGCATGAATATAGTTTAGGATTTGCTTTTTTTTTTTTTTTTACTGTGTATGTCAACTTGTTTTCCCAGCTTCACATATGATATAGCCTTAGTTTCTACTGCATATTAATATCACCACAGGCGAGAAATAAAAGCCAGAGAAAGGATAAGGGCCTTTTCCAAGACCACACAGCAAGTCAGTAGCAGAACTGGAATGAAACCACAAGAATTCCTGGCTCTTTATTAGATTTTTAAGGCATTTTGGACGGCCTCATCCAGACATGTAGAGAACAGTTTGTGTAGAAAAGTAAATTTTAAACATATCCAAAGGGTGATTTACACTAAGCTGTGTTCTATGGTATGGTATAAACAGGTGTTTGATGGTGCTGTCTACCTGCTGGAACTCTTCTGATTGATTTTTCCAGCCATTTGGTGGTACTGTGCTTCTGGTAATAAAGAAAGCCAAGGTAAAGAGGTCAGTAGTAGCTACAGTAAATGGTTAAAACATATGTCCTTAGTAGCATTCTCACAATTTGGTTCTTTAGGGGGGTTACTGTGAAAGATAGGACACAAAGCCCAGCCACATGCAGTCCAGTGGTATTGGTAAGGTGGAACAGAGAAAAAGTTCTTTCATAACTACATTCAGCAAGTAATGGGCATTGCATTTCAGAAGCAGAAATGAACATAAATGCTGCTGGGGCTGCAGTTGTTTATTGAGACAAAGGCTGATGAAAACTTGTTCAAAACGTTTAGTCACCTTTGATCTTTTTGAATGGGAATAATAGATTTGTGGGGGTGGGCCAGAGGGGAAGTAAATGCTCAGCATCTTATGCCTTAAAAGAATATTTATAGTGTTTTCAAAAGCCTTCTATTTTTAATCTAAAACACTTGCATTCATTTACATCAGCACAAAATTATATAAAAAGTGATAGCTGTCTTTTATGTCCATTCTCAAATGGTATAGTGGAAAAACTAAGGAGAATTAGCCCTATTATTTCTTTTTCTTACTACTGAGTTCTTAAAGCAGTGATATAAAGGAGACTCCCCTAATTAAAAGCAAATAAATACAGAGAGAACTGAATTGATGGCACCTTTTGGGGTATCCCTGTGATTTGGAAAGCAGATTGTTCGTAACCCAATGGAAAGTTTAACGAGCCGGCCTCTTCCTCAGTCTGCTGCACAAGCAGCCTGGGAACTTGTGTGCTGTCATGACAAAACCTGGCACTGGTGTGTGCTTGGCCAGATTCACTGAATATTGAATTCATGCCTTACAGGTACTTTTTTTCTTTTTCTTTTTTCTTTTTGTAACAGCAGCAGCAAATTTAAACTGCATCCTAATGTTTGAGACAGTCAAGCATGAGATTCTTCCTGCTGCACTTTTTACAGACTTAACTCAGATGCCTTTCAACTTGGAAAAGGAAATGGTATGTTGTTTCTGGCCTGGCCTACCTGGCAGCAACCAAAGCGAGGTCAGAGAACTCAACATATGTAATAATAGATGGATTTTAAGTAGTTGATACCTACTTTTTGCTTTTTAACTGAGTTTTGATTGTTAATAGAGCAAAATAATTTAATCAAGCTACTAAAAGCAGTACTGCTCTCAGGAATTTTAGTTTATCTGTATTTCACATAGGTATTTTAATATGTGATTTCCTTTGCTATGCATAGGGAGAAGATTTTTTTTATCTGTGCCAGTCCTTTACTGGGAGAACTCTTAGCCAACTTCTCTTTATTCCTGAAAGACTGATTCCCTTCCCCAGCTGCTTTAGTCCCTGTGCAAATGCTAGCTCAGCGCTGGCAGGCTCCCCTTAGCGGGAATGCATTCCTTCCTTTGCAGGATTTGACACTGGGAGAGCAACTGGTGCTCTGGGCTCGTCCCAGGGGATCGATAGCTCTTTCAGGGGGATGCACTTTGATGGTGAGAAAGTAGCCTGCTGTGTTAAGCTGTCCAGATGATCTGGTCAGAGTCTGGACTGCTCAGCCCACTCTTCACCAGGCCAAGTCTTTCTCAAGACTCTGACCAATGAAGTGGAAGAAATTTTTCTGACAGAAAAAATATTCAGAGAGTTATGGAAAATTTTGCTGTGAGAACTAATTTGTTATTTGTATGCATAAACCTAAACTTTATCAATATCTCTTCAGGAATAAGTATTTTTTCTTGGTGAGAGGTCATGATCTTTTATACCAACATTAAGTCCTGTGAAGTGAATGATGAAGATAAAGAACTATGTAGTAATTGAAATGACAAAGAGTTTGCTTTCATGCATTTGGGAAGTTTTTATCTAATTTAATCTAGAATTATAGGAAGTAGAAGTAGCTGCTGTAGCTAAAATGTCAGTTGTTCCAGTTATTTCAACTTAGAAAAAGAAAATTTCATACTTCCTTGACTTCAATACTGAAGAACTGTATCTGAAATATTTTTTTTTCTGTTGCTTCTTTTTTTAATTGGAATGTCAAGTCAAGAGTCTTGTATGACTGGAACAAACTGTTTCAGTATAATCACATTGCAAGCTATATTTATCCCCTTCTTTGACTGTTGAGATTTTATAGCAACCAAAGTTTCCCTGCTCAAAATCCTAACAAATGTTCAAAAGATGTATGATACAAGATTTTAAATCTGTGTTACATTTTTTTTTTTTTAAAGAAAGAAAACGAAAAGCCTGTTATAGGGCTGTGACAGTTTTTGAACTTCCTATGAAACAGTAAAAATAATCTTGAGGTTAGGCATCAGGACCTAGATCTTCCCTCACCAGTCAGCCAGAGCAAGGTACCATTTTTTGCTTTCTTTTTACCTTGTGATACCCGAACTCTCAAACTGTCTGAATTCAAGTAGGTCAGAAAGCAGAAGTTACATTTGGGACCTCCTCCAGCTGAAAAGCAAGCTGGATCTAGGTTTTCTGCTTCCTGCTAAACTGGGCTTTCAGGGAAAGCTTGGCCATGATCTGGAAAAGCTGTACTCTTTTTCTGGGACATCTATGCTTTGAAAAGAAAGCTGCTATGTCTACATTTTGAGAGAAACCTAATTTTGTTGGGACAGCTTAGTTATGCATAGAGCACAGCTATCCTAAGGGTCACTGGGGTGCTGTTCTGCCTGGTGTCCAGGTTGACCAGGGGTCGAGAGCAACTGAAGCTCTGCAAACCTTGGACCAAAGAAGATGTGGTTTATGCAAAGACTGACTTTTGTGCACCTGCAGCATCCTCACTCAAAGGAAAGCACTTGGTGAGGTTTGGTGCTGCTTAGACTGTATTGGAGCTCAGGAAAACTTGCTTTGGAGACTTGAAATTTGAAAAACTTGAGTTATTTATATTCTGATCTGTGATATGACTGAGTATTGGATTTCCCATATTGTGCAAAAGAATTACTCATGGAACCATATCCTGAACTACTGTGTACCCCCTTACATCTTAAGTAGTTTTTATGCCGACCTGGGGATGAGTGTCTGCAATTGCTGTCTCTTTCTGACCCAATATTCTTACAACAATATAATCTCCAGGAACTGTGACTGCAGTGTTCAGAAGTTTTGCTGTGCCTCTGGAATGCCTTCTTAAAGCAGACTTGAAAATGCATCATATGATTACTGCAATTTCAGTTGATGTTACTGTTTGGGATATTTTGGATCTGATCCTCATTTTCTATGGATTCATGAAGTTTGGGACTAGAAGGGGCAAACTTATCACCACATTCAGCTGCACGAATAGGAAGGCCAATATATGTTGTTTTAAAGCATTTCCTCCAGCATGCCTATAATTTTCAGTACATATTGTGCACATATTACCTTTCATTATAAGCTAATGTTAGTTTTGCCGTAAAGAAATTATGTCACTTTGAAATGGAAACAGAAGTAACCATTAGGTTTGGGACAGATGTGCATTGTGGTCTTCAGTATTGCTGCAAACATACTGAGAAGGCAGGCTGGACTGCAGTAGGCTTTCTTGCATGCGAAGTTGCTTTGATATTTCTTTTTAGAGTAAAGCACAGAAAGACTTGCACTCCCAGTTTTTGCATTTTAGATAGGCTGGGGAGAGTTCTTTTTAAAGGCAGGCAGAAGATGCTGTCTTGCACTCTGTGGGTATTGAGAGATGTGGGTCAGCTGTGTTGGGTGGGAGTACATTGCTGAAGTTATTTTGCTCTTGCTGGCAATATACCTGAGGTTGCTTGGCACATTTTGCACAAAGATTGTATTTAGCCCATAATGGTTTGGCTAGTAAACCATTAGTCCTGTGCTAGGTGACACTTTAAACCCTTTAATGAGATGTCAGGTGAATTGCAGTGGTTGGCACTGATGGATGGGGATGCTGAAGCACTGGTGAGGTGCTGGGGCAGGGCTGCTAAGGTAAAGGCCTTGTTCAGAGCTTCCTTTCGTTTAAGCAACAAAGCTGTAATTACATAAACAGAACTGCTTTGGCCAGCACAACGTGTCATTATGGATTTTCCAGCTAATCTGTCCATTCATCTTAATGGTGCAGAACTTGTGCTTTGTGTCACTCTCTGCCTTTGTTCCACTCCTTCATCTCTTGAAACGTCTGTCATGAAGAAAGTGTTTATCTTGAATTATGTGTTGAAGAAGGTTAGAGAGCACACTTCTGAAGCTTGGCATGAAATTTCCTAAACAAACCTTGCCGGTTGCTTCGTGAAAATAACAGAGGTATGGATTTCAGATTAACATTGTGCATTAATGTTTTTGGAAGCACTTAAAAATAACGGCTGTGGTGTTGGTGACTAAAGGAATCCCATTGAAGTGCATGTGACATACGCATTATTAACAAATCAACTTATTCATTGTAATGAATATTATTATGATAAATGTTATCTTAATGCCCACTGATTAACAGTTATTACAGAGACTTTTTATTAACTGAAACATTTACTTGTATTACATTTAATTTAATACAGCACAAGATTTAAACACTTTTCTACTTGGATGTTTTTGTATTGGGCTAATGCTGGTATTGTGTTGCTGTACAAACACTTTCAGAACATACGTATGTAGGGAAGTGGAGAGTGCAGTGTAAAGGCTCAGGGACCTGCTGGAGCTTGAGGCATAAAAAGGATTATATTAGAAACAGCAAAGAGTCTCTGAGTCACAAGCAGCTCACAGCTGTGGAATGAAATTTTTTCACCTTAGCCTCTCTACATCTCTTTTTCCAATAGCAATATTCAATTTAGGATGTAATCTTTTCCTTACCCTTCAGTAAGAGATGGTCTCTGATGAATTTCTATGAGTTACATGTAACATTTCAATTCTTTTTTCTGTAGCCAGTTGTGCCTATTCTGACACTTTTTTTTTTTCCTAAATTTGATATATATGTATATATATTTAATTTATATTAGTTATATAGATGAGCATTTTTAATCTATATTTTGAATTAAAATATTTGGACAATTTGTTACAGGGAGTGAATAAAATAGCTGAATAAGAACTGAAATGTGTTCAGGAGGCCATTTGGATTCTTAAGGTTATTTTCACCATATTCATGTACACAAACAAATAGAAGAGAGAAGGTTTATTATATGTATCTGCCTAGTTTACTTTCTTAGAAGTGAGGATGCTGTTTTTCCATGTCACTTAAGATCTCTGCTGTTCAATTTTCAGCAATTTTGGAAGCATATACTAAATCTTAAGAATATGAATACTTCTTGTATATGAATCAATAGGATCACTCATGCTCAGAACTGAAACTCTGTCTATGCATCATTCTCACAGGACCCTAAAAGGTATAATCCAATTAGTAATCGTCTACTTTTTTTCTCACACTTTGTTTTTTTTTTTTTCATTCCAGAAATAACATTATTTCCAGTTATTTCCGTTATTTCCAGTGGATTAAGGATTTCTGAACGGCTCTTATCAATACTAAAGTGAATGTGGAAGTACAGGTAGTAATTTGTAATTCAGCTAGACATGGAAAAATTAATTTCTATAATTTTTCTATAATTAATGCAATACTCACAGTTTAAGTTTGATTAAAATCTAGTAGATGATTCCTCTTTTCAAATAAATTTCTCACAATCCTGTTAAGTTCAGTGGAATTGTCATCTTATATTTGAACTCAGAACTGGTTTTCTTTAGGGTTCAATGTTAAATTAAGCATAATATGTGTAAGTTCTGCACCTATTCTAAAAATAATGTCAGGGTCTTACAAATCCTCATTAGACCAAAAAAATTGATCAAGCATTTGTGAGTTTTGAAATGTTCGCATTCTTTTCAAATCTTGAAATGTAATATTATGCAAAGCATGGAGTAAAACCAAGTGGTTTTTATCAACTCCCTCTTTATATATAACTAAACTGCATAAATAGGAGTGGAAGGCATAAATTGCACTCCTTTTTGTCAAAGGAAAAGTATTAAGAAAGACAGAACAAGAATGGTTTTCTGTAATAAAGAGTAGTTAATCTAATAGCCAACAGCAGCACTGCTAAAATCTAGGTATATTCAGGAAGTATAATGGTGTACTACTTTGGGATTTTTAGGTTTATTTGGAAGTTTATGGGGGACTTCTGCTTAAGAGAATTAGAAGGGCAGGAACAGATGCATTACAGGATGCTCAGGTGCCAGTACTTGTTGAGAGACTTGATAACAAGATTTCTCACAAAAATTTGTGTATCTTTCTCATGTGTCATATGATTATTTTTGTTTGCTTTTTCTTTCTTTGAGGAAATCAGTGAATTGTATAATTGCTTAGAAAATACACTGCTGCTGTAGTATTTTAAATGCAAATTTTATTTGGCACTAGACCTCTTGTGAATAAAAAGTAAGAGAGAACTAGGGTGCCATAAATGACATTTCTGTAATCCAGGTCACTGACACAACATTCGCTCTATGTATTCAGTACTGCTCCCAAACTTTGAACTGTTGAAGTAAATCTCTTTTATTGATCATTAACATTCCTTGGCTGTTCCTTGAAATTCCAGTTATCTCTGGGTGAGAAAGTTGAGAAATACATTCTTTTTGTTTTAGGATTATAGAACTTGCAAATGAACTTCAAAAATTGTTAACACATCTATTGTTGTCCATTGAGATTCACTGGGCTACATTTTGGAATGGAATTTATTTTTCAGTTTAAAAACTTCCTGGAAATTAACACTTATAATTTATTTTTATTATTAGTATGAGAATCATTCTAAATAGTTACAAATCTGATATAAACAAAACTTTAGAATTAAAAAAAATAGTGGAAGGCTTTGGCAGACTTCATGGTGTAGAGTTCTTCTTTCTGTCTGTGTGCTGCAGCACTTATCACTGAAATCCTTCTCTCAGCTGCTGCATACCAAACTAGATCTTCAACATAGCACTGAATTCAATGTTTATTAGATTAGATTTTTCCCATGGCAATTAAGCATTGAAGAAGAAATCCTGACCATTAAAATAAAGTCCTATATTTTGAGTAAATTTTAGAATTAGTAGATTTTTTGCTATTTTAGTCCATTTATTTGTGATATCATAGTAAATATGTTAGTGACAAGTGCTAAGTCTGTGTCATGAACAGCATATGAAGAAAGTGCTAAGTCCATGATGCTTGCTTGTTAAAATACCTCCTGTACATAAAAACAGTTCTGTTGAAAGCTAGCTTACTAATAAAATTAAGCCTGTTTATAGCAACTATCTTGTACTGCCTTTGCTACATCCTCACCCAGTGTGGATGACTTCACTCTGATCCAAGGATGTCATCCAAGGATGACACCTTGGATTCCCATGTCTTTAGGACATGGGAATTTACATGCACCTATTTGCATTGAATAGACACCTATCTTTACTATTCATAGTCCAGCCAATATAAACCCTGCCCTATTGTTGACTTAGACTAATCATGTTCACTTATTCTTGTGAACTCTATTTTCTAGAATGTATTTCAACAAAACATGAATGTTCACTTTGTTTTATCACAGGACAAGAGATCATATCATTTGAAATTAATTTCAAATTAGTTAATGATTGTGTTAGCAAAATGAAATCACTTTTGAGAAGGATCTCTTGGGTGTGGTAAGCAGGGACTGAGCAGAGGGCACACGAAGGCACAGCAGTCAGAGGGCTCTCAGTAGTACTCTACAGTTGTAGCAGCAGTAACCCAAGTACTGCCAGTACCTGTGCTTAATGCTGTCTAGGTCCCAGGCATGAAAGCCACCAAAACAAACCTCTCCTGTGGATGGAATTGTATCTGTCGTAGTTTAACCTCAGCCAGCAACAAAGCCCCACACAGCTGTTTGCTCACTCACCCCACAGTGGGGTGGGGGAGAGAACACAGAATCATAGTGGCTTGGGTTGGAATTGACCTTAAAGAATATCTTGTTCCAACCCCCTACCACGGGCAGAGATATTTTCCACTAAACCAGCTCACTCAGAGCCCCATCTGGCCTGGTCTTGGACACTTCCAGGGATGGGACATGTGCAGATTTTCTGGGCAACCGGTTCCAGTGCCTCACCACTCTCACAATGAAAATTTCTTCCTACTATCTAATGTAAACCTATCCTCTTTCGGTTTGAACCCATTCCCTTTGTCTTATAATTATATGCTCTTGTTAATAGTCCATCTTTATCTCCCTTCAGATACTGGAAGGCTGCAGTTAGGTCATCCTGAGGCCTTCTCTTTTCCAGGCTGAGCAATCCCAATTCTCTGAGACTTGCCTCACAGGAGAGGTACTTCATCCCCCTATTCATCTTTTTGGCCATTCTCTGGACTCGTTTCAACAGGTCAATTGAAGCTGTGCTGGGGACACACAGGAAGGACATCAGAAGGGTAACGGTGAGAAAATGTGTGGCTTGAGATGAAGGCAGTTTAATAGGTAAAGCAAAAGCCATGCATGCACAAGAAAATCAAAAAACAATGAATTCATTCACCACTTTCTGTTGTCTTGCTGGTGTTCAGCCATCCTCAGGAGAGCAGGACTCCGTCAAGTTACATGAGGCTGCATGTGACTTGGGCACCTTGGGGCTCCCAGGTGCAGGGAATGGCAAAGTCAGGCTCTGTGGGGCAGCTGATGGACCACTGAGCATATGGGCTGGGACAGCTTCTGCTCTTCGCAGGGCTTTGAATGTTTGTGCTGTGGCTAGTTCTTATTTACTGTTTGGAAATGAGGGACTGCAAATAAAACTGTATGGCTAACGATGGTTTATTTCCTGCATGGTTAATGCATGAAAGTAACTAGCAGGTGACTAGAAAGGGTTTTGTTCTGTCCCTCATGTTGACTTACTATTATGAAAGCAAACACAGATTTCCTCTCTTGTAGACTTGGTGCTTGAGACTGCACACAGGGTTTTGTACAGCATTCCTGAGATGCCTGAATAAATGTGTGGAGTCTCTTATATAAATAAGAGTGCACATACAGTAATATATACGTATATAAGAATATTATTTTTAAAGTTTATTTCTATATGGATATTGCGAAAGGCAACATAATGCAAACACAGGTGGAGAACTTTGCTTTTTCGTGAAAGATTTTAAGAGCAAGATGATCAAAAGATAAAAGAATGTCTAATTAGAATAGAAAAAAAAATATCTCCATCATGGAGTTTTCTAAAAGATAGATTAATAGCAACTATCTACAGATACATGATTAAATATCTATTTGTAGTTGTGTAGAATATTTTTGGTTTATTGTTAGTAACTAATGAACTGATAAAGTTTCTTACAGTAATAAATGGGGTTTTTTTGAGGCTTTGCATTTGACCAATTTACAAGTGTTATTCAAAGTGCAGTAAGTTGTTGTCAAGTGTCTCTTGTACCTGGAAAAGCTGAACTGTAACACCTATCAGTGATTCACTTAGACCAGTGAGGAAAAGGTTATTCTTTAGATGTGTTTAAAATTGGAGGTTTTTAAATGCTATGGCTTTAGCCACATAGCATCAATCAAAAATGTTGTGTGAGTTGAAGGAAAAAGTTACACTTACAGCAAGTTTCTGATATCCAGTTGAATGAATTCCAGCATGAATATACTACAATGTATTGCTATTTGGGGGGGGCTGGGGGGGGGGGGGGGGGAAGAAGTAAAAAAATGGGATGTATTCAGTTGTTTGTGCTCTCTGTGATCACGTTGAACACTTTGTGCTTTTTCAGTGCTGTGCTTGTGAAGGCAGAAGTGCTTTGCTCATACATGAGAACCTGGGAACTGGTTTCTTTAGGGTTATAATTATGTGTCAGTCTGTACTGTATAGAAATGGCATGTGGCAGTAAATGTGAATCCGTAATTTGCATACAGTTTATCTATGAGTTGTTTTGGAGCACCAGTTTGAGATATGCTTTTTACAAGAGAAAAGGCAACAAACAAATTACATACAGGTTTTTTTTTTCCTTCTAGAAGGCTATTAAAAGCTTTAAATCACTCCATTTCACGATTGAGTATTTTATATAGTCACCAAGTATTAGGGAAACCAATAAACATTTTAGAAGGCTTTAAATGGTATTAGAGGTATTATTTTTGTGCTTATATAAGGTATAAGTACCTTAGTTCAAAGGTAAGGCTTAAGAGAGTGTCATAAATATAATCCTAAAGGAACTAAAATAGATTTCTGACTCATAAGTATATAACAACTTTTAGAATCAACATAGTCAATCTTCTTAAGCATTCAAAATACCTATTTGCACCTTTCACTGAGAAGTTTGGGAACGTCACATTTTCAGATGCAAAATTCATGCTTTGGGCCTGCTGCTGTTACACTGTACTTTTAATACATCATTTTAGAGTCAGGCCACATAACCATATGTGGGAGGATAAGGGAAACAGTTGGTGGAAAGCAGAGAAAAACATTTTGATTAAACATTTGAGTGTTTTGTTGGGCTTTGGTGATTTTTTTTGTTGTTTTGTGGTTTTGGTGTTTGTGGGTTTTTCATGTTTTGTTAGGTTTTTTTTTAAGGAAGGAATGCAAATGGCTCTTTGAAGCTGCTCAGAATGCTGAAAACTGTTTTAGAACTGAAAACCATTGCACAAATCACAGATGAAATGCTTACAAAATATGAGAATATGCCCTATTGGTATGCTGAATAGATATGTGTGCACAAGACAGGCAGATTTATCTATGTACTGTGTAACATGCGTAAGCCAACTCAGACGTCTGGAGATGTCTATGTGATGGATCACACAGCCTCATGATAAATGAGTTCTCTCTCTGTGTGTAACTGAATGCAAACAATGTGTGTGTTGTGTGTCCAAAAAGAACCATTGTAAGTTGCCCTTGAGACTTACTTTTAGTTAAATGGATTTCACAAAGGTAGGAATAAAAGTGGGAATAGCAGCCTTCTGATACATCTAAAGAGGATGTTGCCATGAAGGTGGAGCTAGGATTTTTATGGCGATGTCCAGCAAGATAACAAGAGTTGTCATAAATTTAAAATAAAAGGAGAAAAATCTGTATGAAGATAATTAAGCAAACTGATTACTCAGGGAGGTTATGGAGCCTCTACCCTTGGAGTATTTCAGTGCCCGATGGGACTAAGCCCTAAACAATGGCATCCAAATTCAGTGTTGATCTGGCAGAGCAGAAGGTTAGGCTGCCGGTGTCCCAAGGTCTCTTCGAACCCAAATGCTTCTGGGAATTTGCAATACTTACCCGTACTCAGTCAACATCTGCCTCCAAACATATGCCATTTCCTGCTGCAGAAGCTGATGACTTACCTTCCAACACAGCTGTAATAAAATGTAGCTCTCATATTATAAAACAAAATAGAAAACCTTTATCCTCTAGATTTAAACATCTCATTAAAGATAAATCCAGTATTTTTTCAGTGACTTGTCAGATGTACTCCCTTGAGACATAGTCTGTGGTGTAAGGTTCTTTTTCATCACAAAAGTGTGTGCATGTATTAAAATTTCCTTCTATCACTGGACAACTTACCTTTTAGTTTCACAGTGTTTTTGAAACCTCAATTTCATTTTTTGCTTCTCTTGATCCTCTTCGAATTGGCTGGTAGGGGGAGCTGTTGGTCGGAGTTCAGTCCATCCGGTTAGTATTGTTTTTCTTTGGTATTACTATTCACTAGAGGACTGACTGTTTAAATGCTTGAGCGAAAAGACTATTTTTCCAGTTACTGTGTTCAGAAAATATTCATTTCGGTACAGAAAATAAGAAACCAGGAAACACGAACAAGAATCTCTGATGTTCAGCTCCAAACTGCTACCACTTAATCCTTGGGAAGAAGTCATTACTAGTGTGTATTTACCGAGTATTATCATAGCTCCTGAAAGGCTTGAGTGCTGTATCTGTAAACAGGGTGTAGCACTGAACTGATACCTTGATAAAGTTCACTGTGCAGATCATAAACCCAACAGGGTTCATTTGTATTTAGGATTGTGCTCTGTTCCAGCATTTGGAAAGTGTTTGATTTGGCTGCAGTATCCTTCCCTGATCCCACCCTGTTTTAAATTGTGCTTTTTCTCCTTTCCTTTTCTGTGCTGAATAGTGCAGCTGAAGCAGTCCTTCGCTTTCCATGCTGGGCTGAGAGCAGAATGAGAGGGTTGTTTCTTCCCTTAGGGCTGGTGTGGGAAGGAGTCAGAAATGTCTTTCAAAGAGTCTTTCAAAGTTAGGAGTAATTGATGTTTTTTGAATTCTCCAGACTGTGGTCTGTAGCTTACCAGTAGACATGTTATGTGGTTTTGTCCCCATCTGCTTGTTCCTGGCAATTTCTAGGAGTTTATATGATCTTCACAACCAAGAAGTTTGTTGTCTTTTATGAAAACCTGGAAACTAGGAGAAAAAGGCCAAGGAATGCCAATATTCAGGACTCATAATACAAAACTTTCATTCAGCTCCTGTTCTGCTGCTCTTTCTATTGTCTCTCATTATATAAAGGCAGGTCTGGAAGAAGCTTGAGTGCACTACCCAAGGAAGGCATCTAAGCATGTTAGATGTGCCTCATCAGGCTTATGCCGTGAAGGGCAAAGGGGAACAACTGATTTTCAGGGGTGCTGTGGAAGGTAGCTTATCTTACTCATTCACAAACTACTCACACTATGGTCAAACCACTGACATGTTTTAGAATGCAGATACTTCTTAATGTACAGGGCCTTCTTTATGGCAAGGTTCCCAGCTGCTGCCAGTTCGACACTAAAAATGCAGGCACTCGAGTTCAGATAACGTAATTGGGTTAAAGAGAAAAAAAAACCCCTAATATAAGATATTTGTCTTAGATTTATTTCCTAGCCATAAGAAGTGATCTGCTCTCTTGTTCATTTGTTTCCCACTCAGATACAGGAATTACATGCAATTATAAGCTCCAAGGGTGAAATCTGCTGGCCAGAATTGCAGCCAGACCCCTGCAGAGGGAGCTGGCGCAGAGGATTTAACGCACTCTCTTTCCTGCTACCTTGGACTGCTGGAAAGATTTGGACTGTGAACAGATGAGCCTTTTCTGTTCCTATTTCCTCAGTTTGAAATGTTGATTCTTTGCTTGCAGATAATCTTTCGATCCTTTTTTGTCTGGCCCACTAACTTGTAAATCATGTCATTCAGGTCCTCATAGTTGCCAACTGTATTAATCTTCAAAAATAAAGCAAGCCACTATATTTTCTTGTGGCAGACATCCTGGAGCCCTCTGTTTTGGATGTTACAGGCATCATGCTACACAAGGGCCAACAGAAAATTCCTCAGCATAAAGCGATGGAAACAAATTTTTATATAAGATATCCATTTAAAAAAAAAAGGGAGAAAAAAGAGAATAAAGAAAAAAAAGAAGAGTTTTGCAAATTAGGAGGCATTTTTGGGCAGCAGACCTTCAAATAAATGGCCTTGATTCAACCAAAACTGCAGTGACTCATAATCGCATCAGGATAACATTTCTGCCTCCCACTGGGAGGTTTTGGCTTTTCCAACTGATTAATAAGAGTATCTGACAGTCGTCTTTATTTCTGACAGACTGGAAATGTACTCAAGGAGTTCCAAAAACATTTTTAATACAGGCATAGTATTATCAAAGAGCTCATGGGACCCAGATGCTATTTACTGAATTATTTCTTTCCCCCACTGTTTAAAAAAGAGCAACAAAATATTTGAAATTAATTTCAGTCACTTGAAAGTATTTGACAGGCAATCTGCTGTTGAGACTCGACTTATTATTGATAATTTATTTTTCAAAGATTGTTTATTTTCAATTCTGGAACAGGTATAAAAAATGTAAGCATGATAACATTTCTCTGTGTCTATTTATGTATGCATGTATAGATGTGTAATTCTGGATTGAACTTGTTGCAGCCTCTACTGTTGGGTTGCCCTGCTCTTCCCATTGAATACAATTGACAGTACATTTTGCTTTGAAAAGCTCTTATACATCCCTTGCTTGTAACATTCTTTAAAGCTGTGCCAGACAGAAACATACTCATTTTTCTTTTAGCATTATTGAAACTCTAAAGTATCAAAAATTACCATTTGCTTTATGCCAGCTTTAATGCTAAGGAAAACTGTGGGTGATTGGATAAATGGTTATCGCATGTGAGCATTCCAGAAGCTGAAATCCAAACTGCTCTAGCAGTATGAAGACCATGCTGAAAGCCTCTAGGAGCATAGAGCTGCAGAAGTGATTGAAGAAAGGGAAAAACAGCTGGCCAGCCCACTTCTCTTATTACCCTCAATACCTGAGTATATCAGAGGTCTGCCTCTTCTTGGGGAGAACACTTGAGACATGAATTCTCCTGATTTCTGGGTCGTGAACAGAAAGCCATAAAAGGCTTCCTGATAATTGTCCTTTTAAATTCAGCAAGTCATAGCTGTGGTGCATCCTCTTCAACCTGTGAAAGGATGGTTTTTAGTTGCAGGCCAGTTTTCTGCTCAGCACCAGTGCTGCTGCTTGGCAGTGCCCTGAAGGGCTGACTACTCAGCTGGGGTGGTATTTAGTGGTGTAAGGTTGCATGGCTGCATAAACCAGGGTTTATTTTTCCTTTTATTTCTGTAAACTCATTCTTCCACACTTCATTCTGCTCTTTTAAAATTGTATTGTTTGCATTGTGAACTCATGCATGCAAACTCAGGATATGCAAGTTTTCAGGAGCTGCCAGAACCTTATATATGTTTATATATTAGATTGGTCTTTAAATGTATAAATATGCACTAAGGTTTCTGAAGGAATTATGCTCTGTTCAGAGCACAGGGGAATGTAAATAGCTATTACACATCTTTATATGTTGTGGTAATTTCACTTGCATAAATATCTAGTAGTGGACTCATAATTAACAAGATAAACTTACCAGAGTGTGCAAGTTGTTCCTGCACAAGTAAGTAATTGCAGACCAAGCTTACTAAATGTGCCTTTAATTTAACTGTTATAAGGTATCTGCATAACTGAGAATTGCAGGAGAGAGGACTATCCCTGTGAAAGTTTATTTCAGAAAACTGGGATTTGAAGGATAACTGCTTGGTTGAATCAATCATGACCTCATCAGATCAAAAACATATTTTTAGGATGTTTTGATTCACTGAGCACATAGCCATGTGCAACAAAAGCTGGAAAAATATTCCTAAACTTGCTGCAATTTTTATTGTCTTAGCAGCTTGTATTTGGATTTTGGACTGCATTTCATGTACCCAGAACAATTAGAAAATTTTACTCCTAGGACAGTTTTTACAACAGTGGTAAAAAGTGCTTCTTCTGAACGAGCATCTTCCAGTCTGTGACACTGATAGGATGTTTGGTTAGAGAGGAATGAAAATTGAAGGTAATTGAGTGTGGTATTCTAATTAAAACAGGAGCATTATCTAGTCCACTTCTACTTTCAGGTTCTTTCCCTTGCATCAGTTGAAAACTCGGGCTGGCCCTTGGCCTAAGTACCACTCTGCCTTCTGTAGATTCTTACTAACTGCTGTAGTTAAGCCATCTCATCTCTGTGTTTCACTTCTTGACTTTTATTACAGAGCTAACATGCTGCTTCTCCCATTCTTTGACTTTTACATCTGTTTTATCTCCATTCAACAGAGGCCTGAGTTTTCTGCCCCTGTTTTATAAAGAGCCTTTCTTGGTGGTAATTGCATCTCAGGTGGGGCCCCTAACTATTGCCGTAATAAATCGATCTAACAATAAATAATCATATTTTAAACCCACAATCCCCTAAATATCGACAGGATTTTACACTGTATCTGTGCACCCAACAATGCAAAAAGAAAAAAAAAGATCCTGCCTGCAATATTTCAACTAACTCATAAACATTTAATACAATTTATGGCCATAACCGTAATCCTGATGTAGTCTGAGACCTTTCTGCTGTGAATTCATTCAGTTAAGTAGTATTTCATTGAAGGTTTTACAGATGTCTCATATAACTTAAAAATTAATGATTAAAGATGCAAGTAGATTATCTTCACCATATTATATCCAGTTAATTTTTTATGTTTGTTTTTTTTTTTTTTTTTTTTACTACCCATGCATTTTCTGTTCCCAGTATGTCAGTCTTTTCTGTGGCTGGGCGTAAGTGCTGCAAATGCATTGTTGGGAGCCTCAATGCCTTGATTTTGTTGACAAAGCCTTCAGCAATGGACCAGGATGTGGTTGGGCGTGGTGGCTGATGCCTGAGCCTGTCCCAGGAGCGAGGTGAGGGTGGCAGGTGTCTCCCTGCTGGCCACCTGCAGAGTAGGGCACCATGCCAGCTTCCAGGGGCATGGAAGGTGCAGGCTGGCAGTGATGAAGCCACAGCAGCTGCCTCAGGCACCTCTCATGCTCAAGAACATGCTGGGGAATTTCCAGCATGCTTTCAATCGGTGAGGCAAGTCAGCATGTTAAAAATATTTATGTTTTCGGTTGAACTCTGCCTGGAACGATGTGTCAAGTAAAGAACCTGCCCACTGATGGGCTTTCTGCCAAGGACAAGCTGCACAAGTATAGCAGATAGATGAGCTTGGTCCTTCCACAGAGAAGGTGGACATACCCTTCCCCTAAGGCTCTTGTCACTCACATGACTCCTAGTTAATTCCAGGTGTCTGCTGAACCAGGCTGCGGACTTTATGTAGATCCAGGATCCTTTGCTGATTTGAAAGAATGACCTTATCAGGACTCTGGAGCCACCCTAAAGACCCTCTCTCCTCCTTCTGTCAAAGGCAGTTTGGATCCTCTTGAGTTCAAGCTCCCAAGTAGTACACCTGCCCCTGCAGAAATACTTACACTTGTGGCATGATGGGGTGGACAATTCTAGTAAAGGAATTTTGTGCAGCCAATTTATTTTAAGCTTGCTCCTCTGATATTAGCTGTTTATTCATTTCATAGCACCAGGATGAAGGCAGGTTGCATTTTTACCGGTGTAAATCATTCTTAACAGTGCAGCTTTCTGAGAGGTGGGTGGTGAAAATCAGCATGAGGACATCATCAAAGTTGTTTTTTTTATTATCACTAGGTAATTGAAAGACCAACAAATAATTCTCTTTTTAAATTAATTATATTTTTACTCCTCCAGGCTTAATTAACCAATCAAATCTAACTGCCATTTCATTTGTGGTTTAATCCAAAACAATGACATGCAGATGCAATCTGTAGGGTAGATGAATTCTGGTTTCCACTGCCATCAGTGAAACTCCTACTAATTTAGTGGAGATACCATATGGTCCATGGCTTTGCTTTCCTTCTTAGAGAGAATAATGTAATTTTGCAAGAACAATGGGGATTTTAAATGGATGGAAGACAGCTCAGAGAACTGAAGGAGTGAAATGTTTAATGAATTATAATGTGAAACTGAAGAAAAATTATAAACTGAGCATGCATCATAAATGAAACTTCTTTTAAAAACCCATTTTCCTAAATAATAGCAAAAAATATAAAAAATTTGTAATCCTATCCTGTCAAGGGCAACCAAAGTAGTTTTAAATACAGGAATTTTGGCCTTCATTCTTGAGGCAACAGGGATGAAATGATAGCACTCTCTGTCTTTTCCCATCAAGCTTTAAATGTCACTGGAAAATTTCAGCCAGATTTGGCGTAAGAGCAGAAATCTTCAATTCACAATAGAAAGTCTGCAGTGCAATGACTGTGTGACAGCTTGTCTTGCTAATTGTTTCCTGAAATCATTAGGATTTATAAAGCTATTGAGTGTTAGTTTTTTCTATAAGATTTCAATTAGTGTTCTTTTTTTCAAGCAGCAATCAATTTTCCCTACACTTTTTCTAAAGCCCATAGATATACACAAGCCAAAGTAGCACATACAGTTTGGTACAATTAGAAACTAGCCTGGAAAAGAAAATTGGTAATTTTTATGTATATTTTTTTCTTGCAAGTGGGGGACCTGTATTCCTTTTTGCTTGAAGTATTGTGAATATATATGTTTTGGAAGCTAAAAGAATACGCATGAAGAACATAGCAATTTTGTCAATTTGTTTTCATGAACCTTTGGTAGATAATCATCCTGCCCTCTGTTGACACTGAAGTATACTGCAAACTCAGAAATTCATACCAGGTAGCAACCTGAGTTTTTCTTGCTTAAACGTATAAGTTCCTTCTTGCTACTTCCAGCTGCTGAGAGCAGTGTGCAGATCTTCTTTCATGCTAATCATTATAAAGAAAATAATATATTTCATTTCTTTAGACCGAAGCATTAGTCAATTTGAACAGCAAATCACTATTGTATGCCTAGCTGCTATCTCAATTTTTAATTCTCCTCTTTCTCATCAGTAACACCGTAATACTTCTTGAAGAGTATTGCTTTGGGTTTTTTTCTGAAAGTGTGGTACCTCAGTCTACAGGAATAAATTTTTATATCATTATGAATGAAAACTCTTAAACAAAGGTTTTGAAGTATTTTTCTATGATATTAAAAATTTGTTTATTCTATGAAAAAAAAAAAATTTACTCAATAGACATTCCACACGACATGTGTGTCATAAATATATCCCAGTACATCTAAACAGACAGTTCCAGTCACTAATTTGCATAGTTGCAGTCAAAACATTTCCCAATTTGGTACAGATATTACTAACTAGTATCACTCTCTCTTATAAAAATATTTTGTTGCTATCAACTGACACACTCCTTTTGCTGCACATTTGCATTCTGAAAATCTCTGTCTTATTTACTCCTAATTGTATGATGTTTTTTCTAAACCATTGTTTTTAAACTGGACTTTATTGAAAGATTTAATGACTTCTAAATATTAAGAGATAGTAATGCTTTGTTAATATCCTCTAAACTAGTTTATACTTGTAGATTTTTAATACTAGTGATGAATCACAGAATAACTAGGCTGATGCAAAACAATATACAGTATGAGGAAGTACTTATGCTTTATTTTTACTTCTTATATGTGTTTCTGTAAAGCTCAAATTATCCCTTGACTAGTGGAAGACAGTCTGTTAATTGAAACCTAGCGTACTTTTCTCTTTCTCAAGGCCCAGTTTAGACTAGATTTCAAAAACTAAATAAACAACAGTCTGCCTGCCCATTAAAAAGAAGTGTGTCAGGTTTCTGTGTAATTAAGTCTTTTAAATAATCTCCACTTAACCGTTCACAAGGGGCCATGTAATCTTTAAGGATTTACATTGCCATCCCCTTTTGTGCCAGAATGATGGGGATATGTTTGGGTGTTGCAGGCTGGGAAGGATTTGCTCACTGAAATACAGCTGCAGGTAAATCATCAGCATGTACTGTATGGCACCAGCACTACGTGCAATAAGGAACATTTAAAAATGGTGAGGGAAAAGTTTTGTCTACACTGACATTTTAGTTAATGCTAAATAGCAGTGACTAGTTAAATACAGGGTTTAAGCAGGATAAGCTGTCCCCCTGCAATTTTTCTGTATTGCAATGGTTACTTTAGTAAAGGCATTGCAAATGCTGGTGCATAGAGGATGTGTGTGACCCTTGTGCATTACAGCTTTGCACTGCTTTGTTTCCAAATCCCAGGGGCGGGCAGGACTCTCCTGCCATTGTGCTCCTGCTGCCTGTGGTGACCCCTTTGGTTATCTGGATGGGAAATTACACTAGGGGTTTACGGGTAGAAAAATCTGTACAGGGTGGCTTTCTGAACTCACTGGAACTTCTTGGGAAAAGAATCTAGAGCAGGGAAGATTAAAAGACCTCACAGTGCACCCCAAAGGGTTAGAAGGAGCAAGACATGTGATAAGGGGAGCAGAGGTGTCACAGTGATCTCCTGGGCAGGAACACTGTTGGGACTGAATAAATGAGGAGACTGGGACAGAAGAAAAATCGACTGCAACACTTCACTGCAGGTGAAATGAAGAGCAACTGTACTTGGAATGCTGTAAGTGCCATGCAATGCTAACCACTGCTTGAGGACAAAGGAAATGTCACGTGTCACGTCATGGGCAACCAAGTGGCTTCTCTCTATTTTCAGTCTTCTAGTGCTGCACTTCTGCTTCAGTGGATCAGTACCCTGCTGCGCATCTTATCAGACTTCACAAAACTAAAAACTGAGCATATTGCTGCAGCGTGAATTGGAGGAAAACCTGTAAGGAAGTGTCAAGAGCGTGCAAAAAAAGCTTTTCTATCTACGTTGCGGTTCCATGCAAAGAATAAGGTGTGAGTATAGATTACATAATGATCAAAGAGGAGAGAGATAAAGGTGTAATAGAGCAATGACTGCTGTGAGCAAATGTGTCAGAAGTTCTGTGGAAAAAGCCAGCACGCAGAGGTGTGGTTAGAGGTTTGGTTGCAGCAGCCGTGCAAAAAGGTGTTAAAATGAAAGTTGTGCCCTCAAGATTAATCTGGTATTTCCTGCCTTTTTAATCTTTAATCAAACCTTTTAAAGTTTTTTTGGGTTACCGTGCATGTGTGGTCACATACTGGTGCACATGCATATAGCATTCTCTCAATGTACCTGTACTGAATTATTATAAATCATTAGCATTTTATGTGCAAAACCCAAAAAATATATTCACAGAATCAAAATTTCCAGAGAAAATGAATGATTTTTTTTGCATGAAATTTTTACGCTTGCAATGGTTTAAATATATTAGAAACACTGGCTCAAGGAGTTGAGCTGAAAATAGTTGGAGGCTGGGAAAACAGTATGTTTGTTCTATTCTTAGCCTTTTCTGTGTGCACACGAGTTACTGCATCAGGCTGGGTGCAGAGCTAAGCAAACCTGTATCCTGACCCAGGACTTCTGTTCCTGCGTCACTATAACTTAATCATGTAAATTAAATAATGACAAATTTATTGAAATAGTTTTTAAGCTTTAATGCAAGAACTATTGATATCTTAAAAAAAAAAAGAAATTGTGCCATCAAAGTGGAACATGCATTTCTTTTTCTGTAAATAAACTAGAAAAGTATGTTTAATTGTAGTTTTGAAAAATATACACCTAAAAGGAGGAATATTTGAGATAAGATTTGAATATTCATGAAGGTGACTGAAAAGAGCAGTTTTTGAAGATAGTGCTGCGGTGCTTAGGCTGCCATATTGCTGTTGCTGGTTTTGCTTTGTCATGGGGGAGTACTGGGCTTGGTCAGGCAGGTGGTCACTGAAGAGATTATTTAGATTATTTTTGGCTTTTGGGGTCAGTACTTCAGATCCAGACTCAAATCTTTGCAGGTGTGGAATTTCTTTGAATGTCTAAAACGTTACTAAGTTAAAAATAGCTAACACGAGTGTTTGGTGTTTTTTTTCCTTAAATATAATTTTAAAAAATGCTCTGAATTTAGTCTTTACATGCCATATTCCAAGCAGATCTTTATGGCTGAATAATAAACCCCTGGAAATAGGGCTTTTAATGGAAAATACAACTTAACCTTTAGTAGAACAGCACCTTACAAAAACACTTTTTGGAATCTACAAAATCCCTTGCTTCCAAGGGTGGTGTTACAGTGAAAGGAGTTCAATAGCAGTTTAATTTATCATAAATACATAGCATATTTTATGATGATTTGATTGTTAAAAAATTTCACCTTATAGATTTCAATCAAGCAACCTACTGGTAAACTTAATGCAGTTGCTTTTCCTTGCCTTTGACTCAGATGCTCAGCAGAGTGAGGCATAAATGACTTCATGTTAGAAGCTGGTTAATAAAAGGTAAATTTATTTTTCCTTTGACTTGTTTATGAAGCTGAAAAATGACAAGGCATATCACTGGTGTGTGGCAATTTCTACAGTTATTAAACTGGTCATGTTATGGTTAAGCTGAATAACCCATTTTCCTTTGTGAACATGAAATGCAATAAATAATGCAATAAATCATTTGATAATGCACAAGATATGCATTATCAAAATCAGGAAAATCCCTATCTTCAGCAAAACAGAGGAAACACATAAGTGTAGAAGATGCTACCTTTTGGGCAGACTGATCCCTAGGAGTGACCTATACCAGGCACGGCTCAGTCTCTCTTCCTTAATTTGCAGTTTTATGTTGAGAGCTGCATTTCTTGGCCATCATCTGGCTAAATTGAAGTGATATCAAGGACTGCCACAAATCAAGCCAGAATTCAGCTTTCCTTTCCAAGTAAACAACTTAACATTCATGGTATCTTCCTAATGAAATAAGGATTATTGAGTTTTCAGTTTCGTTTACCTTCCCATCCAGTGTAATGTATAAATTAGAAATTGAGAAGTAGAAGGTAGAAGTTGGTTTTTTTTTATTTTACTCTACAATGTTGTATTTCACTACTATATTGGTATTATCTAAGTTGTTTTAATTTGGAGGAAATAAAGGTGTTATTTGGCATATTTTTTCAGTGTTGTTTGGTAGATATTAGGATTGTTTCAATTGAACTTGGGAGGACTTCTGAATCAAGCATATGTTGTACACTGGCACTGTAAACTGAAAATAATAAAAATAATGGTAATGAATCCTTTGCATGTAGAGTTATGGTGGTTACAGGTGAAGCTTAATACTGTATGGCAAGCCCTTAAAACTTGAGAAAAATTATCTAAAATTACTTGAATAAGCAGTTCTGAATTAAGACTTTTATTGAACATCTAGGGAATCAGAAATAAGTAGTATTGCTGGTTCCTTCTTAATCGTTCTTCTGAGAGCTCTTTCCTGAGAAGCAAAGAATCTCTCCAAGAAATTCTTAAAATACCATTCCTACAAAGTGGAATGCAAAGTGATTTTTGTTATTTTTACTGGAATGTGAATTGACCTGATGACTAGTAGTGGAGTATGTGATTGATATTATAGTGTAGATCTAGAATCAAGTTATAAATTGGATATTACCAGAATGTCAGTCCCTTGCATTTTTTGTTGTAAAGTATTGTTTTAATCTGCACTTGTAAATTATTTTGATCTCCTTTTCTCTATAATAATGAAACAAAAATTACAGTAGATAAAAATAACATGAAGTCAATATGTTTTCAGTTAGGGTTTATAGCCTATGTCTGAAAATGTTTGGCCTATGGGCTTTGATAGAGATTTTTTAGTTTGTTTTGGTTGGGGTTTCTTTTCAGTATAAATATTGATTTTATTGTAATCTTCACAAACACAGACACAAAGAATTAACTAAAAAAACTAAGTGACTAGTCAGAGTTAGATTTTGTTGCAGTTGTTTTTTGGTTTGGTTTGGTTTTTTTGTTTTAAAAAGCTGGATGATGCTTTGAGTATGCAATAAAGTCCACAGATATTTCTTCTGTTAGTTTGTGATCAGGTGAGGGAGCATAAATGAGTTTCTGAGCAGTATTTCAGTTAATATTTCTTTGGTAATGGATGGCATTCTTCTGAGAAGTGATGTTTTAGAAGTCAGTGCACAGTAACCTGCAGACCTAGACTGTAAATTGGCCTGACAAAAATCACAAGAGTTTGAAAACTCCTAACAATAATTCTTTCAGATTGCTTGATAGTTCATCACTGTCAAACACTTATCAAGATCTGAAGCTTTATATTTTTATTTTCTGCAGAAGCAGAAAACTGGAGGAAAAGGGATAGAAAGGGGAAGAAAAAACCCAAGTTTATATTCCTGTACAGTAGAATCCGTTCAAAGCTAAGACTTTAAGAAAACAGCTTACCCTTGTCCTGATACAGGACTTCATGGTAAAAAAAATAATTGTTCCTCTTTTATGATGTAAATGTGGTATTTTTAGATTCATAGTGTTTATATAAATTCTATGCACTTTTCCTTCCTCAAGTTGACTGGAGCATTAGAAATCACATAAACCTTCATTCAGGGTGTTTCCAGGACTTGTCACGGGCTATTAATTAGCTTCTCTACATTGCATACACTAATTTTGCATCATATCAGCATTTTTGACAACCTGGATAATTTTTGACTCAAAGGCAAGGTTTAACTGCAACATTTGAACTTGAAGGTCCCCTGTAAATGCAGCCGTGTGCTCCATTGTAACCCTGCAGTATCTGCATCTCTGTGGCAGGAAGATGTCGTGTAAATGCAACCTCTTTTCCACTTATTGTTTAGTTTCATCCCTTTGGCTGTAGGACCACTTTTTTTGTTTATTTTTTTTGTTTTGTTTTGGGTTTTTTGTTTGGTTGTTTTTTGTTTTGGGTTTTTTTTTTGTTTTCTTTTGTTTCACAAGTTATTTCACTTATGCGCTAAGCAGCCTATGGCTTCTTTCCTCTCTTAGCTCCCTTTTTATCATTTGTTTTCATACTCTTCTTGGATAGCTCCCCAAATAACTTGTGTTAATTTCATGCAATTCCTTGCAGCTCTAGCCACATCCCACTAACTTAGACTTTCTCCTTTTGTTTTGTCCCACTTATTCATGACATCTGTCGTCCAGTAGCAAAAATGTATCACACTTTGTTTGAACAAACAGCTTTGTTTACCAACTTGTTTTGCTTCAAGATGGACATCTTTATGCTGTCTCTTCATGCTTTTCATATTTAGGAGATACCGTATTCACCTGCAAAACTGTGAAACCCACAAAAATTTAGCACCAGTGAGGGATATGAGTTACTGCCTATTACAGCTGGTGAACAATATTGTCTATGACCTATTTTCTGCCAATTTATTTTAGAATTTCTTACTTTATCATTAAAGCTCTCAGAGGTGGATGTAGGTTTTTTGGGTTTTTTATTGTTGTGGGATTTTGTTGTGTTCTAGCCTTATTTGTAATATTTCTCAGTGATAAAGATCTGTGATTATCAATGGTAGTGCCAAAAAATGTGTACTTTGGTATGTACCTTCCAGTCTAGATCTACATAACTGTAACTATTTTGCAATACAATTTGTGTATTCCTGAAAATTATTCAAAAGCTGATACATTCTTAGCTGTTTTTTAAGGAATTGCTGAAAACAAAGGTAATGTTATTTGATGTAATTATCTTTTTAATGGAGTTTCATAAAATACATTTAAAACTATTGCACTGTGCTTCACACCTTGATTAACTTGTATTGAATAGGTGAGTTCTGCCCTTACTTTCTCTCTCCCCCTTGAGAGGAAATATTAGAATGAAAGTCTCTACGTTTTTTCTTTAATCCCCACCCCTCCACCTTCTCTTAACAAATAACTGCTTTTTTTCCACAGCTGGATTTGGCAGGTCTACTGTCGTATTAAAGAACTGATGAAATCTTTTTATATACAATACATTTATATTTTTCTCTTACGACCCAATTTTTTGTAGATTAGATTAAAACTCTGGCTAGAAATTTTGTGGAAATATTTTCTGTATTTTGTGAAAAGCTCTTGGAAGTAATCAAAATATTCAACAAGGCTGGAACTTTACCCAGTTGTTAATTGGCAGGTTAAACTTTTATGGGTTTCTGGTACCCTGGTGATACATGACTATTAAAAATTGCAGGTGGTTCAGGGGAAAGGGGGAGGTGAGTTCCTGTGCTAGTAATATATCATAAAACTCTATATTTCATGTGCCTGTTGTGAAAGTGGAGACTTTAATACTTTTTCACAATATAAGCTGATTAAAGAATCTTTATGGATCTCATTAACTAAAGTTTTTCTCTGTGAACATTGAAAAATGTAATGCTTATGGATAAGAACAGCAAAAATAATTAGCCTCTGTGGTACCTCTGGTTTAACAAAAGCAATGTGGTATCAAATGTGCTTATTTGCTCTGAGCTTATGTTTGCCCTTTTACACAAAATACTGTCAATGATTTGGCCATTTTCCTTAATACTGGCATGATCAAGCATAGGAAGTGAAAGGGTAGGATTGTTGCATGCTCCAACTATAATAAAATACTACAATGTGTTTCACAGAGTCACAAAATCATGAAACTGTTGAGTTTGGAAAGAACCTCTGGAGATCATATAATCTCACCTCGCTGCTCAGAGCAGGGCTGGCTACTACAGGTTGGTCTGGGCCAAGTCTAATAAGGTTTTAAACATGTCCAGAGATGGGGACTTAACCTCTGTGGGGCACCACATTCCACTGTTTGGCCACCCTTGCAGGAAAAAAAGTGTATTCTTATCTTTAACTGGAACTTCCTGTACTTAATTTGCACCTGTTGTCCTTTCACTGCTACTACTGAGAAGAGCCCATCTCCATCTTTACAACACCATCCCTGCTCAGACTTTTGCAGACATTCATGTTTCCCCTGAGCCATCTCACCTCCAGGCTGAACAGTCCCAGATCTTTGTCTCTCATAGGAGAGGCTCCAGGCCCTTTGTAGACTGTTGCTGGATTTACTCCAGTGTGTCCCTGTCTCTCCCATACTGAGAAACTTTCTTTATCCCCAGAACAGGACACAGCCTTCCAGATGTGTCTTGTCACTGTGGAGCAGAATGAAAGGATCACCTCCCTCAACATTGTCCACCTCCCTCAGAGCTCCCGGGTGTATCCTATCAGGTCTTATGGTAATGTTTGGCCTTTCTCTAACCTGATCCTCTTCTAGGGTTGGTTGGTCTTTGCTCCAGACTTTCCCAAGGCTCTTAGCGGTTCTCCCCTCCTGAACTCCATGATTTCGTGGTCACTGCAGCCAAGGTTTCCCATGATCTTTACCAGCCAAGGTTTCCCATGATCTTCACCATGCCGACCTTGTTTGTAAGTATGAGGTCCAGCAGAGTCCCTGCCTTTGTCCATTCCTCAATTGCCTATGTTAAGAAGTGACCACCAGTGCCCTTCAGAAACCTCCTGGATAGCTTGTGCTCTCCTCTGCTGTTCTTCCAGCAGATTACAGGTGGTTAAAGTCCTCCCCCTCGAGGGTCAAGACATGGCAATTTGAGGCTTATTCAAAGCCCAAAGTTGCTCAAAGACGACTTTATCTCCTTCTTGAGCTGATGATTTTACAAACTATTTTGTTCTGCTTTAAATGAACAGTCTTAATGCCTCATTCAGCTTCGTAATTCAGATTTTACATCACTTACAGTGTTAATGAAGGATAAAAATAATGAATAGCATTTGCAATGACCTTACTGGGCCTCTTTTACGTGAAATACTGTTTCTTAATATTGTTTAATAGCAATTAAGGTTTCATCTTAAGAGATGGTTTTGTGTCTGTTGCATGGTGTTTAATTAAATTAATGTTATGTTCAGTCAGATATATAGATTCTAATTAAGATAGAACAAAGATAGGCAGCCTGTTTTTTCCACTCACAATTTCATTTTATCTAGTATATGGCTGGTAGATTTCTCCTCATCTAAGAGAAATATTCTTAGAGATATTTCCTGTAATATGTAGCACAGGCATTCAGTGGGAACTATATCCCATACATTTTTCTTGAGAGTATTGGTTTTGTTATTTTCTAATATTAATTTTGTACCTGGTGTCAAGATCAAGACATGTTTATTTGGAATACTTCACAAAGACCACAGTGGTCTTGCCAATATTAGCCCAACTTCAGGAGACAGGTAGGTGTTTACTGGCAAAGGTTGAAGAGGTTTATGCTTGGATTTTTAGAATGTTCTTGTTCTGTTGTGTTGGTCCTGGGGCTGCACAGCCCCTTTTGCAGAACACAGGATTTTTCCACTTGTAAAGAGGTGTACCAGAAAGCAAGACAGCCCTGAGCTTTAAAACTCCTCTATCAGGCTTGTACTGAGTTCCACTCATCTAAACGTATCGATTTCTGAAATGTAGGGCAGGATTTCCCCAAAGGAGAGGATCCCCAAGGATCTCTTTTTCTCTGAGGTGCTTGGGCCTTCTTGACGTCCCTTCAGGACTCTTTGAGTCTGGGAGTACCCCAGGTTGCCTGGCAGAAAGAAATTCAGATGAGAGAAGTATCAGTGTTTGGCCTTGTCTCCTCCAACAGGGAAGATGACGTCAAAGTCAGAAAAAGTGTTTCACATGTGTCTAGATAAGCATACGTATCCATCAGGACAGCCTTTTTTATAAAAAATCATGGGATTTGTACGTGTATTTCCTTCTTCTCTCCCTAATTACATAGAAATAAACACCCACAATCCTAACATGAAAATTTGAAATCTTGGTTGTTGTTTGTACACAACACTCTGCCCGTCATAGCTTCTATGAATTAATTCACTTTTCTGATCCCACTATAGAGGGTGTCACAGGAAGTTTCTTTCTGGGAAAACTCTTCATGTCACTGAACCAACTGTGAAATTCAATTTGTTCCCTTTTGTCTTTACTGAAATTCTGATGATGAAAATTGGAAACAGTAACCTGGAATGTGAAGAATGGCAATTCCAGAATGAAATAGGAATATTTTGATGGAAATATCAAGATATTTTGGTTATAGAAAAGATCTTGATCTTTCTCTTATTTTCAAAATTTTTATTATTTTAAATGCAACAAGGACTTAAGCTGTGCCTCCAAATACCCTTTGAAAATGAAAAAAAAATCAATTATATTAAATAGCTTTTATTATAAAGTATAGCTTTTCTCTCATTTAAATTCAATGCAAGATTAATATTCTGCTCTCATAATTTTAATGTTACTTAGTAATCTAAAATTCAAAGGCTACAAACCAAAAAGCAAGAAATTTATTGAAACATATCTGTGAGCTGTCACTGTATTGGAAGGAGAGTTCTCATGCATTAGCACAAAGAATTTATACAAAATATAGCTACTGTTTTTTTTCCTCCGTGATCTTCAGAAAAGCATGTGCAAGGAGTACAGTTAAAAATTTAAAAAATTAAGGAAACCGACATCTCAATGAACAATAATATGTTTGTGAAACACCATCAAGATACAAAAATGCAAAGAATTATCTTCAAACAAAAAGATAAGTCACAAGGATGACCCTACAGGTATGTGTTTCTTCATGCAAATAGAAATTTGAGTGTAATGCTTTTCCTTCATAAAGAAATTATATACTTTCCGTGGCATAAATATAAGAACAACTCCCACTATTAGATGAATGGGTTCCAGAAATTTCAGTGTGCCACCAACAAAGCACTAGTTTTCATAGACAGAAAGAATAAAATGGCTATTCAAAAGCTAGACACTCCTCAGCTATATTTAATACTAAAAAATAGAGTACCACTTTCACATTTATTCCACAGGGCCTCATTCCTGAAAACACTTCCATGAATAGAACTCCAAGGCACTGCTTATATGCATAAAGGTGCTTATGAGTGTTTCCAAGAATTGTATTTGTTATCTCTGTATTTGAAAAGCTACAAGAGTTTAATTTATTCCATTTTGAATTCTTATAAAAGCCATGCAAACACACTTAAAGCTTGCCTGGCTTAATTACATAAATATCGATGCAATTTTAATTTTATAAATGAACTTTAAAATAAGCCTTGAATTTATAATTTATTGTATCAATTTAAGTAATTACCAAGTAAATAATAAGTGAAAATGTATTATCTTTGTTATTTGAGTTCAACCAGATTTAAGTTAAAAGATTTGGGTTTTTTTTCCTCTTTATAATTAGTTATTCCTTATAAAATCAGGGTCTAGTAAAAGAAACATGTATTCCATGTACACATGCTGTCACTTAATATATGTTGAAATTATAAGGCCTGTAAAAGAAATATTGAGAATTTCAAATATGGCTGATATTGGAACAGGAATGATAGATTTAGGATCCTTATAAATGCTATTATTTGGGCCGTAAAATTTCCTCCTTGAATGATAAATGGCTGCATAGACTATGAAGAAAGAACACATTTGTATCTTGTTCTTTCAGTAATAGCTTTTAGCTTGTTGTCCTTCAGGTTGCTTTCAGTAGCAGCATTATAATTTCAATAGTATGTAAAATCAGTCCTTCATTACAAAAAAGCTCTTAGGCAAGTGCAATGACACCTGGACATTACCAGCAATGAACACCAAGTAAATTTGTAATGAAAGAGAACTTCCTGTGCTGCCACATATCAACAGTCCTGGCTTGTTTCCCTGATTTGTTTTGCTGTTTAAATTCTCAGCATCAAGCCCCAAATGCTTTTGTTTCTTCATACCCATACAGAAATTACTCTTCTTTTCCACATCTCAATGCTGTGAATTTAAATGGGCCGTGGACTAAGTTCTTGGCTCCTTTTTCAGGTGATTTCATCCTGTTCATAATGAACTGTGCTATTTTTACAAGATGGACTGCAATAGTGTGGGAAAAATACTGGCAGTCTGAGAGAGGGCTTTCTGTCTCCTCTGTTTTGTCCTCTGATGCATGAGAGGTGTGTGCACAGCAGGTTGTGTGTCTCAATTTTTACATCTGCTTATCCATCCAAGGAGTAGGAATTTTGCTGTCCATGCTGCTCACTATTCCCCCCTCTGCTTAAGTGCTGGAAATGGAGGAAAGTGATTCTCTTCTTTGAAAAACTAGAATAGGCAAGACACACCTGGGATGCAGCTCGTCACTGAGGTAGACTCAGTCTAAGTGAATTGGACATATATGCTTTATGTGTAACATCTTTAACAGTAGTCAGTTTTGTTTTTGATATGGTTAGAAAGCAGAATTTTGTCTTCTGAGTCAGAGGAATGAGTGAAAAAAGTTACATTTAGATGCACAGCGCACAATTCAACTTGCATCACTTTAACCATCTAAAAATCAGGCATCTGCTCCAGGATAGTCTGCTATGTTTTCCTACACTACTCAGTTCAAACTGGTGGTCTGAATCAGACTCTGAGTGTGCCTACCTCATCTGTCTTTCTGCTATCTTGTAGAGGCATTCGGTGAGATTTATTTGTCACCGTTCAACATAGTGTACACATAATTATCTAGTAATATCACTGTAACTGTCGTATTGCTTTGCTTTCATCCTTTTAATTATCTGATAGTGCAAAGTTCTTTGTTACCAGCAGAACACATACTCATATACTGACTCTTAGAGATCAGTGTTTTAATTCTAAGCAATTAATTAATAACCACTGGTAGCTCTATGAAGGAAGTAAAAAATTCCACACACTTACTGTAGCAGTCTAGTCCTTAATGAGATTTTTCAAGCAGATCGGGCTGTAGTCTGCTGTGGAAAGGTAAAGGATCTCTGAGTACTTTAAACAGAAGAATGCTTTGCAAGAACATGGCTGTGATGGAGATCTCCTGAGTCTTAGGAGTCTCAAGTTTTCATAATAAACTCATGTCTGCCATTCCTATTTATATCTTTAGAAAACCACTCTTCAATTTCTGCCTGTATTTTGGCACCTCTAGGCAGTTATGTATAATATTATATGTTAGAACAAATGCTGGATAAAGCCATTGACATTCTGACAATCTTGTAAGAGGAGAGCTCTTAGGAAATTTAATATCCTCACCCCAGAACAGGAAAAGTAATCTTCCATGTTTCAGGAGATGGATGGCTATATACTCTATTTTATTTTTCTACATTAAGCTCAACAGTCCTAACTATCATTAATCATTTCAGAATCTCTGCATTGCTATTTTTAGAAGCATAAAGGATTTCAGTATTATAACATGATATGTGCTAGAAAGAGGTCAAATAAATGGTCAGCAGTGGAGTTTGGCTGCTAGAAGTACATTGGGATAAATTTGAAAGTAACTTTATAGTGCAGAACTACTGGGTGAGTGTAAAGAAATTTACTAAAATACAGATTTCAGCTGCTGAAACATTTAAAAATAATATTCTTATTTTGTTTTTCAATCCGGTAACCTCAGAACACAGCAGTTTATTCAAAACAGGTATCTTGGATTTAACTTCTAAAAAATATTTTCTCATTTTTATGTATGTTTAAAACCAAGTGTTAAAAATGATATATAGGCATTTTATGGCTTTCTCCCTTTTTGTCACCTATTATGAGTCTGCACAAATTATGTCAGATCACCGAATGGAGGCAGCTCTGATTCGGGAGTAAGTTCTACTTTGTCTGTGGGAACTGGTCTTTTCAAGACCATGTACAAGAGGACTTCAGCTGATGTCTCTCATTTGCATCCAGATGTGTCCATTGCTTAAGACATTAACATTAGCCAGAGATTAATTTAGAGCTCTAGCTTTCATGAATTTACCTAAGAGTATCATGTATGTAAAACACATTATATGCAGTATGGTGAGACTTAGCATGTTCTTATGGTGTCTTAAGGCCAAGGGGAGTTCATTAAAAACTGGGGTTTAACTTTGATTGTGAAGACATCTTTGTAATGCAGAGGTTAACTGCAGAAAACCTGTTTTTAACAGAGTTAAAGTTTACTAACTTTATGTTATATATACATATATATATATATATATATATATATATATATATACTAACTACAGGTGCTTTTTGTGCAGTTTAATAGTCAGCAAATAAAAAAAAAAAAAAAGAGCATAAATTTCTGCCTTGCTAACAGATCACTTTTGGGCTTGGATCAGGTCAACTGCCCAGCTTTCTTCTCTTCTTTCCATCTAACTTTTTCTTCAGTACAATCCTGCTGTTTCTATCACATTGCCATAAGAGGCAGTAGAGTCTTCTAGACTTCCAGTGCCTTATGCCTGTGTGAGTTGAATACACAATAAGATTTAGGAAAAAAAGAATCTGTGCATGTTGTTATTGTTTTTATCAACTTAACAACATGGATGGTAGCTAAGCATACAGATGCACTTATTCTCTTCATTAAGTAAATCAAAAGCATTTTGTCCTTGAACACAGTCCTTGGAGAGTCTGTGCCTTTTTGATGATGGAATGAAGAACAGAACAATACCAGAAAGGTGGCAGATATAGTTTGACAGGGATATAGAGGAAGTTTTAATTTATCTTGAGTTGGGAGTACATTTTCTTGAATAGCTTATATTTATAATGACTGTGTAAAATAAAAATAAACTAAAAAGTACATTAATACACACTTGGGCTGTGATGCTGTTAGATGTCATAAGTGAAAATGGCTTGGGATTGTGTTCAAATTCAGGGGCTGATCTAGGAATTGTTTTTCTGAAAGATGGTATTTCGCTCTTTTGTGTCCCCACTAAAGCAGTGTTTGATCACATTACGGCTGCAGTTCTGGACATGCTTTTAGTTCTGCTGTAAAACAGAAACAAGGTGATAAATGTTTGGGACAATTAAGTGATCTCAGGAGTTGAAATCCTGACATAATAAAGTCAATAGCAGAACTTCCATTAACAGTAATGGGGCCAAGGGTCTGAATCATCATCTTGGGACTTTGATCAAGGGTCATGACACTTAACCCCATTTTCATTGTAGGTAAAACTACCAAGAAATAAGGTGATTCCTCATCACTAATTGTTCAGAGCACTGTTCATAGCTTGGAAAAGTAACATATGTAGGTGTTTCAATGATCTATTGAATGCTTTATATATGTCATGTTTTGAAATCTGCTGAAATGTCTCACAAGGGAAGAGAGGGAAAGCTGTTCATTGTTTCCCATATTGTTAGCAGCTATGGTTGTTATCATATGTATACACTAACATACAGAAATAGTATTCTGGACATAAATGGATGTGTGATAATTTTTTTCTTTTCCCCCTGCTGTAATATGATGTATTTAGGCTTTCAAGCTTAGATATTTTAAGTAGAAAAACAAAAATGCATCACCAAACCTTACTGAAATGGCAAATCATAGGCTGCTAAAACATTTAAGATGCTGGGAATTTTAGTTCTAAAAACAACAGAAAAGCTCTTGCTATTTCCTTTGTTTACCACCCATGTCTTTATTTTAACTGTATGCTTTATAAATCTACAGATTATTGCCTTTATTGAAAAGTTTGCGTGTTATTCAAGATGACTTGTAAACTTGACTCAATCTTCCCTAGCAAGGGAAACAGGAAATACCAGAGAACACTAGACTCAGTAAACCTATAAAATTTGAGAATGCAGCCCATTATTTCTAGAGACTTTTCACATAACACTTTGGGAAGCAATGACTAATTAGTTTTTGGCTTTAACAATAACAGTTTGAGGGGATTTTTGGTTTTGTTTTTATAGCTTTCATATTAGGTAGAGGAGGGAAAGTGACTCTGAATGATGAAATATTGGCAGTGTATACACTTGCTTCTCAGTAGGAGCTCAGCTCTTTGATCCCTAGTACAATTACATTCATTGCCCATGTTTTATTGCCATGCTGGAGAGTTAACAAGCAGCCGCTATGCTCATGACAGCATCCTAATAGATTTTTGTTCAATAGGTAATTGAATATTTAAAATTAATGTCTTGGATTCTCTGGATTCTTGGTAGTAATTAAATGTTCACAGCATTTTTTCTTGACTGCTTCACAGCAGTAAATAGAGTATTTATATTGATCGGATCCACCCAGCATTTCAACAATTCCTCTGTGTGTTAAATGCAGCTAGAGAAACACTTTAGTTATTGTTCCTTTTTTTCCTGTCAGAATGCTTTGTTGAGTGTTTTTCTAAGAACTGATAAAAAGGCAAAGCTCAACTGACATAAAGCTCCCCAGCTTCCTGAAGAATATTTAAATTAGTACTCACTTTGGGTTCTTCCTGAAAGAATGGACTTCTTATCAAGTACTAGTGAAATTTAAAAGTTCCAAATATGATGGAGGCACATATAAATGATAAATGATAATTTTCTTTTTTGTTATTCACTTCTGTTATTAATTTATTCCTTAATGATCCTTCAAGATTTTAGCTGATAATTCAGCTAATTATAGGAAATATTCTATGGGTAGCTTTCTGAAATGGAGTGGAGAAATTAACTATTATCCAGTGAATAGAAAAAATGACTGGAAATCAGAAAGACCTGATTTCATTTGCATTTTCTCCTATTTTGCTAAGTGGTATTGGAAAAATGGAAAAACTACAGCAGTTAAATTACAGTCAACATGCAGTTTTGTTCTTTTTAAATAAAGCTTTACACCCTAGAATATCATAAAAAGTTTTCATGATTTTCCTTTCTATTACAAACTTATAATGGGATAATGTAAAAACATAGGCATGAGCTAAAACATAAATAATTGCCCATGAATGTGAAGGGTTTTATCTGCCAAGTAAATTATGTAATGTCATGAAGAATAGGGTGCTGGAATTTATGCTACTAGATATAACTTGTGTCATAATTAGAAATGCAAATAACTATCTTTATGACAGAAGATTTTCATACCATCCAAAACCAACAACACTTTCTTGTTTCCAGGTTCAACAGGCCTCACTGGAATAGACTTTTCCTGCAGATGGTTTTCGTTTTCAGGGTAGTCTAATAGATTGTGCTTTTCTGTGTACTCCAAATCATCCCAGCATGATTATCATACCTTTTGGGGAAGAAAAAGAAAAATAATATGCATATGGCTGTATTAAAGAGATGCACTTTCTATTACAAAGCTAAACCAAGCTAAAGCAAGACTGAGTAATATTCCATATGTTCTATTTGATCAAGATTTGTTTGATCAGTTGACAAGAAGAGAAGGAAGGCAATTAGCATCAATACAAACTCCTTTCTCCCAGATTAAAGAAAGTGATTGCAATATGACAGGTTTCTTTGTATTTTGATTATATGGAAAATGATTGCTTGATTATGACAATGGAATTATAAAAGAAGGCCTTGAAAAAAGGCCTCTCAGAACATTTTCTTCACCTATCCTACCAAACCTTCATTTTGGCAAGTGAGAAGAATCACTCCATGATACTGATGTATCAAAAGGTCTCAAAAGGTGCAAGATGTGGACTCCTCCAACTGAGTCCATTTAAACCTGGGTAGGTTCAAAAGCAATTCCTGATCAGTATACGAATCAGTGTGACTTCACTGCTGTATTAGATAATGTTTAGAGCAGAGCTTACCAGCTGTGAATGACCTGAATTGGTCATTGGACCACCTAACCTTGGTCACCAACAGAAGTGCAGGACACAGGTAATGGGCTATTCACAGTTTCCTCTTCCTTTTGGCTTTAATTTTAAGGTCTTGGTTTTATACAAAGAGATTTAATAAATTTCTTAGTCAGGTTGTTGTCCATATAGTATGACTAAGTGGAATGGCTGAGATGGTAAAATTCCCTGACAGTAGCACCGTGGCAGGCCTTAGAAAAATTAATGTGTTCAGATTCAGAGATCGATATCTGCCTTATATTTATTTCATTCCTGTGTTTTACCCATTTTAAGATAAACATTTGGAGTGCAGCCCAAGTAATCTTTTTCCTGATGACTAATCCAGTAATGCTGTTACAAATAACAAGTAGTGCTGAAATACTTTATGAGGTTTGATAGTCACGTCATAGAAACGTAGAAATAAGAGTTTTTGGTGATGAAACATTTTCTGATTTAAGATACTGTCAAAACAGAGTTCTCTGGGTAACAGCAGAGGTAACTGAATAAATAATAAAACTGAGTAATGCCTGTTTAGATGTATACTGAGAAAGAAAAGTGATTTAAAAAAACCTTGGTTATTTAAAGATTCCTCTGTCTGGTTTTATGTTGGTAATTTGCCTGTAGAATTACAAGAGTAAGAGTACAGGATACTTAAAGTTTCTGAGCTCCTTTATGTTTGTAAAAGATAAAGTACTGTACTGAGAGCATGTCTATCTTGTAATTCAAAACCTAAATGGTTGAGTTTAGTTTCTGGGTGCTGTCTAAAAACCCTGTCCTCTTTGCTGCATAAAGTTATTGAAATGCAGTCTGTTCCTGTAAAACCTGCTACATGTCTAGAGCAGTTTACTTAGGAAACTACTGAGGTATTTATTTTTCTGGAACGTGAGAGGTAAAGCTGATGTGGTGGAAGTGAGTGGCTGCCTCATTCTGAAACCTTAGACCAGTTTGTGCTAATTCACTGATGGATGTGCCTAAACATCATTAATAAGGCTAAAATAGACAGAGGCACCAATGACGCATGCTGGGCTGGGGATAATGGACTAGCAGAGGGGTTTACTGAGGATCTGTTCCACTGGGAACAGAGCCTTTATATCCTAATTAGAGCCTCATAAGCCTCCATTTAGTACTGGAAATCCAGTATCAGGTTTACTGAGCTGATTTTAATTAAAACTGACGTTAGCCTCAACTTCGTGTGGGTTTCTGACCAAAATAAACTCGTGTCAGTAATGTGTGTGTGCATATCTACGTGTGTACATACATAGGTGTCTGTTGGAGAGTACTTGTGCTGGTGTTTGTATTCTGTTGTGTGGTACTCTTCCGTAATTAAGAACAGATCGTCCCTGTTTTTAAACTAGTAATTGTCTGACTTTGAAGGAAATACTGACATGTTATTTTTACTTCTATGTTATCACCTGTCATGTTGAATCTAGTACCAGGTGAGGGCTCTGTGACCCTTATACTGGGAGAGGTGGGAGGGACGTTTGTGCTTCCCTGGTCTATAAATAACCATCTTTGTGTAACCATTGCAGAACCAGGTGTCATGTTGTAGATGAATAGCACTACTCCTACATATAGAGAGGACTGTAATATCTCAACAAAGGAAATAGGGTTAGGGTTTTTTTTTAGTTCGATTTTAGAAACCTGGTGTATGAACAGAGATTATAAATAAGACTGAATTATAAAACCTGAGGGAAGACAGCTGCTTTTAAATTTCTAGCTAGGAAGAATGGGAAATTCTTAATTAGAAAATGTATTTTATATATTTCAGTATTTAAAATGTGTGTGAGAGATACCCACATGGAATTGCGGAAAAGAAAAAGGGAGAGAAAAAGAGAGGTAAAATAGTGACATATTGAAACAGAAGAATAAGTCTGCAATTAGATTGTCTATATACCCTTAATTTTCCTCCTTTTCTCTTTGTGCATAGCCATTTCACTTCCATTGTCATGACTATTTTTTTTTCCCCTACAGAATGTGGCTTGTTTGGTAATACTTGATAGATGGTCTAGCTGTATAGGTGGTTCTGTAAAGATGTCTCATTCTTTCTTTTTTTGGGCAAAGCTCTATTTCCCACCTTTCCTTCAATCCTGCACTGGATGCAGAATTTTGTGTGTTTTCTAGTGTTTTTGATAGTGGCTACTGACTATTTTATCTAAGTGTTTCACAGATTATTTTTGTCACACAATGGCCTTAAAAGATGAGACTGTGTTATTTATATATTTCAATTTATAGCTAGACAACTCAAACTCAGGGCACTGCTGGTGAGTTACTCTGACTAGTTCTGGTTGATCTAGGTAGTCTACCAAGAGCTGTATAATAAGATGTTCTGCACTGTTCTTCCCAAATTGTCCTGAGAAAAGAATATGGTTGTGCTATATTAAGACAGGATAGCTCTGACTTGCAGAGCATTCTGCTGTTCAGAGATATCCTCAGAGGTTATCTAAAATAGCAATATAGCTACCCAACTTGAAAAATTCTGCTTCTCAAAGTACTCAGTAATAGTATCACTATGTATCGGGTCAGATTCTTTCTACTTCCAAATATCTTCTTCAGCAGAAAATCAAAACTTAAACCCCAGGGAAATCATATTGGAACATTCAATTGGAGAATAGCAAAAACCCCAGGTGCTGCTTGGGATAAATTTGGCTTAAACTTTGTGTCCCAGAGAGGTCCCATGCTGTTAAAGCTGCTTACTCTGCTGTCCAGCTCCTGAGCTCTTGCAGCAGCATCCTGGGCACACAGATTCTACTGCTTTCAGGGGGACAGGAGTCCCAGCACAGGCTCGCAAGGAGCAGGGAGCTCTGTATGGGCTTCTCCCAGTTACCCACTAGGAAATACTAGTGTTAGGCATGCAATATCTTCTGCTCTCTCCTGCATTAGCACCTTACTTGATAATTCAAAAGCCTGCCTCATTTCTCTGGGCAACCACAATACTGAGGTAGATGTCCAGGCTCTTTCCTTCACTTAATTGAGGAGAATCTTGTTATCTCAAAGGAGGACCATGGTTAAAGGCTGATGTCTCACATAACAGAGTGGCAGCTTTCTTGAGGAAACATGAGCTCCCTTCCTGCAATCAACCTAAATAATAAACCTAGTGCAAACCCCAACAACTAACAGCTCAAAGGCAGAGATGTTAATTACTCTCTTCTTGCTGTGTGTTAATGGTTGTGCAAACAGCTAGCTTAAACCACTTTTAATTTTTTCTAAGGGTAAACTTCCTCTCTTAGGAAGCCTACCCTTAGAATTTGTTAGGGTGGAGGTTACATTATGGAAGTGCCACCACCAGAGAGACAGCTGGCAACAGGGAGAAGACCTGTTAATCCTCACTGCTTGGCTGGAGACTGCTGCGTATCACAGCAGATTTTCCCTCTACTGAGTGTCATGCCAGTGTAAAGGGAATGGAAAGATCATTAATTTTCCTTTGCCCTCTAGAGAGAGAAGTTCTTACAGCCTGCTTCAGTCAGCAAATGGCGACATGCAGACACCACAGGAGAGGCTCCCTAGGCTCTGGGCAGAGGCTTGGCCCAACAACTTGTGTCAGCATGTTTTTAGTCTTTCACACAGAGGGAAAATGTCTCACATGGAAGCTATGGGGTGCTGACCCATAGCTCTCTCTTTCGCTGGGACTTCAGGAATCACTGGTCAATGACTTTAGCAGGATCTGTGTAAAAGGGCAAGGAGACAATTCAGATCTCAGGAAATGGTCAGCTTCTGTAATCAAGAGGAAGACTTGCAGTTTCTTTCCTCGTTCACACAAAACTTCCTAAATCAGTAAAAATACAAGGAAGTATTCCTTCAGGTGACAGTCTCCAAGCTGAGCATGGGTGATGTGGAATTTGGAAAAGAAAAATACAATCTGGCACAATGCTCTGGCTTCAGACTGCCTAGACCCTGGCCAGAGCCTATGTTAATTTACCCTTGCTGAACTCCACTGGTGACAGCCAGTAGCCTGTAGCCCACAGACATTCTTATGGTCTGGTTCACATTTCTGGCAGCATTGCCAAACAGTAAGCTCAAGGAGAGTCCCAGTTAGCTGTGGGCTAGGTGGGCCTTTTTCAGATAACAGGAAAAGTGAAAAAAACACATTGGAAGGGACCTCTAGAGGTCTTCTGTACCCATATCTGTCTTAAAACATGTCTACTTTAGTATATAATCAACAAATAATTTTCTTATTGGTCCACTGATAGCAGGTTGGTTTTTTTTTCCTTGCACCATATTTAAATGGTACTAGTTAGATCCATAATTCAACAAAAGACTGATTAGGTGGGTGCAGTAAAAGACACCTCTCTGGTCAAGTAATATATTCTCTGGCAAGTTTTGTTACCTATTTCTAAGACTGTGGGAGTATTGATTCTAAGGTAGTAAAAATGTTAGTGATAGGGATTTTATCTGGGCAAAATAATTTTTCCTTTTGTCCAGATTTTCTCTCCAAAATAGCTTTCTTATAGCCAGCTCAGTTGTTTTATTTATTTTTTGCTCCCCCACACCTTGAAAGTTATGGAAGGCAAACAGCTGAGGTAAGGAACAGATTAAGTTATTTTGCAACTGTGAGAGCTAAGTACAGAATAATATAATGAAACCATTGGATAACCTGAATGGTAGGTTCTTCACTCACTCTATTCCTATTCAAGAATGTGCAACATCATGGTTTAATTGGAATTGTAGTCAGTCTCTGGTAAAGTCATTGGGAGCTGAAGGGGCTGAAGCCTCTCTTTGTTGATATGGGATCAGTTCTCAAATGGCTGAGACTAGGAAGAGGAAAATCTGTTTTGATTTACTGCAATCTACATCATGCCTGTAAAAATTATCCTAAAATATATTATTCACAACTATTCATGCATTTTCACATGACACATCATGTACAGACTTTTTTACAGGGGACTGCAAGGCATATAGATAGTATGGAACTTTCAAACTCTGAAACTTGTTTTTGACTCTTGTTTTAAAAACACATAAGAACATAATGTAATATGTTCTCCATTACAATATGGACTCCATTACAAATTGATACATCTCAGGTAACTTTATGAACTACATTAGAATGACTGGCTATATATTGTAAAAAAGACTAACATGTGGACTAATAACTTCAATGTTCATTTATTGAAAGGCCTGGAAGAATTTTATCTGTGTAATATGGAATGCTGACCTAACTGCTACATCCAAGATCAAGGCTTGCTTGCTGTGCTAGATCAGTCTGATAAGAGTACAATATTTTTTATGATTATTAGATTATATATCCAGTGTAATTTACATAATAGGTAGATTTTTAATGTTATAATATGGTATTTTGGGGTTTGTATTGTAGGACTCCAGCAGATGGCAGAGGAGACAGACTTTGTATAGGTGAAGGTCTCAGGTACCCTGTTAAATTAGTACAAGAAAATAAGTTTTATTTGAGCTTCAGGAAACCTACCAGTTTCCCTTCATTTCACTCAAGTGGAACTAGTGCGTAGAGTTTATGGGGGCTCACATGCCCTTCATGGTTGTTGGATCTTAGTTTGTGAAAATAAAGCATAATAGAGGTTGCCCATTTGGGATCTGGAAAGATTACAAAGGTCTTTTTTCTCCTGTAAATTTCAGTCATTGATTTTAGATTCAGCACCTGAAGGAAAAATAGCCTATGGGGACAGTTTCTGCTCTCTAACTTAAAAATATTTCATAAAAGAAGCATAAACGTAAGGGGCTCTGATGTTTGTAGGCAGGAGCCAAGGCCTGTCTCTGTTCTCATTTAAATCTCAGTAAACCCCAAATAATAAAACTGACATAGTCCATATGCAGTATTAAGAGACTCCATTTGGTCAAGATTCCCTGTCTAATCCCATAGAACACTCAATAAAGCAGCTGTAGAAATCTCTAGGTAAGTAAGAAATTGCCACGTAAATTAGTAGCCCATACACAGCCCTAGGTAAAATTTAGAAAAGCAGTGTATTTTTCCTCTTTTCAAATGGGTTCGTAACATGTTCTGTGCTCACCTGAATGAGAACTACAAACCTCTCACCTGTAGGAAGAACAGCACAGACAGAAGTGTGAATTTACAGCTTGTGAATTGTGGTCTGAATTCTCTGAAGCTTAGCATGAGGAGATGTGAAAAAAAAAAAGAGAACACAGAGAGAAAAGAAAAAATATTGCAACAATTATCATATTTTTCTGGAAGAACCATTTGTCAGTGAGATAAGAGAATCCATATTAGGTCATGCTGATATGAGAAATTGCATCCTCAATGTGTCCCCTGGTATATCTCCACTTTCTCACTTAGCTTCCTCTCTTAAATAACTATAAATGATTCTGCATCTCCTGTGATCTTTTTTGCAAAGCAACATCTGTGGCTGCAGCAGTGTTTTTCTGGAGGGTGCTCCCTTCCCAGGGAAGTTACTTTATTCATTGGCTTGACAGCTAAGTTAGCAAGTTTGTCCTTGGGAGATTCTGTGCTACTTTAAAAAGAGAACAACAGAGCAACTCTGTTGAATTCTTTCAGGGACCATGAACAGCCATAGTTAAATAGGAAGTACTGTTCAGGAGAACAGAATTGCTCCCCCTTATGTCAAGAGCTGGATCTCTGAAATAAGTTGCTAACTTGAAATGAACAAAGAGAGGACTAACTTTTTCTGATGCATGATGCACAAACAAGGCAGAGCTTGCCTTGTTTACTGAGGCCTTGCATTGTAGTAGCCTTACATTGATGGTGGAGAATTCCTGACAATATTTATCTGAAGAAATTCTTGTGCTGCTGGTAACCATATAGTGAAAAAACGACATATGCAAAAGCAAAAAATTTAGTTGAAGGAACTACAGTTGCCACCTTCCTCAAGAACATAATATCTTAGTTAAACTATTTCAAGTCTTCTTTCTTTTCCTCTGTTAATTCTGATTAACTTGTTAGTCTTATTCAGTTAGTAAAACTATTTGTGAGGAACTTTGTGGCGTGTTCTCAGTGGGGAATTGTTATCTGTGGGATGCCAGCGGTTTGTCAAAGATCCTTTGGACAGTAGATGTCATCAGCCCTTCCTGAACTGCTCTAAAGATCCATCTGTCTTATCTGCTGCTATGTCTAATTTTCATTCATGTTTCAGTCTGAGCAATCAAATAATTTGTCATGTGAGTGAATGAAATTAAATGGAATTGTGCCTAGGTAATTTCACAGTTACCATATTTACCTACATCTTTCACAATCTTTTAGTATCAAGGGAACTCTCTGGAAGTTTTAACTTTTACATATTTTTGTGGTATTATTGACTGGGATTGTGAAAATGTGAGTTTATAGTTACATCTGCTATGTCTGAGAACATAGAACCAAAATCCACAGTTTTTCAGTCCTTCACAGAATTCAGTTCACACTGAACAACGAAAAAAGTTCCTGAATTCTACACAGGAGTTTTGCACATTACAGGAGAGCATAATAACGGATGAGTAATGGAATGCTTGGCAGTGTTGCTGAGCATACCTGTTAAACAGAAATCTGTAGCTGCAGCAAAACTAATTAGGCATTTTCCAGAAAGACAATCATCATGTCAGAGCCAGCAGATAACATACTTACTTCTAATCAGCTTTCACTAATCACAGAAGGTAAAATTAGTTATTAGTGTTGAAACACAACTTTCCTTAATTAGCAGTCTAAATCTAATTACCATAAGTTACTTTACTTTCCACTTAATACTTTATTGCTGTCCACAAAGGTTTTGGTGAACCAGAGGTTATTTATACCTGAATTTATGATGTATTGTCTTTTTCTTCAGTATATTTGTCCAATTGATGTGGAGTGATCAGATACTAATTCAGATACTGATTTTGTAGCTGGAAAGCTCATGACTCTCATTAGAGTGAAGTCTGGCATCTTTATTAATCATTTGATGTATTTTGAGGTTGGTTTCAAATTTGTGTAAACTGGCATGACTTCATGACTTTCCAAATTCAGTGAGACTCATATCTACATTTGTAGGAAAAAAGTATTAAACAAGAAGGGGAGAAAAAAATAGTATTAAATTATCCATTTTTATTTCAACAATGTATTTAATTTTTGAAATATTAAGGTGGCACAATTTAAGGGAGTATGTCACCTTCTACCAGGTTCCTGTTGTCTTCAATAATACTATGACTTTAGAGTCTTTAGAATAGCAGAACTGAAGTCAGTGGAAATAGAATTAGACCAATGCTGAAATCTTCCAAAAATTCTGTCCTAAAAATACTTGTGGCGTCTTATGAGTTCATTCATGTGGTGAGGTCATACATTTGAACTTGAACTCAGTGCTCAATACCTTCAGCTCTCTAACTGGGAGTATTGGAGAACTCACAGAAGAGGCTGCCTGATGGAGCTGTTGATCTCCACCACACGCGCACACAGCCTCCAGGACGGGCAGCTCACCCTGGCCTGGAGAAGCCTCTGTACCTGCAGTGTAGAGACTGCAGCGTGAAAGGGTCGGGAGCCTGGGCTGTGCTGTCCCTTCCAACAGCTGGTGCCCAGCTGTGGTGATGAAGGCAGCTGTGCTATGTTGGGTACTGCAGCATGTGTTGGACTCCAAGTGGCATCCAAAGCCTGTAGTCCTAGGGAATGGAATACAAATAGACAGATCTGCTGCCAAGTCTATGTTGGGGATGGAAACCAGCTCCAGGCCTTTTAACTTTGGTGATTCTGGAGCAAAATCAAGATCCCCAGTGTGCAAGAGCCATGGCATTGCATAATTCTGCTGCTGACACATTTGGACACAATGAACAGGTCTAGTTCAGACTGAGGGGTGGTGGGGCGAAGGGGCATGACAACAGTACATTTTCAGTCAATTTTCTCCTACGTTTCATCTAATGTACATCACTTTAAAAGAACTTTGTGTCTATTTGTAGTTCTGGCAGCAAGTGCACGATTTATCCCTAGATGTTACAATGCTATAAAGTGAATAAAACAATTTTCTGGCTCTTAGGGTGGCTGTAATAAATATTTGCTGGACAAAACCTAGAAACAAATAAAAACTTTAAAAAAAATGGATTTTCTCTCCCCACAATGAAATTGTGTATAGAGGTTCCAAAACAATTTAAATTTCCCCTCCTCCAAGTATTTAATGGAAATTTGTTGGGTTTTGTTTTGTGGTATCTTTTTTTTTCCCCTCCAAAAAGGAATATGTACTTTACATTTGAAAATTACTGGTGCCAGCATTTCTATAAAAGAAGGTTAATATTGCTCGTAAGTTGTGAGAACAGATTCCCTGCATTAGTTCAGAAAATTGCTGAGCTTTTCTCCTACAGTCTTTGTGGACTTTACATGAAGTTGTATTATTGAAAGATAGCAAGCTCTGATCGCCACACATAGTTTACAAAAGCATGCTTCAAGCCAGCTCAGGGAAAGTGATTATCCATGTGGCAGTTTCTTCACTGAAGTGCAAAGGGTCTGGGTTTAGGTCTGTAGAATAAAAAGGGACTTTAAACCTGAACTTAGCCTGAATTTAAACCTCTGAGAGATTGTTTGACTTGAGATTGTTTTGGTTTTACTAATGCCCATGGTGCCCATGTCTGCTCTACAGGACACTGTGCTGGTTGAAGGCCACTTTATCTTTGCCAGAGGCTTGTTACTTTCCATCTAGGGCTCATTAGTTCCAAAACTTCGCCAGAATAAGGTCTTGTGCAACTTCTGCACTGGAGGCAAAAGCATCTACGACATTCCAGTAGATCATCTGACTGGTGTTCTCCTCAAATGAAAATATCTTCTAGCAGAGTTCTGCAGGCTGTGAACACCAGTGGCTGGATTGCAATGGGACCATCAATACTAGCAGGAATACATGTGGAGCAGGAAGTCTATTAATGGTTTGAATTTACTAGCTATGTCTTTAAATTCACCAAAATAGGCTGCTTAAATAAACCTGTCTGTGGTTGACCCACCATCATAAATTATTTACAAAATAAAATATGAAACCTATGAACTTGTAAGTGTAGACCTCAGGATAAGTCTTACACTGAAAGGTGTTCAGGTGATTTCTTGACTCATGTGGGGCACCACAAAAGATGGAGGATCTCAGTGTGAGCACAAAGGACCATTCTTGCATGGGGTGTCTCAGTAAGTTCTGACTTCATCAAAGAAGTTTTATTTTTCCCATGAAATAAACAACCAACCAAACAAAAAAAATTGTCCATTGCAGCAAGTTGCCAGGAGTGTGTCCAGTCAGGTTTTGAATATCTCCCCAGATGGAGAATACACCAGCTGTCCTGCCAAACTGTTCTAGTGTTTGATAACCTTTGCAGTATATGGGGGATATTTTTTTCTTATTTCTAGACAGAATTGGCTGTACTTTAATTTGTGTTCATTACCTCTTGTTTTTTCACTGAGCACCTCTGTCTCCTTCTTTACTAAGGTATTTATATACATTCACAAGATCTCCCTAATCCTTCTTTTTCTCCAGACTAAACATTCCCAGCTCTCATCCTCTTTTTGAATGACAGATGCTCTACTATGTGACCCAAACTGTACTAGTAGATAGCAGACAATCCATTTTAATCAGCTACTAGGTAATAAGGTTTTATCTAAACTCTGCTTAAAAGGACTATTTAATTCAGTCAAAATAAACTACGTTCTTTGAAGAGCAGAAGAGTCTCTGTGCTATTATTTCTGGCAAGGTTGTTTTTTTTTTTTTTTTTGATTTGTTCTGTTTTCTTGTTTGTTTATTTTTTTTTTTTTTTTGTTGTTTGTTTTGTTTTGTTTGTGGTTTTTTTTTTTTTTTTTAATTTGCTTATTATTTTATTTAGTTTTACCTGTTGGTAAAAATCTATACTAAACAGGAGAAAATTGTACCTGTTTTTCTAGTCCTCACCTTCATTCCTGGACAAGTGTGAGAAAATATTTCATTGCTCAGTTCTGACTTCATAGTCCAGTTAAGGAAATGCATGAGAGACAGTGAGGCTGTATTGCCACCCAGAATAAAAGTCATGAGTCACTCCCCAAAACTCAGTAAGCTCAGAAGCTATTTACTGAATAATTATATGTTGTTTGAGTATCTTTAGGACAGTTCTATGTTTGCCTTCTTTTTTTAGGCTGAGGATTAATGTAATTTTCTCAAGCATTCATTTGAACTTGTGAGATAAAAGTAATTATTCCTATTACAAACAACATTTTTAAACATTTCATTTTTTAAGCATTTCATTTTTCATTTCCAGATGTTTGTTTGCATATGTACGTATATGCATATATATGTATATGTTTGCACATGCATATAAACATACGTATATATTGTGCACATGAGGAAGTAAATTCTTAAATTCTAACTGTTCAATTTAGATATGTAGGGATAAACAGAGATAGTATGCAAGGAATCTGTGATAAGCTTGTATGACATGAAGTACTGCATGATGGATGCAATTCCATAAGCCAAAAGATGGAATAGCCAAATGTAATTATTTTGCTTCAAGATTATTTGTCATGGGACATTTTGTGGAAATTGTCTCCTTTTTAGATTCAGTAATCCACTAAATACACCTTTGCAGACTTTATTATTTGAGAAAATTTTGTTTACTTTCATGTTTCTTAGATTTGATTATATACAGGTGTATATGAGGCATAATTTATCCCTCTAAACTCAGTAGTGCAACTCTGAGCAGAATAAAACCAAATGATTACTCTGTCATAATCTGTACTTGTATCCCCTTATCTCATCTCAGAATATCACAAACCATGCTAATATTTTACGACCAAGAAATGCAGAGAGGTAATTCTTTACTAACACCGAGTAGAAACTCAACAAGTCCCTGAATTACATTTAAGGGATTACAAAGGAGTGGTGTGTTTTTTTTTTGTTTTTTTTTTTTTTTTTTTTTTGTTTTATTTTTCTTTGGCCTTTAATATTTTTCCTGTAATTATTTTGCAGCAGGTGTGAGCATTCTTTCTACCAAGCAACTACTTTTCTGGCTAGAATGTAAATACATGATTCATTGTCCCTATGGAGCCTCAAGCACAAGCCTTTAAGAGCATCACAGTTAATTATTAGTATAATATTATGATGACATGTTTTTCCTTTTGTTGGTTTGGGATGCCATTAAATGAATGGAGATGGCTCACTTAGCAAAACTTGTTAAATGTTAATTTACTTTGTCTTAGGGCTTAGCTTATCTGAAAGGTGACATTGCAAACACTTAATTTAGATTACATTAGATGTATTACATTTGTGAGGTTTTGAAACTCTAGAAGAATAAAATCTATTTACATACAGGTTGAACAAACAGTGCCAAATATAGCTGTATTTCAGAAAAAAAAAGCATCGTCCTTTGTTTTTCTGGATTTACACACAGACACACACATATACATGTGTGTAAATACATATATTAAGAATTTCCATTTTTACATTTTTATTTATGTAAATATTAGGTCATCAGCCCAAATACTTTTTTTCTTTTTTTGCATGTGCTATGCACCTGATTTTTTGGCTCTACTAGATTTTGCTGCAAGTAGACCTGTCCAGAGCTCACTGCATCCTTGGAAGCAATGAAATGGGGCAGGTGGGAGTGGACAGTGCCTAATGGACTGAGTAATCTATGGAAAGGAGCTGCTCCTGTGTTTGAAGGCAGAAATAATAAGTCAGTATGCTAGCTGAACCTTATACTTTTTAGTGTGGGAAGGACAATTATTGTGTTCCTATATTTAATTTACTGCTCTCTATGATTTTCATCTGGACACACCTTCAGTTTATTGAAGGATGTTTTTGAGTTCTCAAGCTATCCTTACTAGGTGAGATTCATTAGTAGTGTGTTTTCAGGTGGATGTTTTTCCATGTAATCTCTCTACAGCCTCTGAGGATTTGAGGATTTAGCAGTTTCTAGCATCTCATTTCTGTTTCATCTGTTCTTATCCTTTAACATAAATATCATTTTGGAAAAAAAAAAAAAAAAAAAAAAAAAAAAAGCAAGAGGAAGAAAAAAAGAAATCTACCTTGTTGCCTTTGGCTGTAGTGTAGTTGGATCAGGTCCAGCCAGGACCTGGCTGCTCAGATCAGACAATTACTATTTGTAGTTACATCTGCTTTTGTGAAGTTTTGGTGTATCAGACTTTATATGTCTGCCTTTACAAAAGCCATAGCTTTTTATGTTTAGGAATTCATAATATCCTTACATGGTGTTCTTCAGCAAGGGATTTCCCTGCAATGAAACTGTTCATACGTGCAAGCAACAGTGGGACATTTTTATGAGAGGTGAACTCTAAGATTACTTGGATGAAAGACGGGTTTTTCAATAACATAAGTTTAAATGGTGCAGTGCCAGCTCCTACTGAGGCATTTCCAGCTATGCTGTATATTATGCAGGACTGAGAAAATAAGTAATGTATACAAGAAATGGCAGAAATATTTGACTCATTAGAGATGGTGAAAGGCATGAAATTCAGCAGATGAGTCAAATGGTGGGCAATCCACTGCTTGGTTTTAGAGGCCCTTTTCTTATACCTGGATGGGGAATTATAAATTGGCTGCATTGTAAAAATATAAAGAAAAGCTAGCTCTGTGGTCTGGCAGGTGTTGTAAGTCTTTGTCATGTTTTTTTCCACTTTCAGGGATCCACCTGGTACTGAACTGGTGATACTGAGGTTTGGTCACTGGCTACAGGTGAACATTCTTTGGCTTTCACCACATGTTGCACCTCCAAGTCTCATATAGCCAGCCATGTAACCAAACCTGAATGCCAGGCTGCAGTGCTTTTACCTCAGTGGGTATCACAGCTCGAGCCCATGGCACTGGTGCATGGTTGCTTTTTATGGCTCGAGGCTATGCTGCAAAAAATTTTGGATATAATTTTAAGGAAATAATATATAATTGGAAATGTGCTGTTTTCTTACAACAAAGGGGTATTGTGCCTTGTGTTTGTGTTATGCTTTCTTATAATAAGAAGGAGATTATACCTGACGCAAACAGTTGTTTTACCCAGACACATATTTTCCATATGGAGTCCTTTGTGGGACTCCAAGGCAGCCCTGCTGAGAAGGACTTGGGGGTACTGGTGGATGAGGGCCAGGACATGACCCAGCTCTGCTCTGCTGAGACCCCACCTGCAGTGCTGCATCCAGCTCTGGGGTCCCAGCATAGGAGGAACATGTATCAATTGGAGTGAGTCCAGAGGAGGGCCAACAGGATCATTAGAGGCAGGTAGCACCTCTTGTATGAGGAAAGGATGAGACAATTGAGATTGTTCAGCCTGAAGAGGAGAAGGCTGCGAGGAGACATAATTGTGGCCTTCCACGACTTGAAGGGTACAGGAAAGGTAGAGAGGAACTTTTTGTAAGACCATGTGAAAGGACATGGGGGAATAGCTTCACACTGAAAGAAAGTAGGTTTAGATTAGATATTAGGATGAAATTTTCACTCTGAAAGTAGTGAGATGCTGGAACATGTTGCGCTGAAAATTTGGGAATGCCCCATCCCTGAGATTGCTCAGGACTAGGTTAAGTGGGGCTCTGAGGAACCTGGTCCAGTGTACCTGGCCCGGGAACCTGTGTCTCTCTTCATGGCATGGAGGTTGGAACTAGATGATCTTTAAGGTCCCTTCAACCCAAATCATTCTATGATTCTATGATTTTGAAATGCCATAACTTGGTAAAATCAGACTCATACATGCCTTCTACTAAGTTTTAATAATAAATTGTCAAGCTGGATTTTAGTGGTTTTGATAAGCTTCTGAAAGAGTAAGAGACAATTCACTTTTTAAAAATTTATAATAGAACTGTTTATGGTGGTAGATTTTTATTGAAGCAGTAATTCAACTAACAATTGTGCTGTCAACTCTTATCTCTTGGTAGGACAACAAAAGCAGACACTTGTATTGAACACATATTTCATTGCTAAGTGTTATGTGAATTTTAATTTGTAACCTCTCAAAGGAAATAAATAATTTTTTTCTCTTTCTGTTTAATGATTCCCCCCTCCCAATCAATCAATTTTTCCCTTTGACATCAATTTTATTCTATTTTTGGAGCTATCAATTGTAGGTGACAGCAGGCAATTTTCTATGGATTCAACAAATGTGAAGTCTTCATCCTTCAAGTCAAATTGCAAGTGCAGGGAGGAGACTGAAGAATTTACACCTTTGCCTTGGGAAAACTCAAATAATTCTAATTTGATACTTGGCTCTGTCTTGTCTGTGCCACTTTTAAGCTGAAACAGAAACATCTCCACCAAAACTTCTCTCCTGCAGGTTCCTCTTCCCTAGCAGTGAACACCATGAGATAAATTCAGATAAATTCCCAACATTAGTGCAAGAAGCTTTATAGTTTGAATGAAAGCTCAGATCTTGCCATAGTTGTGAGCTGCATCCTTTGAGAATATAGTTCATATAAAAGAGCTTTATGAAATATGTATTCTGATAAATAATTAAATTTGTTGATTTTTCAATATTTCCTTCTTTGTCTGTATTGCAACAACTTTCAGCACTTTTCATTATTCATTGTGATAAGGCTTATCATAAATGCTCACTAAAACAAAATAAAATACAGAAGATGTCTCCTGATTTTTCACTGGACCTTAGGCTGTGAGACAGACATATACTTCCCTTGCTGTATGTGTTCTTTAGGATGGGACACAGAGGTGGACTCCAGAGCTGCTTGAGCCAGTGGCAGGCAAGTCCAGTGGCTCTACCAGGAAAAACAACACAGGCCATGTACTTTACTTTATTGAGGAGTATGAGATACAGTTGCAACTTTCACATTCTCTCCTGGAAGTCAGACATTTTGAGCTTTGGGCATCTGATATTCAACTTCTTGTCAGAAAGTGTATAATAATTGCATTTGAAAGGTTTTGATGCAATGTAATCTGAAGTAAACAAACTTTATAGAAAGAGTGATGGTAAGATGTGTTGTACATCTTTTATAAGGTAGAAATGTTGTCTGTCATAAATGTTCCATCAGTATATGTTTTCAAGAGAAATATCATGCTTCATGCAACCACACATCCCCACTTAAGCATAAGTAAATAAAATTGTTTTCCCCACAACAGTAGACAATTTAAATAACTTTAAAATGGATACCATTAAAGATTTAAATTTAGTGAAATCAGTCTTCCTTGACTAATGATGTTGTGGTTATGAATTATTATATTTATTTTTAATCTGGTGTATGGATCATACTGACCAATTTGCAAATGGGGTTAGTTAGCTGTGTGGAAAATTTCTACTTGAAGTGCAAAGACAACAGAAAATAATGTGAAGTGTAATTCAAACAACTGCAAGGTAGCTGGAATTAGGAAGTGTTGTTCTTTTCATAGTTTTGACTTTGTTTTTTTTTTTTTTTTTCTTTTTCCCCATATTCCAGTGTTTCCCAGTGTTTCCCCCTCCCCCCCTTTCCTTTTGTGCACTGGGATAATTTAGAAATAGCTAGTGATCTCATAGATCCTGTCAGGTGGTATAGTGAAGTAAATAAGGTCATTTAAGGCTTATCTTTAATATGCAATGTCATTATTTTTTCTGTGGGTCAAATCTGCAGGGCTTAATATAATTTGAAGCAGGTTTAATCCTGTCAGCCACTGGCTTAGATTTTGAATAGAACTTTAAAAACTAAGAGTACATTAGTCTTTAGAAAAACATTCCCCAAGTATTATATATAAATGGGTAGCACTAATCCTGTCACTTTCTACTCTATTTTTCCACAGTACCTTTCCTAAATCAATCTCTATTTCTTTTTTTTTCCCTTGATTTTTGTTTTTTGGTTGTTTTTTGTTGATTGTTTTTGGGGGGGGATGGCGTGTTTGGGTTGTTTTTTTTTTTTCTATTTTGCTGCTTTTGATTTGCTGTTCTGCATGCAAAATCTGTGTATTGCCAAGAACCCTCAAACTCATTTTCCTGCACCTCTTGGAAGGCACTCAGCATTTCTCAAGGTTAGACTCAGTGTTAAAATCATCACAGTTGAGATTTGTTTCTAATTTTAGATGTGACACCATCTTTTGTGACATGATGTGACCATATATGTGAGGAAGAGGTTAAGACAGCAAGAGCCATATCTTTAGCCTTGTATTTAATATAAAAATAACAAAGATGAGAAAATCTCAAAAGAGGTGATTTAAAGAGGTCTCTTTAGTCTTGTATAAATATTAAAAAACAAAGAAAATCCAGAAACTTTTGCAACTGAACTGCCAGGATTTTCCCAAAATAGGGAGAGAGAGGAAAATTGACATAATAGTTATTAATATTTGGAAATATGGAAAACGACAGGACAGTTGGCTTGACACCAGGTTTAGTGATACTTTTCACACCATCTCCACTAGTGTACTTGTAGAGCTCATAGAGATCTTACAGCTGAAGGCAATGGTACATTGTAGACATGACCCAACCTTCACTGCATACCTCTAACATTAGCTCACTACAATTATTTTAAGCTTTTCTTTTTATATAACCTAGTAATTTCTTTGCTATTTTTTGCTTATTTGGTATAAAGCACCTGTAAACACCAGGGCTCAACATTCTGGTAGAATGATGGACCTCACTGCCTTTTGTTATTTTTACTTCTAAAAAGTTTATTTTATCATGAAAACAAACTGAATCACTCAGATAAGCTTTAAAAAAAAAACCAAAAAAACCTTGCATGCTGATGTTATATCTTCTCCTTGAGCAGTTTAGCTTTCTACTGCTTTATTTGTCAACATTCAGCTATTAAAGGAAGACTGGTGTCAGTCTTGAGATCCGTGGATGACAAGTTCTGTGAGTTCTTTTCAGTTATGTGTCAGTGTAAGTGCAAAGGTAAAAGTTGCTTCAAAATAGTCTCCTATTTTCTCCGTAGCACCATCCATGTACATTGTTCTTAACTAGAAAGTGCCCCACAAGAAAACACTCTTGAAATGAAAATGTAAGGATTTAGTATCTACTAAATCTTTTTAATAGGAAAGAATCCATAGAGAACTGAAGAAATTGTTGAAATTTGGAGACCGAGATATGTTCAGAAAGCTTTGCTGTACGCTTTGCAAGCTCATCCTGTTTGGTAACGTTGAACATATGCTTTTAAGTCATTGTATCTTGTTCAGTCTCAGACTGATAAACAATGTGGTTTTTCCTAAAGTGCCATCTTTCTGTGTCTGTTTTTCTAGCAGACTTCCAAGTTGCACAGCAACTGTCACTCTTCTGCAACCACCTTCCACTCCTCCTTTTCTATTCAGAGTGCAACTGCCTTTCTGTACAGAGTGGAAAGAGTGTTTTCTGTTATGGAATAAAAAGCCTACCTTTGTTTCATGTTTGCCAAAAATACAGTTTTATACCTCTCTGTTTTCCATATAGCAGAGGCTAAAGCTGCCTCTAGAAAGATTACCAATGGTGACAATTAAGTATACAAGCCTTATAGTATGTTGTCAATGTCCTTACATCTACTTTGACATGGTGAGTCAAAAGGAAATTACACTTTTTGGATGCTTTCCCTTTCAGTTGGGATTGCACCAATTTATGGCATGAAAATGCTGAATTCAAGAATCACCTCTGTTATTTAAGTGAGAAAACAGGATAGGTCTCTACCAGTTTGTTGGCTCTTAAAGAACTAGACATTTCCAGGGGAAAAGAGACATAAGGTTAAGAGCCATGAAACTTAAAATGTGAAATGGTTTCTGAATACTATAGCCACCATTGTTCTCTCTGAAAAAAAAAAAAATAATGGGACGTGACAAAATTGTCTGGGTTTGAAGTTTACTTTGAATTTGAGGACTCGGAGAATTTCAGTAAAGACCACAAATCCTGTGGCATCTCTATAGACAGAGGAAAGATGAAAGTTTACAAGTACAATAAGAAAACAAGCAGTAAAAACAAACATTCTGAATTAGGTTTGATGAAGAATGTTTGGGCTGTTAATAAGTAAAGAAATTGCAGTGCACAATGACTATTAAAGGATCAAAGAGGAAGAAGCAAATGTGTGAAATATAGTGATAAATATAGGCTGATGAAGATTAAAACAAAAAATTAGTGATCAGAAGCTTCTGGGAGAAGAGATTGTGGAACACTCTTTGCAGAAACTACAGAAAGTAAATACAAGAGAAAAAAAACAAATGAGAGAGGCATTCATCTATGCATGAATCAGAGCTGATAAATCTATGCATTTATCAGAGCTAATAAATGTTTGACATTAGCTGTTTTTCAAGGAATGCTTTGCATCTCTTTTTGGGTTCAATATTCAGCAGAGTTAAAACCTTGTGAAGTTAATTCTGAATTAGTGGGTTGGGAATAAATATGAATTCTAATGATTACAGAATATTTCCTTAGCTGGTAGCAGACCAGTAGAAGATTTTTTCTTGCAGAAGCGCAGGCTGTTGGCAAACCTGTGAAATATCTACCAGCACCTGGCAGTACAGGAAAGGAGTAATGGCAATGGTAGTACAATGACAATATGAAGCCACAACCTCTTATTTTATCTGATGGGAGGCACTTTATGTTTATCATCACCACAACAAGCCTCTTCCAGTTTTTTCAGCCTGGATGGAAATATCTTGGCTGTATGTATAAAATCCACGCTCCGTCAGATTGGGAAGAAAAGAACCATATTACCTGGTAATGCCAGTGTTTTTCTGAGCGAAGGAGCTCAAATCCTTGTATTAACCTATGGAGGAGAGTTTTAAGCCATCTTTTGGGAGGCTTCTTCACAAACAAGAAAATAACATGGGAGAAACCTCAGAAGTGTCTTTTGTCTGAGATTTTACTAAGTTAAACATGGAGGGAGTCACCATTTTATCAGTGAATGAAAGGTGGAGTTAAAGGAGAAGAGCAGGACAGTCGTATTTGTGCAATGATGAAGAAAGACTAATACAAGGAAGGAAAACTGTAGAAGAGATGGTCCTCAGTTACTGCTTTTTCCCTTGGAAAACACTGACCTTTTTGATCAGAGTAGCAAATGAAGAAGGAAAGGATTGCATTTATAAATGAGTCCCACAACACAAACCACTGCTCTGGTCAGTTTGAAAAGAACATACTAACAAAAATATTTACCCTATTTGCAAATGAGGCTCATGAGAAAGGTATCAAGAGGACTGGTTAATTTAATGTTGATGAGAGCAGAGACAATTTATCATGCTCAATCATTGTTTAAATATTATTCCAAAAAAAGACCAAAGCTATCTGACCATGCCAGGTCTGGGCTGGAAATGGAATAGAAGGAGCAGGGTGTGTATGGCCACAGCTTCAGCTGAATGGGAAGAAAGGTCCTTCAGTTGATCTCATTAACTTGTCAATGTACAACAAAGGCGCGTGTTTGGTTTTTAGGTATTTGCTGCTCTGTTTTTTTTTTTGTTTTTGTTTTTGTTTTTTTAATTCTATTGTCTTGAGCTCAGATTGATGGTTTTTTTCTTTAGAACCAAGCATTTTGTGTCTACATGAGTGAGATTCGGTGCTTGCCACAACTATTGCTAAGTTGTCTTGTTTCTCCTTGTGAATGGAAATATCAATAAATTGTAAGCCTGGGAATGTAGAGACATAAAATTTTTTTAGCTCTGTTTTTTTTTTGTTGTTGTTTTTTTTTTTTTTTTTTTTTTTTGGTTTTTTGTTTTTTTTTTTTTTTTTTTTTGTAAGTGGCAATGTTCTGTAGTTTACAGAACTACATAAAATGTTCTGAAGAGAAGGACAAGTTAAGAGAGCGCAGGTAAAATCAAAAAGCTTTTGAAATATGAAAGCAAGCAGAGTTTTTTTGTGCTCATCTCTAGCTTTTGAAGAAAAAACATCTACTGTTGTGGTTTAGGGAAATCACTTGCAATTTTATTTTGGTAGTAATCAGCTATCTGATGTAATGTAGACTCTACAAAGCATTGACAGACATGGGTAGTAATCAATGTTGCCAATTCCCTGTGGAAGGATGCAGATTACCAGTTGCTAACTGACTGTGTGCCGTAGAAATAATTTGGCAAAAGTATTTTAGCCTAAAGAAAGTGTATGTTCTCCACTTCCATGATGTCTGAGCACCCTTAAAGCAGTTGTGTTCTAAACAATAATGTGAAACACACTGCTGTTTATTCCCATTGGATGGATGGGGAACTGAAACATGGGTGTATGGGATCTCTGATCACTGGAAATCTGTGATCAGCAGTTGCAACTCAACACCACTTAATCCTAGTCCCCTAGAGATTTTGGGTTTTTTTAAATATTCATTAACCATCCTTCATGGGCACTTTTAAGAAATATTTGATGAATTTTGGGTTTTCTTAAACATTCTTTAACCATCCCTCATGGGCACTTTTAAGAAATATATGATGAATACATAGATGTAAAAATGTTGCATTATCTTTTTGAATGTTACCACAGGAAAAGTAGGAATCTGTAAGAAAAAAATATAGTAAAAAAAATCCCACTAGTGTTTTGCATGTATATTGTAGCTACATGAATGAAAAGCAAATTTTCTTCTTGGTACTGCCAAACTAGGACTGCTGCAGGTCTCGCTTTCTGCCAGTGAAAAATTACATTGCTTCAGGTAGAGGAAAAAATGTAACTTTGTCAAATATGGGAACTGGTCATCCATGAGAGTCAGAAATAGGTTATTTCATGCTCTGAATGACACAAGCCATGTTCAGGCTGGTTTGCTGTGTTGTATGTGAAATCAGGTAATGATACTGTATTTTCCAAGGTGACAGGGGTTCAACCCTCTTACAGACTGGGTAAGATAGTATCATATCTTGCCTGCAAATTGAAAATTTGAAAACTATTATTATCAATTTTAAAAACTATATTATTAATTTTAATGATGGACAAAATTAATTCTCTTCAAGTCTGTGTGTTGAACAGAATAGCACATAACAAGCCTTAATGTGTATCATTTTTCTCTACCAAAGACAATGAAAATAAATGTGAACCTTATCAAATGGGGTGGCCAAATGATATGAATTGTTTATCAGCCTCTACTGTGATGCTAGAAGTGTTGAGAATGTCCCTTTGTCTGCTCAGTGCAAAAAAGGCACACTGATTGCTGCTTCCTCTGAGACAGGAAAGTTACAGGCTGGTGGGGGAGTTTTGCACACAAGCATTTAAAGATGCAGAGGAAACCAGAATCCATTAGCTAGTCTGAGTCCTAAGGTAACCTAAATTTCATCTGAATTTCTATGAAAAGTAAAGGCATCAGCTGAAGTCTTGTAGAAATCACCTTACCCAATATTCTTTTTTCTGCATCATCAGAAAATAGTATGTTCTGTATAGAAACTAATCAAAGAATACTGTTCTCCTTTTCAAAGCAGACCTTAATTGTTTCTTTAACTAATGCAATTTAGATATATACCAACATGGCTACAAATTGTTAGAACCTTGAGGCTCTAAAAAAAACCTGTTTCAAGTTCTTAGACTTTATTTTTTGCCCCACAGTGTCCAAAAGGCATTGGGTGCTGTTGGCTTTGTGCATGGCTTCAAATGATGGTGGCTAGTTTGAGTAGTCAGTTAGGTTGATTATATATATATATATATATATATATATATTAGCACAGCCATAAAGGTTTTCTGTGTTTCATCAATATCTTCAATATGCAAATCTGCTTGAATACCTGTCATATCAGTTAGTAATAAGAGTTCTGCATTAGTATAGCACTGTCAGGAGTCCTTTGAACTTCTGTCACTGTGCTTGTGGCTTGACGAGGCAGAGGATCTCACAAGGATAAAAAGTTCTTACTTTTCATGCTTGGGCTTTTGGGGTCTTGCTTTTTTTAATTGTGCTTTTTGAGCTGTACTGGAAAACTGATCTGATCTGATTAAATGACATGTATAAATACATGTAAAATCTTGCCATCAGAACAAGGACATCAAAGTAGCAGGAGCACATAAGAAACTTCTTAACATGATGTTGCCAGTGAAGCCTGCGTCCCATCCAAGTAAACACCATTCTACTGATCACCAGGGCAGCCATGCCAAGACTGCAGCAATGGCTGTTTTGATTTAAATGTTCCAAAAATATGTTGTTTAGCACACATGGTCTTCTTTAGAGGATGGTCATATTTAGGTTGCTGGAGAAATGGCTGTCCTTGGATTCATGCATGAGATACACATTATTTTCCAATGCCACTTGAGAAGAAATTACTGAAGGAGTTACTATGATCATTCAATCCAGCCCTCCACAGCTGCAGGTCACTCTGAATGAGCGACACAGCCACTAATGATCTACTCTGTCCTTTCCTTCTCCTCGCACTGCAGTCATATGAACAAACCCCTTTGTGGAATCCCGTGACAAGTTTGTGGTGTTTAGATCAGAAGGCAAAGTATCACAAAACAGCCAAGTTCCAGAAAAAGCATGTAAGAAATGAAAGCACATCCCAAATTTGTTTGTTGCTGGTGCCTGCAATGCTAAATAAGTTGGCAAAAAAAATTAAATGGAAGCCATAGGACTGTAAAAGATTGACTGATGGAATATTTCTGTTGGCAACCATCCTCGTGTATTTCCAGCCTGACATTCTTTTTGGTAGGTATGCCTTGGAGATTTCCCTTTGCAAATATAGTTAGTTGCTCAACTTCTCAACTTATTCATTCTCTGTTGGGTCCCAGAATAGCATACTGTCTCTCTGAATTGCTGGAGGCTTTCTGCTGCATCTGAGAGGACACTAAATGAACAAAAGTACATACAATGATTTAGGGCCCAAGTCAATAAAATACTCAATCATCACATGTTTTAAGCGAGACACTTGCTTAGGTACCTTTTAGATTGTTGTTGTTTACATCAATGTACTTGTGCTTTAGTATTTCGTCTGTGGTATGTGATACCAGTAGCTGAAAGTGCTTTAAATCTGTTTAAATTTTTATACACACACACATATGAGATTTATACATATAATGTCTTTATGAGAAATGCGCTTTGTATGCCTGTAAATAGTGATTGAAAGAAAACTGTGTGATTAAATAGCTTACAGTAGCATTTTATTTGAAGTTTTTAAATAAAACCAGCTCCGCTGTGTTACTTCAAATAAATTATTCCTTAAATGCAAGGTTGTCATATTTGTGTATAGTCCAAAAATGGAGACAAGCATTTCTTTAGAATGGTAAGCAAATTAATATTAAAAAACATAAGGATGTTATTTTTAGAAACATTCTTACTGGCAATTAAAATAAAAAATAAAACTTGACCAAACTTAAGCCTGTTTTGTCACACTGGTAATTAACTTATGTGGGTTTTTTTCAGCCCTATTATTACAGAACATCTGTTTTTAGTTAAGGTGGTGCCCCATTTTGCTGCGCCCCTTTTTCAGATAACCCAAAACCAGTCTCTTGGTTTTAGTTATCATCCTTTGTCTTCTGAGATGTGGAAAGCTGCTAAGCCATGGCAAGTAAACCATTTGCTAACTGAATGTTCACTTTTTACTTGCCTAAGTTTTCTGCCTCCACCTTTTTAGCTTTTCTTTTTTTTCTGGAATTCTGGCGAAGGTAAGGAGAGAAAATTGAGAATAATATTAAAGATAATCTGGGTCGTGATTTCTTTATTAATTCCTGTGGACTCAGTCCATGGGTGATACATGCCACCTTGATCTGTCTAGCTTTTGTCACTGGATACTTTTAGCCAAGACTGCCACTTATCCTGCATATAGCATTATTTTGTGGGCTGCTGAAAATGCACTCATTTTTTTCATAGATTAATCATAACACTTTGTTTGGATTATATTCAGATTTTAAAAAAAAATCCAAATCTCTGTACTTAGTACTGAAATGTACTTAGCAGTTTATTTCACTGGCAAGTGCTTTAACAAGAGGAGAATGAACTGGAAATGAATTGCAATCATAGCATGCACAGACGAGTCTGTGACTGACAACTTGTGTGAGACCTGGCTTGTGGCAGTGCAGATCCTCAGATTTGTTGGCTGAAAGGTGTTGTTTTCCTGCCATTATCACCTGCCCTGCCACCCTGTTCTCTCGACTACCAATCAGCAAGGTATAAAGTGCATAGATGACTGCTATGATATTTTTAGAACAGGCCTTGAGCCCAAGTTTGTTCCGACATTTTGAATGGTCAGAAGCTTAAGGTCATTGAAAATAGTCTGTCTTCTCTGCTCATGGCATTAGGATTCCAGCATTAGCAAGTTACTTTTCACTTATTACTTCATTTTTGGACTGCCCTTTCCCAGAAGCAATTAGGGTTGAAGTTATTACAAGAGCTTTCCCCTCCCAGATTCTTTGAAAGACATAAATGTATCTTATTGAAGTTGATTAGAATGGGAATATTGTCTGAACATGGATTCAGTGTATTATCTTCCTGCTTCCCCATGCTTTTAATGCAAATTATCAGTTCTGACCTGTGCAATTTTTTAGCCATTGCACCGTGGTTTGAGGCTCAGAAGAATCTGGCAGTTTTTTTGTGAACAGTTCTCATTCTAGGAAACTAGGGCTTGGGACCAGCCTTGTCCCTTTGTCCTTGAGAGCTCAAGCACCCACATCTTTCTGCTTTAAGCCAGAAATGGGGCAGATGAGGGACATGTGGAAGCAGCAGCTGCAGCTGCCCACATCTGCCTGCTGAGGTGTGACTTTGCTGGGCATTTGCTGTGGCTTCCCTCTCCATTTGTTCCATCCCTTCTGTGGGATCAATGCCTAGCAAACTGAACTTTGCAAGATTTGGCTAAATCAGCTTCAAGGATGGATAAAAACCTTCTTAGGGGTGGTTTGGCCTTAGGATTACCAGTTGGATGCCTGTATTCACAAAAGACAAGTTTGTGACATATTTTGGCAGTGCCATAGTACATACTGTAGATAGTACATACTGCCTTTACATAGTGTAAAGGCATTTTCAATTGTAGTAAGTAGCTGTATTAAGATTTTCAAGGGATTTTCAAAGTGGCTTGCTTAGCTAAAGGGAGAGGTTATATTTACTTGGAATGTGTTGCAATTTCCATTTCAGAGTTATGAAACTTTGCTTTCAATTGTATTTTGATTTTTTTCCCTCTCTTTTGCAATCTGTAAATTTGCTACAGAAAATTAAGATCATATTGCTCCTCAGAAGGAATGCTGGTTCTACTGAAGTCAGGCAAAATATTTACAGTTTACCCAATGAAGTCACATTTTCATCCTTTTAACATTGCCCCAAATTCACTAGCAGTGTAAAATCAGCTCCCAAGGTGGTGAATATTGATTACATTTTGGGTTGCAGATCTATTCCTTATCAAAGTTCAATAGGATGAAGAAAATTAGATGAAAACTGGATCTGGGTTCACTGAAACATTTTGAAAAAAACTCAGAAGAGGGTTGTTGCCATCCTGACCCAGCTAACCGTGAGGATTTTGTGCGGTTTCATAACAACATTATTGACCAGTATGAGATATGACCTTTTCAGAGCGCAGCAGTGGTCGATTTGTTACTGCTCTCAGGGGCATGTTTGTGCATCCAGCACTGTTTCTCCATGTGCTTGAATGCTCCCCTGTGAGGGGTGGAGATGCTGGCAGAGGAAGGAGATCCATGCAGGCAGCACAGTGGGAGAAACTGGTATGTGCCCACAGCCAAGCACATGGTCTGGCATCTCAGGTCCATTCTTTGGCCCACACATTAAAGGAGGCCTTTTTTAGTGCTGTGTGTAAAATGTCTTTTCTTGACCAAGCTTCCAGTGGCTTGTAGTGACAGTTCTCTGACTTGCTTTTAACTTTTTTTAAATTTAAGAAAACATTTTTTTTTTTCAAAATTTAAAAGAGTAATTGTTCCAATCTACATTGGTATCTATCTACTATAAATCTGCTATAAATCTACTATAGCTTTATAATCTGCTTGTAATATATTATGTAAAGCCACCTCATCACTTCATGAATCCAAGCCTGTATTTAGAAAAACCCTATTTTTGAAATCTAATTATCTGATGTAAAAGGGCAGCTTTGAATAGCAAAATGCAACAAATATTTTGTGGGTTCTTTTTTTTCCCCAAAGGCTTTTTTTCCCAAGTTATTTACAGTGCACTCCATTGTTCTACTCTTGTAAAAACTTTTCCAGTATCATAAGAAAGTAAACATAGTTTGGATAAAAATTTTAAAAAAAAGACAAAACAAAAATTAAGCCTCTACTTTTCAGGAGAGGATGAGTTCAAATAATACAATTACTTCTGATGCAGGAATAAATAGTTTAGATTGGTATATATTACTATAGAATGTATTATTCCATCAATTCCATCAATGAAGCAATACTTAGTAGTTCTTACTAGCATTGAAGGTCTTTGAAGTGGGAACTGGCTGGTGGACTTTGATGTACTTACATTAAGGATTGGACTCAGTGATCTTAGAGATCTTTTTCAAGTAAAACAATTCTGTAATTCTACCTCCATGGTCTGACTTTTCTAGAGTCATGAGATAAAACCTGTCTTGGAGTTCTACAACAAAACCTGCCTTAAGTTTGACATACAGAACTGTTAAAGTTTATTTTCAGAGACATGGTCAATACTGATGCAAAGCTCATTTGGAAGTTGCTGCAGTGTTTGAAGTATGCTTAAAATGTATGTCTGTCCACCTCTGGCTTGAATTTTTCAAATCAATGGATTTTTCTTAACGCCTTATTTCTTAAAAGAAAGACCATTTTACAACCCCTCTGAACTTGCCCTCTGTATTGTAGACAATGACAAATCTCACCCCCAGGCTTCATCAGTAAATTTAGTATCACAGGTCTTTAGGTTTCCAGTTTTCAAACATTTTCCAAACCCATTTTATGCATATGGAATGTCTAGCCATCCTTATCTTTTTCAAGTATTTATACTGGGAGAAGTTACAGTACCCCAAGATATTCTGTGATATGTATATCATCTCACTGCTGTTATTCAGCATAAATATGTTATATTTCCAAGGATTTTATTAGCCTTTTTGGTCCTGGTATAATCCTAGGAGCTTGTGTTTGGTTGGCTGGCTTCTGCTATGATTCCAAATCCTTTGCATGGCCATTGCTTTCCACAGTTCAATTCTCCAGGCAGCATGCATGGCCTACATTTCTTGTCTTAAATTAAAAAAAAAAAAAAAAAAAAAAAAAAAAAAAAAAAAAAAAATCAGTCAAAACCCGGGCATATATTCCAAGCCAGAGATGGTGTTCCTATTGCTTTTCCAACCATAAGGATTTAGTAGTCTATTGTCCAGGAAGAGTGACCAGGTGATCTGACCTGCCAGGCTACCCATGATTACCCATGCAGTGCAAAACCCTGCATGGAGGTTCAGATTATCTGCTCATTAGATGTGCAACAAGCTTGAAACACCTGGAGGATGCTGAACATATTGGCAGCTGTCCTAGGTGATGTGCTCCAGGGTTCCTTTGTGCATGTGCACCCAGGTGTGCCTGGTGGAGCCAGGAGGAGCAGGCACAGCTCTAGTATCTCTCTAAGGGAAGTGGGCATAGCCATGAAGAACCAGGAAATCTCATATTGCTCATATCTCCTCTAAACTCATTAATGGCATAAAAGTGCTTTGTTGATCTGAGGCATTTATTTGTCATTTATCTGATGTTGCTTTGGCTTGTGTTGTTTATGTGCAATTTACCTCAGTCTTACCACAAAATATGGAGATTTTAGTTCCAACCTGATAAACAACTTTGTCAACAGAATAAATGAATTTTGTATGTTTTCCCTAATCTAAATATTTACTACATAGCTCTATATTAGTGTTAGGGTCTTTTATTACTTGAGCTTTGTGATTCAAGAAAGTTGAATTTATGAAGCCCTTAAGCATATGCTTAACTTAAGCCTTGAGTTTATAATCCACTATGTGCTGTTGAGGTGTTGTCCTGAATCTAAGACTTAATTTCTAGTAGATTTATTTATGTGAACAAAAAATTGTATTTTAAGAGGAGAAAGAAGTGATGTCATCAACTAGTTACAAAACCCCTGAGCTAATTTGCATGAGAAAGATGCAAGACTCTTTGTATTCTTATACAAAATATGATAAGAGAGCCATACATTTATCTTACATAGCACTTCTTATCCTCAGAACTTTGTAAAGTTTTACTCTCCCATTGTTTGTCACAAAATCCCCTAAAGCTACAGATATGCCTTTCTTTGTCCCAGAAAATTCCTTTGAAGCTTGAATTGAGCTAAAACACTAGAATTGCAGTTTTCTCCTCACTTAAAAAATGTCCATCACATGGTTTCCCAGCCCTGCAAAGAAAAGCACCACATATTCCTGCACAGGCAATGCCAAGACTTGTTACACAGAGAATTGGTTGGAAACGTTCCTGTACTTTGTATTTCTAACCAAAGCACATGGATTAACCAATCCATTTTAACTCCTCCAGGGACTTGGAATATGGTCCCTTAGTTCCAAGAGGGAGCAGGACCAGACCATTAAAGCATCTCCCCTGATTTCTTGTTGCTCCCAAACCATCTGCCTCTCTGTGGTAATAGTCTTTTGCTGTTCATTAACATGGTTAATCCTCTAGTGTAAGCTGTAGTAATTTATGCTGGATGTTTGGGTTTCACGTGGTACTAATGGTATCTAATGAACTGTGGCTTCAGAAACATCTGTTCTATACAATAGTTAATTTTTTTCTTCCTTTTTTTCTTTTTTTTTTTTTTTTTTTTTTTTTTTTTAATTAATCCCAGTGATTGGATACACAAAAATAATTAGGAAGTCTTTAGGCTGCAAAGAGTAGAACTCAAACCTCCAGTACTGAAATAGGCCAAATTTATTTCTACTCATGCTACCTTAGTTTAGCTCCCAGTTGTTTATGAATTGTTTGACATTGTTGCATGTTATTACTCCCTGCCTTTTCACTTGCCAAATGAAAAAGGGGCTAAAAGAAGGTTGAATGGGACAACTGTAAGACTGCAATGTCCTCATTTAAGCATATGACTATAATCTAGAGAACATCTCTTTTTTTAATGTGTTCAATATTTATGTGATACAATTGAGCAATATGATGAAATCTATGCAAGTATTCATTTACAAGTAAGAAACTGCAAAAGTTGAAACTAAATTGTTAATATTAATGAAGACAATGCTCCAGAATAGCATGTGAGAAATGGGATATGCTAAAAACAATCAGGAATATACTGTTTGTATTTTGAAAGGAAAATAAAAATTTAAAAAAAAAGAAAAAAGACTAAAGTATTACTTAATTATAACGTTGCAGAGTTAATAATGCAGTAGAAATCCTAGCTCTTTCCCATTTGAGGGCTCCATTTCTTAGTCTTAATGTTGCCGTAATGTGGCTCCCAGATTTAATTTCCTTATGTTTATTTGTTTTTAACAACTCAGAGGGAAAATAAGAGAAACACATTGTGAAAATGCTATAATGAGATCACAGTGCTACTAACATGTCTTACATTTTCTATAAAGTGCTGATTACATTTAGAGTCACCTCAGCAGCACTAAATCATTTCAGTAGTTTACCCTCACCACCAGCGTCATTAAACTTCTCCAAGTTTAGGAAATGCATTTGAAAAAACAGAAAAAAATCCCCTCATGTTCCTGTATGAAAATGTCACCTTATAACATCCATAGCTTTAAAAATAAAAACCAGATTTTCTCCAGGCATGAACCCTTTATCTTAACCCTGTGGGATTCTTAAGGAGCTCTTTAAATTCATGTGATTGTGCAGTTAAAGTCTGGGCTGACTCAGCAAAATGTTTAACTGTGTGCTTAAATTCTATTGCAATCAATAGAATTTGAGCATGTGCTTAAATATTATGTTGAAAAGAAATAGATTTACACATGTGTTTTAAACCTAAGCATGTACCAAAGTAGGTTTATACTATGTCAAAGCAAGTAGGAAGAATTTAGGTTGTAAAAACCCTACCTTTGTGGTGACTGATTTCATAAGTAAAATATTTTTATATAGTTTTTATGTATCATCTAAAATGTAAAGCACAATGCCATAGTTATTATGGTCTGTGAATTAGTGAACATAAGACAGTTTATGTCAGTTTATGTCTATCAATTTAAAATATGTATGTCAGAATTAAGAACACTTGCAGTTAAATATCAAAATGTACATTTTCTGCTCTTGAATATAGTTTGCTTTTAGTTAGTTACTGAAGTATTTTAAGTAATTTAGAGCTGTGAACACTATCTTTTAAAATGCAGCTGCATATATAAGAAGTTATAGACACATATGGGTACCTAATACCAGATCCCACACTCCTCAGTTTTCCATGTTCTGACCTGTTTTTAACTTATTCCTCCCGTGTTTCCCTGTAATATGAAACTTGATTATTTTGAGGCGCTGAATCACCAAACAGTGTCATGTTCTGTTTAGCTGAAGGGCATAAAGCAATTCCACTTTTTCTATTTACTTCTGTCTATAAAAAGCTTTTTCTGCATTACAGGAGATTTCTGTTTCTACCAGTATGACTCTTGCACTGTGTTAAATTACCCCGTATTGTGGAAAGGCCACATATTTCCCACAAAACACTGGGGTATTTTTATTTTCCAGAGAAAATGTTTATGATGCTAAATTGCCAGCAGTTAATGATGCAATGGTATGTGGTGTGCTCACCTGCAATCTTGCACTCTAGCACCCTACCTGTCACTACGTTGCAGCTGCCACTGCCCCTGCCCCTGCTCATGCCCCTTTGCAGAGCTGGGTGCAATGCCATCTGCAGGGCTTCACTGCTTCCTCAGTAAGGAAGAGAGATGCCAAGGAGAGCAGGGTAGCAAGAAGTGATAGGTACTAACTTGAGGATTTTGCAGGGAAAACCCTGGCTGCTGCCAGCTGCTGGGGTCTCTCCCTGTCTAGGGGGCAGGTTCTAAGTCTCAGCAGGACCAGGTGATTTGGCACGTGGAAGACAAAAAGGTTTGGGATGATGGGAAGGCTTGAGCCACAGACTTCCTAGGTGCCATCAAGTAGCCAAACATCACAGGAGTGTCACAGTACTTTGTTATTGGGAATCTTTTCTTCGGTAACACAATCATTAGAAGTATATTAATAAATACGCTGCCCTTAGCTATGATCTGTCATGTAAGCATACAGAAGATTCTTCACCAAAAGGCAGAAGAGAGCCCCAGATACTGGGCAAATTCTTGTGTCTTCAGGAGCAAAATATTATGTTGATAGTTGAGAATTCTGTGGATTTCTGGAAAGTTCCAATACAGCTTCTGTGTTGGCTTCTTGATTATGGTGAGGAATCACATCCCAGGGGCTACTGTTGCTCCCTGTAGAGCAGGATCATGAGAGCAGACTTATAACTTTGGTAGGAGAGTAGTCAAGCTGCTGTACAATATAGATAGCAACAGGCTTTGGTCACCTGTATAAAGAGTGCTGTAAGGCAGGGTAGGACTCCGAGAAGTAAAGTACTGTCTGTAACATCGAAATGAAAGTTATCTCTGTGTTGTTATATTAATGATCAAATGAGATGCAACTTTTGAAATACCAGTATGAAAAATAGGCTTCACATGTGTGAAACTTGTCAAACCACAGAAGAGCATGGTGCTGTTGTCTGATATGCTGTCAAAAGCTGCTCTTCTGAAACCACATCATCTTGGAGAACTGAAAAAGATGCTGTGTAAATTGCCTAATGCTTCTAAAAATAAATGTGAACTATTGAGCCTCTCTCCAAATTTTAGCAAGCCAACCAAACAGTGCATAGTCGGTAAGCATGTCTAACATGCTGTGCCACAACCGGTGACTTACTATAAGAATTATATGAAGCATGCTAAATACGGAAAGGCTGCTTATAGCTGCACGCACAAAACCCGGTCCGCACTGACATGTGCCCCCGCCTCCTGCTCCCCCCGGCCCGATTAGCTGCAGAAATCGCCTCTCCGGCGGCGGCTGCGGGTCCTGCCGGGAGCTGGCGGCCGCCTGGCTCCCTCCCCTGCCAAAGCCAACTGTGGCGTAGCCAGAGAAACGGGCAGCAAAAATAGAACAGCAGGATGGCTGCGCGTGGGCGAGGCAGAAACCACATCGCCAGCAAAACCTCCCAGCGTTATTTTAGGACCGATACGGGCAGAGGCCGTGGCGTTTCGCTCTCTTTTCACTAAACACTCCCCAGGGGAGGGTGAGGAGGGAGAGGGGCGCAAGTCCGGGGCGAGGACCGTCCCTGTCCCACTCCTGCCTTGCCTGCCTCCTCCCTGGCGTATCCCCACTGACACGGGCTGGGCAGGGGGAAGGGGTTAATTGAGCCCGAGGCCGGGCGGCGCACAGAGGACGGGCGGCAGTTTGAAAGACGGAGACTGGACAGCTGTGTTTGCTGTGGTATTTTTAAACGCATTAATGCAGGCTCCAATCACCCGGCCATGCTTGACCTATTTTTGGCTCAGGCCGGCCATTGTTCTATTTCTGCCGCCGCTGGGCCACGAGGGTGTCAATTCAAATGCAAATGAGTTATCGCTGCTGCTCCCGCCAACTTCGCCCAGCCGCCTGGCAGAGGGGCAGCCGGCCGGGAGCGGAGAGGGGCGCGGGCACGGCAACGCGGGCTAGGCTGGGGTCACCTCGGTTAAATCTTCCGCGGCTCCCGGTCCCTGGAAAGGTGGCTTATTCGGTTTGATGGTTTGTTAGAGGCAGTTTCCACCCCCACCCCCCCCGCCCTGCCAGGAAGCCCAAAGCGCAGAGATATTTCTTCATTTCTTCTTCCACCTGCCGCTGGCTGCCCGAACGCAACTGCTCAAACTCGGCAGCGCTCAGCCCCCCGCACGCTCACGGCTCCCTTCCTGCGGGCGGGGGCTGCCGACGGTGGATTTGGGCTTTTCCTTCTCCTCATAGATACTTGTGCAAATGCTTAAACACTGCTAATTACCGAAGCATATTATCTTACAACCCTCGCTGAAGGAGGTAGGACCGCAGAGGGTCGTGCCCGACGCCTATGTGCAAGTGCAGTGATGAATCTCTTGTGTAGCTGAAGTGCAGACCAGTTGGAATATGCTGCAGACAATTTACGAGAGTGAATCGTGTTTTTCCTCAGATGGGGTTTCTGGACGTGAACAGCTCTTGGCTCAGCAAAGAATGCACAGTATGATCAGCTCAGGTAAGAGACAACTCCGTGCCTTAGACTTGAGTGGCTGACTGGGAACATACAGCCTAGCATGACAAAAAAAACACCCTTCCTTTTAAGAAGTGACTTTATTTTTTGTGGGCTTTATCTAAGTTTTTGTTATATAATTATGGTAGTATTTTAGATTGCAGCTGCAGCTTTTGCGAGGAGTTTGTCTCCTTTGGTCTGCTGCTTTCTAGACGCAGCAAAATACTCACAGCTGAAGTCGAGTTTGGGTTTCCTTGTTTGTTTTGTTGCGTGATTGCAAAATAGGGCTAATGGTACAGGCTTGTTCACAGGAAGAGGCTTCCTCAGACAGACCTTGTCAGGAGGATGCATTTAGAGCCCCTCAAAAGCAATTCTAGTCCTACGTCTATTGTAAACAGGATTTGCTCTTTCTGTGAGTTTTCTTTTCTCTAATTTGCATATGTAGGGGATTTTATACCCAATACCTTTCTCTTTTCATTACAGTGCTACTGCAAAATGTCTTTAAACTGCATGGTTTATTTTGTTCCTATAAAAACATTTGTGAACCTGGCAATGCTAGTTATATGTAACAACTCACTGAGATGTAAATTGGATGTGTTGTTTCATGAAGGTATTTCAAAGCTGCTCAGAAAGAACACTGCATATTTTCTCATGTATTTCCAGCTACCCCTGTGTTTTCTAGTTTCTTTCCTAGCTGTGTTTGAGACCTGCTACTGAGGATAAATTAACGTGGAAGAATAGTTGCCATTCAATTTAGATGGGATAAAAATGTCAACATTTCAGGTAGTCGACTCTTGCCTATTCTCTCCTAAAGTTAATTCCAGTACATTTTTCATTGGGATGAAACTCTTGTGTATTAAGGCACAGTGTTTTCCAGTTTATATTTATTTAAACCTAGGTTTCTTGCTTTGTTTTTCAGAAAGTGTTAGTTTTATAGGAGATCCATATGTGGAATGCAGAATGATTTGATTACATGTATTTTAGTCTTAGTTTGTGCCTTTTTTTCTTTTTTTCTTTTTTTTTTTTCCCAAAATTTGAATGACCTCAATTTTTAAAGATAATTATGTGTGTAGACCATACCTCTCTTCACATTTTACCTATTTCAGTACACCTGTTGAGCCTATGTGTGTTTTTTTTTTTTTTTTAACTGTTTATTTTCCTGTTTTGTAGAAAAGGAGCTAAAAGTTTTACTTCTGCTCATTTCTTACATACAATATTAGGTTGTTGATCACCAATTTCAGCTCCTTTGTCAGTGACACAAAGCAGGTGAAGGCACATTTATAATTGTGAACAGCAAAGCTCTAGCAAAGACTGTGGGTAAGAGCAAAAGTTTTCCTGGAAGTGTTACAGTTCTTCTGCAAAGCTATTTACAATGTCAGCCTCTTGTTCAAGAATTGCTGTTTTGCTTTATTGCATTTCTTTAGTTTTCTTGAACAGCTCAACAGGTGTCCAGTGCTTTTAAATTGGTTACAGATAAGGCTGATTGCATCTTCTTCCTCCTGTTTGGCTTTTTGTTGTTGTTGGGTATTTTTTAGTACTAAGTCAAGTTGAAATTAATGGTTCACAAGTTAAAATTTGGGGGATTTATCTCACTATGCTACCCTCTAACTACCAACTAATATAATAGGAAGTTTTTTTATTTGAAACTCAAGAAAAGAGGTGATTTTCTGTAATTTTATAGCTTGTCTACATTAGAAAAATGAATATCATGTAACTGTTGATTTGTATCTGATAGTACATTCGGTAAGTCCATACAATATACACAATTTCCCCTGTAGTGTCAAGTAGAGTAGAGAGGGGGTTTAGACTAAAAACAACCCCTACAAAAGCTTATTGAATAACATTATCCAGATAAAAGATATTTAAGTGCATATATATTTATGTATATATGTATATATAAAAATATATATACATATATATTTTGTGGAACATAAAATATTCCTCTGTGTTTCAGTTGGTCTTTAAAATATTCAACTAGGCTACAAGTAGTTGACATTATACATAGTCTGCAGTTTCAGTTCATGTCACATGAAACCTCAAAGCCTGGTGCTGCTCTTGCTTACCTTCATCTCCCACAAGTTCAGCTTCTTGCAGGATCAGTTCTGGTAACTTTTCATTGTTTCCATTTATGATGCATATAGGGAAGAAAGAAATAGCTAGAGTATGACAGTGTGCACCAGCATTTCGAGAAGCCAGAAACAGTCATTTGAATTTTCCTTTTCACAACGCTCTTACTTTAGTAATCTTCACTTAAATGTGTGTGACTTACATTCAGGTTAAAAAGTTGCGTGTAGTTAAGAAAATAGCAGATCCCTAAATGTTTGTGCTTTGCACCCTTGATGTGCTTGCTCCAAAGACTTCAGTGATAACTTAAAACAGCCAGCAACAGTCAGATTTTTAGGTTTCCTGGTATCCAGACACAATGCACATATATTATGCAAGTGACTTTAAACTGGGCTGGAGAGATCCCCAAAGAGGACAGGTTCACTGGTCAATGGATTGGATTTGCAAAGCAAAATGTCTAAGAAATTTCTGACAAGAGCAGGCATAGGAAATACTTCTGTCATGAGAATCAGTTCTCCTGGTGTTCCCCCAATTACTGCCTTGCCTGTCTGTCTCCCATCCTTGCTTGTAAGTCATACTATGAATGAGATGATCTGGATAGGTACCAATCAAAAGTCTAATTATGAATGGAGCAATCTAGATCGGCGCTGACTCAAGAAGCTGTGTAATTTGCAGACACCTACACCTTACTGCAGAGAGCAGTTTCAGCTGTCTTGAGAAGACTGAACTAAATTCTCCCATATGGTACTGTTGCTCTAAAATGCAGCAGCAAGTGCTATGCATCTTTATTTAAGAAAATGATGTTGATATATTCTTATTTGATCCCATAGTTATTTTAACTTAAAATTTGCAAAATAAATCTGGGGTCTAAAGCCTCTTATTTAGCTATAATTACTATTTATTTATTCTGTCCCTTTTACTTTACACAAAAAAAGCTCAATTTCCATGTGTCTGCAGTGCCACAGTGGATCCTAACGTTCAGCTGGCCTCTGATCTTTCCCCAGTACAGGTAACAAACTATAAGTCCTTGAAAAAAAGCATTTGGTGCAGCACAGTCCATGGGAAAAACACTCATTAAAATGTGGTTAATAAATAACCAATGCAGGACTACATTTCTCAAATAGATGGTAGTTGTGTGAAGGAGAAGGAAGGACCTACCCAATCCTGGTATCTGTAGATGTGGGACTTTAGGAGTTCAAGGAGATAGTGAGCTTAAAGCTTGGCTTCTCAATGAGTTGACAGGTGACCTGAGCAAGTTACACAATCCTACTTATGTCAGCTAATCCTTCTGTGAAATACAGTAAACGATACCTATCAGGATCAGGAATCAATAGAGCAAAACTCTTCTAAAGGGAACGTAACAGTTCAGAATGGTTAATTTGATTGTCTTCACCTACCCACAGGGTTGTAAAATACCTTCAATTTCAGAGGTGTCGCAAGTGGATGTAGTGAATGTTTATTCTCTGCACCAGTCAGGAAATGTAAACTGTGTCACTTGAATATAAATGACAGAATTACTGCTGCACGTGCTGTATGTGGGTTGACAGGAGCTCATGAGCAATCTTCCCTCAGTAAACCCCAGTGTGCACAGTTTGTCCTGTATGTTGTCTCTATCATGTGTCTGCATGACCTTGTATACATGTGTTTTGCTTTACACATGGATTTATATTGCCTTCAGGGAAAGTTCTTTGGTATTTGCTCTCACAATTTTTTCTTCTTTTTTTTTTTACTGAACAAAACCTTCACCTGCTCACCTTTTCCTGTGGAGAACCTGCAGAAAGCAAGTTCATATAAGTTTTGCCTCTGATACACATGAAAAACTTGACATATTTGCATATCTCAGTCAGTTAACATAAACTTCTTGCAGATACCAAATGTTTCATTTATGGTATCTCAGGCAGTAACACTTTGGAGAGAGCAGAAAGAATGAGAATAGGTGTGCTGGGCTTTGTGGTTCTCTTCAGAGTAATGAAAAAAATGAGTGTGTAAATTCAGTATAGGGGAGTTTTGGATAACTAGCAGAGTGGCTTTTTCAATGCCTTTTGTAAAGGTGAGGTACAAGATAATCTGGTTCTTCAAAGTAGTAGCAGAAGAATTTTAATTAATTTTAGGGAAATGTAAGGCCTTAGCCATATGCAGTTAATACAATGAGAAGAAACAAGCAATATCGACATGCATGTCTTATGTAGTTACAATCTCACTGATTTTGATTAGAGGCTCTGCCCTGCAATGTATGCTGGACAAAACTTTACTTGTGAATTCAGTTGAACAAAAACATGATAAAATGGAAGGAAACAGCTTTTTCTGTTTTATATTCTGAGGTGACATTGAATACAGACCAGTGTTGCCAATTTTATGTGTCTAATGCTGTAACAACTAATGCTATTTTTTTTTTTTTAATTCCAGTCACACCTTCTGATGCTATGTGGTTACCTGATAGTCTTGCTTTGTATTAGGAGGTATATTTATAGGTTGTGAGAAAAGCCTGAAATTCAAAGTACAAGACTGACAAGAATAGCAAGTTAGAAAAGTAAATAAAAAACTATGCAAAACATTACTTCAAAACCTCTTTCAGTGCTTTTCAGAGACCATTAAATACTGCATTTAGTACAGATGTTCTCTAGTACTGGTGCTGGGACACTAGCTCCCCTCTCTTCAGTGTATTGAACTAAATCTCTTTATTGGAAAACAGCTTTTTACTTCAGTCGTTTATTGCTTTAGCTGTTTGGCTTTATAACATGTATTGGTTTGCACTGCACTCAAACACACAGCTCCAGCCAGTCTTCCCTTCTATAAAACTATGTGCAGAGTACATTTCGTTCATTAAGGTTGCGCTCAATATGTGGAACGCTTGTAATACTTCTGCTGCCAGACCCATGTTTCTGTGCTGACTGCCCAGCCCCTCTCTTCTGCACTGTCTTTGCAGAGAAACCAAAGGCTGGGAGAAAGCAGAATAGATAGATAGCCTGCAAAATATGCACATTCATTTCAGGTTTTGGTGGAGATGATGGGGGAGATTTCAGATGTTGTTGCATTTTAACCTTTCCCAACTACTGCTGGGGGGTAGAGTTTTACATGTTTGGTACAATACAAAATACCATAGAGAAACCAGTCAGCAGATATTATTGTTAAACACATAAAAATCTAAAATGCCCTGTTCTGTGGATCTCTTTAACAGGCTGACTCCTCTGGGTCAGTTATTCTTAGCCTAGTTATTTTCATCTTATGGCATTACAGGTCTAAGATTAGCCTGTTAGGCGTTATCATGCCATCTGAGTTACCTCCTAATATAACTGTACACCGGAATGATTATTTATAGGCAGAGCATTCTGTCATTTTTGCTTTATTTCTGGTAGTTTAAATAAAGAAGAGCAACATTCAAGAAAAACCACAGATTCCTTCCTGCTGCCAAAACAACATGATAACTGCCTGCTGAGGGGCAGGGATATTGTTTAAAATGTGTGCTTGCAGCAGATGCAAACATCTTACCTCTCCTACAACAAGATACCTCAGGGTACCACTGCTTCTGTCTGTTCTGGAGGTGGGAGAGGGGTGCCAGATTGATGCACCAAATGACAGAGCTGAGATGGGTTTGTGGCTGCTGATGAGAGCAAGGATAACCAGGTGCTATTTTTAGAGGTCGGCTCTGTCAAGCTCCATGTTCAGTGTGAATATGTCACATATGCACAAAGCTCCTCCAAAATGGACCCATCTAGTTTTGTTACATAAAAGTGATGTCTGCTGTACAAGTAGCCTTCTATGTGATTTTCACAAGACATAACAGCAAGCCTCAGCAAATTGACAATATTTATTAAAGTGTTCTTCATGATTGGAACGCAAACATTTCTTCTCAGTAGAAAAACTTTAAAATTGAAGCAGAGTTGTTGTTCAAGAACACAGTGAGACTCATTCTCTCCTAAGGAAATTCACTGGGATCTTTGTGTGTTTATGTGTATTACTAGGAGGAAGCTTTTAGCTTTTAGTGGCAGTTTAGTAAAGAGCAGCAAAAATAGGAAAGTAGCAGATCTTCAGCTGGGTGTCAGTGCAGCCTCTGCCTGCAGTTGTTGCTCAGGAAGCAGGCAGCTGACAAAAAAGAGAAATATTAATGGATTATAATTATCTAATGAATTCCATCTTTTTTAGCTTTCTGCTCTAAAAAAATGGCATGTTCCTGTCTTCGTGCAGATTTTGTGTGTAATCAGGGGGCACCTGATTTGTTCTACTTTAAAATGTTACTGGTTTGCAAAATGGGTGGCAGCCTCTGCATGGTTGAACCAGTGCTGGTTTAACTCCCATTATATAATAAGCAGCTCGGTTTTTTTTGTCAGCCTGGCAGTTCTCTGCATGACTGTAAAGGTACTTTGGCATTTAGTATAATCTGAGCATAGCCAACACATCTGTTTTATTTGTTTGATGTCTCATGGTTGTAAACTCCTTCCAGCTTGTGGAGTATACAAACATGATGAGCTCCAAGAATTCAAGCCTTTTGCAGATAAATGTGGTAGAAATGCAGGTTGCTTTATTTTGATGATAATATGTTCTTTCTAGTGATAAGATTAAATATCATCAAAGGGAGACAAGAAAAGTAACAGAATGAATTTTTTGAAAATGCCAAATATATAAATCATGTTTTTACAATCAAAGACTATTGTTCCTCTTTCATGATCCCTGTGGTTGAAGGTATGCATGCCACAGGGAGGAACCACAGTTATTCAATTTCAGTGAAGTCTGGAATGGAATAATGAACAGGCTTAATGTTAATTTAATAATTTCCCCCAATTGTTCTGTTCTTATTCCAAGTTTCCTTTTTCTTTCTTGGTGCCCAAGGCCACCTCCTTGTTGGTGTTGTGCAGTAACAATATGAGAGAAAGCCGGGAAAGCAGACTGTTAGTTCTTAATCTTACATAGGGACTCTTTTTGGAGTTTTGTACTCATTTAGTAAAATGTTAGTGTTGGCCTTTTTATTTACCTGTTCATAACTCCGTTTTTCTCAGAGACAGTAAGTTCTTACTTCTCTACATCTACTTGCTTGATCTCTAGATAAATATCTTGGTTGAAAATGTGTATTTTTCCTAAGCCTTGTGAAGTCTTTTTTTTACAGACACAAAAATGTAAAACTCCTGGTCTCTTCAAATTTTTTATATTCTAATTTGAATTTGACCTTGAAGTTTTGGAGTGCTTAAAAGAATATATGTATTGTAATATCACAAAGAATCATAAAGTAAAATAATTAGATTTTTTTGAGACTTTATGCTAATATAAATAGTGATGGAATTAGTATGAGGCATAGAATGGTGTTAGAAATAGCAAAAGGAAAATCATCAGTATTCATATTTTTACTGTCTTTATATTAGCATATATTTATTTCATGTAGGCTCATAATGTTAAAGGACTATATAGAAATTTCTAGGATGCTTCAGAAGGCTCATCCTAAAAATACTTGCACAGCAGCTGCTGAAATCTAGTGGGACCTAAATTCAAGAGAGCATTTTACCTTGGTCTAGTAGCTCTCCAGCCTGTGTCATGCATATGCTCAAAACTGCTGCAGGCTCCAAATGCTTGTTCCCATGCACACATCTGAAAGTTTGCATCCTTTTATTTGCTGTCACTCCTTTTTCCTACAGAATCTATTTCAGAAGAGGAAGAAAGTTTTACTCTATCATTTGTATTAAGTATTGCCAATAGTTATCACAGTAATAATTCCATAGGATATAGTAAGTTTTAGTTAGGTTTTCTCAAGGAGTATGAAAGAAAGACTGGCAGAAGAGAAAGACTTGAAGAAGTTATGAGAGAATTTTATAAATGGAGTAGTAGGGCAGAAATGAGCTATACAAGTGCTTCCTATGTTAAAATGCTGTTGTGAGGGAGGGTGGGAAAGGCTCTGAAGATGTAAGAGAACTATGTGGGAGGTGGAAACCAGGGGATTTTGAAGCATAGTTCTAACTGTCCATGAACACAGGAAAAATATAGTTGAAAACAGTTAAGAAAGAAATCAACTGAGATGAGAGAAGTTTCTGTCCAAGAAATCTAATGCCATCATGAAGAATACATGGGAAAGTATGAATATTTTAGAATCAACAACCCAGGTTGTTTTTAAAAGCAACCGAGGTCTGTGTTACTCTTGTAATGACACATAAGCTAGTATTCAGGGATTTCTCTTGCCATTGTTGACACTCTTTTTCTGTTTTCTTGGTCTGAGGATGAGGTTTGTGAGAGGGAGCAGTATAGGACACAGATTTTGTTTATACAAGTACTGCAAATTCTTCTGCATCTCACCATCCTGAACTCCTTCCCTCCAAATGTAGCTCAGCTTTCCTGGAGAACCTACAGAACAATCTCAGTAGAGCTTTGCCATAAATTTCCATCCCGGTGTCAGCTGCACCATTCCTGTCTTGCCTTTTCTTCTTGACCTAGTAGGCAATTTTCTGAGCTCTGTGCTGATTTTCTGGTTCGTTTGTTTTTTTTTTTTTTTCTTCTTGTGCCAGTGTATACAGGGTGATAATGAGGCATCTGGAGAACTTACTAAGAAGGGAAATTACAAATGCCAAAATCAAAAGGACATAGGCAAAGAAATAAAGCAGTGCTAATGTAGCCGAATTAAGTAATGGTGATGCTATGAGTGATTAAGGATACTAATACTGACACAGCTATTTTCTTTAGAAAATATATGGTTAGGAATGGGAATATTTAGGAAAAAAATACCCTTGGGCTAAAAATTTTAAATCTGATCTAAGAAAGAATGCCCCTCTCTGGTTACTGGTCATGCATACCTACTTGTCACTGGTATGCATTTACAACGAGATATATATACATATATAGCCTTATCACCAGTCTTACTCTGCCTCTCCTCGCTGAGGACACTCTGGTGAATGAGGGCCTGAGGCAAAGTGGTTTTCCTTCTGCAGGCCTAGTAGCCCACCAGAGGCAGATGCACATTCCATAAACCTCCTCATCTGTCTGCCCTTCTTCATCTGCACATACCCAAAAGTGTGCAGCAGCACGTGTTTGTTCCCAAGAAACTCATTCTTAAGGACCTGTCTTTGTTATTTCTTCTAGGGAATACTATTGCAGTTCTGTTCTGGTAGTAATTAGGAGATCTAGGTGCATGGCTGGTTTTAAAACATTAGTTGCCAAATAGTCTTTAGTGTTGTTCTGCACACTCAGAAAGACATGAGTGAGTGTAGAAAAACAGACTATTCCTTTCTTCTGGGCCCTCATTCTTCTGCTGGACAGTCACATCACTTGTACCAACACAGGTATTCATGTGTACATTGGGGCTGGTGGAATGAAAAGCTGATCTTGGTTAAAAACATGACCCTCAGGCCCCTGTGCCACTGCAGTGGGTGCTGCAGTGTGGGGAAGGAGGGCATCATCCTTGGGGTCAGGGGGGCCAGGAGTGGGGAAGGGAGGCACAACCATTCCTCTCAGCTTCAGCTATGGCATATAGTAGCCCCAAAATACGTTAAACTGCTGCCTGGGAAATCATCTGGAGATTTCACCTTGCTTCTCTCAGCGTTTTGCCGGACAGAGCCTAAAATTTCACACTTAATTAGCACATTGTTAAACTCCAGTGAACTACATAGCACTTTATTATTAAGTATAATTTCTGCTAAATTTGTCTCTGTGAAGCTGTCAATAACTTACCTTTCATCATCCACAGGGCACATTTTATCTGTTAATGTCAAAGGAAAATACCCTAAAAATGTACATTGTTTTGCATTAAATGGAGTATGATATCTCTGTTTACCTTAGCAACCTGCACCAAAACTGAATGTACTGGAACCAGTAGCTGTCTTCCTCTTAAAGCTGTATCAGTACTAGTGCAATGTCTGTTCTGGAAAGACCTTCATGGCTCTTGCACTCAATTTTTGGTCCATTCTTTATTTGTGGAGAAAATGTTTTGCCAAATATTCTCCCACTGTAGTCCCCCCTATCCTTTATAACAATCCTTTAGTTTTGTAACCTAAGTGTGCTTTGGCATGTCCTTAGACTTCCTAGACAATCTGGAAATCAGTAGAATTCAAGTTATGGGAGGAAAAAAATTCCTTTGTCTGATGCTGTTTCCTGGTCACTACTTAGGTACTGTTATCAAATACTTCCCAATGTAAACCAAAACCATAAAATAACTAACTGACATGTTGGCAAACACAGATTAAAAGGACCATATAATTTTCCCAGTTGTTGCTATAAATTTCTTACCGAGTGCAATTTCAAGTTGAAGGCGCAGTTTGAGGCTGGTGGCTGGCACTAGGCTATACAGACATTTTTTTGGATCAGAACCCTACAGAACGACTGTGCTCTCCACAGTAACAGCCAAAGTAGAAGATGCCAGATCTGAAAGGAGAGAAATTTTTCACTGCTATTGCTTTGCTGTGAAAGTCTGTGCATCTGAACTGGTGACAGCCACAAACTGTACCCCCAGTGGGGGGAACTAGAAGCATTAGTTAGTGACAATCACGTAGGAAATAGCATGTTGTGTCCAGCTCTCAGGAGGTGGTGTTTGACTAATTGTCCAGACCCTCAGTAGAAAGAAGAAAACCTATCTTTCTCCTTAGATAACTCAGTCAGATGCTTAAACTTCATGATTCTGAATGCAGTTATAAAGTCTACCTGAAAGACAGTAGTTACTTTCTGCAGGAGGAAGGCTGTATATATTAATCTTACATTTCTGCACTAAATCTACATTGTTTTTATGTAACCCTTACTTGCACTCCCCAGAAGGCCTGTAGTTATGCAAATAATTCTCATTTATAATATGGTTTTCCTCTTCCAGTATAGATGGATGGATGTTTAGATGGATATAAATAGTATGTGTTCCATGCAAAAAATGCATAGTAGTGCAAATGAAAATCAGGCTCTTTCTACTTATGGAAGTCTTCCCAAGCTCTTAATCATCTTAAATCCAATTAGTGTTTTCCTGTTTCTGGCATGGCTCCCTTTGAGATGGGATAACAGAATTGGAATAATCCCAATGACAAAGCCTCATTGATGAATATGAAAACTTACTTTTATCCTGCTTTCAACACTTTTCAGTTTTGGATCTTGCTGTACATTGACCACATGTTGTCACTGAGCTGTCTGCAATGACAGCCATCTGTTTTTAAGGTTATATTAAGGTTAATGAAGCACAGTAAGGTATATTCTGCTCATTTCTCCTAGTAGAAATTACTGTGCACATGCAAAAAATGAGCGAACTCTTGTATTTTGTTTCCATATCACAAAGCTTTATTAGGACCTCTGGCATTCCTCAGAGCCTTCCATGAAATATCCTGAAGAGATTTGTTTCATCTGTGGTTTTAACCCAATCAATCTTTTTTCCATTATTCTTCTTTCCAGACCGCTATTAAAATAGCAATTACTGTTGCCTCACTGCACTATCAACCTTTTCTGAAATTCAAAAAGAATATTTATTTCCCTTCTGTTTTTCATCTTTAAAACAGTTTCTGATCAGCTATAGAGTTCTTGTAACTTCACATAAAGTTACAGAACAGGACACAAATTCCAGTGAGACACCTTGTGAAGGTCGTTTTGAAAGTCCAGATAAGTCTGTGGACCAGATCCTTCACTGGTACCAAGTGTCACAGCCCCAGTAAAATCCCAGCCCTTTTTCAGTCACAGTCTTGTTAACCCTTTGAAAGAATTTTTTATGCTTTTGTATTTCAAAGTATGCATGCAATTAGAATTCAAAGCTCATAACTGCAACTTAAAAAAACAGTTTGCATCAAACTTGATTTGTTCCCTAAATGTCTATAAGATTAAAACAAACCAAGTTTAAACAAAAATTGGCTCAGTTGTGGCTGTTAATGGGGGATATAGTTTCTTAAAGAACATATGAGGAAAGAATATCTCCCTTTTTTTCTTTTAAAATTACATATATGGCTCTCATTTGGCTAGAATAATTTTTGCTAAGAAAAACCTTAGAAATTTTACATTCAAAATAACTCATTTTAAAAGTATTTGGAGATTAAAGCAATTACAGTAGCTTGTGCATTTGAATCTTCACTCCTGTGTTCACAATTACAGCAATATAAACAGATCATATTTAAAATGAACAATTTTTTTGTTGTTGTTTCCACCACTCATTTACAATCCTGTCTGTAGCTGTGGTCCAAAGAGTTTAAAATGAAAAGAAAATATAAAGATTACAAATCTGATATAAATACTAGAGGATAAAACATATGAAAAGGGATTAAGGGAGCTATATTTATAGCCTATAACAGAGCTCAAGGGACGTGGGCACTGGCTATAAATAACTTCAAGGTAATAATATAAATGAAGGAAGGGAATTATTTGTTCTCAAAAGATGGTAAAGCATGGAATAGTAGCCTGAAGCAAAGAAAAGAATAGTTTAGATGTTAGAACTTTTTTGTCTCAGTAAGAGCTATGGAGAGCAGAGACATAAATAACTAAGGTAGGAGGCTGAAGCAGAAGCACCAACTGCAGTTATTTGGCTATAGATTAAAATTACTCCTAGAGGAGTTGTGTTACAAAATTCATAGGGCTAGACTTAGTGATGCATGTGTTTTTTTCTATTTTCTTACCTGTTACATTTTATAATGCCCACATTTCATGGTATGTGTTAATTTCTCATGAACATTCCTTCCAAGATTATTGAGCATCTTTAACCAGATTAAGGGTAAAAAATGTTATTATTCAGTTATAACCTAATTTATTAGTCAAATTTAAAGCAGGATTGTTTTCATCAAAATAGTGGAGTTTCCTGTTGTAATTTGTTCTGGACTAAAGGAAGAAGTCCTCTCTTCTCAACAGAGCCTAGATGAGATGGTGGCTGTTGAACACTGTAACCTCAAGTTGTTGGGTAGGCAAAACAGTGTGAATTGTACCTGATGGTGTCAAAACAAAGGACATTTGCTGGGTACTGCTGTCTTCAGTAGCATGCAATGACTTATGTAGGCTGGATGCTGGCATGGTCCAAAGTGAGCTCTTGGTACAGCCAGGACAAAATTAAGAGGGAGGAGACATAGCACAAACCCCAGCATGAATTGGAGTGTTGTAACTATCCCATTGCCTACAGCTGTAGATTTCTCAAAACAATAGGGTTCTAGTCTAGGTCATCACTTGATGTGTTTTTCTTGGTTCCTCCTTTATTATAATGTGTCTGAGGGGCTTCTTAATGCTGGACATTTTATTTTTCGATTTAAAAATTTTGGATGAGATTGTTTCAGTGTAACCCAGGTAAAAGAAGTCACATCACACCTATCATCAAGAACAATGCAGGAGACTTGAAAGACTGCAGTTCTTTCAAGGTGGTGTCAAATATGCTTGAGAGTAGGTAAGTGAAAGAGAGCTGGAGAAATCAATTGAGTAAAGGAGACAAACTGCACAGGTATATTTGGACCTCTACAAATGTCATATGACTTTCTTGGTCTAAATTACTGTGGCTTTTTCAGTGCTTAATAGGCTTTTGTATGTCATGAGAACAATACAAAAAACCAAAGCGTTGCATTGTTAAATTAATATGGCAGCTCTTTTTATCTCTGCTTGTCTAGCATGTAATCCACTGGGCAACAATAGTTTTGAGGGACTTACAGTTTTAATTATTATGTGCAATATCCATACAAAACATTGTCTGAGTTAATATTGATCAAGTGATATAGACCTGTTTGGCATGCATAGCTTCAATAAGTGTCTGTATTTTTGCAAGAAGGGGAATATAATGTCTACTCATTCCTGCCCAGGATTTCATACTCAATAGCCTTATACTCTTGCATCATTAGCACTACTAGACATTCCCACTGCTGTTAAATCAGGCAGGGTCTCCTCTTGAATTGCAGGCTTTTAGGCACACCTGAGCCTGGGGTTTATAATTAATATTGGACTGGGTTTAGTGTATAATAGCTCAGAACATGTGCCTTAAATTTCTCAGGCATTTAGTCAATATTTAGCTCTTTTCCTCATCTTTCCTCTGTACCTCTTAGCTGTTAATTTTTGCAGCTTTGAAAAATCTGTCTTAATAAGGTAATTAATAATATTATTTCATGTGGATAATAGAGAAAAAAAAAATGAAGATCCTGTATCATAGAGGACAGCATTTGATTTTATACCTACCACCTCTTTTTGTCATCCCTTTTGTGCCACACTCCAAACCCATGCTCCCTCTTGGCTAGATGGAAGAATAACTTCTCACCCAGAGGCCAGCCTTTGAAATCTGGCATGCCCCACGTGCAAGGTGGCTCTGGAGGTACGGTGCTGTTAGGAAGACCTGTGGTCTTCCTGGATTTGAGATATGATTTTAAGAGAATCCTTGTTATAGCTCATGAATCAGTGGTAATCACCTGTCACCTCTGCAGCGCAGGCACCAGCTACCTTCAGAAGCAATTTGCCTTGTTTCACTCCGTGGCCTTTGGACTGTACATGCCAGTGTCTGAATATTGACAATTGCCTGGGTACCAATAATTTCACTTAGATGAAACAAATGTGCTTTGGGAAAGATCCAGCTTTTCTAAGCAATTAGATTTCTAGGAGACAGGAGATCTGGTTTAATTTATGAAAACTTCAGTATAGAGTTGTATGTTTGCAGTCTGTATAAAATATTGGATTTCTTAATTTTTCTTTCCTCACATGGCTTGTCATGATCTTTTCCTCTGTAACCTTTGAGCCTGTCTTTCTTCTTGGGGAGGTTGTAGCTCATGTGCCATAAAAGGTGTTTCTCATGGTTTTCTCTTCAAGATGACCCATATAGTTGACAGCAGAGCCGCCTGATGTCTCTGCTTGGACTTCCTTGAATTGCATTGCTTTATTCTGTCAGAAAAACTCAATAGTGTTGGGACATGATGACAACTACACAATGGTCCTTGTACAAACAAATGTTCTCCCAACATGAAGGAAATAAGGTGAAAGTGTCAATAATCTGTCTGACTTGGGATTCTTTGGCCTGAAGAATGTCTTATGTGTGTGGGATTTATGTTATTTATGAGGCCGCTATGCATTAAAAGAACTTTGAGGCCTGTTGAAAATTGGAGTGGACTAAATTAAATTAAGAAAATATTACTCTTAATTTCCCAAGATTATTAAGATGGCACTTGCATGCTTACTTTGATTTTTCAGATGAAAGAATAAAGAAGGCAATCTGTAGCCCATCAGATTTTCAATAAGTGAAAATGGCACTATGATGAAAAGTCCAGTTATTTGTCATTTCAGTATTTAATGTTTGTTATGTTTTGAATGCACTATCCATAAATACTTTAATATATTTTTCTGCCAAGAGGCATCTGTCTTACACTGTAAAAATCCTTCTCACTTTATTTCATCTTCTTGACTGACAGTATCCTAGTTTCCTGCTGACTTTTTGAAAGTTAAATAAAATTAAATCAACTTTTTTTTTTTTAATTTTGATTTCTATTGTCATTTTCCCTTTGTTCTTTCTCCATTCATGCAAAGCTATGAATTTAATCACAAGACCTTTGGAAGGCTTGGATTCTGCCATAGCATGGTAAAACATGTTTTTTGAGGAAAGAAATCACCAAATGAGAAAAAAAAAGAATAGAAAATAATTTATTATTTGGGACCACATTATTGGGACGAAATTTTGTCTATGCTGATTGTGGCATTAATTCAAATTACTTGGATAATTTGTCAGAAAATGTGAACAGCTCTCAATTATACTGGTAACAGTCACTTTCTCACTGTGTTCCTTAGGGCATGCTTGATGATATGTATAGAAAAACTGTCTGTTTAGTAGATGGGTGTCAGTTCCTGTCCACTTTGTGTTTTGACTTTTATTTGACTAAATAATGCAAAACTGTTGATTACTTATTCACCGTGACATGAATCCAGCTTGTTTAAACTCTAAACATTTGTTGCTGTTCCAAAATTAAGGATCTTAATTTATATCTTGTGCCAGTTGGTAAAGTCTGGAATTAAATTGCCATTTTCTTTCAATTGCTTGTCTTTATATATGGAAAAATATTCAGAAAAAGTTACTCTGATTTGAAGTTTCATTTGCTTGTATGTGGGCCAAAAGCAAATGTTACGCATCTGTGAAGGCTTACATACTTTTATGAACTTGAAAAGGGAAGCATGAAATTAAGTATTATTCTTACTTATTATAGAAAGAACAAAATCACATGCTGATGTTCTTCAGTCTTTCAGGAAATATTTTATCTTTAGAATGGAGGCCTCAGGGCTGCCGTGCACAGCTGAGCTTGAGGCCTCTGCAAAACTATATATTCTTATGCATTTTTTTCTGGCACCTGTGCCTACACCGCCGTTGTTTTTGCTTGAGAAGTGAGAAAGTGATACAGGCAGTAAGGCTTTGCTGAGCTCCCTCCTGCTGAAGCTACTTGGCTATAAGTGAACAGGGAAGTAAATGAAAGCCGTTGTCCCAGTTTCATTACTGCAGTGGGATCACGCCATTGGCAGGAGCCCCAGGACACCCAGAGATCATTGTGGGGAGAGGGACAGACTTGATTCAATTTTATAAATCTGAAAATAAGTTCTTGATAAGTAAAGCTATTAATGCAATATTGTGTTATGCCTGTTTAGCACTGTAAGCTTACCAGCAAGCTGCTGATTCTTTGGGTTCTGATCCAAGAAGGCAGATACCTTATGTATAAAGCTCTGATGCTCAGACACCCATACTTTTTTTCACCAATATGTGTGTATTATACCTGGACTTCACCCCATAAATCTGTTATAAAGAAGACCTTTTGCTGACAGATTATGTAAGTATCAGATCAAGAAAAAGTTCCTTATGATTAAAGATTTAGGTGAAATTAAAAGACTATATAATAATTTTTTAATGATTACTTTCTAAGAATGATTACAATGACTATGAAAAAAACTATAAAGTCTTACACTTCAGCTGTTGTAATAAATGTCACTAGATCTTTAACTGAGCACATTGAAAAGTTTTGTGTGACCGTAAATATTCAAGACTTAAATTAATAAGGGCTTTATGCAGTGACATTGGTAGCTTGGTTGGATGTCCATCATCATCTTGAACTTGATTGCAGCCTTTGAAAGTGTTTTATAAAACTTATATTCCTTAAAGCAGAGGCAAGTTTTTTGAGAACTACCTTAGGTAGGAGAGGAAATGAAATTCTGGTTTCATGCTTACAAAGAACTTAGTGAAATTATTTTAGTGTTATGAAACAACAGTACTCTCAAGTCTGTATGAGGCCTTAAACTGAGTAGACTAGTGGCCAATTACCTGGAACTGGATTACTCAAGCTTTTCAATAGGCAAGGGAAAATGCATTTTAGGATAGCAAGGTGAAATGATTATCAAGTCCCATAAGTTATCTTTTGTTTTTAACCATCTGTTAGTATGAAAGAACTAGTAACTCTTTTCTTTCATTGCTCATAACTCTTTCATTCTTACTGTTCAGATATTTTTTTCCTTGTCTATTCATGCCACATTTTATACCAGAATAGAGCAGAATTCTCACTGTAGTGGTGGTAAAAAATTATAAGGCTTACTTTTAAACCAGTGTATCTTCGGGGTTTTCAAGACTACTTTGATGTGCTGCCAACATTTATACTTTCATAGGAAATACCAGTAAATATTTGTGAAGTTTCTGACAATGCTGTTCAACTGTCTGCTAAAATGTGGCATCTTTTTTTTTTCCTCCTGTTATTTTTGACTGAAACTTTTCAACCATTTTTGAGAAAGGAGCTAGACAAAAATAAATTATTCTGTCCTTGAAAAGTCCTACCTGTCTTATTCTAGAGCATGAAACTCTGATGCTCTGGTGGTTTAGATCAGGAACTTGGCATGTGATACTTGTGGCTGAAAGACGAATTTTCATTTTCACTGTGCAAATCTATTTTTGTTGGCCAAATTTAAATTGCAGATCAAGTTTTACTTTGTGTCAAGGTCTTCTGTCTTCAATTAGCATGTTGTGTTCTTGTCCTTTTTATCGATCTTGGTTTTCAAGGCAGAGCACCCAAAAGCAGCCCTGGTGCAATTCCAGGTGCCTCAAGCAAAGGCAGGATCTTTTTGTAATCCTCAGCTTGTCTTACAGACCCCTTCATGCATGGTAACAAGTAGACTTTGATGAAAGGCCAGCTGGAAACTGGAAGCATAAGGGAGAGAAGAGGAAAAAAAGAAAACTGAATAGGGAGGAACTGACTGATCAACCAACGAGGCCATGTCTGGTTGAGAGCCGTGGGGGAGATGGAATGGGTTGGGAAGGATGGGGGCTGGATGGAAGGTGGAAAGGAGAGGAGCCAGGGGCAGCTTGGATGGAAGTGGCAAAGAATGAATAAAAGACAAATTGCAAGAAGTCAGTAGGACTAGGAGCTGTGTAATCTTGTCAAATTTTCTTCTTACAGAACTTTCATCTATGGCCATAGTGGATGAAAGATGAAAATGTTTCCATAACTTCATGGTTTTGTACCCTGTTTGTACCCTGCTCAGGATGCTAGGTTTATTAATTTCTTCCTGACCCCACTTTATAGAACTTTTCTAAATATGAATATATTCACACAACACCTTCTGTGAAACATAAGGGGTTGTTGTTGCTGTGTTATGGGTAGGAACTAAAGCAAACATTTAAAATACGAGCATACTGAATATCTGTGAATTCATGGTGCCCTCATTAAAAAGATAAGGGCTTGAGGTTTCAGCACGCTTACTTTATATAAAACTGTAATTTAAGGCAGGGTTTGGGGGCTTAATTTTTTAGTCTGACTAGAGTTTTAGTAAAGTATTTAATATAAAAATATTTAATTCATTTATTCATCTTTAAAAATCAGAATATTTTTGTGAGGTAAAAGATTTTTTTATCTTCATGCAGAGTGAAGTGAGCTTCACTACAGACAAGGAATTATTACCTGAGCCCTCTGTCTGTCTGTGAAAGTGTTACATATGATTTCTCAGAGTCGTAACATTTTCTTCCAACATATCAGTCCTTTAGATTTTGCTAAAACCTGTTCAGCTAAAAATTACTGAGAGTGAGCGACTGATACAAAACAAGTTGGTGCAATATTCTGAGAAATACTGTCAGTTTTTGTGAACTATCTTTAGTGCTACTTCTTTGTTTCTAGTGGCTTTTCTCCAACATTCAAGCTGTTGTTATGCTGACTCACTGTTACAATTTCAGAAATATCCTGGATACAAATAGTATCACTCTGTATTCATTCACATGTTCTCCTTTGTTTTAGAACATCTTTGGGTAAATTATTGAAATGTCTATGGATACTTTGCCTTTGAATCCGTAATTATCTGGCAATAGAGTAAAAACACCTAAAAAGAATCTTCTAGCTTATGAAGCTTGCAGAATTGGGAACTTGGGATATGTCAGAACTAAGCTAGTTGTGCAGATGGGTGAAATTCACACACTTGTTCTAGTGAGCTCCTAGAGCTTAAAGAAAGGAGAGAAAGCATTAACCATGGTATGAAGTTTGCCAAACACTGTACACTTTGATTACAATGACCACAGGTTTATCCCACACCTGCTACCTCAGGATAACAAAAGCTGTCATTCCAGTGGTTTTGGCGTGACTTCTGCATTTCTGATTCATTCTGCAAGAACCCAGGAATTAGAAAATTCTAAGTCTAAATTCTAATTCTCTCAGTGGCATTTCTTGGTAGCTTCCTAAGTTGCAACAAGAATTTAAAAAAACCCAGCAGCTTAAGTATAATATCTATCAGTTATCAGCTGATAACAGCCTGTAATAAACAGGGTAATGCTGGAGTGAATGAGGAAGGGAGGAAAGGAGAAGGAAGAAGCTATAATATTTCTCCTGTGAGTCTTAGGTGAAAATTTTCAAACAGTCATGAGGAAATTATTTACTGTCAGCCTCTCCCCAGTTAATCAGCCCAGTTTTCAATGTCCTGACTGTGTTTGTAACTGTTTCATGTCGCTCATAGTCAAGACAACAGAGAAACAGTGGTTCACTATATATGCAGTTCTGATAGGTAGAAATTTTTTCTACTTTAGTAAATAAAATGGCAGTTGTCTGCATTACAAAGATGATGTAATGTTTATATATCTTAGAATACCATTTATATATCTAATTAATGGAAGCTGGACCTGCAAAATCTTCCTCTGGCGCTCAGCAGTCATTTTTACAGTAAGACAGAACAGAGGAACTCAGGGTACTTCAGTGCTCCTCTAGAACACACCAAGCTGACACTTCTCTGTCCCCTCTCCCTGAATGCTGTGGAGAGATCAGGCTTTCTTGCAACCAAAACACTTAGTCTGACAAATATAAATGTTAAGGTGTTGAGGAGGGATAAGGCTAAAGAGATTTTGCTTAGCTAGTTTTTGTTGGTTTGTCTTTTTTAAAAACTTCTCTGTCTCCTTAGTTTTATGCAGAATATTGAAGCTTTGGGCTTACGCATGGTTTACCTGGAGGAATGTACTCATTTGAATGCGTGTGAGTGGAAACTCAGTGAAATGTTCCTTACTAGTGATGCTCATGCCAGGGGTAACAAAATCCATTTGCTTTACAGCCACAGGTGTTCTGTTGCAGTCACTGTTCAAAGCTTTCTGAATTAAATTGAACTGTGCAATGAAGTTACCAGATTAAATTCACCCCTCTAAATTCTCTGATCACCTACCAAAATCATCAAGTAATGAAATTAAGGCCTCTTATTAGCCAAGTATATAACTTGCTGTTATGTGAAAGAGCCTTGGCTCACTCTTTCACTTGCTCATCCTTGAAACATTTACATTGGCACAGAGATTCCTGTAATAAGAGTGACATAAGAGTGACTATTCTAGATAACAAGCATGAAATCAATATAATATATAATTCTTCATCTAACTTAAACACACAGGATATTTTATAGCCCATATACTAAATTTTCTCCCTGATATTTGGACTACAAGGATGTCTCATAGCTTGACACAGGTCAGCTTCATTTATGGACAATGCTACTCTTTCAAAGTAAAGCAATCAGACTGACAAATCCTTTTTATAAACTGTAGTTGGAGTAATTCTTGACTTGGGGAATTAATTCATGTATTTAAATCCCATGTGATTAGAATTTTTTTTTTAATTTCCTGATTTTTGTAATTTCAAAGGAATTATTTCAAAGGTCATCACCAATTTGAATTCATGATGTAAACTACAGTCATGATGCCTTATGATAATTACACTTTCTGAGCTGCAAAAGAAAGATAAGAGACATAGAGAGAAAGAAAGCTGCATTTTCTTCTTTCCCTCCCTTTCACATTCAGGCAACTTCCCACTGGGGCATAATCTAGTTATTAGTTAAAAACTTCAATAGTATGAAATTATTTATTAATAGCAATGATAACAATATTAATAACCATAGCAGTAATAGCAATAGAAGCAATAATAAATTTGGACTGTGTTGTTCTTCCCAATGGCAATAAACCACAGGTATGAAAGGTATAAAGAGGCAGGATAATGTTTGGGTGGGTTCTAACTGGGAAGAGCAGTTGGAGCTCATAAGCAGTTCTTTTAGCATCATCTCCTTTTTGTGTACTTCGTGGTACACAGTGCAGAATGGAAAGTCAGTGTGAAAGACTCTAAAGGTTAAGAGAAAGAACAAGGTGGGAGACAAGCTTCTTTAGTGGAGAAAAATGATAAAGTGAGAGTGGAAAGAAAGGAGCATTGCAGAAAGTAGTGTGTAGGCAGAGGTAACTGACTGATACTGTGATCAACCTCAAGCCCTTTTTGAGGAGGATGAGAAGACATTAAAGAAAAGGAATTATTTTCTAGTGAGCTGCAAACATAAAACTGGCAAAAAAGAGTTAATTAAGTTATATTCTGGCAATAAAAAATAAAATATGAGATGACATTTAGCTGTGAGGCCCACTGTAGGCTATTGAAAAGTAGTGGAGTACTAACAATGTTCTATTTTTTCCATAGCCTCAAGAAAACCTCATGGCTGCAGTGTCGCTGCTAATTTACTTTTACATTTCATCACACGTTAGTTTTACAAAGTGTGTTGCATGTCCTTCCAAAGCTTTCGTTTAAATTTCTTTACATTTTAAAGGTATATTTTTCACATTTTAAGGGTGAAGGTTGTTTTCACCTTCTTTATACTGTTAGTGAAACAGCTTAGAATCATGATTAACTGTCTTAGCAGAATTAAGAGTAAAGTCTATCTCCATAGAATTAATTCTGTAACTTACTGGAATTTTACTGAAACAAATACCACGAACAAAGCTGCAGAGCTAAATGGAAACATGTGCTCTGAGCTTGCTGTTAGGTAACTTAAGGGCACATTGCTGCTGTTATGTTATCTCTTCTCTTCCATTTGGGTACAGGATTGTTTTCCTTATTCATTTAAAAATAAATGAGAGAGAGAAGGACATGGCCATACTGAGCCTGTATTGTTTCTACAAGGGTAGCTTATAAACAGATTATCAAAACAAACATTTGTGCCACACTTCATTCCACAAATAGAGAGCTGTCTGATAGTAGTCAGCATGGTGTATCTCATAGAGAACTTGAATTTAATACCAGTGTTAGGCTTTATGTAAGAAGATAGCCTATAAAACTGGAGCCCTGCTTTGCTGTGTCGACATGTCTGGAGCTCAGAATAAAATTGAGTTTCCTGCTTTAGCTGTAGCTTGATCTTAAAATAACCTGCAGAAATTATAGTTCTGATTAGAGGGAAAGTGAAGGACTTAGAATATTCTCCTAATAAAGTCAAGGATGACACAAGTCTTAGTCATCTGTAGTCTGTCGGTGATGGGCATTTCAGAGAGGGAAACAAGCTATTGAAATTAGATAATTTGATTTGCAATCAGGCCTAATTATTTTAGGAACACAGAAAACCTTTGTTTTTTGACAAAAATAACAATCTGGAATTCAATTAGATGAGAACAAGCCATTTTAAATAGAATGGATGCCACCCATTATCCATAGGAAAACTGCTGTCTTGGGGGAGAGAGTTATGTTTGAAATGAACTCCACCTGTCATTTTTCTTATTGCCATTTCTGAAATAAACAATTGAGCTCAAAGGACACATAACCCTAAAGGATAAATAAAATGCTTGTAACTGAAAATACACTCGAGCCTAATGCACGATAGTCAGTAATTTAAAAGTCCTGAGGAAGTCTTTCTATCCTATTTTGAGTATTATGTAACTTTACAGCTGCAGAGAACACTTTGGGAAAGTAATCAATACTAGAAGAAAACCTGGCTATCCTCATAAAAATGCAGATTGGAGAGCACCACTATTGAACTGAAAACCAATGTAAAATTTGGAGTTAAGATGATTTGGGTTAGCTAATATTAATAAAAGACCTTAATCTTTTTTCTAGGGTTTCTTATTGCCTTGTATAAATTTGTTAAATCTTTATAAATTAATAGCAATATTTAAAGGCTTAATCAATCAGCTTTCTGTGCTTGTAAATGAGTGTATGAAATACTGAGATGCAATCCAATGAATTGGTCAATGGATCCTACTCTTCTTATGGATTCAACATGGGGGAAAGCCAGCGCTGCTTTGGGCCTAGATAAGAATCAGTATCCAGTGCAAGCCTGAAGATTTTTTTGCCTATATAGTTTTTTCTGGAGGGGGTCCAAAGCACTGTATTATTTACACAGTGAATAAGCTTTCCTTATTTGCTCCACTAAATGTGGATAATTATCATTCATTTTAGGTTTTTCAGTATAAATGACACAGATGTCCAGACAACATATTTATAATTTCACCCCATCTGTGCTAATTTTCCTATAAATGTCCTTTTAGTACAGCAAGTATTCTGTTTTATCAACAATATCTGCAGTGTTGAACAACATTCAAAGATGTGACTAATATTCAGCTCTCATTAAAAGAAAACGTACCCATCCCATCCCAGAGTCACAGCACAGTTGGAAATTCCCTGGAGTGCCTTGGTTTGCTTTTCTCTTTTGGCTTTCTGGGTCCATCCAAGACTGACAGTGATGCCAGAGGGCAACAGACAACAAATCCCCACAGTTTATGTTCAAGGCATTGTGCAGTTAAATGTATTTGGTTATCCATGAAGAAAGAAATTACAGAAATGTGTATGCATTTCTTCTGAAAGAAGGGGTTTTCTTTAGTTCCTTAATGACAGTCCCTTCCTCCACACATTGCTGAGTGAAGTGTGCTAGCTAGCTAGTGTGTCTTAAATCATATTAAACAATTGAAGCAAAAGAAAATAATCTGGAATCATAAAACAGCTGCGTATTCCCAGTCCCAATCTCAAAAATTTCTCTCTTAAATTTGCAAGAGCAGTTGAGAAAAGAGGTCAACTCAAATCCAAACTCACTCTTACTTAAGCGAAAAACATCACAGCAATAGAAATTCTAAGTAGGATAGAGTTTAAAATGGAAACAGTGTTATCAGAATCACAGGCTTCTGAATACTCTGCTACTTAAAGACATATTGAAATACTTCAAAGTAGCATTAAAGTACGCTTTTTAAGAAAAGTAGTACCAAGCTTTATAAGGTAAATTCCTTCTGCAGCTTTTGAGGTTATTTGGTCTATTATATATTCTAGCAGGTTCACTAGCACTAACTCCTGTTTTCTCAGGAAGGAGTAAGCTGTATAAGACAGGGTGGTTCGATGTGGTAAATAGTGACTGCAAATAAATGAAGCAGTAGCAGAGAAAGCACTATTTTTCCAACAACTAGGGTTGTGCTTGCACATTTCCAGTGTATTCTGAGCACTTACAAAAGAGCTCTACCTTTTAACAGTCCCTATGGAAACAGAAGGTTATGGGAATTCCTTCTCTAGGTGTAAAAGCAAGCGAACAGCTTGGTTTTTTTAACAGATCTTATCGTGGTAAAATAGCACTTAAACACTGCAGTTTCTTCATTACTTAAGATCCACATTTCAGAATTATTGAAGCATAAAGAAAATTGTGTGAGAAGGACCTTAGGATTCTCAAAAACACTTGGAAGACAAATGACTGCTGACACCTGACTGCTCATCCAAGGTCTTTTAAGGAAATAAAACTTTTTAAAACCCACCTGAAATTCTAATATATTATCTGTGTGTTGCTGCAAGTGAATTAAAAGTCTCAGTTTGTAAAAGCAAACTATTCCTTCTAGTTTTTTGCATCCTGATGCAATTCCTGTAAGCTGGTGTTTGTATACCAGTAAGATATCCAGCTTCTGCTTGATGTGAGTGCTAGAAGCATAATGCTGGAAGGGTAAAACTGCTTCTTCCTATTGTATCAAAAAACCCCTTTCTATCAAAAAGTTTTGGTCTGTAATAGGGTCAGAGGAAATTAAAGTATCCTTTCATTCTCTGTTATAGGAACTTCCTCTGAAGTTTCAGACTACCAGACTGGCAGGCTAAATTCAGCAGCAGGGATGCCTTCAATTAACTGTATCTGTTCTATTTGTAGTACAAAGGATATGAACAGCCTACATAACTTAAAAGAAAGGAGGCTAAATGGAATTTAAAGAGGTACCCTGAATATAGCACTCTCAAAGGAAAGGAATGGGATCTCTGCCAGTCAGCAGTTTAAGATCATGGCTAATGCAAAGACCTGGCTTGAATTTATACAGGTGTGCTGTCTAGTCAACAAGACATCCAGGAAGAATTTCTCTAGAAGTTGCTCATAATGTAAAGCAACCTGCTGAAAATAGTGCCAAAGTGAGCAATGTGAATGAGTTTTAGGCAGAAATAGTAAACTCATTTTAGAGGAATGCATGGTCAGCTCAGGGGATTGGTAGTGATCTTGAGATCTTCAACACTGAACGCCATTATGAATTTAACCTGGTAGTTGATGCCAATCAAAATACACTGTCTTTGTTATTGATCTCTGTGAAATGACTTTCCAGTGTCCTTGGAAGAAAATCCAGAACCTGCAGTTGCCACATAAAAATATTAAGATAAAAAAAAAAATCTGACTTAAATGACAAAAGTTTGAATGAGCATTGAATGAGCATGGTGATTCAATTACTACTTACCTTCTGCAGACTGACTCAGAAGGATGGACCTCTTGCAGGGAGGCTGGCACAGACTGTGGGGAATAACATGTTTCTTACCTCTCAACTAGCATAGGTCTTCAAGCTGTAATCTGACAGTGGAGTGAGCAGCTATGAGCTCTTAATGAAAGAGAAATGAAAATGAATGAAGGGAGTAGCTGTACATTTTATCATCACTGGAATATCTAAAATCATTAGGAAGTGTGAAGCTTCACTACAAGTCTCTCAATGACTGTTCCAAATCCCCTTGAAAGCATTTCTGGATTTATGACTCGGGAGTCTCTACACCTTTTCATATCAGAATGATATTAAAACAAGTTTACTCAGCTTCAAGTGGCATTAATATTTAGTGCCCCAAGTATTTTGGTGTTGAACTGTCGTCTACCTTAGGATCATAGCAGAATTAATTATTCATGATCTAGTGGTGTTTACTGGTGGTAAATGTAGGTATGGAAGACAAGAGATTTTATTTTCTCTGGGCTTACTATACCTCAGAAGGTCAAAAACCCAAGGAGAACTCTTCGTTCAGAAAGCAGAGAAAAGGCTGGCATGTAGTCAAAGTGCAAAACAGGACTCTAGCACTCAAGCTTTAAATTTGTTTCATATTGTTAGTCATCACTCACCAGCACCAGTGGTTTTGCAAGCCATTTAATATTGCTGCAAAGGGGAGGGATTGTGAATTCCACTTTGTTTTCCTTTATCTAGCAAAATGTTAAAGGTGGCACAGATTGGCAAAGTTTCCTTTTCAGTCAGCAGAGCTCTCTGTTATCTGGCTCTAGGCAACTAGATATTCACTGATGTCATTGGTTCTGACACATGATAAATATGCAGTAAATTTTCTGTGTATTCTGTAACTGAGTAAGATGGGGTTTCACTCCAGGATAAAATGAGCCAAGATTGAATTAACTCTCTATCAGAAAATATAAAAAAAATCCCCTTAAAATTTCTATTTAAACAGGTTAATAGGACTACAAGTAATTTTGCTTTGGAATTGTACTGGAATACTGTACTGGTATCATGAAGTGAAACTAACATTGTGTGTCTCCTTGCTTGGGAAACTCCCTCAAATAAGTTTTGTCTATAGAGGTTACTCATTTCAACTAAAACAATCTTCAGTGGATTTTATTCCTTTGAAGAGTAGAGGACTTCTCCCAAAATATTTATAGATCCCTGCTTTTCAGAAGTGCAGAGCTTTATCTTTGAATAGGAGGAGGAAATGGTTACCCATATCTGCTGAAAATATGAGCTCTTACTGTCAACATCTTGTGAGAAAACTCACTGGTGCTGTGAATTTTCAAGTTTCATCTGATGCAGGCTAATTCCAAAGATTTACGCCAGCTAAATTCTCGCTACAAAAGATGAGACTTTAGGCATCCTACGTTGCCAAACATTTCATTCTTAGAAACAAGATTGCTTGTAACAAGTTACACAATTTTGTAACTTGATGCCATGTATCAACTTGTATCCACAGAGATCCGATAAATGTTTCATAAGAGCAGCTTTGTTTCAATTGCATTACCAATACAATCCATTTCCTCTGTATTTTTTTTTTCTGTTGTGTGCTTTTGGAAAAAAAATACCCTTAGTTTTTTAGTTGAGGATATTTGAAGGATTTAATTACATTCAAAATTAGATCCAAAATAAGTATAAATATTAAGGGATATATACATAGAGATTTTAAATATGTTGGATTTTGCTTCTCTGTATCATGTTGGAATTTACTTTTTATTTTAACCAATGACAAAGATTTCCCCAAAGGAATAAATTAATGTATATTACAAGAGAATTTCAGGAATTATGCAAATCAGATTTTCATATAGCTTAAGCACATCTACCTCTATATAACAATTACCAAATTTAGGTAAAAAAAAATCAAATATATTTCTCTGGTGTTCTCATCTCACCTACTATATACAATTCATCTTCTCCAGTGAAAGGGTTTCACTGAATTCAATGAAGGGTGACTTTTGCCAAATCAAGATCTCTGTGGTATCTGAATTATATTTGTTAGTCAGTTATTCTGAGTTTTAATTTCTTGTATTCTAGTCCTTGATTTCAGATCATCTGCTTAGTCAAAGACTGATTTACAGTACCTCACCCCCACATTCAGCAATAGTACAAACCACAGATGAGCATGGAGCTAAATAAATAATGATAAGCTGCTAGAGACTGGTGATATTGCAATGGCAGGGGAAGAACAAAGCAAACCCATAAAGGGTCACCTTACCTGTTTTGCTGCCATGGCTCATACAGTGCACATATTAAAATTTTTGCTGCCATAGCTCATACAGTGCACATATTAAAATTTCTGCTGATCTTTAAGAGCATGTGGACTGTACAGATTCAGGGACAAAAGTTTTGGACTTTGTCGTAGCGGGAACCTACTACTACTATCACAGTAGAAAATACATTTTATCTACTTATTTTGTAAAGATCTGGCCAATATAAAAATTTTCATAAAACCACAGTTTCTGTGTGATAGAAGTTGTAGAGCTGTGTAGATAACCTGAAGTTTCTATCTCATCTACATTTGAATGTGCTCCATTTCAGAGCTCAGCTGTTTTGGTTCTTGGCTGCTGTAGGCTGAATCTGAACCTGGATCCAAGTACCGAAAGGACATCTGTCATTCCTGTGCTCAGTAACTCTTCTTGCTTTCCTTAGGTAGGAAAGAGAAAAACCTGACAGGATAAACTGGAACACTGAGCTTGTATTGATGGCTAGGAACTGAGAATTAGAAGCTGAGTGCAGGGAATCTGGTGAGAGTTGGGGAACAGATGAGAGAAAAAAGCCCTTTGGAAAAAACAAGCACTTGTGATTCAATGTTTGATGTAGACTAACAGCCGTAAAAATACTTTTTCCTGTTCTTGAGTGTCTACTTGAAGTTAGTGCCAATTTAAAATCTAATTTAATAACCATATCCTATTTAAATACATATCTGTGCAATTGATTAACATTTTCTGTTACATTCTCTATACCAGTTAACTTCTCAGGAAATAAAATGTTAAGATGATTAGCAGTATGAATAGTTAGTAGCGATAGCCAAAAAAGCCAATATATTTCATTAAATGGAATTATTACAGATGTCAAAGAATTCTGTTGAAGAGCCTTTTAAAGCACATCAGTTGGATTCCACATGAATGAAGATATATTTTTGAAGGAAAATATTGTGTCTCCTCAACTTTTCAACTGGCAATTGATCTCTGGCAGTATTTCTTGTTTCTTCATTCCCCTGTATGGTTTTCTGCTGAGAATTGTGGCTGTGACATTTTGGCCAGTGACTGAAACTCATGTGGAGAACCTTTTTACTCTTTCAAGAGGTATACCTAATGGGGACTGTTCTGTGAATTCATATGAATCTGTGATAGCAGTCAGTTTAGAACAGATTTCAACTTTCAACTAATTGTTAGGAATTTTAGCTGTAAATTAGACATCTGTTGAGATTTAGTTCTCTGGTAAACACTGATTGCTTGATGCTCTGCATATTCCCTCCTTATTTTCTTCCTTAAAAAGCAAAGCAAAACAAAACAAATGCACACCAAAGAATAATAAAGTTATATTATACTCAGAGTCCAAATCTGAGCTTCAGTTTCTCCTCTGGAAGTCTGTCTATGTATGCTACATTGGACATTGCAGTGGTGGGAAATACTGTTTGTACAGATTTACCACCCTTCTCCCTTTCTTTCTGCCTTACAGAAAGCAAAAGCAGAAGGAATGAGGAATAACTTACTAAATGCAAAGGAAAAACTGCTGTTTTGAAACTCTATAACTGAGAGACGCAAAGGTTTAATATATGTAATGTTCTCCATGATAATCAAGATATTGAACTTTATAGCATGATAAGATCTTTAGACCTATTAAGGACAGTGCCATCTAAAAGAAGTGTGGCAAGTATGTGACTGCTTTCCTGTGGTTGGTTTGGCACCATACTCTCTTATCTTAGTGTTTCCTTTAAAGAGAACTGGCAAGGCAAGGACTGAAGAATGCTGTGTCCAAAAGATGAATCTCACGAGGAGGCAGGGAGCCAGGATGGTTCTTCTGTTATGCCTTTTAGGAAAGCAGTTGGCAATCTTTGGTGGACAGTGGTGGTTATAACCTATCTGGTGCCCATGCCAATCCAGATAGGCAAAGAAGAGCTGTGCAATTAGGGTTCTCAAGAGCATCCAACCACACTGTGCTCTTTGGCACTGCTAAACAAGATTTCCCTAAGAAAATTTTCCTTATTGTATACCTGAATTTCCCTAGCTATGACTGTTTTCTAGGAATAGCAAGTCTCTCTTTTCTGTGTAGTTTCTCAGCCAGTACCGATGGTTATCAGGAATACGCAGTCTTCTTTTATTATAGGCACACATCACAGGTCTATTCACACAACCCACATTAAAAATGTTTCTGTTTTCTGACTTTTTACTCCCTTGAGATAGAAATATCTCAAGGAAGGCAATAGAGCTGTGTCAAAGATTCATGCTGTGCTCTGCAATGACATGAGCTCATTCAGCACTGGTGGCAGATGATTTGTATTGACAGAGACTTCCTACATGCTGAACACAGACATGATCTGTATTTGTGCCAGAAATCATTGTTTCCCACCTGTACAGTATAATCTGCTCCTAATGCCTATGACCTATTTTTAAATCTATTTCTTTATAGCTGCTCATGGGCCATATTTCTAGAAACACTACTGAAATAGTCAGTAAAAAGTGCAGATACCAGCCGTGTACTTCTCCCTATTTTGTGGTACATTCTTAAAAAAAACACAAACCAAACAGTGGTACAGCTATTTGTTATGCATACTTACCACTCACTGGAAGAAATCATATCTTTCATCATTTATCCACAAAGAGCTGTTGTGCTCTGAATTGTACAACTTCTGCTGTCTTTTGCATACCTGTCTAAGCAAAAGATATCTGCTCTGTGTCTTTACTTTCATGTAGAGCTGACTGCTCTGTTATCTGTAGTTTGCCATCAAAATTACAAACAAAAATGTGGCAGAAAAATACTGACTACAGATGAAAGTGCTTATAAATTAAACATGCCATGCAACAGGACTTTCAGATTAAAGACCATTTTTTAAGCTTTGAAAGCATTTTGTAATGGAGATGATATTAAATTGTACACAAACTACACGTAAGTTAGTAAGACCCAGTAGTTTGCTAACAGCATAACAAATAACAAATGACATAAGTTTAATCCAATGATAGATTAATTAATATGATCTGAAAAGCAAATTGTACGGTGGTTTTCAGAAGGGAAAGTGGCATTGGAGAAGACTATCAAAAATAACACCGCGTTGTAGCATTTCTGACTAAAGGATTACACAATACTCACAAAAACTGCTGTGCTAACACATTAATAGAGTAAACTGGTTGAAAGGTGCAGTTTAAAATCGAGGAAGGCATTTCAGAGGATGATTTCAAAAGGTGGCAAATTCTTATTTATGAATCTAAATATTAAGATGTAGTATCAGGGAGATTTCCAGTGTAATCAATCAGGTTTTATTATGTGTGTGCTCAAATATACATGCCCAGATAAGAGAGATTGCAAAATGTCCATATGAGGGAGAGTATGCTTGCAGCGTGAATAACTACTGACTTCTTTCCGTAAACTTGTCACTATCTTTCTCTGCTCTGTCCCTGAAAAGTGTGGAGAGCAGAAAAGAGGCTCCAGCTTGGCCATGTGGTACATGCCAGTCCCCCTTTTCTGAACATGCCAAGTAGCATTACTTTTTAGGGGACTGCATGGCCTGGAGAGTAGTGGCCGACTGACTCTAAGCAGGACTCTGCTGAGAGCATGGGTCAAAGGAGACAGGAGAAAGGTTAGGAATTAACATGAAAGACACCAATTTTCTATTGAATGCTTTTTATCTCTGTAAATACTCTAAAAACTTACAGATCTCTGCACACCTGTTTTTTAATGCAGTGTGGTTAAATGCATGACTCCCTTCAGTGCCTTTTCACCCATTTAAGTTTTTCTTTCTGAAATTATCTGCTTTATCATAGATCAGCAAAATAATGTGAAATGCCTGTTGGGCTAAGCTCACCTGTTGTACAGGTGAATACTCTGGTAAGGTTTAGCAGCCAGACTATGTTGACCAAAAGATGTCAGCAAAATCTGTAAGAATGAAAGCAACAGGTATTTACTTGTGATCCTAAGTTACATATTTAGACTGAAGAGAGATTTAAAACTCCTCATCCTTTAAGATGTGTAAAAGTCATAACAGAAGGATATTGGCAATCAGTCCATGGATATTGGTAAACAGTTGGCAGACATGGATTATTTCAGTCCAGACCCAGATTTCAAGGTCTACTATGGTGCAGAGGTTCATTAGAGCTACCAGCCTTAGACCTGGACTTGGCAGCCCTTTTTCATTATTCTGTCTTATTAAAATCTATGAAGTTCTCATGCTCCCTTCTTCTCCACCTCGCTGTTTTTACTGTATGCCAATATGAATCATGAAGGAAGTGAAGAAATTATTTTGATTATTCCTTTGTCTTACTACATGTGCTGGTGCCACAAAGCCGCTGTAAGCAGGAAAGTACAGGGAGAGGACCAAAAGCAGTCTTATCAAGACCAAGAGTGTGATTTTCACTGCTCTGTCCTTACCTGACTGTTCCTGCCCCATATTGCATCCACTCATCCAACAGGGAATGGCAGAAAAGGGGGTTCAACAGGAAAACCAGTGTGTCAGTGGGGGAGCAGAGCTTTGTCTAGCAGTGCAGACCCCCTTCTCACCCCACTGCCTCTAGTACACAACCCCAGTGGCAGACAACTCCAGGAAAGCAGTTTAGCAGTCCTGTGGCTGTCTGGATGAATTTTCTTGCCATATGGTTTTCTTTGCTTAGTTTGAAACTAGCTAAAGATTATTAGGTTCATGTTGGTGGCTCTGTCTTTGAGAGGTCACTGAGATGGCTGGGAGGTTGCTACTGGAAGTTGTCAATATCAGTTATCATGGGCTATTTTTTGTTCTGAAGTGGTCCTCCTCTGCTGCAAAAGTTCTGCTTAATGTAAGAGTGGTTTTGTCGTTGCTGAATGAAGGCTGTTCCCAAGGCTCTGGGCTGTCCAGCCCAACAAGTTTTAAATAGTGTTCATATGGTGCTAATTGGCTTAATTGTATTAAATACAGGATTATGTTTTACTAGCTAAGTGTGGGGTGTAGAATTCATATTCATCCATGAAGAAATAATTCTTTGCAGTCCCTGCTTACTCAGCTCCTTCTTGTTTCACAGCTCTTGCACTTGCTTATCATGGACTCTGATTATAAATACTGGTTTATTAAGGCAGTCAGGCTTAATAAACTGGCTGTATCTCATGTGACTGTCACTTTAAGACTCAAACATCACATACTCAGAGTGACTTCAGCCTGTGTCTCATCTCCTTTCCTAAAGCAAGATGAGGGAGCTCTTCCTTTCCTCCGGGGAAAGGATTATGGCAGCAGATCTGTTACAGTCTGCACCCTGCTTGGGAGGGCTGCTGGGAACTGCTGCGAGAGGAGATGTGCAGCTTATGCACAGCATGAAGCAGCTTAGCTCCCTGAGGTGTAATTTTAAGCTCTTCTTGGGTTTAATAACAGTTATACTTGAACCATTTTTCTCTAGCTTTCCATCCTAACCCTTAGCTGGAACATTATATGAGAAGAAATACTCTTTTCTAGTATGATCCAAATAGTTCTGTATTTTGCAGCTCTTGGCAGGGCCTTAGAGTGTCTGCTTCTTAGTCTAGCTCTCTTTGTATATATAGATATTTATATATATATTTATATATAAAATGAAAATGTAAACTTTAAATGAAGTCAATGTCACTTTTTTCTTAGTTGCTCTTTTTTACTTTGATTGATTTATGATAGCAGACCCCAATGCTTCTATAGTTTTTGAATAAACTGTTTGTATCATGTTTTAATAGTAAAATAAAGCTAACATTAAAATTAAGATCAATATAAAAATATATGTAGTTTTACAAAAAATCTAAATGGAACAAAATTTCACGGGTTTCCCTTCTTCAAGGTACTTTTCAATTAATATCACTTTCAAGCAGATTACTCACTTTAATAGCATACGGGTATGCAATGGAGTTCATGTTGTGGTCAAAAAGGGGTTTTGAGAAGAAACCTTTGTGGGTTGTGTTTTATTCTAATCTTTTATTGCAAACTACAGATTCCAAAAAGCCTAAGAAAGTGGTTAGGAACATACTGTAGCAAATACAAGTATTTCAATACATTAATCATTTTACTCAGCAACTGCAGTAGCATGTTGATACATCTGTACTCTAGAGACTGTGGTCAGTCCCTGGTGCCCTAGGTTGGGCTAAGGAATGGAACCACAGTCATTTTGCAGGAAGTTTATACTGGTTCAGGCTGTGCCTTGGAATATTGGGTAGCCTACTGTGGGAAAGGAAACTGCAGGGAAGGGGTCAGAGCAGCTCTGCCTGCCCATGCCAATGTACACCCCTGTTTCAATGACCCTATCAGTGGAGTTTCTCTGCAGGAGGAGGCACTAGCAAATGTTCCATAGTCAAAAGTAGTACCTGGAGATGATGGTGAAGAGCTTATAAAGTGCATGGGAAGGAGCAAATACAGACCATCTGTTCAAAGCACACACGAAAAAATCTGAATTTCGCTACATGATCTCCTTAAATATGGTTGTGTTTGGCTGGAGTTTTTTCCACAGTTCTGTTGCTCTTTTTACTGTCTGTGCTGTGATCTTCATATTCTTTCAGCAGGTTTCTATGTATTTGAGGGTTTTTTCCCTGAAAATATTGCAGTATGAAAGAGGACATAGGTAATTTAGTTTAAGCAGAAAATAATGAGACAAGAGTAATAACTATGCACAGAGTGAATTTGTGGAAAGTGGATTCCTTTCACTGGGTTTTTTTTTTTTTGAAAATACCATATATCATCTTGAAATTACTTTAACATGGTGTCTGCTGTATTACAGGAAGGAAGAAGTGCTTGTAATCCAATGTGATAATAATGGTGAACAGACAATCATTTATCATTAAATAGGTACAGATCTGTTTCTTGGAAGAAGGTCAGTTTTGACCTTTATTTATGAACAATAAATTGGAAACCATTTATAGTGCAATATATTTATCTACAATTACTGATTTTATCTTAAACACCTTTATATTTAGATCTTTTTCAGCAAGATCAGAAAGTCTTGAAAGGTAAATTGCATTGAGGCCCATCTTTGAAGGTTTTGGAATTTTTTTCCCTCTGGAAAAACCATTGTACCTATATTAGAAAAAGCAGCCTTGGTTTCTTTAGTTATGTTTGTGTATTTCTAGCCTTTGTTAATATGATTCTCATTTAGAAACAGGAACTGTGAAATGTGGTGAGGAATAAATAGATCTCTTCTAAATAGACATTGTCAAGGAAGAGCTAAGGAAGTGAATTGTGCAAATTCTTAGAACCAAGTAACGTTTTTTTCAGAAAAAGACATATTTCTCAGCTCTCTATCAGAATGTCCTAAGATGAGGTGGAGCAAACTATAAAACATGGTACATATTCTGGAAATGGATGAATAAAGATGATAATAGACCGTGACATTTGGTTGTTGTCACATTTTTTAAAGAAAGATCATACACTATTTTTTAATCATCTCTGGTGTGGAAGTTGAACCATTCATTTTAACTGTATTCAAAAGGCAATTAAAGTCAGAAGCTGTTTTACATGTGTGTTGACTAGCAACTTCAGTTTTCTTTTTTCATCTGGCAGATGTAGATGTGATTGAAAATGAAATGGAATTTTATGGGTGCATAAGCTAGCTCTTTCTAAACCAAGAGCTTTCGTTGGTCACTTTGGGACTGATTTGTGGAGAAAGATAATAGCATTGGATATCAGCTTTTCTCTGAGGTGTTTAATCAGGTGCATAGCTCTCAATTGACAGAATAGTATTCATGTACTTGGAATGAGTGAAGTCAGTGTTATCTCCATCGACTGCATTTCCAGACATCCTTTCCTGCACAGGGGCTAACACTTGGTCATTCTCTCCCTATTTATGCTATGTCCAGACCCTACTGCTCCTGAACGTTCTGCAGAGTGCTTCTGTCCACAGTGATGAATAGCTAGAGATTGTGTAGATTTTGTGTTAGCTCTGGGACACGATGGCTTACACTGGTGAGCAGGGGGAAGTCTGCTTCATGGGGTGTATTCATCACCTTCAGTTCCTAGGACATGGTGTGAAACATGCTTTATGGATGCTACCATGGTCTCAGCATTCATTTAATTCCTTGAAATTTACAGTTAGCAGAGAGAGTGCTTGGCCAAGGCTGGCTATTGGGAAATCCATAATAGTGCAGAAATTTCTGTTTGGGTATGCACTACCAGATCCTAATTAAGGGGAAAAAACCCAAACACAAGCACGTCTAAAAATCAGTGAAAATAACCTCATTTGCCGAAATAAACTCCTGTTTCTTAGCAGCATAACCCTAAGATATAAGTGTGCATGGCACAAATATAAGAAACCTTGAGAAGGGAAGCAGTCAGGAAGAATTTCCACATTTCTGAGAAAGAAGCATTTTTTGAAAGAAGGACTTACTTAGGTATGCTACTGTATGCTTCTACAGTATCTTGATGAGGGTAGAACCTTGATGAGGATGATTCAGGCTAGATTCCAGTTTGTCTAATGTTGAAGCGAACACATTAATAAATTCTTTATGGTAACAAGCCTACTCTCAGTGCTTTACCTTAAAATTAGTACTAGAGCCTTTCCATGGCAAACCTTCAATAAGTTGCACTTCCTTTTTCTCCCAGTACTTAATATGCAATGCCTGATGCAATAATTCCATAACATGGAATGCCATCTCATTGATCACTAAAAAGTTCTGCTTAGAGTGCAGAACTTAAACACTTACTTGCAAGTTGCCTCTTGTATTGCAGAATTTTATCTTGTTGTAATGATGTTTCCAGCCAGGTTCAAAAGCTCAGTCAACAGGACTAAATGTGCTGAGAGTTGTTCATCTTAGGTCTGGTGAGAGGGAACTTCTGCTCCAAGTGATTAATGTGTTAAGTGGGGAGGTGGGAGTTTCTATATGACTAGGATTTATTTAAATGATTAGGCTGAGATTCTCAAAGGACCCAGAGAGTTTCTTGAGGAGTAATTTCTAGTGCTTGACTCCATTAGTCTAGTGTGCCTGTTCCAGGCCTGATCTGTGGGTTTCTAAAACTTGAGTTTGAAATTTGAGAAGAGTTCCCACTGATTTTTGTAGACTTCTTAGTAGGAAATTTAATTGCTTGCAAAACTTACTTGAGAAAGACTCTCTCATTTGAAACTGAAGAAATGCCACAGACTTTCTGCGTATCAGATGAGATGAAGTGAGAAAAACCAGCCAACTAGTAAGAAAAATGGACCTGCTGAAATGTGGAAAAACAAATATGGGTAATAACTTTCGGCTTTTTCAGTTTTCTGAGCTGTACTTGCTAAGTGCCATCAGACCTGCATAGAAATTTTCAATGTCTATTATTTCTTTGACATCACAGATGAATTTTTAGAAGTATTGTATTAGTGTCTGGAATATTACAGAATGCAGAATCATGTTTTTCAGTGTTTGTTTAGAATAATAATCACAGAAAATATCTCCAGCTAATGTACTGAGAAAGTTACTGTCATCTTCATAATTTCTATAGCTTGGTTTTCCAGTTATTAAAAATTACAAAATGTATGTCAGAGTAAGGAGAAATGTCTGTTCATTTCCTGTAGTACTCATACTAAATCCATAACTCTACTTACTGATTGAGTTGACTGAACCATAAATAAACTGAAGAAAACCTGCTGTATTTACAGCTGATAAAAAGACTTGTTTACAGCAGTGTCTTGAACTTCAGAAAGAGTAGTAGGTTGAGTATAAATATAAGTATTGTTCTTACATAAAATACTATATTTTTATTCCTTAAAATTTTGTTTATCTGAAGTCATATTAAAAAAGTATACTAGTAGGAATTTTGTTAATGAGCACTTGAAGTGAAAAAGGTGATTTTCTTATCTCACTGAAAAGAACCCAGATTAAACTCTATTTTCATTTGATATCCACATAAATCTGGATTGAATAGTGATATTTGTTAGTGCTTTTTCTTTTCATTCTGATTTTGTAGTTGTCCTGAAACATCGAATTGACTCCCTCTGGTGGTTGAAACCAAGTCTCTGCATTCCAAAGAGAGCCTTTCAGAGACCCTCCTTTCTGGAGAGCACAAATCACGAAGAATATTTTCTAACTTCAGTATTACATCATTATGAAAAAAAATAGAAATAGTTTTTCTTGCTCTCATACAGTGTAGCATTAGTAGTTGGTTGGCACTGCAATGTTTTGATTTTCAAGCACAGATTTACAGCCCTTTTTCAAGAGATCAAAGTAGATTGCCAAAAGAAAGTAAACATAGATATGGACAAAATAGGCTTGACATCATTTACTGTGGTAAAAAGTGAAAAAAAAATTGGAAAGGTGCAATTTAGATAAATAGTTTAGTAGTAATGATGCTAAGTGTGTCACACGATTACATGAACAAGGTCTTTTATACCTAGCTTGGAATTTTTTTCAGCTTGAGAACATTATTTGATTTTAAAAGTAAACATCTTAGAGTTTGTCTTTGCCAAGACACTCTTTTAGTATAAAAGGAATAATTCTTCAATATTTGGGTTGCAGCTCTGAACCTGAGATGTCTGTCTCAGTTTTTCAAATAATTCCCCCAAATCTCAAATGGCAAAATATGAGAGAGACTTTTTGTGATTACTTACTGCAAATGATTATGGTTTGGATCTATACTCCACAAAACCACAACTGTCTTCACATTAATGGGACAAAAATATAAGAAAGCATCCTGGAAGACTGGCATTTCCTTGCTTGTGAGTTTATAAGGCTTTTCATATATTTTATGTAATCTCTTTTAGTGGAGTGCCTGCCTTATATAAGGTCTCAGTAATGGAAATGAGGGCATCTGCATGGTAGTCAAAGTTGTTTCCTGAAAGACATACTCTATCTGCAGCAAGAAAATAAATTGTATGAAGACCTTTAAAACCTTCACAGCCCTTTCATCAAGCTGAGAAGGACCTTCCTCAGTAACTCCTCCTTAACTTTCTGTAGAGCAGCCTGTCTTCCCTGCCTACTGATGCCATTATCCATCCAGCTTTGGGGCTTGACTGCTGCGTAATATTCCCATCAGCTCTATTAGTGTTGTTTCTCCTTTTCATATTCTGCCACTCCTGATTGAATGCCAGTGTCTAATAAACCCTACCTTTCTTTTGCTTTGCATCATCACTGGGACCATATTGTTGCCATTCATTTTCCCTGCCTTACCAACAGTGTTTTCTCTATGCATGGTGTCAATTCTTCTGCTGCTACGTATCAGTAACCCAGCTTCTGAACAACAGCAAGCCAGCAATTTAGTGTTATCTATTCATTTTATTTCAATCCCTGTGCAAATATGCTTGGTGTTTTATGTGAGCAGAGTCCCCTGAGCGTGCTGCAGCTCAAGGCAATGTGGTACAAAGGGGAGCAGAATAGGAAAAAATGTGTAATACAAACAGATGCATCTTTGCTAATAAATATCTGCAACTGTTAATTCTGCATAGAATACATAAGAACTTTATTTCTGAGCTAGCACTGTAAGTAATATTGTCTTGCCACTTTCCAACTGCATGGCATTTACTAGCTCATTAGAAAGATTCTTTAAAAGGCATTAATATCCTTCTGTTGGATGTTTCCCCTCCTCTGGGGGAGGTTTCTGTTCAGTCCTCCCTGTTTCTGTGCTTAGGATCAACATAATTTTTAGCCCAATGCTTGTCCAAGATCAGGATGTTCCATAAATATTTATAAAAAACACTGGAATAACATAAGGTCTTTCTTGATTTCCTGGTATAATAGGTTAAGATAGGTGAGCCTAAGAAGTTACGTGTGTAAATGTTAGATTTTTCTATGCAATAAAAAGGAGAAAAACCAAATCCCTAATTATTGTAGTGTTTTGGGGAGCACATACTTCCACAACAACAACAACAAAAGGAACTGGAAGGTACTGTTTTCAGTGCATTTTTGGGGTCAGTCATCTTTTTTCCTAAAAAAAACAAAGTTGCCAACAGTTCCTTGAAAGATTTGCCCTACATCTTGCCTTCCAAGGGTTTTGTTTGGAGCACTGGCTGTCACACCCCTGAAATAGCAATGCTATTTGGGGATACTTGTTCAGCAAACCTCCACCCACTGTCTTATTTTCTTGGAGCATGCTGTCCTATGATACTTCAGGACATACCTGCTGCCATGGCCAAATGGTAGCTGTTTTGATACCCTCACTTCAAGGAAGAGCTTTTTCCCCCTCTCCTCTCTCTCTGTCATCACCTTGAGATTAGAATAGTGGTAGCCCCACTGCTGTGAATTATTCAGCAAGTGCAAACTCAACAATGTCACAAATGTGCCTGCAGCATTCACGGGTGGAGAAGAGATGAAAGAAAAGTAAGTGAAATCCTAAGTTCTGGATGTATTTGCTACCCTTTTTAGCACCCTCATATTGCCTCTGAATCAGTGATGAGGCAAAGACTGCAGGTCTCTAGAACCCTCCATGGTGCCCTTTCAGTCATCCCTGGCAACCTGGGGCACTTGTACACTGTCTTTTTATGTGGAATGATACTGATACAATTGAAAACATGCTGCCTTTCTCGTGTGGTTGTGGCATCAATCATTATAAGTGTTTTAAAAGCAGAGGTGAGAGGAACCTTTTGTATTGCGTCTGCTCCATGATTTTTCGTAGTATTTCAGGATATGATGCAAGAATTATGTATATATGCAAGTGCACAGACACAGTTATGTCACACATGTTTTCAATTTAAATAGTTAATTTTAAGTTTATATTGAAGTGACTGGAAGATACTGATAAGCTGGTACTTGCTGACTTGGAGACATTGTGCCTACATAGTTCTTTAACCCATAAGTGGTTCTGCCAAACTGAACCTGAGTTGGCATCTTCACAGGGTTCTCACTAGCAGTGGTACTGATTTTTGCACAGAAGATCCACAGTCAAAAGAATGCTGTTTTACATTCTTCCCTGACATTTTTTTTGTGCATGGATATCATGCAGAGGGCACATTAGTGTCTAACTGGTTAACCTGATGCCATAACTAACACTGATTTATTATCGTTATCTAATGGAATTATCAGTATATCATAGATTTTGGAACTGAGAATAAAGTTACATAGAAATTCTACATTTTAACTATATGTGCATTTATCTTTGCCCTGCTTTTATCTTGCCTGTAGCCGTAGTATCTAGAATGTAGGGTATTAATGTTCCTTATATCAAAGAGGCTTATGCTGGAAAGTGAAGATATGCCTGTGTGCTGATGGGTGTGGAGAAACGTGTATGTAAGGGTTCTTCTAGGTGAAATATAAATAAAGTAACTCAGAAACCCAAATATAGCTCAGCTTGGATTCCTTGATAACAGATCATCCCAGGTTTGAGTTTAAATGTGTTTCACGTTCTGATGTGATTTACTGGGTGCATTTGCCTTTATTCCTGTGACAGAAGTGGTTGGCCTGATATTTGCATGAACTCTGTCAGGTTCATAAGTGGAACTTTCACTCATGTGTTCAGTATAGAAGAAACAGCAAACACTAACATTTAAAAGCTTTCTGGAGATAACAAGTTAGATGGCATTTATGTTTCTGCTTGTTACGAGTGTTTGATTCAAAAGCCTATTTGGAGAGAAGGAATCTGATTTTAGTAAATCAATATAAAAAGTCTTTGATTTTTTACAAAAGCCAGCTAACTGTAACTTCAGTGTTGGTATTTCAAGGCCTCTCACTGATATTTTAGAAGTTTGTGGTTGTTTGAGCTTCCTTTCCAGGCCCTGGGGAAATAAGAGTATGGTAAATCAAAGCCCAGATCGCTGTTTGCATTTATTTTACTTCTCATTATGACATGTATGCAAACACTTAAAAGAAATAGGAAAAAGGTATAATCATGATAAAATTCCTCTTTTCTGAACAAAGGGGAATACTTTTCTAGTTTAATTTATTACACTTCTCCTTAATACTATAAACTGAATTGAGTGCCTCATCAAGTTTGACAGTTCACTCATACTTCTGATTCAGTGATAGTACTTTTTAAAATAATTACAGACTCTCGAAAGATAATCCAAGAAAATAACTCTGGAAAATGCAGAAAAAGTGTTAATTTCTTGAATTTTTTTTCCAAGTGAGAAAGTTTTAAAACTGCAAAATGCAGTTGAGTACTTGACTGCCAAAAAAAGTGATTGTGCTACCTTTGAAAGAAATTTTTTCCATTTTCATTTGCAGTTTTTCTGCTTTCCTTGCCCATGACAACCAAAATCCAGTGTAAGATTGAGGATATATAATGAATCAAAAATATTTAATAACATTCAGTGAAATCTAGGTGACACTTTTTTCAGTTTGATGCACTCTCCAGCGTAATTGAGAGAGTGGAGAAAGTGCTGATTTTATATATTGCAAAAAAGTTCTGTAAGCGTCATCCTAAATCTGGATGCTTTTGTCCTCATGCTAAAATGAGATGCTCTGAAGGCTGTCTTCTTTCATCCCTGTTCTCTTGAGAGAGGCTCTGCATCTAGCTTCTCAGGTGGCATAAAGAAGCTTTGCCTGTATTGAAGGTAACAGAGGAATGACAGATTATGCCAGCTGAGAATTGAGGTACAAGACTTTAGCTACCAGAGCTGAAATGATAAAAGCATCCCATGGGAGGTAACCTAACCTTTCACAGTTTATTGATCATCTGACTTGTACTTCTGATGTCACTAGTTATTCTTAACATTTCAGCTTCTTGCTCCTGCTGTCTGCCACGGAGGTCTTGCTGTGGCACTGCTTCCCCCAGGAAGCTGCCAGCCACCTCTCCTCCAGGGAACAGGCTCCAGATTAGGACATTTTCTGCACTCTTAAACACTGAACAATTGCTGTTCAGTGGCAGTTTTCATGCCAGTCTCAGTCCTCTTTAGTCATGGCTATTCAAAACCACTTCGCTCGCTTAATTTCCCAGCATCCTTACCACAGACAGATCGCTCCTGTGTTAGCTCCTTTTTTACACTGTGGCCTCACTGCCACCTTATCACAGTGCCAGGGCTGCTCTTAGATTACAGAGTGAGCGGGGTCTCTCTAATGCAGCTTCTCAGAGCAGAAATTTAACTCCTTTTCCTGTGTTTCATCCTCTGCTCGTGTCTTATTGCCTGGCTAGTCCTTCTCTGTCCCATCTCCTGCCAGTTACTTTGTGGCTCACATGCCTGCCAAAATTTCCCTCTTACCCTCTGTTCCTTATTCCTGAAACTTTCAGCCTCCTATTTAATCCTGGTATTTAATCTTTTCAGTCTTTTCAAAGATTTTTTTTTCAATCTGTTTCAAAGACACTGTTATAGCTTTTCATGTATGAGTGCTTTTCAAGTCTTGAATGAGTTGGCACATAAATCTGGTTAAAGAAATTCTAGGATTAAATTGTAGAGTAAATTTAAAGTATTATCTTTATTGGTGAGGGGGTGAATCTTCCATTCTTCTCAGCATTTAGGGCTCTTTTTTATAAATTCCTTAGTGCTCTGATTATGTCATGACTGACTGATGGCTAATTCTGCAAAAAGTGTTTTTACTTTTTTCATATGAAGAGGCCAAATGGAGCCAGTTTCCTTTACACTAAAATGTGCAAAATTATTCTGTTGTTTTTTTGTTTTTTTTTTCATTTTATGAAAAGCATATGAAAACTATGAAAAGTACTGTACAAGTTAATAATAACTTTGGGCTCTTTTTTATAGAGCAGACTTCAAGAGAGTAGCACTGGTATAAACTCTCATTCTCTTTTCTTTGTAATACTTCACCAAGATGCTGTCTGGGGTAAGGTGAGGCAATTTCTCTTCACACTGGTTCTTCTAGATTTTTCTTGGGTCTTTCTAGATTTTTGTGTGTTTTCAGGAATATGTTTTTATTACCAAATACCGCTGGTTGGAGAAACTTGTCATCTGTCTTTTATCAGATGTAGTTTTATTTTAGTGTTCCAACTGCTGTAGTCCTCCTCATTTACTTTATAAACCTTATCTGCTTCTACTGTATAAGTCTGCCTTGAAAAACCAAGGCAGGAGAAGGAGGCTCACCAGCTTTATACCCTGGTCCTATTTCCAGCCTTTTTTACTGTCCCAGCCCAACAGTGTAACTGAGACATTCCTTTGGGAAAAGGGTAACTTGGATCCCTGCAGTCCACACCGTTCCTCTTATGTAAGAATCATAAATGCACTAGACAAGATGGTCTATAAGCAAGTCTACTAGAATTCTTCTTGATCGCATCTCAAATCAGGAATAACAACTGTTCAGCTGATGACAGCATTCCTTGTTTCAGTTCCTGGATTTAAAGGTGGCAGAAATGTTTGCCAAGAAAGGTAACTGCCGACAAAAAAAAAGAAGATTGCCTGTCTTGGGAGATGGTGGTAAGAAAGTGGGCTGCTTTATTTTTTGATGTTTTCCTTTAGCATTTGTGATTTGAAAGACTTGTGTTCCTAATACACCAGGAATTGAAACCAGTCACCAGAAACAGAGATTTAAATGCCATCTCTTAGTGGAAGACTTAACAGTTGTTCAGTGTTCCCATTGTAAGGAATGGTTTCAAAATGCAAAGCCTGAGAGTTAAACCAAGCTCCTTTACCTCTTCTTACACATGCTTCAAGCATCTAAATCACTCAACAAGCATGCCATTTTTCAAGTGTCTTATTTTCTTTCCACAGAATTTCAAAAGCCCTGTGGGAAGTGCCATTTATGGAGTATAATTGATATGGACACTCTTCTAAGACTATTTTTGTTGTTATGTTTAAAGATAAAGGCAATTTAGTATTTATAGGAAAAATAAATACATATGCCTTTTGCAATGTGTTGTAACTGAAAATTAAATATTTTTCTACTCAAATTTTGGCATATTTCCTGGAATCACTGAGCTTTCAGTAACGTTTTTAGTTAATATTCTGCAGTCTACTGTTGTATTCATCACAGCTGACACGAGCTCAGAGAGTTTGTCTTTATTTAACCTTAGAGAGGAATCCCAGGCTTGCTATGCAGTTGGCAGAGCTATTGAGAAGGATCTGCTGTGGACTGCAGTGGAGAGAGTGAGGACAGGGTCTGAACCATGCCTGCTACAGCTTTACTCCATTGGTGATATGAAAATCCCGAGGAATAAATGAAGTTAGCCTTTATCAAACTTTGATTAATATTTGCTTTCATTATCAATCCCTTTCCTTCTTTGTCTAATATTTTTATGAATACTGCTGCTTAGATCCTGCATCCCACTGCTCCTCATGATGTTTGAAGTTGAGGGCACTGATTAGGACATTAATTTTTTACCTGTAGAATATGTATATAGATATATATATATATATTCATGTAGAGGGGCTTAAAAAAACATAAAAAGCCCCAATGAGAGTAAACATTCTGCATCACCTTTGCTCCCCAGAGACTTAAAATTGCAATGGCGTGGTGGTGGAGGGAAGATGCTTCAGCTAAAAGTCAAAGCTTTTAAAGATGCTGATTTTGATTCTCTGCTCCATTACACATTTCTCATGCTGACGTAGATCCACAGAACTGCTTTGTGTCTGACTTGTCAGCTAGTAACAAGTAAAGGGCCTGTGGCATTATGACTGAGAAACAGACAGTAGCAAACGATTCAGTTTGATTGGTGATCTTACAGTTACTTGTTTAGAATAATTTCATTGATGAGGTTGACTATTAGTTCAGTTTTAAGACAGTAATTACCCCTAAAAGTTAATATTTACTATGTTAGCAGTTATTAGAAGTCTTGGTGGTAACCTTACTGTTAGCAATATTTATGACAGGAAATAAATGCTTGTCTTTATTTGTCAGTTATCAATGGCACTGGAATTATATTAAATATTACGTATTGATTTCTATGGATTCAAGTCTAGAACTACCCTAATATTTGTTTTCTCCCACATTAAGGAATGAAGTTAAGATCAACTTGATAAAATAGATATTCCAGTGCTAGATTTATTATTTGAGTGTGTGAAAATTCTAGAAAATGTGTAGCTTACCAAACTGAGCCTGGTTTCAGTTGCAGATTTTACTAATAGTGAAAGGAAATTTCCATTGTTAAAAAAAAATCTGAAGGCCTCCCCTCATGCTACATTCTCTGAAAATGAAGAAATACGATGCTGGTCCAAGATGGAAAGTATAATCAGCCTGAATCACCGCGCAGACCTGTAGAGGTTGATTTTCAGTGAGTATCTGCAAAATAAGCTGCAGGGTTCAGTTTGCAAACACTGTTGTGAACCAAACCCTGCAGGGCTCAGTTTGCAAACACTATTGTGAACCAGACCCTGCAGGGTTTGCTGAGCTCTAGTTACTGCTCCTAGTAAGGCTTATTATCCTGTCACAGAAGATGTAAGAAAATCCATCTCTCCCCTTTAAACATGATAAACCTTTGTCACTTACAATGCAATTAATGTTAAAAATAGAAGAGTGCTGATGATAAGATTGTGACTTGCAGGCAGTGAGCCATTGTCCAAGCACAGGAGACTTATCTGGCGGGCCAGTCAGCCTACACGGTTTGCTGTCAGTTTGCTGATTGCCATTTCTCTCTGGGTTTGATGAAATATTCATGTCTTTGCTCTGCTCTCTGCAAGCACTATTGATTTCTTGTATAAACGCAGCTATATTTAGTCTAGACAAATGGAATGTGGATTGCTGCTGAATAAATGGGATGAAAGGCTGGGGGTTTGCTTGTCCGTTTCTCTTGGTCGGTGGCAATTATTTATAATCAAGAGTAGTTTTTGTATGTTAAAGGCGATTTTTTATAATTTAGTGATTAGTCTCAGAACAAAAGTAAGCACTTAGACACAGTTATTCTGTTGGGATAGTGGGTTAAGGTGCCAAATTATGCTGTGAGGTTTACAATCACAGTTATTAGAATTTTTAAAAAAATTTTTTAAAGGCCCAGAAGAGTGTATGTTTTCAGAATTTTGAGAATAAAACAAGTGTGATCAGTAGAAAAGATTTGATGCCTTTTCTCTTATTTTTATAAAATCTTTTACTAATGATCATATAGTTAGAATTCAGTCCTCTATATTTGCTGCAGTTTCAATTTATACTGCTTCAATTTTGCTGCCTCTGCTTACTGGAATATTTCTGTTTCATTTTGGTTCTCTCCTTGGAAACAAATACAGCTGCAGCAGAGGAAAAGGAGAAAATATGCTTAAAATCTTGTTCCCGAGTAATTTCTGACAGCATGTTTATTTTCAGTTAATAATCTCATTTTCCAATGAAGATAGCAGAGGAATAGGAACTGAAGTGAATGTGTTTGTATTTCACTGTCCTCTTGTGGATGGAATCAGAATTGCTCAGCTTTAGCAGAGACCTTCAGCTGCCATATATTTTCCTCTTGCAGATATGCTGCTTGTTAGTCTTTTGTTCTTTTGAAATAGATAAAGTTACACTCACTGTCTTCACTTGATGTGAAAACCAGAGCTTTACAAGTATTGCAGTGGAAGTGATCAAATGTTCTGCTGCCTTTTAGTCCCTTTGATTTAAATTAGGATATAGAAAATACTTTAATGCTAGATTAAGAATTTATAACATTGCTACAACAAATTGAAGAAATTAGTTTTCTTACAGGCCATATATAGTGTGCTATGCATGGTGGTCACTTTCCCAAAAGCTGTATTAAAACTTCTCATTTTGTGTGTCAAATTATTTCCCCATGTTATATGTTACTCCTCTGTGTTTGCCAGGTGCATTTATATGCAGTAACCATGTAGCACTGAGTAGCTTTTAATGTGTAACAGTATCCTCAGAAAAATGCACATACTAGCTTTGCAAAATCTCTTGCAGAGCGGTGGGAACTGCAAGGCCTTCATCTAATGCTGAGGAAGTGTCCTGAGTATTTATTGTGTAGCATCAATAGTGCCTAGGAGATTTTCACTAAGTATTGCTCCACTGGGTTATGGCTTTGTTTTAAAACCTGGGTTGTATGATAATCTGTTTAGCAGAATATTAATCTGGGCGTATTTTTGCAGAGAATGGAAAGGAGGTGCTGAAGATTGCATACAGCATAGATTGCATTAAATGTTTTGAAAGGTCTGCGCATTGAAACAATCTTTGAGTGAAATGAGTCTTTTTCCCAGCAGGAATGCTCTCTATTCTCCTTCTCCTGTTATATTTAATATGTCTGTGTTTTGTTGTTTTCTTCCCACAGTGGATGTGAAGTCAGAGGTTCCCGTGGGCCTGGAGCCGATCTCACCATTAGACTTGCGAACGGATCTCAGGATGATGGTTCCCATGGTGGACCCGATTATGCGCGAAAAGCAGCTACAGCAGGAGCTGCTCCTGATCCAGCAGCAGCAGCAGATTCAGAAACAACTGCTCATTGCAGAGTTCCAGAAGCAGCATGAAAACCTGACCCGCCAGCATCAGGCCCAGCTCCAGGAGCACATTAAGGTAGCAACATTTTTCATTTATCCCTTGCTTTATCTGCAAAGTCTTAAGCAGACACAGAAAGGGAACATGCCTGAAAGGTTTGCTGTGACTGAGAGATGGTGTTTGAGTGCTCTTTTCTCTGTACTGGGGCGATAAAAGCCTTTTAAAGCAAAACTGCTGGCAGCAACTTGCTCTGCCAAGGCAATACTGTAAGAATCATTGAGCTCATGAAGTCACCACATCCACAAAAGATTGAAGTACCTGTTTTACCACCTAGATTTTCAGCTGAACTCCAATATGGCTGTTTTTTTGGTGTATACTGTTTTCAGTATATTAAAAGACTGCTTTTTTGGGCTACTGTTTGAGACCACAAATCAAATTGATAGGCAAGTGCATAATATTTGCATTTGTAAAATGGAGGCAGACCCTGATAGTGTTGTGTTTTCACTCTTCTCTGAGCTGCCTCATATAATACAAAAAGAAAATTATTTATGGGGTTGTATGCACTATGGCAGGATTACTATAATGGATTTTGACTGGGAATTTATGATCTTGCCTTTCATTTCATTTTTCCCCTCTTATCTACTTGCCATTGTGCTGCTGTGCTAAACTTCCACTTGACAGAGCTGATAAATGCAGCAGAGCACAGCAACCAGAATTGGGTGATGCACAGGCAAAGAACGATGTGAGCTTTCCAGGCATCTTTGCCAAAAGAGAAAGAAGTGAAACCAGAGCAGCAGGCTGCTACCTGACACTAGAGTTCAATTTGGTGATAGCCAGTAATGCACTATGCCACTTAAAAGTCAGTTAAAAGATGAAAAGAAGAGTAAGCATAAAAACAAGCACTGATCCTCAGTTACTCAAGGGGGTTGTTTTAATCTGGACTGACCTAGAAAATATTGCAAACTGCACTTTCTCATGTATTTTTGTTCTGTGCAAGTTACAACAGGAACTACTAGCCATTAAACAACAGCAAGAACTCCTTGAAAAAGAGCAGAAACTGGAGCAGCAAAGACAAGAGCAGGAACTGGAGAGGCATCGCAGGGAGCAACAGCTTCCTCCCCTCCGAGGCAAAGAAAGAGGAAGAGAAAGTAAGAGCCAATGTACCATGAATCCTAATAAGAAATGAATCTATTCCCCTTTGCATTTTCCCAGCCAAAATGAACTATGAACAGGAACCTGAAGGAAGCCTAGTCCTGTGTGAAATACACAGGTCGAGAAGTCAAGACTGTGCTTTGAGAAGGGCAGGGCCACCTACTGCACCCACAGAAATATATTTCTGGTTTGTGTGCAGACTTGGAAGACTGCAGGAAAGCACAGTTTGACAGACTTGTAGATATGCATCTCAAGAGTCAAGCTCTTTGCATTAAAAAATTAGGAAAATTGAAAGTGTAAAGCTTCACACAAGAACTTTCTGAAGAGCTTATTTCTCAATACAGAAAGCACTACAAAACGGCAAAAAATTAAATTAGCTGCTGAGCATTGTTTCAAGACTGAAAATAAATGGAAATATTTAAGAATATCTTAGGATGAAACTTCTAAATATTTTGCTAGGACTTTTCAAACTGTCTTGTATTTGTTCTTGATGACATTTCATGAGGCATAACCAAGAGTTACTTGTAGTTTATATATAGCTATAAAGAAAATAGCTAAAAAGGGTTTGTTAGGATTTGGTGCTCACTAGAGGGAGACAGATACAAATAATTCTCTTTAGTGATGTCAGTTTGAAAATTGGATTGAAGTACAGTGTGAACATATTCAAAATGAAGCTGCCACAAACAAATACTGTTACTTGCCTTACTAAATGAGCACAAGAATTAACTGACGAAGACTGAAGCAGAAAAGAGCTTTTTTTCCTTGGCTGGAAAAAGATATCACTTCAACAGCTGTAGGTGTACCATGTTGTAGGCTTTAGAAATTAAGGTGTCCATGGTGCTTCTAGTTTTTTGAAGAACAATGAGCCCACTAAGAAATTTCCATCTTATTGACCTAGAAATGTGAGGGTTTGGAAACTGCAGGAACAAAAGGTTCCTCTGAGTAGTATAAAAAAAATCAGCCTCCATATGAACAGTTAGGCTTTATTAGTGCTCCTGCCAGAGGACGAGCAGAGATGTGACCTCAATGGTTCCCTTCTCAGTTTGAGCTTGCTGGGTGGCTGTTCAGGATGTAACAGCCAGCCAAGCAGCTTGTGACCCCTCCAGGCCCAGCCCCGGAGTTTGTTGGTGGTGATGATCTTTTTAATGAGGAGGGAAGGGAGGTGTGGGCAGGGGAGTTGGGGTATGAAGCAGAGCGGTAGTAGAGGTGTTTTGTGGGCAATGGGTCACATGGGACATGCTCAGCATCTCAGTTGTGGTGTGTCAGGGTTGGGTAACCAAATACTTAGAGTATCAAATGTACCTTAGTGTTGCACCTTTGAAAGAAATGAGTTTTCATCTCTTTTTTTGTTACTGATTATGGAAGACCAAATGATTTTTTGTTTTCATACTTTTTTTCCTCAATGAACATTATTTTGGCTGTGAATAAAGAAGCATGTCCCATGCTGCAAGCTTGAATTGGCAGTTTAACCTTACAATGACATGCTCTACATTTTGTTCTCTCTTGAGCTAGCCACCAAGAGAGGTCAGAATGCAGTGTCTCCTGTCTTCCAGACTTCGCACGTAGAGGCTCTTAAGGGGCTCCAATTAAAAGCCTCACTGCTGGCTCTTTCTGCAGTGCTCTGCTTATTACCAAGACAGTGTTCAGAGGACAATTTTGCTGTGTTACTACTATTACTTTATTAAAAGAAAAAACATTCATTACTAAAAACTCAAACTGACCTTTTGTTACTGTCTTTTTAATTCTGTTGTTGGTTTTGTATTCAGATTGTTGGAGACTATCAGGAAATAATTTAAATTCTTTAGATACATCTGGCCCTGGATAAATGGCCTCATCTACTGTTGAAATATTCCTTATGACTTCACTGGATTTTTGGGTCATAGCCAGCTTCAGGCTTCCACAGACGAGCATTTAATCCAAATGTTATCTCATTTTGACTTTTTCCACCAATAGTTAGTTTATAGTTTGCAAAACTTCCAGCAATAAGGAGTAGAGTCTGTTTTGGGATTTGTTGTCTTTAAAAATGTAATTTTTCTGAAGTAAAGATACAATGCATTTAACTCTGTGTTTCTTAGGGGCAGTGGCCAGTACAGAAGTAAAGCAGAAACTTCAAGAGTTCCTGTTAAGTAAATCAGCTACAAAAGACTCTCCAGCAAATGGGAAGAATCATTCCATGAGCCGTCACCCCAAGCTCTGGTACACGTATGTTCAGTATTAAGCTGCTTCCTTGTCTCGTTGAGGTATCAGTTAAAATTTGGCAGAATGCTTTTCCAGCAGAGGTGTTGAGAGTCTGCCTCCAGAGCAAGGCAGCAGTTCAACCCAAAGATTAGTGAAAAGCCTTAAGTGTTATATTTCTGTTTGAACTGAGGAGTATTCAGTATTTAGTGGTGAGATGAGAACTATACAGAACAAGACCCTCTCAAAAAATCTGTATAATTGTTTTTATTTCAGCTGGTTCATCTGTGGCATCTATAGCTGTTGAGATCACAAATTTTACAACTATACCTGTCATTTTTCCATGAATCTTAATTTTTTGCAGTTAGAACAACTTTGTGTTTGTCTTACTTGGATTTTGAATCAATCACAAAACATTTCCTTTTGAAGAAATGCTGCTTTGCTTCCAGTGAAGTTGCTTGAATGGTGTTAGTAATTCACAAGGTCTTTGTTAGTAGTTCACTTTGTTAGTAATTCACTGTCTTTGAGAAAGACAGTGGTCATTTAACTTTTCTGACTCACGGATTTTAGCATCCGGACTGTATATTCTTATGATAACTTGGCCTTGACGAGCATCTGCTTAGACCATGGAAGCAAGTGATTTTGTTGAGTCCTTCAAACGGTCTGTTCACATGTTAAGAGTTTACAGTTTGGCAGTTTTTATTCCCCACATAAATGAATCCAACAAAATTAACTCTGTTTGCGTTTCTGAAAGACTTCAATGTCTTGCTCACATTGACCTTCAATAGGACAAGCAGAAATGCATATGGTACACTAGATTTCCATCTTTTACTTATTCTTTTTAAAAAGGGTTGCTGAAAGTTGGCCCTTGGAGTTTGCATTCTGAGCTAACCAGAGCATTTTGGTAAAATGATTTAATATATAGTAACGTTGTGTTTGGTGGAGATACAGTAATTAATTATTTTTTTCCTTCCAAATAATGTGTAAAAGTCTCTTGAATATGTAAGATCTCTGGACTTTTCAGATGACTGAGTATGAGGAGCTCTGCAGAGGATGCCTTCTGCTACACTACAGAAAGTATTTCCTCTCATGACAGAGACATATTGATTAATCACACTGTGTTGGAAAGACAAGCAGAGTCTCTAAAAGGCCAAATAAAATGATTTTTAGCTAAACACAAAGTTTGAAAGTTTTTCTCCTTTCCCTCTCTCCCTCTTGAGATAAAAAAATCAACCAATCCTCCCCCCCTCCCCCCTAAAAAAACAAAAAACCCAACCCCTGTTTCTGAGCCATATGATGCAATTTCGACATGGTTTTTCAGAAATCTCTGCCCACAATATTTCTTTCATCCAGAAGTTGTCAGAAAACACTCTTCAGCTTGAAGCTTCTCTGCTGACATGAGTGCTATGTGCTGCAGAGTGGTGTGCTCACAAAATTTACAAATTGAACTTAAAGTCAAGGTTTCATTTACCTTGTCCACTAAAAAATCTGGGGGGAGGGGGGTATCCAAGAGATAATAACTCAATATTTCTGGTTATTTTAGACAAGCCCTCCTTCCCTGAAAATCCCCCACATTTTGATGGAGAAGGCTTGATCAATATACATCTATTTGTACGTGATAAACAAGCCTTAAGTGGCTTTTGCTGTGTATCAGCTGATTCATATTAAAAAGCAACCACCTGAAATGGTCAATTCCCCAAACTGGAGACAGACCCTCTCTGTAGATCAACATGAACCTTATCCTATGTGACTTCTGTAATGAGTGCAAAAAATATGTTTTTGGGAATCCCAAGGAGTTCCATAGCTTACTGTAAGAGTGAAATTGGTTACATGAGCCTGTGGTTTGTGCACACTTATACGAACAAGAACATAAACACAGCTGAGACGTGTACAACATGTGTGGATAGTTACTGCTGGTCACCTCAGTGACAGCTAATTTGTGACCTCTGTGCCTGCTGCAGGGCTGCCCACCATACCTCACTGGATCAAAGCTCTCCACCCCTGAGTGGGGCCTCGCCACCATACAAATATACTTTACCAGGAGCACAGGATGCTAAGGATGATTTTCCACTTCGTAAAACGGGTGAGTTAGCGTCATTTATTCGAGCCCCTTGCCCAGCAGTTCTCCCACCCTTTATTTTAACCAGGCTGTCCATCACCAAGGCATATATCGTATTCCACAAGTCCAAGAGGATACTATGAGCAAGTTCAAAGATCCAGACTGCATATTTCCAAGGTCAGCCTGGCCACATGGTACCAAGAGTTGGTGTTTCCCAGTGCTGACAGATAGTGCAGGCTTCAGTTCTGATAAATTTTGTTTCTAAACAGACCATAATTTCATGGATCTTTATTTTCTTTGCCATTCTTCTGGCTTTAAGAACTCTCTCTGCCCTGCTTGGTAGATAAAGTATCTACCTTCAGGTGGTATTCTGCTTTTAGGCAATGTTTTTCAGGGCATTTTAAGGGGAAATCATGGAAAGAGGAAAAATTGGATTAATATTATATTTTTTGGTCATTGATTGTCAGAGTTTGTATGCATATCACAGCATATTCTGAGCTGCAGGAGATCCAGAAGGATTATGGAGTCCCACCCTTCAGTGAATAGCCCATATAGGGATCGAACCTGTGACCTTGCCATTATCAGCATTATGCTGTGTTCATTTTGCATGTTTTCTGACACATAAAAAATGTTCTTTTGAAGGTTTTAGAATATTTTAGAAGATCTAACAATTGAATATATTATCTTGACAGCAGGTGAACTGTAGACGTAGCTTTTTCTGCACCATAAAGAAAGCTAGGATGGTGGTGGAGTCCATGTGGCTGTTGCCTCAGGACCTTGGTGCAGTGACTGGTATCCAGGAATGCAGGGAGACACTCAGAGGAGGGGGGAAAAAGGAAAAGAAAACATTTGATCGCTTATTGCATGAGTCTGCTGTTGAGTGATATAGTTACGTTCAGAGAGAAAGTCTGACCCCCTACTGTGCTAACAGCCTTTGAATGCGATTTTGCCACTGGGAGATTGAAAACTAACTGCAAAACTGACTTGAAAAGAAGTGGCATTTGGAACCAGAAGATATTCAGAGAGAAAAGCCAGCCTGTATCTAATACTTTGGGGCAGACTCTCTAAGCTCATATTATATCCCCAAATATTTTCAAAGGAATGGAAGCATGAAAAGCAAAATGCTAATTTATTCTAGCTGAATTACTCTTTGTACAATATGGTGGCAATATAACAAGATTCTATAAAATCTTGTTCAGGCTGTTCAACATAATAAACCCTTATGTGGTTCTCTGCTTAGTACCACTGTACAACATATATTTTCTATGCCAATAGACTATACATTTTCATTTTTTGAACAAAAGGATACATCCTATATCTTCGAAATGCTGCAAATTCATCTACATGTATTTGAAATGCAAGCTTTAATTTTTCTTCCATGTTTATGTATCTTAAACGTTATGATTGATATTTATGATGTGTCAGCCTGTTGATCTGTAAAACAAAACATTTTCAAACTTTGTAACAGTAAAGTTCTCGTGCAGCTGCTAATACTTTTATATCTCTGTGGGGGTTTCAAAATATTCCTTAATTCAATTCCCATTGTCTGCATAAGAGGACTATAATATAATTAAATCCAGATGTTTTCTATATGTTATTCCAAATATTTGGGCATGCAGTGCATCAGTTCCAAAATTGAACAAAGAACATGATGACTCTCTGAAAAGATATCTACAGAACAAATAGACAAATACTAATATAATCATTAATATAAACGTTTCTATGACATTGACATAGTGATTCTGATAAGCAAATATAAATGAAGTGTACAACATGTTGTATGTTACCAACAGAGGATATTTGATATCTCTCCATATCCGTGAAAATAGCAAATGCTAATATCCTGTTTACATATCCAGTCTTTCTGTGTGCTAGAGATGTTTAATTCCAGTCTTAGCAACATCCCCACAAAGTTTTCAATGATTGTTCATCAGGTTGAGTGTAAGAGCAACAGGAACCAAACTGACACAAGTCAAATGACCCTAAACTGATCTGGGTGGCTACAGGGCCATCCTCCAGGCAGAGGGGACATTGTGGAGCCTGTGTCATCCTCACGGGACTTCACTAGACAAAGATGTCCCACGAACACTCATGTGTATGGACAGGCTGTAAGCCTGCAGAAATCTGACCTTTGCCATGAGGGGTGAACCTCTTTTCCTTCCCTTTAGGCTAAGAGCGCTTATTGCCACTGGCTCCTGGCAAACCCTCTATGGTGCTGAACCTGCGTGAAGTCAGCAATTCATATGAAAGCAGACCCCACATTCCTTTCAGCCTTAAGAAAGGAATACCTGTTGTGACTTTTAATTAAAGCTTTGTTTTTCTTTTTAGGTTGCTTTTTTTAAAAAAAATCTTTATAATATAAGATACAGAGGTATCTTTCTCTTCTCCAACTTTGTTAAAATGTAAGATAATTCTGATTGAATCAGGTACTCTGAGATCAGTTTTAATGGGAGACAAAGCTGAATGACTCTTCCCTGACATCCTAATGTATTTTTCAGTGCTAAGGGAATGCCAAGTGTCACACAGGCATTGTAAATCATGAATTTTGCTTGCTTACTTTCTTGTTCAGTAATCCATTTAATCTTTGCTTAATTAGTCCTGAAGTGGCATCTTCTTTTTAATCTTCTAAAATTAATTCTGAAAGAACAGTACAAAGGAAAACATTTTCTGCAGCTTTTACTCTTCTAGTATCTAGAATGGTAGAATACTTAGATAAATAGGGAAAGAGTCTTGCTCTGTCAGTATTTAGGTACTAGAGTTAACACCCTAGTGCAGTGACTGTGGTTACTCAACAAGTCTCAGCCATGTGGATTGTTCCTTTCTGTGCAAGATGCAGCAGAAGTTGTCAGCAGTGGGCTTCAGAAAGTTTAGCTGCATGGAGGATTGGGACTGTCCTAGGGGCTAGAGGCCAGGATATGCAACTCTTTTCACAGCTGCATTCAGATGCTTGGTGTTGACAGACTTTGAAAAGAACAGAGCAAGGGGAGCTATTGCTTCACTGGATAGATAAATACAACCATGAGAAGCTACACATCTGTAGCTATGAGCAGAATTTGGTGTAAACAGCATAAGATCAAATTTTCAAAATCCCCAAAACTTGCACCATGGTTACCAGTTGTAACATGTTTTCTGCAAAGCACCCAAAAGCCTGAGCAGCACATGGATCATTAACTTTCAATGAGATTAATGCATCTAAATTACCCAGAGGGGTTTGAAAATACCTCCCTATTACTGAACACTTTTGAAATTCATACTGACTGTTTTAAGAGCTCTGATGGGAGCCATGTACTTTTGAAAATCTGATAATTTAATAACGGGGAACTTTTGCTTGTTGAGCTCCTCTATTCTGTGACTATCTGTCCAAGAAAATATTATCCTCTGTATGAGGATACAAAACATGATAATCAACATAGATTTAGTAGGGTGGAAGAGCTTTTCAAATAATTCTTTTTTTTATATTTTTTCTTTTACCTTTTTAAAATGTAGAAATTCTGGCAAAAGGCCCTAACATTTGCATTTTCTCCAATCTTTAAAATTTCATTTTTTGCATGCGAGTGTTGATGTAAACCAGCAAAAGTCAGTAAGTTCCAACAAGGGTTATCTCTCTGGCTGAAGCTGTATACTTTTTAAAAATGTTGCTGTAGGTCGAATTTCTGCATTTTGTTTCATGTTTTGATTTTTATTGGAAGAAATTCCTGTGGACATCATCATATCAAGTATGAACTGGTTTTTCTTTCCCAAGTTTAGCACAATCATGGAAGAATGGGAATTAGTATTTCTATTTATTTTGGTTTTGTGCCAGTTGAATCTTTCTTTGCAGATGGAGTGGTATGCTTACGACTTGCATTGAACTTAGGGATCTGAAGAGCTTTCACAATGTAACAATTTGAGAAAATGTTTGTAGCTCACTTTCCAAAAATTGGAAGCATACTCAATGGAAACATAGCATAGGTTTTTTTTAATAACAAATAGTATGAGGTTCTTCCTTGGATGGGAGAAGTTGTGTAATTCCATACAGGAAAAAAGAGGAGATGAAGGATTGTTTAATATTGTGATGAAAGAGAGGAAGAAGGCTGTCCTGCACAGTCATGAAGATCACTTTGTAAAAAACATATTAAGTTAACCTGATTAGGCAGTAGAATAACAGTGTAGCTCTTGTGTAAATGAGAATGAAAGATTCCTGAATGAGAACTCAGCAGACGTAATTTTTTAAGAAAAGTAATTAATTAGAATATTTCCTTACACTTCTTTGTGCACTTAGTGACTCAGTAATTTACTGGAGCAGTTGAAAATCAGAAGAAAAACATTTTGTGTGTGAAGGTTTTTCTCCTTCCCCCTTTTGTGCCACCAAATTTTATTTCTGTTTACATTTTCTAGGAAAACACTCTTTTGTGATGTAACAGTATATGAAAAAGCTGGATTTCTTTTGGTTTTAATTTAAAAAAAAAGGCTTAGAGTATCCCAAACCCTCAATTACCATGTCTGCCAAAATGAGGAAGTTCAGTTCAGAGAAGTGCTATTTTTCTCTGAATTTATGAGTGAGAACAATAAATGGGAGAGGCACTTTGTTTATTGAACCAAGGAAATGAGACAAACATATGATTCTCCTAATTTTATCCCATTTTCCAGGGATGCTAAGCATTCCTGCCTCTCCAGAGTCCTTGTTCTCCTGGGTTGGTGAACCATCTCGACAAATTTGGACGAGGTAATATGCCCAGAAGAAAACAGTATTTATCACAGTGAAAAGGAGGAAAGATACCCTGATCTTGAGTCCTCTTCCCACTAATCACCAAATGTTTTCAGCCTTCCCAAATTCAGTATCAATAACTTCAGAGCATGTAATTAGTAGCAGGAAGTTTTAGAAAGAGAAAAATCTTCCACTTGCAGAGTGAATCGGAGGCAAAGCTTCTGGATTCACATAATGAGCCGGCCAAACCAGTGTCCAGGCCTGGGGAGCCAGCAGCTCCAAGGAAATGTGATGTGGTTGTAGCTACTGTGTGGGGCTGCTCTTGTCTCCAGCCCATCAGAGCACTGCAGCCTCCCCAGCTGGGGCTGAGGAGGGATGTCCTGTCATTCTGATTGAGCTGAAGTTAGAGGAAAATTTATTTGAGATATTTTAAAATTAAATAAAAACGAGTGCTAGGGTAGGCTTAATGACACTGTCAAAGAGAAAAGAACTTGTGTAGGTATGCTTTGGTATCATGAAAGCTGTCAGGGCCTGCACCAGGATTCAACAGGAGGCATCAGCAGAATGATTCTCATTAAGATCATCATAGTCTTCCCATCAGTGGAAGGTTGTTCCTCTAATGTATTTTATTTAACACTTACTTCTAATTGCAGAAAGCAAGTTTTTTTGTGAGTGGGTAAAAAATTTACTCAGTTTCTGGATTCAATGGCTTTCTCTTTTAGCAAAAATCCCACTCCATGTATATAGATCATGTTCTGTTTTGTCAGTAATTATTCTATGATGCTACCAACCCTTCTTCATAACTGAACTAATTATTCAATCTTGATCAAAATACTGTCTTAGTTCTTTTACTGACCAATGTATAACCAAAATTGAATTATGAAGTTCTGCTTCATGTGAGTACATAAAAGCTTTCTTACGCTACGTTTTCAAAAATGCTTTATAAATTTGCATTAAGAAGTACCTTGCACAACTTTTTGACAAGCAAGTAAACAGATACTAGACAACTTTTTGACTTCTGGACATAAAGAAACCCCTTCAATAAGCAACAGGGAGCAGTCCTAAAATCTAAAGCATTTTAAGAGCATAATGTCCATTGAAAATGAAGTGGAATGTTTTTAATGGGGATTTCAAAGCTTATTCCCTCTGGATAAATAAGTTGCAAAATACTGCATATAAAATTTGAGACTCTTTGAAGTTAGTAGAAGCTGTCCTGTTTGATTTCAGTAGGACTAGGAATTTTCTTCCACTGCATCTAGAGCAGGGACAGTTGAAAACTTTTAGAAAAGTAAACAAGAACATCTAAAGATGAAAAACAGAGAAGTGGAAAGTGGAAATCACATGGTATGGGATCATCCAAAATAGAAGATATTGGTTAGTAAAGACTGCACTTCTCCAAAATTCTGCAAAACATAGTTTCACTGAAAAAATCTATTCAAACCCACAACTCTAATTAAGGGGTTTAGCTGCCAAATAACCTGTTGTGGCTAAAGCCAAGTGAGTATTACAGAGCCATTCATGAGCAAAGGCATAAGCTTTGTACTTTGCTTTTGATTTTCTCATGGGAAAGTAATATAAATGAGAGTGATACCTCCCTGTTGGCTTTAACTGTTAGAAATGCAAAGCATGCTGAAATTGTACATAATTCTCTTCCAAAGGAAAGGAAATAGCATTTCAATGGTTTTCCTCAGTGTCTCGTTGAGTTATGGTGGTGCACAATTATTCTTGTTAAATTACTCTACCAGATGGAAGGCTACATTGAATATTTAGCTAATTAAGTTGTAGGGGACTGGAATTATATCCCAGAGCATAAAGAATCTATCTAAATGTGAATTTATTTTAATTCCATATGGTTATGAAGGTGTAGTATGGATGTCCAACTAAGACTTCAAATGTGGAGTTTTTCTTCTCATTTTGCTTAACATGAAGTGATGCTTTCACAAAGTTGGCCTTGCCTACAGAAGTTCAAGAAGACAAACATGACTTGAATGCCCACACAACTTTGGAGCCAATTTTATCATCATTTTTCTTCAGTGGGGCTGAATTGCCTTCCTACTTTTGAGATTAACTTGGCCAATGGTTCTCATCTGCTAGGAAAGCAAGATATACTGTGTTTTGGTTGCTTTTGTTTTCTTGGCAACCTGTTGCCTTTGAACAATCCCAGAGTATGACCTAACCAGCTCACGTTTACTGATGATGCTGATGCCCTGCTAAACATGGGAAAAGATGATGGTGTTTCATCATGAATTTCTGAAGGCTGATGAAATATTGGACTGTACTTTTTGCCTGACATGAGTTATCACTGCTGGATATTTTCCTAAACTAAAATCAGGGGGATTTAAACACCCTATGAACTAGTTCATTCTTTTATGGGGCTTGGGGAACAACATAATCATGAACATGATTATTCTTTAAAAAATAGATTATGTATCCAGGGGTCAAATGGTGACCATGGCAAAAGCCTTGACTTCGGGGGCTAGGAGATTATCTGTGACAGTTCTTCACTGAACAGAATATTTTTTCTTGGGATTCAGTGGATTTGGGAGGAGGATTTAGACTGAAGAGTGGGATTTGCTATATTTGCAGAAAGTAGGATATTGTATTCCGATTACATCTTCCCAGCTTGAACTGGCTGGTGTAGATGGTCAGAAGAAAGGGTAAGAATTACCAGTGGAGACTTAACCAGAAGGACTGCCAGTCATGCACATCTTAATTTATTAATTGAATTATTAGCATTCAAATGAGGGATACCCTCTATTCAAGCACCCATTTCATCTTCTTTTCTCATCTACATCTCCTGAGAACTCAGATGAAAGTTGGCTCCAGAAAGTGCTATAAAGGTGTAATAAAATTACAGAATTTGATGACATGGAGAGAAGATGAAAATTAATTTTTAACTATCCTTATTCCTTATATCCTTATTCCTAATTCTATGGTTCAAGACAGTATAGTAGTATTTGCTTATTAATCCTCTACTTATTATTGGAAAAGGATATTATTTTGCCTGTAAGAAGATTAAGATGAACCTGTCATGGTTTCAGCAGACTTGAGAAGCAACAAAGATTCATAAGGCCCAGTAAAACCACAGCTTTCTTGAAACTGCTGTATAACCCTGTGGTGCAAATGCAAGGAGATGCTGTTTCTTTGCTAAAAACCAGAATTTATTAAAAATTCTATCAAGAGACCTGTTCTTTTGCCTTATAGGTTACATGAAGAACATATATCAACAGGAAATAATACATCATACTGTTCAGATATTCAAGATCTCAAATTCTGGCTAAATCCAAGCAGTACTATAAGTAATTTCTACATCTAACTCAATAAATTGTGCCTAGAAAGATAACACTTTTTTGCATAGATAATGAAACAAATATTTTATGTTTCATACAGACTGCAGTGAAGAACAAAGAAAAGTTAGATATTTAAAGCACCTTCAGGGACTATTTCATTTTTGAACCTGCTTTAGAAAATTAATGAAAAATTTCTGATCTTGTTAAATTGGTTTCCTTAGCCTGACGAGAGCAGAAGGGCTACAAGATCCCCTCTAACCTAATTAGCTCTTTTACCATGTGTTTCACTAAACCTGTTTTTTTATTTAGGACATGGATATTTACCTTAGTCTGAAAAAATAAAGCATTCTACCTTTTACAGAAGTAAAATAAAGCAAAGGACTAAAGGGTTTCACATATGACTAGCACTCCCCATAAAGTGAATGGCTGTACAGGAAACAGTTTCAGTAGATCCTGAAAACACATTAGGTGATGCAAGCCAGAAAAACAAAGCATCTCCATCCTGTACTGCTGTATCTGGTTCTCCTGCCTTGTTGGGACCACCCAGCAGTCAGGTCCATGTAGTTCTTGGAAGAGCTTTAGAGGGCATGTGTAAATAGCTTTCACTCTCATTAATCTAATTTAAAACTCTTTCAGAAGTGGCTTTTTCAATCATCAGAATTGAGAAGTCATTGAACCCACAGAATTATACTACATGCAGACTACTACCATCTTCTAGTCTGTCATCCAGTGGGGAGAATGTCCACGTGCACATTGTCCAATATTGTCTTCCATTGGTATGTGGCCTTCTACAGCAAATCTCAGTCAGTCATGTATGACGACAAAGAGGCACTGCTCATTTTGCCTATGCTTTATATAATCATGTGGAGGTGGCTGAAACATGGTGGCTGCCTACAGGAAGCCAGAGCAGCAATCAGAATCTTCATTCAGAGCAGAGAATAGTTACATGATTGTGAGAACCGCATACCGTAAAGGCTATGAGACCTGTGAGACCACCTGTGTCTCTCATTCACAGCTCTTCACAAAGCAGCTGAGGAAACTGGAAACAGCTTTTGTCCCTGACCTGTGTCTCGCTGCCTGTCTAGCTTTCTGCCAGGCTTTGGTTGCATCCATAGTTGCTGAGGAAGCCCAAATTTTCTTCGCATCTATCCTTTCTGGTGGTGCTTAGGGCTGTCTTGTGCATTTGATTATGCCTACCTCAACAGAAGGGGAAACTGGTCCCACAGCCTTCAGACCAGCTTCTTAGGAACCTAAGATATGACTGTTCTGGTTGATTTTGTTGCAGTATTTATGTGGGATTTGACCTTTTCCTTGGTCTCCAGACCCTGGCATAGCATAGGCAGGCAGGCTGTTTTATTATTCATGTATATTGCCAGGGTGACTGGGAGTTCACAGCACCCAGGAACCTGTTGAGCTGTGCAATGGACCTGACAAAGTAAGGATCTGTTCACAGTGTGTTTTTTTCCAATTCTGCCCCTCTTGCTTCAGGATAAATCACAACAGAAATCTCCAAGTTGTCTCATTATCCACATGTAGTATCTTCTTGAAAATATTCAATTGTCAGAGTGCTAGAAAGAAACTTGACAAAGGATAAACCAGTCGTGTGCTGGCAATATCCCCATTGTGCTAACCATCTTAATGTTTGTTTTGCAGTTCTGTTGGCCTGTACCCCCACACATCATCATTTTGTGCTGTAACTTTGAGCTATCTTAGGCATGGAATGTCATGGTTGTGTGTTGTTCAGCACAAAATCCTTGTCTGTACATGAGTCTCTAGTACAATAATATTAAAAAAAAGCAACCTTTGTGGTGTGAATAAACCAGTTTCTTGACTATGTATTCAATTACTGATGCTTGTTAGATATGACCCAGAAAAAAAACCCAAACTCCTGCATGGAGTACAGCGCAGAATATATTTAAATCAGTACATACGAGTCTTCACAGCTTAAAAAAAATATAGCTAAAGAAATAGAGAACACCTGTGAAGATATGCTTGAAGATTTTGAAGTCTTTTATTTTTAATTGTTTTTAGTGACCTAATTATATTAGGGAATTTCAGGTTGCTGTTTTAAAAAGGGTCTTAGTGGTAACAGTTGATGCCTGGGCCATGGCGGACAATTTATCTTCCTCGAGTAGGATGTCAGTTTTGCCACTGTTGCTCATGCTGGTGTTGGAATCTTTTCAGCCAAATTTAGCATCATTTACCTCGACTGCCCCACAGCTTTTCTAAGCCAGCCTGCTTGTGAGGAAAAGGAAATGCTTTCACTTTAGAGCCTTTTGGAATCTGGACAAAAGCTGACTTTCTGTTCTTCATGCTTCCTATATAGGGCTTTAGCCTCAAGATGAGAACCTGCTTGCTATGCACCCTCTCCCATCCCCCATTTCCTGCCTGGCTTCATTAAATGCTGATTTGAAGTTGGCACACACTATTCTGATACAAAAGTACTACTGTGTTCCAGGAACCATCAGAAAGTAGTGCATTATTGTCTTTTACATTTTCTTCATATGTGTCTTCTCCCTATGCGTAAAAAGAATTTTCATTCCTTCTTCTTAAATATCTCTGTATGTTTAATAAAAAGAAACAGTGAAGAAAAGCCCTGTCAAGAAAACCTCAGCTCATTTGGGAGCAATCTGGCCCCAGGCTATATTATTTAATGCTAGTATCTGCAAATTGCTAATATTAAGCAAAGTGGAGTATAGGTTGTAATGACTTCACTGAATCATTTTCCTATCTCTTGTGCTTGTATTTGAGCATCATGTTTCTTAGGAGAGACTAGTTTGTTTCAGTGATAGCTCTTGTGATGAAATTAATGTGTACCTACATAGAAGCCTGTATATTTTCCATTTTTAATAGTACAGTTTGTACTTTCTTCCTCCATGAAGCCATTGTAAAATATAAGAAAATTCATTCAGACACTGTTTTTCTCCTTCACCTACAAAGTTCTTAGTTCTGTAGACATAATTACAAGTCATAGCAAAATATTAGGTTTTGATTTCGTGTGATATCTTCTGCTGTTGTTTAAACTAATCCTTTCTGTGCCTTTCATATCTGTTTCCCTCTTAAAAGAGTAACACCAGTCCATAATTACCAGCACTAAAAAGAGAATAAGATAATAGCAACAAAACTGAACAGGCCATATTACTGCAACATCTCATAATTCCAAATTATGCTAAATCTACATTAAAAGTCACTTTCAGACTAGTCTTTCCTGAAATCCTCTGAAGTTGATCACTCAAATGGGTACCAGCTGATTCCCATTGAGAACAATGACGTGGGCTTTGATGGCCTTCAGAGAAAATAGCTGTGTCTTTTTGTTTTCTTTGCAACAAAATACTTTCAAATAATATATGTTCACTTTCTCCAAGTGTAAATTGATTATTACTTGTTCCAAAATGTTAAATATAATAGAAGTGCAAAGATTTGTGGAGCAAAGAGGTTAGCTAAACAGAGATAAACTAAACCAACATCAGCTGTATACTGTCTCTTAGTGAGATTTTAAATTCACAGCCCAACCGACCAGACTGCTGCTGTGAAAATTTGCCATGCTGCATCCCCCATCCTCATGGCCACAATACTGGCCGTGTGCTCTTGTTTTTCTCTTGTCTGTGGCATTTGGGTTCCTTGGTCAGATGATTCAGTCCACTATAGCTGGAGTCATCAAACCCAGCAAAACCCGCCCCATTCCACACCTCCAGCACTTAGAGAGGCCTCTTTTCCTCGGGAAGGTGAGATGCAGGATATCTGCTATATGGGGTAGAATGAATCTAGTTTTGAGTTCTGGACCCCAGTGGGATGTTTAGCATATAGCAAGTTAGCCATGTGCATTAATTTTCCTGCTGTGTCAGTGTCTTAGTTCATGGTTGAATCACCATATAGATTCCCTGATGGTCTTTTCAATAATTTTGTGGTATTACTGTAAAATTTTGTGGTATTACTGCAAAAAAGTTCTTTCTTAGGGGCTTGTATTTGCTTGAGAAAGCTACTCTGCAACAAGCTGGGGAGTAAATATTTTGTCTCAAAAGTTTCTTGGTATTGAAATTTTCCTCATGGAGAATGCCTTTGTGTGATGAACATAGTCAGCTGCGGCAATGGATTAATTTAGCTGAGCAAAGGAGCAAATAATGTGCAGTAAAAATACTTACAGGGTGGCTAATGCAAAACAGTTATTTTGAACATTGCCCCTCTGTAGAACCACTTCTAAGAGCCACTAGTTAAAGTATTGATCCAAATACTCATTTGAAACATAAGGCAAATTAATTATAATAATTCTGGGCCATTTGCTACTAAGACTTTCCAAATTTCTCGCAAATACTAGGGGAACAATCTAATTAAAAAAAAACAAGGTGAAAATTTATTTTCACTTTTTTCACATTGCTAACATTCACATTTCAGAGTTTAAAGGACTAAAACAGTTTCTAAATGATCTTATGCATGTGCTTTGAGGCAGTCAGTGTGTATATACATGTATATGTTTATAATTGCAATCCACAGCTCCATATTTGAAGCTTAAAATACTTAATTTTGCCTTTCTAACTGTCAGAAGAGAGTTGACAATTATAGATGTCTTATTACTGCCCTCATGTAGGAGTGCACTGACGCACATAGGATTGCTGTTGTGATCCATACCTCTTGCAGTGAACAATAATTCTGCCCCAGCCTTGGTGGAGCCGGATGGTACAGTCCCACACCAAGCCAATGTCTCAGCCACTGCTGGGATTCAAGAAACTAGTGTTCGGTTCTACATTTTTTTCATTGGACCAGATATCCTCAAATTGCTTAGATTTATATGTTTTGTCCACTGAAACCAGAATTCATTTTGTTAGCCGTTGAGTCCTAGTAAGTACCATGTTAGGAGCTGGCAGTGTCTCAGGGAGAAAATTCAGGAAAGCCAGAATTTGAAGCAAATATTCTTCAAACATTAGCTTTGGTTTGTATTGTGGGGTTTATTTTATAATTTTAAAACCACTATCCTCCATGTAATTTAATATTAAAATTGATTATTTCCATTTTTAAATTATTGCTGTTTTTCACGCTTCTCCTCGGATGGCTCATAAATTCATACATTGACTTTAACATTTGTTTTCTGTGCTTATATGATGGATTCAGATGCAGAATGTGATAGGAATTTGGTAAAAAAAGAAAGGGAATTGCTGTGACTGAGCATGAAAAATTTACATAGGAGTGGAGAATTCCTCCAGTGAGTGTTGCAGAGGATTTGTATCACATTCATCTGTCACGGATGCACAGACAGAATATGTACAGATATATTCTGATTTTAAAAAGTACAGATTAGTAGAAATGGAAGTAAATGTAAGTGCAACAGGAGTAAGTGCCTTTTCTTTTTAATGTCATCACACATACTGTAATCATATACTGTAATCATAGCCCGTTATCATTTTATATTTTCAATTTCATTGCAAATGGTATCTGAGATAGTAAACAAGCCATCTGTACTTTATTGTTAGAACCATTCACTTTAACAGTGGTAGTAGGTGATAAAAATAAATTTCTAGTTAGTAGGTTTATTATTAAAGATTTCCAATGTTGTTCTAGCCTATGTATCTTGGTCTGAAATGTATTTAAGGCACAGGGTTTTCAGAGGGCAGCCGTTGGCACGTGCAATGCAGTGCATGATAAAGGTCAGCATGTGACAGCAGGTACTGCTGGTCACAGAAGCTCTGCAGTGAGGTGCAGCCCCCTTGTCTTCCAGCGACCATTTCTAGCCTCCCCATCCCTGAGGGAACAGGTGGGACAGAAGGAAAGAAGGTGTGCAATGTGATATGAGGGAAGGGACTAGTAATAGAAGTGTAGGATAGAGTTCTTGCCCCAAAGTGATAAATGGTGTAATTCTGAATTGAGTGAAGATATCATGTATTTTGGTTTTCTGCTAACTCTTGCTCTTTCTTTGAGGCTAGGTTTAAATCTGTGCATAGGAGAGAGAACTGATCCCAGTTTTTAGTTCTCTCTGTTTTGAAATATTGCTTAGCCAATCCTCAGTTCCAGAAAGGGAAATAAAAACAAATTCTCTTCCACAATTGTCTTTCACTAGCTCTTAGCAGTCTGTTTGATACAGGGTTTATTTGAAGAACAAATCAATGACTACATGAAACACTTTATCATGCTAAAAATACTACAAAGTAAAAAGCACAGCAGAGCTGGCCTTCGTATGAAAAGACTGTATCCGTTAAGGAAACAAAGGTGGAACTTGCCCAAGGTGCATTAAATATAATCCTAGGTTTTCTGGGAATCAATCCTACTTCTTCATTTTCAGAGCATATATTTTTCTCTGTAAATGTTCTTAGGACACTGTCATAAATCTAGTTGTTTGGTGTGTTACTCAGAAAACAGTAAAGTTCTGGGCCTAAAATCACTGACCAAGAAATGTTCTGCCAGCAAGGCTTGTTGTAATTTATATTTCTCAGAGAAATCAAAAGGCACCAGTGGAGGCTAATCTCTGTTTCTGCAATTAACTTTAATCCAGTTATAACGGTCCAAGTTCCAAGATGTGTTTTCCAAGTTTTCACCTACAAGAGAGATAAAAATAATGTAAATTAAATTTGCATTCATTTATTATTAACACATATGGTAGTAACAATTAATGGGTAACTTCAAAGTGGCAAGGGAATGAGAAAAATGCTGGGATCCCAAGCACTTCAGCTTTCTTCAACTCTTTCCTAGCTTCCAATCTAAAATGAAGTTGTATAAGGAGCAACAGGATGACTGAGAAGGTTGAGCAGTAAAATCTCTGCTTCCAAGCCCTCCTTGGATCAGATGAGATCCTACAGGGTCAGTGGTGTCTGACACAAGCCAGGAATTGGGTTTGTAGTCACATATTTTCTTCTCTTCATTTCCAGCTTCAGAGCCCAATTTGAAGGTACGTTCAAGATTAAAACAAAAGGTGACAGAAAGGAGAAGCAGTCCTTTACTCAGGAGGAAGGATGGAAATGTCAGTTCATTCAAGAAGCGTCTTTTCGAGGTGACAGGTGAGTAAGGATGGGGAAATTCTGTATTAGTTGCCACAGCTCACAGAATAGTGATGGTACTTCAGAATTGAAATTGTTTGCTAAACAAAATGAGCATTTGCAGTATTTGGCCTCACTCTGACAATTCTTGCTTTGGCTTTGCATTGATGTTTAGTAGATTCATGGCTTTTTCGGGTGATCAGGCCATATCTTTATGCAATCAACTGTTACTAGTCTATAAGACATATATCTGAATTCACTTAATATATCAGAATTATGTGACACAAAGATGGAATTAAAATACAACTTGAATAAACACATTGGTGTCCCTGTATGTGCAATTCTTGTGACAACTTTACACAGTATGACATGTGTGAAACTGGAACGGAGATGTGAATATAAGCATGAAAGTTACTAAGTAAAGTATTTTCCTGATAAGTGATTTCCAGATTATAATTTTTCTACAGCTAATTTATTAATTCCATTTGCCAAAGCCTCTATGAGATTCTTGATATCCACTTCCTTAATTTTAGCTGATTTCTTTACCATTTTCTCTTCTAAAAATAAGGTATAAAGTGAAATATTTATTACTGGAGGTCTTTTCCTGACGCTATTGAAAGAGCAGAAACATTAAAATAGATGTCTTCTTTTCCTAACTCTGACAACTTGAAGCCTTTCAGATTGCTGTTATAATTATTAATATTGACTATATGACATTTTAGACCTTTCATAACCCTGGTTAAACATTGTTGCCTGAAATTTTTTTCCCCCTTGCTTTTTATTCTCTTAACTGAAAAGAACTCTTTATTTAAATGTCTATTTATACAAAAAGTGCTATTTTAATTTTCAAAAAGTGAGATAAAAATGATTGTGTGTCTCCACTTCTCTGATACAGATTGAAAATACAATGCAAGAACTTCTACATGGCCAGTTAGTATAGCTGGGTGTGGAGTCACTTCAGTAAATCAAAGAGTAAGAGATCCAAGTAACAGCTAGGAAGCCTCCTGTCATGTCAGTCAAAGTGAAAACATATTTTTGCATAAGAATGAAGGCATAAAGACTAAATAAGCAAAGAAGTGGCTATAGAATATTTGCTGCCACATTTAGACATTAATTACTTCAACTACTTGAGTGCTTTCAAATTTAATGTGCTTTAATTTGAAAGCTATCCCTTGAAAGAGGGTTACCTCCACTAGTAGATTACTCTTCCATCTTTAATCTTTTTAACTGTTTCCACTACATACATATAATTTATATCAGTATAGCATTAGAAAAACTCAATACAACAACATACAATGAGGTCATCCTATCCCCCTTTGTCTTAGACAGAACTTGAGACATTTTAAATCAAGATAGCATGCAGCCTTTCAAATCATATTTTAATGTCCTTACATGCTGTAAATATTCCTAAATATTTGTGCCAAAGATGTAGTGAAGGTGTGTATTTTGCCATTAGCACTTGTGTATGTAATGACTGGTCCACAATGGGCTCATCCCCTTCCTAGACAGAAAGGATGGCAGTAGGCCTTATCTCTTACAGAGCCAGGACTCTTTACAATTAAAAAAGAGAGAGTTTCTTTTCTTTACTCATTACAAGCTCTGTGTCGGTGTCTTTGCCTGATACTGAGTATCATAACCATCTTTGTGGGAAAAATAAATACTAAATTCTTCTTATGTGACATAAATCAGAAGGGGAAAGATCAAGAGTATCTTTCCTTCTTAGTTGTAAAAAGAAAACCAAAGAAATGGAAGATGAATCAAGAGTCTTTAATGTAAGTAAATAGTATAACCAATAGATATTTTTCAACAGCAAAAAAAGCCCTATGCTATAAAGATTCTATAATTAATCAAGATTATGTGTACCTTTCCAGAGTGAAATTCATGTATGTTTAATCCGTTTTTCAGAATCCTCAGTCAGTAGCAGCTCCCCTGGATCAGGTCCCAGTTCCCCAAGCAATGGTCCGACCAGCAGTACAACAGAAAATGAAACCTCAGTTTTGCCATCTAATATTCAAGCTGAGGTAAGACTCATTATAGTGTAGATAATTAGTCAGGTTTATAGACTGAAGAGGATGGAAAATTTGACTTGATCATACTCACAAGCAGGGTAATTGGGATACCAGGACACTATAGGCTGACATCACAGTATGTTATATGTATGAAATATTTTTATGTATGCGATGCATGTTCAGTAGACTCCATGGTAACAAAAGTTCAGGGAAAAGCAGCAGTAGTGCTACTGGAAGAGTGGAGGAAGCTCTGAAAGGAACTTGGTTACAGAATATTACCTTTTGGGATGACCTGAAAGAGGTGCTCAGTGCTGAATGCTGATAAAGAACTCCTGCATACAAAACAGTGGTCTAGGCACTGGTTATCCTAACTCATAAGACCGTAGTCCTGGGTTCAGGTGAATGCTGAAGTAGATTTCTTTAATCGCAGTGTTGGAGTTAGGTGACTAAATCCTTGTCACATCTCCCTTTTATTTTACTGTATCTCAGTTTCCTTATCAGGGCAGTACTTAACCACCATAAATGTCATGCCAGAATTCTTGAATACTTGTTTTGTAAAGTGAGACTGTAAACGGAAGGAATCTTAATTACTCCTTATTCTGTTTCATACATACGTGCCTATAACAACAGGAATGCAGATGGTAAATCAGTTGTGATAAACCTCATTTAGCACAGATGACATGCCCAAGTCATGCTTTCCATGGCAATATTGTAAAGGGACAGTAAACTAATTTGACTGAGACTCAAATTCCACAATATACTATAACCAGCCTATACTTACCACAGTTCCTGATTTGGCGGCAATGTTTTCTATTAATTGTTGTTTTATGCTGTTTATATTAGAAAAATTGCATAAGAAAATGTGATTTAACAGAGTTTTAGTTAATGGAGCTATTTCTCCAGGTCAGTGGCAGGACATTCACCTAAAAAAAAAACCTGGAATGGGCATTTCAACCTCCAGCAGTGACTTTTCCCCATAATGAATTAATTGTGTGTGTGAACTATGATCCAGGGGGCAGGTGGGTGACCTCTGCACACTGATTAGTAGCCTCTCTCTGGCCCGTAACCAAAAGGAAAAAAAAAAATTTATTGATGGCTAACATGTGGTCTTGTCTCATAGCCCCCCATATGTGATTGCAAAGAAATTTTAATGATGCAGAGTAAGATCCATCATTAGGATTAGATCAGATCCTAGTTCAGTGGAATTAAGTTGTGTGTTTTACTACTGGGAATGTTTTTGGTAATATGTGGGTGTTATTATGTGCTGTATGAAACAGGAAATCTTATCCAATTGGATCTTTTATTGACTTGAGGGTTCTACAAAATGGAAGGGCAGTAACGTCTCAGACTGATACATGGTGCTCATGACTTTGCATGTTACTGTTTCTGGACACTTGCACCATCAGAAATACATATAGGCTGGTCAGGCTGGTGGTCTCTGGGGAGATTTGAAAAGGTCATGACAAGAACCAGCAGTTATATTCTGTTTGCTAGTAGAACATTACATTGCATATTATTTGCCACTTTTATGCCAGAGATCAAAAATTACAACTCCAATCTACATTCAAAGATGCTCAAAGGAGCCTAAAACATTCCTTTAGAAGTTGAGCTCTGCATGCTGGCATCAGTCACTTCACTTGGTGAAATGTGCTAAGAAGCTGAAACTACAGACTTCCACTTCTGGATCCAGTTGGGGATTTCTTTACCTCTCTGGTTACTTGACTTTCAGCACTGTGGTCCTGTGGGTTCAAACATTTTCCATAAATCTCAGCTTCAGTGATTCTTATTTCAGTGGGATTTTCTTTGGTAGTTTAACAGCAGCCAAACTCCTACAGATCTCTTTCCTAGTTCAGTGTTAGCCAGCTCTCAAAGGCTATACAGCTAATCAATTTTTAATCTGATTCACAAAGTACAGAAGTTTCTAATAATAGGCTGAGTGTTCCAAAATCACCCAAAATATCTCTTGTTTTTCTGTAATCCCGTATGACTCACATGGCTGTTGTTTCATAATCGTTGTTGTGACATTTGCAGTAAGTGTTGTGCTCATATCTGAGTGGGTGGATAGCCGCGGTTTTCATGGCAGCAAATAAAACACTTTTTGCTGGGGAAAACAGGTTGCTATGACAGAGTCATTTACCAGTAAAACATGAGTCAGTGCCGTAAATGATTACATTCCAGTGCATGGACAGAATTAGAGCATTATCAGTAATGAAACGGATTTTTAAAGTATTTTTACCACATCCATTGGAATATTGAGACTTTTAAGTGGTTTACTCTCTGGAGCAGACAGTGTGGTGGGTAGATGGTTACAATTTTTTGAATGAGCAAAGGTGCACTGCACATGCTGCAGCTTTGCAGATAATCTTTTACTATCACAGTTCCCTTAATGGTACTTTCACTACCATTTGTTAAAACACTGGTCTCATTATATGAAACTTGAAAGTTGAACTCAGGATTTTAATTGCACCTTATAAATAAAATCCTGTTTTTATTGGGCACAGTTGTCTCCAGTATCATCAAGGTTCACCGCAGTAGCTATTTGTCTCCTGTAGCATGCCATACTCTTTCAGGTCACCTGCTGTGCCGGGGCTAGATCTTACTTGCCTGAGAAATGCAAGCAAAATTGAGCCCCTGCACAGCATGTCCCTTGAGTTCAGAGGGACAATCTGCTTTAGTCATGTGAAATGATTAATTTTAGGCATTCACGGTCTGGTCAAAAGCCATTGAAGGCAATGGAAAGTTTCCAGTTGGTGTAACTGGGCTTCAGGTCAATTTCTTTCTTCTATTTGTGATTTGGAAAGCAGTATTTCCTAGAATAACACTTGATTATACAGGAGACATAAATTACATATGTGACAGATAAACACATATTTGTTTTGTACAACTCCACAGCCCCATGCTTTTAATCCTCAGCTCCTTGAGGTGATTTTTGTAAGAACCCAGTGGAAAAATGTGTAGGTTTCTGACCAGCTGATGAGGTTTGTGTCAAGTGTATGTGAAGTGAGTCTAAATTAATTTTTTCAAAGATCATCCCAAAAACCTCAAGAAAGACAAGTGTTAAGTAATTGTGAATATTGAAAGCTGTGACAATTAGCTCCGTAATTGACAAGTATTAAAGCTAAACCATTTTGTCTTCTCTTAATCTATACATGTGCATATAAACATGCACATGTAGGCGTTCCTGCCTCTCAGCAGGTCCCACAGCACAACCAAAGCATGGCTGCTCATGATTACTTGATGATCATCATGCACTGTTACACTGAGTTCTTGTACTCTATATTAAGGAAGAGGATAACTCTCTTGACGGGCTATTTTAAGCATCAGTAAGCAGGATCTATGGACCCAAAGAGTGAATACATGGAGGAGCAAGTAGGGCACGTTGCTTTTTGGGGCAATTTAGGTGCCAGTCCAAACTCCCATGACTGCATGTAGGACAAGGACAGGCTTAGCTGTTGTGCTACCAAATTTTTCTCTTGGCAACTCCTGTGTGTGCCACCATTGCAAGGTGTTGTTGATCATGTAAAAAGAAAAGCTGCAGCGGGGATCACAAATTTATGTCTCTGGAGGACCCTGCTTGAGCAGGGTGGTTGGATAAGATAACATCCAGAGGTCCCTTCAAACCTTACCCATTCTGGGATTCTGTGATGCACGGAGGACCCTAATTTATGCAGGTGGGCTACTACATTTTTTTGGGAGATGAGGTTAAACTGATGCTTAGGATAATATTACCTGAATATATTTTAAAAGATCAAACACTTACCCAAATGAAAATGACAGGTTATTATCAGTATTAGAAATTAAAGTTAGATGCTTTTACTAATAAACACCTATGTTTTCTACATTAAACTGTTTTGGTAAATAACATCACTGCTTCTGCCTGATGAAACAATCATGCCTGGCCTTATTGTGGTAGTGTGTTTTAGTGCTATACACCCTGTCACTGTTATTTTTATTAATTCAGATATTAGAAGATAATAGTGGCATACCAAAAACCAAATATTAAACATAAATCTTTCAAGTGGCTTTGTATCAATGCTGCTGTTGCTACAAATTTGATTATATCCTAGGAGGCACATTAGAGTGTCCATTTTCCACTTAAATATTTGTAGAGTCCCCCCATAATATCTCCACAGTCTTGATACTAAATCCATACTTGGATTTATTCATGGTCAAAGGTAGATGTTATCAAGGCAAGACACTGTTAGCCAGGAATTAATGTAATATACAAGTGGAGCTTCTTTGTTTCCTACGCTATCTGTTGACATTCCCTAGGTACCAAAAGAAAATTACAGGGATAGACTTCTACTGTTATTGTCTCAGTGATAGGTCGTATCTCCAAACAAACTGTTTGAGGAAGGTTATGTTTTGGAATAACATCCTGTGTTTTTGTGCTTAACCACTTTTCATTGATGGTCTGAAGTTGCATTGTATTAGCACGAAGGATTTTACAGAGTTAATTGATATTCCAGGTTTGTCCGGGGGAAAATCTACAGCTCCCCACAACATGCTTGACAAGTTATTATATTTACTTTAGTCAAAGCCCGAGTGTGCAGTATCCCTCTTGGAGGTGGTCTATTATTGGAGTCCCATATGCTTTTTGTTTGGGAAGAAAGCAGTCACTGTGTCATACTGTTACACAGGGTATTCTTTTTCAAGGATGTTGTTCCCTTGGGGACCATATCATGCCAGAGTTCCTAAGTCTAATAAGACCTTTGTAGCTCTCATTGAGTCAAAGTTCTGGGAGGGAAGCAAGAGTTAAACAGAAAATATAATTCAAGCAACTATACTAGACCACATGTTGAAAAATATCACTGTTCAAGCAGAAAGGCAAAGGCTTCAGAAAGATTCCTGATGTGGTAATCTTTTTATTTTTCTTCCCAATTAATCTATGGAAATAAAAAGGGTGATCTTTGTAGAATGTCTGGTTTTATTTTAAAGTAAATAAAAATATATCAGCAGTTCCGTGTCCTTGAAAACTATATTGCAAGTCTTCAGAAGTAGTGTTAAATATTTTAACTTGAATGGATTATGAAAGCTGTGGGGGGCATCTCATTATCAAAGAATGACACAATGCTGATTCTGTATATATGCAGACAGAAACAGAGAGAGATAGTCTATTATTTTAAATGGCAGATGCCTTACTTTCTACACAGAATTTTCATGTTAATGGAAGTAAATAATGTGTCTGAAACATATCCATATCATAATCTGGCTAACAAAACCACATTTTGTACCTTACATCTAAAGTCATAACAACTGTGGTGAAAGTTTATTACATCCATATTCGTGATTCAGCTGGATATAATCCTGAATTCACTGGATAAATTCCCACTGAGTTTGTTGGAATGACTGTCCAGTTGATGAGAAGAACTGATGTTGAGTTGATGAGAAGTAGATAAGATGATCTAGGAATCCTCAAGATTTCAGCTTTCCATGGAAATTTGATTTACTAACCAAGGAATAATCCCAGGCACATATCAGCTGTTTTCTTAAGAAAAGAACTATCAACAGTGTTTTCACTGTTTCATTTCACTGTTTCATTTTCCGTATCTGGAACTCCATTGGGTTGCAAACCAATGACTGGCACATAATTGACTTTCTGTGTATTGGGATAAAAGCATAAAATAACCAAGGTAAAAAAGCTTGGAGATTAACTTTCGTTGGTTTTCCCCTTTATTCCAGCACCTGGTTTCCCAGCAACGCCTTTTGATACAGGATGAATCAGTGAACTTGTTGAGTCTGTACACATCCCCTTCTCTGCCCAACATTACCTTGGGACTTCCAGCAATACAACCTCAAATCAGTGTGAGTGAACAGTCTCAAGCCTTCCTGCATACATTTGGTTCCAGAAAACCTACTTTCTGATTGTTCTCTTTATATTTTTAGCATTTTGGTATGCAAGCAATTCAGAGTAGGAACCAGACCTCTCTACGCATTGGGCACAACTTGAAAGCAATGTTCATTCTTGATCTCAAATAAACTGGTGCCAATGTGGATCTTAGCTAAGTATGGGCCACATGCATTGCATTTATGCCAGATAACAGATTTCAGATGTGGCAAGAAGTATATAAGGAGATTATTTAGTATAAAAGTTTAGATTATATGATAATTTCTACCTATAACATTTTTATGAGATTCCAGTAATGACCTAAACTGAGCTGGAACATTGTAGGAAAAGAATGTAATATTCCTCTAGCTCAGTAAATTACGCAAAAATTTTGCTACTTTCAACATTTAGAGCAGGTCAAAATTTCCCTGCTTTCCAACAACAACAACAACAACAAAGTAAAAATACTGATATGTGGCAGTTCTATACAACAGTGTGGGAGTTGGTAACTTCTATGAAGAAATTAGGGGTTGTAAGCACAGGTTTCAGTGGAGGTAAAACAAAAAAAAAATCTATACAATCCACAATGGTTTGTAATAATGCTACTTAATTGCAGTGCTAAATGTAGTTTTAAGTCAAAGTTCCATGTTATTTTATGGCTATTTCAATACATTTACTGTTCTTAGCAGTAATATACTGCTGCAGTCTAACATTTTAACATCAGGTACAGAACCTTGCAAAGAAAATTATGTAAGCCCGAAATCAGTTCTCTAGAAATATTAGCAAATTATTGTTTTTGAAGGATGGAAAATTTGAACATCATGAAAAGTAATGCTTACTTTCTCAGAGGATATCATCAAAATTTTCTTAGCTATTTCACAAAAATATAACTAGCTTCAACTAGCTTCAAAGTAAATTTATAACATTAAAAAGAAACAAAAATATGTTTCATTTGCTCACTCAAATCTTATAAGCTTTTGATGTGGCCAACTAGCACCAAATATTACTTTTGGCATTAGAAAAAACAAAGGGATTGATTTATACAAGTAATGTTTATTTCTGTTACTAGAACAAGCAGTTGCAAATTGAATGTAAAGCTTACTTTGGTGTTTGTTTTTCAGGGGAGGGAGATAGCAGTGTGAAGTAAGCCTACATCAAAAAAAAAATTAGTGAAAACCTTATTTTAGAATTTAAGGGAATTCATATTATCAGAGATACTGTTTTTACTATGACTTACCATAAGTGGTTATCGGCAAGCCTCAACGTGCATATTTCTGTTAGGTTATTATTCTTGCTGTAAGAATTGTTATTCTGCTTGAACTACTGCTTCAAGTTGTTTTTTTTTTTTTTTAACAGGCAAAGAACAAAGTAATATAAAGTACATTTGCAATGATGAAGGGCCAAAACTTCCAAAAGCTTTAAATCAATAACTGTGCAATTTATAAGCCACTTCAAAATGCCACACACATAAAACAGTTCTTGATGATTCTGTAGATGAGAGTTTAATTGTACAAGTTTGCTTTGCAAAGGGTAAAACTTACATTTGTGCTGTCCTTCAGGGAGTCAGGGAGTGCTCCAGGAAAAGTAATAGCTTCCCACTACTACAGGTAACTATTTTGTTTTGCTGATTGGCTTGCTGTGTGATGGAAAGTTACTTGAAAAACCAAGCCTTGCCTATTTCAAACTCAATGCAAACTATTTCCTCTGATCCTCTGATGTGCAGGAGGCTGTGCAAAGGTCTTTAGGATTTTTAAAGATAGGTCCCATCCTTGCATTAATAATGTTCTAACTAGTAATTCCTTATGCTTTGGCTTTTATTGCTGATTTTTTTTTTTTCAACTGGTTTCAGTACTCAGTTTCTCACAGTGTTACATTTAACTGGCATGTTCTTCCTTTTCATCTCATGGTCAAAGTGTAAGTTAGGGATGTTAACCTTTTCTTCTGTATGTGTTCATGAAGACCTAAGACCATCTAATCAAGGAGAGGTATAAATGACCACTTACTTCTCTGAAAAGCAGTTACCAATGCTATTGTTCTTTGACAGGCTTCATCGTCATTCAAAGAAAAGCAGAAGGGGGAGACCCCGTCACTTAGACAAGGAGTGGCCTTGGCTGGACAGTATGGAGGAAACATTCCTCCATCATCAACTCATCCTCACATTGCTTTGGAAGGAAAGCCAAACAGCAGTCACCAAGCTCTCTTGCAGCATCTGTTACTGAAAGAACAAATGAGACAGCAAAAACTTCTTGTGACCGGTAATGACCAAAGCTCCAGCAAAACTTATTTAAGATGTTTTTAATGACATTTGTGTTCGGTTTTAACTAAATGAGGTAATACAAATACCATACATCCTAACTTTTGGGAAAAGTGGAAGGGTGGAAGAAAAAAGGACAGCATCTTTATTTTCCCTTTTAGTGATTCTGTTCCAGTCTGTTAGCCTGAGAGAATTCAATGATTACAGAAAAGAGAAAATGATTACTTCATCACATTCTTTTGCAGCAGCTGAACTTCCCAGCATGGCGAGGCACGTGATGTATGTCCCACTGCATCAGTGCAGATGCAGAGTTCTGCAATACACACCCCTCTTCATACTGAAAGCTTTCTTTCCTGTTAGAACTATTAGTTTGTTGTTTTTCACAGGAGTGAAATGTCCCTGTTTTGCAGGAGCGGTTCCTCTTCATCCACAGTCTCCTTTAGCAGCAAAGGAGAGAGTCTCACCTGGCATAAGAGCTGCCCACAAACTGCCTCGTCACAGGCCACTGAACAGAACCCAGTCAGCTCCTCTTCCTCAGAGTACTTTGGCCCAGCTGGTCATCCAGCAGCAACATCAGCAATTTTTGGAGAAGCAGAAGCAGTACCAGCAGCAGATCCATATGAATAAGGTGAGTTCCCAAAGTAAAGAATTTCCAATAAAGTTGAAGGTGAAAACAAACAATGAAGATTAGTTATTGGTGCCATGTCATCATGGACAATAGAGAGGCTCTTGCAGAAGTATCGTTTTTGTTTATGCATAGTTGATACATACATTTCTATGGATCTTAATTTTAAGGTTCTGAAATAGGCTACAATTTAACAAAATAGAGTTGCTTACAGTTTTACCTGACAGGTGTTTTCCTGTTGAATGGTAAATTATGTCTTAAAAATTGATGTGTACTTGTGAGCTGCAGCAATGACTTGCTGCTTTTGAATTGTATTGAAACTTTTCTTATTGTGGACCAGAATGTTGCATAAATAGGTAACTCATTTGAACACAGATCAGCTTATTAATTGGATGGGTTTACATATGAAGCTTACTAAACATCTGGACAAACTTTAATCAGTGTTTATCAAACTGACTTTTCTCTATGAGTAACATGGAAGTTTGTTACCTATATGGTGATATAAAATGACCATATAAGGAGAAAGAGAAAAATGTCCCGTTGCTGGTACATGACACAGATTTGAATCGTGTAGTACAAATTCCCTCTACAGTAACACCTTATTCTGAGCAGGGGCAAGGGAACGAAGAAAAGAGACCATCCATTAATAAAAAAAGAACAGATTCTAAATAGATTTATCAGGAAGCTATACTTTTACAACAAAATCAGGTTGCTACCTGCTCTGATATTAATATATGCAAATAATTGCATGTTTTAATTTGGAGAACATTTTTCTGCACTTAGCACACAGCTTTCCACAAGTTGTTTTCTGAAGCTGCACTAGTATTACAAAGATATTAATTGCACTTCTTTAGCTGTCTTCTTTTGTTTTAGTGTTATTCAATAACTATATATAAGAGGCAATGTCAAAGAAGAAAAGATGAAAAGTGGACGTTCAGTTCTTGTACCTAAGGAAAAAAAAAATCAATCCACCTTACTTACTGGGTGAATTTCCCAGGGGTTACTGATTCTTTGGAATCTACTAAGAATTCCCAACAAAATTAGAAACAAACCTAGAGTTTAAGTACATACTTTGTACAGTGGTTTGGTTATTAAATCTTGTCTTAATTAGGAAAAATGAAGACCAGAAAACTTCAAAGTTCAGAGCTGATCCTTGCATGTTAACCCCTCTCAGCTTGGGTGTTTTGATTACTCAACTAGGACTCCAGTTGGCTTTTCTTTGAGTATGCATTCCATATGTTTAATCAAGATGGCATATGCATATCTTGTAGCCTCAGGTTTTGAAAATATTTCACCTTCCCTCAATTGTCTAAAAAGAATTTTTAACTGCTAAAGTACCGAGTCTTTGTACTACAAACCCATCAATTCATGCATTCCTCATAAAGCAAAGAACCCCACTGATGTGTTTTTCTTAGTTAATATGGTTATTGTCATAAATTTTACCATGGCATTTAGGGGTATGTGATGTGGCATTATGAGCATTTGTCCTCAGTATGAAAATTAAACTTGAGGCACATAACCATATATTTCTAGTCACATAGGACTAGGAATGCATTGCATCTTACCAGAGACAGATGGGATAAGGAAGAAAAAAGATTGGAGCTGGTTTGCGATAATGCTTGTTTCAGTAAAAATTTTTGTTTCAGTTGAACTACAGTGAAAATACGCACTAATGAGAATACTTCCCTCTCATACTTGAATTATGCCTTCATTCTCACATGGTTCTTTGCGATGAAGAGACAAAACTGGTGAATCTAGCTTTTATTCTGTACAGTATAGTCCATATACATATGCAGAGAGTGGAAATTTAGGTCTATTCTAGGGCCTCTCCCTTGAACCTCCATAACCTACTTTTCCCCAAGAGCTTCTCAGTCTCCTTTACTCCTACTCCCAGAGCAACCAGGCTTCTTCAGGAGCACAGTAACTCCTCAGAGCAGCAAATGCCTGAGGAGGAATGAGATCATGTTGCAGCCAGAGAAGCACTGGGTTTTCTGAGAATGTGTGTGTTTTATCAGACTTTAAACTTTGCAGCATCTAGATTCTTCTCCATGCTCAGAAGAACCATTTTGAAGAATAGTACTGAAAAATGTCAGTGCTCTAACCATGTGTCTGTCCTCTGCAAGGACACAGAAAGCCAGGGGGCTTTCTTAAGTACTTGCAGAACCTGAATTTTATAAACTGGAATTTAAGGGTAGCCAATATACAAGAGAGTAAAAAAAAGATCAAATCATGGGGTAGCTTTTAAATAGTGAATTTAAATATATCTTCTTTAACCTTTCAGCTAAATTTCAAATTGAACATAAGATTTTTGATCTCTGCTAGAGTGGTAGAATATACTTTGTTCAGTCTTAAAACTTGCCTCTGTTCACAGTAGAAGTTATTTTTTCATTACATAATTTGCCCAGGTTTACAGTCAAACTCTGCAAAGCAGAATTAGAGCTATTTGAAACTTTAAACAGTAGATATCCTAGACCAGATAGGAAAACAACCAAATATTTTATTTCTTAGGATAAATCTGGGCATGTGTCAAGTGAATACATGAACTTGGTTTTTCTGTTGTTCTGTCCTTTACTCTTCTATTCGTGGGCTGTATAATGAAATCTGCACAGAGTTATAAGTCCTGCCTTTTCAGTTATGGAAAATACATATAGTATTTCTTTAATAAGGAATAATCAATGACCCTAAAAGTTTTGGTAATAAAAGACCAGAACCATTTTAAACTGTTAAGACTGTGAAATGCTAGTTGACCAAGATCTTAGAGCAAATTAATATCTTCTTTTTTTGTTTTCTATTTCCCTTAACATTTTATTTCTTATGTTTAGGTCTTCAAGTCCTTAAGTCCTTAGTATTCAACTGAACCCACAATTTGTGTGTTTGCCCTGAGCTAAGATGACAGGGCATGTGTCATCACACTCTGATAACTGGTTTTGGACTGATCTCTTTGGCTGACTTATAGGTATAACAACAAAAAGAGAAAGAGAACCACCTTTTTCTCACCCCATTGTTCATGTATTTATCTTGTATTAAAAAAAAAAACCCTCACTTTTTTTTTAATTTGGTGAGGAAAAAATATACTTCAGCAGCAAGCCAGTGCTGCTGTGAGGGTGATAACAAGCAAAATCTAACATAGGTCAGAGGCAAAGGATTCCCCTGGATCATTTACATTCTGAAAAGAAACAAATCATTGCCAAAAGGCGTGCCTCTGTCCTTACTTGCAAAGAGGAGATCCCCTATGGATTATTTCTGGTCAGCTGTCAGATGCCTGGCTTTTGATGTGGGAAATGGTATATGTCTCCACTGAAGTCTGACATTTATACCTGTGGGATCTAGTACACTGACCTTCTGAAAAAATTCTGCAAATGTTGACATCTCTTCCAAAAGTAGGTAAAGACCCTTGTCCCAGAATTAATAATGAATGTGAAGTAACCTGAACTCAGCTTGTCTTAGGGAAGACCAGCTTTGCCATTGTCAGGTTTAATATACTTCTGTCCAAATGACAGCTTATTTCCTCATAACGCCCTTTGATCACCATTGCAGATCTTCATTCTGCTCAATAAAGGGAGACCAAAGTCCAAAACCCCAAGTTAAAATTAGTGCAATTGGATACCAAAAGACCACTGCTACAATAAAAAAACTTAAAATCTTGATATTACTGTGTATATCTCTATCTAGAAAACTTTGACCCAACCACTTGCAGAAAAAAATGAGGATTTTGATTTAACTAATCTAAATGCAAAGCCCCTAGCAGAAGTCTGTGTTCAAGAAAATCTCAGAAATCATAATGTGAAGAATACATGAACAAAGCTATCTGTCTTTAGAAGTTGTTTTTACCATATATGATGAATAAAGCCTGCCACTACTGAAGCTGAAGTCTTCACTGGGTCCAAAATTTTATTTGATCAATGCAGGAACCCTATTTGTGCTCTTAAGTTGTGTATTCACAGCATTTTGGCAATTTGTTTTCCATGGTAAAATTCACTGTATTGGATAAGTAAAGGGTAAAATAATGGGGCAGTTGGTGGGTGCTCTAAAGTATGGGAGGTATATGGATAATGTTATGGCTTTTAAAAGAAACACCTGAATTTCAATTTTCATTCTAGGATGTCAGTTGGTAAAGCCTGTGAGGTAAAAAAATATATAGAAAGCAAATATTTATTAGTAGTTGGATGGTGTTCTCAGTTTACCAATATCTCTTAAAAAAAGATGAAAAATAATACAGAAATTTATGTTGATAGAAAAATAGAACTATTAGTTATTGCCAGTAGGAATATTGAAAAGATACAGTTAACTCCAGATTAATCATTCACTTCTCTGAATGATGTTTTATGGAATGTGGAAGACCAGGTTCAGCAGTAGTATATCAATCTACCTTCATTAAACATATTACACTGAGGTTTCGGCTTTGCAGCTTACAAATCTGACTAGCATCTTCTGTAGGTAAGAGATAATCTTTCAAATATTGCTAATAGCAGGGGATTATTTGGGCAAAAACTAAAAGAAACTGTTGTCTGTTTGGAACTGGAAAATGCCCAGAACATTTTCTCCTTTATTGAGAACTAATGTTTAAGCCATAATGCAGAAGAATGATTTTGAAAGCTAAATACATCCCTTAGAAATATTGGTACTACATGAGTAACAGAGGCAGCAGGAAGCAGGGGCCAAGTTGTTTTCAGTGCAGCTAACAATGTATGTACAACACACATAGCTGGTAATCTGACTGCCATAGGGGAGAATGGGAAAAAGTGTTCTGTAAGAATAGATATGAGTTCTTAGAAATTACTGCCATGTACTTAAAATGAACAATTAATCAAGGATGGAAACGTGTTGGTTGGCTGCTGCAGGACTTAGTGATTTTGTCTCTTTGTAAAGACATCTTATTTAAAACATTGTATTTTACAAGAGCATATAATTTCAAAGGAGAAAATGATGGAGACTGCAGCTGAAGGACCTATTAAATGGTCTATTGCAGTGTCCAGATTATTTAGTCTTCAATTTTTCTGTACAACCAACCATGTTTGATGTCTTTTTCTTTGATTAGACTCTTTCAGTTATACAATGGAATTGATATCTGTAAATATTTCCTCTCCTGCTGATACTATTTACTTTGACTCATGCATATCCCTTATAGGTTAATTTCCTGAAGATAAAAGCAAAAAATATAAAGGTTATATTAGCATGAAGGCATTTTTTTAGTGACCACTTAAATTGGAATAGGTGATAGCAATAAAGTATACTGGTAAAGTATCACCAATATGTGCAACCCTTACTTTATTAGGGAAATAAACTATGGTTTTGTTATTATCTTTGAACATAATCCCACTAAAACTGATTAAGCAATCACTTTTTCAAAATAAAAATAGATGCATTAAAATTAGGAGAAATTCCTCCATGTAGCTACAGATAAAGTCAGAAAAAAAAATGGCAAGTGGGGGTTTAAAGTGAAAGGTTTAAACATTGAGTGTGAGCAGAAGTATCCAGCTGTGCAATGAAAGGACCTGAGCAGCATTTCATTCAGAACATTTTCTGCTGTGTAACCCATCTTTAGATAGAGAAGATAGAAGTACTGACTCTTAACTGCTATCTTCACATGTTTCCAGATACAGTACTACCACTAGGAGATATATTTTAAAATTAGATGTTTCTGACTTAGAAGTGTCCAGTAATGTTACTAGTATAATTACTAGAATAGGATGGGGCCGAGCTGTCTTTAAAAAAACTTGAACAAATATGAAAGCATTGTGGTGATACAGAGAAACAGTCAGCTGTGGCTTAGCAGTCTGAGCAGTAGAAGGGATTTTTAGGTTTTGGGTCATGTCCTCCCTATTCCATCCATGCAATTTGATCATGCTTCACCATATGAGAAGACATGACTCTAATGCCTCAAAGCCCCTTGCCTGAGGCTTAGTTAAAATCACAGTGGAAAGGATGCTTTTAATAAAATTTTTAGTAAAAAAGGTAATATAAATGCACTTTTTAAACTCTAGTGAGTAAATATATAAAGACTTTAATTTCACAGAGTTTTAGAAAAAGTAATTTGCTTATCTCCTACTGTTGCTTAAATCTGGACAAATCACCTGCTGAGTTCCACAGCATGTGAGAAGGGTCCAAAACATGAACACAGCAAATTGAAATGCACACAAATTCCACTCTAAGTCTCTGCAGCCCCCTTACATGTGCTTGTTCTCTTCACTGATTGCATGCAAGAAGTGTCTGAAGGTGATCCATATACAGATTCTATACTGCAGTCTATCATGTGTTGCCTCAGAAAGCTCAGCAGCAGATCTGTACCCATACAGCAGTGTAAAGAAGAAAGAGCCTGACATTAAAGTGAAAAAGCATAAAAGAAAGGAGAGCAGTAATGAGCTAAATATGTGTCTTAACTTTGCTGTGGGTGTGCACTCATTTTCTCTTAGCTTCCCCTGCAGAAAAACCCACCTGGTGTCAAGTAACTGGCATAGGCAATGGTTTACAGATGGGTCAGCCTCAGTGATTCCTGTAGTTTATATGATTATCTGTCACACAGATGCTTCAGCTTGTATTTGCTCACTTGCAGCCAGCCATGCAGCCTTACCTGCCTTTCTCTTCCTGCTTGAGGAGTGGGGAAGGCTCCCCACAAATGGTTAACTAATTAACAACAACAACAACAACAACAACAATAATAATAATAATAATAATAATAATAATAATAATAATAATAAGTGAAAGGGGTGTACCTGAACTGATTACATGTAGTCAGATTTAGTAAATTCTTGGTCAGTGTCATCCCCTGAGAAACAGAGAAACAACTGGAAAAGATTTATAGGTTTGATCTGAGAAATTTTTCAGATGCTGCGTAATGAAAGGAGACTCTCCACATCAGTTGAAGTAGTAAGAGCATGCCTCCTGCAACTTGCAGGGTACTCACATTGTGATTTCCCAGTTACTACGGTAATGAAGAGGGATTTTTTATTTGTTTCCTTTTAGTAAGCCATTAAACTCCCATTACACCTCAAAAATGAAGGTTTGCTGTGACAATAGCCAGACAGGCTTCCTCTGAGGAATTTGTTTCTCCACTGGTGTGAGGTATATGCATCAGAGCATCAACTGGAATTGTATAAATGGATCTTTCAACTCTCCTTGTTGACTTCATGGGATTTCCTAAATCCAGCTGCAGCTTCTTGAACACAGTTTACATGACAACCCAGCATTTTTCTATAAGCATTAGCAAGCTGAATGAAACTGGATGGTCCATGGTTTGTGACAAAAATAGACATCCTGAAGTCATTCATATACTCAGTAACTGAGTATATAACACTAGCTAAAACTCAGTTTGAAAGACATGACAGATGGTGGGGGGAGACAGATGGGAAGAGGAAAATATGCAAGAGTAAAGGTAAAAGGTGTTTTTTCCCCTCACAAGATATTTGATTTAGATGACACAAAACAGTATTTACTTGAAATCGAGTAGGCCAGTTGAATAAACGATAGTTACTCACTTGATCCTGCAACTTCTTACTTACATGTCTGATTTCTGGCTCTTTCAAAAAAGTGGGGATTTTTTTCAGTTTAGGTTTTTGGACTACATTTAGAGTATTTTGGAATGCATTGGCTTCATCTTAAACAGCAAAACACAAACTGCACATGATTGCAACGCTCAGGCATCCGGTACTTCTGCAGAGCTTTAAAATAGCAGTTACTGGGCTAGAGCTGGTGTTGCCTTGGGAGCTGCGTTATATCATCATTGCTGGGACTGGAATACCTGTATGGTGCACCACAAAGGCTGTAGTCCTTCCAGTCATGCACAGACGTGCTTGTAGTATCCTTGTGCCACGGAATAGGGGACTCACACCAGCTCTTTGTCACTTCTCCTTTATTGGCTTTCAGTGCCTTCATGCTTTAATTGATAGAGATGTTTGTGTGAAAATTCTCTAATTTGCCTATAACAAAATATTAACCAGATTACTAGTTTGCTTATATCTTAGTGTTCCTTTATTATTTTGTGTTGTGGGTAATTAACTATAAGATGGTATTTCTGCATTCATGTTTGAAGAAAAACTAGGGAAGACTAATTTCTCTAGTTTACCAGCTGTAACAGTCTAACAGATGTGTTATGGTTTTCATTATCTATAAACATGGTATTTTCTGCTGCAGAATAAAAAGTGGCCTTTTGCTTAGGGACTTTTGTTCTTTTTTCTGGATATATCAGTGTTTTGATGGTGCATGGCTACATGGGTTTGCTGTGGTCACTTTAATTTCATCCATGCAGATCTAGTACTTCTTAGTGCTTGGCATCAGTGAAAGGAGTCAGTACTTGTTCCCCTCTTCTCTTTCCAGATGCTCTCTAAGTCCATTGAGCAGCTTAAGCAGCCTGGCAGTCACCTGGAGGAAGCTGAAGAAGAGCTTCATGGAGATCACTCGATGCAGGAAGAGCGAGCTCCCTCCAGCAGTGCCAGCGTTAGGGCTGAGAGCAGCAGTGCTGGTGTGGATGAAAGAATAGGACAGCAGGTGGGGGCTGTGAAAGTCAAAGAGGAGCCACTGGACAGTGATGAGGATGTTCAAACCCAGCAAATGGAATCTGGGGAGCAAGCTGCTTTTATGCAACAGGTAATAGGCAAAGATTTAGCTCCAGGATTTGTAATTAAGGTTATTATCTGAACATCACATGTGTTTTCTAGGCTTTGGTAAGCAATTTTGTTTTGATTCACCGAGCTAGCAAATCCTGATTTACTGTTCAAAGAATTTAACAAATGCAGAAGTGTTGTATGTACACTTGAAAACATAGTGAAGCTCATCCTTATGGTCACTAATTGAGACGATATCTGTTGCAATCAATTATGCTACATAAATCTTTGAGTAATAGCTGATAGACGTTGTATTAGACCAGAATTACCTTACATCGCTTAGTCCTAGTGAAAGAGAACTCGTATCACCTAGCCTGTTGAGATCAGCAATTGATGGAATTAGTTTCCAGACCTGATTGATGAAACATTCTTCTGATTTTGAATCCTCTGACTTCTGCTTTCAGCTGTCTGTATATATTGTATCATACTATAGTCTTGAACACTGTTAATGTTAGGGTATTCTTTTCCCCAGTAGACAGGTACTGACTGCTATCGTGGTGGTCTCAGGCTGGTGTATAAAGTTAATTTAGAGAAAAGTACAAGGTGGATATAAAGAGGCAAGGCAAGGCACTGTTTTAAAATTGCATTGTTTTCTTTTTTGCACTGCTTGGTTAATTTTTCATTTTGTCTTATTTGATGATAATGTCCACAGAGACATCCTTAAATGCAGCAGATGCGAGTACTGGTGAGAAGCAAAATGCAGCATTAGGTGGCTCCAGTCAGTTATTAGGACATTGCACAGAAAGCACAGAACAGTTATCGTTATCATCTGATATCCAATCACTTGTTTGTTTTTTTTTTAAATGAAGACTAATTTTACAATATCTCATAACCTTTACAATGGAGTCTCATGGACAAATCCTAAAATAACAACTGTGCATAAAATACCACCTTGACAAAAGGCAGGTTCAGCTTGTCTGGGAGCTTTAGGCGGAGTTGAAAGGCACGGTCGTGTGTGCAGCCCGCGAGCTGCATCCCGGCCCATCCCTCACAGCCAGCAGAGCCAGGCTGGGTGCAGTGTAAGGCCCTGTTTATTTAAGGTGATACTTTGTCAGGTCCCTGCTGTTCTCCTGTAGAAAAGTGATTTTGGGAGGGGGGGGGCAGGAAATGCCTTATGGAAACAGGAAGCCCAAGTGATTCATGTGCTGAGGAATGCGGGGCAGGGGGGACGGGGCAGCGCTCCCTCTGTTTTTAAAGGCACTCTATGAATTGATTTATTGTCAAAGAAAATAACAAAGCGAGTAGGGAAATTGTTAAGGAAGCTTTCCAGTGAAACATTTCCTTCATATTCCCTTTTGATATGTTTACCTTGTTTTATAGGTTTACTTTTGTTAAGCTAGTTAAAGATTCATTGTATTAAGATCCCCTTTAATATGGATAATCCCAAACTGACCTGGACTCCTTGTCAGGTTTTTTTTCTATTAAAAATATTTATATTTCTAAAGCTGAGGTATTTTAAGGTGCAGTATCCAGTTTCAAAAGAGATAGCTGTTTTGCCAAATGTAGAAATTGCTCTAAAATATGTTATTAGCATGTGTTTTTTACATTATGTTCTAATACTATTCAATCTCTTCTAAAATGTTGCAACTTCTAAAGATACATTATCCTTTTTCCTAGAAGATCTCCAAACAAACTTCTAAATGTTGCTCTTAACATAAAAAGCCTCAATAGATAGAAAAATATTTAATTGAGACAAACACAGGTGATTTTTATGTGTGCTTCATATTTGAAGAGAAATATTTCTCCATCCTAGATGAAAAAAATTACATTTACATTCAAAAAGTGAAGGCTATAAAAGTGAAATTATATGTGTTTCCCATTCTGTATATTTTTAATTTTCTTTGAAATCTGACTCCAGCTTCATCAAAAAGGGATAGTGCATCTTTTAAAATACATTTGGGGAGAAATTTGCAATTGAGAAGAGTTTTGTACAATATCAGTTGAAAGACGTGTATTCACAGAAGACAAAAGATATTTTTATAATGTCATTCAGGTGAGAAACCGCAATACATTAGTGTACTTTAACTTCAGAATCTTTCAAATTTGGATAAAATTAAAATAAGAGAAACTACCTGGAACCAGTGAAAAGGAAAACTGGGTTAAAACAACCACATTTCTAATTGATTATTGTCTCTTACATTTTAAATCTACTGTATTTATTATAATTTACACCCTTAGAGGTGATCTTGTTTTGTGTTGTAAATATATTCTGTTTGTATGTTCCCTTTTTTTGCCTTCTGATATAAGTCTTTTCCTTTCTCAAATAAAGTTTTTTTTTTAAAAGATCCCCTTCCAGATATTTGACTTTGTGTAAATTTGGTAACTTAGCAGTGGTTTTGCTTTGTACAATCAAATATGTTTGCTACACATTGTCAAAACAATTTAAACTTTCAGGAGTAAAGTTTTTTTATTACACTATTCTTACAATAATTACACAAAGTCTTTCTTTTTGGTCTCTTGTTTTATCCTACATCAGCCATTATAAGTTTAAGTGAATGTGGAATAGTATTGATGCATGCTCATTTTCCCATCACAGCATTTGTCTTGAACATGTGATCATACCATACAGGAAAGGTAAAAGTGAATCCCAGTTCCTCAGCTTCTAATTATCCAAAATTCAGAAAAACTGTAATAATTTACATGATATTTCTAATACCTGCCTGGACCCCTTATCTGAAAATGTGGTTGTACCGTCCACTTCGGTATTCATCAAGACCTTTGCAAAATTAAAGTCCACCTGTAAATAAGCTGGGAGAGAGGGAATCCATGAACTTGGCAGACTTTAAAGCAACTGCATGAGACAGTGAAGTCACAATGTAGAGAACTTCCATGAAGATGATTTGCTCCCAAATTTGCCCTAATCCAGGACAAGGTGTTACATAACTTTGTGGCATTTCCTGAACTTTACTTAGGATCCACAGAGAGAGAGCTTGTACTGCAAAACAATCCCTGTTACTACAGTACATGAATTATTACTACCAAAAGAGTTTAGAAAACTATTGCATTCTAGTTTTTATAACTGTTCAATCGTTTCCAAATACTCTATGAAGCTTTGATTCTGGTATAACTTTAACTAAAATAAAATCTCTGTTTCAACAATGTAAATGTGTAAAAATAAATAGTTCTGTAAATCAAATTCAATTATTTTCACTGGTATAGCAGCAGCATAATGTTTCATCAGCAATACAACCCCCCAAAATAGATAAAAGGTCAAGTTTTAGCTGAGGAAAACTTAAAACAAGTATAAACAATATAACATTGTACTACTTGCCTAATTGTTCATAGTGGATTTAGAATTGTATGTCTTTAAGTAAATAATGCTTTCATAACAGGGATTTTATTTGGTGCCCTTTTGTTTAAATACTGTGCTAGAATTAGAAGAACATTAGAATAAATGTTTCCAATTTACAACATTCCTGTGTTGAAGACTGCACCTAGATTTTTTTCTGAATTATTTGCCATGCATTAAAGCACCATAATGAAGAAAATAATCATAATACAATACTATTCACATATCTTATTTTCTTCCCAGGATGATGTGCATCTCTTTTTTTTTAATGTATATGCTTATTCTGTCCCATTGTCCAAAAAATAAAGCCAGTATAGCTGATAGCTGAAATTTAGAAGTAATTGCTAATAAATGAAGGAAAATCCATCATAATATTTACATACTCAGAGACACATTACTGGAATATAGATTCTGTAACATTAGACTTTTTGTCATCTTCTGGCATTAACAAAATAGGATTAAAAGCTGAATGCCTCAGCGAAGCACGAGCACTTCAGACACTACCACCACTCATTTGTGCACTCTCTTCATTCCATCTTCATTATCATCAAGATCACTAAGACTTACTCCATGTTACTTAAGCCAACTATACCCTGTTTTTATCTTCACTGGAATTCTGAGGTAAAAATCTATAAACATTAATCCAAGCATCAATCTAAAAATGTTTACTTATTTCTCCCCCTTATGAACACTTCACAATTTGCAGGCAAAATTAGCTAAGCCAAGTTAATTTCCTTATTGTATTCTGTCCCACTAGCAGCATGTCCTACTTATCCACTTAAGAAATGTTTGTTTGATTTTCATTTATTTGTTTAGTTTCTGATTTCCTTATGCAGTTCCCATCATCTGGGTGGCAATGGAACTTCTGTACCTCATTTCTCAGTGGAAGAATATAGTTTAGAACATCATCTGCTGAATTACTGCTTAGGCAAACAGAAGAGCATCCTGGATGAAATTATCTTCTCTGGGCTAGAGGAATAATGAGTTCTTTTTGTGGAATTTTACTGCTCTATTTGATAGGCTTTGTGCTTTAAATTTGTTATTTTTTTTTCTCCTCTAATTCAGGTTAATTTAGACTAAGATGTAAAGGTAAAAATAGTATTAGCTGAAACTGCCTAGCCAGCAAAAAATCTGGGCTCCTCAGCCATGCTCTCACTCACACACACACTGGACTGGGAAGGTGCATCCTTAAGGCATGTCCCAGTTTCTGGTCCTCCCCATTTGCTGAGCTTGAGTGTCACACTCCTGCTTGTTTTGATTGTGGCCCCATAGGTCATCTAGCCTGTACAAGACAACTTCCCTGGCTACCTGTGGGCACACACATCTGTTTCAGCCACCCAAGGATTACTTATGCAGCAGCTGAGAGTTGAAAGGAGTCCCCTTAGTCACTTGAAATCATTCAGCAATGTGATTTGCTGTGATAATGGGGGCCTTAGTCACTAGAGTTGTTTTGACAGACCAGATACTTGCTTGTAAGTGATCCACTGCCTTAATTAACTGGATAAGATGTTTAGAATGTGATCATGGAGTCTTTGTTGCATTTTTTTGACTTTATTTTCCATAGCTATCTTGAAGTAACTGTGTTCCCTATTTAATCTCCCTGAAATACGAGGGAGATGGTGTGGAGGATATGATGTTAAAAGTATCCCTCTGCACACTTGATCCTTCCAGGATGGTTATAGAATTTTTGCCTTGAGAAGTGCTGGGAAGGGCAGGATAAATGGAAATGTAAGTTTTGAACAATGTCAGACTTATAAATAAACCTGCCCTCCCCTCTCCTCCCTCCTAAATTAGATTGCCACTGCTGTCTTAGCTCAATACATCTCTTTTTTTTGTAGGCTGCCTTAGCTGTTTAGTGTCTTGTACTGGCTGCTGTTAACTTTGCAGCCAGTAAGAGACACTAACCTTGCACCTTCCTGCTCTTCCTCAAGTCTGTGGGCGCACAGTCCCAGTATAACTCCTACACAACACAAGCTGGCTCTATGATTTCTGGGATCAAACATAGGAGCAAGGAGGTGGGAGTGCTGTGTAGCTGGATTTTTTTTGTGAAAATTTTTCATTTATCTACATGCAGGAAAGCCTCTAAATATTTAGCCTGCTTGTTTTCAGCCTTATTCTTAAGGGCCTGTTCATTTCTATCAAGTTTCTAACTGTGGTCTTTAAAAACTGTGTTACAGGAAAAATAATTCTTTTTTTGTATGATAATTCTATGTGAAAATGCATAATAATGTGAATAATTACAAGAAATTATTCTTTCCCAAGTAACTATACATTCCCATACCCAGTTAGATGGGAAAATTATTCTTTTTTTAAGAAACACTCAAATCTATTAACTTTAATAATTGCCTATATTTTTTTGTCTCCTATTGCAAACTTCCAGTTACAGAAGGCAATAACTCTTATTTTATCACAAAACTAATTAACTGAATTGCCTGCCTATATAACATTACACTGTAACAAAATTATTTCATTTTATTTTTTGATACCTTCATGGACTAATGTTGACACTGCTTTATTTTTATTTTTTAGATCCAAGAGATTTTATGCTTCTTTTCCTCTTTCAAATACTTAGGATATAGCACCTTGATACTTTTCTTATTGCTCCCATTTGTCAGAGAAAGCAGAATGTCAAGAGACCACTGAGGCAACACTAGGCAAAATTCCTTAATCAGGGCTACATAACTAGCATGAATCAAAAACCTCCAAGTCCATATCCCTGTCATTATCACTGCATATTTTGACAGTTAGATGATACTAATTTCAAACTTTTGGGTAATTTATCATTTCCTGTATCCTACAGCACAGAGTTTCATTAATATTGTCATTGAAGAGGATTATGTGTTCTTGGAAAGTTGCTTCTTTAAATGCTTCATTTTGGAAAGAATTCTGTTTGACCTCAGAATGTCTTTCTCACTGTTAGACATTTGTATGTGCACACGCATAAGTTTTCATTTTTCTCCTTCCTTTAAAATATGAGAGTGAGTTAATGCACTCCTCAGTATATTGCTGGCTAAATCTTCCTAAAGCTACGTTGTTTAATGTCCTGGAAGTGCAGCTCAGCCCAAATGCCTTGGAGACATAGGTGCTCTAATGCAGAAAGCAGTGCATAATCTGTCTCCTCTCATGCTCTGGCCTGTGACCCTTGGATCCCCAGGAGACCAAGGAGGTGTTTCTATTCATCCTGCCTGTATTTCCTCAGCAAAGGGGCTTGTGAAAGTTACAGCTATGAGATTGCAGCAATGCAGCAACGTCAAGGGCTTGAGAAGGCTTTGCTCAGGTTCTCTGCAAAGCAGCTAGTACAGCATGGAGGATTCAGTCTCATACTCCTACCTTAGTCTTTCCCTTTTGCTCCCATCAATAGGAGCAGCATTATAGTTTTTAAAATCTGCAGCCTGCAGATTTTTAAAGCAGATCTCTGTTACTGAACAAACCCAGAAGGAGCACAGAAACACTGGTGGAAAATGCTCTCTTGCTGTGCACAGAGGGACACCTGTTGAGACAAGCTTCTTCTAAGGCTTTTTCTCCTAGGTCTTGCTCTACTGAAAATGGAAACTGAAGAGTTACTACACATCACAGACTATAAAAAACACTCAACTACTTGACTGCACACAAGGACAGGTGGTGACTGGTTTCCCTAATTTCTCAGCTATTTTGACACCTTGTCTTAGGGTATCAAAGGCACCCAAACCCAACAGCACATCTCTTGGCATCTTCCTTACTTGCTAAAACTTCTTGGCTTTCACCATTTATCTAAATTTGTAGAGGTCTTTTGTCATTGTTTCCCATAAGTTTCTGCATATATCGCAGTTTTCAGAAGCTACTGACTTTATACAAAAAGCTTCAAATCTACCATTTCTGACAGAAATTAAAATGGGAGTGCTCAATACAGGTGCCATCAGCCCAGGTTCAGTCCAGGGACACCTGACATCCATAGTTCTGATTTGGCCCTTTCTGCAGGAAATTGGGTCTCACTAAGGATGCTAATTATTCAGTTAAAATATGCACAGCGTTACCCTTTGTGCTGTGTGAGCGATTTTTTTCATAACAATCCCTTCTCAGGCAGGCTCTGAACACAGAAACACGGGCAGCTCAGGACCAGCAAGAAAAAAGGAACAGGAGCAAAATCTCTTCCCACAGGCAAGAGACTGAGAATTAGCATGGAGACTTTTCCTCACCTGTGTTGATGGATAATGTACTACCCAGGCAGGCTGCTCATTTTACCAAGTCCATTGACTGCTTTCAAGTTAGATACCATTATATGTCACTGTTATAGTAGCTTGGACCCTCCTGTAAAAGAAGTAATCCTTTCTTTCACCTCTCTGGCCCTTTCCCTCCATCTTTTAATGAAAGAAAATGACTCAAAGCCCATCAAATTATTTCAATTTTCAGGTTCTTCTTTTAGCGGCTTTCAAAATGCTTTCAGGCTGCGAAATCAGTTGGCATGGAATGCAGTAGGTTCAGCCTGGTGGGATGTCAGACCCTCAGGAGCACAGCATTTGTGAAGCTGCTGTTGTAAAGGTGAGATGCAGGTGGTTCACAACTGAGAAACACTTCCACAACACAGTCTCCTTCATAATTTTGGTTATCAGAACCCAATCCTAGAGACAACAAGTGAGTGGATCATTGAAAGGACAAGTGAGTTTGAAAAGATACTGTGAAACCTAGCTGGTCAGTGATAGAAGTGAGTGTTTGGTTCTCTGTCTTACTGACATGCACATTTAGTGTCATCCCAAAAGGCTGAATATGAACTAATAGACAGCTACTTAGAGTGGGTTAGGTACATTAGATAAGAAAGTGTTTTGAAGCTCTTTTCTTTACCAGGATCAGGATCTTTACCAAGATCTTTACTAAGCTGTTTTACCAGGATCAGTTCTACTGTGTCTACTGCATAATTACTTCAGCTAGAACTTAAGGAAATCACAAGACAGGGCTCTTAATGTTTGATGCATAGCAACTTCTTATTCGTGAAGTTCTGACATTTCCTATTTTTTTCTGTTTTCGGCTATAATACATATGCTAAGTATTGAAAAGACTTTTCTGGTGAGGGCTTTATAACTGGAGGAGGATTTGGCAATTTGGAAAGCAGGGACACAATTCCACTGAGATCAGTTGCATTAAACCTGCAGAATCCTGTAAATTAAACAGAAATTGACGTCAAGAAGGACATAGATATAAATATATCTGTATTTTGCTCTTCTGTGTTAAAAAGCTCATCCATTAAACTAAGAATTTGGGCCTAACAAAGCAAGGAGATTTTAAGCCATGAAGCTGACTGCACAGCAGAGACTCTGTGCAAAAGGAGAAGCTGGAAAGCAGCCCTACAACTTGACTCCTATTAGAAACCAGACTCACTCCTCAGGCATTGCCTTCTCCACAGAGCAACTCTGTCCTCTCCTGGGAAGGATGACATTACTTCAGCCAGAGGCTCCAGATTTCTACCTGCTACAAAGTACTTTTTCCATTTTCCTGATTCTCAGAAGGCTGCATGATAGGAGGGATTAACTTCTTTGCCTTTAAGTGATTGGTTTAACCCACAGTATAGAAAGTTCAGGCTAAATAATTTAAGTTAAAATGCACCAATTCTTTCAGGGAAGAGTTCAGACAGTTAAAAAAAGGTTAAAAAAGAATAGTTCTCTCAGCTACTACCAAAATGAGTTGTTAGTCTTTGCTGTCCTGTCATTGTTGTCTCCTTTAATTAGATTCACTGTTAAACACAAATTTTCCAGATCAAACAATGGAGATTAGTTACTAAAGAAAGCATTGAAAGGAATAGAAGGAAAAAGTCTCAGTTTCTAATTCTCTGTACTGACCACATCTTGAATCACACTTTAATCACTTGAGAAATACCATAACTGCTAAAGATTGGACCAAGAGTATCAATGTTTAATTATCTTTTACACTATGTTTCAAAAATAAATTGACATTTATTTTTCCAGCTGGATGCTCTTATTTTGATTTAATTGAATAGAATCAATTGCAAACTTAATACCATAGCTCAGTGGTGGATCTGAAATCAGAAACACTGAAGTTACCATTGTTTCACCTCTGAGTTTTCTGGGTCAAGGAGATAGATAAAGGGAAGATGGAATATCTAAAATGCTTATGAAATTATCCAATATATATTTCATCAGAAAAGGGTGAGTTACATTTTTAATTTACTTTCAATGCACATCTTTTCATGTACTATAATGGTTTTCTCTGAATTCTTAATCATCCCCATATTAAGAACCTTTTGCAGTCTTCAGAATTTCTCATTTATAGGAAGTGTTCTGTATGTCATCTCCTAAAAATCCTAAGGACTGGGCAATTTAAATGTGTCCTCATTGATTAACAGCTTCTTCCAAAGTGATTTGCAACCTTTTCCCTATTGTACTAAATCATTACACAACAGAAATACCAGAGATTTGATTTGGCATCATCAACCACTGAAAGATGAGTCGGAAATAGATTAGCAAATGTTCTAGTTGATCTTAATAGTGTAGTGACAAGTAAATTCAAGGATGACAGATGATCCCACTGACTAGAAATTCTTCTGACTATATTATGGCATGGATAAACATGTTGGCTTTTCTAACAACTGGCTATGAAAACAAAGAAATTTGAGTTGATACTGCTGTGGAAAACAGAACTGAAAAAAAATTTCCTTTTTAATACATGATTTGAGTATGTACAGCTTGCCTAACTCTTGTAAAACACTGACAAGGATATGCTAGGATCTCAGTGTGGAAGATAACCAAAATGTTCACTTCACTTTACTGGGAGGATTTCCCCCCCCCCTCCCCCCCCCCCCGATTTGGAGCATCAGCACTACCCTCCACTGTAAATCCATAATATAAATAATAAATCCAGAATGTTCACATGCTCATGGCATTTTAAGCTGCACCTTTAGTAATAAATAAATAATGAATCAACTTCTTTGGCACTTAAGACCAGTGACCAAAGCCAGGGAGCCTGTTGAATATGCTACTCTATCCTTTTTATTTTTGTGGGCATCATGCATTTTTAGAATGGTTATACATTTCCCTGAACCAATGTAATATAAAAGATTTACTGTTACAGTTTGTGTGTGGCCAGGCAATGGCATATGGAAAACATGTTTCCTGCTATTTAATTTAATTACTCTAATCACGTGCCAGCCCCAGGCATGTCATTCTGGACCTCTGAGGCTCTTTGTCTGTCAAAGAGATGGACAATATCTTGGCTTTGTTTAGTTGCTCTGCAGGCTGCAGATAAAACCACTGAAATACTGAATGTTTGTTTAACCAAAACTTTGCATTTTAACCATTTGGCTTTGATTTTTTGTTTTACAAGAAAAGATGACATTTTGGCCTTGGTGAGCTGAAAAGGAAATATTAGGGATATGAAGAAGAACTGTCACTTTCAGGGCTTAATAGATGAAAAAGAATACTCTAGCCTTCTGGTCAGAAATCAGCTTTGTTAGCAGAAACCTAAGACACACATCACTGTTATTTTAGAATTGCCTATTAGCAAGGGCAGCTGGAAAAGTCCTGTTTATAACTGCTCTTTTCTAATATGGTTAGCTCTTCATTCAACAGTTCCAGTAGATTTTTGTTTCTTTCATCTCAATAGATGAAACTGTTATGGGTGAAATTAATTAAGATTCCATAGCAAATACTTATACCAGTACTGTTGCAGCCAGGTATAATTAGCTTTTATGTTTACACTATACTATTATGTAACAATATACTATTTTTGTAAGAAATATCTGCAAGTGACACCTTTAAGTCTTTAGACAAAAATTGAAGAGCAGATAGAGTACTCCATTCATATTATAAACCCCAAATCTACAGAGAAAGTAATCACACACTTAGCCTTAAGTATATGCTTAAAACGATCACTTCCTTCACTTATAAGCAAGTACTCTACCTTTTCCTGCAATCAGAAATTATGCTAAAAGTATTTAAGACTATATGAGGACATTATTTCTAAAAATCATGTTGTCTGAAGAGGAAAGAATACGAATAAGAACCATCTTTTAAACAAATCCCATCTTATAAGGTATTACTAGATATAGAAAGACTTGCCAACTCATATTTTTGGAAACTATTGAATAAACTTCAGTTGGTATGTTTCATCAATAAATTAATATACTTCTTTATACAGTAGTGTGCCATCCCCCCACAGTAGTTTTTGCATTATATAATCTGGAAGAGGATGAGTAGATGGCTTATGAATATGCTCTGAAGAAGTCTGCATCATCAGAGGGAAACATTGATGGGATGACATGGGATGCATAAAAGGAAAATGTCCACTTAACAGTTTACTTAGCTCTGATATTTCTCCAACTGGCTTTATTTTTCTCTGTTTTCTAGCTGTATCAATGAGATATAATAGGTAACACTTATTTCCTCTAAGGTACACAGTACTGCAGTGCAAGAACTAAAAATGTTGTTTACTATGTGCTGAACTACAGCTCCTGTCCCCTTTAGCTTTGAGCTAACCACTAGATGACACTACTTCCCACTTACTTAACAGGTGTGGGCATATATTCCAGTCTCCTCCTGTAACAATTCATATATTTATATGCTTCTCGACCAAAGGACTTCAAAAAGAACATTATACAGGAATTGCCTTCACTACTATACATTTTGCTGAATTTTGTGTAGATACACATAGGTATTTAGGTGTGTACATGAAGGCGTACACAAGCAGCATATGTATCTTTGCATTTATAAAAAAAACATAACTCACTGTGTGAGTCTTTAGGGTGTTGTAACTTAGCAAGTGTCGATGACAGCTCTACATAAAAGAAACCAGAGGAAGTCCAAGAAAAAGTTAATAGTCTGGAGTTTGTGGAGAACATTCCCCTTATCCCCTATCTCCTCCCCTCCCCCCCAAAAAGATACTGTATTGGCTTCAGTAGTGTGATTCTGGAAAGACTGGGCAGGGAGAAAAATATCCCACTGAGAAGTCAGGCAAGAGTATGCTGCACTATTCAAGTCCAAAAATGACAAAGTGTGAGGAGGAGAGAAGCAGAGAAGTGCTGTCATGCATATCCATAAGGCACTGGCTGCTGTGGTTTTTGAATTAGGAAGAATGAACTTTCCAGAAGGATGTGTGGAAAGAATCCCACATTTTAAAAAGCCTGATTTCCAGAAATCCAGAAGCTCCAGACTACTTGAAAAATAGATCCTTCAAAGTCACATTTATGCTTCTAAATTGCATGCATGAGAGCATGAGGTTATGAAAATCGAGTAATAGCACCTTCAGATACATTTTTACTTGTGTCTGTGTCAACAAGCATCTCGCTTTCCTAAGATTCATTTCAATTATTTATAACCCATTTTCTCTATATGTGCTATAAGTCTAATACATCTGTTGCGTGATATTCTTAAAGATTAATTTAAAGGGCTATACTAAAACTTGTCTTCAAAATCAGTTTGTCAACTGTTAGTGCGACAATGCACTACCGATAGTCAAATTAAAAATAAGAATTACTTTTTGTTTAATAATCTAAATATGAAATATTATAAATCTTCATCATTTTTCACCTATTTTAATCCTGATCTCCCACAGCTGTAGCAACATGGGTTGGCTACCTCTTTATGTCCTATCACATTAGCCATGTACTTCTGTACTCCTGTTGAAGGTGCCCTTGAAGCAGGGAAAGTGAGACTCCTTGCCTTGGAATAATGCTATTTCTCCATTTCCATTTCAAATTCTATCACAACTCATTTTTTAGCTTTTTTTTTTTCTGTTTTAATACAAAAAAAAACTGCTAGTAAAGTGTAATGACATTTTAGAGTCATATGAAGTCTATTTAGTGTCTATCTAGCACTAGATCAGTGAGAAAGGTATTTTTTGCTAATAAGCTATTTATGTTATATCAAGTATATTTCATAAGAGACAGAAGTCAAATTGCTGATTTGTGGGGTTTCAAGAAGTTCTGTGGCCTTAAGTGTCAGTTTTTCTGTCTCTGTGCAATAGTTCAGTGAATGCAATGTTTCCTGTAGTTCTGTAGAATGTTTGAGAATTGAATTTACAAATAAAACCACTCCCACTCACAAGTAATTTCTTCCAGCTTACAACAGTGCAAGTCCATCCTCCCTATAAAAGAGCAACAATATACCATAAACAGCAACATACGTGAAAAATTATGTTTTTAAGTAATTTGTCAACAAAAAAGATATGTTTATCTGTTTGCAGCCAACAACCTAACTAGATCCATGTAAGAACTGAGATTTTCTCCACATTTTAAGCCTGCTCAAGTCCACAGAAACAGCAATGGCTGGAATCAAGGCTACCTAAATTGCAACCATAAGCAAAGTAATCAAAATCAAAGATATGGTTTTATCCTGCACATGTGCTATTTAGACAGGTTAATTTATTGAGGATTATGGATCTGAGGATAAAATATGACTAATTTTAAACATAAAATAAGAGAAAGGCTGAGAAGTAAGATGTTAGCCAAAGGTTTTGCTTGTTTATTAAAATGCTGTCTTGCATTTAATCTAAACAAGTGTAATTACTTTTTCAGACTTTGATTTCCTCTGCAAATCTGGTGCTTTTACATTTGATTTAGACAGGACATTTATGTGAATTGCTTCTTTTTCACCAATTTCCTACTATTTCTTAAATTTGTCAGTGAATATGTTTGAGCAAAGCCTACTTAGGAAGGGAAAAAGCTCTCCACTATATTTTTGGTTAAGCATGAGCTACAGAAATTTTAGGTAGAGCATTCAAAGTCAGGCAAGACAAGAAAGCAGCTTATCTTCAGACCAGAATCTGGAGCTTGCTGCAGTAAAAACACCCTGTTGATGCACATGCTGCCTGAGTAGGGGAAAGTTCCCTGCTCAGTCTGATTATAAAAGCACACGGTGTGAACTTTTGCATTGCTCTTGAAAGGGGAGAGATAAAAAAGTTGTTTCAAGGCACCTTTGTTCTCTCCTTCTGACAAAAGGGCTTTAAGTTATAGTGACCCAAGAAATGCAGTACTGTGGGGCTAGTCTCTTCCCTTTCTCAGGGCTGGGAGGGAGGGTTAGGAGGAAAGCAGCTTGGTTATACCTGCTATGCTTGTGGAAAAGAAATTATGATTTAATGATGTTTCATTCTTGCCCTGTATCAAAGGAATTCTTGTTAGCTGAATCTGACATGGAGCAGAAAAAAATACCTTGCCCCAACTAGAAAGGCAGCAAAGTACAAAGTGTGCGAGTAATCAAATGGATGTGAGCCAGATTCAGAAAGTGGAAAGTAACCTGTGCAGCTTTGCTCAGCCCTGGAAACCAAGTATTTATAAAGTCCCCTCTCCTCTCTCACTCTCATGTGTGACTGAGGCAGCAGGAACAAGCATTTTGGAGAAATGCAAATGCTGACAGAGAGGACAAACAGCCAAATACACCTTTGTTGTGAAGCTTCCTTCATGGCTGCAAGGACACTTGTGTGCCTTTTGACAGCTGCTGTGAAAGCCCTGACCACATAATCCAAAGTCTCTGCATTCAGGTTATCATTTTAATTGCCTTGCTGAAACTTCTGCTTCTATACTAACAGATGAGAAAAATCTACCCATGTCACAGACTTTATCATACTCTCAACTCTAATGTATAGTTTCGATCAATGCAGTTCAAAAACATAGTTTTAAACTAAGCATATAGCAGTGAAGTAGAAGTCAATTTTATTTTCAGTAAATAGAAAAAAAAAAAGAAGTTACCCTTCTTTGCACAGGTATTCAGGCAGTTTATAGCAAGGAGTTGTTAAAACTAGTTCCCCACACGTTTTAAAATAATTTGAAGACAACTCTATTCAGGATTAAAGAAAGCGCTATGACAATTCAGTGAGATTTTGTTCTCAATAGATATTAATTTTGTCTGGCATTTTCAAATCTACTTTTTACCTAAGACAGCAATGGTGAGGTTCTTCCTCTACGTAGAACCATGTGGTGATGTTTCTTGCAACGGTAAGCATGTTTCTTAGCTCACAAGGAATGTCAAAGACCACACAGGAAAAACAAACAAACAAAACCATGAAAAAACCCTAAACCAACACAACAAATTATCAAGAAAGAAAAAAAAAGCAAATATACAGAAGCAGAAAAAACATCAGCAGATACAAAAAAAGAAATGGCTTCAAGCTTGCTAGAGAGAAGCTTTTGAATGTTGAAAAACAAAAGTTGGCGCTATATGAAACTATTTCTGTGAAATGTGTTACACCTACAGTACAATCCCTTTCTAGCAGTTGCTCATTTTACTAAGATCGTTGTAATAGCTGGTTTTATGCACTTGAGGTAGCCAGTAGAGTCCAAGGCAAAAGATTTATAGTTTGCTCTGGGTATAACGGTATGAGAGGAACTAGCTGCCAAAAGGGACTGTGATTTGAAGAGGGCGCCTTTGGTTTGGTAGGTGGTGTATTTCTTCTGTGGCTGGAGTTCAGCAGACAAGTTGTTTGATGCACTGGCCAATGATAACTATCTTGGGAGTGGGAGAAACCCAAATCCTCCAAGTTTCAAGGAGAGAGCAGAATGAAGTACTTGGGTATGTGCAAAAAAAAAAAAAAAAAAAAAAGGAGATGACAAACTCCATGGCAACAGGAAGTAGATCAATTCATGTTGCACTTTGTGGTCTATCACTTAAAAAAATAAGATTTATTGACCCCCAAATCATGGTAATTTTTAGTATTAAATGGACCTCTTTTGAAGACTAAGCTGCTTGAGAAAAGGAGACAGTAGTTTTGGAATGGAGCCCTCAGCCTTAGAAATAACACTGCTGGTTTGGCTCTGCTTCCAATATTGTTGCCTAGTTTTAAAGCTTTTCAGCAGGACTTCGCTTCAGTCTGATGACCAGTGTGAATCACTGTGGAGCAGATTAACACAGTGTTTTCCCAAGTGTCTAATCTCATTTTAAAATCAGAATACAAACAGCAGCAAAGCATCCTTAAAACCCATGGAGTCCTAGGAGCAATCTGAAATTCAGCCCCAGTAGGCATTCACATTACCTCGGGCTCCATGGCATCACTTGGACTATCCAAAATTCTTGGAAAGTTCTGACATTTCTGTCTTGACCTAAAGTGTTACCTTTGCATGCTGAGTGCAGCTCTTGGCTTGCCTGTGAGAGTGGTGTTATATGTATAACATCCTCTAAATCCTGCCTGCTGAGTGGATTCTTCCTTTCAAGCTCGCTTTTTATTGCTAGAGGGAGAGTTTTGGAGGAGCTATGTCTCTATTCCTTCTCTTCTGCTTAATGTTTTTTCTGCTATTTGAACACTCCTGAAATCAGGAAAGAGCTTTGCACTTTTGAACCAGTGTCAATCCTTCCAAGAGGCAAAGGCTGAGACACTGATTGAAAGTTTGCTAAACAGTTTGCATACCTCTACAAGGAAACCAGGCTAGGCAAATGCAGATTAAGGTCTTTTCAAGTTAACCAGAAAATTCTCTTCCTGTTGCTGGAGTTGGCATTTATGACATCAAGATATTAATCAATATAATTTAAACAAACAAACAAATCTGTGGTCCATGTTTGAAGATTAGGAGATATAAAAGAAGTAGGAATTACAGCAATAAGTGATTTGAAATTACTGATGCTAAAGAGAATGTGTGCAAAAAGGGACAAAGGTAAATGATGTGGCAGCAAATAATAAAGCATGTGTAGATATAGAGAAGCAGAATTTAGGCATTAAGTGTGCTTCAAGACAGTTCAGGTCATTGACCATCACAACAGACAGGAACCTCTGTGAAGTAATTTTAAGTAAAACCACAAAAAATGCTTAGGCCTCTATTTTGAAGATACCTAATTGCCTGTAAGTGTGGGGGTCACTGCCTCGGAGATCCACACAGGTGATGCAAATGCATTCTCTGGGATCTAACAAAAACATTTGTTTGTTTACTTCAGTATGCAAAAACAGCTCAAAAGAGCTCATGTTTGAGAGGAGCCTGTATAACTGCTGGGGGGGACTGCAGGCCCATAGACTAAGGGTGGAGGTGCATCACTATCCCAAAGGTACTTTATAGTCTGAGGATTATTATAAAGTTATCTGTGTATTAAAGGTTGATAGATTTGTTTAAACAAGAAGGAACAATACTAAAATCGGTACGAAAAATTCCCATCCTTTTATCACAAAAGAAGGAAGAGAGAGTTCCTTAAAAACATATAATATGAAAAATTACCAACAGTATTTTGAATATATTATAAATGAAACTGATCACAAGTTTTTTGCATGTCACTCCACTGCCTTTTCTTATGTTACAGTTAGGTCAGAAGTAAAAAAGATACAGGGACTGTAGTAAGTACTGTAATATAAAATTATATGTTGATTTTTCCATGGGCTATTAATATCTTGTTACTGTGAGACTGTACTGGCTGGTGGTTTCTGGCTTAGTGGTGTTTGGCTTGTAGGTAAAGGAAAAAAAGGGAAAAAAAATAGAACAAGACCACCTCTGACATGAATACTGACCTCCAACTGCTATTTTATGTAACTTATTTTGGGTTATTTCCACATTTTTACATTTAATAGAAATTAAATTGCACTATATTTTCTTAGTCTGTACACATTTTTGTGCACGTTCAAAATAATGTGAGTGGAAATACTTTTATCTTGCTTACAAGTTTCACTAGTATCAAGATCAAGACTCTCTTAACTTCTGGATTCCGACTGGAATTCCAAGGGACATTCCAGTGGGCGAAGCGTAGAAGATGTACAATTGCCAGTAAAAGGGAAGAGAAAAATTTTCTCTCACAATCAGTCATAAGGGAGTGTGGAAAAAGCAATGTAGGAGTGGTGCCTAATGTGTTCTCCTAGGGCAATGCCTCTTAGACACTCTGAACACACAGTCATAATCCAACCTGCTCTTCTTCTCCTCTCTTTCTAAAATATCTGAATTCCTTAATATCTAGCAACAAAATATTGAAGAAATTCCACTTTTATCTTTAAGACAAACTCAAATTTCCATTTGAATGGGAAATTACTCAGGAGACTGAAAATGTTACCACATAGCTTGTAAAGGTTAGTGGTATTTAGTTATTGATATAAAAACCTTGGTAAGGGACTGCATTTGCAGGGGGTTGCTAATAGAATACAGAACCTTTCGCCTTTGGGTCACTGGATCAAATCTGTCTCTTGTGGATAGTGACCAAAGTTCACGACAATTTTAGTTTTCAGTGCCCTATATAAATTATATATGTAGAAACTAGAGATGGAAAAGATTTGTTACAGCTTGCAGCCTATCCCCCTCCCAGTATAGAACTGTTCTCTCTAATGTATTTCCCTATCACAGATTTTCCAGTTCCTAGTTTGCCCTGTCCACCCTGCAGAGTAAAGCAGCTGGTATTAATTGATATCTGAGTTTAACCGGGTCCTGGTGAACTCCCCACTCTGACTCTGCAGCTGCGGGAGGAATTTGGCAAACACCCCTCTGCTACCTGCCTCCATGGGAGCACTGAGTGGGCAGCAGCCCAGCGAGCTCCCAGATCCCCCGCTGCTGCCTGGCATGGGGGAAGCGAGCAAAAGTCTCAGCTCCTTCCCACCCTGTGCAAAATACCTAAAATACAGGAGGATTACTGAATCTCATTTTCACTGCCTCGCTTATCCTTCTTTAAAGCCCTACCAGTGTCCCTTCCACAACCAAACAGCTGCAGGTCATAGTTCTAAATTGTCAGGCTGATGGATTAGTTCGGGTAGCTAAAGGGAAGGCCAGATATTAGTTCAGACATTGATATGGACTAAAATTTTCCCAAAGTTTGGAAGAGATTTGGAAGCTTGAGTAGGGCTTCTTTTTGATTTAAATTAAAAGATTTGAACCCTATTATCTTTTACAGCTTCCATTTGCAAGCGTTTAACTATGTTGCAGAATGCCCATTATGTAGTGCTAGGAACTGGGTACTGACAATATTAAGGTTGGCCTTGTAGGGTATTTAATGTCTACTGCTGGCTATAGTGTCGTAGATGTACATAGTCTTTGAAGGCTTAAAAAATACAACGAAAAGCATGCTACAAAAGAAACCCAAATGAACCAACAAAAAACCCCACAGTACAGTCACCCATTCCAAAGCAAAATAGACAATGTAATTATTAAAACAGTTCTTATTGTCTAGAAAAGAGTCCAAATGGGGTTACTTTGGGCTACTTTAATTTACCCACCACTGAGTGCCTCAAGGTGCAAGTTACAACACTGAGAAGCTAGAATTTAAGTGGGATTTCCTCAGCACTTCTAATTTTGGCCAAATGTGCCTGTCCCACGAACTTTATAATCCAATGCTTCCTGTTAAAATTCTAGTAGTATAACTGCAGCCTTCAAAGTATCAGAGTATTTTTAGAAAAAAAGCTGAACTTAGTTGCTGTTGCTCCCTCGGTGCCCCAAAGCCTGAAATGCCAGCGAGGGTGACGTGTTGGAGCTGCCCCCACACCCCAGTATGCTGCTGCTGGCAGGTGCTGCTGGAGCTGGAGAAGCAGAGCTTGCTGCTGCTGCATGGCCACAGCTCAGGGCTCCCAAGTACCCCATAAAACACCAGTTTCTCCATTCACAGTGCAGCTAACAACTGCCGTGTTACTAGAGTTAACTTATTTCTGCTATTCACAGTGCCTAAGTTTCAGCTGCTGAAAAGTTCAAGTGATCCTAAAGAAAAATCCTTTGGGATTCAAAGAGTTTACCATCAGGTGGTTTAAAAGAGAAGAATTTAAAACAAAAGAACACCAAACAGGAACACAAGTAGTACCACAAAAATGGCAGTGAATCTACAAAAGGGACATTCCACATTTTTTTCCTAGGTAAAAACACCCACCATCCTGTGTTGTGAAATGTCTTCTTAAAGACAGATTTAGAGAATGAAATTGAGGGTTATAAACTTGTAGCCAACAAAAGCAAGAAAGGCTGGAATGTTGGTAACCAATTGCAAGCACAGGATCCAAGCAAAACATCTTGAATTGCTGGTACTGTAATAAATTACAGTTTTCACTTTTGTATTCTGCAAGTGAAAACAGCACTAAGTCAAGCTTGAAAGAGGGAAAGTAAAGGATGACCTTTTTAATTCACCCTCACCCATTACAAGTAGAGGAACTGCAACATGGAGCAGTGAGAAATGAAAATACAACACCCATCACTGTGTGAAGGGACAGATTCTGCTCCCATGAAATGGGGTTCCTGTGTTGCTGAAGAGTTAATTGTCAAGCAGCAGTAGATGAAAGCCAAACCAGGCTCTGGGATGGTCTGCTGTGGTGGCTGTTATCTCATTTTCTTCCATGGATTAATTTTCCCCTCTTTAACTTTAATTAGATAAAAGTCTAGGGGCGGGAGGTGGCCCTCGAGTGCTCAAAGGGCAAGAAATGGTCAAGAGCTGTTTTCTCTCAAACTTTGATTAGCCTATTTGATAAGTGATACTAAGCACCCCAATTGGTTAATGAATGAGGGGTGCCCTGAGGTAAGTGGCTGGGAAATTTAGCCTCCCCCACAAGGATGGTGAGTATGTAAACTTCTGTCCTTCAGTTAGGTGTCTACTGTGGTTAGGAATAAGGGTGATTTATATCCTATCTGGGTCCTGGAGTGTATCTACATTGATTGACTCCCTTGATCTTGACATCAGTCACTTCAGCTTTCAGAGAAAGGGGGAACATAAGAGATAATGAAAGCTACATTAAAGAAGACCTTAACATTTATGTAAACGTTATTCTATCTTCAAAGGCAGAACTGTCTTTCAACAGAAAGGAGATTTATTTCCTAGTTGAAAATATTAGAAAGTGGCAATATATTTAATATCAAACCACTAACATTGGTGCTCATCTCAGCCTTTAGGCTTTGTATCTTATTTCTTGACTAAACTGCATTATAGTCAAAGTTTTACTGCATACTGCTTGCAAGTACTGATGCAGACACACCAATGACTTGTGCAAAGACACACCATCCTCTCCCAGTGGGGAGAATAGGGAAGAAGAGAGAGAGAAAGACAAAATTAAACATTTGAAAAATAGAAGCAGAAGTGTAGAGGAAACCATTTGGAAAAGTCATATGTTATTTTGTATTAAATGTGGGGCGTTTATACAGGCAAACCCATGGCAGTATAAACCAGAAACATTTAAACATTTAAATAAAACTAAAATGCACTGCTCAAATGCTTCCCTAGGGAATATCATCTAAATAGTAAGATTTCCCTGCCTGGTTGCCAGCTTCCCCTTGGCCTGGAGAAGAGGCGGCAGATTTGGGGCATGCTGGGGCAAGGAGGGAGCCTGGCAGGAGCTGGCAGTGTCCTCTTTCCACTGAGCGTGTCATCTACCAGGCAGCTGCAGCACAAACACCAATTAAAGCACCATTTTCAACAATGCTGAGGAGAAAGGTCGTTTGTACAACTGACAACCAGGGCCACATTATCACCATGAGAGGCCAAAAAAGTGCACAGACCCCTCTGGGTAAACATGGGTAACTCTGCTATGGGGTACCAAGATATTCACAACATCAGGAGGGCAGCACGCAAAGTGGATGAGAAAATGTTCTGTTATTCAGCAAATCCTGCAATGTTGGGATTTGGGAACTTTTGTTGAAATTAGGAGGAGATCAGTTAAAAACATGCAACATTTTTTTGTGGTGGGTATTTTAGGTTTGGGTGTTTTTGTTTTGTTTTGTTTTTTTTTTTTTTTTTTGCACCATGAGTAGTGAAATTCTGAAATTTGCTGCCATGGAAGATTTGAGAATGAGCAGTACAAAACAGGATTAGACAAATTCATGGACAACAGGGTTGTAAGCAGATATTAAAGAAAGAGAGAGTGATGTGCCTCTAACATCTACAATGTAGAAATTCTAGATGCTGGGAGGGTATGAGGGGAATAAATTAGACAGTAGCAATGCTCATGTGATCTCGCTAAATAGCATCTCCTATTGTCTGATACGTTATTGGCGATGATAGACTGGCCTAATGCACTAAGGCATTTCTTATGTTCTTATCACAAATCTGTTTTGGCTGATCTAGTTCTTCAGTCATAGCCAAACTTAGATTCTTCTATTAAATTTGTGTAGTAGTTTTCTGTCTAGCTTTAGGGTAAAACACATTTCTGTTTCCTTTTCCTTGAGCCATGAATTATCTTTGTCAACCAAATAGTCAACAACACAAGCCGTTTCCCTTTTTAGCTCTGGGTCCCAAAAAGTGTTAAATCTATCTTCACAACACGCAAAATACACTAGTATTCCTGAGTAAAATACTGTTGTTAAAGACAGCCTAAAAGTGCAATAAGGTGGTAACTTAGAGAAAATTAAGAGATAGAGAAATTATAGCCCAGCATCATCTTATTAAATATGCCAAGAATTAGGACTAGTACGTAAGGCTAAGTAATTAAGAGGAAAAATTATATCTGTGAGAAGTTTTTGTATTAACTAGTATGGTTTTAGGCAGAGGGCATGCAAATAAAGCCTTAGTTGCTAAATCCTCTCTGTGATGTTTGGTAACCAGCAGACATAAGACATAACATTTGCACTCTAAATGGAATATGATCCTCTGTCTGGGAGAACTGGTCATTACTATGTAACCTGCAGAGCTGGGATATTTCTGTGGTAGTGAATAATTTCTTTGCAGTGAAAACATTAGAACAACAACAAAAAAAAACATAGCTAGGTGAGAAGGAAGAGGAAGTTTTCTTTCATTCAAACACAGAAATACAGAATTACACAATCTGAATGAAAAATTTTATTTTATCAGTAATAAGAGGTCATGGAATGGGAAGTATGCTAATCAAGAAAAGCACAAAAATATGGTCTTCACAATCTTATAAACCATATATTTTACTCAGATAAAGGAAAATGAAAGGGCTGGTATCTTGCCTAAATCCAAAATGACATGACAATAAAACACCTGGTCAGAACAAGGCAGCAGGAAGTACAAATTCTTTCTTGGACAGTATTTCTGGACAGATAACATCTACTGAGTGATACCTGTAACATTATGCTAGTTCTACTATATTCCTTCACACTTTTTTTCTCTGCAGAACTCAAACAAAGCTGTAAGTGCTAACCTCCCACCTAAAAGCACCTTTAAAAAATAAATTTAAGAATCAAAGCAAGTCAAGATGGCAGGGAAAAATCCTCTGCAAGGAGCTGCTGCTGAGGTGTCTCCCCTGTGTTAAAGGGGTTGAGCTGTACTTGACTTTGAGGTTTCAGCACTCCTACTTCCTCAGTCTTAAATAAACGGTTCTTTCTGGCAAATCAAAGAAAACCACACCTGACTTTACATTCATACCTGTGATTTCCTCAGGTCCACATTGTTATTCTGAGAGAATAGAGAGCCCATGAGCAGAACTCCCCAATGGATTTATTGACTTATTCTTACAGAAATAAACAAGCATGATTCCTGCACTGGAGCTGCTGAGCTGAGAGATATTACCAGCCTCTAGATCAGATTTTTGATTCTTTACTTAGTGTCCAAAAGTCCAGACTCATAAAGCAATTCCTAAATTACAGTCCCAAAGACTCTTAATTGCTTGCTACAGGGCAGGCAAATCCCTGTCACCAGCCATCAGGACATCCACTGGGCAAACAGCCCAGCTAAGCAAATAGTTTGGTTTAACATACACACAAGTCCACAGCATTAGATGAGAACTGCACATGTGCATAAAATCTGGTCTAGATGAAAATGCCTACAGAAAACTGTATTCATGCTTTGTTAGGGTGTAGCAAGTACTCAAGGTGATAAATCATCTCCATTTCTCCACCCATCCTCCCCCAGCTGCACAGTGACTAAATACCTCTATCAACCAAGCTTTAAGTCAAATCAAGCTTTTAAAAATTTAGCTTTCTTAGTGCTCTAACATGCAGAGGTTCACAAAATTAAATTACAAAAATTTTATCTGTTTGGGATCAGCCCTGTTTCCTCCTCCTTGTGTTTACTTTCCTTCAGTAGCTGACATCAAAATGTTTTCTGGAATGCTGAGACTAAATAAGTTATGCTTAACTCAATATCTAATATAAATAGCCCTGGGGAAGCTCCAGCAGCACAATCATAAAAGCTACAGTTTCTTTTAATAGCTTGCCACACTTTGCTGATATAGTATTTCTCTAATCACCAATCTTTACGTGCCTTCCTGACCTTGGAGCTCCCTGTCCAACTGACTTTGTTGTATCAAAGGCTTGTGTCATTGGAAGAGTGAATGGCTTTCATTTTTCTCCCTGAAACTTCCGGTTCCTGGCATCTGCAAAGAATTATTCCAAGCAGTGTTTTGCTGCCTTGCGGCCACTGCCCTGTAGTGGCCTGACTGATGGAAGTGACTTTTCCCAAAAAGGTTAGTGATTGTGGCCGGTGACAGGCAGGCACTGCAGCTGGTGCACAACCAGCCTTGCTTTCTCAGCTGATTTTGTCTGACCACTGGGCTACCACAACCACACATTACAGCAATTCATTGCTGGGGCGTTTTGGAAGGAATTGAATAAATAAGGTATGTAATATACTGCTTTACAGTGGACTAGAGCAATAAACAAAAGCCTTCCAAAATAACCACAGATTTCAGAAGTCTTCATTTTACAAAGGTAATCTAAATTTAAAAGCTTTTATAGAAGTTATCATTGCATAGTGACATAGGGCATCAGGGTTTTCTTAACTGAACCTCATACTGTATGAATATCCAGCACCACACTTGTGGTGCTCTATTTCCAGGTGATAAGAATGTTGGTACCTGGATCCAGAGTCTGAGTTTTGATTTGGCTTTTTAAAGCTGGATTCTTGTTCTCTCTATACCCTTCCCATCTAGTTTCCCTTCTCTCACTTTTTCTCCTTTTGCTCTTGCTCCTTATATTCACCTTTTTTTTTTTTTTTTTTTTTTAGTATGAAATGTGACTGGACCCCTATGTACCATGCTGAAACAAACTAAAACTCACTCCTTTTTCCTTTTAATTTTTTTCTGGGGGGGGGGGGGGAGGGAGGGTGTAAGGAAGAGGATTTTTGAGGTAGGTTTTCATTAAGTATTATGTGCCTTAACTCTACAACTGCAGCCAAGCATCCCTAGTATTGAGCACTGAACTGTCTCATTGCAAAGGACAAACTACTTGAAATCTCCATGGTTAGAAGAGATAAAGCCAGGATGATATAAGGTGACACAAAGGCTCAGAGACATTAGAAGACTGGTGTTAGCTCATACAGCTGATCAGTAACAGATAAAATGTGAAAATCCTGCTTTTTCTTCTAAGAGACAAGATTAGGACAGCATTCCTCAGAGACAGATTATGTATTTCAATTACTTAAATTAAATTTTAATTCAAAGAATGAAAACAAAACATCTTCAGAGATCCAAATCCTCCCAAAGCAACCTAATTTGACCCAAATCTCTCTCGGGACTTTCAGCCCCTGGTGCAGCTCTTTCGGCAGCAAGGCCCTATAACCCTTCTTAAATGAAAAGGAGAGGCTCTCACACCCCCTCTGCCCCTGGGGAGAAAAGAGCCCCTAGGGACACAAACATTTCACAGCTGAAAGGAGCCAGCCTTGGACCCCTGCTCAGGGCTTTTCACTCCCTTCTTTCTCATTAAAATACAAACAGTAGGTGAGACAACTCACACCTCTGGTTTAGGCACAGAGTATGTGTATTGGTCACCCCAAGCTGCCTCCATGGGAATACGCTGCCCACAACAGCAGGACAGTCTGTGTTCCCTCTCCTGGCCAGGGTTACCTAGGCACCAATAGATGCCTGTGATGTTGTCAGGCTTTAATCCCAGCTGGCAACTAACTACCACACAGTCCCTTGCTCAGTCCTTCCCAGTGGGATTGGGGCGGGGGGAAGGAAATCAGGGGGAAAAAAGTAAAACTCCTTGGTTGAAATCATAACAGCTTAATAAGTGAAAGAAACTCAAATATAATAACTAGCTTTTGCTTTGGGTATTGTATTTCCTTGGTCTTTTTTGATTCAATGGGCCTAAAATCTCACTGCCTTCAGGTGGCAGCTACTCATAAATTAGCGCTGTGTTTTCCCTCCTACCACATGAGGTTGGAGTGTATTACTTACATTGTAACAAGATGAATTTTGCTCTTAGCAGTCATTGCACAAGTAACAAAACTTTGTTTTCAAAAGGGTTTTGGCCATATCAGCTTGGGTAACTTTATATAACATTTTTTGTACTGAAATATGAGGTATTAGAGGTATAAGTCCAGAAATACATCCAGCTCTGAAAGGGAGCTCAGTAACCATTTACTGTCACATACACAAAAGGCTGGAGATTAAATGAGGTAGCAGATGCTTCCACCTGAGTTTATATTGAACCCAGATTTTCAAAGCATTTTCTGGGGTTTTGTATCTGGAGAAACTCCTGGATGTACCTAAAATCAGAATTCTCCAGCTAATTTACAGTTTTATATAAAATTTACTGAAGTCTTGCAACTTCATGATTCCTTCTCTCAGAAAGAATGAGGCCCAGGAACTTCTTAAGGGTGTAATACACACAGGGTGTGCTGTATTATGACATTGGCGAATATTGCTATATGAAAGAAACAGTCAGCAGGGCTTAAATCCAGGCTGGGAAAAAAAAAAAAAAAAGGACAAAAAAAGAACCTGGTCATAGGTTAGATTGATGCCTCACAATGCACATGAGAAAAACTGAAAAACAATCCTGTCTCTTATTTCCTACTGTACAGTAAAAGTCTTTTAAGTTCTCTGTAGACTGACTAAAAATAAGCAAAGAAGGCCAGGTAGCAGCTGTCAGATTCTTATGAATTAAATTATATCCATATGTAAAGCACATTTCAATGGCCAAAGAGCCACTTGGATATGTGAATGTGAACTTTTACGATGAAAACCAGGGATATTTCTAAAATTTTCAGAAAAAGTCAAAAGCTCAGCCCCAGTCTCATATATTTTCTCCCTTTTTAAATGTTGCTATTGTTTAATTGTTCTAATTACATTTTTGTACATAGAGTAGGAAAGAGAAACCCCAATACCCATAGTCAGAGGAGGATTTGGAAAAGGAGAGAGGGAAGGAGCTGAGAAGCTCGCTGCCTGTGGCTGGGTCTCTGGACAGCATTAGGTTCTCTGGTTGGGCTCAGGGCTAAATCTGTCATTTTTAGCATATCTGTTGATACAGCAATCAGGTCAGGTTTAATCCCTGTGGTTCCTGGGAAGAAACCTTCCAACATGCCTTGTCTTGTAGAGTTCTAGAGTTCCAACAGGAATGGCAGGGCTGGCAGCACCCAGTGCCTTGAGCCCTGCCCCAAAGCTTTCAGCCCACCTTTGCAGCTCTGCTAAGGGTCTGAGATATATTTCACAGCATCCATTCCTTTTCAGAAGGTCCCCTGTGGCCAGGAGGGCTTCCAGCCCCTTCTGAATGCAATGGCATGGATGTGAGGTGCCAGCTCTTTGGAGTGCTTTGGCACTATCTTGCTTGGAGTGCTGTCAGCACATCTCTTGGGACTCGCAGTGGCCCCAAAGGTTGGCCGTGGCACGATGTGCACACACATCATGATGTGTGTGCTGACCCATGTGAGATGTGACCCATGTGAGATGTGCTGACCCATGTTATGTGATCTCCTTTCCTTCTGGTTTCTCTGAGTAGGTTTAATGCTTCCACAGGTTGGTAAGAAAATAGACTGGATGTTCCCAGCAAGACTAAGGACCACAATAATGCCAAAGACACAGAAGCTGCAAAGTTTCATGAGCTCTTTCACCACTTTGTCACAATGCCTCGTTGTGGGTGATCCCTCGTAGGGATGATCAGCCTCCTTCTCCTCACCCAGTCTGCTCAGAACCCTTTTGCACCCAGCTTAAAGATATAGAGTAGGAATGCTTTTGTTTGTCTGAGCAGTACCTAAGAGCTGTGATATTTTACAGTGTCAATTGCTCCAACCTGTTTCTCCTATCCTTTATCAAATCCAGCACCATCAAACCAAAACAGCTTCTGACCATACCTCCACGGCTGTCAGTTGTAATAAGAAACACAGAAAGATACAGTGCTGCATTAATTCATAGTTAAACCAGATGTGAAGCCAGAAATGGAAAATATTATTGATACAATGCAATTATTACTGATCCAATGGTTAAGGAAAATACCTAAAAATCAGGATTTCCAATCTTTGTGCGCTTTGGATCTGTAATATCTACACCTTAGCTTCTCCACATAAGTATACTCTCTATGTGGCAGATGAATTACAGATTATTTTCATTATAATCTTTAAAAGGATAGTATCATGCAAAGTGTGTGTATATATATATATATATATATATATATATATATATATATATATATCATATACATAGAATTTATTACAGAGCAGGAAAGATGACATTCCTAGAAAAAAAAAACCAAAACAAAACAAAACAAAAAAACCCCAAACAAACAAACAAAAAAACCACTACAAAAAACCCTAAGGACTATATATTACATTATATATCTTTCTGAAGACAAAAAGGCATACCATTATAAAATCATACCAGTGAGAACTCGTAACACCTACTAACCCACTGTCAGACAATAAACAAGCACAGCTTTGTTTCCAGCATGTTAATAGCTACACTTCTGCAACAGAAGAAAAAAACATGTTCCAGGCACTGAAAGATTTCGTTTGTCACAGGCCCCAAATCGAGAGCATTTGGGGACAGCTATAATGTTATCTTGAGTGAACACAGGGCCAACATAATTACGAATAAAGAGGTAAGAAGCAAGGGGAATTGTCTGCATAACCTCACTCTGTAAAATCCTCCCATAGAAGGTGGCAGGTAGGAAATCTGCATAATAACAAACTTGTCACAACACAAGGCCAACTAAATACAACAATTAGAATTAACATTTTGCTTTGACTGGTTCTCAGGATTCCTCCACTCTGTCCTCCCAGGTTTCACTAGATATAGTTAAAGTTGTAGCTATTCATTTGGTGCAATATTTTCCAGTATATATTTTTTATGAGTGTGTGTGGCTGCAAGAATTCTGTCTCCCTCCTTTGTGGGCAATGCTTTAAGATGCAGCTATTGAAGTGACAAATCCTTCTCTTAGATATCCTAGTGAAAACCCACAATAAATTTCTTGGTTCCCCTCTAGTTTATCTAGACTTACATCTGCATAAATAATCCAAAACAGAAACGAATGTTTTATAACTTATGATTGGAGGAGATTGCCTTCTCCACTGACCATCAGGTCCTTCCTTTTGAGTTACTGGAAGGCCTCTGCTCTTGGACTGCACCCACACAGCTCTCAGGATGCTGTATTTGGGCATCCCAGCTGGTTCATCTGCCTCTTCCCCACTGCTTCTGGTCTTCCTGCTCAGCCAATAACTCCAAGACTATCTCCAGCATGTGGATGTCCTCCCAAGCTGCCATCAGACCACAATTAAGGAGGTGCTTTAAGGGACTTTATCAGCAATGGAGTTGATCTTCAGGGCTGCCTTCCCCAATATATTATTTGAGACACTACTATCTCTGCTGGCCTTTAAAACAAAAAGATAGTAATTCTAAGTACTAAGCAGCTATCCTCTGGAAAAAAAAATATATATATAGCCATTGTCTGAAGTAGGAAGCTATTTTTGTTCTATATGTAGGCAGCTTTAAAAATGTTAATTAATATACCTAAAACTGTTGTGCTTTGTTTCAGGAAGAACACAGATCACAGTAGGGAGTAACAGAGTCCAGATGAGAAATACAGACTATTGCTTGGCCTGTAATTTTGTGTCCTTTGGTCTTTTAAGCATTCAGACTTCTTTTAAGTTACACCAGGACTTTGGAGAGATCTCTCTTCTAGAGGAAGAAAAATACTGGCTAATGCACTGCTGAGATCCTTATGTAGTGTGAGCAAATTAATGAACCTTCCAGAAGGGCTACACTGGAACAAGTGTTCTTATTGTCCCACTTCCCCCCAGCTAGTATTCTTTTTACTTATTCTTACTGCTTCAATTTCTTGCAACTGTGTAATATCTTATGTTATTTGAGGATTAATGTGAGCACATGAAAGATTCAGTTTTTGGAAAAGGCACAAAAGCAAGAAATTATAGTTGAACATACAAACAAAACAGCTTCCAAAATTTAAAACCAGAAATAAAGTGGAAAGCATTATCATAAAAAAAGAGAGAAGGTGAGAAGGGAAGAGGTAGGACCTTATTCAGATGTTTGGATTTTGTAATAATGCTCCCTCTCTCTTTTGCCTTTTAGTCCCACATCCCTCCTTGTAACAGCAATCTAGCCCCACTTGAAGTACATTGCAATGAGGCAAGTTCAGATAAATTCATTTATCCTTCCCATGAAATATAACAAGTAATATGGTATCTACTGAATGTTACTCTGCATTTCAAGTTTGGAGATTTACTTAAGGAATAAGAAATTGCATAATTTATTTTGCAGTGTGCATTATACAGTTTGCACTATGCTACCACATAACATTTTCCTTGTTTCATTTTAACTATCTAGTTGTTCCTAAATCAGAAAACATAAGGGTTTTTCCTCCATTTTAAATCTGCCCATTCTGGCAATTCTCCCACTTATTAAAAGCAGCAAACCCTGGGCTGAGAGAACAAAGTGGGAAATATTTGCAAGTAATCTTTTGATGTTCAGTTCATTTTTTTTTTCAAATTACAAATAAATTGATCTTATCCCAAATAAAACTTAAAAAAAACCCTAAACAATCTGTACTTGTTTGTTGCAGAAATATATTTATTCTACAAATTTATAGAGCATTCTATAACTATGTAGAATTCTAAATATATAGAGCAGATCTGAAAGGATTTTTGTGAAAGTTTCTTTTTCCATCTGCAGCATATTTCCTATATTCAAATTCTTTATTTTGTAGTCTCAGATTATATCACCATTTCCCTGTATATCACTATTTCCTTGTGTTCCAAAATCTGAAAAGTTTAGCAGAGTTCTGCACTGAAGAGAGAAAAGATTTTTAAAATATCTTGTGAAATCTGCAGATGTGTGTGTGTACATACACAATTTTTCAAGAAACTCTATTTCTTACTACATATGTGTTGGATAAAGGAAGTCTGTGGGCATTTTAACCACGTTGAAGTAAGGTGTGAAATTTGGCAATACATCTCTCTGAAATCTTCAGAGGGGTAAAAGTCACAGACCCACAGAATGGCTTAGGTTGAAATGGAACTTAGAGGTCTTCTAGTTCCAAACTCCCTGCCATGGAGAAAAACTTTTCCTCTAGACCAGATTGCTCAGAGCCCCATCCAACTAGGCCTTGAACACATTCAGGGATGGCACATCCAGAATTTTGTGCAACTTATTTTGGTGCCTCACCACCCTCACAGTAAAGAATTTTTTTCTGATATCAAATCCAAACTTACATTTTTTTCAGTTCGAAGCCATTCGCTTTTGTCCTTACATGCTCTTGTGAATAGTCTCGCTCCATCTTTCTTGTAGGCTTCCTCCATTTACTGGAAGGCTGCAATTAGCTCACCCTGAAGCCATCTCTTCCAGGCTAAACAATCTCAATTGTCTCAGCCTTTCCTCACAGGAGAGGTGCTTCAGCCCTCTGATCATCTTGGCAGCCCTCCTCTGGATACACTCCAACAGGTCCATGTTCTTCCTCTGCTGGGACTCCAGAGCTGGATGCAGCACTGCAGGTGGGCTCTCAGCAGAGCAGAGGGGCAGGATCCCCTCCCTCACCTGCTGCCCACTCTGCTTTAGATGCAGCCCAGGACATCTTTGGCTCTCTGGGCTGTGAGTGCACCTTGCTGGGTCATGTCCAGCCTCTCATCCACCAGCACCCCAAGTCCATCTTGGCAGGGCTACTCTAAATCTGTTAATCCCCCAGCCTTGTGCAATAGATACAATGACCTGCACAAATGCTCTATAGAGAGAGAACAGAGTTGGTCAAACACCCCAGTGATGGCTCTAATATTTGTTGACCATGTGGTCTACTGGTGTTCCCCATTCTGACCTCACTGTACCTCCACACAAGGGAGGAGGCATCTATACACCTTCATTATTTCATACTTAGGCACTGATGCATTAGTGTGTCTCAGCTCTATATTGAAGAGCAGGGTTTTCCAAGATTTTCTTTTTGTATGTCAGATCCAAGTAATTTTCAATAATTCTACAATAAAACCTGCACTTGGAAGAACTGTCTATAAAACCACAGCAGAATCTGTTGAAATATGCAGAAAACACAGATCTGCAGCAGGACTGTTAATGAATTTAGCCTGGAGAGTATTATTTTTCTGTGTGAAGTCCAAAGTAATGATTCTTCACTGAAAAATAAATCACACAAGTCTGCTAAGAAAAGTAGTTCTGATGAAGAGCAGAAAAATGGAAGTGGTAGAAATGATCTGCATAAAGTAACACCAAGCTGATTTGCCTGTTGAATACTGTTGAAGACAGTTGGGTGACATTTCCCAGAGCAATGAAATATGTGGGACAGGTGATGTTATCATTAATTAGTTTTGGCCAACATATCAACTTATTGATTTCAGAAAGCTACTAGGATTAAGTGGTTGTAACCAATAAATGTTATTATAGAGACTACTTATTCTTCATATCAAAGTAAAAGAAGAAAATACTTCTTAATACTGAAAGTTAGGGCAAGAGATGTGAACAATTGTATTTTCCTTTTGCATTCATTTCTGCACTTCCTTGTGTTCTTTTTTCTGGAAAGCACCAAGTGACTTCTGAAAAGTCATGTTTTTTCTAGTAAAAGCAATAAAGTAATGAGAAACCTCTTCAGAGGTTTCCTTAAATAACAAAAAACCCCACAAGATATTCAGGTGATCTATTTCCGCCCTCTATTGTACCCCCAATTATTTATACATTTGTATTAAATATCTGGGAGAGTAAAAAAGTGAGGAAAAAATTCAGCCAGGAGTGAAGCTTTTGAGGAGGTGCTGCATTTTCTTTGGATGAGTGCTGTGCACACTGCAGTCAGCACTTTAGCAGGAGTGACAGAAGTCAAGTACCTGCCAATGTCAGGAGCAGAGAAGGCAGGTCTCACAGGAGCAGGAAGCAGGAGTGAACCCAGCAGCTCAGCTGGACTCCTGGAATTTCCCTCCAGTAAAAGTGCTCTGACTTTAGCGCAACCTTTTCTGTCACTCCCATAATTCCTTTCTTCCTAATCAAGCCAGGCTTCAACATAATGACTGCTTGGTTCATATTTCTTAACAAAGATGGTTGAAAACTTCTCAAACCCTGTGACCACCTTAATTCCTCACTTACATGGGGCCAACATGGGTCACATTTAGATGGTCAGGCTTCTGGAAACTTTCCATCCTTGGAGAGGTAACTTTTACCCACTCTCCCTTTAAAAACACAGGTCAGCAGCCCATCCACCTCGTCATGCAACAGTAGAGGGAAAAGGGAGGCTCCTGACTCTGCTGTTACATCCTGCAGCCAGAGGCAAGGGGTGTGACTCCAGCATGGACATTTAGCCATACAACCCCATGTCCAAAATGCATCTTCTCCTATGTGCCTCGATAAAGGAGCATGCGCTTGTTATCCCATTAAGAGTCTTTGCTCTTCCCCTGTTTCATGGCCTAAAAGTGTCGTAATTTTTGTAACATGTTTTGTCACCCCAAAGGCACTCCTGCAGTAGAAGGGAAGGATGGTAGGAGAGGTGCAGAGACCTCTGCAGCAGCAGCTCTGCAGCTCCAGGAACAGAGAGGGAAAACAGAACTGGTTGAGGGTGATAACCATTCCTTGGGCTGTCACTGCAGTAGGACCAGTCTAAGTACTAAGCTCTATTTTGGCAGTGGCTAGAATAAGCCATTCCACAGTCCTTCAGAAGGTAAGGGGAAGGCACAGGGCATAGGCTTATTTTGCTGTGAGAAGCAGCTTGCTGCCCAAGGCAAATCTCTGCCTGGGACTCCAGGCAGTTTTGGGTTATAGCTTCCATCCCACTGCTCTGTATCTGCACCTAAGATTCAGTTGATAAGACTTTCTCTTTACCCATTTTCTAGTCAACACTGTGCTCCTTGGATTACAGCAAGAAAAATCCAAATTCTATAAACATCCTGATAATACTGACCTAATAATCCTTATAATAAGTGACCTAATATATCCAGATGCCTCAAGGCTAACTGTCCTGTTTCTTCCCATCTATGTTTTTGCTTGCTCTAAATCCATTTCTACCTATTCAATTGATGCGTCTGTAACCATACTTGTAATTCACTTACTTTTCATAAAAATGCTGATTCTGAGTTTGTGGTTGACTGCATTTCAGATAGTGATACTGGGGTTTTTTGAAAGTGATGACCATGGAAGTCGGTGGCTGCACATGTGGTTTTGTCAAAAATAGAAAGTGGTAGGGCTTCTTGGTGATGTGTTTTCTCCAAGCGACAGAGCAGTTAAAAAGATGCCTCAACACATTCATTTTCAAGAATATCTCAGACTAATTTCTATTTTAGGTTGTATATATTGACAGAGAGAGACACCTTTCCTACACTTTCACATTTGTTCATACACTTTTTTTTTTTTTTTGGAAAACCTCAGGACCTATTTTTGCTTGGTTTCTGAAGGCAACTAGTTATGGTTCTGTTTGAGGACAGTAGGCAAAACAGTACTTCACAAAACTCCTGCGTGAAAATTGCTAAAAATTCCACTTACCCACAGTTTTTTGTCCCAAGGAACAAACTCCTTTGTACAGGCATTCATTGCTTTCTATGTTTTTTTTCTGTCACTTCTGAGGATAACCAAGGTCAAACCTATTAAGATATTGTATGCTATTTCTGAAGGACTGTTAACTACCTACATCTGGATTGAAGGAGAAGTTTCTGGGTGACCAGAATTTCTGACTCAGACTTCAGAAGACTGTCTTAGTTTGGGCCAAGACTGCCTTCACAGGGACCTTAAAGCAGGACTGAGCTCTGTTTGCTGCAAGCTGAGGCCTTTTTGCTGGATGCAGTCACTGGCTGGCCTGGACACCCCTTAGATGCATTCAGCTACAACTGCACAGGGAAGGTAGAAAACCTAGGAGGGTGGTAGTGAAGACAAGTGGCAGGATCTGAAGTTGCTCTGTTCCCATGTTGCTACAGGGGTCTGGACAGGGCTAAGGAGTAGGACCTTCAACAGGAGCCATGGGGTGAGACAAGGCATCAGAGAAGGCATCAGAAATATCCTTCAAAATAAGGAGAGAGAGGAAGGTTGGAAAGGCAGCCAGTCTTGTTTTCATCCTTACCTAGGGCAAAACTTTCTGAAGCATTTGCATGTAGCTTTCCCCTTCAGGAAATTACCCATCCTTTGGGTAATTTTCTGAAAACAATGTGGAAATTAACAAACAGACCACCAAAAATGCTTTGAGAGGAAAAGTTTTGTAAGGTTAGTAGCGCTTAAGGTCTTTGGGACAGGAAGGCAGGACTGGCAAAACGTGAATAACTTTTACCAGTTAATAGACATTAGCACACACTTCATACTTCAGCAGAATGCATCAAAGGCACAACAACAGAGGGATATAAACCTGGCCACAAATATATGAGAGTAGTAATCTTATTATTAGGAGATGTAAAATATGCTATCCCTAAGAGGAAAAAAAGTTCCCTACCACAATGAAAAAAAGCCAAAGCATAAATGCTGAAGAGAGGTGTGAATATGCCCATACATATGCAGGATTATGCTACAGACATACAAATCTTCGGATTTATTTAGCTGTGACTAAACTAAATATTAACATATTAAATTAAAAACAGACTGCTACGAGGCAAAAAAAGCTTTTATGAGTGAATCCTACATATTTTTTTCTCTGCACAAAACATAACAGCTCAAAGGATTGTTAAATTATAGATAACTCACCTATGCTTTATCCTCCAACACAGACCATCTAATAGTCCAACAGAACATACTCATGATTTATCAGTCCTCAGAGCCAGTATAAATAAGAAAACAGTTCTCATTAAAATCCTTAGAATTTACAAAATGTTAAGCTCCAAAATGTACAAATTACACATCTACATGAAAGGAATATTCACACCAACCCAAATTAATCCAAAGCCCTGCTAAACAAACCTTACAGTAATACGAGGAAAACAACAAATATTTACCTCCCATGCTCCCAAAAGGCTCATCTTCTCTTTAGATACTGATTCTAAAATTCCTCCTCAAAATAATTACTGAAGGCCTGAGCTTGTTTCTGTGGAAGGGGATGGATGGCCCTCCACTAGCTCCAGCAGAGGCCCTAATTGCTTGCCTCTACTAATAAACTAATCTCAGGCACCTGGAACTAGCAGGCTCCATGCCGGGCAGACGGGGCTCAGGTTACCTAAGAAATGCTCCAAATATACTCACACAAATCACTAGCCCTGCAGATGTGCAAATACTGCTTTTGTCATATTGCTGGAGAGACGGACATGTGTTTGCAGGGCTGTAACACATAAAACCTGAAGATGAATTCATTGTGTTTCTTTAATCCTTTCCAGAGGCCAGGTGGGCATTTGGGGAACCAGATAAGTGTGCTGATTATCCACATTACTCATTGCATTAATCCACTTGTCTGTGACTCAGAGTATCAGAAATGCTCACAGCATAAATATGTAGGTGGCTGGAAAAAATATATGTATTTCATGAGTGCCTGTTGTCTGCAAAATAAAATCTAATCAGGAAGTTAGCCTAAAACTTTGACTAAAATCTAAACAAATCCAAACTTTGCTGATGTCTACAGTTTTTAATATTAAAGGACCTGGATGCCATGAGAGGATGTAAGCCTCAGTGTAAGCCTTGTGAGACAAACTATTCTACTTTTAACAAATTTTAAAAGATTTTCACAGGCAAACGTTTTCTGTGTCCTCAAAAATTAAAGCAGGTGTCATGTAATGTCCATGGAACCTTCCACAAATTTCTTCTCCTTCCCTGAACAGATTATGTTGATAAACATGTGTCAAACACAGTATGTACCTAGTTTCATTTGAGGAGGGGAGAATGATATAAACAGGACACACTTTAACCTGTAAATGGAGGAGAGAAAGAATAGGCTGTATTCTTGGTCTCTGACAAATTGCTGAAATAGATGTCTAGTTTAGGTGATGTTCACACAGGTTGATTCATATTAAAAAAAAATTCTCAATTGGTTTGCATGAGAAATATTGTTTCTATTGACTGCATAGACACAAACACAAAATCATTTTAGAAGCAAAGAAGCAAAGACAGGAACATCTTCCAAAGTTTTGTGATGGTCCAGACTTTTTTTTCTTCTTCTTCAAGACACTGTAAAAAAACCCCAACCCACAAAACAAACAAACAACCCAGCAAAAAAAAAAAACAAAAACAAAAACAAAAAAAAAACCAAACAAACAAAAAAAACCAACCAAACAAAAAACCAACCAACCAAACAAAAACCAAAAAAACCCACCAAAATCATCAAAACAAACAAAATAAACAAATGAACAATCAACAAAACCAAAACACAAACAAACAAAAAAAAGCCCACTTAAATTGACTTTTTTTTAGATCAGAGACCTGGAAAGATTATGTTTTAGATATTGACTGAATGACAAACTTGCAGCTTCACTGAAAAAAAAAAGCACAGATATTGCAAAACTGAAGTTCAGGTCTGGAAGTAAAAGAAAGGCAGCTCTAAAGCCTCAAAGCTCAGAGTCAACCAGCACTGAGAAAAGTCCTAACAGAGACAGCATCAATCTTCCCTCACTGACAGCTGAATTTCCAAGACTTCTTTAAGAAATATGTTTAAGTAATAATGTTTGATGAAGACTACCACAATCCACTGGTGCACCTTTATTAGCTTGAAGAACATTCCAATAGGGAACAAATCCTTTTGTCTTCTGTACTCTAATGATTATCAGAAAAGGGAACTCAATAAATGAATTATTAGTAGTTAGTATGAACATTGAAAGATATATCAGAAATTCCCTTGCTCAAAGAACTACACAGACAGCAACTATTTAATTAATGCAATGGAGACAACATATAAGTTGAGGAGAGCAGCACAAGTAACAGTATTCCACTGATTTCCTGTCTGGCAGCAACATTCTGTGCCATGAATAGCTCCTGCAGGCAGGAGTTTGGCTTCTTCCAAACTCCTCAGCTGGGAGTTTAGAGGAGTAGGCAGGAGATTGCGAATACATGAGCATCAGACACACAGTGCTGCTGCTATCACTTGATCCTAGGATGCAGGGAGTAATCATGCCACAGATAGCAATATACCTCCTGTGCCTACTTTATTGACCATTAAGTCAGCATTGGAGAAAGTGAATACTAAATTCTCACAAAGGAATGCATCTACATCTGTTCTCCATAGGGAGAATATTCAACACAATAGTGTCCATGCATTCTTCACTCGTCTCCAATCACATACACTCCCAGAAAAGGTTGTAAAAGATATGTATGCCTATGAGGACAAAAAAAAAAAAAAATATCCTCTGAAAATTTATCACAATCAAAATTATTAGCAAAACTAAACAAAAAGAGATTTCAGGAAAAAATTCCTGAATGTTATGTTTTATCATGTTCATAGATGGATGCATAGACCTCTTCAGATAACTCAAGATATTTCCTGGAATGTGTAACACTATCCGGTCACTGAACATAAAAAACAATAAGAAAATTTGGGGACTGTATTTAAAGGAAGGGAAATTGTTCAATGACTCTAAGCCAAGCCAATTCTTGTAAAACCTCTTTTTGCTTACTCATATGTTTTTTCTTCATTTAGTCACTTATGACAAGGTCCCAGGTGATTTACCTTTCCCATGACCTTATGTCTTTTCACTGAAGTACTGACCCTAAATATTAATGTGGGTTATGGGGCTGCCTTTTAAAGCATTTATTCTCATTTCAGCTGTTATTGATGAGCACTTGTTTGCATAAAGGCCTCTTTTATTACATGCAGGGTAGACATTCTCACATCCTATGAGCTGCCGATTTATTTTGCAGTGTTTGATGGGCTGGGGTACTCCCACCTGCCTTCCCACACAGCCTGAACTCAGCTTCACCTCTCTGAGCAGCCAGAAATCTCTCCTTGACCAAGCCAGGCCTCCGAGCTGCTGTCCCAAGCAACCATACACAGCAATGCTAATTGTTACTGGGTTTATTAAAAAAAAAAAGAAAATAAAAAGCCACATATATATATGTGTGTGTGTGTGTTTGTGTGTGTGTGTTCCTGCATTTATGTATATTGAGCCCACATGAGGATAAACAGAGCCTGCAGTTGTAAGTCACAAGTGTGAATTTCAACTGAATTCATATTAAGTGGTTTGAAAATATTTCTCTTGCATCCACTTTCGGTTGAGGTTCTGGGACTATATGCACAGAAAAAAAGAAAAACAGAAAGGAAAGGTTTTGAGAAGCAATCCTACTCTGTGGAGTGAGCCAGGTTCCTCCCGGCTTCACAGGGTTTTAGCCTTTGTCATGTCAGCAAAAGTGACCATCTGTTGACAAAACAGAAGAGAAAATCTTTTCTACTCTGTTATGCTCTTTTCACACCTCCTATTTCCCTGAAGTATTTGCCTCTGCCTACAGCCAGCAGCAGTTATGACAAAAAAAGATGGTTCCTAAGTGGGATCTTGCGTAACGATTCCTGAATTTCTAAACTATCTGTGAAAACTTATATGCAAATCATTGCTACTTTCCAGGGAGCTCTGGGAACTGAGTTAACTGTAGAAACTTGACTCTCAGTTGCCCACTGCATTTGGTACTGAGTAGTAAGAACATCACTATTCACTTTCAGTGCTGTGAGAAAATTTAAATTCTATTTGTGTAGGGTCATAAAATGCATGTTCTTACATCATATTATGTATTCAATATATTAGAAAAACTTTGTCTTTTATAAGTCTTTGCATGTGAAGCTGTTTTTCCTGTCAGGGAGAACTGACAGGTTGCCTGCCATCACCTACTCTCCAGCAAAGTCAGTAGCCCACACTGTCAGCATGAAAACATCTGTTGAATGGATTTATTGAGTGAGTCTTAGGTACAAGTTGGGGGGTGGGGGTCCCCACTGTTTATTACAGTCCTGACCTAATGAACTTAATTTGTTGACATGTTTCCCTCAGTGTTTTACTTGATCCCATCTCACATTTCTTTCTACTGTGCTGTTTTCTTGGAAACAGGAGTTCTTGGCACATCGGCATGTCCACCAGTTGCAAATCTACCAGGCTCAGATGGCTACAGTTGGCATGGCAGGATCAGATAAACATCGACCACTTTCCAGGACCCCATCTTCCCCCACTGACTCCACGTTACCTCACCCAGACATGGACCAGCCCAGCCAGCATGTCTACACAACTGGTAGGATTCCCTAAAGACTGCTTTTAATAGGCAGGGCAAATGCATTTGTTCATGTGGGATCAACAGACTTAAATACCTCAAATACCTCCTGCAGCAATGCGTTCAGTTTTAGCCCTATTGCTCCTCTGTTTTATGATGCTATACTGGCACCAACTCAACCAGTGCAGCTGATAAATCACAGGGTTAATATTCACACAGTCATAAATTATTATCATTTACTAGCTCTAGCAATAAAGAAACAGGTGCATTTTTGGTGCCTTTAAGTCATTTACAGCTTTTTCTTTCATTTTTCTGTTCTCTGGTTCTTTTCTTTGTGTTCTCATTGCCTGTTTTGTAAAGAGACCACCAATAAGTTGAAGAAAGACCACCAGTAAGGAGGAAAACTGTGATGTAATTCTCAATGTCTTCATCTGACAAATCAGTGTTTGCTTCAAGGTCTCTTTATCTACAGGAAAAGCAAAGCTGTAGGTATGATTAAGTGCTGATGGCTACAACTTCTGTGTCATTCAACAGTTTTGTGGAGTCCAGAGAAGCAGGTTTTATGCTTAGGTCCTGGGCATTCCAGTCACTCAGGAAGCATGGGCTGTCCAAAGCAAATGATTAGAACCTCAAAAATCTTCAGTCAAAGGAAGGAAAATGACCACAGAAACTTCATTTCTTATTGTGGGTAATCTATCTTTGCATGAGGGTCCATCTTTTTAAAACCCTGAATGTCAGTATAAGATGCGAGCATGGTCAGAAGTGAAGATTCACTTTGTGCAAAAAATAAAATAAAAGAGAGGGAAATAAATACTTGCAGTTACTGTTTATGAAGGTTTATGCCAGAAGTGTATTTCCTTCAGCTGGCAGAACTTCCCATGCCCTGAAAGTTTGCATTTTTTCAGGCCATGACCATGAGTTTATGTAGGATAGAGTCCTTGATGGGCACTGTATGTCTGTGTGAGACAGTGTGCTTTTCTATCTTTCCAATCAGAATGTGACCTTGCTATAAGTAAAAACGTATTATTATTGTTGTGTGACAAACATTTGGGTTGTACAGAAACAAACACTAATTCACTTTCCGTGAGTTTCTCTAAAAAGAACAGACAGGATTCCTAAACCAGACCATTGTATTTCTAGTTCTGTTCATAGAATCCCGAAAACATTGAAAACTTATTCTAAGATTTGCAGAGCACACCAAAAGTGAGCTCACTGTGTGTAGGCTTCACTGTCCCTTTCAAAAGTATGCACTTTCAAAAAAAAAAAAAACCAAAAAAACCTGCAGTCTCTTTCAAAAAGCTGCTGCTTCAGCCTGATTGCTCAGGTTTACCGACACCTCCTTTTATAATCCCCAGTAAGGGGAGTAGGGTCAAGGGGGTTACATATATCTGTGGACTTGTGGCATTAGTGGAACTAATCAAGAAAGAAAGTGTGAAGTTGAGATGGAAAAATAAGAGAAGGAATGAAATTGTGTACGACAAACACAAAATGGAGATGATTATGGGAATGGGACATCCCTGGCATAAAGAGCTTGAGATGTGACACGAAGAAACCTGATAGGTTCAGCAGTGGAAATGCAGACAGATCAGGCAGAGAGCCAAATTTACCCATTCAGTAATTGCTACATGAACACCAGTAGAAAGAGAGAGAGAGCAAAGGAGAGAGGAAAAGAGAGAGGAAGGAAGGAAGGAAGGAAGGAAGGAAGGAAGGAAGGAAGGAAGGAAGGAAGGAAGGAAGGAAGGAAGGAAGGAAGGAAGGAAGGAAGGAAGGAAGGAAGGAAGGAAGGAAGGAAGGAAGGAAGGAAGGAAGGAAGGAAGGAAGGAAGGAAGGAAGGAAGGAAGGAAGGAAGGAAGGAAGGAAGGAAGGAAGGAAGGAAGGAAGGAAGGAAGGAAGGAAGGAAGGAAGGAAGGAAGGAAGGAAGGAAGGAAGGAAGGAAGGAAGGAAGGAAGGAAGGAAGGAAGGAAGGAAGGAAGGAAGGAAGGAAGGAAGGAAGGAAGGAAGGAAGGAAGGAAGGAAGGAAGGAAGGAAGGGCAACTTATTGCAACTGAGATTATCAATCCACTGAATTCCTTTTTCAAAATATGATACATCTTTTTATTGAATCCCTGATTCTTGTTTTACTGAATCTTTTTTCCCCCTTCACTGCTCATTCAGGGTAATAATCTCTACTCATTACTGAAAAAAAAATTAAATCCTCCTATTTTCATCTGCCCTATAACTTAATGCTTCTTTTTCTCCACCTCTGCTCTGTTCTTTTATATCCTCTAGGTACTGGCAGCGTGGTGCTGTACCTGCTTGCAAGCTGTATCTATGCTAATAGCCAGTACTCCCTGGCTGGTTGACCAGGTCTTGCAGAGCACATAGCTCTGCATTCACAGTTAAACCTTTCCTTTCTGCTTAAAGAAATCTCTTTCCCTGACATGTGTCTAGGCTTACAGATTACACATGTAATCTTTATCACTCCAGCTTTTGAGTACATTGAAAATAGAGCTATTTTTTATGTTATGAGATTGATACCTTTGGAGTGACAATGAACAGATACTTTGCAACATCAACAGTTCTAATACAGTTTCTGTGAAAAAAAACCCCAAAACTATCTGTGTATTATTAACATATGGGATGTTAGGGTATAGAATAACTTTATCTGTGCATACTATTTCCTGGATTTGGATGATGCCCTATCCTTTATTCACTGATTACTTGAAAGAAAGAAAGAAACTCTGACCCGGTTTTTATTTATTCTTATACGGCCTTTAGAAAATCTTTGAGCATGCAAGTCCTGAGGAATATGATCTGATCACAGTGTTGACTTGTTCCAAGCAGAGTTGGGCTACAAACCACTGGAGGTCCTTGCCTACCTGAGCTATCCTATGGTTCTATGATTTTCTCCCTTAAGAGAGCACAAGATGCAACCAGCCATTGTCCACAGCAGTTGAACTACTTGCAAAAAGCATGGAAGTAGACTACTTGTAACAAACTACTTGTAGAAAACTACTTGTAAAAGCATGGAAGGAAGGAATGGGTGTGTGGAAAGGGAGAAAATTCTGGTCCACCATAAAGCAAGGTCAAATTCAGACTCTAGAAATTAATGTAATAACATGTCCCTGCCTTGAGTTATTATTTACTGTTAGGGTTTTTTTGGGTTTTTTTTTGTTTGTTTGTTTGTTTTTTTGTTTTTTTTGGTTTTTTTTTGGTTTTTTTTTTCCTATTTAAAGGCAATATATTCTTGGAAGAGAAAAAAAAGGTAGGAGGAAAACAATTGTAGGAGATTACTACAGGGGTATCAAATTGAGCCTGTATTTTTGTGAGTCATGAGAAAAATGCTTTTAGCCAAATATCTGAAGGGAATCAGAGCAGTGATTGTTGTGAGAGCTAAGCAATATATACACAGTATATGAACAAGATAACAAGTTAAAGGTGGGAAAAAAATAAAGTCCACTTAATTTTCATTTAGGCAGTTTACAGAATACTTGACATTATTTAGCTCAGATTTTTTGTTGGAATAATTTATTACATATTCTTCCCTTGGGTTTTCTTATTGGTACTGTTATTCTCCAGGGCAATTAATCTTCTTCAAAGCATGCTGTTAGCCAATGATTTTTAGGTCCCTTGTTCTCCCCTCTGTTTAAAATATTATTAAAAGAAATTGACCCGAATAAAGTATTTTGGAAATGAATGAGTGTTAGGGAGTCTCCACCAGGAAAATCTTGGTTTTTACTGATTTGAAGTAAATTCACTTTCTTTTGTCCTGTGTCCCCTATCATTATATGGTTCAGTGGTGGCACCATTCCCATCTGTCTTCAGGGCCACATTCTGACCTCAGTAATATTGGTGTAAATCCAGAATAAATCCACCAGTCTCAGTGGAGCTGCTCAGATTTACACAAGGAATCTGAGAGCAGAATCTGGCTGTAGGCATTTGTTCTGGAGAGACAGAATAACCATCTTTTATTAATATTTCACAGCAGTCTGGAATTGAAAACAGTTGTCTCCCTCTTTTCTTCTTTTTTTTTTTTTTTTTTTTTTTTTCTTATGTGGGGGTGGGGAGATTATTGGCTGAATCCTGTTAGGGAAATCCTACAGGCTATTTTTAGCAGTAAGCTCTACTGCTGCATTCTGGTATTGTACTAAGCACATGTGCTGTATGACCAGCAGCCACACATCTGAATCACTTGCACATCCTAAATCAATTTAAATGCTTGCAATAAATGAAAACGTATATTTCAGTCTTTTCTTAAGTCAATTAATCCTCCTAGAAACAAATTTTACACTCAGTGGTGTGAATATCTTGATATTTAAAAGTTTGGAGCAGATGCTTCTGCCATGCAATACTGACCTGACCTTATTAAACTGATTTTTGGTTCAGATAAAATACATACAATAAAATTATACTTTTAGTTATATTCTATTTCTGGAAAAGTGCTAAGAAAAGAAGTCTCTGTCAACCAGAGGAGGCATCCTGAATACACAGTTTCAGTGTTTCACTTTGAAATTGGTTGCAACCCTGATACAGGTAATCAAAAGTGCCATTATTACACCTAACTCTGTATAACAAAAACATAGTAATATGGGTTTTTTTTATTTTTTAATATTATTTCTATTACCTGCTATTTGGACTATTCAAGTAAGAAGAATAAAAAATAATTGAAAGAATGGCATGTAGAAGTAAATTTCAACTTTCAGCTAATTTTTCTTAATGTTTAACAAGCATTTCTATTCAAATCCATTCGATATAACAGCCTGTCCTACCTGAAAGCTTCTGAAAGTCCTGATGCCTGTACAGTTAGCACATAAACAGCTTCCCTGTCGGTCAGGGGGATGGGAGGAAATGTTTTCTTATCTGTTGCTATAATGGCCACTGCCAAACTGGACAAGCTGAGTAGGCAACAGACTGCAGAAGTTAAAACTGTGAGTGCCAAGAAAAGGAAAGTGAGGTATGTGAGCTTGCACTTATTTGTGTGCATACCTCCGAGTAACTTACAAGACCTGATGATAGAGCGGTGAGGTACTGCAGAGAAAGGAAATTATTAACTGCTTTGACAATGCCAGCAGATATTTTAAGCTGCATTAGCTTATTAGCTCCAGGTTTTCACTGGTTCTTTCTTTCTTTAAAAGAAAACAGAACAAGAAAGTAAATAAAAAATTATTGCTAATGAACTATTATGTTTACTAGATAATAATTTAGCATAAACTTAGTCATACTGCAGTTAGGTATTATATTTGCATTCTCCTTATGCTTAACATAAGTGTATTCTCATTTTGGCTTAAATACCAAGATCCCAAAGGATCAGTCCTAAAGTGCATGAGCTAAGAAATATGGCAGCATAAATATTTCTAGAGCAGCATAACTTCTGGCTGGCTTCTAACTGAATTATCTCAGAACCTTAACTTTGAATCACCCACGATGTCCACAGGCTCTCATTCAGAAGAGCTTTTAAAGACTTTATTGATGTTCAATACCCATTAGAGAACTTTGTTAAATAAGGGTGGTATTGAGCATTTTGTTGAATCTGGACTTCAATTTTGTATTTTCTTAACTGGCCGACTTTTCAGTAGCGGGCTAATACAATTTTCCCAGAACTGTGCTGGCATCCCCAGTACTGGTGGCACACAAGAAAGATGTTCTGAATGCCAAGTATTGCAGCTTGGAGAAATAGTTAATTTGAGTCTCTTTCAACTGTGAGAGAAAGAAAAAAGCCAAATGTTTCCCAAATGAAAATGGTCCTCATAGGGGTAAGGAAAATAATTTTTGTTCCAGATATGTCTAGGAGAAATGCAAAGAACAAGTAAATACAGAAAATCATTTTTCAGTGTTTCAGACTTGGTTTGAAAGCCTTGAAAATTGAATTTAGCTTGAGCCTACTCACTAAAATTTCTCTTTTGCTCCCAATACACAGCTACAGAGCAATGTGATATTGATAGCTTTTTTTCTGTATAAAGCTGTTCTGTCCTTGCATAAATGACCATAGAAAATTCAAAAGGTACCTTGCACTTGCACTCAAACAACAGGATTTGATCCTAATTGAGTAGTGGGTGGAACTTTTCTTTTTAATGAAAAAGGACTCTGGCTACCACTGTTTCAGCTCTCTGAAACATTCATTTGATATGCTTTGAGATCTGGAATTAATATAGTATTAGTTAAGCAGTAAAACTGCAGAGTGCCATTGCCATTTCGTAATTTATTTTTAAAGCTTTCTCTAAATTATATTCTTTACACTTCTATGCATAACGTTTTCTTGTTGTATATAGGTTAACAGCTTTAACTTTAACCACTAGAGAAAGAGAAAACAAGTGAGTCAGTAAGAAGACTTTTTTTTTCTAGCCATAAAATCTTTCAAAAGACATCACCCAATTCCCCTTCTTCTTTAGTTAATTGTATTTATTAATATAATTTCTTGAGAAATAATCTTTGCTTTATTGGTATCACAAGATTCACCTCATAAATCAAAATTCAGAACCTCACAAAGGAAAAAGAAATTTAGGTCCAGAGAAGGGCAACAAAGCTCGTGAAGGGTCTAGAAAGTGACTCCTGTAAGGAGCATCTGAGTGAGCTGTGGGTGTTTAACCTGGAGAAAAGGAGAATTGGGGGACCTTACTGCTCTCTATAACTGTCTGAAAGGAGGCTGTAGCCTGGTAGGGATTGATCTCTTCTCCCAGACAAACAGCAACAGGACATGAGGACATGGCCTCAGGCTGTGTCAGTGGAGGTTCAGGTTCAGGTTGGACATCAGGAAGAATGTCTTCCCAGGAAGGGTTGTCAGGCATGGGAATGGGCTTCCCAGGGAGGTGGTGGAGTCACCATCCCAGGAGATCTTCAAGAAACAACTGTTCATGGCACTCAGTGGTCTGGTCTAGTTGACAAGGTGGAGATAGGACAAAGATTGGACTCAATGATCTTGGAGGTCTTTTCCAACCTAAATGATTCAGTGGGATTTTCATCTTGCTGTAATTGTCAAATAAAATCCAGTTTTGCTAAAGCATGCATGACAGGGAACAGTATAACTTGCATTTGTTTCATTTGTTTCTTATTGTGCTGTCTTTGTGCTGAAGGTGTTGTGTATGACAGTCTGATGCTGAAGCACCAGTGCATGTGTGGGAACTATGCTAATCACCCTGAACACGCTGGAAGAATCCAAAGCATCTGGTCAAGGCTGCAAGAAACTGGGTTGCTAAACAAGTGTGAGGTAATTAAAAATTAAGACCAGATACCTGACTTGCTAAAGTAAATAGCAAATTTATTAACTCCTAGACCTGGTTTACTTCTGTAATAAGAGAGTAATTTGTTTTAGGAATTATTTGGTCTTAACTGATAATATTAAAATAATGCATTACAGGAAAACACACTTCCCTATCAGAAAATAAAGAATTTACACAGTGTCATGCATCCACATGTATCAGAATATAAAACCCAGACACGATTATTCCTCACCTCTATAAAGGAAATAGACAAGCAGTAGTCAAACAGTAAGTGCAGTCCCCCCAACAGCATGGTTCTTAACTTTTTCAAGAAGCTAAGGATTTACTTCTGTAGCACAGAACATTTTTTTAAATATAATTTGTATCACTCCATAAGCATATTACATCTTGTCTTTTTTCAGAGTTTAAAGTCTGTTTTTCATAGCATGCTCCTTTACCTGCATAAAACAGGTCCCATGTGAAGCCCCAAGACATTCAAGAACAATCTTATAGGCAATAGCAAATTTGTAAATCTTTTTTTCTGCTATGATTTCCCTCAAAAAATTGCATATTAAACCATGCTTTAATAAAATATGGTCTGTGAGGCTCATATATAATTTGGGTTAATTAAAAGTAGCTTTTTCTTACCATTCCCTGCTTCCTGTGAGTTTTGAAGCACTGTCAACTTCAGAAGCCTGTGGCAATTGCAGGTGTTTACTGCACTGCAGCACAAGTTAACAAAGTTCAGCAAAAATTTGCTAGTGCTCTGCAGGAATCCAAAATTTTCATGGCTCTCATGTTCTGTTTAATTACTTTTCTTTATATCCTTATATTTTTACAAATCCCAAGGAACTGGTTCAGTAGATCCCTTTGAATAGTTATGAGTGACTGTCCCCAAGATTTTCTGTAGATAGCTCAGTGTTCTGGTCAGTGAAATATTGCAAGCACTGTAAATGGATTTGTTGTATATACTCATCTAACTAGATGGCAGCACTTTAACAGGCTAATTCTATTTTTTAGCTTAGATAATTTTTTTTGTGCTCAAGAAGACTTTCTTTCAGCAAGGCCCTTAAGGCCACCTATCACATAAATGGTTTCACTGGGGAACCACATACTTCAAGATAAAGTTAAAAATGAGTGTTTAGTGCTTTACTAAAATAAAGCCTAGTTACCTTCTTGACTCAGGACTCCGTATTATAAAGAAAAGACAAAAGAGGGAGAATAAGTAAAATGCAGTGTGCTACTATGTACTGCTTTTTTCACTAACAAACAGCTGCTGTTGAACAGTAAAATGTGTGGCTCTGTAAAAGGTGTAAAATGAAAAAGTGATATACATTAGTTTGACATGCATGCAGTGTAAGAGTTTCCTGGAAGATTTAACTTTCTTCTTGCAATTCTAAAAATTCAAAATCTGCAGCACAGCCTATTAGGTCTTGCATAATTGAGTGAGGAGGCGGGAGAGAGAAAATAAGTCACTTCATGTTGAGCTGCATTCAGCTAATTTTGACCCCAACTATGTGCTTTGAAATGAGCTGTCAAAATGTAAACCCTGATGATATTATATTTGGTGATGCAATCTGTGCTTTGTTTAACTAAATTATCTAGCATGTGTGTGACATCAAACAAGTGCTTAAAACCGCTCACTTTCCAAAATGATACACTTAGTTGGTGCTCTGTTTCTTTAGAAAATCGTTCAGCTGAATGGATAACTTGTGTCATGAAATAAGTGGTTATTGCATTATCCAAGATATAAAAAGCCACCATCAAGCTGCTTTCTGGAATATACCACACCAAGAGTGCCTAGTGAAAGGATCATGGACAACTTCACCGTCACTTCTGCTGAATTCTGAATGCCCCCTCATGGACACTACCACTTCTTAATATAATTTCTCAGTATAATATCCCACAGTTGTCAGAAGAAGTAGGGAGATCACTGGTCAGGTTTTGCCGCATGCATTACCTCATACACCAAGTCTAAAGGTCAGGTTAGCAACAGGAACCTGCAGCAGACACTTAGGAAATCCTCTGCAGTTAATGAACGTTTTTCCTCTCTAACTAAAACAGTAATCCCACAGGAGGGCTTTTTGTCTGATAAGGAGTTTTAGGATCAAAACTAGTTCAGTCAGAGGTAGCTCAGGTTTTTTTACCTTGCACTGTATGTATCCCTGGGCACAGCTTGTTTAGGGGGCCCTCCCTATTTTCAAGATCTAACAAGAAACCCTTATGAAAATGAACAACTTGTATCTCTATGACCCTTGTTATCTACAACAGGGAGCTTTATGTGGTTCCTAAACCCTTTAGTGTGGATTAAGTCCTCTCACACAGCTCAGGTCTTTGGCAATAGAGAGATGACTGGCTGAGTGTTCAGAACTAACTTGGCACAGGATGATGAAAGTCATACAGACTAAGGCTAACACCATGCTTGCTGCAGTTCATAGATTAATTTAGGTTGACTAATCTAGGCTTAATATATTTCCTTTATATATACCTGTACATATTATTCATGCTGACCCCAAATTATTTTTAAAATACAACTTGGCGAAATCATAACAAGTTTTGAATGGGGTACACAAGCTCTGCATTTGCTACAAAACAAAATGTGCCTGAGAGTTTTCTCTACCCTTGCAGCCAACTGGCATGTAAAGGCCCATGTTCATACTACCAGGAATGCTTCCTGGCCCATGCCAGTGACCAAACCATGTCTAGGAGTTGTTTGGGAGAGTGCTAGTTGCTGCTCAGCCAAAACAGTATGAAGGACCACTTTAGCAATTTAATAGTACAGATGATTGTGTTAGTCTGCCTGGGAATGTTTCCTGGCACTGCTTAGTTTACTGCTCCAGACACAGCCAGGAGGACTTGCTTTTCCAGGCTGTATTTTGTCTTTCTAGCCATAGATACTTGTGCTCTAAAATTATTCAAACAACAGTTTGGAGGACTTTTGCTAAACCAAAAAATTAGTTTTAGCTTTCAGATTATTTTTAAATAATATCCTACTTCCAAACAGATGATTAATTCCTCCATTGGATTCCTCAAGACAAGGGGAAAAATACATTTAGACCACTGCCAGTCACAGAGAGCCAGATTTGAGACCAGCCCCTGACTGAGCTCAGGGCAGGAGAGTGAAGTAATTCACACACATCCACATCCACATCCACACACACATCCATAGTGAACTTTTTTACAGTCCTGGTATGTATGTTTTGGAAAAACAAAATTAATACACAGTATTTTTGCATTAGTTTCAAAGTTTTATGTATGTTTGCTGAAATGCCTGTTTGGTATTTGTTAAAGGCTGACAGATGTAGAATAAGCTGTTACCAAATGCAGACAGGGGCAGCTAAAAGATGCAAAGATGGGTATGAAAACCTCCATGATGTTTTTTTTTACAATTTTCCCTTGATAAAGAGCAATGCCTTTACCTTGAAGAGCAGCCCTACTTTTGGGACAATAAAAAGACTGAATTATGTTTTGGTAGGGTTGTCTACTTTCCACTTGTTCTAGGGAGAGGAAGTATTCAAATAACTCCTTGGGGGCTGTAATTTATGCACATATGACTGACATTAGGTTACTGTGATCAGCACACTTTCAGAAGAGAAAAGAAAATGTAGCCATGGCTCTGCTTTGTGGCCCCATCTTTACTTCTGGTAGGGACTGTGGTCCAGCAACACTTTTCAGTCTAGAATTTGTTCTGAATTTTGGCAGTTTTCTGGATTAGGGAGGCATCTTACACCTCCTGCTGTCTACATCTCATGGACTGAAGAGGAGAGAAGGAAAGAATTTAAAGTTGAGTCTGCCAGATTACATAAACTGAAACATTTGAAAAATTCCACTCTTTGAACCTCAATTTGCCACTAAAGATAAAATAATGCAGGAAAAGTAAGTCTTTTCTGAAGAGCAAAAATATTTAGAGTGTTTAACATGTTCTAAATCACTCTAAATCTTAAGAGTGTTAGGCACTAGATGACCAAAATATGTAAAGAGAATAAATGCATCTCTGTGTGGATGCATGTGTATCAGAAGTGTGCTTGAAATTCCCACATGGTGCAGAGAGCAAGCGGTGTCAGTATACTGACGGGCACAAGATGTTACCTGTGCATAGTTTTGAAAACAAGACAAAATGTAACAATTATGAGAAATCTCAGGAAGGCAGGAAAATATCTGAATACCTTGTTTACAAACTTGATAGCCTAAGGGAATTTAATACAAAAAGCTGCAATACAGGCAAAGACACATTACACTAAGAGACCTGAGTGAGAAATACCCTTAATCTCTCTAACAATTCATGTTCATTTAGCAGAGAGAAACAGCCAGCTTCACTTTTGTCCTTTTGAATCTCTCTGCCTGTGCATGAGTTTACTCTGCTGATAGTCTAACCAAAATCTTCAGGTTAATAGAGACTGTCTATGTGAAAATTTAATGTTCTCTTTTAAAAAGAAGACCAGACTTTGACCTTAAATTCTGTGAAAGATGAAAATATTTTACAATAGTGGGGACAATGGATTTCTAGTTCTAGACTAATTTTTCAAAGCACTCAGGTGTAAGTATTTCACTCTCCTGAGATATATAAATGTTTCTGTTGATGAGGGAACCACACATGTCAGAGGACAAAGCCAACACACAAATTGTCATGCACATTAGAAAAGGATGACTTGCCTTCTACTAAGGATGTAGTAAATGGGTGGATGTATTGATCAAATTCTCTGTAATGAAACAAATACTGTTCATCTGTTTTCCCATGCTATTTCTCCTTTTTTGTTTGGTTTATGCCAATTTTCTGCTACATTTTATGCTTTTGATAATACCACGGTCAATGAAAATTAAGAAAGACACTTCCAAATAAAAAAAAAAGACATGTTATATAAATGCATATGTTATGTTGTCTGATAACTCATGCTAGTGAGAGCCAAAGTGATCACTTTGCATAACTGAAGTTTCATGAGACACTTTGGCAACAGACTCAGCATATAACCTAATTCTCCAGTCTAATTCTCTAGGGTAGAAACAGGTTATGCAGAAACAAGTTTGGTGCAGAAATTGAGTACCACTAAGAAGGACATCCCACTCCAGGCAGCTCCCCACAGTGAGGTCCTTGGAGTGCAGCCATCAGCTGAGCTGGCAGAGCCCAGAGATTTTGATCTCTGACATCTCTAAATCCTGACATCATTGTGTGAGAACTATTCTTAGAAATTATTACAGGTAATTTTTAATGCACTTTTTTCCTCTGTGCAGAGCCTTAGATAGTTGAGATTGATATGCAGAGATATTGCAAGGATGGGGTGAAAGGAACACGAAATGAGGAGATGAGAATGCAGAAACAGCACAGACACGTGCAATGTTTATCCTTCCCTTTCCTCCTACCATCTACAGTGTAAATGTTCTTGCGGAGAGCTGGAGAAGCCAAGGAGAAAGAGCAGCTCTGGGCTCTGCCAGCCCAGCTGATGGCTGCACTCCAAGGACCTCACTGTGGGGAGCTGCCTGGAGTGGGGAGTCCTCCTCAGTGCTACTCGATTTCTGCACCAAACTGGTTTCTGCATAACCTGTTTCTGCCCTAGAGAATTTGACTGGTGATATTGGGTAGGAGGTATGTTGTTGGCAAAACATTTTGGGAGACCACTTCCAGACCAGATATCACAGAGCACCCCATTGTAAAAATAATGGCTAGCTGTGTGGTTTATTATACTTAAAGGTATATGGCATTCCATTTAACAACACTTAAAAAAAAGCCAGACAATTAACTGTCTTAAACATGTCTGAGAGTTTTTGTATACCTTGTAGAAAATATGTGACCAGAGAGTGAGTATTTTGCTCAAGGTTCTTTGGTGTGACCTTCATAGAATTCCTTTTTACTTTTCTTATACATTTATTTTATCTGTCTTAGAAGCCAGACTCCCTTCCCAGTTTTGCCGTGGAGAATTTGCTATATCCATTTTAAAGCAGCTTGTTAGAAACATGGATCTTAATGAGAATGGATGAAGGAATAAATGTTACCAGTCACCTCACTTGTGAAGAAAAATATTTTATCTGACCCAGAAGAACCATTACAGAGTTTACTGACTCCATGAAGTAACATAATGTGCTGATTTTGATTGTGCAACTGTGTGTTAAAAGGACATGAGTGCACTGCTACAAATTCTCATGTGAGACTGGGAGAGGCTTGAAGAAATTAGAGATGAAAAAGGGTTTATTAAGTCATTTAGTTCTTGGATCGTTCCCTAAAATGTTCTTTCCACTGCTGTGTCTAGTCAAGTTTTAAACACTGAGAGAAATAGGGCTTCCACCATTTCCCTGAGGGGGAGCTTGTTCCACAGTCATCTAGATCTAACTCAAAGGATATTTTTCCTGATTAGTCAGAAAAAATTCCCACTGCTTAACTCAATATAAATTGTGCATGGTTCTTCTGACCTCCTATCCCCCAGGCATCTCCTCTTTTCTGTTGTGCACATTCTCTTTAATATACATAATATTGCTCTCCTCTCCTAGTGCAGAGGTAGGTGCTTTCCAATGTCTATGACAAGGTGTTGGATACAATAAGAATTTAACCTCCAAGAAAACTAGAATTAAATGCATTTCTGCAACAGGTAAATCATTCTAGTTGAAAATAGGGTAATCTATTTAGATAACTGCTGTAACTGTGTATCTGTATACCTTGAAAGTCAGAGGCAGTCTAAGCTCTGAGAGAGTTGGCCTTCAGTGTTTGTAAGTACCAGGTCTGCAAATAGGGTACAAGACCTTAAAATTAAGATGTTTTTCTCTTCAATTTATCCAATATCAACAGGAAAAATGATCTTGGGTCCAGAACTTTGTTGACAGTGCTGTTTATTATGCCCAGCCCTGAACAAAACCTGATTTATTTTGCTGTATCTGCAAAGGCTGTACAGCACTAGCATAAGCAGCGAAATAAATATTTTTATGATATGCTGTAACTCCAAATACACACAAGGAACAGATATGACAAATAAGAAATTGTTAGTTGTTTTTTCCTTTCCTATCATTCTTCCTTCCTAAACTGATTTGTAGAAAGACGTCCCAGATTTTTTACATCTTGCTTTGGGGCAAGTACAGGCTGTACACCCAGTTAAAAAGACAAACTTCACTTACAAAAATATAAGAAAGCAAGTGAGTCATCATGTGTAACAGCAAAAATATTAATCACACATGATCACACATGCATGTATATTGATATTATCGCACAGTAAAATTTTAAAAACATACACAAATGTGTTACTAAAGCATTTGAAGTTTAATTTTCTTTTTCTCCCTGTCTCTCCTCACTGTGATCATGTTCCTCCTAGCAGCATAAATCACAAGTACTAGTAATGATGCAAAAAAGCATTAATTCTCATTCCAAGCACATCTGCAGCTTACAGGTGTGAATAATATTTTGCTCTCTAAATCAGGTTTTTTTTCTAGCCAGATTTCTTACTTAAAATATATTTCATCTTTTGGTTTGTATCTCTTAATATATTATGTAGAAAGGAATCAGAATATTTTCTTTTTCTTTTGTGTGAAACCCTGTATTAATATAACTCTCCTAAGTCTAAAGTGAAGCATTTTGTGATAAAGCACACATGCATTTGTTTTTCATATAGCATTACTTTAATAAACAAATCAGTGTCACATTCCTGCATGACGCAATTTCAACCCATTATTAATCATACTAAATGTTATTTCGGACCTTTACGTTTTTTTTTTTTTTTCTCCCTAAATATTGTCAGTGGAATATTGTAGGCCTCTGCTGTTTTCTTTCAGCGAATTCGAGGTCGAAAAGCCAGTCTGGAGGAAATACAGCTGGTTCACTCTGAACATCATTCACTGCTGTATGGCACCAGCCCACTGAACAGACAGAAGCTGGACCCCAGGAAACTCCTAGGTCTGTACAGGCCTCTCTATTCTACTGAGAACAGCACATTCCAGCACTATCATTAGTCATAGCTGGTGTCAGTTTAAAACACTTGGCAAGCAGTGTGACAAAAATTCACTTTTTCCAAATGCATTGCTATGTGCAAGGAGAATGTTACAATGGAAGCCAAATATAGATTAGCAAAATACACTGGCTGGAAAGCAATGATATGAGTTTCTCCTCATTTGCTTCAAAAACCATCAGTGTTAACCTTTTACTGCAACTTGTTCTCCATTGGAGGTCAGTGGCAAATTTAAACACAGTTGGTTTTCTACCTCCTTTTATTCTTTGATTTGAAATTAGGAATTTAAGATACACTTGCTTGTCAGAATTGTTTGTTTGCTGTTCTCATTTACTTTATTTCAACTATTTCAGCCCTGTCTGCAGATACTATGCCTAAGTTTTGCTAATAAGTGAACTTTATTTTAATGCCTTCTCATTATGCAGGATATGATATCTTTCTGAACAACATGGGGGAAAAACATTAAAATATTAAATGCACCTATGGTTGTACAGAATAGCAGAAAACTGACAGGTTTTTCCACGTAAAATATCTTCATGCACAGCCAGTGCTCAGTGTATGTCTTTTGTAACACACAAGTAGGGTTAAAATAAGCTCTTCCATTAGTGTAGCATGAAGCAAGCCTACTTGTCAGAAACACACAAAATCTAGTGCATGAAAATCCATGAGTGAAATCCTGCTCTTTATGTCCCAGCACACTGGATGCAACGCTCTCAGTTACTTTTATAACACTTCTTCTAAAATGTGGAGCTTTTCCTAAATGACATCAAATCTAACCCAAACAAAAATAACATTAGCCATCAAAAGAAATTGTTGTCACAATTCTAGTAATACATAGCAATTATTGTGCTTTGGAAATTTATGCTGTTTCTTCTGTAAGGCAGACTTGCTTCAGGAAGTCCTAAGATCATAATGTTATAGGTTCATACATTTTCTTAGCCAAAGCAGCATCAAAACTGAAAAATATTTACGGTACAATAGATTCTCAGGAGCTTGAATTTCTAAGTAGGAAATCCTCCTTTAAAAAAAGGTGCTTCCAAGAAAAGGTTCTAAATTCCTGCAATTCAAATGAAAATAAATTTTCAATTGAATCTGAAACATTTTTATTTGATTTCATCATCATTGTTAAATTGTTCTTTATTGATACAGTCAAGCATTTCATTTAAATTTTGTTGTGTTTAATTACTTTTATTTTCTTTTTTACATTATTTAATATAACATACATTGATACAAAATATTGTTCCGATTTTTGATGTCCGTGGTTGAGCAGCCTCTGGGATGCAATGTGCAGTTGCGGGTACAAGGTTAAGAAGGAATGGACCTGACTGTGTTTGTGATGTACTCAGAATGCAGAATGCTTTGTTTATCCAATCTCAGAAAAATAATTTCTTGGCCCACAGTTTCTTACTGGACATGTTTTGCCTTTTTTATTAGACGCTTAGTCCAAAACATTTACTCTTTAAGTTTATATCAAGATCACTCTTAGAACATATTCTGAGTGTATCCTTGGCTCACTGCCCTTTTCTCTCTCTGTCTCTAGGATATTTTTTTGTTGCATCTCACATTGCCTTTTACCAAGACAAAAGTCAATAAAACACCCTTCCCACATGCTTTTGCATGTGCCTATTTTCTGGCTGGATGCTCTAATCATTTGGGCTTCCAGACTCTTGGATAAAGGAACCTAATTGTCTCTTATATTTTTCCAAAATGCAGTCCTGGTTTTGCTGTCCCCATTTCAGTTGAGGTTGAACCTAACCAATAATGACATTAAAATTAACATCTTTGTATATTACAGAAATTCAATATACATGTACCAAGGGAAAAATATCTAAAGAAAATGTTTCTCATAAAAAGTCATCAATAACAACATTGTCTCAGAAAATATTTCTATATCAATGAAAGTGTATTACTTTTTCTACAGGAATAATTCCATCAAATGATGGCTCTGCATCCTAATGAAAAGTAGGACCTAACCTCCCTTTCTTTACACCTCTGCCCATCCAAAAAGACAGAAGCACCATTTGTTCACCACTTATGCTCCAGAAAACGTATGTGTTTCCTGTTCCTCGTTGGAGGAGTGCATCTGCATTGTCTGAAGCTCTTTTTCTTTTTCTTTTGAAAGTGAGCTTTTACTCATCATTTTTCCTCAGTTTATCAGTCTCAGTCCCCAGTCATCAATCTCCCAATCAGCTTCCTTGACTTCTGTAGGGGCCTGACTTCAGTCAGTGATGGGTGCCTCAGCACCTAATTTGACAAACTAGCTTCTATGCCTTTGTGCACTGATATTCTGGAATACAAATCTTGGAACATTTCTAGTTCTGTCAGTAAACAGTTGTACCGAATTTAAAGTGCTGGTGACTACAAACTCTGCCCTAGCGCAAAGTCAAAAAAATTTGATTATTTAGACCTTGTCTTCTACCTTACTTAAAGTATCCTAATATCTTCTGGGATATCAACTTCAAACACCATGGAAAATTCTCACTCCATTTTCAGAGTAGCTTTTTGCTATTGTTTTTAATTTATGACAGGCTGTTTTGAGTTTTCCTTTTTTGTGAGGCTAGCTAAGCGATGGTCTCACTTTCTCTTAGTCCAACATTTCCCCATTGTTCTTTTAAAGAAATCTCAATGTTTTTCTTGTTCTTCAGAGTTTGGCAACTAATATTTTTTAAGCCATCATGCAATAAGAAGCGAGTATTCCAGCAAGCTTCTTGATACACTGAAAAGGCTTCCGTGCTTGTTTTCCCCAGTTTTAGTACTATCTTCTGATTGATTTTAGTGTCCTTCCTCACCATCTGCTTTCCTGTTTTTACTTTATGTTTATTGTTTTTAATAGTGTTTACCAGGCAAAATGTCCCTGTCTGCTGGGAGATAAATGAGAATTCATCTGTTGCCTCTTATGTCCCAACTCCGCCATGGTATTTAAGAAAAAATGCCTAGTCATTCAATAATCTAAAATGCCTTCTTTTATCTCAAATTACATCTTATGTTTCCATTAATGTCTTCTGGCACTTTAACAGCACTAATTTTTTTAGTTATCTGCTTGAGACTTTTTCATCTTCCCCATAGTAAAAAGTGAAAAATTGGTCCCTGGATCTCCTTAGCAAGAAATCTGGAAACTCCAACTTGCACCTCTGACAATCTCCTGCAGCCAACATTTCCTTGCATGTCTGGGGCCATTAGGACTCACAGTATGAAAATACTCCGCATAGCTGCTGCACCTGCATTTCCCCTGGTAGCTCCACAGGAGGTTTTGTTTGGCTTCTCTCACACACTGTGCAAACTGATCAAAGGCCTCTAGTCGGGTAAAAATGCATCTTGGATTTTACTCAAAGTGTAAAAAACTTTCCTCCTTGCAGTCTTTCCAGACCTTGCAGTCTGGTCTCTCATACTTCAAAGATGATGGCTTATAGTTGTCTTTATGCATTTCACTGGCACCTGCTAAACATGAGTAACTGCAGCATTCGCCCCTTCCATAACAATGGGTGACTCCTCCAGGTAACTCAAGTGATTCACTATCTAATGTTTCCTCCAGATGGCAAAGTTACAAAGCCAGTTCTGTGATATGGCAGGGGAAAAGCTTACGTTCTCTTCCACAGCTGCCTTAGGATTAGATTACACACCAGGATAAGAACTGCATCAAATCCTGAGATCTGTACCCAGTTTTCATATTGTCATTATCAAGACAAACCCTGAGTTTAGTAGTACAAAAACAAAAACAAAAACAAAAAAAAAAAAAAAAAAAAAACCCACAAAACCAAAACAAAACAAAAAAAAATTAGTAAAACGTGAGCATAAATATTAAGGTAAACCCTATCATATTAGTTAATGTATAGAGTACATTAGCTAGAAATTAAATTCTAAAACCTATTAAGTTTTTGTTCCCTTTAGTATAATGAATTTACAGAATAATATTAAAAATAATATTTCAAGTTATGTTTTCAAAATATTAATACAGTCATTGATGTAATGTAAATGAAGAAAAGATCATTTTTACATAGATAGAAAGACTAAGGCTGCAATTTTCAAAGGAGAAACTTTTTTGAAGCAAAAAAGCTAAGAAATTAGTTATCAGTTTTATGTAAACTTCATGTGGTTCCCTCTGTTGTCAGTGAAAAGAAACAGGTATAATTCATCCCATCAGTCATGTAGGCTCAATGGAGGTGCCTGCCTCATTCCTCTAGCTGGAAAAGAAGCTGGGACGAGTAGCTTAGTCAAGCTGCTTATCAGCTACAGATATCAGGATGATTAGTCACCCTAGTTCAGAGTCATTTTCTGTGGAATTTTGATCATTATATTCCTTTGAAACTATCACTTACCAGTCTTGAGATTTTTCACTGTTGCATAACAGTACCTTAAAAGTCCCATGGCTGATTTGATTTCTAAGTATTATGAGTATTTTTTGTACTATTATCTGGCATTTTCATAGTGATAATAATACTGAAATCTGAATTACTGTAAAGAATAAAGAAATACTGTTCCAGTATTTAAATGTCTTTTGATAAACGATGCTTATTGTTTCCTTTTTCTTGAATATATAGGAAACGTGTCTCAAAAACTCTTTTCCTTGTTGCCTTGTGGGGGACTTGGGGTAAGTAGATTTTTTTTACTTTTTTTTCCACAAAAGGGACAGCACACAACATATGGGTTCTCTTGTTAATTCTTTAGCACTATCAGTTCAAAGTCTTCAGAAGCTGATAAAAAATGTAGAGATGAAACATGAGCACTGTGTTTTCAAAGACATGGAAGACAGCACATTACAAGAGGCATATGGAAGAGTTAGGAACAAATTTTGTGTAAATGTGCCCATTTCTAGTTATCCTACTTTGGGTTTTTCACATGAGCTCTTTTCTTGAGGAAAGTAACATGGGCACAATTGTTATAGCAAAATGAGCTGTTTCCTGTCCTGTTGAAAAGTAAATGTGGCTCCACACTTCTCTGAAAGACAAAAAAGTTGCCAACGCTAACATTTAGCAAGAAAAGGGCTCACCAGCTGCTAGACAATAACTTGGGTATTGAAATAATAAATTATGTGAGCATTTTTATGGATTGAAATGGATTCATCCTGAAAGACAAGCTTGTATTAGGACACATTAGACAAAAATCTGTAGAAAGAAACTTGTTGCAACACTAGGTAAAAGAGGAAAGCTAAATTAGTGAAAAGCATGTAGAATTTCTACTGATACCGGTATCATGCTCCTATTAAATTGTAGTGAAGGTAATGCCAAGGAGAAACAATTTTTCACATAAATGAGTTTTTCACACAAAAGTATTTCACACTTTTGGTCCAGCTGGATCCATTATTTACTGATGTCATCAATATCAAAGTGAAATGGTAATATTCTAGATATCAGTGGACTGGATGGTTGATGTATATTTTACTTCCCTTTTACTGCTTCCCAGTGAATTCTCCGACTATTTTCTCTGAAAATTCTGAGCAGACATAAAGGCATAATCTCTGGAGGTCAACTTTCACTGCTACCTTATACAGTTTTATTTACCTTTATTCTTCACAAAGGATAAATTCCATGCCATACTAATATGTTTCTATGGCAGAAGAAACACTCATTTTATAAGGTTTTAACACAACCAAGAAAAAAAATGCATTTCAACCTTCAGTATTTTTTAATTTTGGTGGATTTCTGAACCATCAGTTAAAAAAAAAAAAATCAGGAAGTCATAATCATTCGAGCTCTTCCACCTTGGACTTAGCTTGCTGAAGATCTTGCCTAAAATTTGGAAGCTGGTGACTAGCAACTTGCCAATCTGGAAACTTGGGCATCATTTCTATATGTAGTTCAGCTAACATTACACATTGACATGTAGATGTGTTTGCACATGCACCTCTGTAAATTATTGTGTGCACACATATATGCACACACTGGTGTGTAAAAAAGGTAGTTTTTCACACTGCTGATACAGAGATAATTGAAGAAAAAATTAATAAATTTAAAGGAAAGGATGTTCAGGCTTCTGAGTAAAAAGAAGATTATGTAAAAGTTCTTGAAAAAATCTATTTGGGGGCCTTGGACAGTAAAATAGACTATAGCATTCTTTAAGAAGTAAAAGATAAGACTTTTCTATGAAACAGATTATTGTGACCAGAGATGACCAGAGATGTGATTTGAAATCCTTCTACTAATGACAATGTTTCATTCTAAAGCTAACACAAGTCAGAATTGCTCATTACAACTTCATTGTTTTAAGCATTTAAATTCATCTACACTTTTATTTCCAGTCTTTTTCATTTATTTCTTATTTAAATTCATAGAAATTGGATTGAAGACCGTGTTGTAGAAATTGATCTTTTATTTATTTATTTTCTAGTTGGTCTGCCTTTCTATATATGATTACTGTCAGGCTTGCTGTGGAGCTCTTTTAAATGGGTTATGACCTTTTTCAAGGTAAATAATCAGATTAGGAGCTTTCTTTCAGCGATATTTAGCTGTCGATTGGTTAAGATGAGCTCCAGGAAAGGGAGCTGCTTCAAACTATGTGGAAAACAATTCTTAAGTTTACTTTCAGAAATGATGGTGGAAATGAACAAGAAATATTGATACTTAGTACCTTTCAACTTAAATGAAAGGTATAAAGCAGTAATCAATGTAAAGCAGGAAGTGTAGTTCACGCAAAGATTTTCAGGAGGGATGGAAGAATTTGGTATTTTTTATGTTTGTTGTATATTTTTTCCTCTTTGCTTGTATCATTGTTTGCTACAGAATATAACACAGTGTTAAGAAAAAAATTCTTAAATATTTTTTTAAGAAAAAATTCCATTCTTGCAGGAGACTTTATGATTGCCTTTTGCATGAGGGTTTTCAGAGCTCTTTGATCCTATTATTTTCTAACCGTATGGGGACTTTGCTGTTACTATGCAGCTCTATCATTAAATAGATTACTGGTTCGACTACTCATACAGGGGATGGGAAACCTAGGCTCAGTTCTGTCCACTCCCAGGCTGGATTTAATATCAGAGACCCCATTTCTTAGTGCTACCACTCAAGAGATTAAATATTATTTCTGGCTGGGGACCCCCACACCATGCACTGAAGTGATGCCATTGTTGGAAAGAGCACTGGACAAGTAAGGCTTTATCCATAAGTAGGATAACGCCCATCTACCTAAGGCTATGATCCACCTATTACATACAATTATAAATAATTCCAAGTCCTAGGTCTGAGGCCCTGTTCCACAAACAGCTTATAAATTTGATGTGAAAGAATTACTGAACAGAGTAAAAACTGCTCTTGGATCAAGGAATGGAAGCTAGGACTCCTTAAATATTGAAGACAGGATGACTTGATGGGCTTATATTGTTCACAGACAAACGTCCAAGTAACATCTGTACCCTGAATTCTACTCTACTACTGATTTCCTTATCTCTGTTCTAAAACTGCAGCCAACATCAGGGATCCTCTTCTCTGGAAATTACTTACAGTTACAGTGAAAAAAAGTTTATTTCAAGAATCTTGAAAAGCAAACAAGAGGCAGCCTGTGTCCATAACTAGCATTTGCTGATCCTTTACTATCACCCCACTAAATCTTTTGTAGCAACGAAAAGTATGTAAAACTACAGTTTACTAATTTTGTAAACACTTTTCATCCATGTGAATTTTATTTTAAGTAGTGCTAGGGATTGTTTATGTCAGAGTTATTGGCTTAGTATATGTTATGCTTTCAGAGAAATCAAATAAATTTTTTAGTTTCATAAAGAACTATAGAAGTAGTAATTAGCTCTCTTATCTAAGAGCAGAAATCTGTTTCATCTGTACAGCTAAATTGAACATATCTCACAAAGAGACAAAAAAAAATTGTCTGAACTAGCATCCTAAATTTGCCCATAACAGGTTTTCTTTCAATGATGGTTAATATTTTATCAGAGGACTATCCAGGGTCAGGAGTATAAAATCCACTGAAGTATGGGATCTCCCTCCTGCAATAATGCTTTTTATGTTTTATTTTTTCTTTCAAGCTTAACCTTGTTCCAGAACCAACTGTTGTTAAAGAATTCTAATACCAGGGGGATGAAATTCTTTGTGTTTGAGAGAGGCTAGCAGCCCTATGGCCAGCAGTTTTAATAAAAAGAGAAGGTTTCTTGCAGCTGGTCAGAGGTTTGGAATGTGAAAAGTTTTCCAGGAGAGGTGGGTAGATTGCAGGTGAAGTGGCCAAATGGGGAGAGTAATCACAAATTACATTTTGGTTCTGTGGATTGTCAGACCATTCCACAATTTTTCATCTGTAAACAGCCACTAGAGCTATAACTGATAATTTGACCAATGTATCCATCTATTGCAATTCCTCTCTTGTTGTGCTGTGAAAATGACAATAAGAGAAGTAGAAATCTACTTTTAATGGGAGTAAGTTTCATCTCCTTGTCTCAGTCTGTCACTAAAAATAGTGATTGTTTTCTTGCCTGTTTGACCTGCTGCTGTGTGAAGAAATCTTGAAGTCATTTCTCAGCCATATTTTTTTGTCCAGTTGATAGGCAAAAAACCCCACAAAAGCAAAGAAGAGCAGGCTTTTATGATAATGTCATCATCGGCTCCCAGCTTCAAACACTTCTGCGGCTTTTGAATTGTCATTTATAACTTGGAACTGAACCGACCCATAATTCCCTTGATGCATTTAGAGAAATTGATAACAGACTGCTTCTTTTATGGCTCAGAGGAGGCAACTCCCATCACATCACTATTGGCAGTCAATATTATTTTCTGACATGGTTGTAAAAGTATAAAGGGGCTTATGGCATTTGTTTAGATGAGGAATGGGCTCTCAAGCTGTGCTGGGGTTTATGGGTCCAGATTACTGAGAAGCAAAGGGAATATGATGTTTGCAAACAGGATATGATTTTATTTAAGTTTGGGTTTCATACGTTGTTCCCTGGGGACTGTCCTGCAGACAGAAGAGAATTTCACTTTTATCATATGAAATTGGGCAGTTATCCAATCCCCCCTGCTCTCTCCCCATCCTCCCCACCAAGGACACTGCTCCAAACCTGTAACGCGTAGTCAGAACTTAAAATTGCAAGAGGAGGATCTGGGGGAGAAAGCTGCCCTGCAAAAACCAGACTTCAGAAAAATTAATGTTTAGTCAGCTGAACAGAGTGGCTCTTGGGCTAAATATCGAGCCATCTGAATAGCTAAGTATGGCTTGTACATAATATGGAATGTCCATTGCATTTCCCCTAATTTTGCTGTTAATTACCAAGAGAAGAATTTTACAGTTATAAAATCTCTCAACATATTTACAAAACTTACAAAACATTTGTATTTTCTGAATGTTAAATTCCTTCCTGCCATTCCTTGCTGTGGCAGCTCTACTTTTTGTCCTGACCACACAGGAAGAAAAGCAATAAGAAAGGCAAGATTTTACTAGTACACAAGTTTAGTAAGTCATCCAGGAAACAAATTGGGTTTTTCTGCTTCTCATTCTTCCCTTGATCTTCTCAGTCTGTGCCCAGGAAGAATTTTCAGCCTTTACATATTATGACTCTTCATTCCTCTTATTTCTGTAAGAGCTAATGGTACCACACTGGTTCCATTACCATGGTACAACAGCGTAAAAATCAAGAAAATATTAGCAGCGCCATTGCCTTCTTGAGGCAAGTTTAGGTTCTGGGCTGCTTAGGTATCTTTCCTTATACCTGCATACAAATGTGTCAGTAAAGAAATTAGACTGCCCATAGTTTGGGCACTGAAATGAACCATCCCCTCCACACAGATATTAGAATTAACTTCTGCCTTTTCCCTATATTCCAGGCTGTACCACAATAGGTACAGTTATCTCAACAAAAAGTGTGTCTGTTTCCTAGTTTTGGGAAAGCAATCTGAAATTCCTATATGCTCATCTACTCAATATTAAGTCTTCCATTGTGAAATCATTAATATACCATGCTGCCGATATATTCATCAAATACTTTAAATTATTTACCTGACTCATTAACCTACTGAAATCTGCCAGTTACATTATTTTGGAGCACACTGCAGAAGGCTCCCAGGAATGAAGGACTTGTTTACCTCCTAAAACTGTCAGCTATATCACCCCTAAAGAAATACCAAGATTTAATCAAAAAAAAACAGGCACATTATACTTTAATTGACATATTTTGCAGACTATTTAGGACTCACAGTTACACAGTGTTGACTGTGATATTTTCTGCAGAGGTCAACAAAAATGTGTGATCAATAAGGCCACCCTGGTACCACCCCAAGGCAATTTAAGGCCACTGGGGATGGAACCATGCCAGAGCTGGAAGTTTGTCTAAAGAAAAAATAATGAATAGATAGAATTAATTTAATTAACATTTAACTAACATTTAATTAACTTGCAGTCCAGAGCAATAGGTCTCTGAAGATTCCCTTGTCCAGCTTTATGTGGCATTAGAAAGCCACATGCATCAGTAGAGCAGGAGTCGTTCTACCTAAGATCAGAAGAACTGACTGAAGGGCCTTGATTTACTTTACTGACAGAGACTTGAAACAACTAAGTTTCAAATTTTATGCACATTGATTTTAGGGAAAAAAACCCAAACAAGTGTGATAAGGTGAATCTTGATCACAGCTGAAAACAGTCAGCCTTCCTTTACTGAGGTACACAGACCATCTCTGGTTCTGGGAAGTGCATCAGCATCTCCTGGGCAGGGAGAGAATGCCACATTTATCATATCAACACCATGGCCACAAAAAAAAAATTTCTTCACATTACAGGGCAGATACTTCATCCCATTCTTGTTCTTTCATGGCACTGAGGTGGCCCTGTGCCATCTACCACAGAGCTTGATGTTTTGTGAGAGGTCAAACTATTTAGCTGAGAGGCATAGTTCCATTGCTGCAGGCACAATACAATGTTCTAGAATAGTTCCAGACTGCTTTTACTTGCAGCAGGCAAGGATAAAAAGCTCAGACGTGGTAATCTCACAACACATCAAATGCACAACTTGGTCTCTCAAACTATTTTTTAACGTTTTTAACAAAAGATGGTTTCCCCTTGCTACTCAACCAGATTAAATTTTTAAACAAATATACAAATATATTCTGGAACACAGAAATTATTGGGAAGTTAATAAACTACTGTAAAGCCAAACCTTAAAAGGTCTTACCTAATTTTCTGCATTTTCTAAAAAATATAGTGTTGCCAAAGGCAAACATTATGCAAAGAAGCTCCTTATTTGCCAAAATAGAAAACATAGATATAGATAGATATAGATATAGATATAGATGAGATATAGATATAGATATAGATATAGATATAGATATAGATATAGATTAGATATAGATAGATAAATATGCACAGGTATGTTAAATGTAAATAGTGGGATAGTACCATATCCAATCTACTACTACTACTATTCATTCTTCCCAGAATTTGTCACATACACACATATGGATTTGACAGTAATTCTGTAATCAAAGAAGAATTCGCGTTTGCACTTTAAAAATGTATCATGTGTTTATTGACAGAATTTAACCCCTAGATGGACAGAAGAGCTCTCTGAAGACTAAATGTTCATGTGTTGCTTATCTGAATGAACACCAGGTTCTAGTGTAGTCCCACAGTGGCCTCTAACATAAAGATCATCTACATCCAGGCAGAAAACTGAAATGTTATGTTTTTATAAAAATGTGTTCAGTGGTAAATTATTAAATTTTTCAAAACTAAGGCTTCAAGAGTGCACAAAGAAGTTGCATTTTCTGTAACTGTATGCATTACAACCAACTATACATTGTTGTATCTCCTTGTCTACAAACTCCTGGAAACTGCAAGATCAAACATAAGAAGGCAGTTGCACATGCATTTTCACACACTAACCCATTAAATACTAAAACAAATGTCAAGTTAAATTAATAGACTACTTAGGGCTAGGCCTGAAAGTGCAGTAACATTTTTTACAAGCATCTGGTGATATACGCCACATATCTGAGACTTGAATCTGGGCCTAAGTGTTTTATTTATGAGTTTTTTCTAAAAACAAGACCTAATCCACATCTAATCCATGCTATCCTCCCTCCAGTGCCCCTATCAATGATCCACACATCACTGTTTCACTAAGTTTTTGAGATCCTTTACAGGGTCTAACATATGCTTTATGAGACCTTGAGATTCTGCATGTCTGTCATACAAGTTAAAGAGAGAAACCAAGTAGAGCTATTTCTTTTTGAGATATTGTTGTATTCAAGCTTCAGCTTGACTTAGCCTGATTTTTTTCTGCTTCTCATTTTGAATACAAAGCTATTTCTTTTCCAATAAAGACCTCACATATTTAATTTTTTTTTTACAAACTTTAAGATGAATTTCGTTTTTACAGAGGGGATACTGCATTTAAATCAGGGGATGACTACCAACATCAGTAACTCTGCTAGCCATTCAATATTTAATTAATAATTAAAATTTTTACTGAATATTTTCTGAAAATTGACTTTGGTTGGCCTCTCATGCTACTTCACCACTGGCAGGTAAAACTTGAAAGATGTTAAGTATTCTGCATCCAATTAGTTTGTGTATTGTTCACATTCCTTGTTCTTGTGGAAAGCCTGGAAAGATACTTTTGGGGTCAGAATTAATAGCCTTTAAAACTATTTTTAGAAGTCCTTTTCCATAAATATTATTACTGATAAATTCTCCTACTGGAATTATTCAAACACAGAAGTCAATGCAAGACGGAGTTCCGTGGTTTTTGTTTAAGCAATGATTTGTGGCGGTTGTTTGAACTATTCATCCTGCTGGAGCCTAAAGATCACATGCCCTTCACAAATTGTTTGTAAATCACACTGGTAGGCAAGAAAATATGCAAAGCTGCTATTCTGGGTACTCTTTATGGTAGGCATTTTACATCAAAACAGCTGGAAATGCCTTTGACAGAAAAAAATCCTTGATTCAGCTGTAATAGCAGTAAAAATAAAGGAAACTCACTATACATATTTTTCCTAAAGTAGTACACTTTTACACACTTCCTGTATCTGGAATTTATGGAAAAGACGTCAGCCATGTAAACCTCTTCTCCTTTGTTCCTTAACGAGTGACATGGCTGACAGGCCATTCATTAGAAGTTGTTCCTTGGAGATGATGTGCACACCTTCGCTTCTTTAGTCATGGTGAGATGAAACAGCAGCTGAGAAGCACACTGAGGACCTTTTGCTTCCTGGTGGAAATCACAGAGGTGATGAATGATCACCAGGACATCTGTAAGAGTGGGAGGTTAGAGCTATGAGCGTGACACCTGGGAAGCTGCACTGCTCATGGTCAGGAGCAAAATATTACAAACTTACACGGTAGCGTTAGCTGGCACCAACTGTCTCTAAGAATGACAGACTCCTTGCTGGAAGTGATACCGAAATGCCACACAATTTTTAGAGATTGAAACACTTCAGAAAAATATTTAATTTCTGTTTTCATGCCAGTATATTAAAAAAGACCCAGCAATGGAAAGAAACATGCTTGCTCTGGCATAAGTGAAAGAGTGTGAGATTCTGAATGCTTTTAAAGCTAAAACATGGGAATTTGCTCTGAATATCTAGATTTTATTAAATATCAGTATCACTGAGGAAGTCAGTATTCTCCAGTATTATTTGTCACGGGTTCTTAATCAGTTTGTTTACTGCATATAGCTACACTATTGTGAGCTGACCAGACTTCATTTACTCCTCACTATTAGAACCACTTATATCAAAGGACAACATTTTTTTAACATAGTTTTTCTAGATTTGTGCTGAAATGTATCCATTTGAAATGCATACTTAACTAACTTCCATCCAAAAACAGTTGAGCCGAATCTCTACTCTTTTAAAGAAAGGGCAAAGAATCCTTTCAAAGTACTGTAAAGAACTTCTTGTTGTCCTGAATATTGGACACACAGAATACGATGACTGCTATCCAAGGAGAATCACAGGTCAAAGTTTCCATGAACAGCTAGATGACAAATTGCATTTTTGACCTGTTGTCAGAAAACGAGTGTCTCTTGTGGGGATGTGTGGTATCTCTAAGAGGACTGGTTTTGATTTTAATGATGACAACAATTGTGCAGAGAATCCAGAGCAGGATGAGCAATTCAGTGTATTTTTAATTCCTCTTAGGAGTAAAATCAGAATTCCATTGCAGAAAGTGAATTTACATTAAATCACAAGATGTGTGTTTGCAGGTGGGAGGAGGAATGGGGAGAGAAAAATTCTAGGATGCTTTGGATTCATCCCAAAGCAGTAACTTGGGAGTAAGTATATTGTCATATAGTTTTCACTGGGCTGTATTCAAGGCAACTTCAGAGTTAACAATAATTTAGGAAATAACTCGCACAGATGAATACATCATGCAGGGTGTAAAAAACGGAAAGGTTAGTCAGATTGTGAGCAGCATCTCTGGTCAGCAGAGCTGTGATGCAATGATCACTTGGCAGATCCCAGGAGATTTCTGGAAAAAGAGGACTGAAATAGAAGATGAGGAATGAAGAGGTGCTGTAGCTGGGAAGGACAGGTAAAACAAAAAGCAATTATCTTAGAAATGCTTTAGCATTATTAATCACAGTCCTTTTTTGCCCCCCTGAGGTAGATTCCAGATAAATTTAAATAGCAGGACAAGGCACATTTCCAGTTTTGTCAACTGTAGTGGTTTCAGAAAGATACTGAAGTAAGGAATCTCTCCTTCAGGTATATTGATGTATCTTTCCTCACCATTTTCACATATGCCAAACTGAGCACAGCATAAGGAGCTGGTAATTTTCAAACTTTACAGTCAGGCTTCCTTAAAATAAATTTTCTAGCCCAGAAGGGGTTATAGTACAAGTTTTATGTCTGTTAGCTTGTTTTGAGTATGCTTAAAGTCTTCATTGATAAAGTGGCATTATTACATAGATATTTCTTAGAGGAAGCATTCATATCAATTTTTTTTTTTTTTTTTTTTTTTTTTTTTTTTTTTTTTTTTGTAGTGCAAAGCAGAGAATTTCTATACATGGGGCTTGAAATATTAATTCATTCAGTCAGGAAAAGTTACCTACATTTCTTTTTACTTAAGTCATTCCCTTCCTCTTTAATGCCTCCACATCCACTTCAGGGACAGGTAGCTTAATTTCTATCATCTGTAGCTTTGCAGAGTATTAGCTTTGCTACACATGCCAATGATTGAGCTATACTAGATGTGCTTGAAAAAAGCCTGCAACCTACAGTGCTCATTCAGGAAACTGGGAGTGAAGTAAATCCATATGTGTGTTAGGAAGTCAGTGTTAAGATAGGGCTTGAGTCCTCTGGCTCTTGGCACTATCATGCACAGTTCTGCTTTGAAGAACTGTAGCAGCGATAGGATTTTTGGTAACAAAATGTATAGTATGCTCATAGTTCAACACTGATGTTTTGATGCTTTAAAAAACATGTTTTTTTCATTTGGTTCAATTCAGAACATTCTTCTATCCTGACAATTTTTAAAGGACTCCTAAATGGAAGCAATATTTAAATATGAAACATAATTAAACAGAAAAAAAAAAAAAAGGCTAAGATTCTGGGTTAGAATCCAGCTACAAATGCTGTGTTTTCTGTAAATTTTGTTTAACATTGTCTGAAAAACAGTCCTAATCCAGAAAGTTTTTCAACTGAATTCTTTGGCTGCTCCAAAGCACTTGAACAAATATAACCTCTTACAAAATTCCATCTAACTTTGTCATAGTCTGTGATTCAGAAAGCATCACATTTGTCACAAATTCATGCATAGTCAGCATACAGATAGGCTGTCAGATATATGGGATATATACATGCACTAGAACCAGAAACCACAGTGTCTAATCCTATTCCCTTTACTTGTTCAAAATACAACCATTTAATCTCACAGGAATATAGAAAAGCGTATCAGTAGGATTTTAGAGCTTCATTTCATATACAGCCTGACAACTGGGCCAGCCAGTAGCTGTAATTTTAATGGGTTTGCCATTTATACCACTGTATTTCAACAGCAATTTACAAAGTAAACACTGAGTAACACTAAAAGAAAATCTCTGTTTAAACACCTGAAACATTTAAGGGAATACATAGAATTAACAGAGATAGAAAATGGAGTGAGATGGCATTTTCTAATTGTTACAGCTAAAGCATTGGCTATGTGATGCTAGTTCTTCCAGGTTGTTCTTCATGAGATGTTCCTCAGAAATTCAGTCTTAATTTTGCAAGAATATTAAATAGTATTTGACACCTAAGTTTGTAATAGTTACCTTTTCAAGGTAAATATTCATGTATTTATGTTACTTTTCTTGTATTATAATAAATGTACATTAAAGTATGCAGCTTCAATTGGCTACTCCTAGCTTTAAGACTTTACCACTCATTACAGGTACCATACCCAAGAGATTAGCTAAAATATCCTGAATTTCCTGTGTTCATTTAGGTGGTCATTTTTGAAAAATTTCTCAGGAAACACTGTTCTGTTTCCTGATTGCCCATTTTTTCTACCAGTCCAGGTAAATTAAGGTAGCAGTCATTCAAGTGGTCTGAGGGATATTTTTCAGTGGAAGATACTTGGTCTTACTGTCCCAGTTCAGTCTCCTCACACTCAGCTGAAAGCAGAAAATGATAAATGCTGTACCTTGGCCAATGCAGATGGAGAGGCTGAAGTCTCACATGTCAGAGCAGACAACTGTCTTAAGGGTGGGTACTCTCAAGCTGTGGTTACAATTTTAACTTAATCAGCCTTCCTGGAAATGAATCATAGTCCCTTTGAGGATGCAGGTTGCTCCTGCTCATGCCCTGGTGTACAGAGCAGCTGCCATTGAATCATTTTCATAAGCCACTCCTTCACGTTAAGCTTAATTTGCTGGCCATAAAAATGGTAAGAAAGTACTCCCTCCCAGCCCTCTTGCTGATACTTCCTTATTTAAAATACTGCACAGTATTTTTCAAACTTTATTATGGTTTTATTAAATTGATTTAACCAATGACCTCTACTTATTTATCTCCTGATTAGCTTTAAAAATGAAATTTGATTCACAGTTCCTCTAAAGCAACTGAGAGATAACTTAAAGGTTTGCCTGATGTTACTCACCTCACTACTTTTTTTTACTACTTGGTTTCTTTCTTATTTCTTGTTACCTATTGATCAGTGTGCATCTTTCCAAAATCAACTTTTATTTGAGTCTCAAGCTACCAATCTACAAAACAAGTATAATAAATCATCCCATATCAAGCTGATGAGGCTTAATTGTGTTTGTGCAACATTTTGAGTTTCTCAGATGAAAACAGTGTGCTGTCACTACTGTTATTCTAAACTTTGAAAGCAAAATCCAGTTTTCTTATTCAGGTCTACTGCAAATGCAAACTATTTTCATTAGTTCTGCTGCATGCACACAAAACTGATCAAAATGATAGAAAAATCAAGTCCAGAATACTGAAAAAAAAAGATCATTTTAATAGCTTGAAATATAATATTATTGTAACAGTAATGGCAAAGAAATTTGACAGGTGTAGAGAAGATCATGCTTAGATCAAGCTTCTTTCTGTTTCAAATGACTAATCAGAGAAATTCCTCTGAACTTCTAGAGTCAAGTAGCAGTTGCATCCATTTTCAATTACTTGATTTCTTTCTTTCCTTTTTTTTTTTTTTTTTTTTTTTTGATGGAATTAGGAACAGAAGCTTATGGTTCAAACTGAAAACATGTCTCAGTGTGCTTGGAAGTCATCCAAATAGCATCTGCCACAGTATTTTGTCTATTTCTAACCGTTTTTCTTTTAATGATAAATTTGTACGGTATGCTACAATTAAATGCACTTCCCATGGCGCATCGAGGAAGTCTGGCTGTCTCTTTGGTTAACTTTTTCAGACAATTTAACACCATCTTGTCTGCTTTACATAATACATAGTATATATAGAGATATACAACATTTCACCTATGTGTTTTGATATGTTTCTGCAAATAAATACTCATTAAAATAGATTTCAAAAGTAAAGTTTAAGCACACTGATTGAAACTGTACAGCAGTACTGCTTAGGCACGTTTTTAGTATATTCTTTATAATGTAATGGATCACATGTCACACTCTCATTTAGAAGGTGCAAAAGATAACTTTCTCTGCTTTAAAACCCCTCCTTCATCTGTTACAAAATAAAGCCTTCTAGCCAAAACTTATTAGTTCATCAAGACTGGAGATACAGCAAGGGTCTTGCTGTATATAATTCTGCTTTCTGTCTATAGCAAGAGTGCCTGCCGAAACTATTGAAACAATTAATTGTTAATTTCAGTCACTTATAAACAACCGCCTGGGAAGGAAAAACGAGAGGTTACTACTCTGTTTAAGAAAGGGGCCACTGATGTGCCACTGACGAGCTTCCGTGGCACGGGCTGCCCGTGCCTCTGCTGCGGCAGCAGTGGCTGCTCATTCCCGATGGACATTCCCGATGCTCCCGGTGCCGGCAGGTCCCTGTCACCTCGCCAGCCAAGTTGAGGAGCGTCTGGCGAGCAGGCCGGGCCCGGCCGATGTAACACTGTTTGTAATGAGAAATCTAAACAGGGAATGGCAGCGAGGCATGACAGGAATGTGTTTCCATTGGAGAAGCCCGTGCAGAGAGAAAGCATAAGCAAAGCCATGTCCAGAAGGCCTTTCAGCTGGCCAGCACGGAAGACTGATGTTATTGTACACGGGCTGTCACGCTGCCAGCCCTCCCTCACGGGTTTGTTTTCTCTCATGCTCTCCCTCTCCCTCTCCCTCTCCCCTCTCCGCTGCCTTCCTCCCGGGGCCGGCTGTTTGCTCAGGTGGACAGTGACACCGTTTGGAACGAGCTGCACTCGGCCGGGGCGGCACGCATGGCGGTGGGCTGTGTCATCGAGCTGGCGGCCCGCGTGGCCTCCCGGGAGCTGAAGGTGAGGTCCGGGCCGCGCCGTGGGTGGGAGCGCCGGGCGGGCCGGGAGCGCGGGGGGCTCAAGGGCGGCGGTGTTCCAGCGCTCGGCTCCGGGGAGGGCGGCGGGACGAGAGCCGGGAGCGCGTCCGCGAAGGTGTGGCAGTGCAGGAGCTGCCGCGGCCCGGGGTACTGCCAGCGCTGAGGTGCTGCAGCCCGAGGTGAAGTTAGTGCTCATCTCCGGCCAGTGGCTGCGGCGCTCCCTTTGAAGTCAAGTTTTATTTATTTTTAATTTTTTTTTTTAATATGGTTGTTTTGTCACGTGCGTAATCTCTGGATACCACCCAGAGAGAGGGGAGACAAGGGGGCGCGGCTGGCGAGGAGGGCGATGGGCAGGCGGTGCCCGGCTGCCAGCCTGACCGTGCCCCTGCTTCTCCCTGGCCCCTTCCTTCTCCGGTCTCTGTGCCGCCGGATCTGCAAGGCATGATGTACGAAACCCAAATTATTCCCAGTCTAAACAATTTATAAAAGCTCCAGACCTGACAGACTTTGACATTTTATTTGGTATTTTAACGGCCCTATTTAAAGGTACACCATATGTAGCCGGAGTGCAGGCTTGCCCCAATAAACATTGTTGGAGCTAACATGTCTCCTTAATGAAACTGTTTATTCGCTTTCCAGTCCACATACTAATGGATTCAGTCCTATTTCCACAATCAAGATGGAAATAAATATTTTTAAATTAACACTGCATGGTGATTTTTAAAATTACAAATTCTGTTTGGAAAATTTTCTTCCTGTATATTTCTCTTATTTCAATCAAAATGTGTTAGCTACCTACTTGGGAATGGGTACATATATTGATATATATATGTATATAGATATAGATATAGATTGTATCAGGGTATAAATGAGAGCATAGTCAGGTGAAATGCAGTATTATAGCTCTGACATAATAGAATGCTGTTTTATATTTTTATATGAACTTTTATGTTCAGGCACTGAAATCATTAGCCAGGTACCACACAAAATGCACAAATTTTGAATCTCAGATCAGGGGCAGGGTGCATTATATGGGATCCTGTTGTGTATGCTTTCTTCATGCCCTTTAAGATTTTTTTGGGCATAGTAAGATACATAACTCACTGTGCATTGTTCCACACAGAGGAATAATGAACATGAGGAAGGATTTTTTAGCTAGTTCTTACCTTTAGAAACTGTAGGACACACACCAGTGTCTAAGGCAATTTAAAAGCAAGTTTTGGTAAGAATAGTGAGATATGTCCTGTGTGTACTTGACATGAGTGAGGTCCACTGCAGAATCTATGCCACTTACCTCTATACATTTGTGTTGTGTCTCACACAGTGTGAATGCTCTTCCTTAAATAAGTGTGTGATAGACAGCTAAAAAGAATCATCAGCCATTGTGAGACTTCTCTTTCTATTGGTGTTGCAGGAGTCTGTAAACAAATATTTTATATTTAGTACTAGGTATTCTATATTTAGAACTAGTTTGTCGTTTAATGTAACATTATTGTCGCTTCTAAATAGAATATTTTTCTACAATGCAGAGAACTGAAGTCTCATGCAACTTGCAAGTTGAAACATAGGAAAGGCAATTTTTCAATATGCCCAGTAGTTGATTCAAACCAAATCATCAGAAAAATGGAAATTGAAGGGATTTGCTGTGAAAGAGAATTGTGAATATTCCTGCTATTCCTTATAGATGTTTATCTAACCTGCTCCTAGACTTCCAGCATGAAGCCCAGTGATTTACATGCCTCTATGGCATCTGTATGAGCTATCAATCTGCATGTGGTATTTTTCATTTAAGGCTATGGAAAGGTTATTAATGCCTGACTGTCAGTAGGAAAGCATGTTAGCAGAAGTTCTGTAAATGCAACAGTCCTGACATTAGCTATTTTAGCACAGTCATCCTGTTTGCGTTGACACTGCATCCATTCAAACCCAGGGTTTGCAAGCAAGTTGCTGTCAATACTCTCATATCATAAATTGCACTGGGGGCAGTTGGCAGTGTTTTCTGGAGTTCTCTACAATCTCCATATGATTTTAGACCCATAGATCTGTATGTTCCAGTCTACCTGTATGCCTTTACACATTCCTTTTCCATCTTCCTGCATTTTATCTGATCAGCTGTTTCTGTTAGGGAAAATACCAATTTTGTAGTGTATTTGTGAAATTCTAAGGGGAAGAAGATGAAGTTGCCCACTTTCATGTGCATTCATTGAGCAAATATGCATGTGAAGCAACCATTTGGGGCTTGTACTGTGAGTACTGAGTGGGAGGATTAAGCTCTGATGGGAATCTGGAATGATCTGCTACAGCCTCGGAATTTTTGGATGACAAAAAAAGCACCTTCCAAGAATTGCATGCAAGCTATAACAGCTCTACAACATGTTAACAGAAGATGAGCACAGCAGAGAAGCACACCATAGTCATTCCCTGGATATTTACCACTGTGGATTGCTATCAGATGGTGTACTGGCAGTTTGGTGTCAATTCAATCAATTTAAACCCCACATTTTTTACAACAGTGCCGGGCTAGAGTGTGGAAACAAACATCAAGTGCCCTGTATGGATGTGGATCTGACATATAAAGTTCGTTTCAGGAAGGACAGGACATTCCATAGTCTACGCTTATTCCATGGTCTCTACTGATACTGCTTGCTGTGGCACAAAGTGATAGTAGTAGGGTGGAGCTATAGGAACATGTTGCTAAGAAAAGAGATGAGACTGCAAAATAAACCATGAAAGTCTGCAGAACAATTGGGAGATTCATTACAGAGCTGGGCATGAGTCAAAGTCATATACAAGGCAAAAAATTCTTTATTCTGAATTTCCTGAGACTATCAGTCCCATTGCACATAAGTCTCATTGAGAACAGCAAGATGTTGTTCATCTGATTTGGATAGTGTTCAAAAACTGACAAGGAATTAAGAGGAATTCTTTTTGCTGTGTTTCAAACCCCTTGTGAGACATCAGATTTCTTTGATCTCCTTGATCACTGGGAAAAACATTAGTATGGCAGTACTAGGGATGTAAAACAATAGCCACAATAGTAATTAACAGTGGTGCAGGTTTTTCGGGGGGGGGGGTTGGTATGGGGGTTTTGGTTGGTTTGTTATTGTTGTTGTTTTTTGTTTGCTTGGTTTGGTTTTGTTTTTTTAAATTAAGACAAATTGTTGCTTCTCTGGGAAGTCTTAATCTGTATTTTTTTATTTAATTATATACAGTTGTTAAAATGAAGCATTCTGTGGATCTGCTTAATAATATAATGAACAATCATTAATATCCACTTTTGAGGTATCATTTAACAGGGAATAAAGACTCACATCACTACTGAAATATATAGTACTATTAAATGTGATGTACTGAATCAAATGCTATGCTTTCCTTTTTTCATTAATTTATTTACATGTCTGTTGAATGTGTTCTTGTCAATTTTACAGTAGGAGATGAGACTAATTATTGCATGAAGGTTACTTTTTTTGAGCTGTTTATAATTAGGAAAGCTGCTGATGCACCATGAGGTATTTATGTTATGTGGAATCAGTGCCACATCTCTCCTGTCTGTCTGTTTTTATGTATCTATGTTTGGTCATTTCTCATTTCCCAAACAGAATAATGTAGAAAGCTTCTAATAGTCTGCTGGTGACTACAGATTTTTAGAAGAGGGGAGTATGTGGATCTGGGTGAATAGAATTCCACCACAGTCCTTAGTCATATCCAGTAAATAATTTTATCAGATAAGAGAAGTTCTATGATATATTCCTTAGTGCTTGTGGAAGAAATAGAGGTAGTGCCCAGCATATGATTTCTTGCATGCAGTGTATCTCATGAGCCTGGAAATCATTGTCTCTAGCCTTTGCTTTTAATGACCTCATCTTCAGAAAGAGGCCCAAAAAAGATACAGAAGTGTCTCCTGAGGCTTTCACTGCTCTCTTTCATTGCCACAGGATGTGACACTGTAAGGTGCTGCCCTGCCCTCCCATCTCATTTATTGCCTGGCCTGGTGCTTCCCCTGCAATCCACTGTGATGCTCAGCTCAGTTCACCTCCCCTCCTTGCTGCTGTGCTACTTCACTCACTAGCAGCTGTGCACCAGGAGACTCTTCCCTTGCCTCTGCATCTGTCCTACACAGCAGGCACGTCCCTCCTGCCACCCAACTGGACAAGTACATACATATTCTAAAAACCACACATTAGAAAAGTCTTGGACAAAAATAAGGAGAGTTTATGCATCTGTGGTTTTCTGAGTTTCAGATTTCATTTGTAACTGTTAGAACTTGTAAAGAATCTTATCTTTAGGACTTAGCTTGTGAAATTGTTGTTTTTATTTTTCCTGAAATAGTTTAGGTTGATGATATTTTGATATTGTTAACCAAATTATTCATGTTGATGCCGGCACCTGTTTTGTTGCCATATATTAGGTATTTATGAAATGGTTAATACTACATTTAAAAAGCTGGAGTTCAGTTAGGTTAGTATGATAATTTTGCAGTAATAATATTTCATTGAATAATGAAGTCCTCCAAAATGTTATTTGTTCCTGTGATAGTTGTTTTATTTTGTGTTGTTTTGTGAAAATTAAATGTCTTTTAATTTATTTTCTGATAACAAATTGTACATTTCTCTGTTTGTCTGTCATCAATATCTTTAAATTGACTGGCAGGAATAAAAATTATACAGATGAAAAATATAATTTAAAAATAGTATACCTAATAAAAACCTCTTTTTGGGAGAGGTTACCAAAGGGGAGATGGGAGTCATTCTCCCAAAGGGAGATGACTTTTAATCATCATAGATAATTCACTGCCAGAGCAGAACATGTAACTGTTGAAAATACAAAGGAACATTACTGAAACATTTTTCTTCAGCCTCAGATGACCCCTTCAGTACTATTATAAGGTAGAATTAAGTATTTTAAATACAGAACCTGTAATAAGGATTACTGTCTAGTTTACTTTACATATCCTTTAAATATGTAAATCTTGGTGATGGTAGCACTGTTTTCTATGATAGAAACATGTAGTGCTGAATATTTTTTAATTTGGCAAACTTGAAACAGAAGAGACCTACACAAAATGCTGTCAAGAGCTGGTAGGATTTGTGTGATTAATCCCTGCTTAAAAAAATAAAAGTTTGAGTGAATTAGGAAGCAATTTTTCTAAATAACACTCAAGAATAAAGGCATGTAAGTTAAAAGCATGGTCTGAGACTGTCTTGAATATGCACTTCAGCTGAATCAAGTGAAGCAAAAGCCGTTTTCTACCTTATCATATGTGGGTGTGCACACGCACACACACACAAACAAACATGTAAAGTTGCCCTGTTGGTAGCTAAGGGTCATTTAACAGAATGAAAGCAATTGAAATGAGTTTCCCCTGAACCAGAATCTGATACATTCCTGGGATTGTTCTTTCTGATATGTCAAGTTGAATCAATACCAAAGTAAACCTCCTGAATTTGGTCATTGCTATTCTGGTGTCTTTGTACAATCCACAGATGACTTAAATTGAACTTGAAGCTCTCATTCCAAATGAGCTTGGTTTTTACTGTTCTCAAGGCCTTTGTCACCTAAGGCAATGGAGGAATCATCATGTGGTAAGCAGTAATAATCCACTGAATAAACAGACTTAACTTAGTCAACCACCTCTTCCCCCCAAATTCTTAGTTTCTAGTTTTAAAAGTATTCTGAATAAAAATCTCTCAGCCATATTTAATAGCTCTCTTGTTAGGTTTTCTTGCAACAAATATAAAATAAATTATCATTCTAAAGATAAAATAAGCAAAAATAGCAGAAAAGAAATGTCTCCTTAGTCCCATAGTATCCTTCCTCTGGTGAAGCTTTAGGCCAGCAAATTCATATGGCTGCCTGAACCACACAAAACCCCACACAACTCCTCTGGTTACCTACAAAAATCTCCTTTCCTGAAATGTGCTTTGCACCCAGGTGCCACCTGGACAGTATTTCTCCTGCAAGCTCTTCCCTACCCTTGCTTCTACCTTTTCACCCTCTGCCCTATAAAAATCTCCCTTTGCTTGAAAAAAAATTCTGAGTGATGTGAGCCAGCCACAAAAAGAGGCATTTTTTCCACACCCATACACAGCATTTTGAACAATGCATGTTTGTGAGAAACAGTAACAAATGAATTCTTATTTTACTACTATTAAAGATATGATTGATAAAAGCCTTCAAAGTTATCAATGAAATCTTTGAGATAGTAGTTTGTATTCTTTGCTTTCACAAAGTTAGAAAAATTGCAAAATTTCATATTAAACCATCTCTTAGATTTTCTATCCCAGCAATTATGGTTATATTTATAGCTGGATGACTGTTATTATTTCATATAATCAGACAACTTTAATTATATGTGTGGTACATGGCTTACCTCCATGACCACTCTGTACTAAAACTCTTTTGTCTGCTTTCTTTCCCAATATAGTTAACACTACTTGTGGCTAAACAGGCCATTATGGTTGTATCTCAACTGGTCTGCAAGCACCAGCTTTTCATGTGTGTTTTCTGATGGTATCCACTTAGGCCTTCAGGAAAGCAGACAGGGAACTCTTTGTTTCCATCAAAGTTAAGTGTTTAATGTCCATTTCTGTGTACTTGGCCTCTACTAGCTTCCTCTGCAAGACAAAATAGTATTCCCTCATGTCCGTTACTGTTTTTTTGGCAAATATACATGCTGCTAGTATTGCTCTGTTAAATCACAGGTTCTTGTTCACTGCATTCGTAGACCCCCAGGGCCAACTGCTGACTCCTGCTCTGACTGTATGAGTAGCTTGTAAAATTGCCCCAAATAGGTGCCCAAGGATTGCCTCAGCCTTACACCACTCATTCTCATGCTTACCCTCCCTGATGGATGGCATAGCTTGGAATTGTGTTACAGCATGTGGCACTGGTAAGAATATGGTTATCTTCCTGTTAGCAGTTGCAAGTGGATTCTTGTAGGCAGCCAAGACTTAAAGCAGCCTTGATGTTTGTTATTGTAGGTCTTGGCTACACCAGAGACGGCAGAGTTAAGGATGGCACTTAGGCCACTTTAGGGATTAGACCTGTCAGCTACACTGTATGGACCTTTTAAATATAAAGAAATTGTTTTGTATATAACTTTGTTTTGTATATAACTTTATAAGGATATTATTTTATATATGTGTGTGTGTGTGTGTGTGTGTAACTTGGTGAATATAAATTCTGACCGGACAAATTGATACATTTCTGTCTAATGATGTATTATACATTTCTGTATAATTCTCATTCTGAAATGTGTGCACATTGAAGCAAAAAATAGAACCTTTCCATTAAAAACAAGTGCATGTCCAAGACTGCCTTGTTTAAGCGCTGGTAATTTTAAGAGTTAACTGCAAGATAGGTTAAGGGATTTAGACAAGTATAAATTAAAAACTTCTAACACCTAACCTTAGGAGCAAGTTGAGTTTCAAGCGTGGAATTCAGACCCCCAGTTAGTTACCCAGTCTTCATCTAAAATACACAGAACAGGTGAGGTTGGAAGTGACCTCAGGAGGTCATTCTGTTCACCTCCCTTGCTCAAATAGAGCTGCCTAGAGCTAGTTGCCTAGATGAATGTCCAGATGGCTTTTGTATATCTCCAGGAATGGAGACTCTACAACTTTTCTGGGCAAGTTGCTGTATTGCTTGGTCATCCACACAGTAAAAGGGTTTTTTCATATGAAGCCTCTGCTCTTTCAGTGCCTATTGCCTCTTGAATAGACGACATAGGTGTCATTGCTCATTCAGACAGGGTTTTACAGCTTAAAATACAAGAAGACCTTCAATTTCTAATATTAATTAACAATTTTTTGTGTTTGAATAAAAGCTGAGGAAGAGTAGGACTCCAGACCTATTGTTAGAAAACTTAGACTGAAAAGATGTGTCTCAATATCTATTTTATGGATCTCATAACCTAAATACACAAAGTATTAGGTCAAATTCATCCCCATGTTCAAGAAGTTGAACCTGAGTCTTCTGCTACTTCAATAAGTGCTTTTGGAGTACCTGCTGTGGTTTATTGCTACTTTTTGCATGGCACTGGCTTTTTTTGAAGTCTACAAAAAGCCAGATGATTTTACTGGAGTAGTACCAGGCTGAAACTATTATGCACTGCTTTTCAGCGAGGGTTCTCACCATACCTGGAGTACCTGACTGTCCACGTAACTCTTGGTTCACTTGGAATCTAGGCAGAACAAGCTCCTCAAGACTGTCATGTAGAATCATTCACACCTTGCAACAATGACCACATATTGCCCTAGAGAAAAATTGTCTGCGTCTAGTTTTACCTCCTGTATGGAGGTAATGTAATAGAAACCCCAGTGGAACTCTGCTATAGATGGTCAGTTCTAAGTCCTGGATTGTCCACTCATGTTATGGTATTGCCTTGAGTACCTGTCTTGGAAATGTTCATGGAGAGGCACAGTAGATGCCCAAGCTTGATGCAGACTAACACTGTAACCCAGAATATTGCAGAAAGGGATTAACTTGACCACCAAAGACAAGAAAGCCACAGTAGGATGTGTTCTTTGGAAATCAAGCATCCAACTACCTATTTAGAGTCATGAAAGAAGAGAATACTTAGCTGACTGTGGAAAAAGACTAACATTTTTCTTAGTTTTCTTTAAAGGTCCAACTCAGCAGGTTTATCTGCAGACGATCTTCTGTGTAAACTGAGTCTGGGCAGACTTCTCTTCCTTTGTTGTACAAATATGCACAGATTTTAGAATATCTCTATTCAGGGTTTATTCTTAATCCTCAAATTTAAATAAAGGTAATCACATAATGGCACAGACATGAATCGTTTTTCTAATGTTCACGTCTGTCAGTCAGTTTAATGTTCTGTCTACTTATAAAGGTGTCTGTATCCTAGTATAAATAAGGCTCTGTACAAAAACACTTTGAATTTATGTGTGTTGGCTTCATTTTCAACATATTGCTCTGTGTTAGTCTTTCTATCTTTAAAGCAGATTTTTGCTTTTCCGCCTACTGTTCTACTGTCTACTGAGCTTACTCTCTGGTATTTAAAATTGCCTAAATAAAAAAAAACATGTTACATTATACTAATGTATACTGTGTTCATGCAAAGTTTGAAAGTAGGAGAAATTAAGTGTTTTATCCATTGCACAAAAGTTGCCAATAATTCTGTATGGTAACTAGGTTTCAGTGTTTGGTATAATTCAACTATATATTTTATCATCAGTGTAACATATGCACAGTGTTTCTCAAAATATTCAATATTTCTTAATATAAGAAAATTTCCCATGTGAACACTGAACTTTTTGTGACGTAAAAACTCATAAAAAGTGGTCACAACCCTGTTGTGAATATCCTGTGTGCTGGTGGAGATAGTGTAATAGTTAAGCTCTGATTCCAGAAATTACCTAGATGTAATAAAACAGGACTTCCAAAGAGTCTCGTCAAAGGGAACAGAAGAGAAGCCTACACTGTAACTGTCATATTGTCAAAAACAGCAGTGCTAATATTTTCTATCTCTGAATTGCCCCATGAAATCCTCCTAGAGATAATCATCTTAATTATATTGATCTTTTGGGAATACTGATAAAGTTAGATAATAATGAGCTGTTAGCTGAGTAGGGGCAGCTTTAAGCCTTTCATGGACTTCTTCCAAATTCCTAAAAATATCAAGAGAAGAAAATGCAGGTAGCATCATGCTCTTTCTCTAATAATACCCTCTTTGCTGAGTCTTTTTTCAGCTCATTATCCCAACATTCATCAGCAAACTTTGTTTTTTCATAAAGGCTACAAAAGAGTTCTTTGCCAAATTCTTCTCTAAGTCACATTTTGTGTGAGAAGAAAATGTTAAAAAATCCTCAGAAGGATAGAGAATACAGTTTTAGCTTGGAGTCTAAGGCTGGTTTAGTTCTGCAAATTAGTGCAGTCCACAATGCCTTTTTTTATTTTTCCCTCTGGTGTGCTTGATCTATAGGAAATTTATATCCCATCTCCAGGAATGCCTGCATGCATACTAACATATATCGTTTTTGTGGCTTTAATTATTGGGTTGTTGTGTTTTGTTTGTTTGGGTTTGTATTTTTAATTTGGACACTTAATGCAAAATAAGTCATGACGTCAAATCCCTCATGTTGTTTAAAGGTGGCCAGAAGAACCACTGTTACACATGCACTCCCTTGGTATTGTACTTTAAGTTTACTGTACTCTGATAGAACTATGGCCATGATCCACAAAACTTGGCAGCTGTCTGCTTGGATTACATCTAGCCGTAAATTAAATAAGACAAGACAACATGGTAGTATTTGTTTATAAATAAATGCCAGTGAAGCAACCTAGGTAGACAATTCCACAGGTACACACAAACCACACACTCATATGATTGTAAATAAACAGATTCACAGGAACCAATGTGACTATTAACTGCCATGTTCCTCTATATTTACACCAGTGTGAGTGAAAGTTTAATGATTATTATGTTTTTCTCAGGTAAGAGAAGACTGAAATGTTTACATTTATCGAGTTTTAGTATATCAAACTGCAATACTTTAATACTGATGAATAAAACACAGAAATATTACAACCTTTTCCTTCCTGTCCTCTCCTGTCTGAGAATACAATGCTTGGTTGGTCATGCAGGCATACATACTCATCTAGTGTTTGTGTGGAGCTGTGTGAAAATACAAGATATCTCATGGGCAGATATCTCATGTACGGATTATAATTTCTTATTTTTATGTATATGGTAATTGTCTTAGTTTGATGGCATATATATAGCTGAATAGGACTCTCTTGGGTAGTTGAAATAAAGAGGAAGTGCTATGAAGCAGTAGTGTTTCTCCTGAATCTAACTGTTGTAAGAGAAATTTTATATGATACATAACCTTATGAGACACTGCTTCTTGAACATATAATCTGACTTTCTGAATAGAGCTACCTTGCCAACACTTTTACATTTTCCCTTTAGCATACCCACACTGGAAGAATAGAAATTCCTTTTTTCTTTTATCTTCAGTGACTCCAGAGGCAAAAAATTCCTTTGTCATCACTGATCCTAGTGCTGTATTTTATGAAATGTACATACAGTTCCAGAAAGTGTGTTAGAAATTGACTTCAGGGAATTTATTAACTTGCGAGCATAGCAGGTTCCCAAGTGTAATGTATGGTTTGCAGAAATATGAGATGTTCATTGTCATCCTTTTTCTACTGTTAGAAATTATATGTGTGTGGGGGTCGGAATTTATCATTTAGTCTATACAGAGGTAAGGTCAACAATGGCTAATCATGTAAAATATATACCTTAAGCTACTTCTATTTTGAAGCATCTCAAGACGGAACAAATTAAGATTGCATGATCTTAGATAACTTTCATTTTAAATGCGAATACTAAACAGCAGAATTCATAACAGGGCTTTCTCATTCTGCCTTTTTTCTCCTCTTTAGATCATGTTGCGTGTGTATGTATGTATCACATATGTGTATTTATATAGCTTATTTGCCACTGTTCTCAACAGTATTATTTCTGGCAGTACTATGAAAGGGTGATTGGATAGAAAAAGTGCTCAAGAGGCTCTAATAGATTTCAATCCCATCTGCCTGCTGCTCTGTTTTGCTCTGAGTCAAGTATTTTTTTAAGCTGATAATTGAAAACCTATCTTGTTCTTACAGAATGGCTTTGCTGTTGTAAGGCCCCCAGGCCATCATGCTGAAGAATCAACAGCCATGTAAGTACCAGGGAATATTGCCCATCTTGGAGCACTAAGGTTACTGGCAATCACCTGCATTGTGCATGTCTCCGAAGAACTGTAATTGCTAGCAGATGACTGAAAAGGCTTTCTAGGTACTCCCAGAAGCAGATTTATGGCCTCAGAGATCATATAGCATTTTTTAAAATGCTCTGAACATTATTTATAGTTGTTTTCCTGACTGATTTTCTTTCTTATTTCTGTTCTTCTCTATTCCACAGGGGATTCTGCTTTTTTAATTCGATTGCAATTACTGCCAAATACTTGAGAGACAAGCTAAATATAGGCAAGATATTGATTGTAGATCTGGTATGTATTCTTGGCAAGCATCACACTTGAAGTGCATCTAGATGAAAGATAATGAATTTGTATTTATAACTCCGACTTTCCTGCTTTTAATACCTACAAGTCATAAAGGTGTGCATTTCCTCTGATTTTGGGAACTCATTAAAGCCAGGATGGCAGTACTGAAGCTATAAACATCTATGTTTCACTTTAGTGGTGTTAACTGCAATTTAATGAGAAGAAGGCACAGATCAGGGCAACTTTTATGGTCCTTAAATGAATTGATACTTCCACTGTTAACATAACCCTACAGAACACAAGTTTACTTTTCCCTACAGAATAGAAACTTTAAAGATATTCTTTAAAGAATGTTGTTGCATTGGTAACAAAATTGACCACTTTCCCCAGTTCGCAATGATTTGACTTGTTGTATAACTTTGATATTATTAAATAAATTGACAGGTCGTTCCCCCCAAGAAGTTTTCTAGTCATGTATTCCAGGTTTAGGTGGTTCTCTGAAGAAAACCTATGTGATTAAAAATCCACTTCATTGGATTAGTCTTGTATTTTAATAGAAGGCATTTTTGCACAATACTTAATATGTTTAACAAATGGATTATTTAAATGCAGATGACATTTGGCATGTTGGCTATATTATTTTCATGAATAATGAACTGGAGCTCTGCCGTGCACTCAAAGGATCAGCCCAATGCACAGCCCAAGGAAAGTTGAATGCTGATTTATGAGCACCATTTTTGTTTTCCTACAGTTCATGACGAGGTGTAATAGGGTGTCTGACAAAGCATAGACAGGAAATGAACCCTGGCATCAAAACCTAACCTGTTACATCTGCACTTAATTAATTTTTGCAGGTGATAAAAGATTTAAAGACAAAATATGTTAAAGGGTTTTTGAAGTGCAGGGCTTAATAGTCTAAATCTTGTTCATATCTGCACTCATAATTAAATCTTATTGTGGAGTCATGGCCTTACCATCTAGCACTTTTGTTCAGTTAAATATGCGTACTGACTGTTGAAGAGAAGCAGAGAAAGGGGGAGTGTGGGAGAAGGAATGGTAAGTGAAAAATGAGTGGCAGACTAAGTATATGTGTAGATTAAATATTCTTAGAATGTTTTTGAAATATTTCTCAGATTGTTCTGCTATCATTTGGAAACATAATTATAAACTGCCAGAAACTATTATTTCTGAAAAATTAACTTCTACTGTATGTTATGTCTGTTTGCTGACTTGAATCTTTCAGTTCATTGCTGTAAATTCTGGTCAAAAGTGAACTCTCTGTTTATTCTCATTTTTAATAGGAAAAGCCTACTCAAATTCGTGAATGTTTTTAAGTCTTTTTGACTGTAAATGTTATATTTGCCTTGTTGAGAAAAAAACCAAAACACTTCCCTTTTTCAAGGCAAGGTTAAATGTAAAAATCATTACCTGTGCAAATGATTACCTGTGCAAATGATTACCTGTGAAGCTGCCTATCTTTACTCAGGAAAGTAGATAGGGAATTTTCAGCCTCTCTGCAACTGTCCCATTGACCAGAATAACTCAGCGAGTGAAAAGGAAGAAATATATGGCTGACACAGATGACTTCATTTCTGGAGCAGTTGCAGTACAGTCCCTAGTCTGCTCCATGGTCAGAGCAATGATGTACAAAAATTCATATGGAAAATTTCTTATGCATGCAAACTATGGATAAATCATAGGCCAAACTGAATGAATGAACAAGTTGATAGTGACATCTTTATTCCCACCAACAGAGTTTGGAGCATCTGAAAGAAAGAATGGAATTACAGATGTTAGACTTGAAATCAACCTTTAAGATTATATTTTGATAGTGACTAGCACAGCAGGACCTCATGCAGGTTGGCAGCTATACATGTTACTACAATATAAATATTAAAAAGTAATATCCAGTCCCACACACTAAAGTGTACTCTAGTTACAAATTAAGTGTAGTCTTCATAGCTGCTACATGTCTTCATATATAAATCTTTAACTTTTTGTCAATCTTCCCTTCATCTATTTAATCTATTTATACAGTAAAATAAAAGACCTATCTGATAGGATTTTTTCCCTCATTCCACCATTTGCATAAATCTCTGATTTTGAACTGACTTATATATCCTGAATACATTTTATCTACTACGGGCAGAATACGAACTCATTTCCCTCATGCTAACATCCACAGTCTTAAAGAACACATTCCTTTGTCTAATCAGAGACGTCACTGGTCTTCAAAAAAGAGCTCTTAGTGGAATCAAAGTTTAAACAAGAAAGCTAGCTTGAGATTTGAATAATAAAAAAAAAGTAATAAGGAAAAAAAAATATCTCTATGCCTCTTTAACATTTTTCCTTCTGTTTTGGAAACTGTTACAGAAAGAATATACCTAAAGCCCCAAATATGTATGGAAAAGAAAGACTAATTAAAATACCAATGTGAAGTCCTACTGTGTCCCTGCAGATCTATCTATGTGCCCAGCATAGCTTGTCTGGTTGTTGAAATCCTCATTCCAGGATCATCCATACTTGCATTTATGTTAGCAGGATTTGAGTCTTTTTTGGAGTAAGCCAATTGAGTCAATTTTTGGAGTAAACTAATTAACTCTGTCACAGCTGAAGGCTGAATGGGATTCTGGGATTAGTCTACATGTCAGATTTTACTTCATTTGCCAGTCAGAACCATCTAACACTAGACTGGCTGCCTTGAAATCTTCAACAGCCTCATACCAGTGTGTTCTTCTTTGCACGTCTCATGTGTTACATTTAACCTTGGCATTAAGTCCCAGTTGGGCTGTAACTCCATCCTTATGTTGTTTCAAGTACTTTCAACATAGAAAAGAAAAGAAACTCTTATAATACTACCCTACAGAGGTCCCAGAGGAGGTCCAAGTCAAGCACAATGCAGTACAAGTAGGATTCAATCAATTCAGAGTTCTGAACAATGTGAGTGAAAATCATGGGCTGCTTCAGCTTGCAAGAAGGACAAGCAATATTCAGTGCTTGCTATGCTATTGGCAGTGCACACCTTGAGGTACAGCTTGAGCCCTCCTGGAGTAGGCATAGTGAGGAGAATGTGACTTCTGTTTCGCAGACACTAAATTGGATTCAGACCTCATAACATTTGTAAAATAAATTCAGACTGGGTGACAGCGACAGTGTTGCCATTCAGCATACTTTGTTTGTCCCCCTTAATTCTTTAAATCAGAAATTTCAAAGGGATGGCTTAAAGGAGGAAACTAAAAAATATCTATAACTTTTCAACTTAGAAATGCCAGTGAAAAAACATTTTTTTAAACTTTTCTTTTACTGAAAGGCAAGTGGATTTTCCATTTTCACTTGTAAAATTCTTGTGTGTCTAACCACATGGAATAGTAGTGAACTGTGAAAACAAACTTAAAAAAAAAGGAAATGTCTGCATCATCAGCTTTTGTTTTATAGATATACTGTCAGTATTTCTTTGTCAGCCTTTTATTTAAAGACAGAATTTTATTCACTGTCATTATATAATGTTTGAAATATGGAGACTGACCAAGGTCACTCCTTGATTGTGGAAGGCACCATCCTATCTGCCAGATGATTTAATAGCTAATGAGATCATATTCCTATGTCTTCAACTGTTGCCGTCATGATTTTGCAAAAATGAAGTATGAAGTCCTTTCCGCATCTGGCATCTCTTTTGATGTGGATCTAACTGCTGAGGGACTGAACAGAACTGAATGTTTCAAGAAAGCCAATTTACTCAGCTGGTCGCAGAGCCTTTGACCTCAATAGTGGAACTTGGCAAATCAATGAATACTCTTATGTTTAGTGTTCTGTCAAGAATTGTGAAAAAGCTCTGTAAACCATAGATCCTTCTGCAAAATACTAGTTTGTAGTTTAAACATTAGTCTTTCTTCAGAGGCCAATGAGGCTAGTTAATTAAGCCTGAGGGGTTATGAACTGTTGGCAGTTAATAAGTCATAAAATTCCTCCATAAAACAGGATGCTAGATTCCATCACTGAGGCAAGGAGTACAAAGAGCCGGTGTATAAATATCTAATTGTACAAAAGGACTGGGATTTCTCAATGACTGCTCATCTGGAGTCTCCAGGGCACGCTCGCTATGGTTTCCTGATTTTTAGAAGCCAGTTTAAAAAATGAGTGCATTAAAGAGTAATTTGCCTGAAAGTTCAGGAAGTATGGGGTGGTGAAGGGAGGGGGAAAGGGAAAGACAAAAGGAGGGCAAGGGAGAGGGAGAGAAACTGAGAGAGAGAGAGAGAGAGAGAGAGGAGGGGGGTGTAAAAGAAAGCAGAACTGAGCTCTCTACACTGAGTTGGACATTATTACATTTGTCATCTGTTTTCTTTCTCCTTTAGGATGTTCACCATGGCAACGGTACACAGCAGGCTTTTTATGCTGACCCCAGCATCCTGTATGTTTCCCTCCATCGCTATGATGAAGGCAACTTCTTCCCCGGCAGTGGAGCCCCAAATGAGGTTAGGTTTATTTCTTTAGAGCCCCATTTTTATTTGTATCTTTCAGGTAATTGCGTTGCATGATTACCCCTAATTTTCTTGTCCTTCTCTGGTTCTTTAAATTACACCAGATTACCAAATTGTCTACTGGGAGTAGGGGACCAGTGGAGAACAAGTGCATAACCCAGAGCAGTCCTTGTCAAACAAGGCTGATCTGACATGTTGTTTGATGTTTGTTTCTAATGCACATTTGAGAATTTTTTTCTTTTCCCCTTTCCCTCTCTCTTTTCCTCCTCCTTTTTCCTCTTTTTCTGTCTTTTTGGCATTTTATTTCTTTTTTTCAGGTTGGAAGTGGCCCTGGCGAAGGGTATAACATAAATATTGCTTGGACAGGTGGCTTGGATCCTCCTATGGGTGATGTTGAGTATCTCACAGCATTCAGGTTGGTACCATTTAAGAGTCTTGAAAGCTGTTTGTGGAACAAAAGCACATGAATAAGAGCTAATGTAATATTAAAAGTCAGGAGAGTAATCCATGGTGAAACTAAATTAATCCTGGAATCCCAGTATATGAGAGTTTAGTAAATTAAAAAGTGGGTAATCTAATAGTTGTGACCATCCATGCAGAATCAACAAATAAATTTCTAATTATTTAATTTGTCACTTGTGTTTTCATTATTATGCCATGCCAATAAAATTACTTTGAGTTTGCTTACTTCTCTACCTATAAAATTTAAATGTAAGTATTCCTACCAGGCAGAAGAAAATTACTGCTCATGTTCACACTGATCACAGTTACATGCCAGTAGAGCAGACAAAAAGAAATATGAAGTATGGTCCAAATCCAGTGTTCTTGATTCACTTAAAAGATTCATTATGATGCTCACAGATTTGACCATTAGTTTTTTTTCTACAACTTGCAGTAAAGTGTTATTTAATTAAAGTAAATAATTTTGATATACTGCAATAAGAATAATAGGAAATGTTGCATGCTGTATTTCTCTTTACTCACTCATAATGAATATTCTCAATAACTCATTCCTAAATGAAATTTTATTCCTTCATAAGATGATGCTTCATAATCTATTAAGTCTTATTTTCATTGGGCCAGAGGAGATAAGAACAGTCCAAAACACTATCTTTTAGAGTTTCAGTGTCCTGTCTTACATTCACCATTTCCTTTCACTGTAAAACAATCCAGTGGAAGAGTTTAGTGAAGTTTAGGGAAGGTGTAGGGTTCATCTTTCAAATCTGGGCAAATGCTACACCTCTGAAAAGGAGTTTCATTTAAAGGAGATTGATATGCAAGAAAGGCAATGAGAAAAGTAATGCGTATCTCTAATCTTTCAAGACATTTAGTTTGAAGTGGTGCAATTACCTTATAAAGTTTTTGACTATACTCTATAGAAAATACACCACAAAATCCCATTAAACTCTTGTTTTGTTTGTTGGAGTTTTTGTGTGTGTGTTTTTTGGTTTTTTTCCAAAGAACTTCTGTGCAGCCCATGAAATAATATGCAGAGTTTCTAATAAACAACACACCTGAAATCAGAATCTAAGCCCTAGTCAGAGAAATAGCCTTACACATTCACAGTATCCCACTGTTACTGTGGAAAAAAGTTTTAATTTTATTTACATTTGTCTGTATCTATAAAGAGTCTAAACAAATGGTGTTGGGCTCCAAATTTTCTGCACTCAATAGTGCCTCAAGCTCTTTCCAAGATATTTCCTATACTTCCATGAGATTTTTACATAAGTTAAAGAACTGAATGGTTCAAATCACTGGTGTTAGTGTCTGATACTAATGTATCTGTTATTTCCACCCCAACATTCTTGGTTTGGATCCAAACCGTCCCACTAATGATATAGGTAATGTGGCCATCTAATGATGCAGAGAATGGTGGTCCCAGTTTATTCAACAGAAGACTCACATACAGAGACTGTAACCATAATTGATAACCCTGCTATCCTGATAAAAAATACCTGGCTTTAATAGTGCATTTACAAATATGTACTTCACAGTTCTATTTTAAGGCACACTAGTAAATTGTTTGAATCAGCTAGTATTGCTGCTAGGCCTATTACTCTGCTTCAGAGTTGGAGGGATTGTCAGTTTCTGTTCCTAAGCAAAGCAGCACTATTCAGGAAAATAAAATTCATGTAACTTACTACGTTCTGATTAATCATATGCAGACATAAACTTAACTATATATTTTTAAGGTAAATAAAGTCAAATTTAAGTTTAGAATCTCCTATTGAAAAATTGCTGATGGTGAAAAATTTAATGTTGCTATTTCAAATGCATCCATTTCACTTGGTGATTAATGTTGTAATGAATGTGAATGTTTTTCTCCAAGCAACAACAGGAAATGTTTCCCTATACTCTCAGCCCCCTTTGACCTGATCACAGGCTTTGTGCCCTCTGTAGGTCTTGCTGACATGGATTTAGTATGACTGGTATGACAGTTTTGAATGGGGATCATTGAAGGAAACAGCATGGAACTAAGAAGGGTGGATACAAAAATTTGTGAATTACTTAGGATAGACCATAGATCTGTAGATCTGGTCTGAGTGGTGGGTAAATTTACAGCTCCTAGTAAAGAGACGCTTTATCCATGGACAAGAATTTATCCTTGCTATTATCCAAAATGTCACACATGATGTAGCCTAAGTTCTCAGTTTATCCAGAACCGAATTATGAGACAGGAGACTGGCAAGAGTCCAGAAAAGTCCAGAAAATCAATAGAAGAGTTGCCATGCTCTCCCAACAAATCAGCTGTTGTTCTGGAGTTTCTGTCTACAATAAGTCAATTTTTAAGAAAATAAGTGAATTTCAGAGATAGAAAAACATTATTTGTTTGGGGTTTTTTTATATTAGATTACATGCTTTTATAGACAGGTTTACAGAGAAGGTCCAAACTAAGGTGTAGAGCAAATTTTGAACATCTTCAATCTTAAGAGAAAAATAAGGGGAAAATAGAGATAGTTTCTTTTTATACCTACCGGTAGACAGAGGGGTTGGGCAATATTCATTCCCTAGTGAAGGCAGGAATGGATACTGGTGAAGGTCCTCTCCACTGTAACCAAGGTGTGAGTAAGTTCACAAATGGGTGGAGCCTGTTTGGAGAGAAGCCAAGGCTTCCTGCTTACTGGCTGGCTCCTGAGCCTAATCCTTTGAGATCTTAGGAACTGAGAAATTTGCATTAAAATAATCTAAAACTCTCCAGTGGGTGCACATAGCTTTCACTTTCTCACCAGCAGAGCCCTAATTTCATCCTAGAATTGCGCCAAGCACATATTTGAAGTGTCACCAGCCTTGACACTAGGTAGCTTGTTACTACTTGATTGACTGTCAAATTTTACAGCAGAGATCCTTCTGATGATGATAGTGTCCACAGAAAAAGAGACCAAAGCTTTTTTTCTGTCTCTAGAGTTCAACTCATAACCAGGTATTATATATGACAATGTACTTGGTATCAGTTTTTAGGTCAGAATATATTTGTAGAAGCATTTGCACACGTATATATATATACATGCAGGTAGCAGAGTAGTAGTTATTTCCCACTGCATAAATAACTAGATAAATCTATTTTATGTAAATCCTTTTAGGACTGAATAATATTCCACCTCACTTTTCCTCCAAACTGTTTGAGAAAATATTTCTATTTCTTCAGGAATAAACAACTTTCATGTGTGAAAATGCAGAAAATTTTGAACACAGAGTAATCACTTCAAAGGCATGCTGAGTGAGTGGCTGCACTGGGACTGTAGTTGGAAACAGGAAAAATTATGGTGCTGGTTTGTGTCTGCAATTTTGATTGCAGTGCTACATGAAAACTTTATTATATTTTTGAACTAACTCTTTCTGTTGCAAAATCAAATTTTAGTGGCCGTAGCAAATTTGAAGATGAAGACTGCTCATTCATTTATAAAAGATGTTTTCATTTCTTTCCTATTTCTACTAAGAAAATAAGTTTGCTTGTGATAGCTGCAAGGAGGTAGTAGAAAATGTAGGATAGGTAACTTTCTGTAGAATGGAAAATAATTGCAGTAATCAAATCATTATGCCATTTAATTTTGCCAGAAAAGTGTTATTTGATGTTTACCATAGTTAAGGAACTGGCCTAGCTACAAAAAATCCTTGAAATAATGACATATTTCTAAAGGACAAGCATCTCTTCTCCTAAGATAACAAAAATGCACAGCTCTTTTCCATTATTTTTAAGCTCTGAAGTATCCCTCTAGAGAATTTGTTTCATCATTTACTTCCACCTATTCAGGTTAAATTTGCTTTAATCTCTTTGAAAGCCAAAGGATATGGTGGCTGTTTTCTAGGAGGATGATTTTACACTCGAGTTTATGAGGATGTAATCCACTCTCTTCTGCCAACAGTTCTAAAAAAAAATAAGAGCAATGGTTGACTAGTAATGTTCAAATAATTATTTTCATAAGCTCCACATTACACCAGATGTGCTCAGTAAAGCAGGCAGCAGAAAGAGGCTCAGATCTGTGTTGTACATGCACATATGTCTCTGTGTGTACTTGGAGTTTGCAGAGGACAGGAGAGATGTGTTTCTGTAGAGTGGAATACAGAGGATGCAGGAGGCGGTGGAAACAAATGAGAGTGCTCACAAGAGTGAAGGAGAAGCGAGAGACAGAAGGAAACTGGGCTGTGTCTTCCAACTGCTTTGCACTTTTTATTCAACAAAGAAGTTGTAAATTTAGCTGAACCAGCCAGTATGCTCTGGCTGCTTTGCACTACTCCAGAGTAGCATAAAACAGCCACAGCATATTAATGAACCTGGCCATAAAAGCTTGCATAAAATGAAACATGTATGCGTGTGTGATTCTTGGAATGATTAGCAATAGCTCATGATAATATTATCTTTTAGCAGTCATGTGTTTTATTTTAATTTAAGAAGGTGAGCAAATTCAAAAGAAATAGGTGGCAATAAGGCAGAGTTAAGGATGAGCTATATCCATGATTTAAAATACATTTGTAATTACCATAAAATGTAATTTTAAAAAAGTTCAAAATCAAAATCATGGTTGAAATTACATGTGTTAAAATGTAAAAATGAAAGAAAACAAAGATGTGCAGAAAATCTTCATCCTGTCTTGCAGTCCTTAGTGGTTGTTTTGGGAGAAAATCAATATGTCTAAAACTGTCTGTATTTTAATCTGTGCTCAAATATATTAACAAAAATATTCCTTGTCATCTTGTGGCCATACAGGGCACAGTTAATTTCATTTGAAATATTGCATTGATGTGTACCATTTGTTTTTTTGATAGTTTTGCATTTCCAGATCTCATGATATTTAATTTTGACATTTCAAATGAAAAACTCTGTAAAAGTACTTTTGATGTTTTCATATATATTGTCCTTGTTAACTCTGTTTTAGCATAGGTACTGACTGTAGTTTTTCTTTACTGATTACATTAGAATTTAACTCATAAATGCTAAGAAGAACAATATAGTGTTCTATATATGCCTTATGTTTTTAATAGAAATATACATAGCATGTATTTTTATTTATTAATTTAATTTTCCTTTAAATTTTATTTTAAAACTTTTTTGTTGACTAAGGAATTTGAGATAACTTTTAGAAGTTTCATTTATCCTGTTGGTATTGAATTTCATGGTTTTAAGTGTGTGTGTCTGAAAAACAAAAAAATATTTGTTTTAGCTGAAATCACTAGTCTTCCACTTTCATTAAATGTCCATTTGTTTATGTATTACATGTGTAGATGAAACTCACATTCTTCCCTATCCACATTTATTATTTTAAATACATTTGTATGATCTGTGTAATGTCCTTTCCTATTTTCCTTCTCTGAAACTACAGTATTTCTGGTCTTTTTCAATCTCTCTTCACTTAAAAATGTATCCAGTTGCCAAATCACTTTAATTGCTCATTGCTGAGGCTTGGCTATTTTCTGGAAATGAGCTAAATACACCACATGAGGGCGAACCATCGATTTATATGATTTTGAATATTATTATGGCTGTCTTTGGCATTACTGCTCTGCAATGTTGTGTAACTCTCTGAGTAGAAACCTTGGTTTCTGATAAACATAACAAAAGAATGTAGAAGACAAAAGTCAGCATTTTTTCCTAGCTGTACCTAACTGTTGAAAGTGAGTCATAGTACAGTGCTGTATTGTGATGTTTAATGAATTCCACCAAGAATAGAGTTTGAGTATAAAGTTATTTTAAACAATGATTCTTAATGTCCATAACTTAATGCTATTAATTTTTTATGACTGCAATTTCCAGAGGCTGCTGCTGAAGCTATATTATGCTAGATGAGGTCTAAAAACTACAGTAAGACTAAGTTGCTGATTCAAATGTTTGATAATGTTTTGTATCTCTTCCAAGAGATAAAAAGACAGAAGCATGGGAGGAGTTTAAAAAAAAAAAAAAAAGCAAGTTAGTTACTCAGCCTCATGAGTCAATGAAAGAAGGAGAAGTAAACTCCTGTAACATCTTCAGAACTTTAACCTAATGTGTTATCACTGAACTCTATTCATAGTAGCCTCAGAACTAGCCAAATGCCATCCTTATCTTTACTAATGGTAACTAATTCTTTATTTCTCAATATATTGCTTTGTAATAACTGCAAAAGTTATCTCACTTATAGTTATTTCGCTTGTCTAATTGTTGGCAGAAATACATTCAGAATTTTACTGTGTATAGAGGAAGGCAGAATCTCTGAGTAGTGTATGATAGGCAGATAATGATTTACCCAAATGCAGGTGGATGTTATTGAGACTTCTTGTTATCCACAGTCCTCCTGCATTGTCAAGGGCAATGCATTTAGGAAGAAAAATGTGGCTGAACAGTACACAGTCATGGAAGCTCTAGGAAATCTAAACAATGGTTTCTGTATGAATGTATATGGTTTGCTTTCAGACACCAATAACACTCTGCAATTATAAGTTACCATTTCAATTTTTTTTTTTAATTTCTAACCTTGTCATTTCTACCAGGTGTCTTTAAAAGATGTTCATTTAAAGCAGAGATGTCTCTCTTTTCCCTTCTGTCATAGAAAATGTCTTAGGAGAATTCAAATAAAGATGTACCATCAGCTATAGAAAGATAACTTAGGAGTGCCTGAGCAGTTTATTTTGAAGAAGTTTGAAGAAGGTAGAAGTCTGCTTGGAATAATTTTTAAATCTGCTTTGAGTATAAGTTTCATATGCAAATATTCAATAGTCCTGATGATTTTTGACTTTAGAATTCATTTTTGAGTGTGGTAATGAAGGTTTTGTAACAATGGTAAATTTTCATGCTTTTTTTTTCCTTGACAAATGTTTTGAGCATTGAGTCTTTAGGAAATGGAGAAGCACAGTTAAAAGCATTTGAAACAGTGGTATAAACAGCTTTTCAGCATTGTGTTATACTTCAAAGTTCACCATAAAACTGAAACTGGCAACAGTGTTTATAACCTGCAACCTCTTGTTCTTCCTACTTCTTTACTTTTATTTGGAAAATCTAACTTCTTCTGACTGAAATACCCTAAATTTTCACCTTTACTGTACTGGGATTTTTAAAACTGTATATGGTGCTCCTTTAATTCACTGGAACTACAGAAGTGAAACCATTCATTAGAGAAATTAATTAGTGTTGGCTTACTTTTCTACAGATGCACAGTTTCTTTTATTGACATGGCAGAGTAGGGGGTGGAGGAGAAAGGATAATAAAATATGGCATGTGTCAGGTTTATGTGCTTCAGGTTAAAAACTTTTTGATTAAAACCCCAAGCCATACATGGTCTGTAGTTTCAAAGTACTGGAAAGTATCTGAACTCTTTTCCAATATAACCATTTTCCAATTTTTGTTAAGCCAGAAAGATGAAAGAATAGAGGTGTATGGAAAAAAAATTGTCATATTGTCAAATATTTTGATGGAAAAGTTGAGAAATATCAAAAACATCCTGGAAGAAATAAAACAGCAATAAGAGTGGAGAAGACACTTTTACCTTAAAAATCAAAATATCTGTGGTCTTTGCATGAAGATACATTTCAGATCAGAATTAAAAGTCCTACAGCAACACTGAGTGATTGTATAGATGTCCAGTCCCAATTTAAATTTTGTTGCTTTATAATAACTTTTGAGAACTACACTGCAGCCTGTAAAAAATATCCACATGTTCTCTGCTGGAACAGCTCCAGACTATAACAGAACCACTAGATTGCACCCTGGTGCTTTATGTATTGTTTAATTGTTTTCCTTTGGTGGATATTTTTATTAAAAGCCCATTATCCAGAATCAGACAGAAGTGTTGTTTCAAGAACAGCAGAAACAGGGGCCTTTCAGCTACATAGTTCTTATTCATGCTTTCTTTAGCTAGCTTAGCTAATGAGATCTCCACTATTCTTCTTTTAATACTTAAAGAAGACAAAGAGATGGGAGTTTTATTTTTGTTGCTTTCAAATCTAGGCAGGATTGCAAAGAAGTATTGTGAGATTCTGGTGTGCTCACGCACCTGTGTCTCAGTGTTAGTTTGTGTGAGTACCTCCAGGGCATGTCTGTGCTTATAGATGTTCTCATGCTTTTGCACAAATAATTCCTTGGAGATATATTTTTTATCCCAATAATTTTGTGTGTCTGTGCTACACTTTACCTATACAATAATTGCACAAAAGGAATAAGCATTTTTCATAGAAAAAATATTCTAGAAAATAAAGATGCAGTAATTCTAAAGAAAAATAGAAAAATCTGGCAAGAGTCAGATTGTAAAATTGTGACGTGCTGAATAGCACTGTGCTCAGTACTGCAAGATCTTATGAGGAGGTTTCTTGTTACTGGATATTGTTGGAGCCCTAACTCCAAGTACTTCATTACTTTTTGAAGTCAGACTTTAGTCCTGTGGAGAGATGTTTGAAACTATGAAAACATAAATGTCTCAAAAATAGTTGTCTAATGAATAAGTTCAGGGAGGTCTATGACTCATCATTATGTGGTATTACTTGGGCCATCAGTAATCCATTAAATTAGTGCAGCTTCTTGGATAGTAAGTCATTACCCAGTGTGAGGGAATCCATCAGACTTCAAGCTCTGAGACATTAATTTTACAAGCAGTATAAGAAAAATGCTTAGTTGTAGAGTGACTTACTATTGTGTATATTTTTATTCAGGCAAAGTGGAGTCTTTGTCCTGAGATTACATCTACTAGGGTTATGATTTAGAAGGCAATTGATCATTTGTGTCATTAGTTTATGCAGACCTTAGTTGTGCACAACACCATAATTCATAGCTAAGATACAGAGATGTTACTTACACAGAATAGTAGCTTCTCACAAAAATCATTGTTAAATGACTTTGTGAAATCAGAGGCATTTCACTGAGTAAATGTGGCAGGATTTTATCTTAAATACTGTGACTACATTTAACCTAATTAGGCAGTCAAATCTTTAAAATTATATACAAGCAGTTTCATGAGTTGTTATGCCTTGAAACAAAGTAAGCTTTCAAAGGATCTTATTAGCTGATTCATATGCTTACCTACCACAAGCCTTTCAGTGGTATTTATATCAGCTGTTGAAATAAAGTTACCAAGATTATTAATTTATTAGAAAAAAAAAAAAAAAGGAAAATGAAAGCAAACAAATTACAGCACAGGATAAGCCAGGTTGAAAATAGCTATGTTTGGGATGCATTTCTCCGGTGTCATGCATGTAGGAGTGTACATGCTTATCAGAAGATAGAATAAAGAGGGCTGAAGGGATGATGCAGCTTATTTGGTTCTTTTTCTCACTGTCAGTAAGGTGACCAGACTCTGGTGCTCTGTCTCTCCTGTTCAGGGAGTGCATTACTAAAGTGGAGATGACTAAAGACAGCACTTCCAGTAAGCAGCAACTGTCTGTGGTTATGACATGTGATTTTCTTCTACACTGGAACAAAACCAAAACTATTGGAAGTTTCCAAGAAAACAACTAAGTGTTTGTGTTTCAAACCCTTTTATGACAATGTTCATGTCTAACCTCTTGCTGAGGACATCACTTCTAGGGAGCTAGAAAATTTTAAGTGAAAAATCCCAATGCTTTGGGATTGGATCTGGCCTTAAATTGCATGAGGGGATGTTCAGATTAGAGATTAGGGGGCAAAAAAAAAAAAAAAAAAAAAAAAAAAAAAAGGAATGGTTTGGCATTGGAATAATTTGCCCAGGGAGATGGTAGGTGTCTGGATGTGGCACTTAGGGATATGGTTTAGGAGTATTTATGGTGGTGTGGGAATTACAGTTGGACAAGCTGGTCTTGAAGTTCTCTTCCAACCTGATGAGTCTGTGACACTGTGAAAGAGTGAAGAGAGTTTCTTGTCCCCCATTCCTACAAATCAGGATTGAACCTTACCTCATCACATCTGAAATTTATGTCTTTGCTGCCAAATTATTTGGAATGTTCTGGGTTCTTTTTTTTTTTTTCTTCATGCTTAAAAGAAGTCTCCCTCTGAAAATTATCAAGGAGATGCAAATATACAAGAAGATTATGTTTTAATAAAAAAAGTACATTTCTCAGAAAAGTTAGTGTTCTAGTTCTGAATTACTTGGCTAGTAGGAGAGTGGGAGCTAATTACCACCCTATCCAGTCTAACCTTCCTACCTCTTCAATCAAGATGTTTACAGATTAAGAATGTATTGCTAAGAATATATCGTTAAACCTCAGAAAGTGCTTCACTTCCTGTTACAGGGATTTTTCGTTCCTCATGCTTCATTTGCATGTGCTTCACTTTCTGTGTGATGAACTCGTTATGGAAACTGATTCCCTCTGGATCTGAAAATTACAATTTATTATCTGATCATTTGCCTCATTTTTTTCAAGAAAGGAAAAAAATTCAAAAAGTTGCCTGTCATTTTCAGTGTAATTCTTGTTAGAAACTGCAAAAACAGCAAAATAAATGCAGAGTTTGTAAAAGCTTGAAGACCCTTTAATTTCCAACCTAATCAAGAATGCAGTGATTTCATTCTCATTCTCTTCCATCAGATGGGCCACTGCTAAGTATTAACTGCCCCTGGAACTAAAACCATGACATAGATGAGTGTTCTTCAGTCAGTTTTGATTTGCTCTGTTTTAAGTTCAGTCATTTGCCTCTATGTAAAAACTTGCTGAACAAAACTAGAATTTTTTATGCTGTCTTTTGTCGTTTTGCAAAGCAAATTTTGGATTAGAAGTACTTGGAATGTAGTAGATTGGAGGAGATCAGAAAGATCCAAAGATTGCAAATATGTTTCCAATAGTACCAAGCAGTATAATTTTCCAAGACTGCTAATACTCTCTTTTCCTCTCCTCCACCCTTCTTCCCACTTTCACATTTCTCTCCTGGAGTCATAATTTGATCATTCATCAAGTTCTCCATAGCATCTATAACATCCCATTTCTTCCCAAAGTTCTGTCATATGCCTCTGATCACAAAGTTGTTCCTCAGCTGTTTTTCTCAGATGCTCAGAAGCATCTGAGTTTTCCCAAAACTCTTTTGTATGTTACCAGCCCCTCATGCTCTTTATGTCTGGGACATAAGTTTTTATTTTCCCTTATTTGTCTATTTAACCTCTCATTCCCCTCAGAAGAGGCTCTTGTCCCTCGCAATACAATCATGATTCATTGTAAAGGAAAAATATTGCTAATCTCTCCATCTTCCTCTCTCCTTTTGCCTTCTCTATCCCCAAGACCATAGAGTGTACATATTGCTGTTTGTTCTCTGATTCTAGACCTCCTCCAAAAGAGCATCTCAGTCTTCCTCTGAAACCATTCTTAATATAAATTCCTCCTAGAGCCAAAGCTCAGAGTCTATATTTTACCCTCATTTTTCCTAGACTGTGTGTCATCCACTTTTATTTATCCCTATGCTCTTTTTCTTAAAAACTCATCTTTCCCTGACTTCTGTGCTGGATAGTCCCTGGCCTCCACCCAGACTTGAACATAGAACATCTCCTTTAACTTTTGGAAGAATCAATATTTGCCTCCTTGATCTTTCTTCAGTTATTTCATGACATTCTGCTTTTGGTCTTGGTATCTTCTCCTACTTTGTGGTTTTCTGCAGGGCAGTTTGTCCACAATGCAGATTGAATTATTGTTTGTCGACTAATGGTTTCTCTGTTCCAGGTATGTTTCCTCTGTACATCATGAAATTCTATAGTAACTTTATTATATACTAATTGAGGAAATCTGCATTTAGTTGAAGCTCAGCTTTACCAAACGTTTATCCCCAAGCCATTACTACTGCCACTCTCTATAGGCAAAACCATTTTTCTGCCTGTCAGTCAGGCAAGTTCTTGTGTAACCTTTGACCTTCTCTGTTGGAAGTCACAACACAGCAATGTCTAAATTTTGCAAATTCTTTCTGTAGCATGTCTTTGAAATACAGAATGCATTACCATTCCAACCACCTAAAGTGATTTCTAAGTTTCAGCCATTTTGTTTATTATTGCAGTGTCATTCTCAGAATGCTCTTATGAATTTCATTTTCCATATGATACCAGGTACAGGTTTTCTGAATTTTTGTGTGATAAAGTTCATACTTGTAGGATATTCTCATAAACAGCTACAAGACTGGTTCATTAGCTTCCTTGAAATATTTTCTTACATTTCTATTTTGCTATATCACCTCACACAAAACTGGACAGTGATTAAATTCCTGTACTGCTAAGATTGCTTCTGTCTTTCTGGCATGTACAGCTTCTGCCTGTTGTTCCCCAAATCTCTATAGAATACATAGACATGAGCAATCTTTTTATTCATTCTGTGCAGTATTTTATGCGATTGGTTTTGGTTCATGACAGTTCCTCCAATGCATTTCACTGATATAAATGTGTTTGTTCTTGTTGATAAGAATAATAGTAAAATGTAAGGAGTTAAGAGGTTAGTTTGGGAGTTACAAGTTGTTCCTCTCCCCATCACATTCCATGTTGCATGAGAGATGCACACGCTCCATACTGGTGACATTGGCCACATGTGAGGCGCAGGATGACTTGAGGTGGATCACTGTGAGGTACCAAGGCTAGAACCAAGCTAGAATCAAGTCTTTGATCTCATGCAAAAGGCAGTGTCTTCCCAGGGTTTGAGAAAGAGAGATGAAGGGAGTAAGTCCTCTAGCCCAGATCCCAGATATCTTTCATGCAAATTTTAATTACTAGTCTTTATCTGGGACGTGGTGACATGGATTTGTATTCTGGAGCTGTTCTTCAATTCCAAAAGTAAACTGCTAGTAGGATTCAGTCCTTCCCAAACAGGCTTTCGAAGTGTGATGCAGCCTCTCAGAAGAGTCCATCCATCTCAGAAGCACAGATATCTCTCAGCATCACATCTGCAGCATCCGTGATCCCAGGAAGCCCATGAGCATACATATCTTGTTGACATCTGAGGAAACATGATGATTATCAACAAAATGTAGGGCCTGTTGTACACTGTATCGCTTCAAACACAATGAGGTTATTAAGGCTTAATTACATAAGAAACAGTAGATATGTTGTGCAAGCTTGTAGAATGTCACTTGCAGAAGTTAGGCAAGATATAAGAGTTTCCTAAGTTTCTATTATAGTTTTATTTCCAGCAGTATTCTTTGACAAACTAAATAAATTACTGCATGTATTGGACCTCTGAGGCTTGGGGCAAAGAATGGAAAAATTATTTACAAAAGCTTGAAAATATTTAATCACTAGAGGCAGGGGGCAACTGTGTTTTAATTAGAGGTTCCTCAGGCCATTGGCTGGCTGGAGGCTTTCTCAAACAACCACACAAATGCACTGAATAGCTGTTTGCCAGCCTTAGGGTCAGGCCTGAGATGAAACAGATAAGATAATTGGCTCTAATGAAATCCAGAAGGCCTTGGCTTTCTTGTTTGAGCTTGGATTTGAAAAGTGCGTGTGGAAGTGAAGCTTAATTCAAACCAGTCCTGAACTAGGCCCGTTTTTCAGTGACTTTGATATTGTTTGAAGTTCTGAAAGTGTTCGCCACACCACTAGCCTGCTGGGCTGGGCCTCCCCAGTCACCTTAATTACTGAGCTTTATTGCTGACTTTACTACACAGGAAAGGAGCCATTATATGTTCCATCAACATCAGCTCTCCTCAGATTGGAGGAAAGGGCAGGGTGAAAGGCCACTGTAGGAAGGCAAAAACTTCACTTTGAGGTAGCCAGATCATTTACCCGTGTTAAATTTCACTGTGCTATGTGTGTACATTCCTCACAACACAGAAGCCCAATTTCAATTTTTTTTTAGCAAGTGATTACTTTTCAAAACATTTTGTTTGTGTCTGATTAGCAGAAGGGTACATTTATTCTTAGAGGTGGAAAGAAAGCAAATTGTAACAAACGCCTAATTAATCATCACAGGGGAAAGAAATCTAGTTAAAAACTGTAATAAAGAGAAATTGTTCTTAATACTTCTTTGAAGTGGGAATAAGTGAGGAAACCCCTATGGTGTGTTTGCAGACCTGACACCCTACGGAACTGACTCCTTGCAGCCAGCCTGGTATCTTCAGGGTACCTTGTAACAGGCTTTCCAAAAACAGAAAAGCTCCTGTGAAGTACTGTTAGGGCAAGCAACAATTGAGGTATTTTAACAATGTTATTTCTGAATTATTCTCTTCAGGATAATTGCTTTCAGAATTTGGTCCTAATCTTTTTCCAGCTGGTGGTGCTGCTGGAAAAAGAAGCTGAACCTTTGTGCATAAATTGGTTTTCAGATCTATACACCCTTTAGCAGGAGAGGTGTCTCTTAGGTTTCAGGATCCATAGTCTGAGGCCATCGAGGTGCCTGGGAAGACTGCTGTCAGGAAACCTGGGACAGATCCTGCAACTGCTTAAATGAATATATTTACATATTAACTCATTAATAAGTCAATTAGGCTACTAGCCAGAGTAAAGTTACACATGTGCATTCATGTTTGCAGGATTGGGCCTCCTGAGACTAATGAAAGCGTATAATATTGGTAGATTTGTGCCAGATCCCATATTACCGACACTAGCACTTAATAAAAGAAATATTGATGAAAATTAGTTTCTAGTGGGACCATAGTTCAGATCAAGATAAGAAGCATTTTTTTTCAATGAGCTCAGGAGGCAAATTAAATAGGACTGAAAAATCAGTCGTGTTAATATCTACTCTGTGAGATTTTATTTTGGATTTTTGTTTGTACATTTTTTGTGAAATTTTGTTTGATTTTTTTGTTTATCTTCATGGAACTAGTGTTTCTGTTTTTCTTAAATCTTGAAAATGTCTGGGAATCCTTCATAAAAATTAGAATCATACATTCCACAGAGTATTCAGCCCTTTCCTTCATAAAGAAGGCTTCTGTAGATCAAGATAGTTCCACCTTGTGTTATTATATAAATAATATAAATATTTACATTTATACATATATTTATAAGTAATATAAGTAAATAATGTTTGTTTTAAAAAAATTGTATGTATATGTAGCTCAAAAATTTCTTACACAAAGGACTCATATTTAAAAACCCTGAAGGCTTCTTGTTTTTCTTCTTTTTCATATGGCCTGTCACGTTAGCATGTTTTATGTTAGTAGAATGGCAAATTGGTTATATGCTTTAAAGAGAAGCAGCAGGTTTTAATATTTTTATCATCATTTTGTGAAATTTTAACCTGTTAAACTCGTAGCCAGCATCACAGGGAGCTGGTTATATCTTGGTGTGTATTTTATCAGCACTAATGAATCTCTTTCTGAGCTGAGAAAATAACTTTTGAAATCATCATAATTCATCACAATTATTGGAAAACAATAATTTCTCTTCTAATACAAAAGATTGTTTTGTGAGAAAACAGTGGTGTAAGTATCATAGTGGGAGAGTATGAGGGTTCCTATAAGCAATATTTCCAGATGGGCAGACATTCTGATCTTCATTAAACATAAGATTTTGTTTGCTCTCTTTTTTATAATGCAAAAGACAAGACACAAATGTCCTTTTTGATACTGTGCTTTCTAAGAGGTAGTTTGGACTATTAATCATAGTCCATCATTATAAATCATGATCCTTGTCTGACTGTACTTTCAGCTGCAATCACATCTTAGAGAGGCTAATGTGATTGAGGGGATCATATATGATGGTATAATAATATTACAGTATATTGGAAAAGACTTTTTGACTGGCAGAAGTGAGATTAGTTGATGTATTAGTGATATAGTGTATACCTTGCACATACATATAATGATCTTTTCAATAAAAGAAATAAAATTATAAAAACTACTGGTGATTTAATTTGACCTTTGCACATCTGCCGACAAACTTTGTAAAGTTAAGGTCATGTGGATGGTGTAAATCAAGCAGGGGATAGTGACTGAGGAAGCATTTTATTGCAGGAAAAAATTCCCTGAATGCTTAAATCACTTATTTCCAAAATTTCCAATCATGTTTTTAAGGAAGTAAAATGCTTTGTAGTAAAAAGGGTCTTTTTTTTTTTTTTTATGTGGGGAGCTGAGGACTAAACAGTTTAATAATTTCCACCTTGCTTACAATTGCTTCTAAATCTGCAATTTAATAAAAGGAAGTCTAACAAAAATATTCATAAAGTAGCCATTATCTGATGTAATGGTGTTCTGTTGTATATTTTTCAAACACTATATAGACCACACAGGAAATCACTGGCTGAGCAAAGAGTAAATATTGGGTTTCATTACTTTCACTACTTCTGTGAATTTGCTGCATCTTTAAAATGAGAGATATTAAAAAATGGCTGTTAGATGTCATCTCTGAATGTACCCATTTGCTCTCCTGTAAATGTTTTCAGGTAGAAAATCCATCTGCTTTCCTTCTAAGATTTAAAAGTAGAGTTTGATTCTGCTTTTCATTATTCTTCCTTTATATTGTTTTAGAATGTGTACAGAAGAGGTAAATTGAACCACTTGGGTTCAGTAAGTCACTTTTAGATGCAACGACCACAGCACACATTTTGGCAGGCCTATGTTCTGTTGTTCATTACCTGTTTTATACACTCTTTGATAACAACAGGGTAACTTGAAGATAAATGCCATAAAAAACATTTATTTGGATGCTGACTTCTATAACTGCTTATATAATTATAGATGGCTTTTAGACATCTTTACCCTGGTAAAGAATAGAGAAAGAGTTAATAAGGACATTACCTACCTAAGATATGTACATGTGGCTCTTTGACAGTGCCTTTTCACTGCTGTACTCAGTACCAACAGTAGGAATAATTCACTGCAGAGAACTTTTACAGAGGATGCCATGGGTACATAATTCTTTTGACTAAGGAATTCAACTGGGATACATTTCTCATATCGTGGCATATGCTATATTCTCATAGATTACTTTGGTGTGATGTGGGAGATCAAAGGATTGTACTCCTATTTCCATGACTACAATAAACTTGAACAAAAGGTAATGCTGGTGAATATCGCATAAAACCAATGGGAACTAGCATGATTTAGAGAAAAGGACAATTAGAGGAAAAATGAGGACAGCATGCTTCTTTATTGTTCTTAGTTACAGTGTGAAGTCTTGCACCTGCTTGTTAACAAGGTCAGATATAGGATTAAGAAAAACTGAGTGATTTTAGTTGCATATTTTCTCCTAATAACTCAGTTTCCTTAATTCAACTCATATATACAGTATGAAATAACTACACTGCTTGATAGTGTTGCAATAAAACACAGGAAAATACACACAAATTCAATGTTTCTTTAAAAATTACAAAAACTTCCCATTGTATTCTATTTATTATTGTGCTTAAAATATTTTTTCAGAAGTGAAATCCAATTCTAACTGTAACATGAAGCATTATTTTCAATTAGTGGTCAATCGTGTCCTAGAGGTCTTAAAAAATGAACTAATAATGTACAAAACTTAAATGAAAAAACACATATATTTTTATTTAATGGAATCCATTGTGTAACTACAATTTGTGGCATATCAGGTTGTGTAAAGATTGTGGAATTAATGAAGTGCTAAGTCCTGTATTGCCCATGCTGTTTGCGAAAACTCTTTATTTTTAGTAAACTCTAGGTAACTATTGTTATAACCTAGTATAATAGTATTAGCTTCCCAGATCAGACTATGACTTTTGCACTGAAAAGTAGCAATGTACAAGCTTGTTGAGAGGAAACAGAAGGTTCAGCCTGCTGTGTAGGAATAATTTGCATTAGTACCCTAAAGGAAAATGTGAAACGCAGCCGTATATTTTCAGATCTTATTTCAAAAATTTGATTACACAGATCCGATTCACTTCCCTATGTCCTTTCTGCTTTGAACATGAAGAGAGATGACTTTATATTTGAAAAAAGAAGCTTGAGTTCCTCTGCTCTATTCCCAGGACACCTTGTCTGCTGCAGTACCCTAAGACCGAGTGGAGAATAGTGTTAATGGAAGGCTTCCTAAAATGGTTTCTCTGTGGGAGCTTTTAGCTTGGATGGGTGAATAATACTGAAGAAATTGTAATTTTTGGCTTCTCATTTCACACTGGGTTATGGCTAAAAACTACTATATAAACAGAGAGAAGTTCAGGATCAAATTCAGAAATCCAACCGTATCCCTGCAATGTAGGCGTCTGCATGTCAGCAAGGTGTCTGCTTTCCCACTGTGCAGCTCTGGGTGATACAGCTCAGTTGGGTCAGCCCAACTGAGACAGCTGTGGGGCTCACCCTTAACCAGGGATATGCACTGGTTGTCTGCATAACTTCCTAGATTTCACTGTCTATACTGACTAGGACCTTGATTCAGTTTCCAAAACCTTACAAGTTGTGCCACAGGAGGTGCACTGGAGAAGCTGAGGTTTAATGCTGTGGCTGATAGCTATAGCAGTGGATCTCTGGGACATTGTGCAGGTGGCAAGAAAGGGTTCCCCAAATTCCCAAAAGCCACTAGATACCTTCATGTAGGTAACTGAACTGAATCTTTGCCTCCATGCAACTTAGACCCTCAGCTCCCATAGAGACTCCTATAGGATATTGTTAGCTATCGGCATCTGGATTTGGATGCTGTTCCTGGATAAATGTATCTCTATTCTAGTTAATATTTATTTACATACTTGAAGGAAAACTCGGTTAATCAGTTTCATCCATATATGGTTAAGAATATTCTAAGCAAGTGTTTCAGAACATGATTATACTTCTATACCTGCAAAGAAAGTGTAAACATGTCCAGTCCAGTTTTAAGCTACCTATGCAATGTCTGAAGAATTCTTGTGAGCTACCCATGCTGATTGATTTTGTCTTTACTGAACAATGACAAAACATAAACACAGACACACTGTAAGTAATTTGTCTGTCCCCAAACTAATCTTTCAGGCTGGAAGAAGCTTTATAGAGGCAAATATACTGTGCTGACATAAATTCCTGTTTCTTGGCAGTATGAAATAGCCTGTACAAACCCGAGTCCCCCTGACAAGAGTCCTTCAGTATCCACATTGACTCATTTCAAACCTACACATCTTTGCATCTAGCTGCAGTATGCATTATTGTCATATCCCTAGGCAAGGTCTCTCCCGCAGTTTATTGATGAAGTGGGAGGTTTACAACTTCAGTTGTACACTTTCTGTTATATCCTTGCATTGCACCTTCTGTAGACAGGATTGTTGGCTGCACTTAGGCCAAAATACATGAGAACAAGAACCTGGGATGAGGTTGTGTTTTAGTCAGGTACTATATACTGCTATATACTACCTCTCCATGGGGACCCTTTCCGGAAATTTAGAGCTGATAATATTTATGAGAGTTCAGAGCAGTTGAAACACGGACTAGAGATCTTTTAAATGGCTAAATTTCAACACACTCCCTAAGGAGCTGGGATGGAGAGCATTTCAGACCTGTCAGAGGAAGATCATGCCTTAATTGTACTTCATTGTACTATAAAAAATGAGACCTCTCCACTAGATTTAAGAGCCTGTGGTATTGTGATCTGTGCAAAATCTTCAGGGAACTCATCTAGGACCTTAGAGTGTATGTGAAATAAGCTTGTGTCACTAACAAAGGTAGAAATAGTCACATAAATATGATGGTTTCTGTAACTGATCTTTTCTAAAAGTATCTCCAACTTGACAGGGAGCATCTTTTCAGTGTGATTTATTCTGTAATATAGTACACTACAGTGGCTGCCTTCCAAAAATGCTGTCTTGAGCACCTACTTATGAACAGAGCAGCCCCAAATCACTCAGCTTCATGACTCTGGCATTTCATTGAAGGATGAACACTACCTTGGCTGTGGCGCAGATGCCAGCCTTTAGATCAGAGCGTCTCTGAAAGCATGAAGGACAGGTTGCATCTTTCACTAGCAGCTCTTACCGTGACAGAAGTTCACATTAAGCATCTCAGTTTTAAAAGTTATAGTCTTCAAAAACAAGTTTGATACGTCATGGAGTGTGAAATGACATGGTATAACATTGTTATTTGTATTTCTTAAAATTAAAATCAGCTAAAATCTGTCAGAGGTACAGTCCTTTCTCCAGACTCTGATTCAAACCTTTTATAATCATAGGAAAGAGACAGAGACAGTGTACTTAGGCAGCATGCGAACTACATCTCTAAACCTCATTTCTAACCTTTGTGAAGTTGTAGAAGTCTCTGGAGTTTCCAGAAATTTCCTGCACAGCAGGGCGCTGATTTGTAGGGAGTTTTCCACTCACACTGGGAAGAGCAAAAACGTTTTTTTTTTATTATTGTTATTTGAATGGCATGAGGAGAAAAGCAGAGTTTGAGGAATAAAAACTTTGACTGATGCAGTTCTCTGCTGGCACAAGGGCAGAGGTGGTAAGATAAATAGGGTTTTCCTACTTCAGGAATGTTCACCTGGAGGACATTACTTTTACTGTAAGTGGAAACTGTCCCAAGGGAAAAGGACATATATAGGGGACTTTACTGGAGTCGGCAGTTCAGTTATGTGTCCAGCCAGTGTTCCCAAGTCTGAGACATAGAAATGTGCAAGTAATTCTGTGAATTATGCTGAATGCGCCCTTTAAATGATGGATTTGATGCTCAGGTCTTGCCTAAGTGTCTTTGGCATTGCGTTTTCAGATGTATCACAGAGATGGCAACGTAAAATGCACAAATCTGAGAAATTATGAAGGCCAAGGAAGTGAGACCATAAGCTCGCTTCTGGAAGATCAGTAACTTGCTCTACTATTATGGACATTTGTGGGGAGTTTTTCTTTATTAAGAAGGAAAACAAATAGCTTCAAGCTGGAAGTTTCTGACTGAATTCAATTTAAGGATTAATGATTAGCTCTGATCATCAGTGGCTAGATTTCTGCTTTAGAGCAGGGAGTTGTGTCATTCATGTTGTCACAAAGATAGCTGTAGGGTATTAAGCCTCCATGTTAAGTCATTTTCAGTGATGGAGTAATGTATATATTTGACTTTTGATTTTAAAAGGTTTTAAATGCGTGTCTAAATTTTTTTCATGGGTATTCTTCAACAAATACAGTTAGATCCAAAAATAAAATATTTGGAGTTTCCCTTCAGTCATTAGTAAAGTAGGTAACATTGTGCTAACCTGTGAGTAGGTATGACACTATGGAGTTACAGTTTTCTGTGAAAAGCACAAATGGGTGCTGTAGAAATTTATGCTTCTGGGAATAACATCACAATGTACCTTAGACAGCATTCAGAGAAATAACATGCTTGGGTCAGTTAAGACATCCAGGACAGTCTTACAACTACATTAAAAGGAAAGCAATTAAAGTTTGCAGGTCAAAAAAGTAGTTAAAGTGGTCAGCATCTCTCAGAATGAAGCTCTTGGGTCTCATACATTCTCTCTTCTTTGAGATAACTGGGAAGTAAAGGGGATAATAGAGGGCTGGACTAACAGTAATGAGCAAACAGATGAGAGAAACCAGAGTAGAAGGAGAATGTAGATGAGACAGAATAGAAGAAAAGATGAGAGAAAACAGATGGAAGACTAAAAGCCAATGAAGTGAGAGAGACAAGACTACAATGATTCACACAAGGCATGGTGGAACTCCTCTGGATAAAACACTGAAAGAAACTTTTAGCCTCAGTCCAACTCTGGAATAAAAAGAAAAAAACAACTTTTAACATGGTTTTAAATGGGTTAAGGCAGAACTTTGTGAATCTTTTCATCCTGGCATTAGAAACAGAGATTCTATAACAGGATATTCTGATAGTATTGGTGACCTTGCATAGTTTAGATTGAAATAAACATCAAAAAATGTACATATTTATTTGAACCAAACTTCAAATCCCTTGAGGTCTATTCTTTGCTAATATATATTTCTTTTCAAAGGTGCAAAGAGCCTACAATTGAATCTATATTAAATATGCATGTATAACATGAAGTGATAACAAGAATGCATGGAAAACAAGTTAAACAAAAGCCAAGGCTGGAACACTATTTTTTTCCTCAAATTAGCATGATCTAATAATAATCTTAATTCCCTCAATAGTAAATCATTATTTACAATTATTTGGGATTGTGAATTAAAAAAATAATTCTAATTGAATTTTTTAACTTATGGAAAGAGAATGTAGGGGCTGTTCAAGGGAGCACAAGTCTGAAGAATTTTTCCTATCAGGATTTTGATTTATTTGTAATTAGAAACAGAGCCAAATTGGAAGTTGCATGTGTACCCTGTAGCTGTTGAAATAACAGTGTTTTTCAATTCTAAATGCTTTTTAACTGTACAATATCTGCATGAATTATAGAAATGCTTAGTATTCTAGAAATGCAGCAACTTCTTTAAGCATTCTTGACCTGTAATAATCAATAGTTAGCAATCCTACTAAGATGATATCTTAGATTACAAGCTAGAGTACTTCTAATTTGTTGGTTTAGTCACAGGTCGTTTTTTTTGGTTTTTTTTTTTTTGTGTTTTTTTTTGTTTGTTTGTTTGTTTTTTTTGTTTTGTTTTGGTTTTTTTTTTTGTCTTTCATGACCAGACTGGGGATATTTGGGGATTCAATGGAATTTAATGAGAACGGAGTACAGCCAGAGGGAGATGAATGTATCAGCCTTGGTAGGATGAGCTTATTTTTAAGCACTCTTTTTTCTTTGATACTCCTCATCTCTATCATTGCTTTTCTTGGTGGAGAAAGCATTGCAACAAGGTGATGGGAAAGCTGGCTTACTTTTTATTGTAGCAAGTAAGATTTACCAGTTCTCATTCCACAATTCCACAATCAAGTCTCTTCAAAGATAACTATTTCCTTCCTGACTGGGTTTTCACTTGGATTGACAGGTTGCCAGTATTCCCAGTGTCAGAGCACCAACTGATATTTGATCTTGGAATTAATTTAAAGATTTTCACTTAAAAGCTCAGATTTTTTAGAATTCAAGATATAAAATAAAATAAAGACATTGTTAACAATTTTAGAGCTATGACATGAAATTTAAAATTATATTTTTACCACTTTAATATATTTTTGAATCTAACTTGGGTAAATAATATAAAAAATACAAATTATTTATTTGTATTAGAGGATGTTGATGTTAGAGGAAACTAATTGAAAAACTTTTTGTCTAATAGTATCCATGAAGTGTGCAGAGCTGGATTGAAAAAAAATAGGAAAAAGACCTGAAGTATCAAATAAGTGAGAAAACAAAAATTAAACTTTAGATTTTATTTGATTGATCTTATGAATTGAAAAAAGTCAGAAAGTTTTGAAATTAGAACTGCGGCTTGAGTGGTGATATAAACAGCCATTCTGTACATTCCCTTGACATTATACTAATTTAGGATTCTGTTTTTTCTTCCAAAGACTGAACTGTCTTACAGCAACACAGTACAAAAAGTACAGATTTTAATAAGTAATTTTTTCCTTAGCTGTTCATGCTGAAAGGCTGACAAATTCTTTTTACTTAGGTGCCAAGAGTCTTCTAACCTTTCTTGAGGGGATCACAACTTAAAAATCTACTGGATAACCTCCCATGTATTAGCAATGATAAAAAACATCCTCCTTTTCACTGTAATTGCAAATCTCCCTATGACAGTTTGGCAATTTCATGTAGGAAGGGTTATTTTATTGAAGAGTAGATGAGAATAGTATGCCAAATTTCTCAGCTGTTGTAAAATTCCATATATTTAAATCTAGATTGGCAACTGGAATTGAAGAACTCGCTGTCAACAGTGTTTTGGAGACTGTTGGTAATCCAAAGGTACCAGCATGAAAAGTGTTGCTTTTAACTAGTCCCTTGAACAGTTTTCAAGATCTGTTGACAATTTCAAGTAAAGAAATTACAAAAGTATCTCATAAAGTAATGGTAACCTAATTGCAGTAAGTACGCTAAAATTCCTGGTGGGGTTTCTAAAATACTTGGAAAGTTAATGTTTTATTAAATATATTTGGGCCTCAGTAAGAGGTCCAGTTTTTTGGACAGAGTGAAGAATTTGAATTACATGATACCTATATATCCAGATATATCATCCAGATATCAAACCTAGAAGAATTATTTTATTTTATTTTTAAGTGAGGTAGATTTGAATGTACATTTTACTTACATTTATTTCAATGTTTTCTGAAACTTCACAATTATTTTACTGAAGTTTCCAGTCTAAGTTATTATATTGTTTTGATTTTCACTCAGAGAGAAGTGCAACAAAAATAAATCTAGAACTGAAAATCATGCGTAGGGATGTTTTTGTTGCTAGTTCCAACATTGTAAATTGAGATTGACATTGAAAGAAGGTACTATGTGATTCAGTTCATTCTTACATTTTCTTGAAGTTAGAATCAATCTCAGTTTCAACTGACTATATGAGGATGGACCAGCCAATAATGAGAAACAGCTTTCTTTTTTATTGCTGTAGCATATGGTAGAAAAAGTATTTTTTGTTTCATGCTGTTGAGGAGACTATCCAATTTATCACTCCAAAGAGGATCCACAAATTATTAAAGGAGGTGTGAGCACTTCAGTTTTTCAAGAGAAGGACAGGGACGTAAGTTCATTGGGGAAAGGCAAATTCAAAAATGTCAAAATGTAATTTTTAGATACTTTTCAGTTAAATCCCAAACTTCACCTTGATTTTTTTCTCAGTCCTTCAGAGGTCCTGACAACATGAAGAGTTTTTGTGAGTGTATTGACAAATGGAATAGCAATGTGTCAGTATGACTCTCTTGGGCTGAGTGGGATTGCCTTTCTGCCATAAAATGCCTGGCACAGATAAAAGGCTTCTTCTGTATACACCACTGAAAGAGTTATGATTGATCTAGGAACACAAGACTCTGCAATTCTTTTGCAGATGTCAAATAAAGTCTGCTAGGAGAAATGTTGGTTCCATAAGGTCAATGGAAGCCTAAGGAAAATATTAAATCACATTGCAGTGTACCTGCATTTTCATATTTTGCTTTTCAGTCCGAGATTCCAAGCACTTTGCTGTTCACAATTCCTTCCTTAAAAAAAAAAAAAAAAAAAAAAAAAAAAAAAAAAAAAGCCAAAAAAAACCAAAACAAAACAAACAAACAAAAAAATACCCACCTAACTAAAAAAACAGGACAGTGAAACATTTATGTGGGAGTCATATTATTCCTGAATTCTGTGGTGTTGTGTGCAGTCCTTTTTGGAGCTTTTTATTTTTCCTTTTTTTTCCATATCTTTTTTTCTTATTGTGCCCATGAATGGAATATATATCCTTTTGTACTATTATTACTTGAGTTTCTCTGAAACTGATACAGTATCTTCTGATCATCTTTGGTTTTGTTTCAGATATTGTTTTAATGCAGATTCTTTTACTATTTTTGTATTTTATTAAACTTCTTATTTGTGACATTGATTCCTTAGTATTTAAAGTTCTTTCTAGATGAAAATGCTTCCCTTTGAATTTTATGTATACAACTTTTTTTTTTTTTCATCCTACTGAAACCAGAAAAAAATTCCTGTTCTCAACATGTCATATTTGGCTTCATATTTCCCTTAGCCTTAGTTCTATCCAACTCTTTGTTTGGCTTCAGTCTTTAAGTTATAAGTTTAACCCTCTTGCAGGAGAGTGTTTCTCATTTTAAAACAACCTACCTGATGATCATCCCTGAACAAGTCTGGTACTTTATTTGTGAATTGAGTCCTTCCAGTCACGTTCAATTCAGTTGATCTCTAAGTGCTGACATCCAATTTTCTCTGTCTTCGAAGTCTATCAGATTTCCTCTATTTTGTTGAGTAAAATGAGTGTAAAGGAAGAACAGGGATAGAGTAATATAAAAGAGACAGGATTCCTCCAAGCTACACAAAGCCAACACCAGATCACATTTCTAACCAAACAGTAGCTGAAACTGCACCAGAAAAAAGTTGTAGTTTCTAACACCATGTGGTACCTTGGGATTAGTGCATTAGTGAGAGTGTTTCCCCTGGTCCCACAAACATCTCCTCTATTTGTCTCTGAGAATTTTCTGGGCGAGTGGGAGGGAAGAGGGAGGAGGAAAGGGCAGGGCTTGAAAAGTGCTTTTCTGGGTTACCTTACGTTATCTATACGTGTTTCTTCTAAATCCTCAATAAAATTATATCAGTATGGGTTCCATTAAGTGGCATTCAATTTAGGTAAAGTGAGAAGACTTGAAGTTTTTGTACTGTTTTTGCATTTGTAATAAGCTTTATTGACGGAAACTGTATTTTTGGTTATCAGAAAGAAGGCCAGCTGGTCTGTTTAAATACTTGCTAGATGTATTGAGTTGGTCCAAATGAGTTTGACGAATGAGTTGGTCACAAGTGGCCCCAGCTCCAATGACAAGGCTCTGCCAAGCATGGAGCAGACAAACATACCTGTGTTTACTTATAAAGAAGTGGTGAATGCTGTTGCTGCCTGTAGCATCAATATCCTGCCTGTAATATCACTTAAGATCAGGGGCACGTCTTAATTTGGTTAATTTAGTTTGGGTGTAAGAAAATGCCTATATGTTCCTTGTCTACCAGTGTATGTTGCTCTTCAGCAAAAAACAGGATGAAATAACATATGTCTGCATCTTCCCTTCAGAACATCAGAAGAATACTAGTCATATGAGCAATTTTCTGAATAGCATTACTTAAAAGGAAAAGTGACAATACAGACTAAAATGTCAGCTGCTATCCAGAAAATTGTGAATTTCTTGCTTAATGTTAAAACAGAAAACCAGAGTGAAAATACCATTTAAAGTAGTTATGAGTATATGGAAGAAAATAAAAGACAGAGCAAGAAAGCATCTGTAAGAGAAAATATGTAGAGACCTCTGAGAAAAAAATTAAGACAACTTCATGTACTTTTTATTCACAACCATGTTGATGAATACCGCATGTGGAAAATTATGGTTTTGCAAATGGCTATGACCTTGATAAATAATTTGATTTCTAGAAAATGTTTTTTTTTTCTTTTCATTTAAAAGGAAAAAAAAAATCCCCTTCTGGGCAAAATGCACTTTTCAGAAATGAAGAAAATGTCTTGGTAAAAATACTTTTTCCAAGGGATCTTTGTGTCTTTTTATCCACTCAATCTATTGCTTCCATGAAAAATGCAACCACTCCAATTCTTCTGTCCGGGCATTTTAAAATCAAATTTACCTTCCTTTCCGTCCCTTTCTTCCACGTCTCACTTTTGCAAGAACTGAAAACTACTTAACACTTGTCAAGTAATAATCAGTTGTGGTGACATAAGCAGATTGTTGACATTGCAAACTAAGCTGTTGTATAATCAATAAAGGTAAATGTTAGATAGTATATGTTCTTCATTCCTGCTGTGCGTCAAAGTTTATGCTATACCCCCCACTGAAAAGCTCTTCTAAAGGTTTTTTCATAAACAAGGAGTATAGATGTTGGACCTAGAGACAAAGTCATATCTAGAGCCCTCTTCTTTTAATTTATCCAAAACAGCACCATTTCCTTCTTTTCCCCAATTCTACCATTCCTGTGGAATGTCAGTAAAATATGTACTAGGCTTTCCTTTCTCTTATACTATTCTTAGAGGGCTAAGTAATTTTAAAAATTTCAAGTACCCTAAAATACACTGAAATGTAGAATATTCTCAAAATAATGTGTTTTTCTGTAGACATAAGAAATTCCTTGGAGCCTATGTCATGCTGTCATTTATTTTGTGAATTCTGTAAATGTGACTCATCTAGGCAAGTTTTTACCTCTGTATTTAAGTATTTCTGATACTACAGCACTTTCTTATGAGCAATCTTATTAAGATTACTGGCAGCAGTGAACTATTTAGTAGTATTATTAGTTTATTATGTTAACATTTTAGGCCAAGTATTTTGTGATAAAATACTGATGAGACAAATTACTTAGTAAAAAGACAAAATTGATAGTTATTTTGTTATAGAATATACTGTAGTATTTTCAGCCTTGATAAGAATGTAATATGTTTTCTGAACAACTATACAAATTTTAAAACAGAAGAGGTACCCCTAAATGTAGTTATATTTATGGCAGAAAAGCTTCTAATTATTTACTTTCTTTTTCTTCCTTAAAGCAAAGTAATGAGCATTGAATTGATTTTTCTGGTAGAAACATGTTACATCATGAAAGCTAAATGATATCCTAAACAACACTTGGTTGTAAAATTTCGCAGTGTGTATGCATGTGTCAGTACCATTTCCCATACAAGTTAGAATGGCTTTGATAGAAAAATAATTGGCTTTAAATGGTGGGATTCCATATTTATAGCATTTTGCTTTCTCAGTGCTGGAGATACTATTTTAGGTTATTCTGTGCTCTATTTTAAACTATGTCTTGCAAATTAAATCTCTACTTCCTCCCTCTCATATATCATCTTCAGTTGTGCAGCTCTTGGAAGCCACATCAATCCTTTAGCTAACAACTGGAATTCAGTAAATAAATTTTTTGCAAGAATGGCATGTTAACCAGTTTTATTTGCAATCTGAGAAGTAACTATAAGGTAAAAAAACAGGTTTTTTTTTTGCATCATGTAAGTGCTTCCACAAGAGACTGAGAAGACAGAGGAATATTTAATAGAAAATGCAGATTTTATGAACTCTGTTTTTCAGGGTGAAAGTGGACTTTGTCCTGCTGTTGTTGGTATTATCTTGGCCTATATTTCCATAGAAGGCTTTATATTTGTAAACTTTCCTTTGATACTTGCAAACTTGCCTTTTAATATAACCTTTTCTTTAAAGCTATACTCATTTGAGACATGCTTAGGCTCATGATTTTTGAACAAGCTTGTTTACCATGATCTTTAGCCAATCTCTTTACCTATTATCACTTGACTTTGAATTTTACTCTGTTTTCAATATGGACATGAATGTGCATGTATATATGCTTTTGCCTGTGTTTCAAGAAGTTGGATAATTTTACTTGACTATGCTATTAAATTCTAAGTGCATTCTGGAAAACACAAAGCAATACTTCTTCTCATGGTTTTTCTGTCTGTTAACTTTTCCTTATTTTGGTCCTTTTTATACTAGTTCAGAGTCTCTGACTGTGGCATATTATAGCTCAAATGTAGCATAGCCATTATAATTACATTGAAACCACCTTTCTAAATAATAAAAATAAAAGGATGAACAGATATTTTAGACAATATTTCATATACTTTTTGACTGCATAAGACCTTGCAGTTCCAGCTGCAAGAATTCAGGAAAGTTATGTGAAAGATGCCAAAATAATTATTCATTTAAGAAGGAACCCACAAATAATAGCCTTAGGCTCTGAAAATGTCTTTAAATGCCATAAAAATTCAAGAAAGCAAGAAAGAAAACAAATGGTGCTTCTAAAACTTTTCATTCAGTGGCACTTAGATATTCCTACAATTATAACATTTAAAATTGCTAACTTTATAAATGGTCTTTAAAAGGGTGCATCCATTGAAGACCTGGATCTTTTAAACATTTTGGCATGTGATTAAATTCAAAACCATCTGCAAATCCCAATTACATGAATGTGATTTGCAGTACTGAGGACTTCATATTGATGTGGTACTTTTTACCCCTTGAAGAAATAAAGAAAAATATATTTTGTATCTCCAGAAAGCAAGTAAGGTAACTATAAAATAAAAGTAAGGATAGAAATATTGACTGTTCTTAAAAAAAAAATAGGGAAGAAATACAATTATTAAAAAGATATAAAAAGTAAACCTAGAAGAATAAAAGGAAAGATATGAAAATAAAGGTTGTAAAGATAAAACTTCTATAAAATATATGCCTTAGACACTAATGCATAGGCTAAATTGGCAGAATTTTGTTATGCCTTGGAGGATAAATCCAGGACAAAGCTGATGGTCAGATGATAGTCATCAAGGAGCTTTGAAGGAATGTTCTCAAGTTTGGCCTTGATGAACTTGGGCTGACAACAGAACTGGCACAAAGGAATGTTGTGAAATTAAACAAAATTTTAGTGACAGACACTATTATAAACTCAATTGATGCAGAAATAAGTATTATGTGTGAGTTGTGCAGAAATTCTATGTAGCTTTCTGTGAGAAGAGGCATTACTTGATAGTGTGTGACATTAAAACATATGCAAGCAACATGTAAAAATAATAGATACTGTAAGTTCCATATACCTATAGGGGCAATCTTTTAAATGCTTTCTGATCTGTTTTTATCAGGGAACATTCAACAACTTACTTTACCTTGTGTAATTTTAAGGTAGGACAACATAGTGATTGTTTGGTACACTATTTTATTTGCATGATGTGAAACTGAGAAACTGTAGGCAGACCTACATTCTTTCAAACAACAGACTAGGTCTCCATTTGGTGGCTAAATCCCCACTATAATAGCACTAATGCATTGTATATATCTATATTCTTGCAAAACACAAATCTGAACAAATATGAACAACAAATATGAACAAATAATAGTGCATTTACAGGTTTTTTTCCCTACTTGTTGAAATTATGGACTTTAGGGTCTTCTGCATTTTCTCTCAAGGCTTTTCAAGAGACAACTGGGTAATTTATTCAAGGCTTTTACCAGCTTTTAGCTGGTTCATCTGTGAAGTAGGTAAAGAAATGTCTGCTTTAGAGGAATATGCAATCAGAAACAGCTATACTGATTTATACCAGCTGAAGATATGAACCTTTCCATTTTTCAGTGTTCTCAAAGTACTTTGAGATCACTTAATAAAAACACTGGAGGATTTTAGGGAAAGATCAAATAATTTATGTTACTAAACCATTCCAATCTGCAGTTTTAGAACAACACGGATTATTTTTCTGTTAATTTATTGTCCTAGGCTGGTATTCCTGCTAGTTTCCTTTTTAAATTAACAACACAGCAAAAGAATTGTAGCTATTTGCATAAATTTAGCTTTCTTTGGAGATTTCCAGCTCTGTGTCGTGGTGCTTAGAGAGTCATTTCTGCATTGGGTACTTCTCTACAATCTCTTCTGGGAGAACAAATGTTTGGTAGCATCCTAGCCATGTGCTTTGAATGTACAAAAATAGAATAGAAGAATAAAAGAAACAGAGTCCCTTGGTAGAATCGCTTTAATGTCTTGCATCTGATGTTCAGATTGGTGGGGAGGGGAGGATCACATGCCTGATGTTTTCTCTAGAACTACACCCAACTGGAAGCCATCCCTTGGCTTCTCTGCAGACAGCAGCGTACCCAAATGGAACATATTAATTCTTTGGGGAAATCTCCCTAGTCAGACAAAAAGAAATCTTTTCAGCTTCCCAGATACATGCTCTATTTCCAGTACCATCAGACTGAAAGAAGAATCTGCATTATGTTGATCTGGAAGACACAGTTTCACTCTAACTGCAAGGTTTAGATAAATAACTTCTGCGATGCAGCTGCTCAAGCTTTCAGGTTTTGACATGTTTATTAATGAAAATGAATGAGAAAAGAAAGAAACAGTCAGCCAGGCAAGATGCCCCTGTAACTCTGTTGTCATCATTAGGTGAATATGGTATACCAAATGTTTATGCTTCTATATGATTCAGATCACAGAAAATAAATATCACTTTTATGTGTTTTATTTTCTTTGGAGAAGGAAGTGGAGGAGAGTATGAGTCATAGTGGAAGAATAAAATCTATTTCTCTTCTGACAAAAGCTGCTTGTTTTGTCAGAGAATGATCCTAGCATTAACTTCAGTTTGCTGATAAGCTCTGGAGCCCGACTGGCTTCAAAAAGAAGTCATGGCCTGCCAGTCCCCAGTCTGTACCTGTCTGGTGACCCATGGCCAGAAGCCAAATCATATTTCTTACTCCTGCTGGGCATAAGATAATCAGTGTTCCTAGCAGGGTCTGAATGCAGGCTGCTGGTGCACCCTTGCAAAGATTTCTGGTGAGTAGAATTTTGACCCTTCGAACCGTAACAAATCCTGCCAGCTGCAGCCTAACTTCTGAGCATAGGGCTGGTCTGAGGAATCTGGGAAGGTTAACATGAATATGTATTAGTGTATTACCAATATTATTTGCCTGCTTTAAAAAAAAACACCCCAACATATTTTCTGTTATAATCAGATTCAGAGGGTTCTCTTCTTAGGCTGCTGAGAAGGGAAGTGACATGGTTATAGGAGATCCTGAGTAGGTAGTCAGTGTATGATTCCTCCTTTTTACTCCTTGCTGTGCCCTCCAGAGTGTAGAAGAGATTAAAAAATGCAAGATACAAGGTCTGATGATTCTCTGCTCCCAAGAGATAGTGAAGGGGATCAGGAACTGTCACTGCCCATCCAACCATCCTGAGGTAGGAAAAGGTTGTTTACAAGGGAGAAGTGATCTGCATGTTGCTTTCTGTAGGCTTTCTATACAGCTACCAACCTCAAAACATTTGTTGCCCCTGCCCAGGACAGCGAAGGTGGGCTCGATGATCTTTAAAGGTCCCTTCCAGCTCAAGGTATTCTATGGTTCTTTGTTTCTGTGATTTTTCTAAAGACAGATGGTCATATGAAGGTGCTAAAGCCTGAGAGGTGACAAATGACAAAAAGTTTTATGTATGTCCTGGTGAAATTAAGACTATATTTAAAAATGTGTGTGTATATCATTCCTTATAGAACTTCATAAGACAGGAAAGTATCTGTCATTTTTGTGAAAGAATTTTCATGTCTGTTTCTTACCACAAAGTAGTTACTGCCAAGGCTAGACAAACACTACAGATGTCCTACCTACATAAACTCCAAACCAAAGTGCTGCTTTCCAGATGTGAATTTGCTCTTTTCTGAGCGGATTTATCATAGAATTTATTCAAAAGAGTGACCACCTAAATGCCTGTAAATTAATGTTGAAAATGGGATTAGAGATTAAGGAACCAAAGGTCTATATGGTCTTTTCAATTGAGAGACTTGTGGCTGTCATCTTTTTGAAAGACCAAATAGTAGCCTTGACTTCTGTAACAAGGACCGGGAACACTCTGAGGTGTTTAAGAGAGGAGGCAAGCTTGCTATCCCAGTAAAGAATTTTTTTTTCTATATCTTTCAAAAAGAAAAGTCCTTAGAGGTTCTTCTGTATTAAATGATGAACAGTATAAGATGGATGAGCTCTGAAATTCCATTTCCCTCAATACTATGGAGGATGAAAAAGAAATAGACAACACAGGGCAGACAGGTTAGCTCTTCTGGTACATTGTAGCAAAGTACTGTCTTAGTTTGTGAGACAATAATACAGCAAAAGTAGGATGTTATTTTTCTGGTGAAATGTAACAGACACTGTGTACATTCTTAAAAGAAAAATTCTTTCTTTCAGGAAAAAATACAGCTGTTATTTTGGTAAAGTGAATTCTGGTAATACTGAAAGCAGTAACAGAACACTGAATTCTAAATGCCACCTCCAGTTATTAGTGTTACAGCCTTCTCATTTCTTGAGCTGAGATTCCTATATATCATTTCTGTAGAGATTTATGAATGTGCTACTATTTCCTGTTCAGCACTATTAAAGATGGTGTTAATAGCTATTCCTGGTTCTTTGTGTCAAAAGACCTTGCTTTCAGTATTTAATAATTTTCCTATTGCTACTCAGTATGGCTGGCAGTTTTAATGTCAGACATATTTATTTGACAAAAAATTTGAATAAACTGTGTCTAAACAATTTTTGCTGCTTCTGTGAATGAGATTAAGGATCAAATGCATTGTTTTGCCCCATTGTTATTAAAAATGTGCTGACATCTTTATGCTTAAAAGCAAGGTCTTGAAATGTGGTAGAAGTGTGGTGGATTTTGCCAATGTTCCAAATTATAAGACTCAAAAATTTCTTTGTGTGTTAGGCTGGTGAAGCCTGTTGCTGCTCAGCAACTTAAGCTTGCAGAGCTTCTCTGTGCTGAACACACTCTATTGTCTGGCTCTTGAGCTTAGTCTGTGCTGTACTCTGTGGTGCTGCCACTTTGTTTGACATAAAGAAATAAAAAGCAGAGCCTGACTTGAATTTGAGGAAATATAAATGGAGAGGAGGAGGGCAAAAGCTCAAGTGGCTGCAGATAGGGAGGGTTTTTCATAGGATCCCTCCTTCTTTCAGTCTATAAGATGTATGGTGCTATGGGGACAGATGAAGATTGTGTATCAGCCACAGTCCTCATCAGTAATCAGGATCCATGCCACATGTGTTGCAGACGTGGGGAAGTTTGGGAAGTATGTGTTGCTTCAGACAATGAATTTGTAATTAAAGTATCAGAAGGTATGTACATAAGACGTGGATGCATAGGAGACCTTTATTCCTGATATTGTTCCCTAGCTTTGTGGAGATTAGCCTGCAAAAGCTCTGTCACTGTAGTGCCTAATGTAAGTATTCATATGTGTACTTTGTGTGTTAGAGAAGAACAATAGGAAAAAACGCCTAGAGGAGGAGTGATTGACCACCTGCCTCCAGGCCATGTCAGCTCGAACCTGTAGCAAGCTTGGTGGATATTTGTTTTAGCTATTATAAAAAAGTCCAAGAGACGGAGAATCTCCAATATTCTTAAAAAATTTATTTATATTATTATTTATTCTTACAATTTAAAAGCTTGTTCTAGTGTCTGAACTATAGGTTTCCTGCTGCAGCTGCTTCAGGTCCTGTCCACAGGATGCAGAACAAGTTATTTCTTTCCTCTTGCAACAACTTACGTATTTGTGCATTTTTATCATGTTTGCTCCCATATTATGCAAATCAAATAATTAGAATTATATTATTTATCCACTTATGTTTTTTAGAAGTTTTTTCTTTGCTTTTGATCTCTTCAGTTGGTCTAGGTCCCTCTTGAAGTGCAATGCTCAGTACTGGAATCCATATTTCAGCAGAGGCCTACTAATGACTTGTAAAAAAAGGAATATTTCACAACTTATATCACTTTGCCAGTACATATTTGTGGTGCAATTTCAGCAAAATCACCAAAAAAATTTTAAGCGGCCTCTATCCTTTTTTTAATGTAAAACTGTATTCATTGAAATGCTGTATTCTCTGATGAAGACTTTTTGCTTCATCTGAATTCTCTTTTTTTATGATTAACAAGTAAAAGGAACATTTTCCTAATATTAAAATTACCTTTGAGGCAAACAAAATAAAATAAAGTTTGTAATGCATAGATTAAAAACAAAACTAAAGAAAAACCTAGAGAATTGTTTATATCATTAATGAGTCTTTTTTTTTTCCGCAGAAAACCTAAACCTTTCAACAAAAATATGATTTCTTTGCACTAAGTTGTTTGTCAAATAAACAATAAACATTGAACTTAAACAAATAGCATTACACATGCTCAAAATTAATCTTCACATTCTGACCAGTGTAGACCAATTGGTATTTTCTAGAGTTATTTTTTCTGGGAGAGGACATTCCTATATGTATTTGCCTTTTAATGTTAGCCATATCCCCCTGGTTTAGCACAGCCATTACAGGCTCAGTGTATATCAAACCAGTGCAAAAGTCATCCTTACTCCTTCCCTTTGGAGTCAGCCTGAAAGAACACGTCTGCAAGTGCAGAACACAGGGGCTTATTTTCTCCTTCAGTACAGCTTTCAGGCTTTGAGACTGGAGAAGGGCAAAATCAAAGTGATAAAATATCCACACATAAGTTTGTCAAGGAAGGGGTTAAAAAAGTGGAATCTCTGTGACTGTAAAAGGCTGAATTATCTTCCTGACACCAGCAGGGGTTGCTGTCACTAGTTCGTGGTTGTCACATTCCTGTTATGCTTGACCTTGGAGAGGCTTGACAACATAGTCTGGATTTGATTAAGGGAATTTCATGTTTTTCCTTTGCTAGAGTCACCCCCCACCTCGACAAACATTTAAAAATGTTAAGGAGTAAAAAAAAAAAAAAAAAAAAAAAAAAGTTTGGAAAGCAAACATTTTCCCAAAAGAAATTTATAGTTCAAATTTACACCAAGTTCACACTAACTGGAGCAGCCCGGGTTTCCAGTCAGGCTTTGTGAGCTCTCTGTAAACCATTAGTCACTTCCCTGGAAGAGGCAGCTTTTTATAGGCAGCAGGATAAAACAGACACAGATGTGTAAGTAATATTAGAGGCTTTCACATGTACCTGCCTTTTTTTTTCTCAGTCATAGAAAAGAAAAAAGAGTGATTATAGAAAGAAATTGATTGAAGCCTTGGACTTTAACAGCTACCACAAAGATTGGTTTAATGAAAATAAAATATCTTGTGTTGTGTTTTTTTCTGATTGTGACAATTTATATAATGAAGATGAAAGTGCTTTTAATTTTTTCACATTGGGTTTTTTACGTTCCACAGAACTGTGATTATGCCAGCTGCCAATGAGTTTGATCCAGAAATTGTCCTGGTGTCAGCAGGATTCGATGCTGTGGAAGGCCACGACCCTCCGCTGGGCGGGTACAAAGTCACAGCTAAATGTAGGTATTGCCACAGGCACGTGTTTCTGAGTTGGTATTTTTCCTAGTTAGGAATATAAGTCCAGTTCACATCTATGTTTCTGTTTTGTGAGATGACAGCTGTGTCACTGAGGACAGGGACTGTCCAGCAGTTAATACCCAGAGATGCCTGGAGAGCTGCAACGCTTGCCCAACTCATAGATGAGGTGGAAGTGAACATGTTAGAGTTTCTGGCTTACTCCTTTGTGTTCCTCTTGGCATTTTTGTCTTGACTTTCTAAAATATTACTTTTCTGGCATCTAAATAACATTTTAGAGGTTTCATGCTTTTCAATAGGCCCCAATTTCCAAATGCTGGAGTAAGTTACTTCTCTTTAAATATATATTGGAGATTTTAGACTTTGGATGCCTAAATCCAATCTCATATTGCTCTTTTGTTATTGTAATCTTTTCAGCTCCGTGGCATTAATCCTGAATTACATCAGTGTTTATGAAGGCCAAATTTTTCTAAAAGACTACTCTGCTGGGTCTCAATATTTGGATGTCCATTCAGTCTTTCAAAATGTGTGCTTATGGCAGAAATTTAATAATTTCTGAAAGACAGATCTGTCTGACATATCTCATTTGTAACATCCCAAAATCACTAGCTGTTCCCAGACCTTGTGGCCAATCTGATTCTGAGCCTGGGATGTTAAGCAAGGCTGGGTGATGTAGTAACTCTCTGTACAGAATGTGCATTGTAACATTGCTATATATCAATTGCTTTACATAAGGCAACACAAAATGGTTTCCTAATGCAATGCTGTGAATAATTTTCTTCAGTATATCTACTTTTACTCAGTATATTCAGTCTATAATATCACTTCAACAGCTATTAAACATGGACCTCTGCTACTAATGGCAAATGCCTTGGGAAAAGTCTGGAGAAGTCAATGAGACTTAATGGCATTTAAAACTGCAGAAATGGACTCCAGTTCAGAGGATTTTTTCCTTCTAACCTCTGCCTTTTGTTAGAGATCAATAGACCAAAGCTGTTGTTTACCTCAGGAGGTTCAGGGCACATATGCATATTTTTTATTTTGATTTTCACTGCATGCTAAACAGGCTCCCCTGAATACCAGTGAAAATGATGAAGGAACAGTGACTGTCCATAGTGGTGTGCTCTGAAAAGGCAGAATGCAGAGAGCAGTGCAAGGGTCTACTCAAAAACACTTACACAGGTGCTAATGCACGAATGGGCTGGAAATGGAATCTCTCTGGCTGCAAGTAAGACATACTGAGTTTTAGCACAGCTTTTCAGCTTAATGCAGTGGTTACACTGAAGAGGAAAGAAACATAGCAGGCGTTGTGCATGTTTGAGTATCATTTCCCTGTGTATTAAGATTTTTAGTAAAACATTTTGCAGGAAGAGGTGAGCGATTTCCTCGCTGTTTTTTTCCATATGTGGTTCCTGGTCAGCAGCACCATTCCATGAGCTTGTGTGGCAGGGAGGGGAACTTTCAGCTAGTACTAAATCAGATATTTTGTTGAGAACCATTATATAACTATCTCTATTTAGCTGCTGAGAAGGTATTCTATGTGTCCCTTAAGGATGCAAGATGCTTTAGAATATATAATATTCTGGCATAGCAACTTCAACAACTTAACTAGAAATTGCAGCAAAGAAAAACTGTCTGACATTAGAATTAGTGTTCATTTTCATTCATTCATTGATTAATTCTTCATAACTTTTTTAAAGAAAACTTAATATATTTTCCAATATTAGAGGCTGCACACTACATCTGCATATATGTCTGTAAGAAAAAAAAAAAAAAAGGTGAATTTTGCTTACAGACAAAAAAAAAAAAAAGCCAGTGTAGGTGGCTCTTGTTTAAATTAAGAGAAAAGCTGAGATAGATTCAGATAATGATCATGCACCTGAGGGATGAATAAAGCCATTTTTACAGAGCCAAAGGAATTTATTATTTCCCCAAAACAAAATTCTCCACATTCCACCATACTATTTTAGAACATAACATACTATATGTGGTATGTAGGAAAATGAACAGTCTATTAAAAAAAAAAAAAAAAGGTCCAAAGAGAAACTTTCATATTGAACATTAAAAATAGATATTTGTGCAAAGTTTTAATATAATTGATTTGTCATAATTAGAATTTGGATGCCAACAAGTAAAGTTGAACCTGTAAATATTTTTTCTTTATAAATCTTTAGCACTTTGTGTACACTTAATGCATTGAATTTTCTGATTTCTATGATTTAATACAAGCTTTACAAATTAGGGAGAGATTGAGATCAAAGGAGAGAAGATAGGAAGATAGATCCTTAGCTACTAACCTTACTCTTAAAGAGCATTTAGAAGCCACTAGATACTTGGTAATTAATTTTTTATGTCTTTCCCTCAGAGTACAATCTAAGAGAAAAAAATAAAATTTATTAACCAATCAATTGTCCGAAGTTATAAAGTAAAAATCATTGGATGAAGATAGCAGCCTTGGAGTAACCATATAGCAGGCAATTACACCCAACAAAAAAATGGTCTGGTAAATCTGCACAGTTTGAGAAATGTAAACTGTAATCTGCTTTAACTCAGAATTTTATTTTTTTTCTATATTGTCATACAATCTTATTTATTGAGGACTTGCCATTTCTCATAAGTAAAGAAACATGTCAACAACAAAATAATCATATATATATATATATATATATATTTATTTATTTATTTATTTATTTATTTGCAGCTGATTTTAAATCGGTGAGTCTGTTATGTGTATCAGGATTTCTTAGAGTGAGGTGACTCTCAACTCCTCTAGAAGGCTGTAGAGTGGAATCTGGCCAACTGAGATCAGTGATGATAGCAGAGCTTGGAAATATCTCACTTCCTAATTTATCTCTAGGTGTATTAAGTAATGAAATCACTAATGGTCTTTTTCCCATTTAAAAAAAAAAAAAGAGATAGTGTTTAAAAAAGATTGGAAGGGAAGTTTGAATCTTTCCTATCTTATTGAAATTTTAAAATCACTTTTCCTATTTTTTCAAAGTGGCTTTGCAATTCCTCCTCATTTGCTGATTAGTTTTCACTAAACTAAGCAATATTTAACTAAGTTTTACCTGTCTGCAAAACATATTTGTTTGGTGCAATGTAGAATTCAGAATGAACATTAAGTAAAACATTTGTTCCAACCCCAACTTTGAGGATTTCACAGGCACATTTTTCTTTATGTTAGCTCTTTGTGCCAATCCTCTCTCTTAATGAAGTGCTATGATTTCAAAAGGTGCTTGTATAATACACCTACATACACATACACATCTTGAAATATATACTCGACCCATGTGCATAAACTTTGTGATGGATTTTTTATTCTTTTAAGAACAGAAAGGGCTTCAAAGATTTGATATGACTGATGGCATATGGCAGAACTTGTTGCTGCTGGGAAGTTCTCAGTCCTTTGGTACAGGCTACATTCCTAATATCTTAGTAAGGAAAGGCAAGCTTTATTGACAACACTGATGAAAGGCCACCTAGCAAAATGAGAAACAGGTACACTTTTGAATTCACAATCACTTTGCCCTGAAGAAGGTCTTCCCCCCTCAAAAGGGTTTGTGTCAGAAAAGGACTTTGTTTTTCCAAATAAAAACTTTTTGTCTGCTAAAAATATTATCTTTACTCACAGACACTGCCTTGCCTATGGCATTATGCTGGGGGAACTGCACCAAGTTTAACATCAAAAAGCAAAGAGAAGAAAGTGAGGCAAATATCATGTTAAACTTCTCTGGTAGTCTTCTTGGCCCAGGGTCTTGAATCTGTTAAAGATGCCAACTCTTGCTCAGGAGCTTCTCTAATATCTGGTACATTCTGTCAGGAATATTCAGGCAACTTATCTCAGATTTTGCTTTCTGTGCCCCTTCTGTAATGACTCAAGTTTAACTTCATTAGTTGAAATAGAGGAATACCTTTTGCAATGTCAAGTCCACCTTCAGTTCTAACATGGCTCTGTCCCTGTTGCTTGGCTAAGTGGTTCCCAAGATGTAAGGTGAAGGTGGGTGCCGCAGCTGGAACTCTCATACACAGCTCTTATGAAGAGTAACTATTGAAGTGTTTGGGATCTCTTTGTTTAGGTCAGAGACTGTAAAAGTCCTTTGATTTTATTGTAAAATATAATCAGGTGAGAGGAAAATATATCTCAACTCCTGACTAGTCCAATGGTTTATTTTTCTTGTTAGAAAATTTTTTTTCAATAAGATAATACAAAATATCAGCACCATGTAACATGTATTATCAAAGCATATTTTTATCAAATTCACTTTTTGTACTGGAGTAATAAAAGTTGTATGGAAAATAAAATATAGGAAAAATAATGGTAGAATAAGTAAAGGGAATAAAGGAATTTTATATTTAGAATAGTAAGGATATGCTTAAAGAATATGCATCTACTCTTCCCTATTATGATGATCCTTAGATAGGACTACTGAAGATAGAACTGATACATTTTGTGCTTTATTTTACAGTTAATTTTTACATTGTCTGCTAAAATATATAGTATCACACAATTTGAATTTTGCGTAGTGAACAAGTCTGAAGAAGATCTGTCAGATCTGATCATAAGGTTGCAAATTGTTAGATCTTGTAAGTGAACTATTTTTAAATTTATTTCTGCTAGCTGAATATCTCCATGTAACATTATCCTGAGATGAAGTACTTTCTCTTTGTTTTATAGAACAGCCCTTAGAATAATGCTTGCACTAAAACCACTGAGATCAATTTACTGTTCAAGTAAATATTCTACATAATTGCTCATTAAATTGTGATCATAAAAAGAATAAAGTAAATAGAGAAGTGTCAAGCAAGAATGAAGACCTTTTTCAAGGTACTTAATTTCCTGAAGTACTGCATTTGTTAAGGGCTACGATGATTTACTGGAGTTTTCCTGTTGTTTTACTCTCCTATTCCAAAGATGCTATTTGACACCAGAGTGCAAAATAGAATCAGCAATTAGCAGTAGGAAAGGATACCACTGTGGGTATTTAAAGAGTAAATGATATTTTTTCTGTTGGAATATTTGTCTTCTGTTATGCCAAATTTGTAATGAAAAGTTGATCCAGTGCCTGGAATATAACTGATTCTATCTAAGCTGATTTGCAACTTTTAATGTTTTTATTTGAGAAAGTTGTAATAACTCCCTTAACCTATCAAAACCCATCTTGTAATACACTCCATTCAAGTGGGACCAGTGAAAAAAGTGCTGAAGTTCTTAGCATTTTCCCTTCTCATGAGCCCAGGTTATTTCCAGAGGATATGTCAGCCTAAGTGGTAGAAATTAATGTATAAGAAAGTCTGCTGACTTACACAAAGCCAGCAGCTCTTCTGTGAGGAATCTATTCTCATGGCTGGAACTGATTCTTTGCAGGATACAAGTAAGAGCAACCAGGTTGAACTTGGGGCCCTGTTGGTTTCCTGTTGTTTTGCCTTTCACATTTCATTTCCAATTCCCACTGGGAATAATGAGTTTTGATAAAAAGATCTCTAAATGTAACATGAAATGTTATAAAAAGCTAAAGCATCTTGGCACAAGCAGATTCAGAAGTAATGGGCACAGTTGTAATAAAGAGGTGACTGAATGCTGAAACAAATGATCTAGCATGGTGTTCCAGCTGTCACTGGAAGGCTTTAAAGTAGACCTATAAATAGCTGGCATCCTTAGAATTAGGTATGCCATAGCACACTCAGACACCAAAGGCTTCATGCAGAAGTTTTTCTTCAATGACTCGTCTTTTCTTGAGCCGTCACAACTGCCCTACTGTATCTTGGAATTCTTCTCAGTTTCCCACTGTGTTTTGTGCATAGTATATGGGTTAGAAACAGACCAAAGGTTAATGCTAGAACTACATATCACTAAATTCAAATGCAGAACTCCTCAGGGTCAAAGCCTGGTACTTCAGATATGTTTCAGAGATAAAGTTTCCCATGTGCCAGCTTCAGTATTTCTAAAACATTCTATGTGACTATTCTGAGTATTTCGAGTACTTAAAAGGCTATATATGTTCATTATTTGGGGTTTTGTTTGTTTGTTGGTTCTTTTCCTGGAAGTACTTAGTTTCTAAAGGAATCCCCAGATAATATTGTTACTCTCTACTGGACTTGGACAGCCTTGGACTGGCTGTGAATTTTTTGGGTAGAATGCCTTTGGGTAGGAGCTTCACTTTCTTGTGGTTGTCTGAAAGTCTTCTCTGACTTTTGACTCCAAGAAAGAGTCCTGACTGGGACTACTGGGGCTAATGTAATAGGTATATGTTAAAGGAAGGCAGGAAAAAAGGAATCCCTGCAAATTGAGAGCTGACTAAAGAGTAGTAGCTCGGTAGCTGTTTTAACAGAGTTCGATTTTCTAAAAATAGCATTGCAGGCTTTTATAATACCATGTCTAATCTCTTCACAAGTAAGAAAGTATTTTTTGACTCAGCTACAAGAAGTTGTGATCTTGGGAAGTCTGGCACTGACTGCCTCTGACAGCAGGTTCATAGTTGGCATAGCTGCTCAAGCAGCTTCTTGCCAGACGTACATCCTTCTTAGTTGTCCATTTTTTACCTTGCACCAGGTCAGCTTCTTGTCAATCTCTCTGTAAACACATGGAGCATTAACTCAGCAACCCATCAGAGAGCAAAGTCAGAAAAGTGAAGAAACTTCTATTGGGCTGAAGCTGAATCAGATTATGGAAGGACCAATGTATGCCAGAGGCAGCACAGAAAGGAAGAGATTGCATAGGATAATTTATGGCAGCAGTAAATAATTAAATTATTTCAGTTACCATAGCTGCCTTCTTTTCTGAATTCTCCTGAATTCAGATTTTTTTTTTTTTTTAACATAGTTTGGTTATATTTCTGGTACTTGAGGTTATAGAATGATTATCCAACAGGATAGATCTTCAGCTTTTAACTCAGAGCTAAAAGCATTGGAGATGGGTTGGAGCAATGATAATTGATAGGGAGTGTCCTCATTGGTATCAGATATTTTATTTCTGTCCCTTTTGTCTCTTGTAAACTACATGATACCCAGTGACTGGCAGCAAGAAAATGTAGCATCAAGACTTTGCTTCCAGTTGTTTACTTCTCAAAGCAAAGTTTGGGTTTTCTCTAGGGTGATTTCTTGAACACTAATTAAATGGTAGTTTGGTATGATCCGAAAGACATCAAAATAGATGACAAATTAATTGGTGACCAACCAACATGATTATTTTCACAGGATTTTCTGTAAGAAGTAAAGTATTTTGGTTCCTTTTTCCTTGTAGCCCACAGCAGTTATTGCTGTATCATATCCTATGCTTGAACATAGCCATTGGATTGCCCAGCCTCCTAAATCAGATAATGTTTGTTTACTCCTGCATTTGTACTCCTTAAATTTGCTCTAGTAATACAGATATTGGTGATTTATTTGTCAGTGACTCCAGGATCTGGTACATTATTGACTTGTACACTACATTTACATTTATAGATATGAAATGTAGAAACTTTCAGAAATCCTGCTCTCTGAGGAAGAGTAGTCTGTTGGCTCCTGTGGAAGAGAGATTGGAGTTCGCTGTATAAAATTGGTATCCTCTCTAGGACACAGCATAAAAAGGCAAATGTGAGCAAAAGTCCTTTTTTTACTATTTCATTTAAAAAAGGGATTAGTGCTTGGAGAAATTCAGAAAAATTCTGATGCTTCTTTGAAGGACCTGCTTTCACATACTGGCAAGTGCTCATATGGCAATGATGTGGACTATGGGCTTGAGCCATGTGAAAATAGTGAATAATTCACCTCATTTACTGAGACTAGGAAAGTCCTCGTCTTCAGACTTTGGAGCATGCATGTCTAACTGGACACATAAAACTCATCTGAAGGATTCAGAAATCTTAGTACAGATTTTGTTATTACCCAGTATCTTCAATACTGTCTGGCTAATTGTAAATATTCCAGAAAGGGTCTACCTAAGCAGAAAGGGAGTGAAATTAGAAATATTAGTAAATAAGCATTGATTTGACCTGCTTTTTCAGTTTTACTTGGCCTTCCTTTCTGCAAATGAGCCAGGAGAGATTTCCGTTTCCATTCCCACTCCTGTCTCTCAAAGAGAAGATCTGTCTGCTGGCTACTTAACTAATTGGTACAAGCGAAAAACCACCTGTACAGCATGTTCAGCTATGCAGTGTCAATCCATCTGCAGAATGCATCAGGTGCCCATTCCGTTTATACCTTGATTTAGGGCAGTTGTTGGGGACAGGGCAGAGGATAGATTACAATGGAAAAGAAAGAGAATCTACAGAACCATTAAGAATTATTTTCCCTTTTTGGTCATCTTCCCTTATCTCTTCACCTACCTCTTGATGTTTTTTCTTTCATGCTACAGTAAGAACATTGGCTAATGACAATAACTTATGTGAGGGATGCAAAAAAGGTAAAACTGGTCATACCTTCTCTTGGTTTTGAAATTAAACTTATGAAATCTTTTTCCTTGTTGAAACAAAGAGGCTGTCATTTAGTAGAAGAAAGGAAAGAACAAAGTATTTTTTTTTCATTTAGGCAGTATTAATCATGTCAGATTACAATTTAAATAGGGCAAATTAAATATAAGTTTTTAGGGCCATTTTGAAACTAATGGAGCTTGACACAGTGTTCAGCAACTTGCCTGTGCCTTTTACAGGATTGGGTCCTGAGAGAACATTGTTGAAAGACATCTCCAAATGTGGATTTCTGCATAACAAAGTGTCTGATCTTTTATAGCATCATTGCATTGGGAATTAGTCTTGTCTTTGGGAATTTGTAGTCTTTAGTAGAAGAGCATGATTTATGTCTTAGAATTTAACCATTCTCTGTAATAAATAGAAATGTGCCACAAGTATTTACTTGGTTGTGCCATGGGAAAATTTTTAACATATTGTTCACAGCTTCAAAATGCTATAAAAGAAGGCATGTAATTTGAAGACCGACTATCCTTTGTGATTTCTAACCAATAGATTGATTAATATCTTTCAAAAGAGACAGCAGCCAAAATGTTTACATCTCATTATGCAGAGAAGAAGAGAGCACACACAATTTTGATTATGAGCTTGGATGGTTCATTTCTTTGGGCTTCACATCCCCATTACTTAAGGCAGACTGTAACTTTAAGATGTTATCTGTTGCCTGCACAAATAAACAGCCAGTTATGCTTTTTATGGCGGGCAGTTCTCAAACCAACAGGGGATTAAATGATATTAGCTGGAGTTTGTGGTTCCCTGCTGAACTATCATGGGCTCCATGGATTCCTGTCCTGAATATTTCACAGAGCAAACACCTCTTATCTGAGGTGATATTCTCACACTGGCCTCTTGGCCATGGACTTCAAAAGCTGATCACAGGGAGGGCTTGAGAGGCAATAACCCTTAATATAACAGTCTCTCCTGATAGGGGTAGACAAGGTAAAGGTAAGGCGTCTCTGAAGTTTGCTCTTGTGTGTTTAGCCCCATGGGGTGATAAGGGGCCATCTGTTTTTTCAGTCTGCAAACTCATCTTTTTCACACTATCCCAGTATCAAGTACACTTTAGGTCTGACTGGTATCATCACCATCAATTCTTCAGTAATCTGAAGAGATTTTCTTGGTATGTTAGCTTTGATCCCAGCAATTGTCTTAGTTGCTGTTGTGTTGGGATATTTTACCCAAGCAAATATATAAAATAAAATTTAAAACATTATGTTCAAGGTACCATTGTCACAAAGAAAATAAGTTATTGAAGTAGGTGATATAAAAGGTATGTTAATTACTTGTGGGTAAAGGAAATTTTTGTGCTTACCTATGTGATTAAACTCAAAACATTAATTCATGGTGGTAATTTCAAAAATTCACATCACCACACCTTATTAATTGTTGAAATAGAAAATCAGTACTACCAGTTCTAGAAGTTAAAAAAAAACACTGCTTCAAGCCTCATAACTATTATAAGAGTTAGTAAAATGCTGCTCAGATTTCTTTTATTGTGGAACTCCCTGAATATCTTCCTTCATATTTTAAGCTTTTTTCTGCAACCATTTTTTTAATCAATGAAACATTTAGATTCAATTGCAATCTCCTGATTATAACAGCTTTATATGCAAACACTGAATACTATGAAATCTGCAAGAAAATGATGCAAGTTGCCAACACTGGCACATGAAAAAAAAAGTCCCTTTTTTTCAGCACTTTATTACCTTCATTTGATGTTTTGTGGGATGGGGGTGGTGACTGTCTCTAAGGAAATTGTTCTTGCTCATACCAACTAATTGCCATAAAATTTCTGGAAATGCAAGAATGTAGGTCCTAATCCCACAAGCTTTTACTCGCTTTGAGCAGTCGATTGTTGATTGAAATTACCCCACAAACCTGATTAAGATTTACTAAAATAAGTAATGTTTACAGGGACAGAGATTGTAAATATTATTATGGTACAAAAATCATGCTAAAAACTCTTCAAAAGCATATTTACATGAGAACACTGTTATTTAAATACTTCCTGAAATCTTATAGAATTACAGTGAAAATAAATAAGAATTTTTCTATTGTAGAATATGTCTATTTGAAGTGAATTTACTAATAACTTATTTAATTCAGATTCATTCTTTTCTCCCCATCATCAATTATGATTCATGTACACTGAAATGGACTGAGAGAAAGATCTTGAAAGATCTTTGGAAGAAGAAACTAAAATAAGATAACTGTCCAGAACAGCAAAGTATTGTTAGTTAATAAAAATTCACTTACTTAATATTTTCTGTTTATGATGGCAAATTAATCACATATTTGTTTCCTTTGATCCATAGTCTTATCCCTTTTCCTTAAATTCCTCTCAGTATAAAAAAAAAGATTCTCTTTTTGATATCTGACATTGCATCCATTCAGAAGTAATTTGTTTGTGAGAGCTGTTTTCTAAATGTGTTTTACTTACTTAAAACAGATTAGCATTCTCGAAAAGCAAAATAAAACAGAGCAGTTTAATTTAATAGTGGAATGTGTCCTTTAATAAAATGGGTTTTAAATGTGCTAGCTTTCAAAATTATTTTCCTGATATGATTAATTAACATCAGATATTAATTCAGTGATTTATTTGTATGGAAACCAGATGACTGACATGTATTGCCATATAATTTATGTTTTTATTTATGATTGCAGCCAAGCATAATTTGTTTGTTCTTGTTCATAATTTTCTTCTGATTAAGCAAAGTTGGTTTGCAAAGAATAACTTAAATTGCTTTTGCATAGTATTTTTATGTATTAAAATACTATGCTTTGCATAGTATTTTTTGTCAAGAGAAATTGCCAATTTAAAATTTGAGATATAAATAAATCTCAATAAAAATTGATATATCTTCTCAAGTTTGTTTTGTTTTTAAAATTTTCATATAATATATTTTGTTTTAAAATAAACAAAATTATTATTTATTCCTGTTAAAGATTTTAATTTATCCAAAACAGTGGAAAAAGTGACAGAATATCTAATTGGTTTGGGTTTTTTTCTTGTAGAGAAGAGGTATTGACTAAAAGATTAAATCCAGTTATTACTGTTTGTATCTATTTTTATTTCTATTTAAAAAGTAGTATCTGTAGTCTCACAAATCCTTTGTTTTCACTGAAAGTTATAGTAGCATCTTGTATGGTTCCTACAGGAACAGCTTTGCAGTAAAATTGCTTTTCAATATGACTGGTCTGTATCTTAACAAATTTACCAGGAATTTCAAGAAATTTTGTCAAATCATCTTTGAAATAGTTGCATAATTAAGTCCAGTGCTACCACAGAAGTAAAATGGCAGAGTGGAACCTATTTGGTTGAAAATGTCCAAAGCCAACATGAGCACATCTAAATAGTTTTTCATTCACTTAAATTTTTGAGTAAGCAGCATTCTTAAACCTGCATCAAACCCTGGGGAAAACAGTAAAGAAAATCCATTTATCAAGCGATGCGATGCTGTTTCAAAACTGCAATTTAATTAACAAATGTGTTACATCAAAGGAATTAGTTATCAAAAAATAATTGTGGTATTTATGTCACCGTATGAATAAAACATCATTTTTCTAGTGGTGTTGACTGCACCAATGGTAGCATTGTAGAACATACATGAAGACAGTGCATATGTCCTGAACCATATAATTTTTTTTTTCTTTTGGCTCTTTTTGGGTGCATCTATTCCCACACACAGTGGACACCTCTAGGATTTTCCCAGCATGCTTTTTTAAGGAAAACATTGAGGTCACAAAAAGTTGAAGATCTTTAAGAGATCTTTAAGAGAAAAAAGTAGTAGTTCTGAAATGTTTTCATCCACCAGGAGTTTCCTTCCAATTCACTGAGAATTGCTGAAGGTTTATTTCCAAATCACATTACAAATTTGAAGATTATCTAAATGAATACTATTTTTATAATGATTTAGGTTACTGATTGGGAGTAAAGAAGATTACTTTAAAAAACACTTAAAAGGGTCTGTGCAGTTTTAATGTCTTTAGTGAAACAAAACACCAAACAGGATGTCCATGTCCCCTTTGAACTTGAGGCATCACATTGACATGAAGCTACTGAATTCTCTCATTAGTTATGTGGTGCTGGAATCCTAGTGGCACTTAATGAAGATAAGTTTTCATGTAGTGCTTTCAAAAAAGAATTGGAAATGGAGTCTGATCAAATTTAGTACTTTATCACAGACATAATAAAGTTGGGAAATCGAGAGAAAAGAAAGGAAGAAAAGAAAAAGAAAAAAAATAAGAAAAAGAAAGAAAAAGAAAAAAAATAAAAAATAAAAAGGAGAAAAGAAAAGAAAAGAAAAGAAAAGAAAAGAAAAGAAAAGAAAAGAAAAGAAAAGAAAAGAAAAGAAAAGAAAAGAAAAGAAAAGAAAAGAAAAGAAAAGAAAAGAAAAGAAAAGAAAAGAAAAGAAAAGAAAAGAAAAGAAAAGAAAAGAAAAGAAGAAGTGTCTTTCATTCAGACAAAGGAAGATTTTCCTTATTGTAATTTGCATTATATAACTAAAAAAAGGAAAAGTAAGATGCTATTTATCTGCATTTTTGCACAAAATTTTCTAAAATACTTTTAAATTATTTACCTGTTTTTTTTTATTATGTTTCATTATATTGGAAGAAAATTTTGTAATTTATTTTAATGGAACTAGCCATCTTGTACCATAACAAGGGTACTTACAGCATAACCACTTTAGCATGGTGTACACTGACCATCAGAACTTGTCAGACTTAAACACAGTACTTTAAAGAGAGAAAGTAGAAAAATAAAATCTTCTATTCCAAGGTGGGATGTATACTTCAGGAAGAAACAGAGAATATATTTAGTTCAGTAAACAGTCAGCACTGTTCCAGATATATTTCATCTGAAAGACAATAGCAAACTTTTGGCTTTGGCTGACTACTGACAATTAGAGCATCATAAACCAGATGTCAAACATTATGTCTTGAGTAATTTTTTTCTTCAGAATTTGTCCATCCCTCTTGTCATCATGGCTCAACTACCTATTTTAGTCCATTGGATAACACTGTCCTTTCTCAGTACCTGTTTTTATTTTATTAAAACTAGTGAAAGAAAGAGTATCTGTAAAATATTTTGATTTCCTCTGAATGTTTCCTTAGCTTTTAAGAAAACCGATCCACAATTAGTAGACTCAGAAATAAACATAAAATGAAGTAAGTTCAGCTAAAAGACCTCTCATTACTACAGGAATATTTCCTGACCAGTTTTATTATATCACTATGTCACTGAACTCTTCTTTCTGTCTTAGTTTCAGCTCAGTGACTTTTACCACTTACTGCCTTTGGGAGATTGATCTGTGGAGATTTCATTATTGAAGAATGTCCCTTGAGATTTGATTTTCATTTGCTTCAGTTTATCTCTCTAAAGTAGGCAATAATTTCCCTCTTTCAAATGTCTCATTTTTGAAGCAATATAGATATTTATGGCAGCACTGTTTAGACATACATCAACTGCTAACCTGAAAAAAAAGGGCTTGAAAGCAGCAAATTAATTCATGATGGAGGAGGATATTTTCCAGTGTTTCAGCCTGGGAAATCCCAGGTGTGAGGATGGGAAGGCTGGACATCAGACATCTGAGCTGGAATGATTCTTCTGACCAAGTTGTTTAACTTCTAAAACACCAGGACAAATGGTCAAATTCCCTTCTTTTTCTGGGATATCTAAGGGCCACCCTGGTAAATGCGTACCACTTACCAAGTTTTTGTCATGTTATTAGCAGAGAAGTGACAGTATATCCAAGGGAAGAGGACACTGAACTAAAAGGGTGTTAGGAGAGATTGAACTAAGTACTGAGCAGAGCTTTAAAGAGCAAATTATTTATATCTTAGACAAAGAAAGCAAGGTGTACAGTGGGTTGGTAGGATAGCAAATATTTTGTGTAGTCTGAGGAAGTATCACTGGGTTCAATGGAACAAATCTGGCATACAAATTCTCTGTGCATATAAATATTTTCAACTTTTATGAATCAGGAAATGATACTAGACATTCATAGATGAATAGGCTCTAAAGCTAAGAAGATTATTATTATGACAGGCGAATATGACTATGTATACTGTAAGTAGAGCAAACATAATTTCTACATAATTTCCATGGTTTCTGTATAAAAATACCCCTGTTATCTTGAAATCTGAATGATTATTAGAAATATATTAGGTAGTATTCTTATACAGAAAATACTTTCCAAATAATTTTCTAGTAAGTATATAATTAATATACTAATATTGTATGATAATATTAGTATTATAACTTGCTTAAATAATACAAGGATTTGAAAGTAAGTCTCCATAACCTGCAAAAAAGAGTAATTTTTATTGAGGCACTAACAGAAGCATGGATTACTTAACTAAAATGCATTCATCTTTAATTTCATATTTACCTGAGAAGCTTCTCACTGAGTATGCTGTATTCACAATGCATGACCTCGGTAGATGAAAGCATATTTTATCTGCCTGGGTGTAAATAGTTTTTTTGGAGCCATAAATGAGGTTTCTCTCTCAAAGTTTGGCTTTCTGGACATTAAACATCTTATTAAGTCCAGATTTGTCGGTGACACACAGTATAGAGAGGTGTTTAATTCCAAAAAGACCATATTTTAGGAAAATTGGTGCAACAGATCTTCCTCTCTTCCTACTGACTAGTAAATAGACTGGAGGAGTAGCAGAGGCAAAACAGCTAACTTTTCCTTACTTAAAGGTAAGAAAGAATCTTGACAAATATTAAAATCAAGGGGGTTTTCCCATCCAGTTTCAATATGTAAAAATGTCATAAATTGAATATGAAATTAAATGAAGTGATAAATGAGACTTCTTTTAATACAGATCAGGTTACTAAAATGGGTAGTTAAATTCCCTAAAAATAAAATGAACTGCAGAATCTTCAATATTAACAAAAACTTCTACACAAGTTCTTTACATGGATTTTAAGAATGGTATTGTGGAACTCAGAGGTGTCTTTGCAGTAAGCTTACCACTATACTTCACTGGGAACTACAATTCTGACATAACTTCAGCTGTCAGCGTAGGTAATAGGAGGTTCTGTTGGTTTTATTATTTTGCACTAACACATGAATGATCTGCAATAAAAAAAGAACTTTCAGCTCAGATGCAGTTGTCATTTCACTGTTAGCAGTAAGCAGTAGTTTAGAAGGGGTGCAGATATGGATATGCAATGTTGAATGTGAGGGAAGAGATACAGTGAGTGAGGAAATCCCCAGCAAACTCCCAACATGCAGGTGTGAAGCTTTCTCCAAGTCCAGCTGCCTTGCTATTCCCTGCTTCTGCAGCTCTTTCAGCTATCATACATACCCTGCACTTACCCTTCTACACATACAGATTGGTAATGTGCACACATATGTTTGGGCTGACAAGAATTATGGTGGGTGTGGGTTTAATACTCTTCAAACCTCTGGACACCTTTGGGACTTGGTCCATCTAGAAACTGCTTTTCAGGTAAACTTCAATTAAAATCCTTCTTTGCAGCACCTAGTGTTGGCACATTTAGATGACACAACTAATGCACTAAAATTTTCCAAGAAATGGAAGACCCTAAGGAGAAGAAAGACTATAAAGCCACTTGTGGTGTTTTTGTTGTTCTTTCAACAATTTGGTCCTTGAGCTGAAAGGGAGAGAAAAAAAAACAGGAAGAAGCTGGCCACAGAACAAACAAATATGCCATTGGCTCATATTCATTACAACACATTGGATAAAAATGAACAATGGCAACTATCAGCTTTCATGTACTTCCTTGGAAAAAAAAACAGTGTTGTGTAACTTGGCCAAAAAGATGACGACATGTACCAGTGCACATGTACAGCCCAGAAGGGGAGTCAAACGAGCACCAGAAGAAAATAGCTGTTTTATTTGGAGGTCCTGTTTACTTGTAATATTTATTACTTTCATAAAAAAAATCAGTTTGCCATATCACTTGCACAATTTCTACTCTTTTGGTTTTCATAAGAATTCCAATAAACTCATTTTGCTACTGAATGGGAAAGATATTAGAAAGATTCAGAGACTTGGGGTAATAGAAAGAAGAAAGGTCAACACAGAAGAAAAGGCTTAGATGAAAGTATGTCAGAGCAAAGCTTCCCATGAAAGATTATTGAGAATAAAGCTTTTTTTTTAACAGACATAAAAAACAATATATAAATCAAGAGCACAAAAGCCCTGTTTTATGATTTTTTTCTGGTGCTGTTTAATTTTTTTGTATCTTTTTTGCCATTGTTAAAAAACAGCCAAAACTTCAAAGGCACACTGCATGTGTTCTAAATCAGGACTTCAGCGCTGATGTATGACAGCACAAAAATTAAAACTAAATAAATGTGCTGTCTAAACTACCATATTTCTCCAAAAATTACTTTAAAGGCTTTAAAAAATTAGAATTATTGATTGATCTTACTTTACCAACCATAATGTTTTCACCAGAGTAAAGGACAAAATATTATATTAAAAAGAGAGAAAGAAAAAAGAGTGTTGTCTGAACATATCTGAACACCTGTATTTGGCTGTCTTGCAGTTTTGTCAGACAGGCGAGGGGGAAAATGAAACTTTCCAGTGATTTGTCAGATAGTTGGTATGGACTGCATAATTTCTCAGTTTATTCACTGTTTTCTGGAAGGCTCCTTTACAGTCAGGGTAAATTGATAAAAACAAGGCAGTATATCTGTGAAGGAAAGAATCTATCTGGTCTATCACATAAAAATGGTTGTAGAACAGATATATTCTCATGAAAAATAGTTTGTGCAAGTCTTTTACTATTTTCTTTTCAAAATATGAACTTTCTAATGTGTTGAGTTGGCATTCCATTTTAATATACTTTGCATAGGATCTTGCTGTTTTCTCTTAGAAATGGCATTTGTGACTCTAAAGGTGTCTGGCCACAGGACACCCATTAAATCTGCTTGCAAAAAAAATTGCATGACTGGGGTCTCTTTGGCGTCCCTTTTCCTCTGGCCTCTACTTTTACAATGGCCATTTGCTGTTCTTCCACTAAGTCATCTTGATTTGTATTGACTCACTTGTTTTATCAGGTTACAAAAGGGGCAAGTGGCCCAGGCAAATAGGAATGCAAATCCTGTTCTTTTTCATAAACATTTCTTTTACTTTTAGGACTCATTCATCCAATCCCCGCTAGTGTTCTTTTTCAAATTCTTATTAAGAAATAGTCACCGGCTCTAGTTTACATTCTTACGTCTCTTATTATGTTATGTTCTTATGTCTGAGGAGTGGTATTTCTTTGCAAAGGTTCCTGGATATTTGTGTAATCAAGAGAACTGGTTATTTACTTATTATGATTTTATCTTATTTAATCCCTACTCTGTTCTGTTCAGTTGCTTCATTTACATATTAAGAGAGCAGATACTATAGGATGTCATTTTATGAGCACTAGTAAGAAATATATAATTAAGTTTAGGAAGTCAAAGTATGCAGTGTGCTGGGAGTGTCTAAGCTGAACATAACATCTGGCAAATACTAACATATGTTTACAAACAGTGTTACAAACATGAAACAGGGCTACACTACCTGACCTATTCATTTACTATTACTTTGATCAGTTCCATTACTGTGTAAAAGATTGACCATACTTAGATGTAATAGAAGGACAGGGATAACATTCTAGGGAGTTCAAGGTACTCTGGGCTCCCCCAGCTTTAACCACCTGACCCTGGTATCTCAACTGAAAGCCCGGGTCCCTGAGATTGTTAGTTGTGCCTCCAGAACCCTGCAGGAGTGGCTAACCCCAAAAGAATCTCTCAGGGTTAACTGCGGATTTTTTGGTATATACTAAATGCTAAAGTTGCCTCTCCGACATGCAGAATTCAGTTTGCCAAAATTCATCTTGGAGCCAGTTACTTTGAGATTTTTAATGAGCACTGCACATATAGATAGCACTTTTTTCTTTTTTTTTTTTTTTCTTTTTTTTTTTTTTTTTTTTTTTTTTTTGTAAATTTTGTAATAAAGGCTTTACAGTGTTTCATCAAGGAAAGGGTTCATCACTGCTTCCATACAGACATCACCTTGAGCACATGTATGGAAGTGATATGTGTGCTTTTCATATTGAACTTTTCAAGATGTGGCCTGAAATTTTGTTTATAGAAAGAAGAAATATCAAGAATTTAAGACACTGCACAGTTATAGTGGGAACAAGTAGAAGTTACATTTATGTTGTCTATGTTTCTGCTTCTGCCTTTTTCTTGAAGAGGTCTGCAGAATTTTTTATTGGTGGCAGTCATTTGATGACTGACAAGGGAATACTCTTGGATTGGCAAAGTGTCACTACCTTTCCCTATAATACTCTCTGCTGTCCAATGAACTGCTCAAACCTGTCATTTCTCTTTTCCTCATTTCATTCCTAATTAAGATAGTATCAGCACATAAAATCAAATAAATGAAAAATCTGAATCTGGAACCACTGCAAGTAGCATCAGTAGAGACTCTTTCCAGAACAAGTTTTCCAGTTTGGCACAAACATTCATCCATGTGTAGGATGAATGAGTTGCTTACTTCAGTCTTGCCTGAAATTGTTTACACACTCCTTCTTTGGAACAGTAAATCTAGAAAATGCATCCAAAAACTGTGCACAAAGGAGCATTATTTGGGTTGTAAGGTCAATTGCTCTGAAGTTAGACCAAGAGAGATTTATGATTGCTTGCACAATGGACCCCTTTTGCATATGCTGTAAGATAGAGATGCTAATTAAATGAACATCTACTGTTCTGGACCTTTGCTTTTCTCTGCCTAGAGAGGGCAAAGTTTGGGTTTTAACTGTAAGCCAGCAGTAAATGCTAACTTTTTAATTTCTGCCTAAAGCTAAAAACTATAGGAAATAAATGTTCCTCTACCTGTCCTTTGTATATCAGGTTTTTTCTGTTATCCACTTTCCAATAATTAAAAGCAACCTTAAAACCCAAGTTCTGTGGTTGATTAAAAAAAAATGGCACTGTGGTACCCTAAATTTCTTGTTTCTTAAATCTTAATTTCACTTTAAATGATTTTTTTTTTCTATCTTCCAATGTGTAACATCAGCTATCAGGTCACTTGTGCATTGCAACTGCCCATGAAAAGACACAGCTAGAAATTTGAGCCAAACTGATATAAATATTTACTTGCTTGCATATAATGTATATACCATATATATACATATATAAAGTATATACCATATAATGCAAGCAAGTAAATATTTATATGCATTATACGCATTATATGTTCTGTCCCACAGAACAGGTAATAGTCATGTCAAAGCAAATTTGTCTTGAGCATTTCCAGACCTAGTGAGAGTACAGGAAGACCCAGTACAGAATGCAAGAAGTAAAAAATCCTAGCCTGAAGGGGTCATAAGGACTATTCCTGCCTGTTTTTGGGGCATCTGAAACAGGATAGGAAGAAAAAAATTTTTTTTTTTTACAACCTTCTCTTCCTGCAACCACGCACCTGCTCAATCACACCTATATCAGCCCTGCTGGCTGCATGTGTTGGATTTCACACCTTTTGAATAGACAACATCCAGATCTTGCTCTGATTTGTATAGACTTTAGCACTAAAGAAATGGTTTTTATTAATAGCTATCAGTGCCAAAAATCATCTTAAGTTTGGAAATTACTTTTTTGTTTCCCTATGTGTAAGCACTTGTCTTCAGACATATTTTCTCCTGAGATATGAGCATTCAGTCCTTGCAAGTGTTATAATAAATGCAAAGATTTATTTATGTTCACATTGGGTACAAGGAAACTAAAAAAAATTTCTTTGTTTTTTATCTTTGTTAAAAAGACTTATAGGCCATCTTTGAGCTATTCCAGGTTGGATTAGGTATATGCCAAGGCTCATCAGCTTGAGATGGACTTAAACATCACCTGGGAAAGAGATGCTACTAAGGATTTGTGTTTATGGAAAAGTAGTTTGAGTTTATTTGTGATGACCCATTAGAAAAAGGCATGGTCTGGGAAGATATATAAGTAGCTAAAAGGTTAGAAGGAACAACTGCTATTGGTTCTTCAAGTCCAGATGAGTTCAGGAAATTTTGTGTCTATGAGAGTATGGTAGTGTGTCTGAATAAATGGCAAATGATTGCTCCTAGGGAGACCAGCCTGTTGTAAAGTACCTGCTTATTTAAATGTCTTCAATGCTTTTAGTGTTATCACAAACACTTTTGCCCACACATACAAACCTGTCACCCAGCACTGCGCCAGCTGCCTGTGTTTAGACCTCTTTTTAGTTAGCAACTTATCACTGAGGAACCCAGAGTTCACTGAATGATTTCCATGTTAATATTACTGGGGCACTGTCTCACCTTTCTCTGCAAATAAAGGATACAAAAGTATATCCCTGGAGAAAATTCAGAAATGGTCTGCATCCCCTTGTAAAAATAAGATCATAAACTTACTCTGCTCTCTTTACTTTCTGACTCTTTCTGATGGTTATAAGAAAATCTGTTTCCTTGACAGTATTTAGTTTCATACTCACATTCATTTTTTTCTTGCTCATCTTTCCATACATTTATTGTCTAATAGCCACAAGTCTATTTATTTGTCCTCTTATGTAATAGCAGTCTCTTTTATTAACCAAGCAAACACTTTTATCCTTTTCCCAATTCTCTTATGTTTTTTTTTTTCCTTCATCTTTATCTCTCATGAGTAATTAATATTACTAATTAATTAATTAATTTCCCCCAACATAAATTTTAGCACTAAAATCTAGGTAAAAAACAGTGAGAAGACGCTACAATTGTGGTCCATGGCCATTTATTTTATTAAATTAAATCAGCAATTTTACCAAAACTGAGAATGACTAAAAAGTTTATCCTCTGCTGGAGTGACCACTTCATGTCATAATGAGTGGAACTGTTCTGATTTTGATATTTCTGCCTGTTTATCTCTATTTATTTGTAGGGAGACATTTGAATGTCTTTCTTTTATAGGGTTTCTAAGTGGTTTTGCTGTGAAGTTTGGATAATTTTTGCCCAAATTCTCAGCTACTGTGGATATTCAGTTTTCATGAGAGCAAAGAGTAAATTCAATCCTGATGTTGCAATTTGATACATCTTATTTGCTAAGATTCTAGAGCCACAAGAGAGCTTTGAGCCACTGCAGCAGGTTATTTTACTTCTAGCTGTTAAAACTCTGGAGGGAGAAACAGTAGCTATTCTGGTAGTAGATTTTCGGTGTCTCCAGCTAAAAAAGCTGATGTACTGTTTTCCCTTGAAGAAGAAATAACTGTTGCTGCTGAAGAAACAGTGTCTCAATGTGGAATGAATGGTTTTTGCCCTGTTGTGAACTTCCCACTTTTAGGGAGAATGACTAAGATGTCTGTTGCAGCTGCAACAACATCTGGAGTCCTCAAATTACCTTGACACTAGTTAGCTGGATTTAGGTCTGAGTATAGCACAGAAATACCATTGTTTGTCTTGATGTTTCTATTGTTCAATGAAGATTACCATTTATTTTAGGTTTTCCAGCTTCCACCCTTAATACTGCTGTCATGCTATGGTAACAGCAGAGATAGTGGTAATGTGCTTATATATGGATCCTGCAGAATCAGGAGTGATTGTGCTCCTCACTTTGAGAAAATCCAGAAAGTGGTACTCCTTGACTGCTCAGCCACCTGAAGGCATATTTCATCCATGTCAGCCTATTGTTTTAACTTTCTCTAAGAAATGGTAGAAAACCACTGAGTAAAGAACTCCGTAAAGCTTCTGAACCACTAATTCTCCGGCAGTAATTGGTGGGTCACCACTTGGCTGCAGAATCTCACAGAAAGACTCTTTCAGGTAACTGTATGTTAGACAACTGGAAAGACAGGGATGAGATATTCAAAATTCTAAGAAAATATGTGTTTCCTGGGGGATTTGGGGGAGGGGGGGTGAGGGCAAAGCAGAGAGAGTTGGTGTGGTAGAATTTCTGTGGAAACAAAGAGACCAGAAAATAAAAATATCTTCTACGTATTTCCACCTGCTGTGCATGACAACAAAGTGGCATCAGTCCTGCCTTCACCTGAAGCCTGTGCAGCTCCCTGCCACCTTTTCTTGTGCTCCCAGCAAGTTAAGGCTCCTGCAAACTCTGCTGTGTAATAACATAACTGACAAGGTTCTGACATAACTTCTCTATTCATGGAGAAGGCTGGATAGAGTCACCTATGTCATTCAAATGGTAGCTACAGCTGTTTTTACAATTCCACCATTTCATGGTTTTTTTGTGTCCTTTTAATAGTATGAAAAGGTACATAAAGGCTGTTGTCTGGGTTGAAATCACATCCTTAATTCTTACATGTTTTTGTAACAGAACATAATAGAAAGTTGCTCAATGTATTTTACTTGGAAATTGCAATTAAACAGAAGACTGTAAGGAGTCATACCCCAAACCTAGTTTCAATACCATTTCCTCTAGCGAGTTTTACACATTACCTTTTCAATAAGTGGTGACAGGCAGTGCATTTCTGGGTGATTATAGCATGTGTCAGGTGGGGTTAACAGGCACAGGGCCAGAGGGAGAGTGAATAACTGTATGAGATGTACAGTAATCCCTTAGAAACACAGTGCCTTATTCCCTTCTGATTTCATAAAATGATGTTTATTAAACAATGTGATCCAAATCCTGAGGGGCACTAGACCTCTGATACTAATACTGAGTTCACCAGGAAACTTGTTGCCAAATTGGTCAGGAAATAGAGTGTTTACTTCAAGTCTATCCACCTACAAGAACCTCTCCCTGATGTGCTTATTGTATGTATGTGACTAGCCTTGGAATGATGAATGGTCCACATCTGGAGGCTAGGTCTTTAGATAATGGCATATGCTGATTAACACTGGCAAAGGAATGAGCTTTTAATTTAATCTGATATGTCGATGTGGTAGGGTCAGTAAATGACTGAAAATAAAGTGAGAGCCTTAATTTGTATGCCCTGAGAAATTGTATAAGTTGGAAAGATTCTAGAGTCCTTGTTGATTTTCTTGGAAGAATGTATTAGACCATCTTCAGAAAATGGCAGTCAGTTCTTAGCTTCTGAGTGATGGGGTTTAAATCAGATCCTTTGCATTAGCCTCCTGGGTCAATTCAGCATTAACTGACTTAGCTTTTCATCAGTTAAAAAAAGAAATAAGACTAGATCTTCCCATCAGATTGTGTTCAGTTATAACACAGTGCCCACATTTCAGCTATTCATGTATAACAGCAGAAACTTTGCCCCATATATTTTAAAAATGTGTCAAGTTGATTTTATAGGCAGTAGCATTATAATAAACTTCTCCAAACTTAATCAAGCTTACTGATTTATTTGGATAGTCAATAGTAGTATCTGATTTTCATTCCAGCATGGACTAGAAACAAATTCCTCATACTTTGAATTATTTTTTTTATCAGATGTCTTGTTTTTTAGCCAACCCCTTACTGAGTCTAGACTCAGATTTGGAGATATAATCATCTGTAACTTGTAACATCAGATGCATATATTGTATATCAGTTTAATCAGGCAACTTGATCAGATTTGGAAGAAGTTATTATGATAACAGTAATACCACATGCTCTATCAGCTTGGCAGATTTCAAAGTATGTGGGACAGATTTTCACAGATAATTATTAGTCTGATTAGTCTATCTCCACAGAATCCTTTTAAAGTGTTTTTAGTCTCCAGGAAAAAAGAAAAAGCTCTCCAAACTCCATGGAGAAACCCCTCACCTCAGAGATGAAGCAACAGCCTTTTTCAGGGAGATCTGAATCCAAGACTCTGAAATACCACCTTGCTATATGAAGTCCTATACCTTCTCTCTTCTGACTTCTGCTTTCTGATGCTGAACAACTACTGGTTCTTGAAAAAAAGAAGGAAGATCTCTGTTGAATGAATCATCTTGCATCCTGTCTGGCTTCGCTTAGTAGACGGTTTTCTAAATAGGAAGCAAAATTAAAAAAAGGGAGGAAGGATAGCAGGACAGTGAAAAAACTATTACTTGGGCCAGCTATAAGAAGGGGCAGACATTAAGGAAGTGTAAGGAAACAGAGAAGAAAGGAAGAGCAAAGAGCTAGTGAGAACAGAGCTAAAAAACATCCAGCCTGTTTTGGGAATATCCAAAGGTCCCTGCTTTGACTTTGGCAGCTGAAATCTGTGATTGAATATTTTCCCTCTGAATCCACATAACAGCATTTAAGCAGTTCTAAAAGCTTCATAATTATTTTGTACATTACCATGGCCTTTCCTGGAGGGTGCAGAATCCCTAAAGTTTGATAATGCAAGTTACAAAAGAAATGCCATCCTTTTATTTTTACCATGAATTAATTGGGAGAAAAGTTTGAGGGAGTGTTCTCCCTCCATATGTTTTCTCTAAGAAACATTTTGCCTGGTGGTCAGTGCTGCCTTGTGTGGTGAAGGTATAAAAGTTCCTCCCTCCTGAAGGACTAGGCAAATGCTCTGGACTGTATGACACACTTGGATACATCCATATCTCAAGGGAGTTGAAAATACCGTCTTACTGAGCATTTCAAGGACACCTCTTCCTATAGTAAGACAGGTTTGCAGTATTTGACTTTCAAAGAGGTATCCTATGTGTCCTTGAATATATATTGAGATTTAGTAAGTTATGTTCTGTGTAATAGCTAAAGAGCAGCTAATTAAGAAAAACATATTACTGTAGACCTAATAGGCATGCAATAAAAACATCTATTACATAAATTGTTATTCCATAAAAATGTGTTCCTGAGACTATTGGTATTTATTTAACATACAATTACTGTCTAATTTAATATAAATTAAATGCCTGCTTGAGACATGTAATTTGAAGTGTTACTGAGCTTCCTCCTCCTGTATTAAAAGCAAGAAATCAGCAGCTAATGCCTGGAGGCCAAATGTACCATTTAAATTCAGGTACCTCAACACTAACATTTGTAATTTTAGCCATTTGGAAAATGTTTTTCATAAGAATGTATTTGGCGTTAAAATCTCCTTTTCCCCCCTCACTCAAGGCCATGTCCTGCCAACTGAGTCAAGTCTCTGACTTCATCCAAATGAAGTTTTGATTGAATAAAAGGTCATGAATTAAGAGCTGAGAATAAAATATGTTCTCTTACCATAGAACACGAGTTTTGTAAAATATCCCAGCCCCTGCTAGTGCTGTAAGGGTAAATAATCATTTGATTCCTGCATGGACATATTTATTTAGGACATGTAGCCTGGTGACTCAGGAAGTTATGTAAAAACTGACCCAGTTAATTTTAGATGCTATTGTTGGAAAAATATCAATGAAAATTAATCAAATAGTCACGAAGGAGCCACAGGGAAGAAGCACAGAACACTGGTGGGTAGAATTTTGGCAGCGATCATTGCAACAGTTTTAATGAGAGGAAAACACATTGTCAAGTAAATTAGAGAGTAATGACACAATTAAATGGTAAATAATAGTTAAATACATGCTTGGAGGTCCAGGACAGAGACTGTGGAGGTTTTGTGTTTTGCATGTATTCCTCTCCAGGCTGCTCTTGGTATCCAGAGGAACTCACCAGAGCTCTGCCTGTAATTTAGGGTTGGGTTGTAGCTTTTAAGACACTGAAGCCAAAAGAGCTGTTGGGGCCCCGCTGCTGAGGCTGAAAAAGCTGATGCTTTCTCCTTATGATAACTCTAAAGCTTCTCCAACCTTTCAGTGGTTGCTGTGTTCCTGTTCCTTCACCAGCCATCTCCAGTGAGCAAGGGCCAGCACCATGGCTTTGTTCAGCTTATCACCCAAAAATGACTGCACAGGAGACATCTGCTCTCCTTATGCACAGTGGGGGAGAGGGAAGGGGTCTCTCTTCTGCTGAGGCATGCTTAGTCCCCACTGTGTATGTTTGCACATTTGCTGGCAAATTGAGTTGCATATATGACTGTTTATGCAAACAAGGAGTGCTGCAGTGCTGGCTGGGAGTTCACCCCATCCAGATGGTTCCTTTCCCTGTCTGCTGAGGAAAGGATGCAATAAGAATAATGTTCACAAGTTGTCTTCATTCTCAAATGCTTCTTTTGCAAAATGGGAAGTTGTCCATACGAACCCTGACTGGTTAGCTTTACTTCACGCACATGTAATGCAACACACGGTTGTGTAAGGAGCCTGTCAGAAGGGAACTGACCTGGATAAGGGGTGTTTTACCTGCCTTCTGCTTGCCACTGTCCATTTCAGGTTATCAGAGTAACGATACCTCAAAAACGACAAAAGAAAACTGAATTACTCTGTATTCCCTCTTTATAGGATTTTTTTTTTTTTTGGTTTTCAGTAAGTCCAGTTGCTCCACTGACTTTGGTCAAATGAGGCTTCAGAAACCTCACCCATGCCATTCCTTGCTGCTTAGCAGAACTAAAAAGAGTGTGGGGGGAGCTTGTCTGTTACAAACAGGAAAAAAAAAAAAAAACAGGATCCTTACTGAGACATCAGTCCATCAGTCCACTAAAAGATTAATTACTTCCTTAGTAATTCAAGTGATCAGCATGCTGTGTCCTTCAAAAACAGCCTAACTGCTTGCTTATTAGTATAATAGAATAATAATTTTCTCTCTTTCCACTTTCCTACACTAAAATAATTTCTTACAAAAGTCTGAGTATTGTATCTCCTCCAATAGTATACTGAAGGAGGGAAAAGGTATAATTAAAAATTACACATTGTGTTTTTGGTTTGAAATTTTGTATTTTTACTTCAAAGGTTGGCAAATAACAGCTCATATACAGATTATCTCTCCAATGCATAACATGGTTTATAATGGTTACAGTCTTAATCTAATCTTCTCTGCTTGGATGTACATTGTGCACCCCGTTTTTTTTGTGAAGTATAAAACACTTGGTGAGTAGGAATTTCAGAATTAGTAATGTTTTGTTTCTTGTAGAAATCAAAGGTTAATCATAATATTTAATAGGATGATAGCAAATGAATATTAAATGCATTTGTAAGTTCTGCCCAGGGTACCCAAATGTTGGATCTGTTGATAAAGCATGTTATTTCATCTGTTGATGAAACTTTTAATGTTTAAATTACAGAAATTATGAACATAATAGTTGGCACAAAACCATTCTCATAATTTCCTGGCACACTGCGTAAGCCTAATTTAAAAAAACGCTGCACTTCTCTGAAATGCAAAATCACTGAGCACATTTACAAGAATATTTCAGCAGGTACAGTATAAGGGCCCAGAACTGATGCTGATTTCTAAATATTCATGTGAGTTGGAAGGCCCAGGATTCAAAATACTTGTCTGACTCCTTTCTCACCTTAAGTTGGCCAGTGCTTGATCTCCTTATATCAGGGGAGATGACGGATTCTTTTAATGGTGCTTGTTACTATTTTCTTCTTGTTTTTATTAATTATCTGGCATGAACTACAGCCCATCTTAAAACTATTACTTCACTGGGATTCCTTTCTTTCCATTTTCTTACTTCTGCACTCCAGGGGATTTCCTTGAGGAAGCTAACATCTTTTCTAGGTTGCTGCAGTGACACGGGATCCAAGTTTCTTTGTTAAGAATTTCCATAACTCATTCAGTCACTGGCGATGTTGGTACTGTTGACTAAAGTTATTTCTTCACTTTCGAGCAAGTCACCTTTACTTTCTCACAGTAGTTATACTGAAGAAAAGCCCCATCATGTTAATTTGGGTTGAAACAGTTTATCCTGTTACCGTGATCTCTGTTTGGAAAGATGCTTTCTTTGTATCTCATTGTAGCCTGATTCAAGTTGGGGGTGACTATTTTAGCACTGATATTAGGAAAATCATCAGGAAACCAGGCAGATAAGCTAATATTGTAACAATGATGTGGGTTATATTATGTAGGTTGTCTAAACAAAGAAAAGGGATAGCAAGAGTCTTTGCATTTATTGCCCTACAAACCTCAGAAGATTATAATGTGGAGATAGCAATATTTGGAGTAATACAAAATTCTCCAAAGTGCCAGGGAAACATGGTAGAGCTTTTCCTGCACAGAATCTGTATAACACAAAGGATAACGTCATCTTAAAAGTGCTGTTGAATTCCTCACACACTCCAAGGGTGAATTATAGATGTGGGGAGCCTGTGCCTGTTCATTCTTCTTCATTTCCTGTAAATGTTCTATCTTTGATTCACTTTACACTGTTGGCACTCTCTTCTTATGGACCTAAAGATCTCATGTGTAACATGCAGACAGAAACAATTTCTGTAGGTAAAAGATAACAGAAATTGGCTAAAGATCAAAGGTTACCCTCATTCCACTCCTTCCTTCACTTTTATTATCCTGTCTAAATTTGGTCTTTTGTGGGGGCTGGGGGGAGGAGTTTTGGTTTGGTTTTTTTGGGTTTTTTTTTGTTTTTTTTTTTTTTTTTTTATGAGGGAAGGCTGAATTTAAATGGGAGTTTAAGATTTTATTTATTATTCAGCCCTTTATATAATTTGAACCATGGTGTAGTTACTTTGCTAGAATCAAAACTGCAGTACTTTTAGGGTACAGAAGATTGGGCAGTGGCTCAAGGAAACACCTCAAATGTTTCTATGATCTGTTAAGTACAGGAAGTAGAGGATTTTTTTGGAGTTTTTATGTCTGTACAGCTAATCCTGATTTGATATATTTAAAGTTCCTATTTTAAAAACATTTCGATATGTGCTTAACAAAGATGCCCATTTTACATCCTGAGATGAAAACAGAACTAAACATGAGTTTGGAAAATCTCTGTGGAAGATATGCTTGTAATTTTCAGTTTTAATATATGGTCTTCTTCACTGGAACAGTGAAGATGTTGATTTTCCTGTCTTTATAAACTCCAGGTTTAGGAGGTACCTTCTAGTGCTTTATTTAAGGAAATTAAATGCACCTGAATGAATAGTGATGACCATCAATGGAGCAACTAGTACAGATCAAGTGGAAAAGTTAAGAATAAGATGTGATGTTTATTTAACATCAATAGTTTCAAATCTTTATTTATAATTTCTTACTTGAAAGAGGTTAAACAATAGCTGTCCTAGCAAGCTACTACAAATTTTTTTCCAAAAATCTTCACTCTAAGTTGATATATTTCATGCAATTTTTCTTGTCTTTAAAAATGTAATAAACTAACTTTACTTGACTCATAGATGAAAACTTTGTGGTAATGTCTGTGTAGTTACAGATCACCACAGAAAATGGAGTACCATCATTTTTGGCTATGGTGCAGGGTTTCTTAGAGTACTGTTGGTCAGGAGTGAGAGATACTGGTAGAGATAGCTACAAAGTTCTAGACAGTTTCGACTTACTCCAAAACCCTGAATTAAAGTTGTTAGTGCTGCTTCTAAAAACACTTCAAGATGCAGCTAAGAGGTAACATATGTTTCCATTATCTCTCCGTCCATGATTTATATTATTCTCAAACCTCAAATACAAAGGAAGAAGTAATATTTAAATAAAAAACCCTTCATCATCCCATTTGGAAAGCACAATTATTTTTAATTATAGCACCGTATTTTAATTACAATTATTATTTGTCGTATCAATGCCATAAGTGACCAGGATTATGTCAAATCTCTCTAAATAACATGACTATACGTCCCACTGCTATGCAAATAGGAAAAGAATCCAAGGTGATAATGAGTAACAAAGGTAAGAAGAGAGAGACATCCCTGTGTTTCAACTAATCTCCAGCAATGAAGGATCAGCATGAGGGATATTATCTCACATGTGCCTCATAAAAAATTCGGTATACTAACTCCAAATCATCTGGTGAGGGCCATGGTCAGAAACAGGATACTGGACTAAGTATATCCTATGCTCCTTGTACAGTATTCCAGAGCTTTCGACATTCTTGTGCAGCAGATGTGAAACATGCCTGCAATGCCTGTTCTGCTTTAATTTTTTGCACTCCTGTATTTGAATACCAGGTTTTGGTCACCTAACCAAGCAATTGCTGAAGCTGGCAGACGGCCGCGTGGTGCTGGCACTGGAGGGAGGACATGACCTTACTGCCATCTGTGACGCTTCTGAAGCCTGTATAAATGCCCTCCTAGGAAATGAGGTAAAACAGAAATCATAGCAGGTGGAGAGAATGAGCAAATTTTGCTGAAGCTGCTATCTTTGGTATTCTTTTAGCAACAATAGTGTCAGTCCTTTTTTTATTTGGTATAAAAACCATGGAATTTGAATATGCCTTAGAAATGAACAGGCCTGGTTGCATAAATACCTCTAAATTAGATGATTATACAAATTCTTTAGTTTATGCCTAAATTATTCCCAGTTCTGAGTAATATTTAAAATCTCCAAATTGCTTTTAGTGATGTGCTGAATACCAAACTTGACATCACTGGTAGTCACTGGTGCACATATCATCTACTAGGAATGGACCTTTTAAGTATCTATTATGGGGAAAAAAATTACTTTTTCAAGGTAACTGGTAATCTCAGAAATCGGATATTGCAAAGGCACATATTTTGCAGTATTTTGACACGTCACTTCTGAAACATTAAAAAAATGTATACAAGATTAAAAAAGAAATATGAATGAAGATTCAGGTTGATCTGTATGCAGTTGAAATGGAGTTTCCAAGAGTTATCAAACACTGTATATGTTAACAACTTTTGAGAGGAGACTATAAGGCTAAGTAAATATGAATATGTACTATTTATGTATACAAATGCAAGATAAAGATTCCTATAAGTGAAAATATTTCTGCTGTCCATTAAAAAATATATTTTATCCTATTAATACAGTGATAAGGAAAAAAATTGCTGAAGGTGCAGCCAAAATAATTTACAAAGGGACAAAAGCCTTTACCATAAATTGTGAATTTTGCAAGATCTTGTTATAAAATGGAGTGTGCTACTTTGTTTTCCCCTCAGGGGAAGTCTTAATAGCTATATAATCTCTCCAATCAAATGCATTAGTGCCAAATTGCAGGCTAGTTGCCAGTTCCCTTCCACTTCAAGGCTTCCTACCTATATGAATAAGGTGAAGTAACGTGTCTTCTGATGGATGTTGGGTAGAAGAATTTTTTAAGTGTTCTTTTAAACCTTTGCCTTTCATCTTTATGACACATCAACAATGCTTTTTTTTTTTTTACATTATACATACAATGAATAAAGTGTTAGCTTTTAAAAAAGTATTCTCAGAAATGTTAAACAGGCACCAGAAAAAAAAAAAAAAAAAAAAAAACCAAAAAAAAAAAACAACCAGAAAGGTTTCAATGTTTCAATGGGTTTTATCTACTGTCACCTTTGACAAAATCCATAAGGAAAGTTTTCCAGTATGGTGGTATATGCTACTAAAAAAGCTGCTCAGCTCAGTGTTAGTTCTTTTATTTAGGTACTGAAATATGAATTACATAACGCAGCTTGAGGCATTTGAAAATCTTAGTAATGCAGCATTGCCTTCCTGATCAGCTGCCATTCCAGAGCACTCTCATTGATATTTCTGTTGTCATCTTCCCTGTGATAGTAACTTACAACACCAATGGCTTTTCATAGCATTTCTAAACCCATTTTCTGAAGTTTTCTCCCTTATGGGACTAATGTGAATGGTTCTATGCTGATGGTGTGATGTATCCTCCTCTGTGTAGGTGCCTGGGTCCCTCTATCCAGTTATGACCATTTGGTGGTGCTACCCATTTATGGAACCTGCCTTATTTTGTTTTACCACTGTATCAAACTCAACTACTACTTCTGCTATCACTGAAAGAGAATGAATACAAAACCCTACATGCAGTCATTTTTAATTCACTTGTAAAAGAACATAGTCCTTAAGAACTTGAAACATCTCAGGCAATAAGCATTTTTCTCATGTCCTTTTGCTAACAACATTGTCTTCTGGGATATGCATCAAGTGGTTTGGTGCAGCAGAATTTCAAAGACAAAATATGCTATGGCTGTGAAGAAAAGTACTCCAGAGAGGATGTTGCTACCAAGAGTCCCACAAGAAACTGGCATCAGCTAAAAACAATAAGTAAAGATGTTGCCAAGGAGCAGACACTAATGAGAAAGTCTGATACCTAGTTAGCAGTTAGAAATGGATTTATGGCAATATGCACCACATGGCCCACGGCATATATACGCTGCTTGATTTCAGCATACTAGACATGAACTTGCACAGCAAACTCCAAGCATGTTCTGCCAAGGACAGATTTTTTTTTTCTTTAAACAACCAATTACTATAATTTGAGGATGCATTCTTCTCTGAATGCAATTCTTTACAGGTGATTAATAGGATAATTTTAACTTATTATCTGCCTTTCACTTTTACAAATAATGGTATATGCTGCACCCCTAGTTTAAAAACATTGACAAGATTAACCTCAGTTCTAAACACTACACATGTATTTGAACTCAAATTAGAAAGGTTGGGAAAGGCCTTTGTGAAGTACCCTGCAGTTTGTCAGATGTATTTATTCATGTGCTGAGGATTAGAATTCATAAACATTTTGCAGAGCTTTTTCAAAACTTTTTCTTTTCTTTTGTTGTTTTTGGCCAGGACTTTTCAATACAGAAATTCACTGCTTCATGCGTTCTATTACCAACAGAATAACACTTTAAAAAAAATTCTAAAACTAGCCACAACTTACAACTTTCAACTTTCAGGGAGTGCTGGTCTGATATATATATATATATATATATATATATATATATATATATATATATATAAGAAGTAACATTAAATTTACAAGCACAAAATGCCTTCTTTTCTTAGTTTCTCTCAGAGAACCAAGAAGGAAAATGGGTTGACATCCAAAACAGATATATTTTAATTTATATATGGCTTATAGCTTAATGATTTGTTAAGTAAGATAACTTCTCACTCTTCTCTTAGAAAAAAATGAGTGAAGATACTAGGAAAATAATCCTCTATCAAATTAATTTTCTTTAAATAATTTGAGTATGGAAGGACTGGTATAAGTAATACAGAAATTTGAGGAGATCCACACCCTTTCTGACAGCAACTGGAAAGAAGGCAAGACACTGTATAGTATCTGAAATGGGTCAGTTTGGTTTGCTTTGTGAATATCTTCTTAAATAATAATTAAACTAAAAAAGAAATTATAGAAGTAAGGATAAGCTACATAAAGATCTATTTTTAATTAGAAAGTTCACATGAAAAATTACTTTTAAAATATTTTGATATCTTAGGTTTTCTTCTCCATGCTTCTGTTTACGAGCAGAAAGTTTTCATGTCACTTTGAGAAAATTCCATTTGACCACTTGCAGACCTAATTAGAAGCACTGTAGGTTATCTCCTTGGAAGGAAATCTTCCTAAGAGGTGAGAAGAGATTAAGCAGCTGGGTTCCCTTGAAATCCAAAATGTAAACATGGAAAACCTTCTGGAAGGTGAAAAGCCAAGATGACCATCAGTTGCCTTAAAATATCCCTGAATTTTCTCAACATGATTTGCAAACTGGTCCATTAAAAGAGCATCTGTTAAAACAAAGGAAAAGATGGATTCAGATAATTCCAAAAGAATCATTGCTTTTAAGCCTTTCTGAGGTTATGATATGTGTGCTGAAAATTAAATTCTTTCATTTATTGTGACACTCTTTAAAAGATTCTACAGTTTTTCACACATTGCTTACATAGATTTAAACCTCATTTTCAAACTGTATATAGATATACATATTACTTCAATTAAGAAAGCCATTGAATATTAAGATTTATATTTTATTCTAAGAAGTCTATGCAAATGTGGTTGAATAATGAGCTTTTCCCCCAAAATCACCATTGTGGAGTATGGAAATTCCACCCTATTTGCCCATCCTAGCTTTGGTGCTATAAATAGCTCTGCCATGACTTTTGGCCCCGGGTGGTGGTGAGTAATGCTGCTCTAGACATGTAAGGGTATGTGTTCTGCTTTCTTTCCTCCACATAACTTTTAAAGAGGCACTACTTGGATTTAAGAAATCCTTGGGGATGGGCTTTCCTTGAGTCCAGTATGCTAAATCCTACGTTTTATTTCCAACATAACTGCATTCATATAGGAATTCTTCTGCAGCCAGAAAGGGTAGGGAAGTATTCTTTCAAGTACAAAACCCTTTGAGTCAAAACCTGAGGATTTAGCTCTTCCTTCATCCCATCCCTTTTAAAGCAGCCAGGTGTGATGTCACCATGGGACACAGAAGTCAGTCTAACATTATGGTCCCTCTGATCTGCCTACAGGTTTGGGCAGTGTCTCTTAGCTCCCCGTGGCACAGCAGTTTTCTGTGGTCTGTAACAAGTGATAATTAGCCACAGATGGGGTCATGCTCTTCTTTGCGCAGAGGAAGCAGAGAAGTGCAGCCCACAGCGCCTCTGCCCAGCAGGACCCTGCAACAAAGGCGCAGAGAGGATGCACGTCTGTTCTCACTGACTCTGGCGGCCAAGGCTGAATTTGGCCCCAAGTGTGAAAACATTTTTAAGTGACTAAATTTAACATCTTCTAGTAAATATTCTTCTGGCTTGAATTTCAGTCTGAAGCAGAATTTGACAAAACATTGTGATTGGTTGGCTCCCAAGCATGCTTGAAAACTTACACCGGACAATTTTCTTGCAGAGTGTGAAGTATGTGCTTCTTTCTTGCAATCTGTTGAGCTGGCATTTAGGAGGGGATGGTAATTTAAGTGGAAAGCTCTACAGCTTTCCTGCTGATGATGAAAAGTTGGCATTTTCTCCTTTGTGGAATTCAGTGTCAATCTGGGGCTGCTTGCCAGCTAGGCAGTGAGCTCTGCCAAGAGGGCATTAAAAGGGGTTATTTACCAGAACAGGTAAGCATTTCTCTCTCCAAAATGAAAATATTCATAGAAGTGAATATGGCCGGGGATCAATTTTAAATTGCATGGTAAACTTGCTCACAATCTCACATCCTCATTGTTAATCTGACTCTAATACTAGTAAAAAAAATTAACACAGAGTCTAAAACACCTGTCAACTGCTGCTTACAGTTGAATATTCTGATTCCAAAGTTACATAACTCCAAGATATCGCTTGGTTTTCAGGGACTGACAGGTGCTAATGACCCTAATGACCCTTTGTGTCTTTGAACTTATTCCCGGATGAAATCTGATTTGTTTACTTACTGCATTGAAACCCTTGGTCACAAAAATACCTGCTGAAGTACTTATATGTAAACAGAGCATGCAGAAACTCTGAGAAAATTGCTAATATAAGAACACATAATATAAGAGGACCTGTGAGATCTTTGAACTTGCTCTTCTGTAATCACAGGCAACATTAAGAGCCACAAAGTTTGGTCTTTATGCTGACAGGTTTTTTACATAGTGTAACCAAGAAAGGGGGGTTGTGATTCTTCCCCCTGCAGCCCTGGCATCCCTGAGGAGCCTGCCTGCCTCCTCCTTTTCCTCTGCTTCTGGCAGGCTCTCAGTGCTTCTTACCTTCTGCTTACACTTGCCTCATTTGTCAGTAATCTCTAACTGCACTCCGTAACATTCTTCAGTGAAGCTAATCTTGGCACTTTAAAACATGACAGTGCTAAAGACAGCACAGATAATTCTAGAATTTTCAGCTCAATACAGACTGCTGTAGTTTCAGATTCTCACCACGTTCCCAAGGATCAATTCAGATCCCTTTCTGGGCACATGAAATTTCCATCATTAATTCTTTCTTCAAACATTTGTTGATATGCCTCTGGCAAATTTTGGCATACAAAGTGATTTTTCACCCATTTACATTGTTTTTCCTATTTTGAAGATGATTAGTAGACTCAGTTTCTACATTAATCTTCTGCTTTGGACACAAAAGCCCAACTCAGCCACGTAAAAGCTTTGAAAGTATGACCCTTTGTGTCTGGTCCAAACTGTCTCTCCAGTGATTTGGTTATTTCTGCAGACTTGAGCTGTTCTTCTCTGAAAGATTTCTTTCCTTATGGTGTATTTCCAGTGCTCTTTTCAGCTTCTTTTCTGTTAGCCTCCAGATTTAATAGCCTTCATTATCTGAATGCCAGTAAGCGTAGGGGGGAAAGTGATGATGGCATATATGCCAGGTGTAGAGTAATTTCTTCTGTTCAGTATTGGGTCTAATTGCTGATGTTTTCCAGGGACACCTCTGTGTCTATACAGTTGTATGCAACCAGTGGATAACTGCCAACAGAATCCTCCTTTTGAATGCAGCCAGTCTCATTTCAAAGGGTATAGCAATAGCTGCCATAACCCACTGTCTCTATTTCTGCAGTGATTTTGTAATAGAACTTCATTTTGGGCTATGCAGGATATATGATGTAATGAACTCACTTGTGGAGCCTGATCAAATTTCCCTGATATGAGTGAGGGTCCAAGGTCTGTTGGGCTGTACTTAAGGATGAGGAGACAGAAAGGCTTAGGAGCCTCAGCCAAGCTTGGAATATAAAAAGAAAGTTTTGTGGAAAAAAAGAGTTAAAGAAATGATCAGCCATGCCCATTATATTCACATCACGTACAAAATTGTTAGTAGTGCTAGCAGATGGAGTAATGACTGGGATAGGTATTGGATGTTTTACCCTTTTTCTTCTTTTAAGGATTCATCAGCTTATTCTGATTTCTAAAAACGCATCTGCCATTTCTGAATACTCACCTGGTATGTCTAGATATTCAAATGCAGCCTACTTGTTTTTTAAAAAAACAACTACACTGATAAATAAAGAGGTGATTTTGATATATTGGGGAAAATCAAACCTTTTGGGTTTTGGTTCTTGCAAAAATCCAGCTTTATGAAGTGCAACAAAATATCCCCCTTTTAACAGAAAATCTCCTCTGTCTCTACATCAGTTGTTCCCATCTTAATAATTAGTACAAAGTGTCTGCATATAATTAGTACAAAAGGTCTGTCTAAAGAATCCTATATTCAAAGCTTTCACATATTACAGTCTGGCAATTCCATACCTATTACTATTATTCCTACTGCTATGGCCTGGAGCTATTTTGTTCTGTTTCAGGCAAGTGAATTGGTCATCAAAGCCTTAGGGATTTGGAAATCAATGAAACAGAACCTTAAACTACTCTGTTGCACCTTATGTGTTCCTGCACCCAGCATGACCAGACAGAACTTCAGGGTTTTGTATTCTTCCTGGCCAAATTGTCAATAGATTACTTTAAACAGAAAATGACTAGTGATAAAGCAAATGCTATTTATCTGCAGAAGTCAAGATATGGATTATTAAGTGTGTTATATAGATTGTTGTTCTAAAATCTGTAAAGCTTGATCTGTTGGTTGGCATTTTTGTAAATACACAGTTTCCCCCCAGGCACCTGAGTTACCAAATAGAGCCACCTATGAAGATGATAAAGTAGATGTAGTTCAAGGATTGCAGAAGTATCTGAAATATTATTTGTATTGTAATTGCTGTTTTTGTGCTAATCCACAATACATACTAGATAGGAACAATCTTTCTTTGCACTTTGCCCTCTTTGTTAACCAAGTAGCGCTGGGACCCAGTCAGGTCCAACCAGCCCTTCTCTGCACGCTTGAACACTGAGCAGAATAGACTGATTTATGCTATGTGAAAACAAAACATAGTGCTATTGTTTCTAGCCAGAAGAAAATCTTCCAGCTGCAATCCCATATGGGCTTCTAAGGAAATAATGACATGAACAGCCCTATTCATTATAGTTACCAAGACTCCAAAGGACTGGTGATACTTGCAATGTCTTTATTGCTGACAGGCATTCACTGCTGATTGTAGTGGCAGGATCCCAGAAGTTTTGGGATTTGTAGCTGAGCTTGCTTAAAATAGCACCACTGAGGGAGTATCCACACTGCAGTTAACTTCCTACTGTGTGTGCTTGGATCAAAGTTGATTTTATCTAGCTGGTGAGTAGCGATGCAGCGGTAGCAACCTGGAGGACAGTATATGATGGCTACTGAGCTATTAACTTTGCAAAGGAAGCTCCTTGGGTGGGCTTCACTTGACCTAGTTTAAAATAGACCCAGGCATACTTAAGAAAGGAGTTTTGTCTGCAGTACAGATGTCTCCTGTCAACGGTGGTTGAACTTCTTTAGCTTTAGAGAGGAGAGATCGGTATTGATATTGCTGGTTTTTGTCCACCTTGGCACAGTTGCTACTCCTCAGGCCACAAGCCTACACATCCAGCCATGGCAGTTTACGTGGGGAAGCAGAAGAGTTTCATGACTCATAGCATAGTTCAAGGAGAATATAGTTATTACAGTGCAAGGAGAAGCATTTAGCCCAAACAACTTTTTACCCTTTTTTCCTAGAGAAAATGTGTGGAGGGTGGACAAAAAAGCAGATGTGGGTGACATACAAAATACAGTTTATTTTTTATATTTATCCACTTCAGGGCAAAAATAAGTATGCAGTAACTGAACACTTTTTTCTGCTGGTACAGTGCTACTCAAAGAATATACAATTAAAACTAGGAAATTAAAATGCAGCTGATTCTGTAAAAAACTTACTTATGGAAATTTATTTCTAATCTGCATAACCAATTTTTTATTTACTACTTTATTTGAAATTAATGTTAAGCTACTAAAAGCAGACATGTTTTATGGTTTTCCCCTATAAACCTTAAAATGTGATAGACGGTTAGATGAAATAACACCAGAAAAATAAAGATAATAGAGTGCACACTTTGGTTCCAGTGTGGCTTCAGCAAGGTTTTGTTTGGAGTGCCCAGCTGCATATACAGACGCAGTGGAATTTGGTTTGTAAGGAACCTACAAAAATTACACAAATAACTAGCATTTTTTAATGAATAATACACAGACATGCACCTGCTTCAGAGACTCCATAGATTAGTCTTGCAGCCAATAGAAAAGCCCCTTGGAATTCAATTACATGGCTGGAAAACAGAAAACAAAATCATGACTATACATTTAGAACTGATACCAGCAACATATTAACCAGTTCTTGGGCTGAGCTTTTCCTGAGGATTAGATCATTTTAGTTTGTTTTATGTCCCTGTGGCTTATTGAATATTTATATTATTCTATTCTATTCTTTCAGCTGGAGCCTCTCCCGGAAGATATTGTGCACCAAATCCCCAATATGAATGCAATAGCTTCTTTAAAAAAGACCACTGAAATTCAAAGTATGTTTCTCAGTTTGAGTTGGTGGGTTAGTGGGCTTGGAGTCATTTTTTATTATTAATTAATGTCATAAACATTACTGTTTCAGAGAAAAGCATGGGAAAATGTTTCATGTATAAATTGACATGCTGTGTCTAATATTTATATATATATATGCTTTTTATTTTTGTTTCTTTAACATCTCTTTGTTTCTGCCACATATTTAGCCTTGAAAAAGTAACCCATTAAAATTATTTAAACATTTCTGATCCTTGAATATTCCCAAATCTTTTCATTCCAGAGCAGCTTGGATGAAATAGATGTTTGTCAGTGAGGGACAGGAACAGACAGGTAAATCAGAACTCTAATGAATAGTTTGTCAGATTCTGTTTTTGCAGCCCTTTACAAGGTACTCACTTTGAGATTCACATGAGCTTGAGATAAAGCGAAAAAGCTCCAAATGGGCACTGATCTATGGAACAGTGCTAAAAAATACATTATTTTATTGTTTCTGAGACAGAGGGTACATTATTTCTTCACTTGTGGGCTTTGACCCCAATCCTTAACTACCCGGATGCTTTAGGGCATTTGTTCACTGAAGAACTTCATGCCATCAATTGCTTTAGTCCAAGTGAGCACACATCCCTTAAATTCTCTAATCTTCTGGTCTCTGCCATTTTACCGAGCCAGTGGGAGCTTCCTGACTTCTACTGTTTGTTGTCTCCTTTAGAATAACTAATGAATAACAAATGTTTTCCTTCATTTGAGATGAACCACAAGTGGTGGGGATTCATCTATGTAAAATAAATGCAGTTTTTAAAAGGGACACCATGCCCAATTCAGTTCATGCAGTACTTCTCCATGTGATTTTCATTGCAAAGTGACAAAGAAAATTCATTGTAGGTATATAGTTCATCATGCATATCCCATAGACACCTAGATATGGAAAAGCTCTAATAAAATCAGCTGTATATAATATATTCCAAGAAGTCCCTTGCGCTGAGTGGTATGTCCCTGAGTAGCTCAAGAGTTAAAATTCCCTGTTAATAATCTGTTAATGATCTGGAAGAAGTCAGCAGGTTAAGGAGATTCATGTACTGTGCAAGGTAGAATAGATTTACAAATGATAATAAGGGCAGAGTGCTACACACAGACCACAGACACAAAGAGAAGAGATGCAATTCTGTTTGAAATAAAATATCTATGTAATGGAAAATGGGTCTGAAACCAAAAAAAGGGTGAATTGAGAAAAAGACAAACAGAAGAGTAGGAATACATACAAATGATGGCTGTTAAGAGAGAAGTTGTGGATTTAGGAAGAAATATACAGTGTAAATCTGATAACATAGTCCAGAGTTCTGCAGAATGACTTGATTTTAACACAATTAGGTTTCAGCTGAACTGGTGCAGTCATGCAGTCCAGTGGGCTGTTCTGAAACCTTAGTCAGGCTGCTCAGAGTTTGGACTTATTTAAACACAACAAGAAAGTTGCCTTTTCTTGCAACTACCTAAAAAGTTATATTTACCTCATTTTGTCTGGAGAGAGACCAAGTATTAGAAAGGAATATGCTTGGATGACTGAAAGGAGCCCTGAAGAAGTTCAGTGCAGCTTTGTGATGCATATTTAGATCTGTTCAATATTTTAGAGAGTTAGGCAGGCTGGAGAGCATTAGGCTGTTGAGTAGCACCTCAAGAGGTACTGAGAAAGCTGGATTTGTTTGGATCATGGCATTGCCTTTGGATATTTGGTTTGTGTTTCTGTGATCCAACTTTCATAATGAATATTATTAACATTTTATACCAAATAAGCCCCTCCTCCGTGCTTTTTGCAAAACCTCGAAGCTACAATACTTAGAAATTAAGAGACAACTTTTTTTCTAACCAGAATATAATTTCTATAAATGTTTTGTATTGACAGTGATCCAAAGCTCCTTTGAAAACGTAACAAATTTGGAATTAGTAGTTTCCATACCCATGTAATAGGCTATTTTTAAACAATCCTGTTCAATAGCAAAATTGAACAATCCTGTTCAACCCCAAACATTGTTTTTCAAGCAAGGCACGGTATGGCATGTCTAAATCTTTGAAAGGCAATTACAAATGCCTATAGGAGTGACAGAAATATTCCCTTTTATTATTTCCTGGTAATAGTCAGTGCTCACACAAATCTTTGAGGGGGGCTTAAGCACATTTTCATGCTGAAAGCCAAAGCATACCTAGAAGACTGTTTTGGTTTCATTGTTTTTTCCTTGCAATCCATGATTGCTCAAGTTTTGTATGAATGAAACCAGCAGTATGCTTCATTCTTTCCCTTGAGCTCCACCAAGTTCTTCTCAATGAATGTAACAGCACTGGTAGAATTTCACATTCCAGTAGAGCACAGTAGAAATGGCATTTTCAGAGATTGGAGTGGTTTGAGGCCAATGCTTTTTGACTTCTTTTAATTGTCAATCCACAGCACACCTCCTAACAAAGCCCCTTGACAGCTGTGTGCTGTGATTGGCTCCCCATTCCATAACTCTTTGCCTGCAAATCTTTTGGCTGAACACACGTTCAAGGTCTCTGTTGTTTTGTGTACAGCAAATAAATGTTGTCCTGGATATAAAGAAGCTTGCAAAGCTCTTCTGCTTACCCAAGGTGTTCATAAAGTACATTTTTCTGATTTTAAGGAAAAACCTATCAACCTATCAAAACCTGCTTTTTCACAAGCATCACAGAGCCCTCTTTTTGTGAAGTACCTGGTGCTACCTGCATGCTATTTCTAATTGTGACTGCTTAAACATTTCCCCCCACAAACACCCTGCCAGGTAGTTCCTTTCTCCAGGACCCTCCACTGCAGTATATGGGCTGCCACCTGCCTCCTAGCCTGACTCTGCTCTCTCTATCGCTGAAGCCCCTCTCATAACACAGCTCTCAATGTGGTGAAACAAAGAGCACCACCAATCACTTGTGAGTGAAGGGCAGTTAAATGGGTGCAGAGAGCCCACTAATATGCTTGAATTGGCCCTGAGTTTTAATATTACAAGAAAGTCAGGATTCAGGGGGCAGCTGGTGTGCAAGCCTGTGTGTGAATGAACGAATGTGATGTAGCAATCCTCGCTGATGCTGTTTTATTGTTGCTGCAGGAGAGCAACACAGTGGTAGCTGGGTACTAATATTTTATTTTATGAATAAAAGCCCTTGAAAACTCCAGCAGTGAACATGGGTTCATTTCTTTTATAGGCAAGAGGGGGTATTATTCCCATGCCAGCAGATTTGATTTTCTTGCACATCTGTTTCTGCAACAAAAGCCCCACCCACTCTGTGAACATTTAGCTCATAAATTAGAGGGTTTGAATTGGGTGTATATTGCAAAGACTGACTTTTGTACATAGGATCTGTGAGAACACTGTGGAATGCTCATATAACTTTTTTGTTTGTTTTTAGTGTATTTTTTAATGAATAGAGAATATGGTCTCTGAGCACAGTAATAATAGAGAATATTTTTGTCTTGTTTTTATAAAATTTGCCAGGCTCCAATCATTGAGCCTACTGTTATGTACATAACTTTTTAGCTCTGTCTTTCATGTTTTTGGAGCAAAGCCAACCTCCTAACACTTAATCTCAACTTTGTAGGATACTTAATACACTTTACATTTTATCCCCAGAAGGTCCCTGTTATTTAAAGATTCTGCTAACTACTCAAACGTGCACACTATTAGAGTTCAAAGAAACACTCCAGCCATGCTCACTTGTTGTTCTTGAAGATTGACTTGGGCTTTCATCTTGCAATGATGTTTTTGAATAAAGACATTTTCAGACTTTATTGACAGCTGCTTTCTCACTGGAGGGAAAAGTTCATCCTTCCAAAAGCCTGAAACTGTGTTGAGAGCTGTGTTACCAAAGAGGGAGTTTTCAGCAGCCTTTCTGCAGCACAGGCAGCACCACTGCTGGCCTGGCCTCCCAGCTGTCATAGCCTCCAGCTACCCTCTGGATAAGCACCTCAGCTCAGCCTGCTGCCCAGCTGCCAAAATCCTCCTTTTAGTCCTTGGAAAGGTCCCCTGCTTGATCCCCTCTCTTTCACAGCTGTTGAAACCCTCTGCCTAATTCTCAGATAAGTACCCTGATCCAACCTCTGCAGCAGCTGCTGAAAGCTTCTTGCTAAACACTGAGCAAGCTCTGGTCCAGAGCTTCCAGACTTCCCAAAGCTCCTAATCCCCAGGTGTCATCCACCTGGCAATTAGTGAGTGCTCAGTGCTTTGCTGGACTGTTAAGAAATATGTATGTAAATTCATACTTGTTCATGTGGTTTCCAATAATCAGACAGTTTCTTTATAACAGATATTTTATATGTTTAGGACGAGTCACTTGCCATTATTTTTTGCATTGCTTGATGAGCTTCTTCTGTTGCAGGCAGAAATATGAAAATACTCATGCTTTTAATCCACTGCTGTATTTTTACATAGCAGACCAGAAAGATCTATCCCTTATGATACCTGGCAGCCTTCCAGCAACAGCCAGTTCATATATGAAAGTTTTAACTAAATTATTGTTCTAGTATACGCCCTGAGGTTGGAGGAGAAAGAACATCCAGGACTAACAAACCTGATTGTTCTGGCAACACCACTTCAGTCTGAGCTGGCATTTCTAACTTCTTTCCTTTTCAAGACAGTGCTGTGTGAGCACTTTGTACAACAATGTACATTTTTCTACATTTTGCTGTCTCTGCATCAACTGTGTGCTATATCAGAGCTTCTAGTCATTAACCCTGCTCTGAACTCCCATCACCTTGTGTAGACAAAGCCAATAGCCTTCCTGACAATCTATGTTCATTAGACTGTGTGTTACTCCTCCAGTTTATTACCTTCTGGGGAAGGGTGTGACACAGCTCTTGGAACGAAAGCACTTTCCAACTTGGCATTCTTAGGTTCAGAAATAGACCTCTTCACTGCAGTCTGAAATTTCAACTGTACTGCTTACACCACAGAGATTTTAAACTATAATCACTCAGTGTTGAACTAAGTGATTACTGTTCTTGTACCACCATGCTAGCTAAAATTCCCATAAATTATTATGTGTGTTTTCCTTAGGCAAGTACTGGAAGTCAGTGGAACCATACTCTGTGCCAGTGGATTGTGCTCTGGCTGAGTCTCAGAAGCAAGAGAGGGAGGAGACAGAAACAGTATCAGCTATGGCCTCTCTGTCAGTGGATGTTGAGCAGTGTATTCCTCAGGAAGGCAGCAGGTAAGTGCATGAAATTATTGCAGACAACAAGGCTTTCCCTCCAGCGAAGTAAAATGAAGAAGAAAGGAGGACTAAGGGTTTCAAAAAAGTGTTTCAACATTACCTGCTAATTGAGATACCTGGAATTTTCCATCCCTGGGTTTCAGTTCTCTCACTTAGCACCAGAAACAGAGATATTAGCCGTTTTTTGACTTTGGTATCTCTATTTCTGTACTGAAGTTCACCAAGAACCTTGGTTTCTTCCCATTTCTATTTCTTGCTACTTCATAAAAAGTACAATATGCATATGAGGTAAATAGACATGGTTAAGTGTAATCAACCATATTCTTCTCATTAGAAGCTTTTAAAATTTCTTTTCGTTTCAATTTTCTAGGAAGGCGTTCAACAAACAGTCAGATAAATTTAATAATGATGGACTTAAATCATTATTAAGTGCTATTAGACAGACATTAGAAGTTGCTTCCCTGGAAGAAATGTGAACAGTGCCAGCATAAAACTTAAAGCTATCCTGACCAGGATTAGGGCCAACATTTTCTATGTTCTAAGATGAAGGTACACCAGCAAAGAATGAGAATGCTGGTTTTTTCAGTTTGTAATCTGCTTTTTACATTAATGAAGATTGCTTTCAACTTGCAAATTAAGAAAATGATGCAGTAAATGCTATTGTATGTTTTGCCAATTGCACATGAAAAAAACACAGTGGCCACCAAATATTGTGTCATTTATAATCAGAAAAGCCACTGCAGAAGTTTTTGGCGTTTCCTGTTTTTTTCTTTTCAGGACAAACAGTTCTGGTCTTTGCCAGTAGAGAAAGACACAAAATATAGTGGAATCACTTGGGTTCCATTATACACAGAAAACATGGGAGGGGGAGGAAAGTTTAAAAAAAGCCTTATAAGGAGACTCATCAGCTCCTCAGGCTGTGAAACAGCAGTAGAGAAAACAGGGAGCTGTGGGTAGGGACAGCAGTGGTGGGAGTGGAGCCAGAAAGGTCCATGGCTCCTACATTGTGACTGCTTCTTAGTTGCTTCAGTTCTTTCCTCCTGTGTTGTGTCTTTTAATCAGAACTGAACTGATAGGCACACAGGGGAACAGTGCAATGCACAAAGCTATGGATGTGTTTGGCAGTGAACATCCCTCACAACAGTGGCAACACTCATCTGTCAAAAGAACTGAGGCATGGCTCAAAGGGACACACAGGGAGTAGAGCTAGCTAGTAAAGTTCACAGTATTTTCATAATTACCTTTCTAATTGTAATTATATTTTAATATGCCACGGCTATTCTTGTGCTAGGATTATTGCAGACAACTTCATTAAAGCTTAGAGAAGAATCTATGATGAGCACAAGATGTATTTTAGATTTGTGACTGTGGTAATCAGTGCTCAACTGAGGAATAATGTAGTTTTTCATATAAGTTTCTGACAGTTACAAGACACTTCTGCTAGCTAGGGACAGAAAAATTCCCACTTGTGTGTGCATAGCTCTGAAATATAAATAATTTTAGTTAAGTATTGGAAATAATGAAGTGAAGAAAATTAAAGCTATAAATTGTCTGGAAAAGGGCACAGTTAATTTTGTGTATTCTTACATTGCTGAGAATAACCAAAAATTTTATTTGCTATGTGCCTCCACGCAAAACTACGACTACCAGGAGCAACTGTTACTCCTACGTGATTTGAACAAAATAACCCTTTGACTAACACTGCACTTAATTACTGTACTTATTACCTACCAACTGATAACCTGTGACAGTTTCCACCCATTCTGAAAACAGAATTTCAGGGCAGTGCTGAGAAACATGGCAAAAATGGATGTACTGAAATGTTCACAAGTGGAATTCATGTGGCTGCCAGATTCATTACACTTCATCAGTTCTGGACTCTTTTAGGGATCAATCCATTGTGGTGAATTGTTTTGTGGAAAAATTACTTTGTTTGGAATATCTTCTGTGGTGCTGCAGTCATTTGTCAGCAGCACACAAAAAAATAGCCTACGCACGCATGCGTCCTGAAATCTCTTTCTACACTTGTAACCCTCAAAGAAGTCACATGAAGCCAACTTGCCATTAGAGAGTGACAGGACAAGAAAAATGCTGTCCCACTGAACCAAAATTGATAGTTAGGTTTTCTGAGGCCTCTGAGCATCATTATCTTTGTTTTCTTCCTGAATGTAAGGAACAATATGGAATCAAAAGTAATCCCCCTGAAAGTTGGATTTTGAGGGTCCTCAACTGTGAGGAAACCTGAGAGGAGCTGCCTGCACTTTGAGTGTGAATGAAAATCCATCATGGAATGTCCAGGGAGTGAGTCTGTGACATTGGATGCTTTGGGTTCTATATAATTTACTTCATTTCACATAAGCACACCATCCATGTCATAGATACATACCAACACAAACAGCAGTAATGTAGAAAGGAGTTCAGCTTTGTTTTTTCATGTTTTTTTAATGTTTGTTGTAATAAAGGACCATGTATGCAATGCGCCTTCTCCAGCCACTTCCTACAGCAAACAGAGGGCAGCAGGGATGTGAGGAGTCATGTGGGGTCTCAAGCTCTGTTAGAAGGTATTCCCTTCCTCCTATTGGTATAGATGGGGTCACCTTCTGAAGGCCTGTTTGCAAGCTTTTGCACTGAGTGCTCATTTGGGAAAGTTGCTTGTGACAGGTAGGGTGGGGGCAGAACAGGAAGCACATGGCTGACAGGGCAGCCTGAAAGGTTCCTTCCTTACACCATGAGTCAATTTGCTTCCTCTTAATTCCCACCACAGTCAGCAGGCTGATAGTTCTGGCCTGCAACTCTAAGCCTGTTTCACTGATTCTATGGCAGAGATCCTGTCGACTTCAGCTCTGGATGGTCAGGCCTCCACATGAAGAGCAGCAGCAAGAGTCTCTTTGTGGGAAACTCTGGCCAGTCATGTTGGAGGATATATTGGTGTTGGAGTGAGATGACTCACTTTAAACTCAGATTTTGGGCAAAGCAGTTCTTTTCCTGGCCAACTCATATCTGACTCATTTACCACTGATGGATAAAATGCTCCTGGCTAAGGCCCATATAAAGTATTTTTATTTCTTTCTTCTCTCTTTCTTTCTTTTCTTCAAGTGACAGTGCCGATTATTTTTTCACTTGATTTTCTCTGGCAGGGTAAATGAAGACAAACATGTAAAGCTCCTATGCTTTTGGTGTTTTATTTTACCAAAGCAGAACTCTGCATCTTGAGGTCCAATTGAATCTTGATTATAGCCTTTGGAAGAGTAAAGATACAGAAAAAAGAGTTTGTGGATAGGATAGGAAACATGTATGGTGCTAAGGGGGATTTAAATAGAGATGCAATTAGAGAAACAGGCATGGCCTATAAAACATTTCTAACTACCAGAACTTTTGTGTGTTGATAACTGTTTATTCCCTGTGTGAGATACAGATTTAGCTGATTAGAATTTTGCTTTGGCCAGACATCTGTTTCAGAAATCATGCTGTGAAATATTCAGTACGCTACTGTCCCTGATACCTTGGAGCTTCTTTATGTTTCTTCTTAAAATGGAAAAAGAAAAGAGTGTGGAGGGAGATCTTTTGCACTTACTATTTTTACAGGAAGCAGTAAATCTTGAGAATGACATTTATCAGTATTTAACTTTATGGCTCTGGTTCAGCTGAGCATAGATTTTACTCAAATGGAAATGAAAACAAAGTATAATTTTTATTCTTAGTGTTACAGAGCTACCAGTTGCAGTTTCAGTCAAATTGCATTATATTATATACTAGAGCAAATGGTTGAATCATGGGGTACAGCTAGCTACCATTTAGGGTCACTTGCCGTATTTGTCTATCAACTCATAAAGCTTCACTTGGCATTTCACTGTTCCAATATCTATCTCAGCTGTGCTGAGTACACAGCGCATACATGGCCATACCCCAGAAGACTTACAATTCTCTCCAGGCTCAGGAGCTGCAGAACAACTTTCTCAGGTCAACCTAACCCTTATCTTGCTCACCTTCTCATCCTTTGATGGTGGGTTCCTAAGGAAGAGAATGACGAGTAGAGGAGGCTGAGAGCCAGCCTTGCCCTGATGAGTTGATAGATCTTAATTGCTCTACCTGACCCATGCTGTGTAAAAGCCTTAAGGATACATACGCAGGTATAAACTTTTCAAAACCTTTTGGAACCAGCTTACACCTCTGGGTAAGCACTTGGGTAGTGAACCCCACAAGCTCATCAGGCATCACACTGCTTTTACTTATTAACCAATAAAATCACTGGGAAACCCCTAGGTCTTGTATTGGGAGAAAGAAAACCACTTTTCTTACTTGTAATCTTTGACCCATATCTGGTTTTAAAGGCTTGAACTTCTCAAAATTCTGTATTCCTGCTAGTATGGAAATAATTTCTTGCCTTTGATGATTTTTGCTCCTCTCTGTGCTTTTTGTAGTTTCTTTGAGATGGAGTAAAAGCTGCATGCAGGACCCCAGGTCCTGGGCACATTGTGAACTTGCACAGAAGCTAATACTGGGGATGTTTTGTTTCTGTGGCTTTCTGCTTCTTTACCATTAACTCCAAGCTCTCAGTCATAGCCATCACTGTTAAAACAGTTAAAGCTGTCCTCCCTCATTTTGTATATCTGGTGTTTGTGTTGTTTGCCTTCTTCTCCATACAGAAATACTGCTATGGACCTTAGAACTGAGTAGTATTGGAAATTTGGTGTCATCAGCAAACATTATCACCTAAATCTATTTGTTGTCTGCCTACTCTTTCTGAGATGCTCTGGAGAATTCCTCCATGGTGAAAATTCACCAATATTATTCTGTGATTCCTGCTTTTGAAGTACTGTTAATCAGTGAAAGGACTTTCTTTCAACAACCAGGGTTCTTCTAAGCACTTGGGTAAAATTGTTGGAAGACCTTCTTTGCAGAGGAAAATCACTTGATTCCCCTTCCCTAATTTCCTTCAGAAACTTCTAATAAATTTGAAAGGATTGCCATTTTTATAAGTGTTAAGACCTAACTCTTACCCAAATGACTGTTACCTAAATGCCTACTAATTCCATCACTGATTGTAGCTGCTTTCAATTTTGCCATACAGGCTTACTGTACCGCCTGTGGTTTCCAAAAGGGGAATTGCTTTCCTTGCCTTCTCTACCTCTTGCTGAGTTAAGCTGTAGAATATGCTCAATAGCTATTTCTTTAACAACATCCTAATCATATTTCCCTGGAACTTAGCAGACAAATATCATCTGCTCTTAGAAATTTGGCAATGTTTGGTGTATCAGTTTGTTCTATCACTGATTCAGTTTAGGATAGTTCATCTGCAAGTAATAAAATCTCACTGACACATCTCTAGTGAACCCAGATATAAATAGTTCATTTTGCTTTTGTGGTCTACCTTCCTTGATGCTCCTTTTATGCTTTGATCATTTCCTCTGATGTATTTTGAAAGATCTTTTTTTTATTAGCTTTTATGCCTTTAATATGTTGCTTTTCAGACTTTCCTTTAGTTTGTTTCACTGAGGGTTTACATTTAACTTGCCAGAGTTTATATTTTATTTCATTTGCCTTGTTTGGATGTTACTTCCTCTTTTGAGAGTATATATGTAGTTACCTTATTCTGCTCTTAAACTGGGATGGTTTTTTACTTTTAGTTCCTTTCTCTTTGATCCATACTAAGTCCATTTTTACTAGGATATACACTTACTCAGGATGTCTTATATAATGTCTTTAGATACTCCCCAAATCACCTTCATGATATAGAAATACACCTCCTTTTCTCCAGCTCTTTGCTACCAGAGGATCACTTTTCAATTACAATGATCTTCCCTGAGACAGCTGAGTTAAATTAGGAACAGATTATGGCATAAAATAGCCATACCATGCCAGAAAAAAATCTATCTTTTGTTCAATTTCTACCTTAAAAACATACCTTGAATTTTTATTTTTGTGTGTGTGATAATTTAGCTAAGAGGACTCTCTGTAATGCTCATTTGAAAAATAAGGTAAGAGAAGGACTTTCTTTTTTGGGTGATGTACTACTGAGTTTATCTACATTCTTAAATAGTACTTTTTTTTAAATTGTAGATATCAGTTACTTTTAATAATTTTCTCATAAATAACACTTAATTGCCACAGAACAATATTTAAGATGTCACATGTTTTGCCAGATTTTATCCATATGGTAGGATTTTTGCCTTATCTATTCATTTTGTTTGAGGGTTTAAACAGCATCATTTTGTTTAGCATTAACTGCAAAGAGATTATTTCATTCTGACATAGTCAGAATTCTACATACAGAGAGCTAAAGATGAACACTCTTCACAGCACACCAAAGTAAAGTGGATGCAGGAGGTCTCAGCTCCTAGGAACTTGCAGTTTAAATGAGCCACAGTGAAGCCTTAGAGAAAAATCACAGTTGTGGTTCTATAATCACTACAATCTCAATTGGTGTCTTTCTGAATTTGCTGACTGCATGGAATTGGTTTAGATCAGACCTGAGCTCACAGCTGCATCTCGAGGAACTGCTCCGAGCATACAGTGTGGGATGGGGGTTCTGCCTGTTTTATGTTTTTATGCCAACTTCCTGTCAGCTACAGGAGAACTGACTGAACTGACCTAACTCACAGTGACAAAGCTGAAGTAACACAAATTTGGCCTGTCAGACTCTGCCCCCTCGATTTTTCTTTTGACAACTTTTGATTTTGCCAGAATGGGTATATATTGATTCTCTGCTCAGTGCTCTGGGGTTTACAGTGTTTTTCTCTCTGTCCTTTGGCCCCCAAACAATACTGGCTCTCACACAAGGCTTTAGCCTGAGCCGTTATCTCATAAAAATAAATGTTTTTAATGATAAACCATTGGATAAATCCAGTGACTTCTTTGACATGAAATAAAATGAAGTTAAAGCATGCACATAAGTCTTCAAAAGGAGACTGAAGAAGATTGTGAGAGTACCCACACTGCGAGAAAACAACTGGATCGCCATGGTGCTCTATCTCTCTTTTCTGAAAAGAACCATGTATCTGGCATTTATATATAAAAATTATTATTGGTGCTTATGCTCTGGCTGGTGAAGAATTTTGGCCTGTTGTTGGAATATATTTGAATATATTAGAATATAGCACTCAATATCAGTAAATGCCACTCCTGGCCCTCAGAAGCACCTTTGTCAGTGAAAAATTTCCCTGTGAAAGAAGTCCTAAATAAGATCCTCAATTGTACTATATTCATGAGAATGTCAATCCCAGAAGTCAAACACATGTGAACAGACTGTTGCATGTACTGCTTCCCTAGGTTCTTATGAATAGTCCAAACCCCTACTCTCACTTCCAGAGGTTTTCCAGAATTTCACTCCTTCCTGATCTGCCAATCACCACCTGAAATCTATTGACACATATTTTTTCTCATTTGCAGAACCTAAAAATTGAGCTGTCATCTGCTTCCAAATTATCTTCTTACCGGACAGACTCATAAGGTTCTGGATGTTTAACAAGGCTTATTGACCCTCTGTGTTATGCCAGAGGACTTTCAGGTCTCCCACAAGTAGCTGGAGAAAGTGGAAGTGCGTGGTCGGCACAACAGCAACACACCCCATCAGTATGAATTTCTCACCTGGTGTGTGATCTTTTATTGCACCTGAGCACCTCAGCAGCAGGCAGGGCTCCATCTCACCCTGGCTGCCACTGTGTGCTCTCTGCTGCAAGCCAGAACAAAGGAAAAGGGGGAGAAGAGGGAATGCAAGGGGGCTTCACCTCACTGCTCAGGAATGAGAGAGCCACAGTGGTTGCTGTACATAGGAAATATCCTCCACCATGTGGTGAGGAACTAAAGATTTGAGATTTATAGATTAATCATCTTTTAGAGTCTATACCCTTTGAAAAGTGATTAGTCTGAAAAAGATCATCTTTTTCACATGTCATTCACTTGACATATTTTTCAACATACTTCCAAATTCATTCCAAATCAGAAAGGAATAACCTGTATAAAATAATTTAAAGACATACTGCTGATTTTTTCATTGGGAAAAACTTTAATAAGTTCCAGATTCATTTAAAATTCTCTGGCTTCCTTGCTGAATAGGCTATCAAAGCCCAAGCAAGCTCCCATTAATTTTTTTTTTCCATGGGATCTCATGAATTTGTACTTTCTGACGAATGTTTTACTGAAGCCAGTTATTATACTGGCTTACAAGAATTAACTGGTAAACATCTCATTTATTAATTTACATTTACTTTTCTCCCCTGATTTCAAAATTGCTTGAAGTTACTATTTTAAAGTGGTTCTTAAGGCTGACAGATGGAGATGAAAAATGGTTTCTGTCCAAATTCTTTGCCCATCAATAGTGAAGTCTCTCCATGATCTCAAAAGCTTCCCGTTTCATAATTGCCATCATATTCCTCAGGTGCAGTAGCTTGTCAGATACGAGGAATTGCAAGACTTGACATCAGCTCAGCATATGTGTCCTCATCATTTTCTTATTTGTTGTCTTAGAGAGCTCATCTTGCCTAAGCTAATAATTTCCCAAAGGTTTCCATATAAAAGGTATAGATATAATCTGATTTGATATAATTATTAGATCCTTTTTCTTTGATAGCAATCTGCTGATCAGGTTCAGGATTTAGTCTCAAAAGTTGCAGGCAGGCAGGCAATGTGTTTATGAAAACACAGAATCAAAAACTAGGGGACTGGAGAAGAACCTCAGAGGGCACATTACTTGGCTACTAGTGAACAATTTTGCTTTAATGGTGTGGGCCCGCTTGAAAAAAATAAATGCATGTATTTTTAGTTGCAAAAGCTTGTAAAATAAAAGTATCACAGCTATTTTTTTCATTAAATTATTTGAGTCTGTTGACACAAAGCATGTACATTTCTGGACAAAATGTTATAAAATATTCTGACATATTTTAATATAAACAGGAACATTTTCGGTGATTGCTTGGATCTAAAATGTTTTTCCACTTGACATTTGTTTATACTTCCTAGGAAAGAAACTCTATTTATGGATAGCTGAATAACACAAATAAACATCTGAGAGAGCTGAAAAATCAGCTTTGATTATGCATGGAAATCTACAATGTCATTGTGTACTCTTGTGCCGTATTCTGATTGCCTGTTTATTTTTACAGAGCTGCTGGTGAGCCCATGGAAGAAGAGCCAGCCTTGTGAAGTGCCAAGTCCTTCCTGATATTTCCTGTGGGTGACATCATTGTGTATCCCCCAAAGCACCCTCAGACATGTCTTGTCTGCTTCTTGGGTGGCACAGATCAGATGGAACATAAACACTGGGCACAAAACTCGGAGTAGCAGCTTCACTTGTTCTTTGGATGGACTTGAAAGAGCCTGAAAGATTCCTTAAATGTAACTGCCACAATTCTAGAGTTACAGTAAAACAGACTTGGGAGAAAGAGCCCAGAGCATGCTTTTTTAATGCTGTTTGACCCACTCACCAACACAAATTGTGAAATAGAGTATTGCAAAATTCTACATGATAGATTATAGATATGAGAAATGCAACAGCCAGCGACATACTCTGTGAACTCCGTGAATCACTTTCTGACACTTTTTACTGGATAATTTTTTTCATACCATGTTAAATTGTTAATAGAATTTGTTTTCTTTGCTCCGTGTAATGAAGGGAAAAAACCCCACCCTTATTTTATGTGCCATTTTTTAACCTCCTGTAATGAATTCTTAGCTGAATAAGTGAAAAGCATTTAAATTATGATGAGAGATTTTAGCTAAAGGGAAAGCACTTCTTATTGTACTATAAATCCCCTGAAGTACTGTGCTTGGTGGTGCTTTATTTTCTCTTCCCTATTCCTGGCCATCCCACCCCATTTCATGTAATCTTTTCTATCATAAAAACACGATTCTCTAAAATGATCTTTTGCCTTTAAGAAAAAGTGCTGTAGCCTCTGTAGTTGACAGTAGCGCTCACCATATGTGCAGCAGAGATCAAGTATGGATAGTTTTTCAAACGTGTTTTTAGTTCGTTCTGAAATGTTTCTGCGTTCTGACTCCAAAGCAGCGACCTTCAGTAACTGCGTGCAGCTCATTTGAAGCTCAGGTGTTTCTGTGGAGGTTGTGTGGGAGTGTTTTTTACAGGTCGTGTTGTGAATACCAACTGATTCTTTTATGTAGTCTTGCACCAAGAGAACTGATGTTGCTTAAGAAGCTTCAAAGGGTTTAGGCTTTATTTAAGATCCCCGAAGTGCAGCAAGATCTCCCTGCAATGTGACTTTAGCTGTTTAATTCCGTGTCTGAGAACGTAACATAGAGTTGTGCCTTTAGCTGAAAATGAACGCTTAAACTGTTACACGTGTTGCCTTACTGTCAGAGAGAGAGAGAGATGGGGCATGTATGTAAGAGTACTTCAAATGAACAAAACTCTGTTACAGTAACTTTTATTTTGTTTACAACCTTCTCACCTAATGAACCCCAGGAGATACCTTGAAGTATTCAGCTTGCAGAATTTGATAACTTGCTCAGCTTTTAAAAGCAAGTGATATTCATTTTTTATATATTTGCCAAATTCAAAAAAGAAAAAAAAAAGGATATATATTAAAGCCATAAGTGAAGACTGTCATGCTTTTTATTCTGAAATCTGAAAGGAACCTTAATTAAAACAAGATTTTGGGGAAGGCCATGATATGAAAGATATGGAACAATATGGTTTCAGTTATAGGCAGACTCAAACCTGTAAATCAAAGATGAAAGATTTCACTCAAATAGAATTATATAATTCTCTTTTGTTATACAGTCAGACTATATCTTTCATGCATTTGGGTTTGTTTACGATTAGCATTTTAATTTTAAAGACTTTTATTACTTATACCAAAGCTCTCCACTACAAGTTAGAAATCTGAGGCATGCTTTGAAAAGGGAAATCTAAAAAAAGGGATGTCATTTCCTATAATGTGGAGTAAACTTGTATTCTGAAAAGTTTACTCTGAAATGAATGTATGCCCCTTAGAAAAGGAAATAAAATTCTGACCCTCAGAAAGTGAAATAAAATTCCACCCCCCATTTACAAGCCAAAACCATGCTCGTTTTAGTAATGCAAAGAGTCCCATCAGGCTAAATTAACTCCTGGTGTAAGCCACCTTGCCTGACTCTGGGCTGTTCTGAAGGGGTTGTTCACATGACTAAAGCAATCAGGAGTTCCTCCTGCATTTTCAGCAGACTCCTGATGGCAATCTTACTTGCCATTTACTGCGATTTTGTTATGGTCATCAAAGAAATTTCCCTTCAAGGAAACCAAGGGCTATAGCTGATGAGTTGGGTAATTTGTAGAGCTTTTCACATTTTGAAATCATGGCTGCAACAATTTAATTGAGTGCATAGTGACATCGTTTTAAAATTAACCCTAAAATCTGTTTGTGTCCTTAGCTTGCATGAACTTGTATATGAATTGCAACCTGAAATGTGAGTTACAAGCTTTTCCAATCAAAGTATGTCTTCTGGGTTGCAAATCAGCTAAAGCTGTCTTTTTTTAGCTGGAAATGCTTTTAAAATGCCAGAATAATTTGAATTAAACCACATTATAAACTCACACTTACACATTTGTACAGATGTAGTCCCTGGCAGATATCTAGACATGCTGCTGGTTGAAGTTAGGATCGTATGGATAAACAAGTGTGCTAATAAACTGCACACAGATTGTGTCCAGAAATCTGTTCTGACTGAAGTCAACAGCAAAGTCCTCTTTGATTTTGATGGGAGATGGATCAGGCCCTGCTTTTCTTTTCCCCTTTAAGTCAAGAATGCCATTGCTTTTTGATTATGTCATTCCTAGGCATCTTACAGCCCTCTGGGAAATGATTGAGGCTTATGGTGAATATCAACACTTCCTTCAAAGCAGACCTGGGCTTTCTGAGAGGGCAGTTTCACTTGCTCCTGTTTTCTTCTCACAGTATTTTTTATTACTGTCAATAGCTCCCCATGGACTGGAGTTAAAATATTTTCCAGCAATTTTAGTCATAATTCTAGAGAAATATTCACATAGACACTCTTAAAAATGCCCAGTTTTAACTGGATTCAACAACAGATTGCAAGAGTTTCAGAAAGATGTGTGAATTGTGTGTTTCAAATGCAAAAATTCCAATTTTTGAGGAGACATCAAAGTCCCCTGTCTCCCACAGACCTTTCCCACTAGGCTAGAGAGATTGACAACTCTGAAAATTCAGTCCCAGATATTTCAAGTTGGCTGCCAAAATATGTCTGAGCTTAGATCTAAAACTGAGCTGAAATGCATAAACAAGATAGGATAAGGGTGGTTTCTCTGTGTGATTCCATGGTGAAGGTGAAGCTGAGGAGGCAGCAGGGAACACTCAGAGCCAGGGTGACCCTCTGCCTGGTCCTGGTGGTGGGAGGGCTGCAGGCAGGCAGAAGGACATCCCACAGTACCTCCAACCCAGGCTGCCATTGCCATTGGCAGCAAATCTTTGTCTCATGGGGGAATCCTGAAGTAATTTGCACTCTGCCCCTGCACCAGTCACCAACCACCAGAAAGAGAGATGTCTCAACAGCAACTCCCAGTAACATGCTTGCTCTGGTTCATTTTCTTCTCTAGCATTAGGAACAAAGTATTAAGCTCAGTTGAGCTTTTCTTGTATTACTATGCTTTTCACGTTCTTTTCTTGTATTCTTAGGTCCTTCAGTTCAGAGTACAAACTGAAACCTAAAAAGAGACATGACTAAGGAGATCAAGAAAATAATGATTTTTATCCAGCTTAAGGCTCTTACCTGGGCTGGAGTAAGAACAGCGATGAACAGCAAATGTCAGAACTGCTGAAATCTTCATGAATGTCTTGCATTTCATTTTTGGACTCTGTGGAGGAATTCTGCATATGCTCATTTGGTTTTAATATAATTTGCAGCTTGATTATATGATCTCTTTTCAGGCAACATTTCTAGTGGGTAATCAAAGTTCATGGGAATTTTGCCAGTGTAAAGATGACAGAATTATTCCCTTTTTTTAACCTTCCTCTTTTTTCTTTCAGTGCAAATGAAGCAATTCCAAGTAAGTGAATCTGAGAAAAGTAAAATCATTAAGCTATCTTAAACAAATACCATAAAAGAAATGGAAAATGTTATGCAAATAAAGATGGCTATGCCTTTACTTTGCAAAAAAAAGTCAACAACATGCTGCAGGCTGAATATAAGTAGCAAAACAAACTCTTCTCTGGAGTATGTGGTATTTTAGTTGGTGTCTTATCTAAATGCAGCCTCTCTGAGAAGCTGAGAGTCATAACCGGAGATGAAATATTAGAAAGGTTTTGCTGCAGCCAGCACCAGAGGTCCTGTAGAGAACAAGAATGTAGAGACTGACTAATTTTTGTAGACAGACAGCAGGACACTTTCAGGGCAATGTGTCTGGGACAAAGAATTAGAGGGAACTTTTCCAAAGGCACTGATGGCTGTAAAACAACTAACTCCTCTTAGCTTGCAGGGGCAAGGAGGTGCTCAGCAAGCACTTATTCTTTGGGAAATGCCACCCCTGTCCCAACAGCACCCCTGTCCCCAACTCATGCAGGTGTGAACCTGGCTTGGCTATTTTCTCTCCTAAGCAACAGCAGCAGCAGCAGCAGCAGCCACCATGTGTGCTGATGTGTGTACTGTGCATTTGCCCAAGAAATGTTTTGCCCACAGACACTTCATAACATGACTGATAGGGGAATTTTTTTCCTCAATAGTGGCCTTTCCAGAAGCATAGCAGTCCATGGTTGTTTTATTTTTTAAAGGTCACAATAGAGCTTTGTGAACCATTATACTTTTTTTTTACAGACTCCATGTGGAAGTAAAACAGAATATGTACCTGGGGAGGGAGGATGTGGTGTGTGGAACCTGCCACAGGAAAGCATCTCTCTTAAATCAAGTTTCTGCTACTTGCTTTTTATCCTGGATTTGAAGTAGTTTGGGTTCTAAATTATCATTTAAGGCCTTTCTTTGTCATGTCACTTGCTTTGTTTTTGTACCTGTAATTGAATTCACCCTTGTAACACCCTTGCAACCATCTGAAAAAAGTCTGTTTTCTGACAGATTCCCCTGCCCTTGGTGTGGGAATGAGAATAGCTTATCTTTGTCACTTCCCGCAGCAATTAAATGCTTCATTTTTGTAACAGATCCAAACTGCAGCAGTATTTTAAGAGTATTATTTAGCTGACTGTCTGCTGACTGTTAAAAAAAAGAAATTGTGAAACTTACATTCCTCTCTAACCTCAAAAGAAACCCATTTTGATTTTAACAATGTCATTTTTTCACTTGATCCAAAAGGGTTTTGTCCCATGAGATCTTGTTACTAGCTCAGTTCTAATCACTAGTAAATCACACACTACAGAAAGTGAAGACCAAAAAGGATGAATGTTCCAGCAACTCTCAGTTATGTCTCTTCTGCACAATCCTTCATCCTGCTCCAGTGCCATGCTCTGTGGTTCAGCATGTTAGCATAGATTGCAGCAAAATATAAATTGTTCTGCACCATCAAAGATACTGCTCTTTGGATATCAATTAGCACACTGTGAGTTGGGCTGTCATTTATTAGGGCTGTGATTTGTGACAAAGACATGTTTCTGTGGGTATGGTCTAAAGACAAGTGATGCATGCAAGCAGTGGCACTGGTACTGTGTGGTCAGAGGAATTCTATGCCAAGATGTCCACACATTCCCCCTTTTGATGGTACGCCTGCATGGCCAGAGGCACATTTGCAGTAGCAGAGCAATGGGATGTCCTGATTCAAAGACCACTTAAATCCCTCTAACAGGCTTTGGATAATTGGGAGGCAGCTAGGGGATGAACCCAAACTCTGCACTCAGCCGCACAAAACTGTATAAAAAGCCCAGATAAAAGATCTGAGCTTGCCCTCACATACCTTTTTCTGATACAAAGTGCCAGTTCTGCTCCTAGAAAAGTCTGTCTGAAAGAAAATTGACTCTGCTGGATCTATTCTACCAACTTCCTGAGCATGTATACGTCACGTGTTAGGGGAACAGGTTCATACTCATGTCTCTTGCTGCTTAGTTTACTACTATTTTAAATTTCATGATCGGCTTAATATTCCAAGTTAGAATGCAGTAGGAAAGCATAAAGCAATACCTGGTGAAGTCATAACTAAGGCTTTCAAAGCAAGCTTACTGCCATGGGTTTTTACAAGACTGACTTTTTAGTCTAGGGATACACAGCTGAAATGTCTATTTTTTTCGTAGGAAATTGATGTTGCTATCTATTTCCGTGACAAAAAACAGTCCTTTTGCTCAGAGTTCTGAAACTTTATCTGTAATTTGTCTTTCCAGGCAGAGCAGATTCTAAGGGATAAAGCATCAGTGGGACTGACCCAAAGGGCAACATTTTTAAAGATCAGTAGTAATATTTCCATAAGAGTAAAAGGAACCATTGTTATTATTCCTGATACATTTTTGTATCTGCAAGTATCCAATGAGTAATGTTAAGTAATATAGTGCTCCAGAACTTTGTTGATTATAGATATATGAGCATTGGATTGGCGTGAAATAGTCTTCAACCAAGTTGTTAAAATCCCTTTTGTTTTGTGTTTTGTATAATTCTTTGGCTATAGTCTTGTCCTAGTGTTAATAAAAGCTATTTGAAGTAAGCTAGTTCAATACTCTGAGGAGTTTTTTTTTGCCTGTTTTATTTTTTAATCAGTGTGAAAAAGAAGTGGAGCTTTGAACATGCCACCCTGGTTGGATCATAGGATTCTGATTGTTAAAATATAAAGGGGGAAGCATGGTGAAGCTGGAGTGCATAAAAAAGGAACCACAAATGTTAATGTAAAAGTAATGTTACATAGCAGGCTAAAACACACACAAAGCAGAGCATTGCAGAGCTCCAGCTCTAACACCAAGCTCATATTCTATAGTTCCTTTGGCTCATTGTCCTGAGGCGTTGCAGAACACATAATTCTCCTCCCAGTGAAGCAATTTAAATAGTACATGCACTGTTTGGAAAGCTGCAAGGCCCCTACTTTGTGGGCGGTGGGGAATACCCAGCACTCTGCAGCAATGCTCTGGGTCGCGGTATTGCCCCAGCGCTGCTGCTGTAAAACTCAGAGCTGTTACCTTCATAGAACAGACCTGTTTTGGGAAAGGCACCCACAAAAGCAGGAGAGTGAGGAAGGAGTGTGTCTGCTGTGAGCACATTTTGATCACTTGCACATTGTCAAAAGTAGCTCACAGATTGAATTTGCTTCTGTGTGTGGACCTTCATGCACCTGAACTTGAAAACTGAGCAGAGAGGAGGGTAGCTGGGAAGTACGGGCTCTTTGTTTGCACATGGAAACCCCTACCTCCTGGCATGTATCCAGTGCTGCTCCAGAAGGGAATTAAAACCAAAGTGAAGAAAAACAGCATCCTATAATTTTAGCTTTTTTTCATTCTTCGGAATAACAGATCTTTTCATTTTCTGGGGAAAAGGACCACAAACCTACAAACACACAGCTCTATTCCATCAATAATACTATTTGAAAATCTGAATATGTAACATGTAATCTCCTTGGCATATTTCAAAGAAGTTCCATGCACAGAGAATCTCAATCTATCCAGTCTATCTACTTCTCTGTTTTGCTTGTTTCCTGTGATACCATTGTGATAAATTGCAGAGCCCTGGGGTAAATTGCATTCATTATGTCTTTCTGGCTGCCTCACCTGCATTTTGTATATTAAAACCTCTCTCCTGGGTCTACTTCTAACATTCCAGCCTTGTGAGGGATTCCAGCTAGACACCATTGCTGCTTTAAAATCAGCCTGCCAGAATTGACCTTGCCTTTGAGAAGTGGAGTGGATTTTTTTGAAACTTTCATATAAAAAATGCTTCTAGGAATCTCCTGTAGATGGGTGGGAGTGAATTCTTTCAGATTCCTCCTCTCATGTTTTTTCACTGCTTCCCCTAGAGATCCTCCTCCCCAGGAAAAATATTTCTTTCCATTGGCAGCTTTAAAAGGAGTAGCAAGAGTTGGATGGCTCTTTGTCAGAAGGGGTAAATAGTGAGATAAATCTGACTGAGTATGTGCTGAGCCACTGCTCTTCTCCCTTGTTTTCTTCTCTTTTCCTTGACAAATAAAAGGAGAAGGATATTAAAATTATGGAGTTTGGTTTCAGTGTGCTAGAAATACTTTTTGTTTATTTGTTTCTTTTTAAAGAGAAAAGTTTAGTTTTTACGTTTGCTGAAACAGTGTGCAAGTACAGTACTTTATTCATACAGGCCTCCTGGAGACTTGTAGAGTAGGGTTTCACAATTCTTGTTCATAATTCCTTTTCTGGGGTTGCCTGTAAAAGGGAACAGGTTCAACAAAAACCCAAAATGAAATCCTGTACTTTACTAGAAGCTAAATAAGGGTTTGGATCCAGGATTTTGTGCAAAATTTATATTCTTAGCTTGTATGCTGCTTCTGGCTGAACTTCTCTGTCCACATATCACTGAAAAATACCCAGCCTGTTAATGACTGTCACAGGAATGTCTTCATAGATTGCTAATAACTGACTAGAACAATCCTGGTAAGATCCTAAATTACCTCTCCCGTGGTATATTTCATATACAAACAACATAATTTTACATTCAGATGGTTATAGCATTTGAATGCATCATTCTTTAGCCATCTAATTTAATTAAAGATTAATCTGTGATAAATTTATTAGTTCTTATCAACAAAATACCAATCAATCAATCAATCAATCAGAGTAAAAGCATACATTAAAAATATTTATGTTGCCCCAAGGCAATACAGGTTTGTTTTCCATATTCAGAGTATCTACAGTAGCTATGACAGAGGCCCAGCCTAACTACATGCAATTCTAGCAGACTCTACACAGGAACAAAGAGTAGGAGGATAATTACCATAATTTGTAATACTTTCTTCTCAACTTTCTATTCATTGTCTAAATTCTGCTCTTCAGCTTTGGCTGTGTTAAGCAACACAACCACTGAAAGTCTAATATTTTTCTTTGTATTTTAGGTAATCTAGTCTTGAAAACCTTATTGGAACATCTGTAGATAATCTAGAGTCTAGTCTATAATTAATCTAGTCTTGTTAAATTTGACCTACAAGCAGGGATAAATTAGACAATTCTTTGCTCTACCTACTGAATATGGCAGGAAAGATAGCAACTGATTCTTGGAAAACAAACCCATAAACAATCCTGCACTTGATTTCTCTAATTCTCAGCTGCGTCTCCTTCTCCCTTCAAAATCATGTTATAGAAATATATATTATGTCAGCTAAAATGTAAATGTGTATTGTCTGTCACTATATCTGATGTGTAGCGGTTCTGTCTCTGCCACCTGAGCCAGAAGGAACCAGTCCTGGCTCCTTTTGAGCTACTGCCTGGAGTGGGTGTTTGTACTGGAAGTTGAGTACATAATTTAACAGCTGCAGCAACATCTGTAAAAAGCAAGAAGTGCTGAAAAACTTCAAAAATTAATATGTGTACTCCAGTTCTCCTTAAAAATGTCCAACAAATTATTTCATGAGAAGCATCATCACAGTGTAGCATTGTCTTGCGATGAAATCTTTCCATCTTCATTGACCTACGATAGCTCACATTATCTCCTTTAGAGCCTGTATCTGAACCAGAAATGTAAATCTAGATCATCAGACAGCTCCACCTGAATCCTCTTTGTAATACCAAGATTTGTCAGTAGCCATGGTTGCTGTTGTTTTCTCCACTATAGGCGTAAGTAACTCTTTCTCTGGTTACTACTGCTTGATGGCACATGATGGAAGAGCAGTCCTGGTCACAAAAAAAAAATCTAAGCCCAGCCTCACACACTGTAAGAGCAGTCCTGGTCACAGGCTCTTAGTAGAACTTGCTGCTTCTTGCTGCTTCTGAACATGTCTTCTATGATTTCTGTGGGGATGTAAGTGGTTTATTGATTGAGCTGGTAAGCTCTGCTGAGAACTGATCATGGCTAGCAAGCATCTGCTGTGCAGAACTTTTTTTTTTTTTTAAAGTTAGAAATAAAATCTGTGAGAAAAAAGTTTTATTGGTACTGAAGTGCTGACAAATGGTCAGTTCTAGTATACACCATATCTCTTTGTCTTCCATTTCAGTCAGAAACAGACCTACAGCCAATAGCAAAATGGCTCAAAGTGAATTACTTTTGAGCACTTTTTACAGCTGAGTGGTTTGAAGAAATAATTTTATTTCAGTGGCAGTCAACACAAAAATCCAAGATCCTTGTAAACACCCAGGGTTTCATACAATAGCCACAGAAGCAGGCCAGTCATTGCCTCTTTTCACAGATAGGTTTAAAAGTGTTGCTTGAGGATCCACAACGAGGTTGTAGCTGATGGAAAAATCTCCAGAGCTACAGTCTTTATGCCAGCACCAAGACTGTCCATGTGACTATATTTCTTCCAGATGCCTTCACATTATAAAGTTAGTGTGTGTATTTGTGACTTCAGATGCTGAATCTGCCTCTTCTAATTTTAGCTCATTGTTTTGAGCTTTCTTATTCTCTGGCATGTGTGTTACTTACTGGAACATCAGTAAACAACAAAACCTTTTATTTATTTTTTCAACGAAGACTGTATGAGCATATAGAGGAGATGTGGGATTTTTATGAATCACATCCTGTAGTTTCTTTGTGTTTTTACTTCTCTTATTCACTCCTCATTTTTAAAAGACCTTTAAGAAACAGAAAAGTGCTTGGGTTGTAGAGCAATCCATGCACAGGAACTAGACCTTTTCTTTACCCTGCTAAATGTGCTGGCTGGTGTGATTTTGAATGTAGATTGCAAAGAACAAAAAAAAAGTCAATTAATACTGCACTTGTATAAGGGATAACAACTGAACCATTTTAGATGACGCTTCAGGGAGTTTGGAAGGAAATTATCTCAAGACTTGCAATGTTTGTAAGCATAAGATGTTGTGGTTCTTATTACCAAGCAAGAGGGATTCAGTGAATGGATAGGTGAGAACAGGCACAGGCTGCATGCACCAAGCCCTCGCAAATAAATATAAAGCAAAGCCCTATGCCACACTTCAAGTTGAGTTGTAAAAACCTGCTTCAACAAGTGGTTTCTCAAATCTGCTTCAATTTTCTGCCTACTTAAAATTCCTCTGAGCAGTATTAATGACTTTTCAAGGTACATTTTGTTACATCCTCCTATATACAATTGTTTAAGCATCTTCATGAATACATCAATGAAGAAGGTGGTATGTGTCACAGAATATCTGTTGTTTAGCTGTAAATTTAGATTTCATCTCCGTTTAAAACTCTCTTAGGAAGTCTAAAGTGTTATGCTCAGAATACATGCTCTTACCTATGGGAAACCAAGATGAAGACAAGTGTGGCCATATTTCAAGCATAATGAGACTTGCATGGATGCTATGCACCATGTCACAATAGGTTCCATGGCGATAGGACCATCAAAGTTTAGAACAGTAGGGCATGATTCAAAATGGTCTGGGACATCCTTCATCCCTTTGCAGAATTAGAATAAGCTGCTGGAGAGAACCCTCCAAAAAAAAATCTAAAAAAAAAATCTAAGCCCAGCCTCACACACTGTAAATCCTAGACGTGAGTGGGAAAGAACCAGAAAACTCCACATTGCCCTCACTAATAGATCATGAACTGTGATATGAACAGCAGCTAATATCTGAGCAGCTCAAAGGAAATTTTAAAATCAGATCACAGCAAAATATGTCTGCTGAGCTCCAATCTTATATACCCATCTTTGGTTCAAACAGAATGAAGAAGCGAGGCATGATATAGGAGGAATTATCTCAGCTATGTATTACCTATCACCTCCAGGTATTCTGCATATGTCTCCATGAAAGGTATTTTAAGGACATTGTAAATGATGTATAGAAATTGAAAGGAAAATATGCTCCAGGGGATACTACCCTGTATGATGACAATTCCATGACTATCTTCATAGGTGACACAACCTTTGTTCAAGGAGGTGTGCTAGGTCAGGCAAACGTGTCATAGGAGAATGACACATTGATCACACTGGCTATCCCATTTCTTTTGCACACAGTAATAACCGTGCAAACTCCCCATAGCAGTGTGCTAATGCTGACCTTCCTGGCAGCAGCCTGTGAGAGTTATTATGCAGGAAGTCAGGCAATCCTGACATGGCTGGGACCCTGTCAGGAATGCTGGCAGCAGCACGTCTCTTCACTTTGCAGGCTTTTAGACCAAATTAATGTACATGTGAGGGACAGCAGATTGACTTAATAAGAAAGATAAGATTTGAAACACATGCAGTATGTTTTCTGATGCTGGGATATATTTCCTCGAGCTTCTGCTTTCAGTTGTGTCCATGCCCATAGTATCTATATCTACTATCTATTTCCAGCATCTATATCCCTGACTCACAGCAGAAGCAAACCTGTGTGAGGTCTGGAGGGTGTCTATATACTATCCAAGATACTTTTTTACAGTAGATATAATGGTATTAAGCTGACTGAAGTAATGAATCTAAAAACAGAGTCAGGCTATTGTTAAAATAAGGGTTCAGTATATCCCTTTGCTGGTGATGAACAGCATAAAAAAATTTATGATGAATATTTCTCTGCTCCTTGTTCACCAGTAACAAAATATAGTAATACTTTCCCTGTACCTGGAGATGCTGTTAATCACAGAAGGACTCTGTGAAGTTCACTGAAGAGAACAGATAAGATGCCCTGAATTATGTGGAAAATATACATTTTTATAATGACAACACTATCTTCTTTAAAATCCTATGTTAACTATACTTTAGGCATTTATGACATTTTCTTTAAGACCATGCTTTTAGATGATGTTTTAATTGGTTGCAGGACATCAGTGTTGCAAAGACCTGCCTTCTGGAATCCAGCATCGCCATTGCCTGAATCTCTGCTGGCTGCCAGCTCCTGGGGTCCTCTGCTGCCCAAGCTCTCTTATGATCATCAGGGGAGGTATTTTCAGATGATGTCACCTTGCTTGTGCACCACAAAGGGTTTCGTGCTGAGTCTCCCCTCTGTACGCATGGTTTGGACATTCCACCATTTTCCAGGGAAGGCATGCCAGTGGCAATTTTAGGCATGTTCACCTGCAGTCTGCTTGGTTTGGTAGATGTGTCCCTTCTTCTCCTGCCCAGTCACTCTCATTCCTGCAGAGAACCTTGTCTCCAGGACATTAAGCAAAGCTGGGCAGACTTTTTCAAAAGCTGTTTTCATTCTTCTTCAGAACAAATTTCTTTATCTTTTCTTTTTCAAATCCAAGAGTTTAAAACCTTGTGGAAAGGGGACAAAGGGAAATGTTTAGCCTTTTTTTGTTCTTATTGTTTTTTCACTCGGTTTGGGAAACATGGCCATGTGGTTATTCCCAGGATGAAATGTATTCCCCAGTACCCTGTCAGCTGCTGATGGTGTCCGATAGTCCTGTCAGCTCCACAGCTGCTGTTAATAGCCATACCCTGCTTGCTGTGGCACTGCACCCCTGCCTCCTGGGGCAGTGTGTAACCACTGAGCCACATGGCCATGCCTGAGCCCTCTCTCACTCTCCTGATGATAATTAACATGTTGCATTTAAGCAACATGTAAATTGAAGCTACCCTTAGTGCCCCCAAATTTCAGTTTTCTCACGTCTGCTTTGACTTGTTATTCCCCTCCAGGCAAGGAACAGAGTTGTGTCTTTCTCAAACCCTTGCTGATCTAAGCATAGGAGAAAAGAGAGAAGCGTGTTGCTCCAGCTAGTTTTGTGCATGGCCTGATCCTGGAGATATGCTTGGAGAAAATATGGCATAATGGGCCCTGTGGATTGGCATAGGTTTCAGTCAGTTACCTTGGGCTATGGGTCCTAAATCAGGATGTTGCTCCAGACATTGCTCTAAATGTAAAAGCCAAAGGCAGTTTTGAGGAAACTGACTCAAGTTTTCCTCCAAAATTCCAGCAAAAAAAGTCTATCACTAAAATGACCCCACACAAATAAATACTTATGTAAACTAGATGTTGGCCCAATTGGGATCCAGATCCAAATTCAGAGCCACATTTAGACTATGATATATCCCTAGCACTGCAATACACTCCCAGTTCCTTGGGAGTGAACTGTTCCCAAGGATCAAACAATCAATACTCTTCCAGTGTTCTCTTCCCTTTGTTTTCTGATATATCTTCAATTATGTTTTACAAAGCAGACAAGGGTGCAGCAGCCAGGGAGGAGCAAGAGAGTTATTTGAGATGATATGTGTAGCCACCTTCTGGGCAGGCAACTCCCAAAGTGTGAGCAACAGCAAGCTGGACAAAAAGGCTCTGGCTTCAGGGATAAATACAACTACACCTGGTATCTTCTATGGACTGGAGACACAGGAGAGCCAGGGACAAATTCATTCTGTGCTGTAGATTAAAACAACAACAGGTGGGATTTCTGATGGTGTTTTGGTTAGTTCTCATAAGAGTAAAAATATTCATTGTTATCCTTGGGCCAATTAACAAAGTGTGAGGAAGTCCTCACTGCCTGCTGTAGAGTAACCTTTTTTTGGCTGCAGAATTGTTCTCTTACTTACCCCCTGCTACAGTGTCTACTTCCCCCTTATCTCACATGTTTTCTGTTTTGTTGTAGCCCACTTGAATAGGGACACTAAAAATAAAGTTTCATCAGCTGTATATGTTCTGAGAGGGCAAGTATACAAAGAGAAGTTTGTTGAGCTAACAGAACAAGACAATAATTTAAGTGCCATGTTCCTCTTAACAATTAATTGATGTTAAGAATGAAAATAAAGTACACATATTGAAACTTGTCCTTCTAGATGCAGCTTTTATTCCCATTTGACTACATTTATTTTACTACTATAACTGTTGGCTCATTTGAGTTACTGTTTCCCACAATCAAATATGTTAGTGTAATAATAAAGATTTCCAGAAGGACTTTTTTCCCTCTGCTACTTTGGGAAAGGCTCTGCATGTAAACTGCTTTATGACTTCATGCTTAGTACGCACACTAAACATGATACGTTTATTTTATCATTTGTAGCTAAAGAGACATAATTATTTAAGTGGATGTAATTTAGTGTTATGGCATCCCTCAAATTGCAGTCCTGAAATTACTTTAATCTATACTTGGCTGGGGGAAATATATGAAAAATTGAAAAGCTAAACAAAAACCCTGAAGCCCAGAAAGGAGTTGTTTCTGGGGTTTGCGTAGACGTCCCTGTGACATCTTTTCAGGAAGCAGTCCTACTCTTCCAAGAGTGTTACTATCTATTGAACTATTTATGGACTATTTATCAGTCATCACTGATGGTGGTTCACCACCAGCAGGGTTATGTGTCAAACTAAAAATGGGTTCTCTAGGCACCCACTCACATACTGTGGCTTTTACACCTATGGAAAGAATGAGGGACTAAGCTGTACATCCTTTCAGGACATAGAATTCTGAACTTTTGCTGCTTTTAATCTTTACAATAGTCTATTAATTAAAAGTTTTGAATCTTTCCCCATTGTTTCACGCAACTTGTAAAGGCAGCAGCAGCAGCAACAGTTGAGTTGTGTGGAAACAGCAACAGCAAACTACTGTCTTCTGATTTTTAAATAAATATTTTGTAAGAAAAACCTCTCTAGATTCAAGCCTGTGCTTTCTAGCAACTAGTCCTGTCTGTGAAAATCAGTCTGAGCTCTTTAAAGAGTAGCTTCATTAAGAATCTGTGCTTTATAAACTGGGTGTGGTATCCTGGATTTTTAATGACTTAAGCACATTTTGAGCTGTCTAATACTTTGCTAGAATGGAAATATCAAAGTCAGCTCTTACTATTACCGGAATCTCTTCTATGAAAAGCCATCTCAAATAGAAGTTTGTAATATCTGCATTTAAATAAATTTAGCTTCTTAGTAATTCTCTAAAGACTTTGGGCTACCTCCTGTTCCCATTGAAGTCAGCAGGAATGTTGCCATTGACTTCACTGAGCTTGGGATTTGGTTTCCTTTCATCAAAGATTGTTCTAAATGTAGATCCCTGCAGCCTCAGTTAGGTATACATCTCCATCCCAGTTTAGCATGAAATTAAAAGGACTCTTGCAATAAACTAAAGCATTTTACTTCCCTTTGGAACCACCTCCTGCTACCACCCGTTGAGACTAGGAGAGCTGCCCTGATTTTTTGGGTTTATGAGTATGTTTCTTTTTCCACTCTGGATGACTATGTTAACTGCTCCAAAGTTATTCCTCCAAAAACCCAGAAGCTCTGTGGCAGTAGAGCTGGAGTGGTTTGTTCCTAGTCTGTTATTCTGCCTCTAAAACAATCATGAGGGGAAAGTTCCATTTTCTCTCTAGGTACCTGGCACCAATAATAACTAAAAGTAAGTTGTGGCTTAAAGCAATAAGCAGACCCTATGAATTTAAGTTAAGAGATCATCTGTGTGAATTTTACCTACAAAAACAAGCTGCTCATAGATAAATCTTCTGTCAATTTTTATAGTCCTGGAATAGTGGTAATTTTTTCTTACTTTTATTCTGTTTTGATATCTACCAAAAGAGATAATCAAACTTTTGCTCAGACAGTGAAATAGCAGTTAAAAGAACTGGAGTCAAAAATCTCTGTTTTCATCAGGGCAGCTTTGCCCAATGCTACTATTTCTGTTGTTGCAGAAGGTACTAATTAATCTAGCTCTCAAATTATATTTTGTACCACGTTTGGAAAGAGGGATAGAACCTTAAAGAAGTCTGTTTATTCAATTAATGACAAGGAGGAAAGAAAGTTGACTCAAAGCTAGTGAAAAATGCTGTGAACAGTAAAAGGGAACAAGAAGAAAGCAACTGTATAAACTGATCTTCAAGATGGGAACACACAGACAAGGTAAACCAATCAACCAGAGCAGAATGAAAGCATCTGGAAAGGAACCTTAATTAAACTGCTGCCTTCTGCAGCAGTAATTCTAGAACACACCATCCCATCCTGTCTGCATATGTGTTCTTGAGGGCTTTTACTATGATCAACAAAAATCCCCTAGCTTTGTAGGAGACTCGTATCCAAACAGCTCCTTTAAATTCCATGGCCTAGTGGACTGAAAATAGGTTTTAAAGGAGCAAAGTTTTAGTTAGAAAAAGTGTTCATGACTTTTAGTTAGAATTATTGTTCACGCAGTATGCAGCATGTCAGCAGCCTGACCAAAACCTACTGAAACAGAAATAGTTCTCTATTTATTGCACTCATCTGTGAATAAGACATCCAGAGGACTCAGAATTTAAATGTCCAAATTCTGAGGATGCCTACCTCTCCCACAGGGACTTATTGAAACAAAAGCATGCTACTATCACTGGCATGCTAATATGTTTGAGTTTTACCAAAGGTGTTTGATTGAGTGTTTGTATGTGTGTCTGTAGTAGGTGTTTTTAATGCCTGCAGGAGAGGAGTGAGTAGTGACTTTTAACAGGGACACAAGTCTCCATGGGAACCTAACAAAAATGGTTGCACAACAGTGATGCTTGCATTTCTAGGTGTGTATCTGTTTCTTGGTCCATTTCTGTCATCCTATCACCTGGATTATACATTCAGTTGCACTGTTAGCATCATTACTGGCCCACTTTTCTGTCTGCTTTTTTCATTTTATCTAATTATGATCTACTCCTATCCCCTATGATAAAATATTTCTATATATTCTAGGTTTGTGCTTTTATTGCTTATATTTCTGTGAATCATTTTGCCCTAAAATGTGTTTACAATGTCTTCAGTGATCTCTTAAAGAAAATGTGAAGAGCAGACTTCATCCACTGTTACATTTGCTCAAATGTATTGGTCCATTGAAATTGCTTAGAAATTGTTTTGATGATGTAAAATAAAGATGGGAACACAATGCATACTGAGAGGTCAGGGAACAGTTCAGGGATGGTAACTCATGGAGATGTTCTGGAAAGTGTTCTGTGCTTTAATATAAGATAGGTTATTTTCTTTGTCCTTTCTGATTTATTGAACCAATGTGTGTTGTTCTGCAGGTGTGAGGTGACTGCTCATTGTGTTTGAAGCTCAGTTTTACTCAGAAATTGCTTACCACTGTCACTTGTGGCAAGCACACCTGTGAGTTATGGAGCAGCGTTCTCCACTCCTTTGAGCACGGTTTAAAATGTTGTTCATGGTGCTCAGCAGAAGACAAAGCAGTTCTGTAAGTGTTTTAGCCAGAGGACAGTCTGCAATCACTTCATTCCTGCTGAGGAGTAGTTTCTCAAATGAAAATGTCATTGAAGACAGCAAGAGTGTTAAGTCATTTACTTGTGTGAATAATTTATTACAACATTTTTTGTTCTGATTTGGCTTTTTTCTTACATATGATCCATGTGTATGAAATAACAGTTTTACATTTTGCATTAAGAAGCTGAACCTGCAGAGATAATGAGGTGTGTGGAGGGGTTTCCAAGCACTTGTGAATTTATCTAAAAATTACTGAGCTAGCTACAAAGATCTTCCCAAAAGCCTACATCTACAGACCTATTTCTTCAGAGTGCAGTCAGAACTGTCAATAGCATGATTGGCAAAAATGAACTCCAGTCATTAAAGTAAGTAGCTAAGCCACCAAGCACCCACAGAAGATGAGCTCATTGAGTCAGAAGATGCCACTTTAATGAAGTAGTTTTAAGATCAAAATTGTATTTTGAGACAGATTAGATGACTATCTGCTAAACTACCATGGCTGTATTTAGGTTGGCTACTCGTCCAAATTATGTGAGCATAAAGACCTCTAATGTACCATATATGTCTATCTCTAGCACTGTACATACATACCACAGCTATGAATATATGTACCATCATGGAATTGAAACAATAGGGGAGCTAATTCTTAGCTGTATTTAGCATTTTAGCTCCACTGAATGTAAAGTCTGATGATGGTTTTCCTCCAGGGAACATCTTGCCCTGTCTGAATTTAGACTTCAGTAATTGCACGCACCAGTACTGGGAAGGTCCAGCCACACTCCTGGTGCGTGCCCTCAGTCCAGGAAGCCTCAGCTGAGGCGTAGCCATGCTCTGGCTGGACCATGAAGAGATCTCTTTGCTCAAGCACTCTCGGCAGTTTAGCATGGCACCAAGTACACATGAGGCTGTTCAGGGGCAGCCAGGTGTGAAGAACAGCAGTCTGATGATCCCCATGGACTTTCCAGCAAACAGCCATCAGCACAGAGGCCGTCACTTCACACTTCAGCATTGCGTTTTTTTAATCCAGTCTCTAATCCATTTATTTTATGAAGTGAAACATTCCAAAATTACAAAAGGTTTTGTATTTTGTGAACATGTGTGAGCCGGCTGGGAAACTTTGTGAATTCTTCATACCTTTCTCTATAGCTAACTCTTGGGTCCATCTTCACAGCTGATTAACCTGCATTTCACACACCTCTTTAAAACTTCAATTTCAGGTTACTTTCTGAGATAAGTGATACCAATGCAAATGGGTTTTCTTAGAAGGATTTGCAATAGAAATGTTAAAGCATGAGGGTAAAGACAGGGAAAAAACACTCTTAAACGTGTGCCAAGTACTAACTCACAGAAGCCGAGCAAGTTTTCATAAAGAATGTTGACCCTGGCAGCAGGGTGGTGATTTTTCTCACTGCTAGTATTACTGAAAAGTCCATAAAGTAGCAAGAACAATTAAATAAATACAGTGGCAATGGTGCTAACCAGGATAGGTAGTGATAGCCATTGTTACCATGCTTATTGTGTTACATTGGCTTAGCCAAGAAAAACCTTATCTGATTAAAACAATAGTTCCCAAAATGCACTCCTTTTAGAGAAATTGATTTTATTCTACATGGAATTCCAAAATAAATATAACACAATATTTTAAATTTACTTATGCAAATCTATCAGGATGCTCCAGCCAAGCAATAACCCAAATCAAGATAACCTTGGCTAGTATGCTAGCCTTTAGCTATGAAGCTGTTGTGAGTTCCATTTCTGGTATGGCTCCATGTATGCGAGTGCAGCGTGGCTGAAGCCTCTCTCTTTGAGTTGTCTTTTTTTACAAAAGAGCTGGCAAGAATGTTTATCACCATAAGGAGTACATTCCATGAGTGATGGATTTCTGTTACGAAGCTATGATTTTGAAAAGGATCACTACCTCCCATTGAACAGGCCCCAGAATTTATGTACTTTCTTTGGCCGACATTTGAATCTGGCTTTGGAGCCAAATATGAGAAGCAAAGCTTGCAGGAAGATTTTCTTTCTTTTCATGGTTTCTTAAGCATATGCACTTACTGCACAGAGGAAAACACATGAAGTTTTTTTCATTTGACAGCTTTCATCCCTTTAGATGCCTTTCCTGACCTTTCTTCACTATCTGTACTCCCTTCACACACCTTCTAAGCATCTTAGGATGTCACATAGTAAAATAAATATATTTTATTTGATACAGAGAAATAGCTCATGTTCTTTTTTCATCTGAATAATGTGAAAACCTAAGATCCAAACACCCTTCTTTCCTAATCTGCCTCAGCCTCTCTGAAAATACTAAAATATTCTTATTGTGAGATTAAACATTCACATAGACATCTCAAAGTTTCAGACTACCACTGGTACAGGAAAATGTGTTAATCAATTCTTTCATTTCTTCTCCAATCAAAGTTCAGTTCCAAATGCAAGTTAAAGAGCTTTGGAGAAACTTTATTCTGTATCTCACCAGAAGTATCCTTACTTATTTCAAAAGCTGGAATGGACTAAGTCTTTCCTACTTCACTGTAGTGGAAGTTTCCTTAATTTAGTAATTTTGATATTCTCTGTACTTTTATAAGAATCCCTGGAGGTCCATCAACCCCTTTAAAAGACAGAAAGAATAAATTGAAAGTAGCCTTTAATCTTTAAAAATATTGAAGTTAACTTAAAAATGCAAATTAAAGTTTCAAATTCACCCACAGTGTCTTGAGTCCATTTCTTGAGTTATACTTTTTTTATATGACACCTGGAAACACAGTGCAAATTTCATGAAGTTTGTAGCTTCAATATTATGTTTATCCCATTTACTTAAATCTGTTTTATGTATTTCTTCACTGTTCACTTGAATGAAAAGTACTTTTTTCCTAGGACACTAAAAATGAGTCAGAATTTTAGCAGTAGTTAAGGAATCGAATCTGCGAGATGGTTTCAGCATCTCCAAAGCCAGCCCAGCAGAGGAGTTTCAAAACTGGTACTTGAAGCTTTTCTAGATTAGACATACCCCAGAGGGCAGTAGGATGGTCTGTTCTTCCTCAAGGACCCCTCATCTGTTAAACATGCCCTATGGGTTACTGAGCAGGGATGCAACTGCTGCTTTGGGACCTAGAAAGGTGATTATATTAAAAGTCAAAGTGCAAAAGGAAGTAAAATATGCTAGGTTATTAGAACTAGAGCTGGGATGTTTCTGGTTCACATCGGAGAAAACGCCCTAGGAAGGAGCTATGCCCAGCAAACCTTCAGGCTGGTCCAAGAAAACTTCATTTATACAAAGAGTTCAGTGCCTTCAAATTCTTTCCCATGCAAGCAGTAGATCAAAATCTTTGCTGCTTTACTGCACAACACAGTGGCCAGGCTCTTGACACAGGCCAAGTCAAAGAAATTTTGGGTGGGATCTAATGTAAGGTCATGCCCCTTGTCTAGCTGGAAAAGCATTGGCTTCTTCAGGAGGACTGTGGAAAGAAATTTTGTGAGGTCCGCAGCTCTCTTAAACATGCATCTGCCTGGCTCACATTTAGGCACTGGATGCTGATGGGGGCTTCATCACACTGTTCCCTGTGACAGGACACAGCTTGTCTGCTCATGCCAACTTTCTGTGCTTCAGGTTGAACACCTTCACACCAGTTGTGTGATGCAGAGGTGGAGGAGGATCAGTGATGGTCCTATCCAACTTCCCCAGCAGGGCTCATCTTGGCTTTCCCTGTATTCCCAGTCAGTGCCTGGACTCCTCCCATGCTGGAGTGAGAGACTGGGTTGTTCAGAAGCACACTGACCCTTCAGTACTGGGCACCCTCACAGGGTGACACCGCAGTACTACAGGCAATAAGCTCCTTTGGCTAAAAAACTGGGGTGTGACTTTAATGTCAAAGGAAATTGCAACCTTCTACTCTGTGTTTGTGTTTACAGTAGTGAGAGGAAAATAAAGCACTGGCAGCAGCTCTGAGCAGGCCAGGGAGGTGGGCTCTTGAGACTGATGAGAGATGGAATGAAGAGATGGCAACTTTAAAGAAAGGAAGGAGCAATTTCAATTGAAATGTCCACTGCCTATGATGAACAGAAATGTTTTTTTCACAGCATCCTCTTTTAATAGTGAAACCTTCAGATTTATTAACTAATAATCCTATAAGACAGTGATCAATTAAATAATATAATAAAAAGAATGTAAAATTTTATTAGTTTTCAGTTGGATACAGCTTTTACAGTCAGGGCTACAGAGATATAAATTGTCAAGTGAAATGATTTCTCTTCAACATCTGTTTCATTTAAGGGATTCCTTTGCTTAAAGTGGGTCTCTAGAATGATTCTAGCATATCTAGTATCAACAGGGAAAGGAAGGTTATTGTTACCTCCAAATTTAGCCAGATGCACGAGTGAGGTTGCTGCAGCAACATCCAACAAAAGTGGACCCCAGAGCTGGAAATGTACTTTTCTTACCTGAATTGCTGGGGAAAATGTAAAACTGCAATGCTGTATAAGCTTGCATTTCCATCTCTTTCTATGTATTACATTCATAATGTTTTATGTCACCACTTTAGCTGACAATAATGAAAAGGCTTTTCTCAGTTTCCTCTGCATTAGACAGTTGATCACAAGTGATATCCTGGATATTGAAGATAAATATTTTAAATGAACTCTTCAGTATATGCTTGGTGCTTTGCTCTACAAGATATTTTCCATACTACAAAGAAAACAGTGAGGAACATTAAGTGAGAATATCACAGCAATACCCCAGGGTTAGGCAATTATTTCTGTTTTTCTCACAGTTTTAACATCTATCTCTGACCACTGTGAATTCTAGTGTAAACTCAAGGAGTTGTGAGATGCGCTCTTCAGGCGTTTAAAGAAAAATAATACTGAAATCAAATCAGTTACATCAAATCACCTCTCAACTTCCTCTCAGGCTAAGGTGAGTGAGAGTAGAGTCACACTGACTACCCTGAAAAGATTTGAGGTCATCCACTACTAATGTACCTTGGTCCTACAGCTTCACTGGGGGAAGAAATGGAAAAAAGTGTTGCAGAAACATTGGGTCTTGCTATGGATTGAGCTCTGAGTCTTATCTTGCATCTGTATAAACTGAGTAAGCAACAAGCTGTAATCTACTTACATTCACACAGTGCTTACTGTTACTACCTGTTCACCTTCTGTTTGAGTGTTAGGACAAAAGAAGGCATTAGTTACAATAGCAAAATAACCTAAATCCAGCAAAAACTCAGAGGATGAATGAAAATTAGGGATGCCCATGACTGCTCTTGAAGAACTTGAAAAGAGGAGGATTTGCAGTAAAGTGAACAAGATAAATTGCACTTGAAGAGGACTTGTGGCAACCTGGGGTGCAGGAGCTAAGATTAAGGCTGAAGGCTTTATGAGAGAAAACTTGGAGAATACCAGGGTTCAATAGTTAAAGAAGTGGGGATGTATGACAGCTGATAGCTGTCAGCCCTGCGTCCCTTCCTTCCTAAGGGCATTCCTTGCTTAGGGGAGATTTTAATCTTTCACTCTCTGTTCTATCAGGTTATGCAAAGTGTGAAAGGTCCATGCTCAACTTCTTACTGAGACATACATCAATATTCCTGTCCTTTTTGTGTGGGGAAGGGAAGGGAAGGGAAGGGAAGGGAAGGGAAGGGAAGGGAAGGGAAGGGAAGGGAAGGGAAGGGAAGGGAAGGGAAGGGAAGGGAAGGGAAGGGAAGGGAAGGGAAGGGAAGGGAAGGGAAGGGAAGGGAAGGGAAGGGAAGGGAAGGGAAGGGAAGGGAAGGGAAGGGAAGGGAAGGGAAGGGAAGGGAAGGGAAGGGAAGGGAAGGGAAGGGAAGGGAAGGGAAGGGAAGGGAAGGGAAGGGAAGGGAAGGGAAGGGAAGGGAAGGGAAGGACACCTGTTAGTCCAATGGCTATTTAGGATGCGCTGTGTACTTCATCTTATATGAGTTCTGATGCCATGCTCATCAAAGCTCTGTTTGTTTCTGCCATCTCATGTAGCCTCTTATAACTGAAGGAGGTTTCAGTCATTCTTTCTATACCTCCATCTGCCTCTGAAGCTAGAACTGAAGCTGCAAAGAGAAGGGTGCTGCAGGGAAAAACTATTCATGATCCTCAGAGCTAGGTTTAACATACTCCTTCTATTTGAGGAATTGAGGAAAAGCATCCTCACTGCATGGTAGATACTCTAAAGTATTGGTGCTGGTGCCAAGGAATTCAAATGCCCAGTAGAATGAATATTCTCATGACAGTGTAAACAGGTTTTTATTTGTTTGTTTGTTTGGGGTTTTTTTTGTTTGGTTTGGTTTGTTTTTTTTTTTTTTTTGTGGTTTTTTGTTTGTTTGTTTGTTTGTTTGTTTGTTTGTTTTATGGAAAGGCTGAATTTTCTATATTGTCTAAATTAAGTATATTTGGGCAGATTTCTTTGATATCCAGCATGCTTACAGAGGTTCAGAATAGGGTTAACAGGGCAGCATATAAGCCACAGCAATGCAAAACAACTCTTCAAGAAAACATTTCTAAAACCAAATGAAACAAAACCAGGGAAAAGCAATGTCAATAAATCTTATTCATTTCTTTAAGCCTCTTGTGTATAGGTCCAGGGTACCAAATTCTGTCTCTTCAGGGAGTGCAAGGCTTTACCCTAGCTAGGTGTTACCCTTTGGGGAAACAACACTGAACCTGGGATAATTGAAAATTGAGTTCTGAGAAGGACAGAAGTCCAATACTTCACATTTGGGATGTTGAACACTTTCCCAGACAGGCTGGAGAAAGAGATGTAGCTGACCTTTCTAGTGCTTTGACCAGCTCATTTTACCACTTTAAAATACATCCAGTCATCTGCATTGGTTCTGCCTTACCCAGAGGTTTCCTCCCCCTTCAGTAGCAGTGTCACAGACTGGCCACCATCACAAAGGATGCCTGTTGTGTACCTAAAGAGAATCTGCATGAGAGAGGTTGCATCCAAACCACCTTTTGGAAAGTGGGACCAAAGTTGTACCAACTTGTGTCCAGACAGGAAGTGTCTCCAGCACTGTATTCAGCAGTTTGGCTTCTCTCTCTGCTACAGACATCCAAGGCTAGGTCACTGTTATTACCTGCAGATGACAGATTCTGAATGTTCTACACATGTAACCAGTTCAGATATTTTATAGATCTTCCTTTGATGCCTAATAATTCTTCTGTTTCCTCACACAGAAAAACAGACAGCAATACCACAAAGGATTTGGGATGCTCACCAATAAGATGAGCAGAATAGATGGACTATTCATAACTGGTCTGCTTTAGCTGATACTCAGTTCAGAAGCAAGAAATGTAACTTTTCATCACAACAAAAAGAGAGATAGGGTTCCAATATGAAAAAAAAATACTGTTAAAAAGAAGGTATTTTTGCTCCTGGAAAGAAGGAACAAAATGTTTAACTAAAAATTGGCAAAAACTTTTTTGCATACTCAAGGAAAGGTGGATAAAATGTCAAATTCATCCAATCTCAAAATCAAATGTGACGGTCAAGGGTGGGAGCCCAACACACATCAAGGGTTGCAATATTTAAAACTGCCAAAAAGTAAGATAACAGAACAATCAAGACCTTTTTCTCTTTCTGCAGCACCCAACAGAAAGTACAGCTATGTCCCCATTTCCTTAGGCTGCATATATACGTGTAGACACACACATACACACTTCAGTTCTAATGTGAAACATGCTACTCTGTTCTTTCACAAGTTCTCATCACTGAGTCTTGAAATCTCAGATAAAGTCATATTTACATTTATTTCCAAGAAAACATCTGGTTTGCCCTAACTTTTAACAGGGTTTAATGTGAAGTCAGCATCATTCACAGATCAGCTCTTCCTCCCTCCAATGTCAGTGGGATTATATCCAGTGTGAGATGTGATGTGTCTTCTATAACCCATTGAACCAGAAGTGAAGCTGTAGTCAAGTCTGCTACTACAGCTGTTCCTGAGTCTATGCTCAGCTTCTCTTCCTTCCATTTCCCAGAGGTATTGCTCCCTAAAATCTACTCCCACAACTGTGTATAAAGTCTTTCTGATGTGTCTATATAAAAGTTATCTGTTAACTTGGACAGTTTTGATCCATTCATTTTTTTAACCCCACTCATTTTTTTTGCCTCCTCCAAGCACAATGAGAGAGGAAAGAAGTAAAGGATGGTAGCCTAAGAAGTGAGGGAAGTGGATGAAGATGAACAGGAAGAGGTAGCCTGTGACTGAGCTCAGCTGTGATGAGAAATGCCTGTCTGAGTGCAACCTGAATACAGCCCCCTTCATTCCTTTCCTCACCAAAAAATGCCCACATCAAACATAATAAAGTAAAGCTAAGAAGAACCCCAATCTGAGATAGAGATTTAAACTACTAGAAAAGTCTAAAATCTTCCACATCATACCTGTCATTCCTAATTGATAAAGGAATGCATAGTCATCCTAAAAAAATGTTTTATTCTTATTCCACAAAAGCAGAGCCACTCCTATGCCCATAGCCAGAGGTAATTATGCATTGCTAAGAGGGAGTCCTGGAATTTCTTAAGAAGTTATCTCCTTTATGCACAGACTCAATGTTCCCAGTCTCATTTGAGATGGACAAGAGTCAGACTACCATAGGCTGTTCATTCCACTTCAATTTCTTCTCCCAACAGGAGGAAGTGGGGAATGAAACTAGTGGTGTTTTCAGGCCATGATTACTTGTGCCTGTAGGCAAATTCCACTGTAAGGAGTTTTAAATAGAACAAGTACACCAACAAGCAAAGAATTAGTGAGGAGAGCAATGGTGGATATGTCTCTTTCAGGTAACTCACTGAATCATAGGAACCGGCTGTTCCAGCAGATTTCAAGGAGTGATGCACTTCAGCACAGGGTAGATGGGTAGTTTCCTTTACAAACTTATTTTGCTGCCCAGTAGAAATGGGTATCCCTCATTCATGGTCATTTCCAGGTAGGATTCAGGATGGTAGAAACTGCCTTCCTATACTTTGAAGGATGGAGCTCAAAGCATGTGTTTCCAAACTGGCTCAAACACTGTCCAAGAGTAAGAAAAAATGAAAGAATAGGGTCCAGCAACAATACTTGCTGGCACTATTCATAAATTAATCAATGTTCTTATCAGCAGTGAGAGTTGATGGGAGTCCTATTAATGACTCTTATTAGATCAGGATTTCATTCACAGCCTGCTGGAAAGGTCAAGAAAAGAGCAGGTAAAATAGAACCACATAGTCTCAAAGAACTTTGAGCATCAGACACAACTGTTATTTCACAATGCACTTTAACAAAAACAGCATTATTATTTCCAGCAATCCTACTTGAAAAAGGCAAGTTGGAGACTGGGTTTGGAAGGAGAGACTTACCTTCCAAAAAATTTCAGAAAAAGCACTTGAAGAAGTGACTTCATGTAATAGTATACAATACTATTTGCAAATGAGTGGCGTTAGCAATGGTTAAGGTTATAACTGCACGCTGCTCCTATATCTGTGTGAATTCAGGATCAATATTGTCTCTGAAAAAGATTTCTTTTCCAAGATGCCTTTGTTTTTTTAACCAAGGGATATTTTCAGATTGTATCAGTTCTCACCTCCTTGTCATATTTCTGTTCCACTTGTAATTTACATAGGGGCAGAGATAGTTCTATGCCAGTACCATGTGTTCCTTCAGAGATTCCACCTCCACATCTGTTGTTCTGCATAAATCTATCTGCTAAATTATGGGCTGAAGTTCAACAGAGTCTATTCATTTTCCCAAATAAACTATCAGTTAACAATTTCCAATTGGTGACCTTGATGTGCCTTGTGGATAAAAAGCTCCAAAACTTTTTTCTGATCTGAGAAAAATGGGGGGAGCAGGAGCATGTGTGTACCCACATGAAACACTATTAATAATATTCCAGCTGTGAGTAACCATACATTTGCATACCACAGTGAACATATGAGCCTGTTAAAATTATATGCAGTTTTTACATACGAGTAATGCCTGTTTCTTTATGCTAATGCACCAGCCAATTAGTTGACATCCACAATTAATTCTTCTTTCTCTGTCACCTAGTTAGCATTGAATGACGTTGGTGTGTACTTGAATTCTCATGTGATTCTTGATTGCATTGTAGAATATGATCAAAAGGCTCTGTTTGAATGTGAATGATTGTGTTGCTTGCTGTACTTGATGGCAATTTACTTAAATATGATACTCTGCAGGAGAACTTGTTCAAAGTAAAGTCACAACCACCACTTTATTGTTTCCATGCACAGTATTTCAGAATATTGCCTCTTGAAAGCCTAAAAAAAAAAAAAACCGCAAAAAGACAATGCCAAGAGGAAAAATTAAAGCACTGGTATGACCACAATCTTTATTATCAGTGTGGGGAAAAATGTATAAGCCTTAAATTAATTATGTGAATACCTAAAGCCTAATAATGAGCAGCTCCTTTGTCTGAGAGAGCACAGAGGTAATGTTCTTAATAGAAAATGTATTTGATAGCACAGATTCTTCCAGACCTGATACGTTCCATGCACTAATCTCAACTGATCTCAGCATCCAAATCCTCTCACACCTGGTGACTTCCATGAAGACTTGCAGTCTGCAGACACAAGCCTTGCAATTATTGCCAAACACCTGGCAAATTTACACTATTATGGTAATGAAGCTTCATGCAATTTTTATTGTCACAGCTAATTGGCTGAAGCATAAGGACAAATATACTACAGAATATAAATGTTGTAAAATGCTAGAATTTTATTTACTAATTGTCAGTGTAGGAGAAAATTGTCAGTTTCTCCCACATTTTCACTTCGTTATCAGAATAATTTTTCACTTCAAATAAAGTCACAGGTAGAATATTAGTTATAATATTCTACTGGTATAGAATACACTGTGGTCACAGCATAACATTTGTCCCTCACTTAACTATTATAAGCCTATATATATATATATATATATGTGTGTATATATATATACACATATATGTCATTTAACAGCTTCTGCTAAGCATAAGCAGATAAGGAAGACAGTGGGTCTCAGTTCACAGTGACATTACCTTTGCTATATCCATATTTTTTAAAAGAAGCTTTCTATCTAGTTGAGACTTTACTCCCATCTAGCAGTACAGTAAAGATGGTTACAGTTCTGTACCTGTTCAAGACCTCCAAAATCATCCCACTGTCTTTAGATGAACCTACTCAGTTCATCTAAACCACCCAGTTCACTGGTGGTTTTAATCTTGAAAAACGGAATATAAACAGAGCTCTTATTATCAGGTCCAGACAAGCTGTTTCTTTGAAACAGCTGTCTCAAGTACTTCATGGTGGTTCCCAATTTGGTTGTTTTCCTCCGGGTGACTGGCAAAGAAAGAAGATGCAAAGCACTGCTTTGTTGCTGCCTCTCTCCTTGTTAGTAGAGAAGAAAAGCTGAAATACGTAGCAGGACAGGATTGTGCTGCACCCTGCTCTAAATATAAAGTAGATTGAGCAAGGTAGTGGTCCTTCAGCATAAGAAGAGGAACACAGACCATTTACTCTTTTTGTTGTGCCACAGCTCCTGAGGCAGAGCAATGCTGTGAAAGGTCTTGCTCAATAGTTCTGTCTGGGGTTTGAACTATCAAAAAGAAAAAGTCTTTCCCAAGGGAAATTAGAAGACTAAATAAGAATTAAGGATAGAACTGTCATTTATTACCATTTTGGACAGTTAAACAATAAGAACATGAGTAAAACCCTTTTGGGTCAGCACTCTTTTGATGTCAGAGACATCTGTGAATCTGGCATATATGATGTCTTGCACATCTTCAGCATCTACAGCTGTTATTAGAGATCCTAGATGTAGACCACTCATTAGGTTTCTGTTTACCAACACATAGTCCATGAGTTTGTCTAATTCTTTTTAAACTAGTGATACTGTCTGCTTCCACAGCTGCCTGTGTCAGCAAACTCCACAACACAAGTAAGGCTGTGGAGACAAAAATGTTTTGTGAAGTTGACAATTTCTCAGGTGAGAAGGGACCTTGAGCTTTTTCCCTCTTTTTAACAATAACCATCTGTCCTGTTAGAAGATGTGCCAAATGAAATCACCTGGTCAGGTGCTTCTTATTGACTGACAGTGGTGTTCAGCTGGTGAGAAAAGACAAGGGAGTGACATGAGCGCCCAGGCAACCAAGATTTGTCTCCCACTCCCCTCACTGAAGACACCTATACCTTATGAGGTAAATTAAGGTTGGAGTATCAGATCAGAGTTTCAGCTTAAAGTCTCAATTTCCTGGCTTTTTGTGGGTTTTAGGCAGACCCTTAATGTTACTTTAATGTAGGGGGTTTCTTGTGGTTTAATATTTCTAAAGTCAGTAAATTATTTCCAGCATATGTAAAAAAGACAAATTTCTCTTGTGGTTAGTGACCACAAAGCAAAACAAGAAACAGAAATACTGAAGAGTAGCGTTCTGGAGAAGAGGTTATAGAGCTTTAAACTTCTCTTTTGATGTTGTGTGCAGAGAAAAGTGCAAAGCACAGTACAAGGCTGATGATTATTACTTTTACAAAGCATAATAACAAATAAACACAACCTGTGTCCACCATCTCTGCAGATCAGTACAAAATGCATTTTGTCTGCTGTGTTAGCAAACAAAACTTTGAAACAATGTCCTCACTCTCTTGTATTCATCCCCTAAAAATTTACTGCTGAATAATAAATGTATCCCAGCTTGTGAGGAGAGGTACCAAACTGTGAAGCAATGAAGAAAATGTTGTACAAAAAAATATTTTATTTCCACTATTGCATGTTTATTCTTCATTAGCTTTTCCCATGGAGGGGAAAGAGAGGTAAGCTGATGTCTGAAATCGAAGTAGAATTGTTGCTGCAGTTGAATGGAGAGAAACTGTGAAGATCTAACTGATATTTTCAGATAAAATCCATAAAACTTAGGAAATCACAATCTGTGTTGCTGGATCCGTTATCCCAGGCCAGCCTCCTCCTCTAACTATTTTGACTGCAAAGTTTGAAAGCACTGGTTGCAGATCTTGTGGGACAGATGACCACACAGGCATTAGTATTCCTGGGCCTATGGAGCCCCTGCTCCAGCAGTGGTGTGCCCCAGTGCCTGCTGTGCACCCCACACAAAGCAGGGGGATCATTTCCCTTCAGGTGCCCTAGGCCTGGCTGACTTGGGGCAGGTGGGCTTGGCAAACCTCCCACCCATATCTCTAAGCCAGGCTTGTGCAATGAAAAGAAACTATTGTTGATTCACCATAGCCTCAAGGAAGAGCTGAGAATAGCAAAGTTTCTGTTTACTTACTTGTGAACATTTGAGTAAAAAAATTAAGTGTTGAGAAAATAAGATTTTTTTTAAAGAAGATCTTTTGACAGTACTGACAGTCAGATATACTAGGGATTGTTCATATTAGCTTTGTTCTCAGCACCATTTAAAAACTCTGGTTGCATCACTGACAGGATGAATCCATGAGTGCCAAGAATGCTGGCAGACACATTGCAAGGCCACTCACAATCATCTTCGAAAGGTCATGGAGATCAGGAGAGGTGCCTGAGGATTGGAAGAAAGCATATACCACCCCAGTCTTCAGAAAGGGCAAGAGGGAGAACGTAGGGAGCTACTACCATCCAGACAGCCCCAGCTCCATCACTGGAAAGGTGAAGACGCACCTCATTCTGAAGGACATCTCTATCCACATGGATGACATGAAGGTGATCAGGATAGTCAGCAAGAAATCACCAAAGGTAAATCATGCTTGTCCAACCTGATTGCCCTCTACAATGAAACAACTGCCTATATGAATTGAGGGAAGAGCAGAGGATGCTGCCTAGCTCAATTTCAGCAAGGGTTTTGACACTGCCTCTGACAACACCTTCATCGGGAGTGTGGACTGGATAAGTGGACTGTAACGTGGCTGCAGAACTGGCTGAAGGGCAGATCCTAGAGGGCTGTGATCAGCAGAGCAGGGTCTGGATGGAGGCCTGTCACTGATCGTGGCCCCCAAGGCTCAACACTGGGCCCAGGACTGCTGAACTTCTTCATCAATGACTTGGATGAAGGGCTTGGTGTGACTCCTCAGCAAGGTCACTGAGGACACAAACTGCAGGAGCGGAAATTAATTTGCTTGTCTTTCTCATATTTTTAGTGTAGTTTCTGGGATAGTATGGGAGGGAAAGCTAGTTCAATGACATCTTCAGGAACAGTTTTGTGGGCTACTCGCTACAGAAATGTTACCATAAATTAAAGGAGATGTAAGAATGGAGGAACAGATTGGTTGCACTGTTCTCACGTGCATTCAGCTGGAGCTGAAAGAAATAAAATTGTGCTGTGTATTAGAGGATAAAGAAAGCTACACCTTGCCTTGAGATTGTGATTCTTCTCAACACAGCTGTGCTTGACCCTAACGGTGGCAATGACAAGAAGAAGTTTTAAACAGAAAAAAGTGTCTGAAGTCTCAAATAAACACCAGGCCATATCTGTCAGCTATGGCATTTGAGAGTGATGTTCTTCTGTTAATACAGCTGGGAAATCTACGGTCTGCACTGGAAAACACCATATTCAATAATGCTGAAAAACATTCATGCTAGAAAGATACTTAGATGTCATTTCAATTAATTCTTCAAGATTTCCCAAGAGAAACTGTTAAATTGATTAGAATTAACAATTAATTTAAAGTTAATTTCATGGACAATTAGCTCCAGTAACTAACCGGCCATATTCTTCTTTTGCTGGAAAAAAATTAAAAAGGTCACAGTCTCTCTTGCTACATCATGGCTTGGAAAAATTATTCATGCCATGCTATGACAGGAAGACATTATTACTGACAATGTGTGGTACAAAACTGGCTCAACAAATCACATTCTGATTTGTGAATCTCTTTTTTCCCTGTTACATTGGAATTCCTTGTCAAAAGCCTACCATTCCTTGCAGATATTAATACTGCTCTTCTTAAACAAGAAGTATTACTGGCAGCTCTGAGGTCCAAGCTCACGGTGAGTAACTCCTTACTTCTGTGACAGCTCCGTTTGCTTTGGTGGGACTGTTTAGAGTGAAATGCTACTAAATGAGAGTAAAAGGGCAAATGCTTGACCCAGTAAACACAGCATTCTGCTTGACTGTTCCCATAAAAATCTAGGCATAAAAGTCCATATTTTCTTGGAAGCATTAGGTCATATTTAATTTATAAGCAATACAAATGAAGATAACCTTAACAGAGTCTTAAAAGACTGAAATAGGTTTTGTTTTGTCTTGAGAGAAAAATATATAATTAAATATTGCAGATTTTAAGGCAATGTGTTTACTATTGCTAATATAATATTAATATAGAGGTATCCAGTTTTCATAATATCTATATAATAATTGGAAATAAAAGACAAATATTCAGAACAGCAGTTACACTCTTCTTCATGGTCTTTGGAAATCTATTAAGATTTCCTGATTTAAATAATGTTCATACATTACATCAGTGGGATTATAAACAAATGTAAATGTAAATGTATATGTATCCCATACAGATGTAATGATATGCAGTTAAATAGTAGGGAATGTACAATGCTAACTACCTAATATTGAGCTAAGGAATTAAATACATTGTACATAGGTAACATCCTCCATTTGATATACTCAGATATTAAGAGGTTCATGGAGTAAGTCCTCCTGTAAAGTGGGAGAGGATTATTAATCTCCAAGAACTTTCTTGTATTCTGCAGGAAGTACAGGACACAACTTTGAAAAAGCTTTTTTTTCCCTGACTGATGCCACTGTTTTCTCTGCCATTACAGGGCACAAAACATACATAACCTTATATAAGTGGTATACACTGGCATTCATCTGGCATGTCTACATTACTTAGTGATGCACATGAATAACATAAAAGGTCAAAAATGAATATAAATAAATCCTTTAAACCACATCCTGCCATTAATTTGGGGTGGAGGAAAGGGAGGGATTAATGATATATAGGGGAAAAAAACTACAGGAAAAAAAAAGGAGTTAATTTTTTTAACCTAGCAAAGCTCCTATACAACCAAAATCTTCTATTGCCCTGCCTCCAGCTGCATAAGTGTCTGTGGAACAGAAAGCTGATAACCAATTAGTAGTAGCCAATGTTCTTTCTAGATAGATATCACTGTTCAAACACTTGCTATTCAGGCCCTGTGAATACTAGAGGCAGGTGGTGTATTTGGACAAAAACGAAAACACCCTGTATTTTTTTACCCTCATTTGACCCAAATCTAGCTCTGATTCAGAATTGGGGTTTTTTTAGAACTTTGGTTCATGAGCTGTTCTGCATTGAGTTTAAGGAAAAATGGAAAACAGAAAAATATTTTTTTCTCATATAATGGCAGGAATAAATCTTTCTGAAGAAAATTGACTGGTGACCTAAGAGTTGGTGAGATCAACAAAGGACATGAACAAAAGTTGAGTATTTGAATATAGGACTACATTTGGATTAGATAGACACACAGAGTATAAATTAAATGTATATTGGTTTAGGTACCCCTATACAGTTGTAGATACCTTACATACTTATTCTCCTTAATTAAAACAATGAAAGTGACAGCACGGATGTGTGATTTTATGTCTGTAGAATCTGATATGTAACACCTGAAACAGTGATGTCATGTTTAAAAACTGTCCCCTGCCTAGATCTAAATTGAAGTCAAGTCTTGCTAGGAGTTGTGTGTGACAATAGTAGAAAAGGCTTTCTCAAGGTGTTCCACTACAGTCTTCAACCTGTGCCAGATTGAATTTCCCTTTATCTAAGAGCTAGTTTGGGATATGCTAAAATAACACAGTGATAGCCTGGGTCATTGTCCCAAAAATTAAATTGAAGGACTCCCACAGAGTTGATCCTGCTAGATAAGGCCATATAAGGAGTGTTCCTCTGCATGACATTGCTAATGGTTGATATATTAAAGCTATCTTTATCTTTAAAATTGGGGATTTTCCCTTCTGTTTCTTCAGAAAAATAATTGGGATTTTTTTCTCTTTTCCAATAGCTGCATATTCAAGTGGAGATAACTCATTTCAGACAACGAGAAAACTCATCAATAGAAATGTTTTTTCTTGTTTGCCATGAAAAAACAAAAAGGGAAGATAAATACATGTTTTTCCTGCATATAAATCTTCAAGGCCACTTTTATCATTATGTGATATGCAGGTCATAACCTCCTTGATCACCAGCCTATTATGTGCTAGTTTTAGAAACTATTAATTAACTAGAATTAATCACAGTTTAGAGGTGTTATGTTGCCTTTTGGTGGGGGCATTGTCTTGACCAGGATATATGAAAGTATGATGTTGAGCTTTTTTTCCCAGTGCCAAGATACGAGTAACACATTATTGGTGTTGTTAGTGCTCCCATATGCTTTAGAAATAATTAATTTTTTATTGACTTTTTGGCCTGACTCCTAATGATGAATATCCTTCAGATGCTAAACATTTGATACCTTTGGAGTTTGGGGATGCTTCTTTCCACTCCATAGAAATATGGATGCAGCAGGACTAAAGCAATCCTAGTCTCTGATATGGCTGGCCAACAAAGGACAGGAGAGAGAAGCAAGGTTTCTTTAAAAGAGCTGCCAGTACATATATCAACTTTTCTGTTGAGGTTCTGATTAGGATTCAAAGAAAGAGAACCAGTTATGCACAAAAAAAAAAAAAAAATTAAAAGATGGATAGATTTACTTATCATCTGGAGGAAGCAGATACACTTGTAAATTGAAATAGTGTGAATGCAAGCAGAGGGGTCTATTTTCTTCTCCTTATTAACCTCATTAACACAGGCAGCAAGTATTATCTGAGAATTTTCACTAGACACATCTAAGTCTGTATACAGGAAAACTTCTTAAAGCTTTCTTTCTTTCTTTCTTTCTTTCTTTCTTTCTTTCTTTCTTTCTTTCTTTCTATTCTTTCTTTCTTTCTTTCTTTCTTTCTTTCTTTCTTTCTTTCTCTTTCTTTCTTTCTTTCTTTCTTTCTTTCTTTTTCTTTCTAGTCTTTCTTTCTTTCTTTCTTTCTTTCTTTCTTTCTTTCTTTCATTTCTTTCTTTCTTTCTTTCTTTCTTTCTTTCTTTCTTTCTTTCTTCTTTTCTTTCTTTCTTTTCTTTCTTTCTTTCTTCCTTTTCTTTCTTTCTTTCTCTTTCTTTCTTTCTTTCTTTCTTTCTTTCTTTCTTTCTTCTTTCTTTTTCTTTCTTTCTATTCTTTCTTCTTTCTTTCTTTCTTTCTTTCTTTCTTTCTTCTTTCCTTCTTTCTTCTTTCTTTCTTTCTTTCTTTCTTTTCTTTCTTTCTTTCTTTCTTTCTTTCTTTCTTTCTTTCTTCTTTCTTTCTTTCTTTCTTTCTTTTCTTCTTCTTTCTTCTTCCTTTCTTTCTTTCTTCTTTCCTTTCTTTTCTTTCTTTCTTTCTTTCTTTTTCTTCTTTCTTTCTTTCTTTCTTCTTCTTTCTTTCTATCTTTCTTTCTTTTCTTTCTTTCTTTCTTTCTTTCTTTCTTTCTTTCTTTCTTTCTTTCTTTCTTTCTTTCTTCTTTCTTTCTTTCTTTCTTCTTTCTCTTCCTTCCTTCCTTCCTTCCTTCCTTCCTTCCTTTCTTCCTTCCTTCCTTCCTTTCCTTCCTTCCTTCCTTCCTTCCTTCCTTCCTTCCTTTCCTTCCTTCCTTCCTTCCTTCCTTCCTTCCTTCCTTCTTCCTTCCTCCTTCCTTTTCCTTCCTTCCTTCCTTCCTTCCTTCCTTCCTTCCTTCCTTCCTTCCTTCCTTCCTTCCTTCCTTCCTTCCTTTCCTTCCTTCTTCCTTCCTTTCCTTCTTCCTTCCTTCCTTCCTTCCTTCCTTCCTTCCTTCCTTCCTTCTTCCTTCTTCCTTCCTTCTCTTCCTTCCTTCCTTCCTTCCTTCCTTCCTTCCTTCCTTCCTTCCTTCCTTCCTTCCTTCCTTCCTTCCTTCCTTCCTTCTTCCTTTTCCTTCTCCTTTCTTTTCCTTTCTTTTCCTTTCTTTTCCTTTCTTTTCCTTTCTTCTTTTCTTTCTTTTCCTTTCTTCTTTTCCTTTCTTTTCCTTTCTTTTCCTTCTTTTCCTTTCTTTTCCTTCCTTCCGAAATTCCTTCGAAATTCCTTTCCTTCCTTCCGAAATTCTTCCTTCCTTCCTTCCTTCCTTCCTTCCGAAATTCCTTCCCTCACCTCCTCTCTCTCTCATAGTTTTTTTATTCCATATGGCATAATTTGATCACAGCAATGAAAAATCTTAAAAAAATCAGCCTTGTTAGGTGATATTGACATTCCACAGAAGAAGTGATCAGATGACAGCCAGTTGTTGCAATGCTAACACTAACATGATGGTAGTTCTTTCCCCACCTAAATCTAGCCAAGATCAATGTTCATTTCTCTTTGCTGATGCATTTATTTTGAGAGGAGGGGCTATTTCAATTTCAGATGGAAAACTGGCTCTTAGTGAGATCCAACATCTGAGTCCACCTGCCAAGAAATGCAGGGAAGAAGTCAAACACCCCAGTGAATTTTGATCTATTTTTGTTTTTATTTCCTGCTGTTCATGAGAACCAGGAATGCAGATCAAACTCCACCATCTATCGAGAGGCATGTGTTTGCAAGGCTTCCGCTACTTTTTGGAGAATACCCATCCCCCTTCAGCTTTGGCCAAATCTTTTGTTCTCTGCGGGCCTTGGGTAATTTATCTGTGACTCATCTCTGGGCAAGGGAATCCCAGGCTTGTTGGAGTAGCCTGGTGAGAGTTCATGGTGATTTATGGACTCTGAGATGAATGCCCCCTGTTTTCCTGTCTCAAATTCTCACTCCATATTTGCCCTCTGTTCAGTGTAATCTCTGAACGCCTTGTATTAAAAGGAGTTCAGAGTCTCTTGATGATCAGTTGGTAAAATGACAATCAGGGCAGAGAAAGGTTTGCAAGCTGGCTGAAATCCAAATTAAGGCAATCTGAAGGAACAATGTGGTGAGAGAAAAGGTGACATGCATTCCTCTGGAGGGATAGGACAAGTTCAGTGTTGCATGTCAGTGGATAGCCTGGATGCTGGAAGGAGACTGTAGAAACCCTTCAAACCACTGGCAAATCTCGTAAAAAGTTCCTTACTGGGCTTGCCTGCCACCTTATTACCCCAGAACAGCTGTTTTAAAGAGCAGGCATAAACTCACTCTGGCTATTGCAAGCACGTGTTCTGCAAGGTGAAAGGTTTTGGCATCTGGAAGTGTCAGAAAGGAGCCTCTTGCCATAAATCACAACCAGAAAGCACTCAAATTTGACAAGTGCCTTGAGAGCACTTATGTTCACCCCTAAATTCAATATCAAAGAGCAGCCCTTCAGCCCCTATTGTAAACTCCTACAACAGACCACATCTGACATAAGACGATGCACTAGTGGGGAGTTGAATGCAGGAGTATCCTTGACACCTGAGGACTGCTCACAGACAAGGGCTGGCACACACTGGGCTGCATGAATTCCCTGTGCTCTGCTCTAAGAATGAAGAGACTTTGCCTTCACTCAGATGCAAAATCCTTTCCCTTCTCCTTTTCCCCCTCCACCTCTCCCTTTCACTGCCCAGGTCCTAGCAGTGGAGCCAGCTTGAGAGCAGAGCCAGGAGCTCCTGGGTATCAGCTGCCTGCTCTGGACCATCAGGGCCATTCAGGGCTGAGGCTAGCACAGACAACACACATCTCATGGCTTCTTTCTTAAGGGTAAGGGAAATATTTTTTGCCGCTATTTCCTCAGCATCTAGCATTTTTTCTCTAATCAGAAAAGAAAATTACTGTAGCACCTCTCTTCCTGGGATAGTCACCAATGGTCACTAACTCCTTCCATATATTTTTTTCTCAACTGAAATGCTTCCATAAATAAACAAACCTCCATAAAACAGCAGGAAAAATCCCACTCCCAGTGAGACTCCATGGAGGCAGTGTGAGAGGATGACAGTGTCTGAAAGGTGGGGATAAGAAACTGCCCCCTGCTTGCTCACACAGACAGCTGTCTCTGCCAGTTCACTTCTCCTAGTGATTTATGAAGCCCTTTGATCAGAATCGAGTTTTAATTGCCTGAACTGCAGAATCTGACACGTGCTTCATCAAGTCAAAGGCAGAGCCTCTTCCTGATGCCCTGCTCTTCTCTTCTTTTCCATGGATCCATGCTCCTGTAGGATTTTAAGAATCTACCCAATCCCTAACTCCATATTTCAAATAGCCATCGGCTCAGAAATTGACATAGGAAGAGAAAGAATGAGAGAAAGAGAAAGAAAGAGAGAGAGAGAGAGAC